>NC_070610.1:71705651-73006484 GCF_027172205.1 Podarcis raffonei | reverse complement strand
CGAAGAAAGCCCTTCTTCAAAGAGCATTTGAATGGGTTCCGCCGATAGGTCCCATCCCAATTTATGTATCAACATTGTAAACTCAGTCCAGTACTCACGAACCGATCGGCTCCCCTGTTTGCAAGCCATCAATTGTCTGCGCACCAGTCCCTGTTCAATCTCGCTGGAAAACATCAAATCCATGGCGCGAAAAAACTTCCTTGTGTCCTTCAGCATTTCACTATTCCCTGCCATCAGGGGTCTAACCCAGTCTCTCGCCCCTCCTTCGAGATGGCCAATCACAAACGCCACTCGCGATGCCTCGTCGGGAAAGTCGTTAAACTGCAGCTCGAGAGCATACTGCATCTCTGTCCTAAAGGCTTGATAGTTCCTGGGGTCCCCCCCAAACTTCTGCACCAATCCTGGCATCTTTCTTGCTAGTGGGGCGCCTTTTGTCTTATCTGCATCCTGTGCCCTCCTTTCCTCTAGCCTCGCCGTTTGCAGCGCTAGCTGGAGCTCCAACACCCTGTACCTTTCTTCCAGGCTTGGACCCTCTCCAGCTCCTCCTGCTCCCCCGGCTCCGGCTGGGTTGCTCATGATGCCTCTTTGCACAAGCTGCTTTCAGGGACTGTCCGATTGCTGTGATGGGATGGTGAGCTGCTTGTGCGTAAAATCCTAGTCCCTCAGAGTTTGGCTAAGTCCACAAACCTCTGTCTCTGACGGAGCTCCTTAAGCATGGCTCCATCAGTCGCTCGTTGAATCGGACAGTGGGCGTTTATGGAACTTCTTCCAGCATAAAAGCTCCTTAACGGAAACGCGTCTTCTGGACTCTCGGCGTGACAGTTTCCGGCGAGGAGTGGGTGTCCCTACAGGAGGTCTTGAAACCTCCCCACTGTTTTCGCTTGAAGTGTCTCTGAGCCCTCCCTCCGACTCACTTTCCCTTGGAACTCCACTTCTCCCCCTGCTGGTCCCCTCCTCAGCTGAATGGTCTCTCTCACCCTCTGTGAGCCCTTTCACCTCCTGCGTCTCAGATGGCAGTTCCCTGACACTGAAGCTAATCCATCAAATGGTGTATCACAATCCCAGGGACAGCAGGAATGCTGGAAAATCGCGCTGGATTTTGCAAACCCAGACAAAACCAGGAATCTATCTCCTAATGGGATATCTTGCATGGTTGGTGGCCTGTGGTCAACCAGGGACTGAGCCACATTAAGAAGAAAAAATGTTTTGAATGCGTTATAATTATGCAACACCAGAGAGTGCCAGAGAGCAAAAAAATGAATAAATTCTATGTATTTTTACATAGCGTCCCCCCCCCTTTGGTTATAACGATTTAATTTCTGACTTATTTATTGTGTTCCCCCCACCCCGTGTGTGGATCTACTCCTGGTGGGTTATCAGATTTACAGACTTAATTTAACTGTATACATGTTTGCTTTTGCTTTTTTGTTTGTTTGAAGATTTATCTACCGCTTCATGAGCAACCATTATCAAAGCAGTGCACAATAAAATAGGATTACAATATAAAATGCTACAGTTTATGAACTCAGGGTCGTCTCCTACGTTAGCCAAACACCACATCCACATCCTGCTTTGAATGCACTAGGATACTGCACTAAAAAGTTCTGGCTTCTGCCGAAGAAATCTGGGTGCTATAGTTTGTTAAGGGTGCTGAGATTTGCTAGGAGACACTTTTACCTCGCACAGAGCTACAATTCACGGAGTGGTTTAACAATAAATCTCTCCTTCTCAGGGAACTCTGAACACTGTAGCTCTATGAGGGGAAATAAGGGTCTCCTAACAATTCTCAGCACCCTTAAAGGCTGTGGAAGCAGGGTGTTAGATTCACCGCATGTTATAACCTCAGAGAAAATGTAATGAAGATGCAATACAGATGGTACCTAACCCCGGTCAAGCTGGCCAGAATGTACAAGAATAGTAGTGATGTATGCTGGAGATGCAACAATGGGTTTGGCACTTTTTTACACATGTGGTGGGAGTGTAAAAGGCTAATAGAATTGTGGGACATTATTTATAATGAACTTTTTTTAAAAAATCAGATTCTCTTTTGTAAAAAAAAAACCCAGAAGCCTTCTTACTTGGTATCATGTCCGAAGAAATTAAGAAAACAGTCAGACCGTTATTCATGTACGCAACCACACTGGTGAGGATCTTAATTGCTGAGAACTGGAAAAGTAATAATGTCCCCACAAAAACAGACTGGTTAGCAAAAATGATTGCTAAATCAACAGGGAGAGTAAGAGGAAACACCTTACAAAAAGTTAATAAGGAATGGACTATTTTCAAAGAATACCTTAAAAACTATGTGGAGAAGGTAGATCTCCTGACAGATAGTGAAAGAATCTAGTAAATAAAGAGAATATAACAAACTTAGCTTGGAAAATATTTGGAAGAATAGAACATTGGAAATGAAATGTGTACAGCTTAAATAAATGTAAACTAGCACAATGAGAATGGTTGGAAGTCAATTCACTCTGGGTGTGTTCATGTTGGGTATGTATATGTTTTGTAGATATGCATGTATGTATGTATTGTATTGTATTGTGTGATATATGGATTGTATTGCATGTTTATAGATTCTGATGTACAATAAAGGTATTTAAAGTGAAAAAACAACTCTCAGCACCCTTAATAAATGGCACTTCCCACAATTCTTTGGGGGAAGAAGAAGACAAAGAAGAGGAGGAGGAGTGTGGATGTGATATCCTGCTTTATCACTCCCCGAAGGAGTCTCAAAGTGACTAACATTCTCCTTTCCCTTCTTCCCCCACAACAAACACTCTCTGAGGTGAGTGGGGCTGAGAGACTTCAGAGAAGTGTGACTAGCCCAAGGTCACCCAGCAGAGTGTGTTTTCCCTCGTGTTGCAGTGGGGGCTGACAAGACACCACACTGTTGCTGGGCAAAAGAGTTTGGCCATCTTGAAACAGGGGCGGGCTGTTACCGGGGAGATTTATATGTTGCCATTTATTGATTGACAGCCCTATTTGATAAACACACTGCACGCAGCGACGGGCTTTCTCTTTTTGCTGCGTGCTTTGGATCACCCGCCCTTCCTCCTTAATGTTTAGGCTTTTTGCTTGACCTTGCTATGCCTGTCATGGGGTCGTCTGCCTTGGGGCAGGGGCACAGTAGGAATTTTGTCCATTTGGCTGATTGGCTGGTGCCATTTGGTTTTTGCCTACTGAGTAGCAAATCATCACAACTTGTAAGGTTGCAGTTAGACATTGGTTTGGGAATTGGTTGGTGGAGGGGTATGGATTTGGCTGTGCTTGCCCCTCCAAAATGCTGCTGCTGCAAGGGTTTTCTGTTAAAGGAACCCAGGGGCTCGCCATGCTTTTGTCCGAACCCCTGGCAAGGGGCTAGGGCCAGGCAAGAGCCCCTGGGAACATTCTGGGGAGAGGTGAGGCATGATTCACAGTCCCATCTCTCTCCCCAGGTGACTTACCCTTTCTGACTTTGCGGGGGGTGCGAATGTCAGACTGTCCCCGGGCGGGGTCAGTTATTCACTACCAATACCTAAGCAACCACTCACATTGCTGTAATTTAATAAAGTTGTGGCCAAAATTATGCCAAAAACCTTAAACAAAAATCAAGTGTCAATTGTGTTTTTATTTGGGGTGTCTTGGGGACCTCGACGCACAACTGCATGTGGAGGAGCAGAGATGCGAACCCGGTTCACCAGATTACGAGTCTACCGCTCTTAACCACTACACCACACTGGCTCTCACCATGAATGTTTAAATTGGTACCATAGTGCTTTAAAGGTAGGGTGTGAGTCTGGCCATACTGAGAGTAAACCCATTGAAATTAAAGGACAGGTCTTCCTTAATTTCACTGGGTCTACTATGAATAGAATTATCTTGGATTCAACCCTTAACAAAAGTAAGGCAATAAAACCATTTCCACAATTGTACAATTATTATGTCATTAAATGATCTGGGTGACTCTTGATGGAAACCTTCTAAAACAATGTCTTCGATAGCTGTCCCTGCCTCTCTCATACTTTCCAACATAAAACCTCCCTATATAGGGCTGCCTTCAGATGTCTTCTAAAGGTTGTGTGGTTACTTATCTCCTTGGCTTAAGGGTCGCATAGGGACGTCCTAAGGAAAAGTGGGACATTCTGGGATCAAATCAGAAACAGGGATGGCTTATGTAAATCTAGGACTGTCCCTGAAAAATAGGGACACTGGAAGGGTCTGCTCTCTCTCTAACTACCTCAGAGGGTCGTCGTGAGGAGAAAATGGGTGAGACGTGGCAACTATGTACAGTGCCTTGAGCTTCGAGGAGGAATATTAAAATGTACAAAATAAATAATAATGACTGGTAATAAAACCTGGAGTGGGGCTTTCTGCAAATCACTCTGTGGCTATTTTCTTTCGGTTGGGGAAAAATGAAAATGTCTAGTTGCTATGTTTTTATGTTGTTTTTGTAAAAACAATGACGGACAGTATCATTTCATGACCTAATGAATGGGTGAATAAATAAAATGGCCCTCCAGAAGTGTGTCTTCAATAGACTTTATGACAGTAGCAGCAGCAGATTTGCCAAGTAAATAAACACACACTTTAGTATGAGGGACATTTAGCAGGAAAAAGAAGATTCAATAATAAGTCCTCGCCCAGCCCCTGCCTGCCACCAATCCTGCTCCATATCACTTTATTGCTACTCTGGAATATATTAATAAACTGGAGCATGTTCCATTGATCAGTTTCAGGTTATTATGGGCTACGCAAATGAAAATAAAAATCCAGTAGTGGTAGGCAGGATGACCTTGGAGAAAGGTGAGAAATAAAAACATTATTCCCCTTCCTGCTGTTGTTCAGTCCAATGAAGCAGCTGTAAAAAATTTAACGACAGTCATTTTCAGAAATACAGGAAGAAGAAAAGACTTCTGAATAGATTGCTGTAAAAAAATGTAAAAAAAAAGGCCTTCAGTGCTATAGAAAGATCTGGTGAGAAAGAATATAAATAAAAAGAGCCCATTTTTGCCATGAAGGATATCCTGGAAAATGCATATATATTTTGCATTTTCATGCAGATTTTTCTTAATAGCCTCAATTTTGTCTTAATATACACAATTCTGAAAGCAATTTTCCCAATAGAATTCATTTCTGAACGTTATTTCTCCCAATATTTGCATAACTGTGTGCACTTTCCCCTAAGATATATAATTGTTGTATGAATTACTATAGAGGCAGTGTGATGCAATGGTTAGAGTGTCAGACTAGGACCTGGGAGAACAGGGTTGAAATCCTCTCTTGGCCACTAGTCATTTTCAGCCCAACCTTTCTCAGAGTCTTGTTGTGGGGATTAAATGAGGAGGGGAAGAACCGTACATGCCACTTTGAGCTCTTTGGAGAACTAACTAAATCAAATTAAGCTGGAGAACTGCATTGCAAAATATGGAGAAGTACCACTTTTGAAGAATAGCTGTGTTTTTCATGTATTGGTTTGAGGAATGCGAATTAGGTAGATTCACATTAAAAGCTGAACCAAATGAACTTCTCCCTCTAGTAGTGGACGTTATGAAAACTGCAAGTCAACTTCATAACCCTAAATCTCCTTCCTTGTCTCTCTGGTAGCACCCACTAATTCCAAATCAAACAATAGTTTGCCACCCTATTTCATTTGCTATCACTTGCCTAGATGTGGAAACCTACAATGTTTGTTAACACATTTCTCGGAACAAGCAATCTTTGCACAAGTTTGTGGGGAAGAGGGTACAGTTGTTGATCTGTACAGCTGAATTCTTGTGCCCACCAACTGTATACAGTCATACCTTGGACGTCAAATGGAATCCGTTCCGGAAGTCCATTCGACTTCCAAAATGTTTGGAAACCAAATCATGGCTTCTGATTGGCTGCAGGAAGCTCCTGCAGCCAATCAGAAGCCACGGAAGCCCTGTCAGACATTTGGGTTCCAAAAGAATGTTCGCAAACCTGAACAATCACTTCTGGGTTTGTGGCCTTCGGGAGCCAAAACGTCTGCGTTCCGGGGTGTTCAGGATCCAAGGTGCGACTATACTCATTGAAAATTGCATGTGAATAGCTATTTGAGTGCAGAGGCACACATATTTTACATTTGTTAAACGTAATGTGGGAATATCAGTGATGTCACCTCATGGATTTTGTATTACTAGACAAGATTGGAGAAGAAGCAAATGAGCTCCTGATTTAAGTGACAGTTGTGAGTCTCCCCTCATATGTAGCCTCACCCTTCTTGATAAATGCAACACATATCTATGAAACTTCAGACCAAGATTCATTCTTTTGCTCTCTCTTTTTCCCTGAAAGAGAGAGAATTGAATTGACCTGCTTTGGTAAATTCCTAATGTAGTGTGGAAATAGGTTTACTACCCAGAGATGGTGTCATCTGGTTACCTGCCAAGGAATGTTAAGACTCTCTGGAAATCCTATTCAGTGTCAATTTAGAAATCCCAGTGAAGCTAAATGGCTGTTAAATTAAAGGGTCAAAGAAGTGAGGATCATCGGCTGAAATTTCAGCTATTTTCAGTGCTATCTCTGTGTGCCATTCATCCAGCTTTTGTCCACTAATCCCAGCCAATTCTATTGAAACTATTTCTTATTAATGAAATGGACTGTTACTCGAATGCAAAAGATTTCATCATTGTGATGCATAGCCACACCAGATCACAAGATGGGCTGCTGGGATTCCCGCCACATGTGTATGAGGGCACTAGGTTTCTCCTGTTTGGGGGTTGGGAGGCAACCAACACCAACAACATGGAGCCAATATGGTGGGGATGGGGGACCTCAGCCCCAGAGGCCAAATTCAAACCTCCAAGTATCTGGGACCCCAGGACCTCATCAGGCCACCGTCCTTCCTAGCGCCCCCCCTTGCTCTGCTCTGCACTTGCCTCAATGTTTTTGCCTGGCTGGAATGTGTCCTTGAACTCTGCAAAGCTTCTCACTTTATTTGAAGGAGAGGAATTTGTGTTCCAGTGTGTGTAGAAAGCAGACTACCTGTCAGGAACTGGACATTGGAGGAGGAACGGTGGAGACCACCTCCCCCTTCTCCTGGACCTTTCCGAGGAGAGGACAGTATAGATTTACAACAGAACGTTGCTAGGCAATCAGTAGATAAGTAGAGGTCTGAGTCTCTGTCGAGTCAGAGTGGGGAGGAGATGGGATGTCAGCCTCTCAGTCCCTGATTGAGACGTTGGGATAAAATCAAATGGCAACGGAAGGTCAAGAGGGGAAAGGCGGGAGTTTGGCATCCTTCCTGCTCTGGGAGGGGACAAACTTCAAACTGACCAACATACATACAGTGGTACCTCGGGTTACAGACGCTTCAGGTTACAGATGCTTTAGGTTACAAACCCGGAAGTAGTACCTCGGGTTAAGAACTTTGATTCAGGATGAGAACAGAAATCGTGCGGCGGCAGCATGGTGACAGAGGGAGGCCCCATTAGCTAAAGTGGTGCTTCAGGTTAAGAACAGTTTCAGGTTAAGAATGGACCTCCGGAACAAATTAAGTTCTTCACCCGAGGTACCACTGTAAATATGAGCTCTGGGTGTGTCTTTTTGTAAATAAACATACATAAACTTGCCGGTGGTCATTACTTCTTGAGGCACTGAGGTCTCGCTCCTGGTGGGAGTAATTCACCCATTTCTCACTACCATAAAGCAGCATGCAAGCCTGGTAGACCTTCATCTTGGTATTGGTTGTTAGCATCACATTCTCCCGTACCTTTGGGAGAGGCAAGCCATTGCTTTGGCTGCTTCGTCAATATGCCTGTCCAGCTCAGCATTGATAGAGAGGTTTGCCGGTTGTGGTGGAACCCAGGTAGACAAAGTTGCCTACCACCTCAAGCATGTGATCAGGAGAATAAAAAGCTAAGGAGTTAACACTACCCAAATCTGAAGTGGAGTCCCTACGGCAGTTGAATGGCATCTGGTATGCCTCCTTCCGGCAACTCCTGCAGCCAATCTGGTGCCAAATGTATTGCTTTCCTTTACTTTGCCCACATCAGTGAGGTTAAGAAGGGAATTGTGTTGCCATTTTTGATGAGGCATTTCAGTAAATTGCCCTAGTTGCTAGGATCTGTGCACCTATGCACCAGTTCACATATGGCTGCTTGAAAATAATAAAGCTTATTTAAAGCAAGCAAGTCAGCAAACAAAAAACAGCCTGGCAGTCTATCAAATGCCTTATTAAAAGATTACAGTGTAATAAGTAATTATCACATTTACATCAATAGCATTAGTGGAATTAATTACGTCTATCAACTAGGAAGTGACTGAAATAATGCTGCTCTCCCGGTGGAGGAAAAGTTAAGTGTAAGATTGTGTGAAGAAGCCTGCCAAGTGTGAGGAATCCTTTGCTCAGAGGTGCCCCATCTGCAATCGCATTTGGTCTTTTGATAGCATTCACTTCCTCTGCACCTGAAGGTAGCACAGTTCCTTTCACAAGGCTCATTTAAACCACCTCCTGAATTCCCTGCACGCTGAATTACCGGCACGTCAACTTGCATCATGCATGATCAGATATTAGCTGTAAATGTTCCTACTCCTGCTCTATATAAATAGCTGCCCTATTGGGAGGGCGAGGAAACCTAAATCATAATGACATCACAGCACATGGCCAGTTTCTCTGGTTTTAATTGCAGAGATGTGCAACTAAAAAGTTAATTTCCTTATTGTTCTTGTCATCTAGCTAAGGGGGGAACAGATGAAGGCACTGCTTAGCAACAAAGCAGAGCAGCAGGATGTTCATGGTGGTAACACGTGCTCTGATTGGCTGTGTAGATTTGAGCGTGTTTTCCTCTGTACATTTGGTTGTATGTCACTCTGTTGTGATCAAGGCCTGAAGTAAGAAAGACAAAACACCATTTTTAAATTATTGCCACCTCCCTTCCAAGGAATAATACATGGCTCTCCCTCTCTCCATGTCATCCTCACAAAACTCTGTGGGGTAGGTTGGCCCAAGAGCTTGTGACAAGTCCAAAGTCACTCAGTAAATTTCAGAGCAAAGTGAGGATTTGAGCCCTCATTTCCTGAGTCATCATCCTGACCCTAGATCCACTGCACTACATTGGTAGCAATCCCATTTCACACTTAATATGTCTTATGCCCTGACACGTGTAGTTATCTGATCATGCTCCCATATGAACTTACCAACCACTTAAGAACAAAGATGACAGAAATTGAGTTCGGTTAGCATTTTAGTGCAAACCTATGTAATTCACACACCTCTGAATTTTGCAATGCAAATCTTCGACCACATACCATGTCTCTCCCATATTGGTTTCTACACCCACATCCATCACTCCTAACAACTCTCAGCACTCTGAACAAGCTACAACTCCCAGAATTCTTTGGGGGGAAACCATGGTTGTTCAAAATTGTATCATAGTGCTTTAAAGGCATGGGTCTGGGACTGGGCAGAGGAGGAATAGTGGAGACCGCTTCCCTCAAATCCTGACCCTTCCAGGGAGGAAGAAGAGGAAGACAGTATAGATTTACAACAGTGGTTTGTGGGAGGCCACAGCTCAGAGGCAGATGTGGGGGGAAATTGAGAAATAATGGGGTAGGAGCAGCTGGCTGACATGTTGTCACTAGAAAGCATTCCAGACCCACCATCTCCCAGAACCCGGCAAGCCTTAAAAGTAGGAGAGCAAAGAGCTCAAAGGCAGAGGGCACTTAGCGGCACCTGTAGAGGAGGTGATGACGATGACGAATGAGGAAGCGGGAGAGACAAGGGGGTGGAGATTCACTCAGGACAACACCATTATCCAAGAGGCTGGGTTCTATAGCCTCTTTCTGTAAAGTTTGAAATAAAAAAGGACTGTAAGAAACTTTTCTTTGTCTTTATACTTTCCTGGGCAACCAGCTGGGAGCCACTGACAGCATCCTGACAGTATGGTGCAAATGCAGCCCTGGATTCTTTTAATGACTTGAGCATTTTCAGTGGAGTATACATTTTCTAAAAATAAATAAACAGCTTCATTCCTTGTGTATGTGTGTGTGTTTTGTATGATATCTTGATAGGTTCAGCAAATGCACATTTTAAACATCCATCTCGCAAAAGCTTTGTGACATTTCCCCAGAATCTCTCCATCTGAAAGTCCCTTTCCTTCTGATGTAGCTGATTCCCCCCACCCCCTTGCATGTAAACGCATACCATTCAAACATCTCCTAAACTCTAATTTTATGACTAACGTTTCTTCTGCTGGGTGACTCGAAGAAAATGTCATTTTCATGAGACTTCAGAATCTAACCAGAGCTATAATTCGACTGTCAAGGGACTAGGCGAGTTCGTGCTACATCAGGAATAAAATATAAGGTTAAAGATGGTTTATCCTGAGGCTGTTAAAAAAACATAGAAAACGAATTAGGTACCTCTGCCAGTCCCAGGAGCCAGGGGAAACCTCATGACCAATTCATCATCTTCTTGCTTTACTGCTACTGCCGAAACAGCTATCCTCGCACTCCGTATTATGGACTCGCTATCCCCCCCCCCATTTGGGAATGCCTCATTTCTGCTCTAGTGTCCCCCCCCCCATTTTTACCCTAATTTCACAACATAATGTGAATGCAAAAGTCAATCCTTTTAAATAGCTCGAGGGTTCAATAATCTTTTTGCAGGAAAAATGCCAAAATGTAGTTTGGGACTACAACTCCCACAAAGTCCAGCCAGCTAAGGTGGAAAGAACGTCCACTCTCCCAGTAGGGTGTGTTGAATTTTCATTTTTTTAAAAAATGAGGGGTGCTAAGAAGTTATAACATGACTTGGGAATTAAAAGATATTTTGGTTAAAATAATGTAATTTAGTTTTGCTTGGTAAACAGCTACCTAAAAATATTGACTTTTATGTTTTTGTGGAATCACCAATAATTTTAAATTTGCCTTATTAAAAAAAATGTGAAAAATTGCATAAAATCATTAATAATGATTTCCAAGTACATGCAGTTATATTATATATGCCTAAACATAAAAGACAAAGCAAGTAAAAAACAACAACAACAGGTGGCAAGAAAACAAGAGGAAAAAAATTGGTGAATATAAGCAGAAAAGTAAGCAGGCAGGATGCTTCAATATCATCAAATGAAATAATTATCTCTGTTGATGAAAATGAACAATGAAGAGCTGATGCTCAAGATGGAAATTACTGAAGTTGTGCATCGACATTAGAAAAACCAAGTACGCCTTCTACTTCTAATAAAAAAACAGAGTACAACACATTAGAAATACAAAATATTGCTGTGCAGAGCATCAGATATGTGTTGACCTGTGTGCTACCTTTATGAATGCTGCTCTTGATCACTGAAGAATACAAGAATACAATAGACTTGTAGTTGAGCACAATAAAGTCAAGAAGGAACAAGGACAAGTTATGAAATCCTTGGATCAGGAATTTGATCTTTGTCAGAAGGGTGAAATGACCTGCATCTTCTTTCATGGTTGTGAAGATACAGCTAAAGTTGTGCTGAAAGCAGACAATTCAGATCATCCCCAGCATTATTCTGTGTGCAGTGAACCAGGTGGAAGCTATCTCTACCACCTCACTCCAGAGAAATGCTCAAGGAGAGAAAAACCAGCTGAAGTTATGGCTAAATAATCTTGTCGATTTCACGAAGAAGCACATTGAGAAGAGTCAGCAGGCTATTGGAGGTGATTCTACAATGTTTACACTGGCTGGGAGGGTGGTGCCAAGCTTGGTCATAAGCTGATCTGGTCAGTTTGTGCCCTCCATGCAGAGTTACCCCTTCAACACTTGATCACAGCACTCGTTGGGAAGACCTTGTCTAATAGCAAGTGGACAGGTAGCATTGGCAAGCTGCTAGACACTGTTACCAAACTTGAAATTGATCCTTCATTCACCAAACTCTCAACTGGAGAGCTTCTTACTTCACTGAGCAACAATGTCATAAACGATCTGTCTACTAATCAGGCACACAGGGATTGAATTACACCAGGCATGTCCAAAGTCTGTTTTGGGGGCCTAATCCGGCCTGCCAGTCAGTTTAATCTGGCCCCTGTGGCAATTAATCTCCTGGGGTAAAATCCTAAAAAACCTCAACAACTTCAACCCTAAAAAAAGCTCGACATCTTCAATCCTAAGAAAAGGTTAACAACTTTGGTCGGCCCTTTGGTCGGCCCTCACAGCCCTTCACTTCATCAAATCTGGCCCTCTTTGAAAAAAGTTAGGACACCACTGATATTACACAGACTGTAAGGACAGAAAAACTTCCCACAGATCTGGTCCTTCTTGAAATTGGTCCAGTGAGCCATTCAATGTGGTTAACAACAGCAAACAGGCTTTGTTGCATATGGGTTTCAAAACATGGCCTTAAAGTCAAAATCCTCAAGAACTAAAGGCTGAGAGTGAAATACATTTGCATGTGCTACCCCTGCTGTTTCAGCATTAAAGTAAAACACTCCTGGATGGAAGCCTCATGCCAAACCTTGTTTCAGCTGCAGGGAGTTGGGCTGCAAAAGAAGGCTGTAGGGGATGCTGTTTTGCTAAACATCCAGCGCCCAGCATGGTACGCATTCAGTAAAATGATAATTCAGACACTTTTGTGCTCAAATGGCAGGTAGGAGAGGGGAGCTGGTGTGCAAAAGCTCATTGACTTGACAGGTGGAGATGCTGACTTTCTGTAAGTCTGAAGACAACACCTTCCATCATCCCCAGTGCTTTGTCCCTGTTGGAGCTGATAGGCTGGTCTGATGGCGTATACAAACCTCCTTTGACATAGAAAACTTACTACAGTGGAAGTAAAGAAGTTCATTAATGAGCCCATGCAAGTTCCACAGTGGCCCTGCTATGCTCAGTTTATAGAGAAGTGTGTGAAGCAACTTGCAGAGGCTGCAGGCAGGGTATATACACTTGAGAAATATGAGCTCAGAGCTCCAGAAGCAAGTTGGCAGCTGATGTCCAATAATGAATCAAAGCAAGACTTGATGAAACTTGTTGTTTAAATTTCTTATTAACTGAAGTCATTACTTTCTAATGTTGTTTGATGATTACAAAGTAATGTTGTATGCTTTGTAGGATATGCTTTATGCAGAGAAACTAAAATAGCATCATGTGACATTTCCAGAAGATGAAATGAAAATTCTTTGTTTTTTTCGGGGGAGCAGTTTATGTGCTTTTAAATCAAACGTAGATTCACCAAGCTAAATGTTGTCCAATCACAAAAATAATAGCAGATTTGAATTCCTCACACCCCAAAATAAATTTGTAAATCCCTCACTGAAAAAGCTTGCTAAAATCAAGTTTCACCCCCTAAAATGAATCACCCTACTGTCTCAACCACTTTCCAGAAGGGACTGCAATGAAGCCAACAGTTGTGAGGGCAGAAGGTGCTCTTTGTTTCATTCCAATTGGTGGGGGAGCAAATTGGAGCTTAGACACCCAAACAGCAGTATCTAAGCAAGCATTGCACCCCCAAAAAGAGGGGGTGTGGATGCAGAGGAATGTTATTAGAATGATTAGTTTATTATTAGGCTGCCAGCATGCTTTTTAGCTATGGTTTTTCCAGTAGTGATATATGGAAGTGAGAGCTGGACCATAAAGAAGGCTGATCACCGAAGAATTGATGCTTTTGAATTATGGTACTGGAGGAGACTCTTGAGAGTCCCATGGACTGCAAGAAGATCAAACCTATCTATTCTTAAGGAAATCAACCCTGAGTGCTCACTGGAAGGACAGATCCTGAAGCTGAGGCTCCAATACTTTGGCCACATCAAGAGAAGAGAAGACTCCCTGGAAAAGACCCTGATGTTGGGAAAGATGGAGGGCACAAGGAGAAGGGGACGACAGAGGGCGAGATGGTGGGACAGTGTTCTCGAAGCTCCCAACGTGAGTTTGACCAAGCTGCGGGAGGCAGTGGTAGACAGGAGTGCCTGGTGTGCTCTGGTCCATGGGGTCACAGAGAGTTGGACATGACTAAATGACTAAACAACAACAAATACTTTTTACTATGTTTTCATTTTTTTATCATGGATGTTCTATTTTTTTTTTTAATGTTGTACACTCTCCTGGGATCTTTTGATAAAGGGTGGTATATAAACTGAGTTACTACTACTACTACTAGGACCTCCGCACAACAAAAATCACAAAGAAATGTTCAAAGACTCTGATGCCAACATGATCGGATGAGAAGTTCTGGAGAATACAAAAGCTCGCAGACATTTTGGACACTCCCAACAACAGTGGCTACTAACTCTGATGGCTATGCTCTATCCGCTCTGCCAGAAGCAAATTTGTCCCCAATAAAACAGCATTATTAATACTACCCAAATCACATTTTCCTCTTTCTCCTTCATATACTTCAGTTTTGTTGCCTACCAAACAAGGTGATGAAGAATTACTATCCTCTTCCCTCAATTAGTATTAACTTTAAAACCTCCCTGTTTAAACCTGTCATTATGCTACAAATTACCTCTGTAACTTAGATTAACAAGGACGTAAAATGCATTTGAATTAAGATGAGGAGTTTTAGAATGCATTTGATTTTAAATATGGGACACGGTGTTTCTAGTACGGGTGTGTTTACCGAGAATGTCAGTCTGGAATCCCTGCCAGTAATTGAATGCTTGTCTCTGATTGTAACTATTGAAATCTGGTGACTGAAGTAATTAGGAGGCCATTAATAATGGTAGTGAGTGCAACGTCAAAGTGGAAAGTGATTGGAAGTGGATTATGTGTTTCTAGAACTTATGTAATGTTATACTTGTTGGCGCTTGGCATGTATAGGTTTGTGGCAGTGCAGTTTTGTGGTTGAAGAAATTCAGTCAGACTCCATTTTGTTCAGTCCTTTACTGACAGGTCCAAAGCATTAAGGCAGTTTCACTATATACACAATATACAGGCTTCCCCTAGATCCTTAGTAGAAGGTGCAGGCTTCAAATGCAAAGCAAGTACAACTCACAGCATTCATACAGCACAGAACTCAGTATCAATCTGGCAGAGCTTTACTGTAATGAAGCAAAGAGGCAATGGACAGTCCCCACTTTTTCCCCTTCTACTACATTTTTTTAAATAAAAAAAATATTTATTGAAAGTTCAAAAAGTACATAATTATATGTGCACTAAACATGGTGAGACATAAATAAAAGAGAAAAAAAGAGAAAGAGAAACAGAACCCACGTAGAAGGAAAAATAAAGGGGGGAAACCCAAAACTGTATATTTTACAAGGTTGTTATTGTACTTCACCAGATCTTAAACTATTATAGTATTTGTAAGGTTCCATGTTCTGGGTATATAATTCAAGAGGATATTTTGCTCTTAACATACCCAAGAATGACCACACCCTTGGCTGGTTGCCAAATCACAGTGACCTACTTGGTCTGTTGTCAGGTCAGGTGACCTTCAAATACTAATCACAAGACCTGCAGGTGCAAGATAAGGGAAACACGTGTACCAAATTTTCCCTAACAGCACTTAAAGGAACATCAGTAACACTGGCACTCCAAATATTGGCTTAGAATATTCTAGTTGATATGTAAAGTTCTACACTTAAGCAGGAATTATCACATGCACAAATATAGGACGGGGAGCACCTGGCTTGACAGCAGTACATGTGAAAAGGATCTAGGGATCTTAGTAGACCAAAAACTAGCAACTCTAGGCTGTATCAACAGAAGTATAATGTCCAGATCAAAGGAAGTAATAGTACTGCTCTGTATTCTACCCTGGTTAGACCCCAGTCCTGTGATCAGTTCTGGAACCACAGCATAAGAAGGAATTGAGAATTTGGAATGTGGGCCGAGGAAGGAGACCGAGATGAGGGTCTGGAAAATATATCTTATGAGGAACAGTTGATGGAGTTGGGTATGTTCAGCCCAAGGAAGAGAAGACTGCGAGGTAATACCATATGATAGCTATTTTCAAATATCTGAAGGGCTGCCACATGGAAGATGGAACAAGCTTGTTTTCTGCTGCTCCAGTGGACTACCTCAGAAGGTGGTGGACTCTTCTTCATTGGATCCAACAGAGGTTGGATGGTCATCTGTCAGGGATTCTTTAGTTGTGATTGCTGCAGGGGGTTGGACTAGACAAACCTAGGGGTCACATCCAACCCTACAGTTCTATGATTCTATAACCCCACATTGATGCAGAGAATCCACTTTACAACATACCTGGATAGGAGGCCATCCAACCACTGCCTAAAAGCTGTCTGAGCCAACACTGATGTAAGTGGGGGGGGGAGCCATTCTGCGGATGTGGCATGGCTGGATCAGAGGAGGGAGGTGACTTAGGCTTGATCCTAAGCATGGAACACTATTTCAAGGACTTGCTTTCCTTCTAGTTACAGATAGGTAGCCGTGTTGGTCTGCCATAGTCAAAACTTCTACTGTATCTGAAGAAGTGTGCATGCACACGAAAGCTCATACCAAGAACTAACTTAGTTGGTCTTTAAAGTGCTACTGGAAAGAAAAATATTTTTTTTGTTTTGCTTTCCTTCTGCCAGGCTTAGGCAAGACAATAGGAGCTGCCCCACTGCTGAAAGGGGTTGGATCTGGTGTAAGTATGCCAGGTTAATTTACACCAGCATACCTTACCCCAGCTTCATGCACATAGGATTGCCCTCTTCATCGCTAAATATCAAAAAGAACAAGCACATCCTCTGTCCTTCTGCCTCCTTTTAATACAAATATATTGTCAGATTGGCATTTGTTTTTGTTTTTTAAAACTAATTCCTGATAAGCGGTTGTTACTTTCATATAAACAGAACAAAATTTTAGGAGATTTGAAATGACTACCTTCACCCCATCCTCAGAGTAATTCCACATCCTAGGGGAGACTGTTCAAATACCATCTTTTTTACAGTTAGCCATGTGGGCAATATCCAGAAGGTTTAGTATATATGTAAAAGGAAGATTTCCCATCCAGAATGATCAAAGTAGTTGCCTGGCTCTAGTTAGCTAATGCTGTTGGTAAATGCTGTAATGGATGAAATTTTGCATGCACAAAAATACCATCCATGGAGAGAGAATTGATGCTTAAGAGTTTGATTTCACCTGCAGCATCAGTGGTAAAGGAAAATTATGCACTGAACAGTTCAATGAGCCAACAGAATGGATATCTCCAGGCAGTGCTATTTTTCCAGAAAAAGAGGTGCCAGAACTCACCACGAACACCTCCCTTGCTCCCTTAGAATGGCAATGGCACCCACCTGAGAGGTGCCAGAACTGAGTTTTAAAGAATCAAACAACACTCCAAACAAGTTTATTCTGGATCCCAGATGCAGTTAATTACCAGAACTGTCTAATTCTTACAGAAGCTATGATAACAGAAAAAAGAAAGTCTAATAGCAAAGTGTTTTGACTTCCATCTTATTCAGCTTTTTCACAGTAAGAGTAGGTGTAAGAAGGCAGAAGTCAAAATAATTTGTTTAAGACTTTAATATATTCATGGCAGTAACAGAGATACGGGGATTAATAAAGACCAACACACTTGCCTGTATTTGCATACCCCCCAACATTTCTCCAATGAAAACAGGGATGTCCTAAGGAAAAGCAGGACAAATCAGAAACCAGGATGGCTGCTGTAAATTGGGGACCGTCCCTGGAAAACAGGGACACTTGAAGGGTCTGTCTTAGGTGACTGCATATTGGACCCAGTCAGAGTGGGGAAGCAAGAGGGTAGTCATGGTCAGGGAAAGGGGAAAGGGAGCTTTTTTGATTGACACAATTCAATCAGCACTGGGGAAATCCAGCTTTTGCTGCAAACTGAAACAACGTATGTCCCATGAGCTCAATTCAGGCTGTACCTTTGTCCAAAATGCAGTGAGTGTGCTTCCTCAGTAGCCTCACCACTAACTTTCTGTCTATAAGAACCAATAATGTATTAGGGGCAGATTGTTCTGGGCAATAATACATAAGTTAACTTGCATGAGCACGTCTGCCACATCTAGACTGGGTGCGCATTGCAGAGTCTTGTTGTGAACCGCAATATATGATTTGTCATTCTGCATGTCATAAATATATGAGCCACATTTATTTGTCTCTATGCATTTTGCTTATGATCCATTCTCATAACAGAGGGAATCAATCTGTCAAACAAAGAATGGACTTTCTCACTTCCTTAGAGTGGTGAATTGACTAAGCACAGTATAAGGGGAGGGAAACCCTAGCATTTTTTGTCATCTTACAAGATAGTTTATTAGATCCATGAAATGCTGCGGAGCAGAAGCATTTATTCAATGAATTATTGCTTGTTAAATAACCAGCTAATCATGCTACCTAACCCCTTCCTTCATCTGTATAGTTCCAACACTCACATCCATTTAGACTCTTACTTTCATGAAAGCTTCATAAATTCATTGGTATTTATTGGAATTTGGTCATAAGATACATTGCTATGACTTTCCCAGAAAGTCCACCAAGGCCACTGATTTGAGTTTAAAACTGTGCTACATTTCTTGGTGAAAGATATCCAGACTAGATTTAGGAGCTCCATATGGCAGCAAATTTAGTGCATCTATTGGTAATCTGTTCCAATGACTTACTGCTACAACCTTCCTCAATGTGGTGCCCTCCAGATATTTTAAAACCTTAACTCCCATCAGCCCCAGCCAGTGTGGCCATACTAGCTGGGGCTGATGAGAGATGTAGCCTTAAAATATCTACATGACCTTGTTGGGGAAGGCTGCCCTGCAGTCATGCTTCAGAACTTCTCTCTTAATTCTGGCCTTCAGGCCCTTAACGAGGGCAGCCTGTGATAAAGTGCTGTTCCTCCATTGTCTCCCAAGACAGACAAATGCAGCATGGATTGCTCCTATTGAGGATCTCAGCTGACAAGCTATGACTTCTGCTTGGATTTTCTACCAATTGCTATTAAGTAATACCAGTGGGGCATGCAACAAAATGTTACAAGGTTGTATCTTTTTCTTCAGTTTTCTAACCAGGCAGGCAGGCAGGCAGCCAATCTTTTCTGAATTATTCCATTTCATTCTCCCCTAATTCTTTTTACCCCCCATTTTCTCCTCACAACATTTGAAAACCAATGAGTATGTTCAGTGCTCATTGGACTATTATTGTCATAGGAACCAACTCCTACAGGCCAAGGGGTCTTTGCCCCCCAAAAAAATATTTGAGGGGTCTGCCCCCCCAAAGTTGATGGGATTGCCATTCAAATGGTGTGTGTGTATACTACTTCATGTGATCAATTATGCAGGGCAGGTCTTACTTTGCCCTCCCCAATATATTTTTTCCCCAAGTCGGCACCCCTGGTTCTTGTGTTTTCTGTCTTTTACTGTACCCCCCTACATGTGTTGGGCGTTCTTATTTTTCGATAATTTTATAGTTCAGAATTCTTCTGGGGCCAGTGACTCACCCAGTCAAAGACTAATAGGCCCAGGAGGGGTGAGTAGGGATGGTCTCAATAGTTAATTCCACCCTTTTGCATATCAGGGTCACTCTGAAAATGAGTCCACTGTTAGGATGTAGGACAGCTAAGAAGAACAACCAAGTCCAAAGAAAGAAAACCAGATGAGGGTTAATGATCACTGAGGATGGCTGTCACAGCCGTGTTCACCATGGGAGAACTCGGTAGTACCTAGACAATCACTATTGGAAAAGGAAAGCTAAGTTGGATGGGTCCTTGCTCTAGTCTTGACACTACTGTTCTTCCAGAAAATCTGTGTTCTTAAATAAAAACACAGATTCGTTCATAAGAACATATGGAGAGAAATTATGGATCAGGCTGAAGACCTATCTAGTCCACATCCTGTTCTCACATTGGTCGACCAGGTGCAGATGGGAACCCACAAGCAGGATCTGTGCGCAACAGTGCTCTCCTCATTTGTATTCAGGGGCATTCGGCCTCCCGCAGTGGAGGTGGAACACGTCCACTGTAACTAGTAGCCACTCATAGGCTTATCCACCATGAATTTGTCTAATCCTCTTCTCAAATCATCCAAGCCAGAGGCTATCACTTCCTCTAGAGGGAACAAGCTCCATAGCTTCACCATTCATTTTGTGAATGAATTCTTTTTGTCTTCATCGGATGGTCCTGAGTTCTGGATTTATGAGAGGCTTCATATACTATGGGGACCTAATATACTTTAAGGCCAGCCTCATGAAACAAAACAAGTTGTAGCAAGCAGTTATTTCCATTCCACTGACTCTCAAATCACTGAATGAACCCTCTTTTTTGCATTTATTTCATGTGCAAGCTGAGCAATAAAATGCTTATTTTCAAATGTGCAAAAATTATTTTTTAATCTTCCAGGGATATTAACATTCAAAGCAAAGAGCAATTTCAAACACATAGAAGCAAGAACCTCCAGAAGAAAAGTGTCTGGCCGACAGTCATCTAAAACAAGCTGCTCTAATGCACAAGACTGTATATTTGTGTGTACTTAATTGTCGATTCTGCTGCCATCCTTCTCTTTTGCATCTGCTGGCTTACTACTACTGGCTGGCCCAATTGGAATTTAAATACAGGCAGAAATGATTTCTTTGGGGGAAAGGGGGAGAAAATACTTAACTGTATAACTTTTTAAATATTTAATACACATTTGCATTTCTAGTCCAGTCTTGCTTCCCGATTCCTGTGCCAACATCTTAAGGCCTATGCTATTTAAGTATAAAGCAGAAGGAATGTGAACTAAAGAGTCGGATAAGCATGCAAGAAGACTAATAATGAACGCTAGGGGAAAGTTTCTCAGCAGATGCCATTGCTCATATCACTGGTTTGGGCGGACAAATCTAGGGAAAAGAAGTTTAGAACATAAGAAAAAGCCCTTCTGGGTGGGCCCAAAGGCCCAGATAGTCCAAGACATTGTCCTTAAATTGGCCAACCAGATGTGTATAGGCAGTTCACAATCAGGACCTGACCACAACAGCACTCTCACCACCAGTGACTCAAAGCAACTGCTATTCAGAGGCATACCACTTGGATACTATTGGTAGTAAATATTGCACATATTAATATTGTGCAGTTTGAAGCAGCCAGATGGATGAAAACTGATTCCTTTTTGGAAATAAAACATTGCCAAGGCCCATAAGTTATTATTCAAAACTTTACTTCCAGAACTTTCTTGAAAACAAAACCAAAACATCAATGATACGTCCCAATAGTTCCATAAGACATATAGCAGTCCAAAGCATAGGCTCAGTATCTTACAAAATGCATTCTGCCTAAGTTTGTTTAGCTTGAGAGGTCCATTTATAGCTCCACTCTCACAAAGTCTGGGAACAAAGACTCAAGGCAACTCACTTCAAAATGGGGATCTGCAAATCATTAACACTCATTTGATCTAAGGTTAAACACTCACATGTTAGTTACCAGACAACAACCACAGTTAATTAGCAATCAGTTAAAGCTCAGAGTCCCTTAGAATACTGCAGTGGAATTTTCCAGTGTTAAACCTTTTCATCAATGCACACAGGCATTTTCCATTCCAGTGTCAATTAAACAATTATACTTAATAGTACATAGTCATTGTGGCTGATAGACATTTGTAGCCCTATCCTCCATGAATTTGTCTAATCCACTTTAAAGCCATCCACATTGATGGCCATCAGTACATCCTGTGAGAGCAAATCCCACATTTTAACTGTGTGCTGTCTGAAGAAATTCTTTCCTTTGTTTGCCCTATTTTTTTGAACATTTAGCTTCATTGACTGGACTCATAGTATGATGAGAGAGGAAGAAAAATATCTTGCTTTTCCCACACCATGGATAATCTTATATGGCACTGTCATGCCTCCCCTTAAGTTATTCAGGTCCTCAGTTTTATTGATTGTTGAAAGATTAACAAGCTTAACTCACCCACATTTTAACATATCTACCAGCACTCTCCTGAAATCTCCTTTTGGGTGATGACCCCACCCTCAAGTAGAGCAGAACAATCTTCAGCAAAAAGCAATTAGATAGAACAGGATGAAATTGACATCTAAATGAATGCCACTGAGATGCAAAAGGGTGGAATTAGCTTTTGAGATCATCCCTACTCACCACCACCTGGGTTTATTAGTTTTTGAGCGGATGAGTCAGAATAGCCCCAGCAGAATTCTGAATTATGTATCAAATTATCAAAAATGAAGAACTCCTGCCCACCCAAAGGTTTAGCCTGCCCACCCAAAGGTTGAGAGCCAGTGTGGTGTAGTGGTTAAGAGCGGTAGTCTCGTAATCTGGGGAACTGGGTTTGCGTCTCCGCTCCTCCACATGCAGCTGCTGGGTGACCTTGGGCTAGTCACACTTCTCTGAAGTCTCTCAGCCCCACTCATCTCACAGAGTGTTTGTTGTGGGAGAGGAAGGGAAAGGAGAATGTTAGCCGCTTTGAGACTCCTTAAAGGGTGTGAAAGGCGGGATATCAAATCCAAACTCTTCTTCTTCTTATATCAAATCCAAACTCTTCTTCTTCTTAGCAATGCTCAAATGTAAAACTTCACTCAGTTGTTTCATCACTTGCTGCATATCCCTTCCCAGGACCCATGCACCTTAAACTGGGAGAAACAATAGCTTTAAAGAGTGCTGGAGGTGGCATACCTGTCCAGGGTCTACTAATTTATTTCTCTTAACCCACGATCACCTCTGATTTTGCAGAATGAGGAAGCTGACACAAAGTAACAATCACTTCTCCTTGCAGTACATATGTAGTACCTTGCATGATGCAGAAAAGGATGTTATCACTGGCTAGTTAAAAAGAAATAATGAGCTAAATAAAAATGTTTAACGTTTGTCACATTACTCAGTCCCTTAGCCTGCAAAATGAGGCCCCAGCTGACACGATAATAAGTAAATATCAATGTAATACTTTCCAGATCACATAATTCAAACTCGAAAGATCAGTGAACATCTAAGTGAAGGCTCATTTTTATATCAATCATTTCCTGATTAAATGAAAGCACAATTATTCAGCAAGAAAGGAGACAGATCTAAACCCTTCATTGATGGAATGGTTAGAGAATGCAGGGGATGACCATTTTCTTCAAAGTTTTTAGCATGCAAGAATTGGAGTATGCTGCCCTCTGCAATAAACACTACCTCACATTTTTGTTGTGTAGGAAAGCATCATTATACATCATTATGGGCTAGTACATACAATTAGCAGAATCAAGTCATAAAGCAAATATTTGCTTGCACCACTTCAGAATGTTAGAGCTTTTACAGCTGGGCCAGGTTACCCATTGTCCACCAGATGACGTTAGACTCCAACTCCAATAATCCCCAGCCAATGGTCAGGGATGATGGGAGTTGGAGTCCATAAGTTCCCCATCCCTCTTCTACAAGCTATAATGCTCCCCCCATGAAGAAGAAAAACCTGTTAGAAAGAAAAAAGACTAGCACAGAAAGCTATATGTAGATCCAGAAATTCCTGCCTCAAGTCAGTACCAATTGATGCTGGCCTGACTCTCTCAACTGATGGAGTGTGTCTCAGAGGGCAGAGATGACAAAATTCAGAGTCCGGGGTGTCAGGACTCCACTGTGTGGATTTAGTGGCTCAGAAAAAGGGCCATTGTCATCACAGTGGTAATGTGTGAAGAGCACTTAGAAATTAATGAGCAGGTGAAGAATAGAATCAAACTTTTGCTTTTTGCTAAACACGGTGTTTCCTCCAGTATGAGCCAAACGTTCTGTCTAATCAGCTGGCCCTCTTCCTATTTGCTTTAATTAAGAGAATGTCAACGTGCTTCTCCGTGATTAATGCACTTGATTCCCTCTCATGAACCTACATGGTGTTGTGTTGCTGACAAGTACCTGACATTTTGAACAAACAGGAACAACTGCAGCTGAAGTGACGGAAAGTGATGGATTTTGCTGCTAGAGCAGGATGTAACATGGGAGAAGCTTTATCTTTCTTATTTCTTCCCTCTGGGTCATGATCTAGTTCCTTAGTAATACCATGTATACACAGAACACCAATGCATTGATTGGCTATTGTATTAGTTTAAATGTAAGAATATGTTTCTCAGTGTTGTCTGCATAACAACCTCATGAGATAGCTTATGCTGGGGGAGAGAGCAACTGGTCCAAGCTCTTCCTGTAGGCTTCACAGATGTGTGAAGTTTTGAAACAGTGTCTCCCAGGTCTATATCCAACACCCTGTCCACTTCTATTACACCACACTGGCTTTATGGTTCTGTATCAGATATATCCCAATCTTGACATCAAGGCTGGTGTCGGAATTCAAGCCAGCAGAGCCTCCAGCTCTTAGGAATTTGGCCACCCTCCAGGTGCCTGGCTTGAATCCTTTTGACCTCCTGTCTGCGACTCCCGGCAAGATCAAAGGAGGTCTCCAATCGGCGATTCTCCTCAACGTGAAGGAGAACACACCACTCCTCCCACTCCTCTCCCAGGGAGGGGGAAAGAGCCAGACAGAAATATATTTACATGTCTTTATTCCTGTCTTTCACCAGTACAGAGAAAACATGTCTGCACACTCTGCTTCCCAACTACAGAGAGAGAATAAACTCCACCCATGTACTTCCAGTACAGGGTCATGTGCTGCTCTGAGGTAACATCCGGCTCTCAGAGCACTTTACAAACTGTCCCTGGTTCCCACGGTACAATCCAATAGCATCCACATCCTGTTTACCATTCCAGCCACCTGGTGCTTGCTTCTGCATTGCTCCTTTTTCGTAACATCCTCCCCCAAAAGAATCAATGCGTGTTGCAGCAAGCAAAGCATGGTCCAGAGAAGAAAACAAACAGTTGTTATACACATAACACTCCCCTGTTGTTTCAGTTCCACCCTTGGAACTCCCCGCCACTGGTTTTCCCAGTGTACCTCTCTGGTTGTCTGGTTTCCAAGGAATGAGTGCATCTGCATTACCTTGGCTAGCAACTCTCTGTTGTGTCTTTGTCTCTGACTTAGACACAGCTCCAACCTGTCCTCGGTTGTTTACAACAGCAACACATGCAACAGCTAAGTTAGCAAACTCTTTTGAGTACCTCTTGGGTGGTTGACCCTTTGTTACTCTCTCAGACCTACGTATGAGGTGCTGATCCTCTCTGCTCACTGGTCCAGTCTCAGGACTCTTTGGAGAACTAGTTCCAATGGTAAACAGTGGTTCATCCTTCAGTTGTGAAGGCCTATCTATTGTGTGAGATTTCCTCTCAATGACTGTGACAACTGAGCTCTCCGAGCTATCAGTGTCATCACTTTCTGTACAGCTGAAATCAGTGAAATCATCATCATCTGAATCGTCATCAGTGGGAAAAGTGTGTACTATCACTCTCTCCTGTTCAGGAGCACTCTCTAGAAATTTTGTGAGAATCACCTGACCAGATTCAGACAAAATTACTCTGTAGAGACCCTTTTCATACCCCACAAAAATGCCTCTGGCATTCTTTACTCCACCTGGAGCTTCTGTTCTCACATGAGACCCAAAAACCTTGAAATGGGCAACAGAAGGTTTTCTGTGGAACAGTTTCTCAAAAGGAGAACTTCCCAACTCTTTTGAAACCTTTCTCACTTTCGTATAACAGTACGACATCAGAGACTCGGCCCAGTACTCATGTGGCAGATGTGAACTGAGCAATTGCGCTTGCATCCCCTTTTGCAATTCTCTGTTCACCCGTACACAGACACCCCTGTTCCACGCTTCCGCTGAAACAGAAATCTTGTGTCTGATCCCCTTCTTCTGCAGGAACCTTTGGAAATCCTGTAAAAGAAAAATCTGCTTCTCATCTGTGAATAGACAATCAATGTTAGCATCATGCATACTCTTAACTTTGTCACAAAACTCCTGAAACCTCTCCAAGGCTTCTTGTGGCTTTCTCAACACATAAACCCAGACATAGTTAGAGAAATGATCCACACACACAAGATAATATCTTGCATTGCCTCTAGATGGTTCTAGAGGACCAATCACATCAGCATACACCCGCTGAAATGCTCTGTTGACTCCGGTCTTCTTCTTGCTCACACCTGCAAGAGAAACTAGGTTAGACACAGATGAATTACATTCCATGTAATCACTTTGTGCAAAAGTCAACAAATAAAGTCCATCCTTCTCCTTGGCCGAAAGAAATAACTCTCCATCTTTGTAGATCTCGCAGCTCTCAGCATCGTAGGACAGTTTCAGTCCTCTCTTTGCAATCTGCGAAACACTCAGCAGATTGAACTTCAATTCAGGAACCAAGTAAACATTGTTTATTGTCAAGTCCAGACTCTTAAGATAGACAGTCCCCACGCCGGCCGCTTCCAGCTCCTGACCGTTGGCCTGTTTCACAGCGAAGTTTTGCTTCTTAAACGATGAAAAGAGTTCTTTGTGTGGAGACATATGAACTGTCGTGCCCGTGTCAATAACAAACGAGTTCCCAACGTCTGGCGTGGTTCCTTTCGCCATCAAAGCTTTTCCAGGTTTCACCGAAGTCTTGGTGTGACCTTTGCCTGACGCCTCAGGCTTTGCTGAGCGGCCCTTCGCTCCTTTAGGCTGACGTGGCTTCTTGCAGTTCCGCTGAAGATGCCCAGCCTGTCCGCAATTGTAACATCGGACAGCGTTCAAAGCTAGAGCTTTTTCTCCAGTAGCTTCATCTGCAGGGGAATTAGAACTCCGTTCCTCCCTCCCCCTGTCCTTTACTTCCAGTGCAGCAAGTCTGTCCTGTTCATTCAGAACTACGGCACACACCCTCTCCGCGGTCAAATCTTGAGCCGGGAGAGAACCAAGCTGACTGGCAACCGTTTTGTAAGTCCGATTTAAGCTGTTGATCATCATGAAGCAAAACACTTCCTCCTGCAGACGGAAATTGCGTTCCACCATCTGCTGGCACAGATATTTCATCTCCGTCAGGTGCGCTTGAACATCTCCATCAGGCGCAAGCCTCAGATTGGTCAGCTTCTCAAAATACAGCAACGCTGAAGAACCAGCATCCCTCTGATGTGTTCTTCGTAGCATCTCCCAAATTTCCCGTGCATATTCCAAACCCTGAATATGCACCAATTGGACATCTGACACACACAGAATTATAGCCGTCCTGGCTTTCAGATTCTGTGACTCCCAACCTCGGGTTGGTGCTGCTGGGATGGGGTTCTCAATCACGTCAAAGACCCTCTGATTCTGCAGCAGGGCCTTCATCTTTATAGACCAAGATGAATAATTGTCATTAGTGAGGGGAGGGGGATAGGGCAAACCTCCCGCCTTCTTGGAATCCATGCTGAATCCAAGGGTCAGCTTTACAGTCAATCTCAAGCCAGCTTTCACTTTTCAAGCCAGTAAACTCCAAAAGTCTTTGTTTACTGCTTCACTGGCAGGCAAACCTTCGGGCTGTTTTTTATCAAAACCCTTGCACAGCTGCGCAGATACACTTTCGATTTCCCAGGCTCTTTTTAGGCCACTCAGTAACTGGCAGACGTTGCCTAGCAACCTGCTCAGGACGGAACTCCTTATCTCACCACAGGAATTCCTGGTATGCAAGCTTGCCTTCAGAGCTTGTTTTTCAAACGCAGCTCTTGTGAACCAGAAATTAATCTTTCTGCGTTCATTCTCTCTCCCCCAAAATGCAGCATACCTTTTTTTGGGGCTCCGTTGCCTTGAAACACACTCCTCTCGGTGTCCAGCTGTCTGTTCTGTTTAGCCTCTGGCTGCAGGCAGACGCATTTCTTTATCTCCTTAGGTGCAGAGGATGGCAACGATTCATCGACCTCTCACCTCTCATGCAGATTCTCATAGATCAGGTAACCATCGATCTGCTACCAGTTGTCGGAATTCAAGCCAGCAGAGCCTCCAGCTCTTAGGAATTTGGCCACCCTCCAGGTGCCCGGCTTGAATCCTTTTGACCTCCTGTCTGCGACTCCCGGCAAGATCAAAGGAGGTCTCCAATCGGCGATTCTCCTCAACGTGAAGGAGAACACACCACTCCTCCCACTCCTCTCCCAGGGAGGGGGAAAGAGCCAGACAGAAATATATTTACATGTCTTTATTCCTGTCTTTCACCAGTACAGAGAAAACATGTCTGCACACTCTGCTTCCCAACTACAGAGAGAGAATAAACTCCACCCATGTACTTCCAGTACAGGGTCATGTGCTGCTCTGAGGTAACATCCGGCTCTCAGAGCACTTTACAAACTGTCCCTGGTTCCCACGGTACAATCCAATAGCATCCACATCCTGTTTACCATTCCAGCCACCTGGTGCTTGCTTCTGCATTGCTCCTTTTTCGTAACAGCTGGTCCTATCATGAAACTGAGTGAGGCAGTCACTTCAGGTGACAGAGCTGAGGGATGAGGAGGCAACAAAGTTGTGTGGGCCTCATGACCTGCTTTGTCAGTCTGCTGTCCTCAGATGATGTTGAGGGTGTTTTCCAGTATCAAAGTCAAATTTAGTTGTCTGCTATGTTACAGAGGCTCAGCTGGTCTCTACTAGAAGTCTGTCATTTAAGGTCACCTGTCCTGTGCAATGAAACAGTCTTCCAGTAGAAATTCAGTAGGCATCCTCACTTTTGACTTTCAGGCGCCTTTCAGGAGAACTTTCTCTGAAAACAGAACTTGAGGGATATTATTATTTAGGATGTTCAATGTCTGCACATCATTGCCATCTGTTGCCCATAATTTCACACAGCGCAAAAACTTCTGTAGCAGTTGCAGTGCTCTTGCCACCACACTCAATGCAAACTGAAAGAACTGTGTTCCTGCATTATATTTTAGTGGATGACACATGGACAAGTAAGACAATGCAGACAGTTAATGCATGGCTAAGTGTAGCTCTGGATGTGATTGGTATAGCCCAGGGGTGGCCAACTCCCAAGAGACTGCGATCTACTCGCAGAATTAAAAACTGGCAGTGATCTGCCCCTTTTGGGGGGTTCAGGTCAACATTGTTGAGCTTTCCTTAGGAAGTAAAGCCCCGTTTCTTTGGGGTTCAGGTCAAACTTGTTAAACTTTAGGGGAAAGGGGGAACAGCCACTCACCAACAGATCACTGGGGAAACAAACAGCCTCACTGAGTAAACTCCGTCTTCTGTTCTGCAGATCGTACAACAATGGACGGCAGGACGAGTGAGCGGGGCTGGATTCTATTTTACCAATGCTAAGGAATGGGACTCAGTGATCGACTGTGATCTATGAAAAACTCCTGGGGATCTACCAGTAGATGGCGATCAACCTGTTGGACACCCCTAGTATAGCCTATTATGATCCTTGACTGTTGTTATTCACTTTATTTCAGCCAAAAACAGGAGATGTCAGATAGTTCCAGAGATTTATGACGAGTCAAATTTTGTAAAAACAAATTCTGTTCCATCCCTACCTCCTTGTGGGTTTCCTGGAGACATCTGTTTGGAAAACAGAATGCAGATGAGATGGACCTGTTGTCTAATCCAGCAGGACATTTCTGGCATATCTTGCAAAGATCCCATCCCACTGGTTCAACATTTCCTACCATGACCCAAAGTTCTCTTTCCTGGTCTGTTGCCAGCTTTTGAGATGCATTGAGCATATATCTGAAGTTAGATTTTGTTTTGTTTTGCTCCAGTGTGCACCACATTACACTTGCCTATGTTGATTTTCATTTGCCCTTTTCATCCCCTTTCACCCAGTCTGGATAGACCTTTTTGGATCTCCCCAGAGCTCCTTGCTGTTCTTACCACCTTGAAGTGGAAGAAGAGTGGTCCCTATTGAAACCTCTGGAACAAAAGGGAAATCTAGATATCCATATGGCACAGGGAAAACACAGAGCTCAATAACTCTTTGAAGGCAATGATAATAGGCCTAATGGGTACAATTAACAATGATATCCCTGTAGTTTTAGTACTATATATTTCAGTTTGCATCACTTATATGGGCATTTTAGAGATCCACAGGGAAACAACTGGATGCGTGTTTAATGGAAGTGATTAGATATATGGGATGATTGGAATCATCAGAGGTAAAGTTCCATTTTGGGTGGTTTTCTCATCTCTGTACAGTAGAAGCTGAGTGAATGAGGCTCTGCCCCCAGACATCCCCCACCTGCCTGCCTTCTTACTTACAACCAATCAACTTCTTTCCCCTTAAATCTCAGTGTTACCCTTGTACAACTCAGCAGATAGGAGGATGGGGACCAAACTAGATCTGGCTGGCTCTGGCTCCAGCTGCTGTTGGCCTCCCTGCCTTATGACCTACCAGTCCCAAAGGGCCCCAGCCACCACCGTCTCTGCACATGTTGAGCACAGGGAGAAACATCTTTGCCTAGCGAGTCACACTGCTCTGGAAAGGAAAGCATTTGATCGCAAGGCATCGCCTCACTTTCCTCTGTCAAAAGAGTCCACGTTTAGGGACCGATAGAAAATGAAAAGGAATCACGATATCCATCACCAGCAGAAGCATATTAACAACTCCAAATAGTTTGGTTCCAACATAAAATCAATTTCATCTTGCTGAGAGGGATCCATAAAGGAGCAGGGAGGGAGAGATGAGCTTTTTGTGCTGCTTTAAACTGATGTTTGTTAGGATAGCAGAAAGATGAAGCCATTGGCATCATCATCATCATCATCATCATCATCATTATTATTATTATTATTCAATATGACCCTAGTCTCTCTTACATGAAGCCATGATTTTCTTGGCAAGTGTACCCTGAACCTCGACAGCAGCAAGTAGTTGTAAGTGTTGCTATGGCAACAGGAGAGCTTGGGGGATTTTGCATCCCCCCCTCCCTGTCCCTTCTTGGGTAAAGTTTAATGAGTCTGAAATTATAAAGAAAACACAGGCAAAAGACTGCCAAATGAAGGGACGCGACCTGGGGAAGCAGGTAGAAAGAGAAGGTGCACAAAGTAATTGGCATATTCAACGGCACACAGAGGGATAAAGATGAGAGGCAGATAATGAAATATTATACACCTGGCTGCTCATTTTCATTCCACAGCTATTGTTATTTGCTTAATGGATGGGGGAACATGTCACCTATAAACAAGGAGATCTGACATATGCAGAGATATAAATAGCAAAAGACCATTTGCTCATTAACTATGCCTCAGCCAACTAAAGGCACTCAGAGACTGCGGTGGGAATCTTCCTTGTCCTTCTTTAGAGATATGCTTGCCTGGGGGGGGGGGCAGGGTGGAGAGCTGGGTTTCCCCCTTTTTTTTCTTTCTGAAAAATCTTATTCTTTTAAGTTTCTTTGATTTTTTTTCTCCAAAGTTGTCAGCAATCACAAAAATGCAATGGAATGTCCTAAGTTTGATTGTGCAAAAAATAATAATAAACAAACAGCTATTGTTGGTCCATATGCCCAAATTTCCAGTACAGTAGGAGGGACTAACTCAGCAATACTACACATGATTTTTAAAAAATATGTTCAATCCCTGACACCTGCAGTTTCAAAAAGGGGCAGGTGTAGCCAAGAGAAGTACACCGCCCCAAAGAGATGAAATGTGTCACCCCCCAAAAAAGAGGGCACAAATATGCATAAAGATATGCATATCCTAATTTATATGTGCAGATGCAAATTTATCAATAATTACTATAATTTAAACAAAATGCAAGATATCTCAACACAGCAGGGAAGTCTGTGACCATGTGTGCCTCTGCAGTCTGCTGTTCAGGTGCTGCTAACTGTTAATGGACTACTTCAATGTCATTCTTCTTAGGGTTCTCTTTAAAGCAGACTTGGACAAACAGAGGACCCCTTTAAAGAGGGGACCATCCTCTGATAGCCCTTCAAACAGGCATCTGTAAAATAGGACACCTGGCCAACCTAGTAGGAGCCACCAATGGGGTAAGCAATGTGCCTTAGTGACAGAGCACCTGCTTTGCTTGCAGAAGGTCTCGGGTTCAATCCCACGAGCCACTGCTTTTCAGTACAGACAATACTGAAGGAGAGGACCAATGGTCTGAATCAGTATAAAACAGATTCCTACAACGCTATGGAAGAATTCTGTCTGGAACCCTGGAAATCTGTTGTTGGAATAGGCAATACTGAGCTAAAGGTATCACAGGTGTCTAAACCACTAAGCCTCTTGGGCTTGCTGATCGGAAGGTTGGGGGTTCAAATCCCTGCGACAGGGTGAGCTCCTGTTGCTCTGTCCCAGCTCCTGCCAACCTAGCAGCTTGAAAGTACACCAGTGCAAGTAGATAAATAGGTACTGCTGTGGCAGGAAGGTAAACGCCATTTCTGTGCACTCCGGTTTCTGTCATGGTGTCCTGTTGCACCAGAAGTGATTTAGCTATGCTGGCCACATGACCTGGAAGCTGTCTGAGGACAAATGCTGGTTCCCTCGGCCTATAGAGCGAGATGAGCGCGCAACCCCAGAGTCGTCCGTGACTGGACCTAACAGTCAGGGGTACTTTTACCTTTAACTGCAGACTAGGGATGGTTGGAGAAATTTGATTTGGCTCACAATGAAAGCCCAGTTTATCAAACGTGCACAGAAACATAACCATTTACTGAAATTCACAAATTTTGCAATGCAGCTGTCCAACAGATCAATGTTTGCCAAAAAGAATTGCATTGTTAGGAAAAAGTATACATAAAGTGACTATATTAGTGAACATGACATCAAATGAATTATATTAGGAGAAACCACTGGCAAATATGTGTACGTTAGTCAAAGCAGCACACACACAAATGTCTACATGAGGGGAATTCCAGGCAAAAATGCTGAAGAACTTTCATGGGGTCTTTTTTCCAAAACAAATTAGCAAATAGTTGCAGAAATTTGAAGAACTGAATTTAAGATTGGAAAAATGAGAGAGAGAGAGAGAGAGAGAGAGAGAGAGAGAGAGAGAGAGTGCACACAAAACTGGACAAATCCTTCCACCCCTAGCACTGATTACGAACATGTTTTGTTGGGATGCATGTTCATTGGCCATATGCATACATGTATACATGTCCGGGATTGGCTGGACACTGCGGACTAGTGTCTGGATATTGATGAGTAAGCAGCAGGAGAAGCGGGGTTGGAGACTGACTTGGAAGAAGGAATTGCTGATGGAAGCATACACAGATGGAGTCTTAGACTGTTTGTGTGGGAAAGATACATAAGCTGAGGTGGGGGACGTGGACTATCTGTTGCTGCGAGGGTGCACACCTTGAGGTAGCTGAGAGATGTCGGACTGGTGAACATGCCTTTTCCTAACTTGTAAATTTACTTTTGACAATAAAGAGTTAATTCAGTACCATGACAATACAGGATCTCAGAACTATGAAGACCAGATATAATGAGGGAATGGGATCTGACACACACACACACTTGCCCTTTTATAATATTTGCACAGAGCTTTGATGAAGCTGTGTAAATTGAATCCACTGAAATATCATTGTTCCTCACTTGTGATACAAATAACCTCTCTGTAGTGTTCAATCTGTGAACCTCATCCAAGGCTGTCAATATATGAATCCTCCATGACTTTCCCTCAAGAAAATTGTCCCAGAAGAACCTCTGGGATAGAAATAACGAGTTTTGAATTGAAAAGGCTATGAAAATAATTTTCATTCTTACTCCATGGAAAAGATTATTGAAAATGCCTGGAAGTGATCTTAAAGAGACCACCTGAATTAATTTAGCTAAATCCTTGTCTAATCTGATGCCAAAGACCTCCAGTGCTAAAGGTGCCACCATACTTTATGCTAAAGATGCTCTCTAGATGTTGTTGGACTCTGATGCCCATCAGCCCCAGCCAGCATGGTCAATGGTCAAGAGATGATGGCACCAGTGATTTGACAGCATATGGAATGTCACAAGGGAAAGGTCATCTACTACAGTGGATGAACATTAGGTCCAACCTAAATCTTCCTTAGGATGAATTCTGTCTTGTCCGCTGCAAAGAAGAAGCTCGTGGCTTGTTTCTTTCTTAGATCAATTTTTGTTTGGACATTTGAAGATTCTTATCAAGTCACCACTCTGTTTTCATAACTAAACAACATAGCAACAGATGCCTAGCTCTATCACGATGCCTCTGGAACTTCACAAGCAGAATATGAAGGTAATGGTCACCTCCTATTATTTCTTGCTTTTATCAGGTATGCAGAAGTATACTGATTCTTAACATGGAAATTCAATTTAGCTATCAAAGCTAATAGTGGTCCTCCATGAATATGTATGATCTCTAAGCTCACACACTTTTCTGCATCCACATCACTTCAAGAACCATTGCAAGGCAATGAGCCTGGATGTCTTGTTTGTTTAAGGAGCATCCTAATGTAACAAAGGATTTGTGATGTTTTAACGGGCAGAAAAACAGCATATTTTGCTTTCGAATTATTTGGACAATGTTGCTTTTCCTTGATAGGAATCAAGCTAGTGATCTGGTACATGCAAAACATTTTCTGAGACAAGCTAACATGGTCTCCTGGTGCCATTCATTAATTAAATCAGAGGATTTGTTTACTCACTAATAATGCATTAAGACAAAGAGTTCTTCTGAGCTGCTCTTATTGAGAATGACGGGTAGTGTCTTGTTTGAGCCTATTCATAAGTGCCTGCCTTCCAATTTGCAGAGTATACCTCCATGAGTTCATATCCTTCCTGAATAAATCAAATGGAAACATGATTTGAAGCTAAATTTAGCCAGCATACAAACATGTATTTTGGATTCCTAGCAGCATGACAATGAGTTTGGATTCATTATTTAAGTTCCTTTTTCAAGCCGGCTTTCAGGGATACCTATAGGGAGAGTCATTCCAACTTCAGAGTCATTTTTGGGACAGCACATAATTTCCCAGTTTCTAAGGGGGCTGTATCATTAAAATGGGGGTAGGTGGATTAAGAAGAAGAATAAAATCATAGAATTGGAAGGGACCCCAAGGATCATCCAGTATAACCCTCTGCAATGCAGAAATCTCAACTAAAGCAGCCATGACAGATGACCATCCAACCACTGCTTAAAAACCTCCAGTGAAGGAGAGTACACCACCTCTCGTGGGAGTCCATTCCACTGCCAAACAGCTCTTACTGTCAGAAAGTTTTTCCATATGTTTAGTCAGAATCTCCTTACTTGGAGCTTGAAGCCATTGTTTCAAGGATTAGTATTGGCTACAATGTTCTGCAGTGGAAATAGAATCTTGTGTAGGTAAATCTGCAGGTAAATCAGCTTCATGTAGAAAGCAGGTGGGACATAACAGGGAAGATTCTGATTCTGCTTTATACCTGTGGCCCTCCAGATGTTGCTGAACTTCAGCTTCCACCAACCATAACTACTGACCATGATTATTTGGGCTGATGGGAGTTGGAGTCCTGCAACTTCAGTCCACAGGATAGCCATTCCTAATTTATAACTATGTCTACGGAAGGGTTCTGAGCTAAATTATGCATAGGGATGGGACAGATATTTAATTCACTTCACATTGTTATTACAAGCTCTAGCTACCCACACTTCCTGAAACAACATGGACTCAAAATGCCATGGTCATTTGAAATGCGGAATTCTGCAATGTAGTCCTCCAACTCAAAAATGTGTGTATTTGGGGAACGTGTTCATAACAATTCATATATTCATGAAAATACCATGCAAAAATGCATTATATTATGGAAAATTGCCTCCAAAATATATGTGGGAATTGCACACAGAAATGTACATATTTGGAGAAATTCACGTGAAAAAGTTGAAAATATTTGTGAGGACTTTTTCTTAGAAATGCAAAGTGGAAATGTGAAAACTGAACTTAATATCAGAAAAAAGAAGAAACGGAAACAGAAAGGGACAGATCCGTCCATCCCTAACTGGTCCATGGGGTCACGAAGACTTGGACACGACTAAACCACTAAACAACAACAACAACAGAATCTCTGGGGCATTCCTTCTGAGAAGAAATGTTTATTTTGAAGTGAAGAGCATTCAAGCTGGAATGGTTTCCATCTGCTTTGGCAGGTAGGAGTATAAAATTATAATTTCTGCATTAGCATATGTTTTATTGCTTCAGCGTTTTGTTTATGGAAAAGAAATTATGGAGGGGAAATTAATGTAGCATGCACCTTCCACTTTTTTTTTAACACCATTATTGACTGGCTTGTATAAAATGTATTTCTCCACTAAAATGCAGGTGCTGATTTTATTAATAACGTTAAGAAAATACGTCCTCTGGTGCTAAGCATTTCTAAGCTTTGGATCGATTCCATACATGTCAGGATTATGAGAAAATTGATATGCTAGTATAGTCACCACTACAATTTTGTTTAAGGGGGGGGGGGGAGATCACAAAGAAATGAGCACTCCTTCTGAGGTGAAACAGCTAAGGAATTTTGAGAAAAGCTCCGCTCTCCAAACGTGGGGATATATAGATATAGATATTTAGATATAGATACTTGTTGTTGTTGTTTAGTCGTTTAGTCGTGTCTGACTCTTCGTGACCCCATGGACAAGAGCACACCAGGCACTCCTGTCTTCCACTGCCTCCCACAGTTTGGTCAGACTCATGTTGGTAGCTTCGAGAACACTGTCCAACCATCTCGTCCTCTGTCGTCCCCTTCTCCTTGTGCCCTTTAAGCCATTGCCTGATGGACAACAGAAAGCCTCTTTCCTCATTAAAGAGCCACATTATGCGAGATTCTTTAACTCAGGGGCAGCCAACATGATGTTTCTCAGACATTGTATGCCTACATCTCCCATCACCCTGACCATTGTCCATGCTGGCTGGGGCTAATGGGAGTTGGAGTCTAAGGGAATGTCTAGGATCTTCTATGGTGACAGATGACATATGCCCAACAGATCACAGCCAGTGTACTGCAAGAAGCAAAGATCACCAGTGTCGAAGTAATGATTCTTCAACATCAACTTTGTTGGACTGGTCATCAACACCATCATAATTTAATAATAATTTATTATTTATACCCCGCCCATCTGGCTGGGTTTTCCCAGCCACTCTGGTCATGTTGTGCGGGTGCCTGATTATCGTCTTCCAAAGCAACTACTCTATTCCGAACTTAAAAATGGAAAGCGTAAAGCTGGTGGTTGACAAAAGAGGTTTAAAGACTCTGTCAAGGCAAATCTAAAAAAAAATGTAGCATAAACACCAACAACTGGGAAGCACTGGCCTGCGAGCACTCCAGTTGGAGAACAGCCTTTACCAAAGGTGTCATGGACTTTGAAGACACTCAAACTCAGGATGAAAGGGAGAAACGTGCTAAGAGGAAGGCACACTTGGCAAACCGTCACCATGATCAACTCCCACCTGGGAACCTATGTCCCCACTGTGGAAGGATGCGTGGATCCAGAACTGGCTTCCACAGTCACTTATAGACTCACTGTTAAGACTGTGTTCATGGAAGACAATCTCACTTGACTACAAGTGATCACCAAAGAAGAAAGACATCTCCCATCACCCTGACTATTGGCCATGCTGGCTGGGGCTGATGGGAGTTGGAGTCTAGGGGAATGTCTAGGATCTTCTATGGTGACAGATGACATATGCCCAGCAGATCACGGCACTCTGCAGGTGAGGACTTCCTGCAGATGCCACCTTACTGGGAGGTCTGGTCCACACCATGTACTGTAGCGTTTTGGCTACCACCATTTGGCATTGCCTCCTCTTGAATGTTAGACAGTGGCCACCTCTGTGGTCTTTTCAATTCCTGCTGGAGACCTCCCTCTTCCAAATAAGCTTTTTAAGTTTAGATCTTTTCTGAATCTGCATCTGCATTTGATGTGACTTTAAGATGTTTCATTGCTTTGTCACTTGTTTGTCACCCTGGGCTCCTTCAGGAGGAAGGGCTTAGGATATAAATTTAATAAATAAACAGCGTACAACTCCCCTTGTTTCAGTTCACTGGCAACAGCAGCCTGTTCCAGTTAAATATAGCTTGTGCTTTAGATCTGTGCTGGAGTCGCTAATTGGTTAATCTCAATTGCTTCTCTCTTTTTATCGCTGTCTTTATCCCCCCTCCCACAAATGCTGTCCTTTCTCTAATGCTTAATGTCACACCTGCTGTTGTCACCTCATAAAAATTCAAACACCTGGGGAAAATATGTCCGTGCAGTGTTTTATCTTTTGGCCTTAAGGTTCCCAGGTGGAGCTGCTCAACAAACATTTAAGGCGTCTGTTAAATAACTCCACAGACTGCTGAGCTTTACTGATCATGAGGATAAGGCCTGTGGGGACCTTGGGCAAAGTTATATGTCCATTAAAGTTGGTTTAGGACATTAAGTTGTGGCCTGCGCAGAGAATTTACAGCCAGTGTCTGGAACAGGGTTGCAAGGCTCTAATATGCATTGCGTATCTAGTATTTGTGTACTTATATTCAATTAGAGCAAAATGCTATTGGAGCTGCCTGTGCATTGACAGAGCTCTTGGGAACGCAAACCAAATTTGCAAGAGTAGCTGCTAAGCCCCAAGATTTGCCATGCTTTTAAAAAGTACAGCTTTCTGATTCTAAATTGCTCTGCACATGCTCCACTTTGATCTGTAATTCAGCTCCTGTATAAAATGAAGCTCAGGTTCACCTATTCAGTATAATGGGGAATTTATTTATTTATTTATTTTAAAGATATTTATTGAAATTTTACAGACAAAGGAAAATTACAGAATAAAAAAAGAAAAAGAAAAAGAAAAAAGATACAAAAATGGAAAGAAAAATACAAAATACATGAAGAAATAAAAAACAATTAAAAAACAGATCAATCTTTTCGTATCTTATATTTCAATTACTTGTTTCCTGACCTCCTCACACCTCCCTTTTTTGTATTCCAATTCACATAGTTAATTCAGCAAATCCTTTCCCTCTTTGTTTTTATCTTAATTCTATATCTTAACATATTATAACTTTATATTTTCATCTAATTATCAGTCCATTTTTACATATTCTTTTTAACCTTATTGCTAAAGCCACTTCATTTCAATCCAACATCATTTTAGCATTCATTAATTTTACAATGTTTCTGCAGATAGTCTTTAAACTTCTTCCAATCTTCTTCCACTAACTCTTCTCCCTGGTCTCGGATTCTGCCAGTCATTTCCGCCAATTCCATATAGTCTATCACTTTCATTTTTTTTTTTTATTAAATATTTATTAGCATTTTCAAAAATTAAACAAGAGCAAAAAATAAACAAAACAAAAGAAAAATACAAAAATACATAACAAAATTAAACAACAAAAAAAGAAAAAATAGAGAAGAAACACATAAAATTATTCATACTTATTGTTCTTAACCTTATTTCTCAGACCTCCTCACACCTCCCCTTCTTGTATTCCAATTTAAATTATCAGTTCAGCAAGTCCTTAACTTATTTCTTTACCTTAATTTATACATTTATTCTAACATACCATTATTTTACTTTGCTTCTTTTTTCCATTCCCTCCATTTATTTTTTACAATCTTATTTTCAATTAATTTAAAAAAGAAGAAACCAATTTTACCTTATTAAAAACACACATCAATACTTATACCTCATTAATTGTTCTTAAACCTTTTTCCTAAAGTCGACCAAAATTTCCCTTCCACGATTTACCCAATTTCCTTACCACTAATTAAAAATGAAAAGAAAAACAAATTATCCTTATGTACCCTTTGGATTCCCAACCTCCACCCGCCCTTTTTCCCGGTTCCAGTCCCCAACCAATGTCCATCAATCTTTATGTTATTTATTTAGCCTGGAGACCTCACGTCCGAGGCCCTTTTATCTCTCTCAGTTCCTTTCTGCCGGTCTCTTTGATGGTCCTTAATGTTAAACCCCAGGTCTCGGAGGGGCTCCGGCCCAGCAGAATCCTTGTTGCTTCCAGCCAGTCTTCCATATTTGAACGCAAAGCCTATGGGGGGCTCCAACTCTTGTTTCAAATTTCTTACAGATCCAGATGTCCCCAAGGCTCCAGCTTTCACCTTCCGCAGATTTATAATCTCCCATTCAGACCAGGCTTTCCACATCCAATTTTTATTGTCCTTTTTTATCATCATGTCAGGCCTCATATTGTAACTCTCCTTTAACTCCTGCACATCTCCTGCTTCTCCTTCATTTTCTTCAAAGACAGCACCTTGCTCCATCATTTCTGCACTTTCAGTTTCATTTACTTGTTCAGTTAAGTAGGCTTCCTGTTTCAAGTCCTTATCAGGCTCAAAACTGTTGTTCACTGTCCAGTGTAGTAGTGATATCTTTGTAGACATAACATTGTATTCATCTTTCAAGTTTCCCAAGAGAGTGAGTGTTCTATCCAGTTCTGCTTGAAATTTACGTACTCCAGCCATTTTTGTAATGTAGTATCCCTATTACCCCTCTAGGGGGATTTTAGTTCCTTAATATTCCTTTCAGCTCAAAACCAAAAGTCCAGTTAATTTGTATCAGCCCTCGTTATTTTCAAATAATGCAACAAAAACAGCAGAAACAATGTTCTCTTTTTCCAGCTGGCAACTAGCTGACTCGCAGCTCTCTTGACAGCTGTCAAAATCTTCCATGCAACAGACTTTCTCTTAGAACGTTCCCGGGTCTCGGGGGGGTGGTGAAATTTCAGTCCCCAAATTCTTTTTATCCTCCAGTAAATCCTTATAGTGTCAAAACCGTGAAATCAAGATCTTTTCACTAAAAAACAGGTTCTCTCGACCTTAGTTGCCCAGTCCTTTGCTTTAAATTGTTTACAAAGAGGGGGGGGGTGACTTCCTTTTTAGCCCCTTCCCGCTCGTTCCAAATCCAGAATTAAGTTTTTTAACGTTCCAATCTCCGTATTACTCACGGGTTTATATTTTAGAGTCCAGTCGGTCTTGGAAGAAGTTGGCGCTCTCTGTCTATGGCTTGCGGCTTCACTCCGTAGGCGAGGGAGTACTCTCAGCACCACGCCTCACCCTGCCTCCGTTCCGAAGCCTTTAAAAAGGCTCCGGCGCGGATTGGGGGGGCGCAAATGGTGCCCGCCGAGTCTCTGTGTTCACAGGCATCCGCGCCTGTGATTTTAAGGGTCCCCGCTTCGCCGCAGCGGCCAGACCCAGACGCTACGGAGCCGATTCCCTCCGGAGCTCGGAGGGAATCCGCCATTAAACAATGGCGCCAACCCGGAAGTCTTAGTCTATCACTTTCATCTGCCATTCTTCCAAGGTGGGTAGATCTTGTGTCTTCCAATACTTTGCAATAAGAATTCTTGCTGCTGTTGTTGCATACATAAAGAAAGTTCTGTCCTTCTTTGGCACCAATTGGCCGACCATGCCCAGGAGAAAGGCCTCTGGTTTCTTCAGGAAGGTATATTTAAATACCTTTTTCATTTCATTATAGATCATCTCCCAGAAAGCCTTAATCCTTGGGCACGTCCACCAAAGGTGAAAGAATGTACCTTCATTTTCTTTACATTTCCAACACTTATTATCAGGCAAATGATATATTTTTGCAAGCTTGACTGGAGTCATGTACCACCTGTATATCATTTTCATAATATTCTCTCTTAAGGCATTACACGCCGTGAATTTCATACCTGTGGTCCACAACTGTTCCCAGTCAGCAAACATTATGTTATGTTCTTGGTAACTTCTGCATCTCTAAACAAGGTGTCATTCATCCTCCATCTAAAGGAACCGATTGGTGTTAATTTCATCTCCATTCTCACAGCATTATGGTCGGAGCAGGTTTTAGGGCAAATTTCCACTTTTCGAGTCTTAGGTGCCAGTCCTCTAGTTATCCAAATTTGGTCAATTCTTGTCCATGTCATTTTGGCTTCAGAGAAGAAAGTTCCCTCTCTACCCAATGGGTTCTTAGTTCTCCAAATATCAATTAAATCCATGTTGTCAGTCATGTCAAAAAAGGTTGTTGGTAGTCTGCCGTCTTTGGTGATTACCTGTCTTTGTGACTTGTCCATATTTGTAGACACCACTCCGTTCATATCTCCCATCATAATAATGTTATATTCCATGTAGTCCAGTAATGTCTCATGCAACTTCTTAAAAAATTCAGATTTCCCCTCATTTGGTGCATAAACTCCTACTATCAAGAATTTCTCTCCTTGAATTTGTATTTCAATTGCCACGAATCTTCCTTGTTCATCTTTAAAAATAAATTTCGGTGATAGGCTCTCTTTTGCATAAATTACAACTCCTCTCTTTTTAACTTTGTCTGACGAAATAAACTCTTGACCCAGTCTTTTATTAATCAGTACTTTCCTGTGGAGCCTTATCACATGAGTTTCCTGTAGGCAAATCAAGTCCAATTGTTCCTTTTTCAATAAGTGGAAAACCTTTCTCCTTTTCTCCCGGGAGTTAAAACCGTGAATATTCCAACTTAATAGTTGCAGAGACATGGTGTGATTATTTTGCTTCTCCTCCAACTGCTCCTAATGATTGTTCTTCTTCTGTCGGTGGTGGCTTTTTCTCTGATTTATCCAATCCCAAAGGTAGTGATACTAATTCTAGTAGTCCTGGTTTTAATGCTCTTGGCTCTTCTCCTTCTTCAGCTTCTTTTTGTAGATCTTCTTCGTGGTCTCTCAAGAATTTTTCTTTATCTTCCACTGATCTTATTTTGGTTTTTTTCCTTTTAAAGGTAAAAGAAAGGCCTTGGGGAAATTCCCACCTGAAAACTATTCTATTTCTTCTTAACAGGATCTCCACCAGATCTCCGTAGTTGGCCCTAAGATCCAATAAGTGTTTTGGAATATCCTTGAAGATCTCTACTCTTGTTTCTTGTATCTCCAGAGTCTGCTGGAAATGCAGATTCAGTATTTTGTCTCTCTCTTCTTTCGTTCGGAGGGTAATCAAACAGTCTCTCACCCTCTTTTTTCTCCCTCCTCTTCCAAGTCTAAAGGCACTTACGATCTTAAAGTCTTGCTTAGCATCCAGGTTCCAAAAATCTGCAAATTCCTGCGTAAGAAAGTCACTTAAACTGTCTTTTTCAAGTTCAGGTACTGCCCTGATCCTCAAATTAATCTGTTTTTCCTTAAGTTCAATCATAGACAGGAGCGTCCGGTGGTCCTCAAGTTGTTTACATATCGGTGTAATCTTTTCCTCCACAGCCAAGGCTTTTTCCTGTGCTTCCTCAGCTGCCTTTTGGTTCAGGGTAGATTTTTGCAGCAGTCTTTCAATAGATTCTGTGTTTGAGTTCACCTTTTGCCCCAAACTGTTAATGCTGGTGGTGTTTTGGTCAATTTTGGTTGTTTGTTCAGTAACTTGATTACTTAGTTTTTCCAAGGTTTCATAAATTTTGCTTAATACTGAGGTAAAACTCTCTTCAGATGCCATTCCTTTAGGCCCGGCTTGTATTGGATCCTTTCCTTGTGTTACAGTTTGTACTGTAGTTTGTGCAGGGTCTTTTCCTTGTGGTACAGAGGGGCCAGATGCCGATGCTCTGCGCTGCTGCAGTACGCTGGTCTGTGTCAGTCTAACTTTACCCGATCTTGTTGTCTTTTCCTGAGGCAGGTCTGCCATAACACTTTATCTGAGAGTCAAGGTCAATCCCACGGCTCGAAGCTTGTTTTGCAGTGGAAATTTCCCTGGCCAGTTAACAGTGGAAAATCCCCAGGTGGGTCCCCAGGTAACAATTTCAGTATTCCTCTAGGGGGACACAGTAACAATTAATGGAAACAATATAGTGTCTTTTCCAGTTTTCCAAAGTCCCCCTTCAACAAAATATGCAACAGTTTCAAATCCAGAGAAACCCTTCAGAGTAAAAATATCTCACTTGCAGAGTTAACTGTCAAAAAGTAACACTGTCCATAAACAGTGCGTCTCTTATTGATCCTGGCAGTCTGTTCCCAGGGATTAAATGATAGTCTTTATTCTCTTTACTCTCCCTTTTTTTTTTACAAGCAAAAAATACTTTCTCCTCTTCCCTCCCCTCTCCTGCAATTCGGGGGGGGGAATTCTTTTAGTCTGATGTTAGAATTTAAGTCCTTTTAGACGCAACTCTCCAGGTTTTAGCTTGAAGAGTCTTTGCTTTGATCTATATACAGAAATGGAAGGCGGACTTCCTGTTTACGCCTTCCCGCTTCAGTGCCAAATTAATCCTTTTTCTTATGTCCCCGATCTTAAACTTGACCTACTCACGGGTAGTTGATTGTCAGCCAAATTGTCACAGGAAAAAGGTCAGCGCTCTCCGACGACAGCTATGCGGCTTCACTCCACGGAAAGAGCAGTCGACTCTCAGCACCGCGCCAAATCCCCGTTACGCTCCAGAGCCCCTTGCGGGGTTCCCTTGCCAATTGGGGGGGGCGCTAGTGGTGCCCGCTAAGTCCCACGATCACAGGCTTCTCCGCCTGTGAGTTTCAAAGGGGTCCCCGCTTCGCCGTAGCGGCAAGACGCAATTTCCGCGGAGCTACTCCCTCGAGGTTAGAGGGAATCCGCCATTGCCGATGGCGCCGCCTCCGGAAGTCCAGTATAATGGGGAATTTAAATACAGTGGTATCTCGGGTTACATACACTTCAGGTTACATATGCTTCAGGTTACAGACTCCGCCAACCCAGAAATAGTACCTCGGTGTCAGGGAACTGCCATCGGAACTAGAGGAGGAGGCAAGGCTCCACAGCGATGCTGGAGAAGGGCCAAGCAAGGAGAGAGGCAGCTCTCCGGTGGGGGGAAGAAAATCAGCGTAACACCCGGGATAGAGGGGGGCCGATGGGGGAAGTGGAGAGGAGGCTCCAGGACTCCTTGCAGGAGACCAGCGAGGAGAGCACGGGTCCTCCGCTGCCCACACCCACCCTGCACAGAAGACTTCCACATAGGGAGAGTAGGCGGCAACTTGGCGTCAAAGAACTTCTTTGCTGGAAGAGGTTCAAGAAACGCCCACTGACGGATTCTGCTAGCGACTGAACAGCCACGGAGAGAATGGCTGTCCAGACAGAAAAGGTTTAACCAGGCAACCTAGCCCAGAGCGGCGGTAACTTACACATGAGCAACCCCTAAAACCATTACACTCGGATTAAGATCTTTGCTTCAGGATGAGAACAGAAATCGTGCTCCGGCGGCGTGGTGGCAGCAGGAGGTCCCATTAGCTAAAGTGGTGCTTTGGGTTAAGAACAGTTTCAGGTTAAGTACGGACCTCCAGAACGAATTAAGTACTTAACCCGAGGTACCACTGTATGGCTGTAACTATTGCCCCTCTTAGCCAAAGTGGGTGAAATTCAGTCACAGGGGCTTTACCAGAGAGCATTAAGTTTGTCAAACTGCAGAAAATTATTTGGAAGGTGGGTGGGATTTTTGTAGAAGTAACATAGATTCACTTTCTTCCATAATCCCTTATGATGGGGATTCACATTATCTTACATTAACATTATAAAAGGTGGCTGAGTGGTGTATCTTTCTGCTTGCACATTTTTTGAAACCACACAGCGCCACACTATCCTTTATATCTGACAATTGCTTGTGCCCTTGCTCCCATAAGAGGTAGTGATGGTCACCATCCTAAAGGGGTTTAAAATAGGAGTAGGTAAATTACTGGAGGAGAGGGCTAGCAACATCCTCTAGCCACAATAGCTGTGAACTGCTTCCATGGTTGAAGGCAGCAGTGCTTCTGAATATCAGTTGCCTGTAGAGTTCTGAAGAGCTTTGGTGTTCTGTTGCTGTTGTTAAACGAGAGCCACATGGAATTTTTTAAAAGCTTAAATGAAGCTTTTAACTGCTGTGCTTCAACGAAAAACAATTCAGAGCTCTTCAGTGCTCCGCAGACAAAATTTGGGACATTGCCACTTCTTGCAAAGCTCTTGGACAAAGAGAAACAGAGGAGTGTTATATACGAAAACAGCTGTACTCGCACAGAAAGACACAGAAACAGAGCGTTCTCTAGCTTTGTTCTGTAGCTGATCTGATTTAGGATGTATTGAGATTGTGTTTTGACATGGGAGAGAGAGGAGATTCCTGAATCATCCTGATTACTTTCATTATTCAGCCCACACACAGAGCCAATGCACACCTTTATTAAATGTTCACTTTTAGATGTTCAGGTCAAATACACTCGTTTTCTTCTTTTAATATGTGGAGCCAATTCCAAAGAACACGAGGTGGGCAACAATACATTAATCAAAAATATTTTATGATTTAATCATAACCCAACTAAACAGCCGAAACCTAACACATAAACAGAACATTACCAATTTATAATCTTAGGCTGCAATCCACAATTAGGGGCAGGAGAACAGAAGATATCACCCATAGTCCTGGAAAAGCAGTATATGGCTTTTGATGGCAGCAGAGATGAGAGAGCAGAGGAGCAGACTTATGCTCCACTGGCTTTTTCTGTTTTTTAAATCAGTCATCCATCCGTCCCCCCACCCAATTTTCCTCCCATTGAGAACCATGAAAAAGAAATAAACTATGCCTGCTCCAGGGCTGGCATAGTTTTCTCCCCAATTTGAGGGTCTTCTGGGGGGTGCAGAAGTCCTTGGATCCTTAAAATCCTTGTCTTGTTCTGTACCACCCCAAGCATGCCCCAAACTACCCTGGCATGTCCCATTGCAGGAAAGGGGTGAGGTTCACCATTAGAGCATTTGCTTTCCATGTTAAAGGCTGAAGGTTCAACCCCCAGCATCACCAGATAGGGCTGGGATAAAGTTACCAGATGTCCCCATTTCCCGGGGACAGTCCCTGGATTTACAAATTAGTCCCCATACAAAATCCATTGAAGTTGAAAAGTGTCCCTGGATTCATTGAAAAAAATCTGGTAACATTAGGCTGGGAGAGACCTCTGACTGAAACCCTGGAGAGGAGCTGCCAGGCATTGTAGACAATCCAGAGCTGGATATAACAATGGTCTGATTGTGTATAAGATGGATTCTTGTGCTCTTTTTCAGCCTACAGACCACAGAGCTCCAACGTTGGCACAGCCAGTGCTGGACAAGGGGGGCTGGGCATTCTACATCAGTTGTCCCACTTCAATGTCCATGCACCCCTACCTCCTGAGGCATCCACTTCCTGGCATCATAAGGTTGCAGGGTTGAAGCATTATATATTATATATATGAAGACAATAATAGCTAATATGCATGTTTCAAAGCTTGGTTCATTTTGAATATCTCTTTATTTCATTCCCTAAAACTCTCCTCCTTTAAAGAAGAACTTCCAATTAAGAGATATTTGTGGCCTCCAGACTAGTATGAATTTCCTCAAAGGGAGTGAATGTTTTCTTGATTGAAAACTGTTCAGTGTTTTGATTTCAACTTTTATTCATTGTATTACTGATGTTTCATTGTGAGATGAATGTGCCTTTTTACTTTTAACAGTAACAAATTATGACATTTCCCCCACATTTTATAAACTATGAAATGATTTAATGTAACTTCAGGCTTGTTTATCTGTTAATTATAGATTCCCCTGATGAAGGGACATCTGGGACCTGAAAGACACTGGGCTTTTTGAATGTGTCTGCTTTGAATAAATCTGTTTCTGTACACAGTTACGGATTGTGCTGCTGTTTGTTTCCCTCTTTCCTAGACACATTTTTCACTTTCCATGAAACTGTGAATGGACAGATCAGTTTATAGCTGTTCCTTCTTTTTTTGCACGTATTTTCACTTATAGGTCTGTTCTCTCCCATTTGCACATTAATCTGTGCATTAAAATACCCATGCAAAAAGAATAACATTTAAAATGTGTTTAAATAACATTTAAAAGCCTATTTTCACTCCAAGTAAGCTGCAGTCCCATGCCCCATGAGAGGGCATCTCAAAGATACAGCTCACTGCCTGATGTCAGAAAGGTAGACCTGTAGTTGGATTCCACACGTAACATAAAATAAGCACTGGCGGATTAAAGGCCATTCTAGTCCAGCATTCCCATAGTCATCAACTAGGTACCTCTGGGAAGCTCACAAGCAAGACTTGAGTGCACCAGCAGTTGCACCACAATTCAAAGTGTTGGTGCTGACCTTTAAAGCCCTAAACGGCCTCGGTCCAGTATACCTGAAGGAGCGTCTCCACCCCCATCATTCTGCCCGGACGCTGAGGTCCAGCGCCGAGGGCCTTCTGGCGGTTCCCTCCTTGCGAGAAGCAAAGCTACAGGGAACCAGGCAGAGGGCCTTCTCGGTAGTGGCGCCCGCCCTGTGGAACGCCCTTCCAGCAGATGTCAAAGCGATAAACAACTACCTGACATTCAGAAGACATCTTAAGGCAGCCCTGTTCAGGGAAGTTTTTAACGTGTGATATTTTACTGTATTTTTGGTTTTTATGGAAGCCGCCCAGAGTGGCTGGGGAGGCCCAGCCAGATGGGCGGGGTATAAATAAATAATAATAATAATAATAATAATAATAATAATAATAATAATAATTATTATTATTTGTACAATGGCATAATGATATTGGCTATTTTATTTTAAACCCCCTTCTTAATAGTTCCTAGCATGTACTCTGCCTTTTGCAAAGCACACTGGGTTGACATCTTCATCAAGCTACTCACTATGACCCCCAAGGTCTCATTCCTGATCAGTCCCTCTCAGTTCTGACTCCATTAGTGTACATCACACTTACAAATGCATGCCCATTCACCGAACTTTGAGAGATCCTCTTGGAGCTCCTTGCAGTCTTTTTCTTTCTTTCAACCACTTGGTATCATCAGCAAATTTGGCCATGTCACTGTTCATGCCCTGAGTCCAGATCATTTATGAACAAGTTAAAAAACAGAGATCTCAGTACAGATCCTTCAGGAATCTCTCTCTATCTCTCCATTGGGAGAATGGTCCATTTAGTCTTACTCTCTGCTCCCTGTTACTTAACCAGTCGCTGATAAACACAGAGCCAGGAATCACAGGAAATAACATCTTAACACTCTAGCAATGGAAATCCTATAAGCATCTCAGTGCCTGAATAATTATGTGCTGTGTTTGCACTGAAACTGTATAGGGCCCTAGAGGGTAAGTACATCACTTGATTTCCATTTAAGAGGCTGTGCTTGGAAGACAGCTGGCCCACTTGGAGGAATCAATCCTTTTATGTTCTGTCAAAGGAATTGGCCGATAAAATAGGAGATGTCTGATTGTTTGTGATTGGGTATCAAAAAAGACACTCTGCAGGAGAACACCAGGCCTCCCAAATTACATCTCATTTCCCAGGGTTTCTTCAGGTCTCTTGGGAAGTGGCTGTTGCTCTCTGAATCCTCGCGGAAGCAAACGTAGCATCACATGTGTGGGTAGAAGTGGTGAACAGCAGCAGAGCCTGTAGTGGTTTTTTTTTGCAGTGGTCCCAAAGTAGGGGGTGGAATTGGAAGTAGCCAAGAAGGGAGAAAGGTCCAGTCATTTGGTGCAGGCCTGGAACTTGTGCACAGGCTAGGGTAGGATTTGATGTTTGCAATGAAATATTTCAGTCCACAAAGTGAGGGTAGTCTGACTAGGTCTGGTGTATTGGTTATTCTATTAAAAAGTGTTGAAACACAGCCATTTTTAGCTTTCCTGTTACAGTGAAACCTCGGTTTCCGAGCGTCCCGGAAGCCAAACCATTTGGAACCTGAATGCCAAAAACCCGGAAGTAATTGCTTTCATTTTCGAACGTGCCTCGGACGTTGAATGACTTCTGAGGTGTGCTTTTCATTTTTTTCCCATTGACTTTGCAGCCCGCCCATTGATCCTCAGTTTTCAAATGTTTTGGAAGTCAAAAGGTCTTCCCAAATGGATTACGTTCGAAAACCGAGGTTCCACTGTATAGCAAATGGGGGAAAATCAGAACTTGGTTATTTATGGATTGATTTCTATATTGCCAATTACATTCTGTCTCAAGATGGAGTGCATGTTTAAAAAAGTATAGTGCAGCACAAGTTTAAATGATCAAATAATAAAACTGTAAAGCCATAATACAATAAATAACATGCAAATAACCTCAATGACACCAGTAATTAATTTGTAACATTAAACATTGTATGAACGTAAAATTCACATTTGTTGCTTTATTCACTTATGAGTCATACTGGTTCCAGTGGAACACAAAACACAAAACAATACATGCCAGGGTGGGTGGGAGCTGAATCTTTATTCTGAACTGGTAAACTATGATTGATTGATTGCAGGTTCAGGTTCAATAGACACTTTCAGATAATGATTCACGTTCTGTTCAAGATCAAGAGGGGGGGAAAATAGAGGTTTGCTCAGTTGTTGTTTGGTTCAGGTTCTGTTTGACTCCCCGCTTATAAATACAAATTACTTTGGTGTGGCTGAAGCAGTTTCTTTGTATTTAAATCTATAAAGTGCCTCTATTTCACACCATGCTGAATATCAGAAAATATTGCCACCAATTTGTTCAATTTACAACACCTAGATAGCTCTCCTGTTTTCCTTGCCTGGCCCATAAAAAGAGTAATCTGCAAGTAATAGCACCTATGAAAACACCAGAGTTTAGTACCCGTACCCCATATACAGAGGTGCTAGAGTTTAATAACACAGAACAGACTGAAATTACGTGAAGCTTAAATGTTGTCTCTCCTGGCATTAAATGGAGTTTCTCTAATGCACAGAATGAGCTGCCAAGAGGATTAACACAGCAGCCCCAACAGAGTGAGGAACATCAGCTTCCAGGAGATACCTCAATTTAGGTCAAACTCAAGATGCCTTAGAAGACAGCAATACATCCCTAATTTGCACTCACCATGTTGTTGTATGCACCCCAATCTCTTAGGGAAGGGAGACTCTAGGGCAGACATGGCCAAACTTCAAGAAGTTCAAGAAGGACACTGACAAACTGGAACGTGTCCAGAGGAGGGCAACCAAAATGGTCAAAGGCCTGGAAACGATGCCTTATGAGGAACGGCTAAGGGAGCTGGGCATGTTTAGCCTGGAGAAGAGGAGGTTAAGGGGTGATATGATAGCCATGTTCAAATATATAAAAGGATGTCATATAGAGGAGGGAGAAAGGTTGTTTTCTGCTGCTCCAGAGAAGCGGACACGGAGCAATGGTTCCAAACTACAAGAAAGAAGATTCCACCTAAACATTAGGAAGAACTTCCTGACAGTAAGAGCTGTTTGACAGTGGAATTTGCTGCCAAGGAGTGTGGTGGAGTCTCCTTCTTTGGAGGTCTTTAAGCAGAGACTTGACAACCATATGTCAGGAGTGCTCTGATGGTGTCTCCTGCTTGGCAGGGGGTTGGACTCGATGGCCCTTGTGGTCTCTTCCAACTCTATGATTCTATGATTCTATGACTCTATGATTCTATGATTCTATGATTCTAACTTGGCCCGCCAGCTGTTTTGGGACTACAACTCCCATCATCCCTAGCTAACAGGACCAGTGGTCAGGAATGATGGGAATTGTAGTCCCAAAACAGCTGGAGGGCCAAGTTTGGCCATGCCTGTTCTAGGGGTTCCTTCTCTTACACAGCATTTGGTTTCCTTGGAGTGAAAGTCACTGGAGACTGTGGTGTCTTTAGGATGCACATATATAGAACCTGAACGCAGCATGGATGATGGACTCAAGGATCAACACTCCAGCAGATCCAACCTCTCAGTTAGATTCCCAGGGAGAGACCCAAGTCAGAGCTATGAGTCTGAGGCAGAGCAGTACAAGCCTATGTATTGCTGGCTTTCAGCAACAGCCTAAAAAGACCCTCTCACACACATTGTTATCTCTCCTAGGTTGATGTAGCATCTGTGGGATAACCAATCTCATATAACAAATATGCTTAAGTCTAATTAATGCATGAAGGAGTTAATACCACAGAGTAAGTTGTCCTGCCAGGTTTAGTTGTGTCATTTTGGAAGGAAATATGCAATCAAGCTTTCCTCCATTCTACCTGAGAAACTCAGTTTGTGAAGAGGTTTGAGCTGGTTTCTCCAGCTCAGCCACATGGCTTTCACTCCTGTGTTCCTATACCAATAATTTAGGAACTTTCACCACTTTGTAACTAAACTAAGTTTTTATTGCCTGTGCAACTTTTCTGACAGATGTCTAGAAAAGCATATGACTCTGACCTTTGAAGAGTTTGTAAGTAAACCTATTTTTAACTCACCAAATGTGTGGTATTTTCCTATGCTGGGGGAAGAGAGAAATTTTGGAACTCACTTGGAATGGCATATTTTAAAGGTCTAACAGCAAATATTATCATATTTGCTGCATATTTTGTGACTTTAACATTCTGCTGGAGTTCTCTCACCACCCAAGGCCCGATCATCTGTTTGCAGGGCAACAGGGCAGCCTCTTTGGACATGTAAATGATTCTACTTAACTGGCCAGCTTAAGCCATTATCTTACAAAGAATCTGGTCAGACTGGTTCCATGACTTCTTCCTCTAAATTTCACAAATGCAGGATCACAGACCTGGAAGGGACCCACATATATCATCCAGAGCAACCCACAGACCTATAACAGGCAGAAAAAAACAGAAGCCTCTTCTGTAGGGGAAGACAACTTCCAAAACATTGGAGGATGGTTTCAGTATACAGTGGTGCCCCGCAAGACGAATGCCTCGCAAGACGGAAAACTCGCTAGACGAAAGGGTTTTCCGTTTTATGAGCTGCTTCTAAAGACGAATTTCCCTATGGGCTTGCTTCGCAAGACAAAAACGTCTTGCAAGTTTGTTTCCTTTTTCTTAACACCGTTAATACAGTTGCGACTTGACTTCAAGGAGCAACTCATAGAACATAGTAGCCTTTTTTGAGGTTTTTAAAGACTTTGGTGATTTTTGAAGCTTTGCCAAAACTTCTTTTGCAGCCATTTGGTAAGTTAAGCTTTTAAAACTTTTTTGGGGGGTTTTGGATTTTGGGTTGGGGTGTTTGGAATTCAAGGACTTGGTTTGGGGAGGGGTTTGCAAGAATCTGGAAGCTTGTGTGTGTTTTTTCTGCATTTTTATGATTTTCTGTGACCATTGGGGCACTCTGCTGTTTTTTTTTAAAAAAAATCTGGATTTGAATTTCTGTGTCCTGGGTGGGTGGGGGAACAGTTGGGGAGGGGTTTGCAAGAATCTGGAAGCTTGTGGTTTCTTTCTGCATTTTTATGATTTTCTGTGACCATTGGGCCACTCTGCTGTTTTTTTAAAAAAATTCTGGGTTTGAATTTTGAAATGCTCTTTACAGTATGTGTTACTTTAAAGAGCACTTAATAAACTCTTGTTGTACCAAATTTGGCTATGTTTGTACTTTTTTTGACCATAGGAACGCATTAATTGATTTTCAATGCATTCCTATGGGATTTCGTGCTTCGCAAGACGAAAAATTCGCTAGACGAAAAAATTCGCGGAACGAATTAATTTCGTCTTGCGAGGCACCACTGTAGCACCAGAATCTGGCAAAAATATGAATAGGGCTATTACTGTAGACCTATTGGTGGTTATTATCTATGATCAAATGCAATAACTGTTTACAAGGACAAGATATTTCAGAATTCCATATGCTGGGAACAAGGGGAAAGAGCTGGATGGCTATTTTCATTCTACTTATTTATTCAGGGGAGGAAATTACACCCCATTTGATCAAGAAATTCCTAAGCAGGGTACATCAGTGCATTTTCAAAATTGTTTTATATGCAATTTCTTTAACTGGTTCTTTAAATAAATACAATTGTTTTATATACTCTTTTATTGCATTGTGAAATTGCTTTGAGAAGCAATTTGTAAATGAAATAAGTCAAAACAAAACAAGACAAAACAATTGGGTGGTATCCGACTAACTTGTTCCATCCACTAAATCCCTCCATGCTCTGCAGCAGATGTGGGGAAGATATGGAACATGCACAGGAAGAGGAGAGGGAAGCTCTGTTTCGCAAGTGTAATAATAATAATAATAATAATAATAATAATAATAATAATTTATTATTTGTACCCCGCCCATCTGGCTGGGTTTCCCCAGCCACTCTGAGCGGCTTCCAACAAAGATGAAAGATACACTAAAATGTCACATATTAAAAACTTCCCTGAACAGGGCTGCCTTCAGATGTCTTCTGAATGTCAGGTAGATGTTTATCGCTTTGACATCTGATGGGAGGGCGTTCCACAGGGCGGGCGCCACTACCGAGAAGGCCCTCTGCCTGGTTCCCTGTAACTTGGCCTCTCACAGTGAGGGAACCGCCAGAAGGCCCTCAGAGCTGGACCTCAGTGTCCGGGCAGAACGATGGGGGAGGAGACGCTCCTTCAGATATACTGGACCGAGGCCATTTAGGGCTTTAAAGGTCAGCACCAACACTTTGAATTGTGCTCGGAAACGTACTGGGTAAATCCTTGCACTGATGGAATGACTTAATTGGATACTGCCCAGAGTGGCTAGAACAGGCTTCCTCAACCTCAGCCCTCCAGATGTTTTGAGACTACAATTCCCATCATCCCTGGCCACTGGTCCTGCTAGCTAGGGATCATGGGAGTTGTAGGCCAAAAACATCTGGAGGGCCGAGGTTGAGGAAGCCTGGGCTGGAGCAACCCAGTCTGATATTAGTATTATTTTTTATTGAATTTATATACTGCCCTATACCCGGAGGTCTCAGGGTATGATGATGATGTCATATTCAACTAAATTTCCCCCAGCTTCTGCTTCTCATGTTCCAAATGCAGCATGATGAACCAAACTGGAAACAGGATGTTGGGCTACATTGGCCTTGATCGACTGATCCAATAAAGAGATCTTGGAGTTCTTATGCTCCTTGCCATGTTTAGTGCATCAGAATATAGGGAAGGGTGATAAGTGTTTTGTTAAAACATATTTCAAACTTTTGACATCAAAGGATTGCATTTGGCAGATTCAAATCCCCAGGCAGAAGCGAAATTCCTTTGGCATTTCATTAGCCTGTTCAGCCATTTTCCTTTTCACTCTGTTCCTTGCTGGGTAACGTCAGATCATTAACAAACACATATTTTTGACAGGTTTCAATGATTTCACTGCCTTTGTGCTTATGAACTCTGACAAGCTAGCCGACCACACTCCACATTGTTAGGAAAATGAAGATAAGCACAGACGCAGTGCAGTAGGGGGTCCATGCCAATAAGGAAAGAGAGAAAAAGTCTCCAACGAAACCCAGAAATTAGTTTGTTGTTGCGTAGATACCAGCTCTCCTAAGATTCTCAAGACATATTCACTCCTGTTCATAAAAACATAGGAGTTGCTTAACTAGAAGCTAAAGAGCAACTGGCCATTTCAACAGCTCTAAGAAAAGACTATGAAACAGTGGCATTAAAAATAAATATACACCCTAAGGAAAAGGGAAAGAATGGAACCATGACATATGACACAATAAAACTTCTACAGAATATAACGTCCGAAGCTTTGTAATGCAGAATAAAGGAGAGTGGGCAATGGGGACATGATGCAGCTGTAGAAGATTGTGCCTGTTGTAGAAAAAGTGATAAGATGTAACTTTTCTCCCTTGCTTAGAGTTTAGAACCTCACTTAGAACCCAGGACCTTCCAATGAAGCTGAGCAGTGGGATACCTCATCTGCACTGCTGGTCCAACACAGTCCACTCTGTTCTGTTGAGAAATTTTTCATCTTGCCCAGTGTGGATAGTGGGCCTCGTCTTGCTGTACCTTCTCTTCCAGTAAGCAACCAGCTTGCAACTCAAAATGGTTTCTAAATAACAGCAGCATTTCTGAATTTCTATTTTATCTACTTTTATGTGTTTTTGTACAGCTGCCTTACTTGATTTGAGTTTGCTTTTTTCTTTTTGAAATAATGTTGTTTTAATGAATATATTGCCGACTTTTTGAGACTGTGCACTGCTTACAGATTTTCTGAAATATTAAGCTGCTTAGTTCTGCTTTTAAATAAAAAAAAAACAGTAACAATATAATCAAACCTGTTTAAAGACACTAAAAGCATCAAATTGCATGCAGCTATCAAAGATCAATAACCCAGAAAGAGGGAGGCATGCAAACGTCTGGTTAGCATTATCAGTAAAATGCCTGCCTTCTATCATTTCACAGATGAAAATAGAGACAAGCTTCTAACACACAATTTCTGTTGCAAAGGATCAATGCCTGAGCACCCCTACATCTCATTTCTGAAGGCTCTATTCAGCCATATGCTTGATTTGTTTACAATAGTTTCTCCTCCTGCCAACCTGCCACCCCTGATTTAAAAAGCCAAGGGAACATTTGTTCTTTTTGACTAATGGTATACTTGAAAATTGTAATCAGATGCAAGAAGTTATTGCAGGTTCAGAATTTCTTTCCCTGGCTGTGCTGTTGGCAAATGTCAGGCTGCGCAATGCATGATGTTTTAATGACCATGTGCATGAACTGACATGAGTGCCCATTCCCTACCCAGAGATTAAATATCTAGGGACCTCAGAGTGAGATCTGGAGCCTGACAAATGACAACTGGCAACTCACACTAACACAACAATAGCAAGGCATTCCCCAACAGAAGTACAGTGGTACCTCGGGTTACAGACGCCTCAGGTTACAGACTCCACTAACCCAGAAATAGTACCTCGGGTTAAGAACTTTGCTTCAGGATGAGAACAGAAATTGTGCTCCGGTGACAGTAGGAGGCCCCATTAGAAGAGAAGAAGAAGTAGAGTTTGGATTTGATATCCCGCTTTATCACTACCCTAAGGAGTCTCAAAGCGGCTAACATTTTCCTTTCCCTTCCTCCCCCACAACAAACACTCTGTGAGGTGAGTGGGGCTGAGAGACTTCAGAGAAGTGTGACTGGCCCAAGGTCACCCAGCAGCTGCATGTGGAGGAGCGGAGACGCGAACCCGGTTCACCAGATTACGAGTCCACTGCTCTTAACCACTACGCCACACTGGCTCTCCAGCTAAATTGGTACCTCAGGTTAAGAACAGTTTCAGGTTAAGAACGGACCTCCAGAACGAATTAAGTTCTTAACCTGAGGTACCATTGTATAGTGTCCAGATAAAGGAAAATAACAGTACCACTCTCTTCTGCCTTGGTCAGACCTGGAATACTGTTCCTAGTTCTGGGTAATTTAAGGAAGATATTGGCAAGCTGGAACGTGTACAGATGAGGACCACCAAGATGATAAGGGGTCTGAAAACAAAGTCTTACGAAGAACAATTGAGGAAGTTGGGTATGTTTAGCTGGGAGAAGAGAAAACTGAAAGGAGATATGATAGACATCTTCAAATATCTCAACAGCTGTCACATGGAAGATGGAGTAAGCTTGTTTTCTGCTGCTCCAGAGGGCAAATTGCAAGAAAGGATATTAGGAATAACTTTCTGACAGTAAGAGATGTTTGGCAGTGTAACAAACTACTTCGGAACATGGTACACATGACTTCACTGGAGGTTTTTAAGCAGAGGTTGGATGGCCATCTGCCAGGGACCCTTTGGCTGTGATTCCTGCATTGCAGGGGGTTGAACTAGATGACCCTTGGCATCCCTTGAAACTCTACAGTTCTAGGAGTCTATGATAGGGATGTTGAATGACCAGTGAACAGGGACCACAAAATATTGGGAGGAAATGCAGCTGGATCCCCAGTCACATTTCCCTCCCCTCATTGGATTTGAAACTTCAGCATAATCTTCTGATATGTTTCACACTGCAGGCCATCGCTTCCCTCGCCTTCTCTCAATATGGTTTAGCTGTCACAGAATCATCTATTTTAAAGAAACACATATTTCTATTAAGGCTACTAGCAGTAAATTGAGACTTTGGGCCAAGGTACTCTTAAGGGAACACGCTGTATTAACGCTAATCCTTTGAAACACATTGCTTCCCATAATCCATTTTCAGCAGATGCCCTATTCTCAAAGGGAAACCTCCATTGCACAAATCATTATGCCCAGGAACTCAGCGTACACTATTTTTAAAAGGGTTGCCTGTCCCTGGGGCTTGAATAAAAGAACACAAAGTCCCCTTCTCTGCTGCAATCGATACTTGCTGATTTGCCTCGTTCTCTAATAGCCATGCTGGGATACGGATAAACAGATGGCATTTACCAGGAGGTCAATATAGAATCAGGACTAGAATCATAGAATCATAGAATTGGAAGAGACCACAAGGGCCATCGAGTCCAACCCCCTGCCAAGCAGGAAACACCATCAGAGCACTCCTGACATATGGTTGTCAAGCCTCTGCTTAAAGACCTCCAAAGAAGGAGACTCCACCACACTCCTTGGCAGCAAATTCCACTGTCAAACAGCTCTTACTGTCAGGAAGTTCTTCCTAATGTTTAGGTAGAATCTTCTTTCTTGTAGTTTGGATCCATTGCTCCGTGTCCGCTTCTCTGGAGCAGCAGAAAACAACCTTTCTCCCTCCTCTATGTGACATCCTTTTATATATTTGAACATGGCTATCATATCACCCCTTAACCTCCTCTTCTCCAGGCTAAACATGCCCAGCTCCCTTAGCCGTTCCTCATAAGGCATCGTTTCCAGGCCTTTGACCATTTTGGTTGCCCTCCTCTGGACACGTTCCAGTTTGTCAGTGTCCTTCTTGAACTGTGGTGCCCAGAACTGGACACAGTACTCCAGGTGAGGTCTGACCAGAGCAGAATACAGTGGCACTATTACTTCCCTTGATCTAGATGCTATACTCCTATTGATGCAGCCCAGAATTGCTTTGGCTTTTTTAGCTGCCGCGTCACACTGTTGGCTCATGTCAAGTTTGTGGTCCACCAAGACTCCTAGATCCTTTTCACATGTACTGCTCTCAAGCCAGGTGTCACCCATCTTGTATTTGTGCCTCTCATTTTTTTTGCCCAAGTGCAGTACTTTACATTTCTCCCTGTTAAAATTCATCTTGTTTGTTTTGGCCCAGTTCTCCAATCTATCAAGGTCTTTTTGAAGTGTGATCCTGTCCTCTGGGGTGTTAGCCACCCCTCCCAGTTTGGTGTCATCTGCAAATTTGATCAGGATGCCCTTGAGTCCATCATCCAAGTCATTGATAAAGATGTTGAATAAGACCGGGCCCAAGACAGAACCCTGTGGCACCCCACTAGTCACTCTTCTCCAGGATGAAGAGGAACCATTGATGAGCACCCTTTGGGTTCGGTCAGTCAGCCAGTTACAAATCCACTGAGTGGTAGCATAGTCAAGACCGTATTTTACCAGCTTCTTTACAAGAATATCATGGGGCACCTAGTCAAATGCCTTGCTGAAATCAAGGTAGGCCACATCCACTGCGTTCCCTTCATCTACCAGGCTTGTAATTCTGTCAAAAAACGAGATCAGGTTAGTCTGACATGACTTATTTTTCAGAAATCCATGCTGACTATTGGTGATCACAGCATTCCTTTCTAGGTGCTCACAGACTGTTTGCTTAATGATCTGCTCCAGAATCTTCCCTACTCTACAAGCCATTCAAAATTGGCTCAATGGTTTGCTGTGCCAAAAAGTGCTCCCCCATGAACACTGATATCTATGAAACCAGCATCAGGGGAAGCAAGCATAATAATTTTGGAAGAAAATAATTTGTATCAATGCAAATTCTGAACCACAAACTTTTGCAAAAGAAACAAACCAAACTCCTGTTTGGTGCATTTTAAGGTGGCTGAAAATGACCTGTTACTATTGCCTAAGCTCACTGAACTAATAGGAGCCATAGCCAGTGGAAGCTGCCTTTTAGTGTGTCAAATGATTGGTTCATGCAGCTCAGTATTTTCTACATGGACTGCCAGTGGCTGTCTGTGTTTCAGGCAGGTAGCGTCCACCAGCTCTTCCTGAGGGAGTAGATGGACCATTGGCAGACACTTAGCATGTTCTTGCTTGGAGATGTTGGGGATTAAACTTGGGACCTTCTGCATGAAAAAGCAGGTGCTCTCCTACTGAGCTATGGCCCTTCCCCATTGTGCTGTGCTAAAAAGTACTGAAAATCCCCCAGGGTGGAGATTGAGTGGGGTGATGCAGTGGCAAGGTTGAGGAAGCTCTAACTGATACCACCTAATTGTAGAAGGGCTCAGTGGTAGGTTCTATCCTTGACACATCTAGGTAGGGTTGGGAGAGGGCCCTGCCTGAAAGCCTGGAGAGCCACTGCCAGCCAAGGTAAACAATAATGAGATAAATGGATCTAGGCTCTGACTTGGTATATGGTCTTTCCTCTTTCTCACCACATTTATTTACTAATAGAAGAAGAACAGGCTTCAATCCCAGTTTCTCATTAAATATTTTCTTAGGCATGATCAGATCCTCCCAGTTGATTGTTTGGTGGTTTCCATCTACTCCCAAATTCCATTTTAACTTCTGAAGGGTTTAATACTTAAATCTGTCAATGCCGAGCAGATTGTGACAATATGGTTAGGGTGTGGTCTGCTCACATAGGTGTCATAGTTTGCAAGTTGGAGAAAGTGAATAGAGAAAGCTTTTTCTCTGTCATAATACTAGAACTCACGGGCATCAATGAAACTGAAGGTTGGAAGATTCTGGACAGATAAAATGAGACCTCTGGGTATAGGGCGATAAATGAATGAATGAATGAATGAATCTATGATTCTAAGTCCTTCTTCATGCAATACATAGTCAAATGATGGAACTCTCTCCAACAGGAGGCAGTGATGGCCATCAACTTGGATGGATCTAAATGAGGATTGGACAAATTCATGGAGGATAAGGCTATCAGCTAAGCATGATGGCTATGCTCCACCCCCACAGTCAGACACAATACTTGTTGCTGACTACTAGTTGCTGGAAGCCACAGGAGGGGAGAGTGCTCATATGTTTGGGTCCTGCTTGTGGGTTTCCCACAGGAATTTGGGTGGCCACTGTGAGAACAGGATGCTGGACTAGATAAGCCATTGGTATGATCTGGCAGGTTCTTCTTCTGTTCTTAAGTTGTAAACTTATGTAAGACAGTGCGTCTCCCATGGAAATGAAAGCACAAGGCTTTTTACAGTACTTGGCCTCTGACTTGTCATCACAACTGACTCAGAGATAATAGTAGGATAGTTCTATGCACACTGTGAGCCACGTTCTTTCTGTCGTGCTACTTCCAAGCCTCTGAAAAGCCTTTTATTTGTCTCCAGCTTGATAGTAAAACTCTTTTTGCTGGTGAGTTTCTGTCTCCTCTGGAAAAGAAAAAAGAAAAGAAGTGAGTCCTTTAGGCTGTGCAAAAAACAAACCCCCAAATTGGCTGTGTTTTGCTATACCTGTAATTGTAGCCATCCCTGTTCTATTGCTTTTCAAATTTTCTGCATCAATATCCAAAGGTTGGATGCAAGACATAGATTTTCTTCCCTGCCTCCATTAGTCAGCTTGTCTTCTGGCTCTACAAGTTGTTTATAGGAAGTAGGGACAAACTATGCTCCCCGCATCCCGCTTCCTCCTTCGTTGTCTGGGTACACCATTGATTATGTGAGAATGTTAAGAGAAGAAACAGATCTGCTCCAGTAGCAGAGCTGAGATCACTCGAGCATTTTGGTGTGTGTGTGTGTGTGTGTGTGTGTGTGTTTGTGTACCCACCCACAATAAAACAGTGTGATCATTAATGATGTCCCCACCAAGCAAGACTGCATGCTAGGCCAGGAAGCAGAATGTCAGCTATAAATAGGCATACAGAACAATCCAAGAAGGAGGGGATGGAGAAGTAACCGTGGACAAGTTGCTAACTACACAGGCGGCATTTATTTTCCCCCTAATTCAGAGACATGTTGCAGGATTGCATTGAAGGCCCCTAGCCCAGCGATAGAGCATCCACTTTGCATGCAGGCAGTCTCAGGTTCATTCCCCAGCATCTCCAGGTAGGGATGGGAGAGGAAATCCTCGAGAGACAACTGCACCAGTCAATGTAGACAATATTGAGTTAGATGCACCAGTGGTCTGTCTTTAAGGTGGCTTCCTATGTCCCTAATGAGAAGGTTTTGGATACATGCCTTCCCCTGATGTGTCTTGGCATGCCCAGTTCATCCATTTTCCCCCTCTGCTGACACTGGAGCTCTTTGCAAGATCAAACTTCCCTCTCTGAGGTCATCCCTCTCTCTGTACCCTCAGATGGGAGACCTGAAAAATATTATAAGGCTCCCAGTGGCTACAGGGCTGCGGTCTCAGGACAAAGAGACACACTCAACCTATTTATTGACTCTGCTAATTTATCTTACTTTCTCCTTGACCCAAAAGGACATCAGAAGGGTCTGCAGTATCCTGGAGCTGATGGTTATGCACCAGCAGCAGTCTACCACCACAAACACACACACACACACACACACACCCATCTTCCACCCCACTCACAGATATGTGCAGTGAGAAGAAGGTGTGTGTGGGGAATTGCAGGTCGGCTTTGGTTTAGGGTTGCCATTGGGGGAAAGTAGGGTCCTTGTGCTTTTAACAACTGGGTGGCAGGACGAAATTCATTGTGGTAACCTTTGCTAATATGGAAATACAATTATGGGGAAAACTTCACTACTTGTGTGGCCCCCGATTGCTTTATGGGCCAAAGGATACCCGCAAAAGGAGACACAAGTTTTCATAGGACACAAAGCAAATATGCAAATGTTATGCAAACTGAAGATCATAGGGCCTAATCTTCACACACTGCATAGTTATACTATGGAACTGGCTTCCACAAGATCAAGGGATGGCCACCAACTTGGTGTCAAAAGTCTCTACACTTTCATCATTGCAAAAAGTAGAACCATCACTATGGAACTGGCTTCCACAAGATCAAGGGATGGCCACCAACTTGGTGTCAAAAGTCTCTGCACTTTCATCATTGCAAAAAGTAGAACCACCACAGAGGATTCATCACCTGCATTGAAACTGCAGCTTCCTAACTGCTCCATACTTTATGTGGCAGTTGTCAGAGGCTCAGGAGCAGAAGAGCAGGGGAGAGAGCAAATAGAGAGCGGAGGAGAGGAATCAGAGGGGAGCGTAGGGGAATATGACAGTGGACCGAGAGATTCCATGAGCTTCTCCAGCGAATCAGAAGATTCCCAGGAGGGGGCGCCTATGGTAAGGGCCAGGCGAATCCCAGGAGGGACGATCCATAAACAAGGAACCAGAGGGGAGTCCCAAAGGAGTAGCGGAGGAGTAGGGCCAGTTCCCCCGCCAGAGCACAGTGGGGGGGAAGAGTCACGTGAGTCAGGACCAGCTTCTCCTCCATCGGGGAGTGGGGAGACGGAGGGAAGGCCAGGTCCAGCTAGCCTCCCCGAAAGGGGGAGCAGTGACACAAGTGTAACGGTCAGAAGGAAAGTGGGAGGCTGCGCGCGCGCGCCAAGTTCAAATGTGGAGGAGCGCGGGACAGCAGAAAACCCGGATTGGGAGCCAGGTCCTAAAGCCCGAAAGAGAGGGGGGGAGGAGTCGGGAGAATCAGCGTCAGAAGAATCTCGGAGGGCTGAGACTCCGACTAGCAGAAGGACCCAGAGAAAGAAGGAACAGAGGAAGAGGTGGAGTAAGGCTAAAATCTTAAGCTGGTGTCAGGGGGGAGGAGATTCAGATGGGACTTCTACGGTCTGATGGATAGATGTAGCGTTGCGCGCTGCGCGTCTGGAAATGAGACTGAACTTCAATAAAGACTTTTTAACTTGAGCAAGAAGCAGCGTTGGTCTTGTGTGAGCTGGGACCTTGGGCAGCGCTGACAGTAAGTCCCATCTCTATAATCTCTGCAAGCTCACGAAGATAGGCAAAGATGACTACAGAGGAAAGAGTCAAGCAATTGCAAGAAGCGGTCTCAACGCTCTACGCAGAATTGGCTGCGTCTAAGAAAAAAGAAGAAGACACAGCTGCGCTCTGCCAGGATCTGCAAGCCAGGTGGGACAAATGGGGAAAGGAGGGGCAGCTGGGAGCCAAGCCGGAGGGAGTTGGCCTCGGGAAAAGGGGAGCGAGCCTTGTGACCCATTTTGACGGGAACCTGCAGCAGTACCCTAACTTCAGAGCAGAAGTAGTTTTCGTGATCAATTTGCTTCGGAAAGATTTTAGAGATGAGGAGGAGAAAGTGGGTTTCATAATCACTCATCTGCATGGGGAAGCTAAGTCGTGGCTGCGAACCTTGTTACGCGAAAATGACCCCGCCCTCAAAGATTCAAGCGCTTTTATTGAAGCCATGGACGCTTGCTTTAAATCAACGGTGGATGTGGATGTCGCTAGAAGGGAAATGCATGGATTGAGGCAAGGAAAAGCAACGGTGCGCCAGTATCATTCCCGCTTTTTTGGGTTAGTAAATGTGCTGGGCTGGCAGAAAGACTCAGCTGCTGTCAGGGATCTATTCTGGGAGGGGCTGAATGGAGCCGTAAAAGATGAGCTGGCGAGGGGGGAGAGACCCCAAAATACAGCAGAAGTAGTGCAAAGGGCGCTCGCAATTGGGGTGCGCCTGGAAGAACGCCCGTGGAGCAAGGAGGAGGGGCGGAGAGCAAACACGCCAGTTAGAAGGACTCCCTTCCTACCCAGAGAGGCAGAGCACGCTCAGTCCATGCCTGCTTTGATGAGGGGAGAGGAGCCAATGGAAATCGGAGGTGCAAGGGCTCAGACAGCAAGCAGAGCCCAAACACCAGGAGCAGTCAAGGCGAAGGCTCCTAGAGGGAGCAGGAAGTGTTACATCTGCGACAGTGGCCAAAGAGTGTCCCCAGAGGCTCCAGAAGCACACTGCACATGGCCAAAGAGTGTCCCCAGAGGCTCCAGAAGCACACTGCAGCCTCAGCAACTGTTAAAGGAGCAATTCAGCAGGGAGTAGAGCAGCAGGGAAACGGCGACGCCTGGTTGGAGATGGAGGCACTGGGGCTCAACCAGGCAAGTCAGTGAAGCAGTCCCCAGAGATTTTGCAGCCCACAGACCCCCTCCCACCCAAACCAGTGGTGCAACTCACTGCATCGCTCCAGCTGCCCGATGGGCTCACCCTGGAGGTCCCTATTACCATTGACTCTGGTAGCAACGCAGACTTTGTAGGGTTGGACTTCGTCAAGCAGCATCGCATAGCACTCCTGCCAGCCACGACGCCCCTAAATGTTGTCACGGTAGATGGCAGGAAGATACTGGGAGGAGAGGTGGTACAGCAGACACCGCCTCTGGTGATGCAAATTGGGAACCACCGTGAAGTCATCAGTTTCAACGTCACCCACCTGTCGGACACGCCCATAGTGTTGGGCATGAGTTGGCTGGATAGGCACAGCCCGGCATTAGCGTGGTACCAGCGGCAATTAACCTTCTGCTCTTCCTACTGCGCAGCGCATTGCATCCAGATCTGCCAGGAAGAGGAGGGGCAAGAGGATGCACCGCAGCTACACCTAGGCATGGTGCAAGCGGTGCCCAACAAGTACAAGGCCTTTTTGGAAGTCTTCTGCGAGAAGGAAGCAGACAAGCTGCCTCCCCACAGACCCTACGACTGCAAGATTGACCTCCTGCCAGGGGCGACGCTGCCGACTGGGAAACTGTACTCCATGTCTGAAGACGAAATGCAAGAACTCAGGGAGTTCATAGATCGCAATTTGAAGCGGGGATTCATCCGGGAATCCAAAGCAGTGGGGGGCAGTCCCGTGTTTTTCGTGAAGAAGAGAGACACGCCCGAACGGAGGCTCATAGTGGATTATAGAATCATCAATTCCAGGACAAAGCCCACAGCATTCCCCATGCCCAAAATTGACGACCTGCTCGCGACGGTGAGGAAGGGACGGATCTTCACCAAGTTGGATCTACGAGGGGCCTACAACCTTATACGCATGCGGGAGGGCGACGAGTGGAAGACAGCCATGTTTACGCCTTTAGGAACCTATGAATACAGAGTCATGCCGTTTGGTCTCCAAAATGGCTCCCATTGTTTCCAAGCTTTCATGCACCACGTGCTAGCGGGACTCCTCTACAAGAAGTGCGTCTGCTTCTTAGATGATATCCTGATCTTTTCGGACTCGCAGGAGGCGCACGAGAAGGACGTCAAGGAGGTCCTGCAGAGACTACGGGAGCACAGACTTTACGCCAAACTGGAGAAGTGCCAGTTCGACACGACAGAGGTGGATTTCCTGGGCTACAAGCTGTCCGACAAGGGACTTGCCATGGACAGCGCCAAGGTCCGCTCAGTGTTGGACTGGAAGAGCCCGCGCAACCGGAAGGAGGTCCAGAAATTCATCGGTTTCGCCAACTTTTATCGCAAGTTCATCAAGGGGTTCGCGAAGGAGACGGCGGCCATCACGGACACCCTCAGCTCCAAGAAGAAGAAGTTCACCTGGACGGACCAGGCGGAGCAGTCCTTTCGGAGGCTCAAGCGTCTCTTCGCGTCCGAAGAACAGCTGCTACACGTAAACCCCAGCAAACCGATGAGGGTTGAAACGGACGCCTCGGACAGAGCGGTGGGGGCGGTCCTGTTGCAGCAAGATCCGCAAGGGGACTGGAGACCGTGCACATTCTACTCCAGGAAGCTCAGCACGTCGGAGCAGAACTACACCATCTGGGACAGGGAGTTGCTGGCCATTCATGCAGCGTTCAAGGCGTGGCGGCACTTCCTCGTCGGAGCCAGACACACAGTGCAGGTTCGCACGGACCACAAGAACCTGGAGTACTGGCGCACGGCGAAGTTCCTGAACCAGAGACACATCCGCTGGGCGGAGTTCTTTGCAGATTTCGATTTCCGGATAGAATACATCCCGGGAGACAGCAACGTCATGGCGGATGCGCTATCCAGGAAGCCGCAGTATCTCGAGGAAGCGGCACCGGCAGCGGCCAAACACATTTTCGCACCAGAGGTGTGGGCGTGCGCTTCAGCCGCAGTGGACCTGGACGCAGTCCGTCGCGCGTTACAGGCAGATTCGTTTGCGCAAACCAAGATGGAGGAGGTGTGAAACGGCACAGCGAGGGACGACGAGTTCCAGATACGCGACGGACTACTCCTCCGCAAAGGGGCTCTCTACGTACCGGGAGACGACCTTCGCGCGAGAGTCTTGCAGCAGCTGCACGACGCGCCCAGCGCTGGGCACTTCGGCAAGGACAAGACGGCGGAATTAGTCACCAGGGACTTTTGGTGGCCCAAGGTGCGGGGAGAAGTTGCGGATTACGTTTCCAGGTGTGACACCTGCCAAAGGGCCAAGCCAGTACACAGGAAGCCGGCGGGTCTGCTGGAACCGCTGCAGACGCCGCTCGAACCATGGGAGAAAGTGGCCCTGGACTTTGTTACAGATCTGCCCAGTTCGCGCGGCAAAACAGCGGTTCTCGTGGTCGTAGACCTCTTCACCAGGATGGCGCATTTCATTCCGTGCGCGAAGGTGGCCACAGCGGAACAGACCGCCAAGCTGTTCATAGACCACGTTTTCAAAGCTCACGGCCTGCCGCGGTCCATCCTGTCCGACCGGGGCCGCCAATTCATCTCGAACTTCTGGCAGAAGCTGCTGGGCATCCTGAACGTCAAGATCAACTTAGCGTCGGCACGACACCCGCAGACCAACGGACAAGCGGAGAGGGTCAACGCCATCATGCAGCAGTACCTGCGATGCTACGCCAATCAACAGCCCTCAACCTGGGTGGACTACCTACCGCTAGCCGAGTTTGCCTACAACAACATGAAGCACGGGTCTACAGGGGTGACACCGTTCTTCGCCAACAATGGGCGACACCCCAGAACCTTCCCGGGGTTGGAGACCGAGGCAGAGGGGGAGCCACGGGGGGCAGAGCACTTAGCCGCAGAGTTACAGGAGGTCCATGAGCAACTCCGAAGGCACTTGGAACTCGCGAAACACGCCCACAAGATGCAGGCAGACAGGCACAGGAGGGTTGGGGAAGACATACAGGTAGGGGACTGGGTCTGGTTAGCAGCTCAGGCAGTGCCGGCCAGAACGCTAGCTAAGAGGAAGCTAGGACACAAGCAGCTGGGACCTTACCAGGTCGCGGCACAAATCAATCCAGTGGCCTACCGGTTGACACTCCCGGAGGGCTCCAGAATGCACCCAGTCTTTCACAGGTCAGTGCTCACGCCTTACAAGGCACCCCACAGGTTTCAGGCGCCAGGGACCGCACCAGCCCCACGTAGCCCATCGCCAACAGGGGAGGGACCACAGAGGGCGACGCCACTCAACGAGGTCACGCAGATTTTGGACTCCAGATGGGGGGAAGAGGGAGTTGAATATCTCCTCGCCAGGGAGGGTACTCCGGCCAGCGCCAACGAGTGGGTGCCGTGCTACGCCGTGGAGGAGCACTACCTCAAAGACGAGTTCCATTCGATCTTCCCACACAGACCCATGCCGGCGGAGTATTTAGACGACTGGCTTTTCACACCCACACTGTCAGCCAGCACGTTCCAGGGTTTCTCCTCAGATGAGGAGCCGACGCCGGGGATGAGCTCCCCGGAGGGGTCGCTCTCGGGGTTTGCCACGGACCGCTCCTATTGGTGGGACACTCAACCAGAAGTGGGGTGGAGCAGGGAACTGCTGAGGGGGCCCTTGCACACAGCCTCACCCGAGGGACCGGGTGGAGAGGTGGACATGGACGTGTGGGGGGAGGATCTTGGTTTTGAGCACGACAGCAGAGAAATGGAAGCAGAGGAAGTCGACGTCGACGAACCCATCGTGGGGGGGCCTGATCCCGCTGGCCGGTTGCACACCAGGGGGAGAGAACGGAAGCCAGTACTCACACCCCCAGCGCTGGAGCACCTGGAACCCACACCCGAAGAGGGGGAGGGGGGAAGGGGGGGCTTCGAGGGGGGGATGGATGTCAGAGGCTCAGGAGCAGAAGAGCAGGGGAGAGAGCAAATAGAGAGCGGAGGAGAGGAATCAGAGGGGAGCGTAGGGGAATATGACAGTGGACCGAGAGATTCCATGAGCTTCTCCAGCGAATCAGAAGATTCCCAGGAGGGGGCGCCTATGGTAAGGGCCAGGCGAATCCCAGGAGGGACGATCCATAAACAAGGAACCAGAGGGGAGTCCCAAAGGAGTAGCGGAGGAGTAGGGCCAGTTCCCCCGCCAGAGCACAGTGGGGGGGAAGAGTCACGTGAGTCAGGACCAGCTTCTCCTCCATCGGGGAGTGGGGAGACGGAGGGAAGGCCAGGTCCAGCTAGCCTCCCCGAAAGGGGGAGCAGTGACACAAGTGTAACGGTCAGAAGGAAAGTGGGAGGCTGCGCGCGCGTGCCAAGTTCAAATGTGGAGGAGCGCGGGACAGCAGAAAACCCGGATTGGGAGCCAGGTCCTAAAGCCCGAAAGAGAGGGGGGGAGGAGTCGGGAGAATCAGCGTCAGAAGAATCTCGGAGGGCTGAGACTCCGACTAGCAGAAGGACCCAGAGAAAGAAGGAACAGAGGAAGAGGTGGAGTAAGGCTAGAATCTTAAGCTGGTGTCAGGGGGGAGGAGATTCAGATGGGACTTCTACGGTCTGATGGATAGATGTAGCGTTGCGCGCTGCGCGTCTGGAAATGAGACTGAACTTCAATAAAGACTTTTTAACTTGAGCAAGAAGCAGCGTTGGTCTTGTGTGAGCTGGGACCTTGGGCAGCGCTGACAGCAGTCATACGTACATTCTATCCAGTCGAATGCTGCTGGTTCAGCCACTAGCCCTGACTCCCTTGTCACATTTTAGGTAGGCTGCCTGCCTTTCTTTATTTTTTTCAATGTGCCACATGTACATTTGTTCTTCATTCCCACAGATTTAGTCAAACTAGTATTTAAACTTCAGGTTGATTTTGTACGTTTGCTTCCCACCCTCTGCTCGACCCAACCTGACAATTAAGCATGGTTTAGAATAGGCATTCAGTGTGTTCCGTCCTAAATGGGAGAATTTTGGTTCATTACAGTCATTTGCTGCGGTAGCTGTAAATTAGATAATTACTCTCTATGCTTTTCAAACAGGGGAAAAGTGTGTATGTGTATGAAAAGGGGTTTTGTGTTTTGTTTTGTTTTTGCTCAGTAATGTGTGCATTTTTGAGTAATTTAACAGCATCAAAAAAAAAAAATCTTTTTGAGTGCTGCACCAATGTAATGGTTGCTAAAAGCAGCAAACTGAAATAGAAAAATGGTGGCTGAGATACAGAGAAGCGGAGATAAGGCTTTGTACACCTAAGCAGCTTGAAATGCAGCAAATATACCCCCTCCTTCTGTGTGTGAAATCCCTTTTTAAAATGTTGCTGTTGTCATTTCCCCTCAATGCCAAACTCCAATTCATAGATTCTATCATCTGTGCATGCGCTTTCATCTGCTCATGTGCAGTGGCTGCCTAAAATGTACACACCTCAACTTAACTGCAGCTTCTATTGTCTCATCTGATGGAAGCTGATTTGAGGGACTGTGCATGAAGCAGGAATATGTCTCAAGAAGCTACAGGATACCTATGGATTGTGGTTAATATCATGTGTAAAAGGTAAAGGTAAAGGTACCCCTGCCCGTACGGGCCAGTCTTGACAGACTCTGGGGTTGTGCGCCCATCTCACTCTATAGGCCGGGGGCCAGCGCTGTCCGCAGACACTTTCGGGTCACGTGGCCAGCGTGACAAGCTGCATCTGGCGAGCCAGCGCAGCACACGGAACGCCGTTTACATTCCTGCTGGTAAGCGGTCCCTATTTATCTACTTGCACCCGAGGGTGCTTTCGAACTGCTAGGTTGGCAGGCGCTGGGACCAGACGACGGGAGCGCACCCCGCCGCGGGGATTCAAACCACCAACCTTTCGATCGGCAAGCCCTAGGCGCTGAGGCTTTTACCCACAGCGCCACCCGCGTCCCATTATCATGTGTACTCAGCCTCAAACACTAGAGAATCCAAGCAAGCGGTAATGTGTACACAGCCTAGATTTCCCCTGAAATTACCACACAGGGAGAGCAAAATGTTTCTTGGGTGAAGCAATGATGGAACCCTTCCTTCTGTGGGTTCCATGTTCATGGAGCATTGTTCCTCACAAAAACAAACAAACCCTGGACCTATTTGTCTGCAATTTGGCAGGTGTAATCCACTCTGAAGAGATTCCTGCACCCATAATTTTAATTTCCTCAAAGGGGGAAAAAAAGTTGTAGCCTTTTCTAGGTTCCGTGTTATGGTAAATGGGGAGCACAGAGCAATCTGAAAGCCTAAACACATGTCAAAGCAGATAGAGCTCAGAACAACTGAGACAGATCAGAATTTTTTTTAAAAAGCACTGATACAGATACATGGTGAATCTCTGGTGTCATGCACACCCTTAATAAATAGTAACATAGCATAACAAGGGTGGGAGATAAAAGAAATTAATTGCATTTAAAGAACATAAGGCACTTCCAACCGTGCTTGGTCTTCTGCAAAGACACCAAAGAGTTTAGTGGCACATTCATTGTGACAGAAGCTTAAATGGGTCAGAGGAAGGTTGCATTTGGACAAAGCACAACAATGCATTTTCCCAACATTTCCTTTCCTGATATTTTCCACATTTTATGTGCTGTTTTACATGACATAAAACCCACTTCTAGAAATCTAGCAGAATCTAGTGGAAGTTTAGCAATCATTTCCATGTCAACTGCTTCCAGAAAAATATTTTTCAACCCTGTTAACCCAGAAAATTGCTGGGTTTACCCTTTCATTTTCTCACTGCTATCTTGGCTCACACCATTTGATGGAATTTAGGTCAGTGTTCTAGCATACTGTTCTTTCCTGAGTGGATGAATCATGGGGCAACAGAAGCACACATGCACATGAAGGTGGTGTTACGTCCAACGACATCCACAGTTGTGCCCCCCATGCCCACCAATGTGAATGAAATTTATCATGACGTGGGAGTATGATGATCAAAAAGTTCCACAATGCAACTGGCAATGCAGTGTAAAAGAAACATTAGAAACCAGGACAGGAGCACTTGCATTATAATCAGGTAAACTGCTGCAATGACCGCTCCCCGCTTAAAACGGGGGGGGGGGCGCCCTTTGTGTGGACTCGCGCAGCCCTAGATCTGGAGCGGCCCCATCAGCATAGGCTTGGCTTTGCCTTCCCTCAGGTGGGATACCTGGAGGTCTCCACCTACCTCAGTCAGTTGTCCAATCCCACCTGGGGGAAGCGTTGCCAAGGAGACCAGGCCAGGTAGGGGAGGGATTACCTGCCCACACAATAGAGGGAGGATCTTACCCGGGAATCCTCACTTGGCTGCAGAGCTTCTCCCACCCTACCCACCCTCAGTTAATGTCTTCTTTTGCAGGTTAACTTTTCTTCATAGGTTTTGCAGGTTAACTTTTCTTCATAGGTTTTGCAGGTTAACTTTTCTTCACAGGTATGTGGGCGCTGCTACGTTAAGGTCGCTGTTAAAGGGCCGGAAAGGAATTTCCCTGCATTGGCAGGTTTCGCCTTTCCCGTAGCAAAACGTCACAACTTTGGCGGTATCAGGCCTTGGGCAGAATCCTTTAGTCCATCTTCCTCTTTGCAGCGGCGATACCAGGGTTCCCCGTTAAAGGGGTTTCTGAAGGGAGGCTTTGACCGTACGCCGAAAGGTCATCATTGCTCTCCCCTGCAGCGGCGGCGTAACAGGGGCGGCTATCTCTGCTTGAACATATGTTCTCCAGAGCCGGCCCATCCCCCCCACACACACACTGGATAACCCTGAAGCTCCCTAGGTCCCCGGCTGGGGACTGGGGAGGGAGAACGCCCAATGCCTGAGCCAAGGTCTACCCACATTTGAAATTTAATAAAGTTGTGGCCAATTTAATCCCATAGCACGTTGTCTTGAGTCGTTATTCCACATGATGGGGGGGGGACCGCTCGGGATCTGGGGACTCCATCTGTCCACGCAATAAACCCCACACTGGTAAGCATGAGAAAGGAGGAAAAATAGAAGGAAAAAACCAAAATCATCTATTCACTGGCTACTGCAAAGAAGTAGCTTTATACAGACACAAGAAGTTTGTGGAGGGAAGGGGGCACTATTGTTTCAGTGGGACAGGTCCTGACTCTGTGCAGCCAGCAAGGTCAATTTGTTTCTGCAAATAGATTTCGCTCTCCTACAACAGGCCAATCATTCCATGAAGTCCCAGAGGTTCTATCCTTCACGGTCTCCCTCCATTCCGACACGATTCCAATTGGAGATGTTATTAAGCATTATCCACAGTTAACCTTCCTGCCAGCCCAGTAAACCACTGCTAGGCTTGATCTCTCTTTTCCAGTCACTTGAAGCTGTTGCTTTCCTTTGAGCCAATCTGATTTCATCTCCCAGGTGAGTCGCACTCTGTGTTACCCCCTTCTTCCAAACAAACTTGCCATTACAGTAAGATCATCATCCTGGGTCCTGCTCTGGGTACTCAAACCTTTGGATGTTAGGTGTGTGGTTGGCTGGCGACTGGGTCTTTTTGAAGTGGCATCCCATTTATGGAGGGGGAAATTTGTTTGGTCAACTTCTCACAACAGACCAACCTTAATTGAAGCTCAAGAAGTTGATTAGGGATCCGAACTCTGGATTTTCCCATGCATTTTGGGTGCATAAAAGCATACACAAAAACATTATTTTGAGGAACAACAGAACGTACATTTTACTACTGGAGGCATTGAAAACATTTTCCTTGGTTGTTGTTTTTTTACATAGAAAGTACAAAATGTGTATAATAGGACAGAATGGCAGACAACAAGTTGAAATGGGATGTAATAGCACACAATAGGGTGAATTGAGAGCCAGCAAGACCAAAATGGGACAGAATTAGCTGCTCAGCCTATCTCTAGTGGCAACATTACTAACTTTTTTTAATGAAAAACCATGACTGAGTGGTAGAGCACATGTTTTGCATGCAAAACAAAATAAATCTGAGTTCTAACCTCAGCATTTCTTGAGTAGCTGTATGTGCTTCATCTGCTGAATTACCTCTTTTTCCATTGAAACGTGAAAAGAATAGGCTTGCCAACTGACCTGCAAACTCCCAGCTGGGTCTGCTCCTGTGTCTTTCTGTGCAGAATAGTAACCCACACTGGCTTAACCACGTGCTCTACCACTGAGCTCCTGTTTATATATTGGTGCTCCAGAAGAATAAATGCACATGGTTTGAATCGCTGGTGAAATGTATGCTTCCTTACCTCACCACACTCCAAAAAGATGGTGCCTCTATTGTCTTTGGGTCCAAAGAACTCGCTTCTGCCTTTTCAAGTTTGCTCTTGCCATTTCTGAAACCTTTCACAGCATGAAAGAGCAAGTACCAAAATAAGCACATGAATGCAGCTGCGTTTCTGGCTACAGCATAGATGATTAAAGCCACGTTGGGCGGGGGCGGGGGAAAGAAAAATCAATGCTGCTTTTCAGTTTACCGTGTACCCAGGTAATAAATGCACAGCCACTGTAGGAAATCCAATCAATGCTGTTTTGGTTCAAAAATGTTATTAGCTCAACATCAGTGAATTAGTTTAAGATGGGGTATGGCATACAAGGCTCTAAGGGAAAATGATGTGTGCACTTTGTACTAAGGGGGGTGGGGTGGGATTTGTACGGAGAATTTGTTTGTGTGTGTAATTCATAGCATGGAAATGGGGAAAGGGTCAAGCAGTCCCACATGCCTCCCCAAACTGGCTTTTCAAAGTAGAAAAGGATTGCTTGAATCATAGAATCATAGAATCATGGAGTTGGAAGAGACCACAAGGGCCATCGAGTTCAAACCCCTGCCAAGCAGGAAACACCATCAGAGCACTCCTGACATATGGTTGTCAAGCCTCTGCTTAAATACCTCCAAAGAAGGAGACTCTACCAGCTTCCGAAGAAGGAGACTCCTCCAGGAGACTTCATCCAGCTTGATATAGTCCAATGAGTGGGGGACCTATTTCAGATGCTTTCCTGTGTGGGAAACCGTATCAGTGGTGAGTGGGTCCAGATGCAAAAGTGGGTAGATGTAACTGTAAATTTGTAGGTTGCACAGGTTACATTCCACACATGGAAAAGTCAAAGGTTTCTATGCACACACACACATACACACACACACACACACACACAAGCACACAATCTGTCACGAGGATGACAAGACAATTCCGGGTTTCCGCAGGTCAGGAAAAAACTGGAGACTTGGAATGCAATTGACTTTTGTTCACAGAAAGTAACACAGCAGGGTCTCCCTGGCTTGATTCCTTCTGCTTGAGATGTTGCTGGAAGGGCCTTTTTCTTCTGAACCCCACCCCAATCACTCTAGCCTCCTGCTTTCAGCACCTCCCAGTTCATCCCTTTCCAATGCCTCCTCCCTGTTGTCTCACCACCAGGACCCAAAGTCTGAGTCCTCATCTTCCCTGTTTTCCCTGGGTGGCTCCTGGGCAGGAGGCTCCCACCACTTCTCTTCATCCAGTCAGCCCCCCCCCCTCACACACACATTCACCCTCCTTCCATGCAAGCAAGACATAGTTCATCACTTCAAGGTCACATTCCAGCGAGACACGTGTATTCCAGGAGGATGTGGGCTGAGAGAGTCCCAGAGATGCCAAACAGAGATGTCAGGACAGAGATGCATTTGGCTCCTAGGCCTAAAGTTTCCCACTCCTGCTCAAGTCACATGTGTTTACGTATAATGTATAGATTGGTCCTTCTGAAACTAGAGGTTCCATTTAGCTGTTGTGGCTACTAGCTCAAGCTCAGGGATGGGGAGTCATCATGGTCTTCCAGAGGTTGTTGGTTTGCATGCAGAAGGTCCCAAGTTCAACCCCCAGCACCTCCAGGTTGGGCTGGGAAGAGATTCCTGCCCAAAACCCTAGAGAACTGCTGCCAGTCTATGTACACAATACCAGGTGGACCAATGGTCTGACCAACAGAAAGCAGGTTCCTGTGTTCCTAAGGGTTAGGGATGCTGCTGTGGTGAACTCAAGAAGAGCTCTGCTGGATCACACCAAAGGCCCATCTAGTCCAGCAGTCTGTTCTCACAGAGGCCAACCAGATGCCTCTAGGAAGCCCCAAAGCAGTGCCTAAGAGCAGCTTATGATTCTCAGCAGCATGCATTCATTTTTTTAAAAGAGATATTTATTAAAGTTTCCAATTTTTTATACAAACAAAAAACAAACAAAAAGATTAAAAAAACACATATAGTTCATAAAACATACTTTTCAATAACAAATTTCTCTGACCTCCTCATACCTCCCCTTCTTGTATTCCATTTCAGGTTATTTGTTCAGCAAATCCTTAACTTAAAGCATTAAAGCTTATAATATCACCTTATTTTCTATCCAAACCCTTTTTTTTCATCCATGTTCCTTTATATCATTACAGCTAGAAACCACTCAATTTCAATCCAACATCATTCAGCATTCCTTAATTTTACAATATTTCTGTAAATAGTCCTTAATTTTTTTCCAGTCTTCTTCTGCCGACTCTTCTCCCTGGTCACGGATTCTGCTCGTCATTTCTGCCAATCCCATACAGTCAATCAGTTTCATCTGCCATTCTTCCAGAGTGGGTAGATCTTGCGTCTTCCAATACTTTGCGATGAGTATTCTTGCTGCTGTTGTGGCATACATGAAAAAAGTTCTGTCCTTCTTTGGCACCACTTGGCCGGCCATGCCCAAGAGAAAGGCCTCTGGCTTCTTCAAGAAGGTACAGTGGTGCCCCGCAAGACGAACGCCTCGCAAAACGAAAAACTCGCAAGACGAAAGAGTTTTCCGTTTTGGAGGTGCTTCGCAAAACGAATTTCCCTATGGGCTTGCTTCGCAAGAAGAAAGCCCATAGGGAAATCTCCGCCGGCCTTCAGAAGAGGTCCTGGACCTCTTCTGAAGGCCGGCGGGGGGCAAAAGTCTTTGCTCCCCCCGCCTGCCTTCCCGGGACAGCGGAGACTTCTCCGCTGTCCCGGGCGATCTGAAAATGCTGGTGGGCGGCAGCGAAGGCTGCGCTGCCACCCGCCAGCATTTTCAGATCGCCCCGGGACAGCGGAGAAGTCCTTGCCCCCCCCCCAGCCTTCAGAAGAGGTCGGGGGACAGACTGTCCCCGGACCTGGTCTGAAGGCGGTTTCCCTAGGAACGCATTGATTGATTTTCAATGCATTCCTATGGGAAACCGTGCTTCGCAAGACGAAAAACTCGCAAGAAGAAAAAACTTGCGGAACGAATTAATTTCGTCTTGCGAGGCACCACTGTATATTTAAATACCTTTTTCAATTCATTATATATCATTTCCCAGAAAGCCTTAATCCTGGGGCACGTCCACCAAAGGTGAAAGAATGTACCTTCATTTTCCTTACATTTCCAACATTTATTGTCGGGCAAATGATAGATTTTTGCAAGCTTGACTGTGGTCATGTACCACCTGTATATCATTTTCATAATATTCTCTCTTAAGGCATTACATGCCGTAAATTTAATCCCGGTGGTCCACAACTGTTCCCAGTCAGCAAACATAATATTATGTCCAACGTCTTGTGCCCATTTAATCATTACAGATTTAACCGTTTCATCCTGAGTATTCCATTTCAACAGCAAGTTATACATTTTTGACAAAGTCTTAGTTTTGGATTCTAACAATTCTGTTTCCAATTTAGATTTTTCCACCTGGAAACCAACTTTCTTGTCTGAATTGTAAACCTCCATTATCTGGTAATAATGAAGCCAATCTCGCACTTTATCTTTCAGTTTCTCAAAACTCTGCAATTTCAGTCTGTCCCCTTCTTGTTCCAAAATTTCCCAGTATTTTGGCCATTTGGCCTCCATGTTAAGTTTTCTCTGAGCCTTAGCCGCCATTGGTGACAGCCACCTTGGAGTTTTATTTTCCAATAGATCCTTATATCTAGTCCAAACATTAAACAATGCTCTCCTGACAATATGGTTTTTGAAAGCTTTATGTGCTTTAAACTTGTCGTACCACAAATATGCATGCCACCCAAATACATTGTTAAAACCTTCAAGATCCAAAATGTCTGTATTCTCAAGAAGCAGCCAGTCTTTCAACCAGCAGAATGCTGCTGACTCATAATAAAGTTTAAAGTCTGGCAGGGCAAATCCACCCCTTTCCTTTACATCAGTTAATATCTTAAATTTTATTCTAGGCTTCTTGCCCTGCCAGACAAATTTAGAAATGTCTTTCTGCCACTTCTTGAAACAGTCCATTTTGTCCACAATTTGCAATGTTTGAAACAAAAACAAGGAAAGCTTCAGGTTTGACCAAATTTCTAAATCTTTTTTCACTTCAGCCCAACATTTTTCATAATTATCTTTAAACAAATTCCCATTTTTAGCTGCCATATTAATCCCCAAGTATTTCACTTTCTTAACCACAGTCAGTCCTGTTTCATTCTGAAACTTTTCTCTTTCAATCGGTGTTAAGTTTTTCTCAAGAACCTTAGTTTTTAACTTATTCAATTTAAACCCTGCGACCTGACCAAATTCTAATGCATTCAGAGCCATAATGTCCCCAGCAATGTCTATTTTTTTCTTCTTCTTCACAAAGCCATTTAAGTTTTACAACATCTTGCAATAGTAAACGGCTTCATTTAATTACAGGTTGTGTGAAAACCTTGACAATCATAAGCAACATTTGAAAGTGTTCTGTTTCTTTCTGTTCCTACCTTGACGCCCCTGCTCCTGTGGTAGAAAATGCCTTTTGTGAAAAACGACATTGTGTCATTTACATCTATTATTTCCAAGTTCTCTCTATCATATTCCGTTCTAGTTCCAAATGAGACATTTGCAGTGTGCTGACAGTCCTCCCTCCACATTCAGTGAAAACATGTGGAGGGAACAGAACTGTGTTCATGAGCTATATCCCCTTACACACCTGCAGACCTCATCCACATGTAACATTAGTGTGAATGGGGTCTGTGTGCATGGAAGGGTTGCTCCATGCATGTGGCAATTGCAATGGACTAGGCTTCCCATTCTGAAGGTTTATAATGTCAAAATGGATGGATTCATTTATTTCCAGTCTGAGTTCATTCATGGATTTCTTTCATCTTGTTTTCTCATTAATCTGTATTTTTATTTTTATTTTTTTAAAAAGGTCTACATTAAAACTTGCATTTAAATACATATTTTTATCACAAAATATGGATTTAAATAGTATTTTATCTCACATGAATTTCTTAATGTACTTTATCCCAAAACACATTTTTTTTAACATATTTGTTTCATGGCTTTTCCTGTTGGCCTCCATCTTGCGTCCAAGAATGGGACTCAAGATGAGTTATAGATGAGCATTGGAAATGACCCTCCTGCCTTGACCTTGTGTACCATCTTACAGTGGATTTCTCTATGCTTGCTCTTTTTGCTGGTGAGGTCATGAGGATCCAGAAAGTTCATTCTTCCTTTGGAAGCCAGGTTGCAATAATGGCAATGAGATAATTGATCAGTAAACAAAAGGCACCAGCTGCAGGGTTCAACCCTGAATCTTCTGCTTTAGATTCCAAACGCATGCTCCCTTAACCAAATGGGAATCATATGGAATGGAAAATTTAAAAAAAGATAGAACAATTACGCTTCTAGGGTGAGTCAGACAATCTCAAACCATAGTTGTCATTATCAAAAGACAAATCCACTTAGGAAGACCATCTCTTCAGGCCAACCTTCCAGATTATAAATTTCTTCCTTTTCTATAATTTCCCCCAGGGGCACATATTTGCAGTTTGGGAGAGTTCAGATACAAAGTAAGCAGGAATATGCTTGGTTTGACTCCAGCTAAAAATCCCATTTTTTTGAGGGGGGGATTGTTTCCAGAACAAGATGGGTAGCAGTTTCACACGGTGGGGCCCCCCCCATTCACACATTCATCAGCCTCCATGTCAACACATTTTGGTACATTTCTTGAGACAATAGCTGTATCACAAATGTCAGAGAAGTGTGAAATCTGAAGGATGACTAGTAAGGATGTGCATCAGATTCGGATTAATCCCAAATCCCAAATCTCTATGAAACAGCAGAAGTCAAAGAGGGGGCTCAGAAGTGCATCCAGACATAAAAAGGCATGTGTTGAAAGCAAAACTAATGTCTCTAAGCTGACCATGGTATCTTAACACTTGTCTGGGATGATGGAGAGTAGGAGAGAGCAAACACCAAGTTGGGGAGAGGACAGGTGGAATGACTGTTGTGATCAAGTTTGTAATCAGAGGAGACGATTTCAGCCAGAAAGCAAACCTTTTTTAGTTCTTCCTATCCCAAGATCTACATTATACGTGTAGATCTATGTATGTTGAAACTATTATACATGGTGGAATTGTAAAATAATTAGAAATTATTGGGAGATGATTTATAATGAAATGAAAAAAAATGTTTAAGATAAAAGAGTTAAAATGTTTAAGTTAAAAGACCAGAAGTGTTTATATTAGGTATTTTAGGACAGGATTTACCAAAGATAAGAAAAAAATTATTTATGTATGCGACGACAGCAGCCAGAATTTTATTAGCCCAAAGATGGAAAAGCAATGAAATACCAACGAAAGAACATTGAAAAGTTGATGGAGTACGCTCAAACGGTGAAGCTAACTGAGAGACTCAAAGATAAGGACAATAATGACTTTTTAAAAGATTGGGAACCTTTTATGATGTATATACAGAAATAATGCACTGAAACTCACTTGCAGGATTCGAGAAATAAAGTTACAATGGACAAATATAAATAGAAAACAAATATGAAGTAAAAATGAGAATAATAAATAATGAATGTTTTGAATGTTTGATTATGCTAAAATTTCTTCAATAAAACTAAAGAAAAAAGAAAGAAATTATGTATTACTGGAGGAGAGATGAAAAGACATGCATCTGATATTTGGGGGGACAGCTGTGTGTCTCCAGAAACACCTCTAATTCCTGCCTCAGTCATGGTGTAGATGAGACCATCAATGCAGTTCCTTGAAAGTCAACTATGCTATTCAGTTAATTAGACCCTCTTCTTGCTCATTTTAGGATGCAAACAGCAGAATCATAGTATCACAGAATTGTAGAGCTGGAAGGGACCTCAAGGGTCATCCACTCCAGCTCCCTGCAATGCAAGAAACAGAACACAACTTTGGCATCGTCAGGAATGAACAGTTTATTGCATCTGAAGCATTTAGATGCTGCCTTTCCATCCAAATCATCACTACGCTGCTCCTGTAAAATAAGCGTCCAATAAAGCCGCCAAAAGTACAAAGCAGGATTGCTCAGACACCACTGTCGTGTGGGAACATGGTGAAGAAGAGCTCCTGTTTGGCCTTCCCCAAATGTTCAACAGAAGAGTAACACCTGAAGAATCTCATCTTCCTTGTTATGTACACTTTATAGTCCAGAGAAGACTCATAATAAAACTCAGGGAGCCTTTGGACAGTCATCCTCTATCCCATTTCAGATACTATGTCCAGCAGCTTTCCCAGAGTCCAAGAAAGAACTAGAGATTTTTAATCCTTATTTTAGAAATTGCCTTGGGCGGGGGGGGGGGGAATGGAACAGGTGGAAGCTTCCAAATGCAGCAGCTTGTTGTTCCTTCTTGAGGGCCTCGTGATGGCTGCCAGATTTAATAGCACAGGCTGGCATCCAAACTCTGGTGAGACACATCACATCACGTTGAGTTAAGATACTTGTTGGCTCTGTGCAATCATTTCTCTCTAACCCGAAAAAAAGAGAGAAAAAAGAAAAGCTCTCCATGTTGTGGATCACTGGGCAGAGAAAACAAAACCTTAACACATTAATTGCCTGCCTTTTGTATAGATTGCTTCCAAGTACTTGTGATGAGGCTAGACCAATGGATGATCTATTTTCATTTCCATGGAACTTGATGCTTCACAGAATCAGGGAGCCTTGTCTTATAAGATGAAGGGAGGGCTGCAGCCACTGGAGAGTGTGTGCTCTGAATCCAAAAAGTCACAGGTTCATGGTAAAGTTGGAAAATGGCTCTTGTTGGAAACCTTGAAGACCAAACCTGATGTTGTTGGGCTCCAACCCCCATAATCCCCAGCTAGCATGGCAAATCATGGATGGTGGGAGTTGTAGTCAAACAATATCTACTGACCCATGGCTGGAAGAGGAAACTATACTCGTTCCTGTCCAGAAAACTGCAATGGTCAGCCAGGGTGAATGGATTCTTGACCATGAAGGCTGCAACCTGCAGTTCAGTAGTTCATCACATGGGGCAGCTACACAAAGATTCCTCCAGCTCCTGACACCATAGCTGCATGGTAATGAGTAATACTTGAGAGGCAAATGCATTTGTTAGAAACAACAGGCCACCACAAGAATGGCTTCCACATTGCGCATGTAGTATTTCCTGCTCATTCTTAGAAGGGAGGGTGAAAAACATCTATGAGCCATAATGGAGTCCATATCCATTTCCCCAGGTACATCACCATTTTAAGTTCTGTGTCACAAAACCTCTTACCAAATTTGATCAAATTGTGGCCCATGGTCTAGCTGGGAAGGAAACAATAAAACTTTGGTTGTTTCATGTATACGTACATTTAGGAATATAGAATGCTGTCTTATGCTGAGTCAGATCATTGGTCCACATGCATTTGTGCTTATTGGCAGTGACTCTCTAGAACGTCTCTTGTCAACTCAGTGTCTGATGGGGATTGTTGTTCAAAACGTCTAGAGGACACCAGGTGGATGAAGGCTGCATTGCAGTCTTTCCTAGTCCCACCTGGAGATGCCCAAGATTGAACCTGAGACCTGTGTGCAGACACTGAGCTGTAGCATTGAAGAACAGCTCTGCACACCACCCACTCAACAGTGTAGGCAAATGTTGCTTAACATTTGGTAGGGTCATTAACATTCATAATGTGACATTTTTTCAGGGGGTTCAATGCTAAGTTTGCGGGCTCTAATGCTGAATAAACCATAGTATCTGAATATCCTGCAGTAGTGGTTGAGGTGGCTCTTAAATTCAGGACTCCTCACACAAACCTAGCTCCTCTATGTGGGCCAATGATTATTTCTGGTCCCCTTTAAATAAATCATATATATACTCTCACAGATCTCAATGACTCCTAGCCATGAGGACTCCACAACTTTGCCTCCACAGCCAGATGCAGCAATTCTTCTAAGTACAGTGGTACCTCTGGTTACGTACTTAATTCGTTTCGGAGGTCCGTTCTTCTCCTGAAACTGTTCTTAACCTGAAGCACCACTTTAGCTAATGGGGCCTCCCGCTGCTGCCGCGCCACTGCTGTGCGATTTCTGTTCTTATCCTGAAGCAAAGTTCTTAACCAGAGGTATTATTTCTGGGTTAGCGGAGTCTGTAACTGAAGCATATGTAACCTGAAGTGTATGTAACCTGAGGTACCACTGTATAAGGTGTACAGGAGAGAAGAGTTCCCTTGTGGTTGGGTCCTACCTGACAGGCATCCTGGTGGCCGCTGTGAGAACAAGATGCTGGACTAGATAGGCCAGGCATCGCCAAACTAGGCCCTCCAGATGTTTTGGGACTACAATTCCCATCATTCCTGACCACTGGGTCCTGTTAGCTAGGGATGATGGGAGTTGTAGTCCCAAAACATCTGGAGGTCCAAGTTTGGGGATGCCTGAGATAGGCCATTGGCCTGATTCAGCAAGGTCTTATTGCATTTCTATGCTTCTATGTTCTTTGAGCTGGAATCAAACTCATTCATCACCCCAAACTTATAAATAAATAAAAAATATGGTGGGGGAGGAGTAGGACAAAGTAGATTTATCCATAGTTCCATACAATGTGCACATGCTAATTTGTAAAGATGGGAATTTACAAATAATGAATTCTGGCCAGCTGACCTATGTGCCAGCTCAGTCTGCTGTCCAGGGTCCTGACTGTGGATGGCACCCTCCCCCAATCAGCTTTCCTTTCTCTGTGTTGAGATGCTTTATGTTTAAACTTGGGAACTGACTGGGCTTGGAGCCTTTCAAACAGAGCACCCTTTGTGTAAAGGGCTGTCCTCTGACAGTCCTTCAAATAGGGGAAACACATCCGTAAAGCTGCACACAGGGCCAACTTAAATCCAATGTGGGAACTGGGCTTCAATCTGTTCCAATTTTGAGCATATGACCTCGCCCAGCACCCTGATTGTCTCATGGATCATTGGCAGTTCGATGCACTGGAGGAGTCTTATGATAATCTCCATGCAGACTAAGGGGAAATTAAAAATGTGTTCCTTTCTGATGGGCTGAAATTTGTATCAGTGCCCTATTCCTCCTCCCCCCACCTTGCACTTATCAGTCAAAACCCTCTGGTACAACATGCTGCAGTTACTGTTTATGCATCTGTAAAAATAATAGGATTCTGTTGCAATACCTCTGCGGGGAATCTGTTCAAATTTTTGCCTCTTCTCCTTACCCTGAATAGCATTTTTAAAACATCTGTTCCCATTGTATCTTATCACCCCCTCTCTTTTATGTGTTGCTGCATTCTTGGGAGTTAGTTTCTTTCTTGCCGCTGCAGCTCAATCAAGCACCACACAGGACACCATGAAATTTTCCCACTCAGTGGGCGATCCCAGAGAATACCAGATGTGTCGAGTTCTTCCCAGACAGATGCCATGAGACTGCTCTCGTGGCTCACACCACCCTATTAAGCAAAATGGCCATTTTGGATTTAGTGCGGCTTAGTTGTTGATGGGACACAATGGGCACCAACAGGCTGTTTGCTGATCCAAGCATTTGGAATGAGAAGATTCACATTCCCTGCTAGGGCATCAGTTCAGACCAGGTGTGCCTGAAAGTGGGTATGCATGCAAGGAAAAGGGAACCGCACTGGTATGGATTTGGGCTGGCTGAGAGTTTTCGGAGATATGTAAACTGGTCCGCCTATTCTTACAGCTGACCTGCATGCCGGGCAAGATTGCATAGGGTTGCTTTTGTTGGATTGCACCTCTTGAAGCTGCACTAGCTGCCTTTCATATAACCAAAGAATCACAGAATTGTAAAGTTGGAAGGGATCCCAAGGATCACCTAGCAATGCAGGAATGAAACATATTTCCCCCACAAAAAATGTTTGCATATTGGTGGGGCAGTTAGGCTAGAAGAGGAGGACCCTCATGTCCTCCTCTTCTACATGCAGTGATATATCAAGCACAAAGGAAACATCACATACAACCTTATCGTTCCCTTTCTTGCTGTGGGGTTTAGAGAAAAAATCCTCCTCTGAAGTATGTGTGGGGAGCAGGTTGATTTAGTTTGCATACAGAGGCGCTTCTACCTCATGCGAACCTTCTGAAACACAGCCGCCCATTGAAATTCACACTTTCCAAATTTTGCAATGCAGTTCTCCAGCAAAGTTATGTGTTAAAGGCTCTGCTGGGGTAAAAGGTGCATGAAAACTTTGTGCATATCAAGCAAACTTGCATACAAGTATGTGTATATTAGAGGACGAGTTGGTTGGACAGTGTTCTCGAAGCTACCAGCATGAGTTTGACCAAAGTGTGGGAGGCAGTGGAAGACAGGAGTACCTAGCGTGCTCTGGTCCATGGGGTCACGAAGAGTCGGACACAACTAAACGACTAAACAACAACAACATGTGTATATTGGGATATAGGGGCACCAAGATGGTGATGAAAGTTCACGAGGACTTTCTTTTCAATGGGGACTGATGTGGACATGTGCAGGAATGGAGATTGGAACAACGATAAACTTAGATAAACCAAAAATGATAGATTCACCAATCTCAACTTGGAAACCAATATGTGCATGGGGTGGGTGGATCCCCTACTGGCAGTAATTGGAGTTTTGCACACCCCCCCAAAAAAAACCCCAATATACCAACTCTGGAAGTTTGTCTATTAGAGATGAAGGAATGGGGACCAACAAAGAATCAGAAGAGATTATCCATATCAACAACTGAAATCTTGACATGTCAGAAGCTTCAGCAACCCATTCACGGTTTATGCATTTCAGGGGATCATTTATTTCTATTTACAGCCTTTTCTCTGCTCCAAATACACTGTCTAGCTTTCTAAACCCATCTGATGCATGGCAAAGTCCCTCACACTTTCATTGCCCTGAAATCCAGATGAGATGTGCCCCATGTTTTCACCTTTAGCATACCCAATAGATTCAATCCCAGACAGAAATGCACTTCTGCACAGCAATGTCTGTGTTTCAACGAAATGAGCTGACTGCACAGAGCCTGTAGCATGTGCTGCAATAACCCTCCCCATTTATAATAATTCTATTTATTAGGATTCAGACGAAGCACCGGCATGTCATAAGAATATGGAAGCTCAGATCCTTCTTAGACAGTGCTGCATATAAAAAGGAACAGGCTTTATTAAACCGAATGAGAAATCAGTGTCCCATGTCTAGATCACATGATTTTCTAGGAACTGCTTTCCTGAAACTCCTGATTGAAATTAAAATACTAATAATATTACTAATGCATTACTAAATACTAAGAACACTAAGCTTGGAGAGCTTTGAGGAAGGGTAGCCAACATGGTAGTATCTAGGTGTTCTTGGACCCCAACTCCCATCAGACCCAGACATAATCAGACATGATGATAGTGGTAGCCCAACTGTTAGAATTCCTGCTCCATGATTGCAGTCATGGGATTTTTGTCTATCACATGATGGTATATGTTTTGACTCCACAGAGTGGGAAGGGACGGAGACAGGATGTTTGTGTTACTGTGTTCTGTGAAGTGGGACTATTGTCCTTTGTTCTTTTTCTCTTTTCTGTCTGATGCTAGAGAGAGAGGGAGCCATGTTGCAGTGCTCTGTGTGTGTTTATATGTAAATAAAGTAATGAGCCAAAATGCTGAGTTGTTGAGGTCTGTCACGCAAGTTGCGAAGACTCTGCGGATCCCTAAGTGTGCCGGTGTTGGTTGGCATCAGTTGCTGTGATGTTCAGGCTAAAGAAAGTTTTTGAAGCTCCCGAATGATTGACCAGTTGAGCATGTGTCTCTGCCAGGGTCCTACTCAAGTGTAGGGCTGAACTGAACAACCTTGATGTAGATGAACTCTGTGCTATAAAGATGCCTGCTTGAAGGTACGTGACATGAAGGCTGGAAACATCAACCCCATCAATCCACTGCGGACTACTACAGTGCCTGGAGACAAGCAGTCGGGTCATGCATCCATAGCAGTGACCAGAGGAGGAATGAAAGCTGGGAGGAGCGTAGAGAGAAGGGATGCCATGGTGCATCTGCAGCGGCACAACCAGAAACCTTCATCTGCCCCAGATTGGTCTCTACAGCCACAGCAAGCACTGTAATCTCCCAACAGTTTGACTTTATCCCCAAAGGAACACTCCTCCACTGTCTCCCAAGGCAGACAAATGCCAACTGATTTAGATACAACCTTCTCCCCAATGTCCCACAGTGTCTTCTGTTAACGAAGGATGCTAGATACATACACCATTCAATCCATTAGCACTTGATAACTCAACCAGTAACCAGGCTGGTTTGCATCATGTTTGTATCATAGTACTTCTGAACACTTGATTAGTCTGTATTTGAACCCTATGCAAATGTGTGAAATGGATACAGTAGTAAAGAGTCTTGCTGCCTTATTACACCTGATCTCCATACATGGGAAGGGCTAAATAAATTATTTCTCAGCTGTCAGTGATCCAGTAACCCTACTTGGGAGCAAAGAAACTGCCAGAAATACTGACTCTTTATCCCGTGATCAATTAAACAGTAGAAGTTAGGATTTTAGAAGCTTTATCAGCAGAGCTTCTGGTCTTTACGCAGTAATCTTATTTGATCCTGGGTTTTTATTCACCATTTTGCATGGACTAAAACGACATCCTTGGTTTTTAAAGGGTAAGCTGAAGAGAACTTGCTTTTGATATACATTTTCATTCAATTCATCCTTCTATCCTACTTAAACTTTCCATGGGCAAGGAGTTTTTTTTTTTTTGTCTTACTTAAGACCCTGTGAACTGACTTGAAGTTCACCAAGCTTGTCTTTCCTTGTGAGAATTATTTCTACCGGTATAAAATAAATGAGGGCCTCTAATTCAGTAGCTTCAAATTATACAGTCTTCAGAGAGTCCCTTCTATGTTGACTTCAGGGGTATCAACTCCTGATGTTCAACAAGTGGGAAATCTATGTACATAAGCAGCTGAGTTGCTTTTTTTTTTTACTTAATCAAAATTATATAGGGCTTGATTGTAAGAAAACCTCTAAGCCATTTTTGAAAAGATAAAACATTAACATTATCAATTAATGTTGATTAATTAATGCGGGCATCCTCAAGATGGATTGGCGTGGATTGGCAGATGTTCTGCAGAAGGCAACACAGTCTACGAGTATCTCTTATGTATATAAATTTCAAGATTTTCTTGTTCTGCCCGAGTGGCACACATTTATCTCCTTGCAGCGCTAAGACTTCTGACAAGTCTTTCAAACCCTCTGGCTTCAGGTTCTTTTTGTTAGGCAGATTCAAGAAGTAAGCCAATGCCAGTGGTCAGGCCAGGTTCTTTGACATCATGGAAGACAGTTTGTGACACAGATCCTTGATGACACTGCTGAAGACCCTCTGACCAACTGAAGAGGTGGCACATTTCTCCATGACTCCATTCTCTTGCTCAGTTTGATTTCTTTGACTTTAAGCATTCATTGCTCCCCCCAAAGAATTTTGGGAGCTGTAGTTTGCTGAGAGCTGACAGGAGGCATCTATTCCCCTCATGACTTCTAGAGTTTCCTGGTGGTTGAACTGTAGCTCTGTGAGAAGCATAGGGTTTTCCTAACAACTCTCAGCTCCCTTACTAAACAACAGCACCTGCATTTCAGGTCAAGAGTTGCCAAAAGAGAAGAAGAAACTTTTTATGTATGCTACAACTGCAGCTAGGATACTCCTAACCCAAAGATGGAAAAGTGATGAAATACCAACTAAAGAAGAATGGCAAGAAAAAATTGACGGAATATGCTGAAATGGCAAAGCCAACAGAAAGACTTAGAGACAAAGACAATTGAGATTTAAAAAAAGATTGGGAACCATTTATGTTGCATCTACAGAAACAGTGTAAAGAAATGGACTCACTAGCAGGGTTTGAGTAAACACTTATAATTAACGAAACAAATATAGAAAACTATAAAGATGATGTTAAAATGATAAGAGCATAGCTATATTTAATATAAAGGACTCAATATTAAGATACAATAAAGCAAGCAGGAGAAGTTAATATGTAAAAAACCAAAATTGGAAGTTGAGTGGAGATGGGAGGGGGAGGAGGAAATTTGGGAATTTTTATTTGTTGTTGATATGATAAAAATGTAAAACTGAATAAAAAATTATTATAAAAAATAAACAACAGCTCCCAGAATTATTTGGGGGGAAGCAATGACTGTTTATAGTGCTGTCATGGTGTCTTAAATATATGGTATGAATGTCACTCTGGTCTGCATCATTCTGGGCTAAATGATCCAGTGGTTTGACTTGAAAAAAATGCACCTTCCTGTATTTCAGAAAACCCTGCCTTCCACCAATAAGAGTTTTACTTAAGAAAAGAAAGATCCCCTTTAATATTTTTTGGATGCAATTTCTTTTCTCATTGATTGATGACGAATGGTAAAAAAGAAAAGAAAAAGTGGGATAAATTTTTGGTGCAGAACAGACTGACATCCTGATTGAGAGGTCATATAAATGAAATATACGTATTGATTTGAAGAAACAGCTGACCAATAAGGAGTCTATGCTTAGGGAGAGAATACCCTGCATGAAGCCTCACAAAAAATCTGGGTGGATGAATAATATTGCTTTGAAATTAAATGCACATGGGGAAGAATTGTTCTTAAAAATATAGGGAGGGAAATTCTGCAGCATTATTAGAGTTTTATGAGAGGAAGCAGAGGGGCGATAAAAATGGTATTGAAAGTGCAAATGGGAATAATGAAGCGGCACTATCTAGGAATATTAAGGCTGCAACCCTATGCTCAGTGCTCATTTGCATCTTACCCTCCCCCCACCCATGTTATTTATTCATGCATCTGCATAACACACAGCAATTAAGCAATCTTTATCTGATTGTGCATATGATTGATTCTGCCCTCCACTACCTCTGGAATGAAGGCAATGCACAAATAACTTGGTTTAAGGGATTCTAGCACTGAAGAAAGCCATGCAATGACTATGGGTCAGTGCGGGTCCCATGCAAGAAGAGATCAATGTGTTTTCTACCTGCCTCAGCTTCCTCCTGGGTGGCCTCCCTCTGGCTCAAGGGACCCATGCAGCTTGCCATGAAAGCAGCCCAAGCAGACAGAGCCTTTGTGGGGTGTGATACATAAGTAGCAGTCAAGTACAACATTCCTTGTTTTCCTAGAGTAGACATGCGGGGGAATGTTTGGTCCAGCCAGTCAAAAACTTCCTGTTTCCTCCTGGCTGGGACATACTTCTTTTGCATGTGACTAGAGGTGGGTGTGACCTTACCTGTCCAGGTAACAAAAGGAAAAGGCATGCTGCCACACTCTCTCTCTTTGACTTCCTCCATCGTTGGAGCAGCTTTTTAGCTAGAAATGAAAGCTTTCAGCTTTCAGCCAACAGAGGACACTGGAATTATCCCCAAATGGGATAGATTCACATGGATATACTTTGTAACTAAGTCTGCCTTCAGGGATCCAACTGTGAACTAATGATGTGAGTAAACTTCCTTTATTGACTTTAAATAAGATTGTCTTCTGTTTATTCTTTTAAGAGGGATATAAGGGAACTTACCAGGAATCGAATAGTGAGAGGCTTACACAAGCCTGCAACCAGCTACCCACTGTGCATTTAAAATGGGAATGTAAAACTCTGCTAAGTAAAGGAACTTGCTAGCGCAAGTTAGGAAGGATATTAATAAACAATATATCCTCTCCTTCCTCCCTGAACATTCCCACAGCCTTCACTCCTCTCAAATACGGTTTGCATTCAACAAGAAGAGGCCAAGGTCTGCCTCCTCCTAAGACCTCTTAAGCTGTCTGGCAGCAAGCTATTGAATTGATACTGATTACTTCCGGGTTGGCGCCTCCGGCAATGGCGGAGCTCCTCCGTTCGGGAGGAACTTGCTCCGTGCAAAAACAGGGTCTGACCGCCACGGCGAAGGTGGAGACCCATTGAAATCACAAGCGGGAGAAGCTTGTGAACCTGGGATTCGGCTGGCACCTTTTGCGCCTCCCCTACTCGCGGGGAAACCCTGTTTTGGGGATCCGGAGCGACATGGGTTGAGTGGCGCGGTGCTTTGAATCGACTGCTTCTTTCACGGAGTGAAGCCGCATTGCTGTTGCCGGAGAGCGCTGACTTTTTCCTGTGGACAATTGGACTTTAAACAACTACCCGTGAATAGAACGGAAAATTGGATTTTTAAATATCTTAATTTGGCACTGAAGCGGGAAGGTCATAAACAGGAAGTCTGCCTTCCGCTTTTGTAAATAGACTGAAGCAAAGACGTTACAAGCTAAAGTCTTTGAAAGCTTTTGGCAAAGGAATAAATTTACATCGGCTTAAAATACAAAATCCCCCTTGGAAGCAGGAGAAGAGGGGGAAATTTTGGACCTAATGAGCCTGCAGGAGAGAGTGAAAAATCAAATTACCACTGCTCTGAACCTGGGAATGGGCTGCCAGATGACGTTTGGAGAGAGTGCATTGACAGAACGGATTTGACAGCTAGCTAAATAAGAGTAAGATACTGTTTCCATTGTCCTTTTCTGCGTTTAAAAAAGAGGAAAAGTAACTGAAAATTGAAACTATCTTTAATGCTTGAGATGTGCCTGAAAGAACTGATACAATGGAGACTGTTTCCCTCTAGAGAGAGTTTTTGAAACTGTTACAGGAGTGTAACTGGGGGATTTCCAGCTGCAGATAAGGATTCTGAGAACCAGAGATTGACCTTGGACCATTTAAAAATGTTGACAGGAGAGGCCATTGTGACTGTTTTATGCAAGATAAGCTGTTCGCTGGGACAGCTTCACAAGAAGATGGATGACATGACTTTTAAAGTTGATAATTTGGAACAGAAAGTGACTAATTTGAGTCAAAAAGCGAACACCAATACAGAAATAATTCAGGATTTGGTATAGGAATCCACTTTGGCAGGACAAATGGTGGAGGAGAAGGAGGAGAAGGAGAAAGTTGCTGTTGTTGAACATAAAGTAGTACAAGCGGGATCCGTGGCTTTACAGAAGCAAACTGAAGACTATAAGTTGAGGCCTTTTATGATTGAATCTAGGAAAAGTCAGACTTTGAGGATTGGATCCCGGCCTGGACTGAAGAAGGAAAGTTGGAAAGATCCCTCTATGCAGGGATTAACTGACTTCTGGGACATGGACTTGGGCTTGGAGGAGATTGAAGTTTTGGGGGCCTTTGTATTTGGAGTAATCTTGAAATATGTTCTGAAATACTTTATGGACTTTAGGTTCAACTATGGAAATTTGGCTGACCTGTTCAGAAGGAAGAAAAGTATTGATAGGTTGGAGTTTCCCCGAGATTTGCTCTATAGCATTAAAGAAAATGAAGAAGACCTGCAGAAGGGACTTGGAAAAGAGTTAAGAGCCTTGGACATAAGATCACCAGGCTGATGGACTTTATGGAGTTGACAGAAAGGACTGGCAGAATCTGAAACCAGGGAGAGGAGATGGTGGAAGAAGATTGGAAAATTTAAAGTTTATATATAGACATGTGGTAAAACTAATGAGTGATAGAAAAATGGTGGAATGATTTTTTATGGGCTTAGCAGAAATGTTATAAGGAGTTAAGCATATATAAGTATTTTAGTTTTAATGGAAAATAAGGTTAAAAATATGTTATTTATAATATGATAGAAAATGGAGAAAGATGGAAAGGATTTGCTGAAACAATTAATAGAAGTGGAATACAAAAAGGGAGGTGAGAGGAGGTCGAGGAAACAAGGGAATGAAAGATAGAGTACAGAAAAGGGATGATGTATGTTTTTATTTTGTTTTTGTTTTGTTTTATTTAGGGTTAAGGTTAGGGAGTGGGTTTTGTTTAGTTTAGTTTAATGTGTTTAGTTTTGAGTTTAGGTTGTGTTTTGCATTGTTTATATACTGTATTGTATTGTTTTTTTTCTCTTTTGCTTTTTCTCTTTTGTCTTCTTTTCTTTTTATCTTTTCTCTTTTTGTAATCTATAAAAGTAATAAATATTATTTTTTTTAAAATATGAATTGATACTGATTGATTTGATCTGTTTGACTTGCATATAACTTTATACTCTAAGGTCTGAGAGTTATTTACATTGTATATAACATTAAATGCTGAGCTAAGTTCAAGTCCCTTAGCAGTGTACTAGTTATGCTAATGGGATGGCTTTCCTTCCAACTCTATGATTCTGTGATTCTAAGAGAAGGGCAGGAAGCCAGCATGGTTCTTGTGGCCAGTTGTGCAACATAGAATCATAGACTTGTGGAGTTAGAAGGGACCCCAAGGGTCATCTAGTCCAACTCTCTGCAATGCAGGAATCTCAGCTAAAGCAGCCCGGACAGATGGCTATCCAACATCTGTTTATAAACCTCCAGTGAAGGAGAGTCCACCACCTTGTGAGGTACCTGTTGAACAGCTCTTACTGTCGGAAAGTTCTTATTGTTTGGAATCTCCTCTCTTGCAATTTGAAGCCATGGATTCCAGTCCTGCCCACTGGAGCAACATAAAACAAGCTTGCTCCATCTTAAATGTGAGAGACCTTCTGAGAATTCCCTGGGAAGAGGGATTGATTGTTAAACCACTCTGGGAATTGTACCTCCGTGACGGAAACGGGGTCTACTAGCTTCCAGAATTCTTTGACTGTCTGCCATGATATCATAGTGCTTTATATACATGGTTTGAGTGTTGCCTGGGTAATTTATAGCTCTGAACTTAGGGAAGAAATTGAGAGAATGTCTGGGGGCACTTGCCCATACTCCTGCTTGGATACTAATCCCAGAAGCAGCAGTTGTAAGTTGGCGATATTGGGAATCACAAAGCACAGTAAGTTTTTTTTCCACTCAGTGCTATCTCTCTGCTGCTTAAAATATATTAACGACATGCAACATTTTCAGTTCCACATTATCGAGCCCTTTCCACTCTTCATAATCGCAAACATTTTTTTTAAAAAATCGAAGCATAGTGTTTCTTCTTACTGGATGTAATGCCCGTGTATTATGTGATAATCAGTGCATCTTCCATTCCATTAGAATATATGCAGCCAAGGGAGGCAGGAGTTGCCACCTTCCATTATAATGAATTTATAGCTTGGCGGAATCCTCAGAGTATAGCAAAGCTTGGGCCACCAGTGCACTTTATGGAAATATATTGCGCAGTGAAACGTTAGATGTGCTGACTCCTGAGAAAGCGACTGAAGTGGATTTTAAAGAAGCAAATGCCATCCTATAAAACAGCACTAAAATAACTCTCAGGCCTTTGCTAAGGAGGCGCAGAAGCCAAGAGACTAAAAATAATCTATTTAATGCAGGCGGCATCTTTTACATTCAGCTCAGGAGCAGCTCAAGGAGAGGTGAGAAGGTAGATTGGAAATTACCGCCAATGTTTCCTGGGCACATTTCACAGATACAGAATCAGCATACCTTTGCTCGGCAACACTTAAAACAGCTCTGTGAGGTAGATCAGTAGCCTTACAAGTGGGACTTGCAGCCAAATGGTCCATTACATCCCTGACATCTAAGAGGAGCGTTTTTACTTAGGTCTGCAGCCATTCCGGAGCCGGAGCCTAATAAAGTTCCCCAGGCTTTTTTGGGGTGTGTGTGTGTGGAGGGGACTGTTTAGGAAGGAAGGGGGGCCTCAAAGCATCCCCATTAGACCTTTATACCCAGGTCTTCTCTTTTCTCTGTCTTCTCTGCATTAGGGAACGAGATTGTGTGTGCTCCCCTCCTCACCCCACTGGGCAGTTTGGCACTCATGTGTTCAGGTGACTATCTGAACACACATAAAGTCTGTTCTGCCTTGGGGAACCATATGGGCAGAACAGACATATTCAGTAGGCTGTGCACCCTACTCTGAAAGTTGTGGATTTATTGCCCCATTGCTTTTGACTGGGTCCTATTTCTGGGTGCTCCTTCCAATTCACAGCTGAATGCACCATCCATAATGATTATGCATTTGTTGTTGTTGTTTAGTCGTTTAGGCGTGTCCGACTCTTCTTGACCCCATGGACCAGAGCACACCAGGCACTCCTGTCATGATTATGCATACTTTGCACAATATTTTCTGGGACCAAATATCATGCCTTTCCACATAGATTCCTCATGAATTCCCATACCTAGCTGTGAATATTCCCGCCCTCCCTCCCCGCAATGTAAGAACTCAATGAACTGGGATGCTAAACTTACAGATGACTCTTAAATACTTGGAGGTGAGGTTCTCAGTATTTGTGGGAAAGTGGGAAGGAGACGCAAGCAGACCCCACCACATTTCACCCTTCACCTGGCTATTTGTTTTATTAGGTTAAAAAAAAATCCCAATTAAATATTATAATGCCCACAAACTTATTTAGAAATGAATCCAGAACAGGGTGGGGTGGTGGCTCCCAGGTTGACCCTTAGATGCGTTATCCTGATGCCCCTCATATTGGAGCCATGGAAAAGATGAGGGGTACCATGAAGTCCTAGTCAATGCCAATTGTGTTTGCTGAATTGATTTCCATTGAGGACATGAGACAAATAACTGAACAGTGGCAATTTCTGTTTGCATTTCTGTTGGAAGCCTCCCACATCCCTAGAGACCCAGCATGGTGTAGTGGTTAGCATGTTTAAATAGGACCTTGAAGACCAGAGCTCAAATCCCTGGAGCTCACTGGGTGACCTTGGGCCAGTCACTCACTCCCAGACTAACCCACATTGCAGGGTTTATGTCAGGAATAAATGAGAACCATGTGTGCCCTTTGAGCTCCTTGGAGAAAAGGTGGAACAGCATGCCTTCAGGGGTGAAGTCAAACTGTTGGAGAGTTATAGCAGCTGCTATGACTGTAGAGACCAATATGAGAGAGACATGCTTCATTGTATTGTACACTAGTGGCCAAAATTGTGGAAACCTTTTGGGAAAAGTGTATTTCCGAAGTTTGATGGCTCATAACATCTGATTGGCTCTCTAAACACTCATGCTCATTGGTTACATTCAAATGAAGGAAAGCTACTGCATACCAACCTAAGCAAGTTGTGCTTCCTTTTTCTGGTTATTTTGCTATAACTTTTGATAGAATACAGATAATTGAACAAACTTTGTTGCATTACATTCCTCATTAAATTATATTTCCATTGATATATACTTTTATGGTATTATTCCCCCCAAAAAAATATGGTGTTATGAGCCATCAAACCTCAGAAATACACTTTCCCCAAAAGGTTTCCACACTTTTGCCCACTAGTGTAGCTGGGGCAGATGAAGGTATCTGGTTTGGGGGCAAACACAGGCATGCACTTAGATAGGTTATTTGGAGAGCCTCCACACAACATCTGGAGGGGCGTGTGAAATTGGATTGGGAGCCACATACCACTTCTGGGCTGCTGGCTCCCCACCTCTGTGTTACAAAGAGCTGTCCCAGGCAGATACCTGTTGCAACTTAGTGAAGGAGCTATTCCTACCTACTGTATGAACATGGAACAGAGAAGAAAATGCTGGCCATCCTCACTGCTGCCTCACTGCCTCGCCAGACACATTTAACAGCTTGTTTGGTGCCTTTGCCTCATTCCACGGCTGGCGTTGCCTAATAAAAGCTCGGGCAGTTTCAGTCTGTAATGCTGCAAATGTTCCTCTCATCTCCTTCACTTTCTGGAACGGCTACCTTTGTTTACAGGGAAAACAGACACAATGATTCCCCCCCCCCTTTCAGCCATTATTTTAGCAAATCTGATAGGGAGAGATGGGGGGGGATGGATGCAATGTCATTTAATAAATTGGAAAGAGGGATGTGTGAAGATGGTAAGGTAATACGCTGTGCACTGCTCCCCACCATCCTTAAAAATATGAGAAAAACAGCAGCACAATAACCTGAGCATTTCTGCTTTGTTGCTTATCAAATGAACAACTAAAATATTTCTAATTTTTTATTAAGATCTCACTTGTATTCGATGAAGTATTTCTCCTTCTCAGGGACAACAATTATTTCCTGGTACCTGCTGCTTAAATTGCTGCCACTATCTTTATCCCTATTTTGCTAGGGGTGTGGGGGAGGAAGAAGGGAGGAAGGGGAAAAAGCTGAAAGAGAGGAAGTGTGATGTTAACATGAGAGTGCTGGAGGTGAATTAGTTAAACAAGTTACCCAATCAGAACCCAGGGGGTGGAGTCAGAGGGACTATATAACCAGCTCTGGGAGGGGCGAAGGAGAAAGTTCCTTGGGAGTTGGGTGGTTGGTTGGAGTGGGAGTGAATTGAGATAGAGTCTGTGGGTAGGTTGAGTTAGTGTAGTGAAATAAGCCGAGTCAGGAACAGTTAGGGGCTAGGAAGACAAGTAAATATCTGAGAGGTGGTTTAGTGAGTGAGAGCAGGTAGCGGAAGTTATAGGTCTGGATAGGCACCCCATGATTGTAATTGACCGATACCGTTTATGAAACCACACACTTGTTAAACTGCAATAAATAAACAGAAGTTTATGTTTCAATTTAACCCTGACTGGACTCAATATTGTCCTAGGTAGGGCCTGGGTGGTAGCAGCAAGAAATAAAGTGGTGGCACAGGGATCAATAGACAGTGAAACGTCCGGGGACCCTGTGTGATCGCCACAGGAAGGAAAAGAGGAAACTCAGAGGATATCTTTAAATACTATTGTTAACATAACTCGGCAGAGGTGAAATCCTATAACTTTTTATAAGCACAATTGTTTGGGGGTTTTATTGTGTGTGTGTGTCCTGCCTTATTTGCTTTAAAGTGCAAGAGGGTAACAATGAGTTAATATTGGAGAGGCACTGCAGAAAAACTAACAAACTGGAATGATGTATGGATGGTCCAGTATAAATCCAGCACAAATGCATTATTATTGCATCAGTGACATGTTGCAAAATAAACTCAGCAGAAAAGCACCCACCACCAGTCTGTAGTGGCCCCATGAAAGACTGTACAATACTTTTATTATTTTCATGGTGTGGAAGCTAAAGCAGATACCCTAAATTATATGTTCCTTGTGGTTTGGAAGCATGTGTGGATGTGTAAATGCGCAAATGCCCGAGCTTTTCTTTGTTTTTTCTTCATTTTAAATAGAATACAGCAAGTCAGACCTGAAACAAAAAATAAATAAACGCAGTTCTGAGTTTTTCTCTTCAGAGTTCCTGTCAGCCAGATTCTTCCAGAATACACAGCTCCATTTCCCTAACATCCCCCCTGCCCAGTTCCATGCTCAGTCATCACAGACCCTCCAAGTGTCCCTATTTTCCAGGGGTAGTCTCAGATTTACAAAAGCCATCCCACTTTCTAATTTGATCCCAGAATGTCTCGCTTTTCCTTAAAAAAGGTAAAGGTACCCCTGCCCGTACGGGCCGGTCTTGACAGACTCTGGGGTTGTGCGCCCATCTCACTTAAGAGGCCGGGGGCCAGCGCTGTCCGAAGACACTTCCGGGTCACGTGGCCAGCGTGACAAAGCTGCATCTGGCGAGCCAGCGCAGCACACGGAAACACCGTTTACCTTCCCGCCAGTAAGCGGTCCCTATTTATCTACTTGCACCTGGGGGTGCTTTCGAACTGCTAGGTTGGCAGGCGCTGGGACCAAGCAACGGGAATGCACCCCGCCGCGGGGATTCGAACCGCCGACCTTTCGATCAGCAAGCCCTAGGTGCTGAGGCTTTTACCCACAGCGCCACCCGCGTCCCTCGCTTTTCCTTAGGATGTCCCTATTTCCATCAGATAAATGTTGGAGAGTATGGAGTTACGCCAACCCCAAGCCAAGGAGACAAGTATTCAACCTTTAGAAGACATCTGAGGGCAGCCTTTTATAGGGAAGTTTTATGTTTTATTAGGTTGTTATACATGTTGGAAGCCACCCAGAGCGGCTGGGGTAACTCAGTCAGATGGGCAGGGTATAACTGTTACGGAATAGGACACCCCTATTTTCATCGAAGAAATGTTGGAGGGTATATCATCACCATTCTGTTTGAGGGTTCTCTTCTCCACTTCCTATTTTGTGCTTCTACAAACTTGGAAGGTACCATCAAACCCACTGATAACTTCCTTCTGTCTGTACAAGGTGCCATTTTGACAACGTAAGCCTCCACATTCAAATCATGAGCATGCTATTACTACATAAGAATGTACTGCAGAAGGGAAAGAGCTTGCAGTAATATGTGACAGTGGAAGGGTTTGCATCTGTGTGCACATGAACACACCATCACCCCAAGTGCCAGAGTAGGGTCTTGCCAATCAGGAATGCATGAATCTGTCAGAATCTCACCATTTCTCTTTGTTTCCCATCCCTAAGCTTAGTTCTCCACATTTCCACAACAGTTTGCAATTTTTAAAGAAAAAAAATTAAAAGTTCTCATGAAAATTCACTAGCATTTTTATGACAAATTTCTCCCAGTGCAACTTTAATCTACTCTTTATTTTATTTTTGCAAAGAAAATTCCCCTAATATAATTCCTTTGTATATGCTTTTTCCACTAATATATGCATTTTCGTGCACACTTAACCCTAGCATGTGCATTTTTTTTCAGTAATGCATGTGCATTACTTTTCAGAAGAACTGCACTGAAACATTTGCAAATAGTGTCTCAAAGCAGGTAGGTTCACCTTAAAATGCAAACTGAATCAAATTTCTTTCCAGTTCCTAATACCAGCACATGAGAAGGTGCCCACTTCCATCTGTGATATATATTCATGCAATAAAATTCATGTCAGACTTCCAGGTAATCATGCAGTCATTAACATCCTTTGAGGATGTCGCTATTTTCATATGCCTGTGGCCTATCAGACATGCAGAAATGATCAAAGTGTTTCAGAAGGCCTTTAAAAAATGCTGGGTTTGAATCACTATGGTAGCCATGTCTTCTTGCTCAAGAGAATATATCACCCGATCTCTGCTTCCACCCTTTAATTGAAAGGCAATTAAATCCCCTGCAGTCTGCAGTTTCTCTGTCCAAAATGAGTCATCTCGCTCTATCACCTTTCTTCCCACCTTGGCTGTGGGCTTCACAAATTATAGTTTAAAATATATATTATTTGTCGGTTTCAGAAGCTGTTATTTTTTCTAAGCTTTCTCACTTAGTTTGGCTTTTTTTTTTGTCTTCCACTTGTGATGAAAAATTCATCTCCGTCTGACTCAAGCCCATCCAGCTTTTCCGACGCATCTTGCAAAGTTCTCAAGAATGCCCAAAAAGGATACCTCATATCTCTATTTTTGAGCTCCAGTTAAAAAGATATCATAGCAAAGCAATAGCTGTGGCAAAGGAACAATGGGTGGCAAAGGAACATTAACTCCCCACTGCTGTGGATCTGAAGAGTGGTGGATTCATCGCTGCATCTGTGGCAGGAAGTAGAAAGGGCTGCCTCAACCCTGAATCTTCCCTGCACCCAGAAAAGCTTGTTTCACAGATTTCCACCAGACTTTGTTGAGGAGACACCATCACATTTGCTGGGCAGAGGGGGAGCAATGGGCAATGGGAGGCTGGCTGAGGTGGCACAAGCAAGCAGAGGGTTGCCCCTACCTTTTCCAATCCAACCCACACATGCAGAGCCCAGCTTGGCTGAAACCCTATACCCAGAGAATTCTAAAGATAAATAAAAATTGACAGATTCATCTATCGCTACCTGGGAATAAGCTGAACTCAGGTGGAATTACAAGTGCAGGGTCACGGTGTGAATTCCTAGCAGTACAGCAGATGTTCAAAACAGTCCTATTACATGTCAATATGGAAATTGATCTGCGATTGCAGGCTGATGGGCATACGCGTCATCTTAGAGCAGTGCCATGGAAAGCAACTCAATATCTCCAGATGATTCACCCCCAAGCCCAGGTTGCCAAGGAGATAAATCCAATTCTCAGTGGCTGGCTTCAATGACCTCCTCATCCAAAAAAAATTTGATTGTCGTGTCATGACAGTTCAGTGGTCTACCTAATAATCTGTATGGGCTGACTTTTTGGATCAGAGTTGAGGTGGAATGATGATGGTAATATAGAGCCACTCAGCCACTGGAAATGCCCTGTACAAGAGAGAAAGAAAGACGTCTACAAATGATCCCTGGAGTTGCTGAGAAAGGATCGGCATTGCTTCTGCAAAGGGAAATCCATTCTCAGTATCAACAAGCATGCACATAGTGGTCATAGACACAATGGGTTGTTAGGATAACCCTCTTGGGAATATTGGGGGCATGCTGGGGTAGAAGGAGTTGAGATTCCATTGCCCAAGCTGTATCCATTGACATTGTTGGATGATTCCCTTTATACTTAAACTCCAAAAATGAGTTGCATGAAGCCCTTTGTCAAAGGTTCCTGGGTGAACCTAGTGGCCATGGAAAAACAATGTATCTTGGATTGTAGGGGGTGGACTAGATGACACTTGAAGTACTTTCCAGCTCTACGGCTCTATGATTCTATGTGTTCAGGTTGCAAACTAGATACTTGAGTGTCAAACTGTGAAAGGGTGGTGCACATGCAAGACCCACCACAGCATAATTATGTACCCTCCCTGCTCCTGTTGACTCCCTGATCTTCCCCACGTTGCTCAGAGAAAGCATGCATAAGGAAACAACAGCAGCAATAGAATAGCAATGGAGGTTCAGTGTAAACAAGCATGAAGTATTGCAAATGGAAGCAAAAGAATCCCATCTTCAGACAAACCCAGACGAGATCTGAACTGGCAGTGACTCACCCACACTTCCACTTGCATAGAAATCAAGGGTCTGAGCATTTTACCACTTGCCCCATTCTTTCTAGACATGGGTCTGATTGGTTTTGCCTTTACCCCACTACTTTCCCCCAGAAAACCTGCTCTTTAGTGCTAAATTGGAACAAACAGCAATCTGAAGAAAACCGGGTTGCTGTTTGTTCCGATTCAATGCTAAACCATGGCTTTTCCCATTAGAAAGAGTCAGGGATAAAGGAGGTGTGTATAAGCCCTTAATGAAGAGAGAGAACTTTAGGTCATGGTGAACTGCTCAATGTGAACTTCAACTGTGTACAGCTGGGCTGGGGAAACTGTGGTCCTCCTGGCTGCTATTGGACTACAACTCCCCACATCTCAACCCATTGTTCATGTTGACTGGGGCTGATGGGAGCTGTATTCCAATAACCTCTGGATGAGCACAAGGTCTCCATCCTTGGTGTACAGTTTTGGCTATGCCATCCCTAAATGGATATAATAGAGCTGGGGAAAGTACAGAGAAGGGCAGCCAAAATGATCAAGACTCTCAAACCCAACACTTTGCAAGGAAAAGCTATAGCATTTGGAAAGCTGGCTTCTTGGGAAGGATTAGCCTCTGCCTCCATACAAAAAGTGTCTTTGGTTACAGAAAGAGAAAGGAGATTATTTTACCTTCTCAAAGATAAATGGAGAAAAGCAGTGCATAAAGAAAGTGACTCAAGTTAAGTGCCACCCTGGAAAGCAACTCGGAGTACCTGATATTGTTATTATATGACAGGGATGAGATATATATCCTTTCCTCCCTTTTCAGCATGTTACGAAGAAGGAGCTGAAAAGCCATCCAGAGTTATAAAGGGTATCTACTTTCCTGAAATATGAAAAGATGAAGGGCAGCATAAAAATGGTATAAATAAAATAAAACAAACATGTTAGCAAAATCTGAAAACTAAGTGGTTGAACAACTTCATGGATGACGGTGAAGATGGGAATGATAATCCAAAACGTATTTTTGCTACTAAATATGAACTCCATAAAAGGGACGTGGGTGGTTCTGTGGTCTAAACCACAGAGCCTAGGGCTTGCCGATCAGAAGGTCGGCAGTTCGAATCCCCATGATGGGGTGAGCTCCTGTTGCTCGGTCCCAGCTCCTGCCAACCTAGCAGTTCAAAAGCACGTCCAAGTGCAAGTAGATAAATAGGTACCACTCCAGCTGGAAGGTAAACGGTGTTTCCGTGTGCTGCTCTGGTTTACTAGAAGTGGCTTAGTCATGCTGGCCACATGACCCGGAAGCTGTCTGCAGACAAACGCCAGCTCCCTCGGCCATTAAAGCAAGATGAGCGCCGCAACCCCAGAGTCGTCCGTGACTGGACTTAACGGTCAGGGGTCCCTCTACCTTTACCTTTATGAACTCCATAAAGGGTCTTCACCAAATCTCATCAGATCAATCGCCCATTTAGTTTAGCATCCTATCCTTCATGGTGACAAAAAAAAATGTTTATGGGAAGTCCAGAATCCCATCTTCCCCTACATCTCTACTTTCCCCCTCCACACATAGGAGAAGGAGGAGGAGATTAAAAAGAATGAGAGGAGGAGGCAGCAGTGACAGTGGTGGTTGGCTATCACTGCTTGATGTTGTTGTTACTGCACAGCTCAAATAACTTAGGCAGCCAGATTCCCGCTGTCCCATTAACCCATTCCTCTCCAGTGTGTTGTAGTGGTTAAGAGGAGTGGACTTGTAATCAGGTGAACCGGGTTCTATTCCCTGCTCCTCCACATGCAGCTGCTGGGTGACCTTGGGCTAGTCACACTTCCCTCAGCCTTACTCACCTCACAGAGTGTTTGTTGTGGGGTAGGAAGGGAAAAGAGAATGTTAGCCACTTTGAGACTCCTTCGGGTAGTGATAAAGTGGGATATCAAATCCAAACTCTTCTTCTCCATCTCCCCTCCACTCTTGCCATCTTCCTGATGGTCCCAAACCACACCCACAAATAGTTATCCTCATTTTAGGAGAAGTGGAGAGGGGAGGAGAAGAAGCTGCATCAGACTGAGTCAGACCATTGGTCCATTTATCTCAGTATTGCATACACTGACTGGCAGCTCCTCTCCAAGGTGTCAACCAGGCACCTGTCCCAGTCCTACTTGGAGGTGTCAGGGATTGAACCTGATGTTTTCTGCAGTCAAAGCAGCTGCTCTACCACTGAAAAATAGTTCCTTGTAACATGCCTTACACTGAGCCAGACCGTCGGTCCATCTAGCTGGTATTGTTTACACTGACTGGCAGCTCTGCTCTAAGATCTCACACAGGCATCTTTTCCAAACCTACTTGGAAATGCCAGGGATTGAAACTGGGACTTTCTGCAAATGTTTTACGTTTTCACTACAGCTCAAGGAATGCGGGGACAATTGCTTGTGCAGTTCTACATGCAGATACACAAGTCCCTCTTGCAAGCTGTGCACAGGATTAGCTGTGCACAAATCAGGCTTCCTTGCACACATCCAGCAGCTCATTTCTGGATGTAGCTTCTTTTTGCTGGTCCGTGCTTTTGACGTGAGCTGTGTGCATAAGGAGAGATGTGGCTTTGCATATGCAGCCATGGTCCTGCATGCAGAAGAGGGCCAAGGCTGATGATGGTGATGCTGAGAATGGTAGTTGCCTGTTCCTTGAACGATAATGCCAACCCTTGCTTTGCTCTCTAGAAAATTGCTACAATCCTGGATTACACCGTGTCTCTTTCTCAGCTCCACGCACAACAGGTTTCCTGAACTCCGTTGCCCCGTGATGGACGATCAATTCCCCTTTTTAATTCTCAGCATGGTTCTGCTGCATTTATGGAATAATAGGGGCTCCCCCTGGTGACTAATTGAATACCTGCAAATTCCCATAGCTCATCGCCAAGTCTGCTAGATAAAGCTTCTGCCTTCTGCTCAGACAGGCACTGTGAGTTTCTCGATTCTGCCTTTGTCTTTTATGATGGCTGCACTAAGAAGCATTCCCAGTAGGAAACACCCCCCTCCAACTTGCTCAGTATTTGTTTCCAGTAGCTCCACAAAGTTCCGATAAATTATGCTGCATCCTTTGAAGGGCACCTTGCTTATATGGCCAATTGATTGGCAGTCTCTTATGGGGGAGCAGCTATGGGGAGATGACTGGTGAATTGCTTGACCCCTCCTCATGTGAAAAGAGAAAGTTTCTGTTCTCATGGCCTTCTTGAAACTCAAGCTTCAGATGATGAGGATATTTCAGGAACATGAAATGGGGGGGCCTCCCTTTTGTACAGAAAGCAAGTGTGACGATATGATCTGTGGCTCATTACCCAAGCCACAGCCCAGTACCCAAAGCATCCTTTATAATTAATTCATCACACACATATTTATAGCACCCTTATGTTATATTCCCAAGGAAGCCACTGCAAAGTGTAAGACAAAATGCAAAAAAAGCTCAAAGCTACAACATCATAAAAGCAGCATAAAGCAGCCAATAAAATTTCCTCTAAAAATTCAGGAAGGAGGAAAGGTCTTTGACTGGTTTCAAAAAGGCAATGGTAGGCCTCGTGCAAACTTCTCTGGCTAGAGTGTTGAACAACTGGGGAGCCACCACTGAGAAGGCCTCCTTTCTGATATCCTCATCTCATCTCACCCTGGAAGGGGAGTTTCTAGGACAAAGGTGGAACTGTCAGGCTCCCTTGTTTTTTTGCTGTTGGATGGTACGGATGTATTTATTTTTTATTTTTTTGTGTTTTTATTTAGATTTTCCGTCATACAATTTACCGTATTTTTCGTCCCATAGGATGCTCCGTCCCATAGGACGCACCTAGTTTTTTGGGGGGGAAATAAAGGGGGGGGAAAATTCCCTTTATTTCCCCCCCAAAACCAGGTCGGGGAAACCAAACCAGGTCAGGGAACAGCGGGATGGCAGCGCTGCGCCTCCCCGCTGTCCCCCGAGCTTGTGGGGCTGGCCGATGTCTGCCCGAAGCGCGGGGCGCTCTGCTTCAGCGCACCCCGTGCTCCGTGCAGCAGGCTGCTATCCACAGCATGGGGAGCCCTGTGGGAACTCCAGCAGGGCTCCACACGCTGCGGATGTCTGCCCGGCGCGAGGGGCGCTCTGCTTCAGGGCTCCCCAGGCTTGCTGATAGCTTTCTGAAGCCTGGAGAGCGAGAGGGGACAGTGCGCACCGACCCCTCTCGCTCTCCAAGCTTCAGCGAAAGCCTGTATTCGCCCCATAGGACGCACACAGATTTCCCCTTCATTTTTGGAGGGGAAAAAGTGCGTCCTATAGGGCAAAAAATACGGTAATAAAAAAGAGAGAAATAATACATAATGGAAAAGAAGCATTAAATCATTATACACTAAATTGTTATACAATATCCATAAAAGAAAAAGAACAAAATTAACAAAATAAAATAAACCCACCACCCTGTTTAACTTCTCTCCACCGCTACTCATCTTCTCTAGAATCAATTTTACCCTTATCATAGCATTCTGATTGTTTTTATTTTCTCTATATACATACATATGTCATTGATAATTTATTATTTTGATGCATTTACATTCTTAATCTAAGCATATTAGCATGTCTTTTTAGAGCAATATTTTGTCATATATGGATATATTTGTGTGTCTGTGTGTAACTGAAATGTTTTTGCATGTTGATTTATTTGCTTTCACATTATTTTATTGTACTATTTCAAAAATTGTTCTTGTGATGATTGATCTTGAGTTGTATTCCTCTTTTCTTTGTTGTAAGCCACTTTGGGAATGATTCCTTTTGTGGAAAAGCAGCATAGGAATACGATTATGAATGAATGACTATAGAGAGGAGGTTAATAGAGCACCCTTAATGTACTTGGACATGGCAGTATAAGCTGTTCAGCAGTGGAACAGACTCCCTGATAAGGTGGTGGAATCTCTCTCTCTCCATCCCCATCGTTCTGCCCGGACACTGAGGTCCAGCACCGAGGGCCTTCTGGCGGTTCCCTCGCTGCGAGAAGCCAAGTTACAGGGAACCAGGCAGAGGGCCTTCTCGGTAGTGGCACCTGCCCTGTGGAACGCCCTCCCACCAGATGTCAAAGAGAAAAACAACTACCAGACTTTTAGAATACATCTGAAGGCAGCCCTGTTTAGGAAAGCTTTTAATGTTTAACAGACTATTGTATTTTAATATTTTGTTGGAAGCCGCTCAGAGTGGCTGGGGAAACCCAGCCAGATGGGCGGGGTATAAATTATAAATTGTTGTTATTGTTATCTCTCTTTGCTGGCTGTTTTTAAGCAGAGCTTGGGTGTCCATCTGCCATGGATGCTTTAGTTGATATTCCTTCATTGCAGGTGGTCCAACTTGGTTACCCACAGGGACCCTTTCAACTCAGAGTCCCTTCCAACACAGAATTCTATGATTCTATGACAACTATAGCTGGGTACCCTCTTATTGTTTCTGTATCAGCCAGGTGCTAGGTAGATGAGGCAGGCTGGGAGCTGATGAGTACAGGATAAAATGGGAAGTGAGAAAACTCACCTCTCTCAAGGCATCCAGATCTCTTTCCTGGTCTAGCCAGCTCTGCTAGGATACATTATGATTCTGCCCTTCACAAAAGAGCTCACACTAAGTTTCTATTGAGCAGCCTTGAATCCACCTGCTTTCAGATGAGGAGCTGGAGAAGCAATACACCAGACATCCAACCCTAGCTTCATGCTCACAAGAGGTTGCCAATAAATTGGTCATATAAGCAAGAGTGTGCATGGTGCTGTGGTCTAAACCACTGAGCCTCTTGGGCTTGCCAGTTGGAAGGTCGGTTGATTCCATGCAATGGGGTGAACTCCCATTGCTCTGTCCCAGCTTCTGCCAACCTAGCAGCTTGAAAGGACACCAGTCCAAGTAGATAAATAGGTACTGCTGTAGCAGGAAGGTAAATGGCATTTCTGTGCACTCTGGTTTCCATCATGGTGTTCCATTGCTCCAGAAGAAGTTTAGCCATGCTGGCCACATGACCTAGAAGGCTGTCTGTGGACAAACGCCATCTCCCTTGCCCTGAAACGAGATGAGTGCCACACCCCTTAGTCACCTTTGACTGGACTTAATAGTCCAGGAGTCCTTTACCTTATCAGCAAGATGCTCTTAATATGATGCAGCATAATTGAATGGAACTTCATGGGAATACATGAAATAAATACTGAAGTGAGTTATTTCCTTCTAGGGACACTCTTTAGTGCAGCTATCATAGAAAAGAAAGATATGAGATCATTTGCACTCTTATTAAATAGACAGTTGGAAAAGCGGAGACAATGCATCTGGTTCTCCCCTCCTGACAGGAGATAGTGGTTGGTGGGGCAGTGACCCTTTCACCCTAGCAGACCAGCTTCCACTAGCATAAGGTCATAAGAACATAAGATCAGACTGGACCAGGCTAATGGCCCATCTAGTCCAAAATCCTGCTCTCACAATGGCCAGCCAGATGCCTGTGGGAAACCAACAAGCAGGATCGAAGCATAAGACCAATCTCCACTCCTGTAGTTTCCAGTAACTGGTATTTGGAAGCAATATTGCCTCCAGTCATGGAGACAGACCATAGCCACAGTGACTAATAGCCATCAACAGCCCTCTTCTCCATGATTTTAAAGCCATCTAAGTTGGTGGCCAGGGACGTGGGTGGTGCTGTGGGTTGAACCACAGAGCCTAGGACTTGCCAATCAGAAGGTTGGCGGTTCGAATCCCCGCGATGGAGTGAGCTCCCATTGCTCAGTCCCTGCTCCTGCCAACCTAGCAGTTCGAAAGCACGTCAAAGTTCAAGTAGATAAGGAGGTACCACTCCGGCGGGAAGGTAAACGGCGTTTCCGTGCGCTGCTCTGGTTTGCCAGAAGTGGCTTAGTCATGCTGGCCACATGACCCGGAAGCTGTACACCGGCTCCTCGGCCAATAAAGTGAGATGAGCGTCGCAACCCCAGATTCGGCCACGATTGGACCTAATGGTCAGGAGTCCCTTTACCTTTACTAAGTTGGTGGCCAACGCTGCCTTCCAGTGGAGCAAGCTCCATAGTTTGACTATGCATTACATTGCAGGCACTGGGGTCTGTTCAATTTTGTGAGTGCCTGGCGCATGTGTGTGATGTCATGCTCATGACACACGTGTGATGTCATGTGCACGATGTACACATGTGGCGGGAGGAGGCTGTGAGGCCTGCCACAGTTGTGGGTAGGTCTGGTGAGGCCCATTGCAGCTGTGGTAAGGCCCAACAAGACCCACTACAGCTGTGGGTAGAACCAATGGGGCCTCATGGGGCACACCACAGCTGTGGGGCGGCCCACAAAGATCCGCCACTGGCTGCAGAATATTAATAATAATAATAATAATAATAATAATAATAATAATAATAATTTATTATTTATACCCCGCCCATCTGGCTGGGCCTCCCCAGCCACTCTGGGCGGCTTCCATAAAAACCAAAAATACAGTAAAATATCACACGTTAAAAACTTCCCTGAACAGGGCTGCCTTAAGATGTCTTCTGAATGTCAGGTAGCTGTTTATCGCTTTGACATCTGCTGGAAGGGCGTTCCACAGGGCGGGCGCCACTACCGAGAAGGCCCTCTGCCTGGTTCCCTGTAGCTTTGCTTCTCGCAATGAGGGAACCGCCAGAAGGCCCTCGGCGCTGGACCTCAGCGTCCGGGCAGAATGATGGGGGTGAAGACACTCCTTCAGGTATACTGGACCGAGGCCGTTTAGGGCTTTAAAGGTCAGCACCAACACTTTGAATTGTGCTCGGAAACGTACTGGGAGCCAATGTAGGTCTTTCAAGACCGGTGTTATATGGTCTCGGCGGCCGCCCCCAGTCACCAGTCTAGCTGCCGCATTCTGGATTAGTTGTAGTTTCTGAGTCACCTTCAAAGGTAGCCCCACGTAGAGTGCATTGCAGTAGTCCAAGCGGGAGATAACCAGAGCATGCACCACTCTGGCGAGACAGTCCGCAGGCAGATAGGGTCTCAGCCTACGTACCAGATGGAGCTGGTAAACAGCTGCCCTGGACACAGATTTGACCTGTGCCTCCATGGACAGCTGTGAGTCCAAAATGACTCCCAGGCTGCGCACCTGGTCCTTCAGGGGCACAATTACCCCATTCAGGACCAGGGAATCCTCCACACCTGCCCGCCTCCTGTCCCCCAAAAACAGTACTTCTGTCTTGTCAGGATTCAACCTCAATCTGTTAGCCGCCATCCATCCTCCAACCGCCTCCAGACACTCACACAGGACCTTCACCGCCCTCACTGGTTCTGATTTAAAAGAGAGGTAGAGCTGGGTATCATCCGCATCCCAGCCCCCCCTTGAATTTTTTTGGGGCCCTCAGCCCCCCTCAGATGATACCCCTGCATTGCATGAAGAAGTAGTTCCTTTTATCTGTCCCCAATCTTCCAATATTCAACTTTATTGGATGCCCCTCAATTCTAGTGTTATGGGGGGGCGGAGGGAGGGAGGGAGGGCCTTTCTTTATCCACTTTCTTCATGCCATGTATAATCTTATAAACTTCTACCACGCTGCTAATTCTTTGATGGTTCACAGCAGAAGAATTATATTTTTAAACACACACACACATTGTTGTTCCAGAAGCGGTCAACAGATCATAACTTGGAATGATATTAATTAAGTCTCTTATCAAGTGCACAATATTCAAGAAGCACATCAATGGCGACTACACGCTCGCAAACAAGGTCTTTCAAAATCTGAGCCTCACAATGCACTTTAAACAAACAAGCGTCAGCAGGCTCGGCTGTCTAAAGAGGCTTTTGTATTAAGAAAAGTCTTTGATGTGGAAATTATTTTTTATTTCAAATTGGTTGGCTCAGCATCCTTGCCTTGCCTGTTGTAAATTATATTTGGTGTGTGTGTGTGTTCTCCCCTGATTGAAATGCTGGCATTTACTGAAATGGTGTACTGAAGTTTTCAAAGCATATCTGGAGGAGGTAGTACAATGTTCACATGTTTGTCTGAAAGGAAAAGGGAAATCCAATCATTTATGCTTGTTGGTGTACAAAGGGGCTTTGCAGTTTTAATCTTAATTCTAATATAGTATCGTGTCTCAGAACATAAGCTGGAAAGTTCCTAGCTTGACAATCTGACTTCTCTGCCATGAAGTCACAACAGTGCAATCCTACATTTGTGAATGATCAGAATGAAATCCCATTGAGTTCAATGAGATTTAAACCAAGGCAAGTGAGCACAGGATTGCACCCTCACTTTGCAATCCTATCCCATTTTACCTGAGAGTCAGTGGGGAACAGGGGGGAAATAGCTTGGGCCCCCCTCATCAGGCCCTGTTTGGGGTTGGTGGGAGTTATTGTCTGAGCCTGGATATCTCTGTTGGTTAGAACATGGTACTGATCAGGCCCGTCTCTAACCAGTGGTGCAGCTGGCGCGCTGAATCAGGGCGCTCCCCGCTGCCGAGGGCGCCGCGGAGAGTCCGGAGTTGTCCGGAAAGAGCCGAGAGAGCCTAGCAGCAGGCAGGCACCTCTTTTGCGGACAGCTCCCTCTCTGCTTATTCAGCGGTGCAGGCGCTGAGGCGGCTGCCCTGCTGCGCGCCATTGGTGTAGGGCCAGCCCAGCAGCGCGCTACTCACGAGGCTGCGTTGGCCGGCTTCAACAGTCACCTTGACTTGCGCAGCGATGCTTGGTTTTTTGCGCGCCTAGCCTTGCAGCCTCCGCCGCCGCCTCGGGACTCGGGCTCCGGCTGCTGCTTAGGAGCACCAAGCAGCAGGCGTTGGGGCGCGGCCAGCCTGCGCGCACCTCAGTCCCCCAGAGGCTGAGCGCGCCCGGCCTTGAAGCTGGAATCGCCTGCCACCCCGCCACCTCGGGAGTCGGGCTCCTGCTGCTCGACAGCCGAGCAAGAGGCGTTGAGGCGCGGCCAGCCTGCGCGCACCTCAACCTGCCTAGAGGTTGTGCGCTTCCCACTAGGCGCGCAGCCTGGCCTTGCCTCCGCCGCCCTCCGCCACCTTGGGCTCCTGCCCAGAGTCCGAGGCTGAGCAAGGGAGGCGTTGAGGTGGCCAGCCTACACACGCCTCAACCTGCCTAGATTCCTCAGGCGTTCAGTCACGTACTCAAGCTCTCCTGGGCAGCCCCCTTGCCCCTGCCAAGCGCTCCTTCGTCTCACCGGCTCTCGCCTGGTGAATGGGGCTTAGGCTACAGGGCACATACCAAACTTTCTGTGGGATGGCCGCCTTTCCAGTGACTGCCACAGAGAAGCCCGTTTATTTATTTGAGTATTTTAATCATAGTATCACAGAACTGGACGGTTGGAAGGGACCAGTTCTTCTAGACCAACCCCCTCCAGTGCAGGAATCACAGCACAAGCACCTCTCACAAAACAAGTTAGCTCCATCTTCCCTGTGAACAGCCCTTCAGATACAACAGAATAACAGAACCATTCACAGACTTGGAAGGGAACCACAAGGGTCATCTAGTCCAACCCCTGCAATGCAGGAATCTTTTACCCAACATGGGGTTTGAAACCACAACCCTGAGATTAAGAGTTTCATGCTTTAATGACTGAGGTATATCTAAGTTCAGCGTTTTTTTTCTCATTTTGGTGCCAGGTTAAGCTATGCCATTTTGCTTGGACAATTTAAGACCAGGAGTAACTTGTCAGATTTTGGCTGGTCCACATGCATCTGAGACTATATAAGTGTGTATATAGGTGCATTGTTAATACAGTGGGACCTCAGGTTACATATGCTTCAGGTTACATACGCTTCAGATTACAGACTCCGCTAACCCAGAAATAGTGCTTCAGGTTAAGAACTTTGCTTCAGGATGAGAACAGAAATCGTGCTCCGGCAGCGCAGAGGCAGCACGAGGCCCAATTAGCTAAAGTGGTGCTTCAGGTTAAGAACAGTTTCAGGTTAAGTACGGACCTCCGGAACGAATTAAGTACTTAACCTGAGGTACCACTGTAAATGTAGGGATGCGGGTGGCGCTGTGGGTAAAAGCCTCAGCGCCTAGGGCTTGCCGATCGAAAGGTCGGCGGTTCGAATCCCCGCGGCGGGGTGCGCTCCCGTCGTTCGGTCCTAGCGCCTGCCAACCTAGCAGTTCGAAAGCACCCCGGGGTGCAAGTAGATAAATAGGGACCGCTTACCAGCGGGAAGGTAAACGGCGTTTCCGTGTGCGGCTCTGGCTCGCCAGAGCAGCGATGTCACGCTGGCCACGTGACCCGGAAGTGTCTCCGGACAGCGCTGGCCCCCGGCCTCTTAAGTGAGATGGGCGCACAACCCCAGAGTCTGTCAAGACTGGCCCGTATGGGCAGGGGTACCTTTACCTTTACCTTTACCACTGTAAATGAGCAACTAAAAAAAGTTTGTTTATGCTTCCTGTATTCTTTTCCCAAGCAGAGATAATGTGTAAGCAGGTGTCAGCTCCCTAAAAAAAGATCAATAGCGGGGGAAGGGGCGTCAGAGGGATCTTTGCACCACAGCGCCAGATATCCTTAAGACGGCCCTGGTACTGATAACACCAAGGTTGCAAGTTTGATCCCTGTATGGGACAGCTGCCTATTCCTGCATTCCTGGGGGTTAGAAGAAGAGTTTGGATTTGATATCCCGCTTTATCACTACCCAAAGGAGTCTCAAAGTAGCTAACATTCTCTTTTCCCTTCCTCCCCCACAACAAACACTCTGTGAAGTGAGTGGGGCTGAGAGACTTCAGAGAAGTGTGACTAGCCCAAGGTCACCCAGCAGCTGCATGTGGAGGAGCGGGGCGCGAACCTGGTTCACCAGATTACGAATCTACCGCTCCTAACCACTACACCACACCGGTGTAGATGATTCTCAGGGTCCCTTCCAACTCTATGATTCTATGATTCTATAACATCTGGAAGGTACTTCATAGGCTAACCCTTTGCCTCTGAAAGCTCATTTCACTATAAAGCATCCAAGGTTGCAATCCTGGACCACTTACTTGGGAGTAAGCCTCACTGAATTCAATGGGGCTAATTTCTAAGGAGACATGTTTAGGATAGCACCATAATTTTCTCCCTTGGGCGGGGGGGGGGGGCTGTGCTGGTATCTAACAATGCTCTTTTTGAGTAGCATCAGACTACTGCTGGCTCCCACAACAGAAGCCACAATTTGTGACTCTTGGCACAACAAACTGTCATCTCTGGCTATAAACATACTTAGCATCTGACATTCTCATAAAAGGGGGAAAGTCACATGAAAGGAGGGGGAGGGGGGAGAGAAAGCCATTCCTTTTATGCATAGTACCTGGATATTGTCGCTAATAGAATAATTAGTTCCTTATGCATTGCTGATTAGGCTAAGAAGTTATAAATATTTATGTCTTTCCTTTGAATAATATTCTGAGCTAAGAAAAAAAGGGGAAATTAATAGTGAACTCCCTTTTTATAAGTTCATCTGATTTACATGCTCCAAGTAGTAATGGTTTCTATAGTAACGAGGCAACCTAACTGATCAAACGCAGCAACTGTATTATTGTAATGGAGCAATTATCATAGCCTTTTGGGGTTTTTTTGTTTTATTTATTTATTTATTTACATCTGACTTGTGTACCTGAAAGCTTTAAGGTGACTCCTCTGATCTCATTGTTCTGACCACAGATATCTCTTATGAGTACACTTACCATTGGTGGTAACATCCTTCTTCAAAGTTCACCCTTTTGGGAGAAAAAGCATCTTCTGCCTTTGATGTTCTCTAGCTCTAGCAGCAACATACATCTTTTTCTTATACCCTTTCCTGCTATTAGAATATCTCTTGTCCGTTCTAGGAAGTTTCCTCATTTCCCCTCATTTCCTCCCCTTTCCTCTTCCTCCCCCTCATAACTATGTTGCTTCTTTATCTTCTTGTTTTATTCCCTGGCCTGCCCCATGAGCACGATGTTCCAAATGCATTGCATTTTCCAATATCCAGGTAAACGAATCCAGTTCGCCCTGCTTTCAAACTATCCACCTGAAAAGTCATACAGGTTCCGAACTGATTCGCATAAACATACAGCTAGGAGGGGGTGGGGAAGGTACCGGTAGAAGGAGATGTTGCGTCTCCTCCCTACCGTGATTGACAGCAATGGGGTCAATTCTGCAGGGTGCACCTTCGCAAATGGGTTCCATGCAAGAAAACTGTGAAGGAGCACCCTGCATCCCACAGGATCGATGCCTCTGTGAAACAGCTTCTCAGCAGAGGCATCCATCCTGTTGGGTATTGCTCCATAAGTGGCTTTCCTTCAGGGAAGTCGCTGGCAAAAGAGCAGCTTGCACCCTGCAGGATTGATGGCTTCACTCAACAGCTGTTGCATGTAGGCGTTGGTCCTGTGGGGTGTTTCTTCAGAGAGAAGGCATCAGGCAGGAAAGAGACTCAGGCAGCATCTGGGAAGACATCTGAGAAGATACAGCTGGGGGTCAGGTAGACAGTGGTGTAGCGTGGGTTGCCAGTGCAGGGGGCAAGGCAAGTATCCTTGGCACTACGTGCCAATAGGCTGGAAGGAAGGAGCAATCACTCGGCAACTTACCCATGTAGCAATCGTGGCTCCCTGTGAATGTCAAGCACAACAGAGAGCAGGATGGGGGATTGGTTGGGAGCAGGTATCTTTCTAAAGCCCATACAGAGGGTGCCCTAGCAGCTGGCCATTGCCCAAATCTGCTCTTCAGTCTGCCCATGTGAACACTGAGAGATTTTCGGTATGAGGGGGAGGGTGCAATATTTTTCATTTATTATTACTACTTTTCTTCTTTCTCTTTTGAAATTTTGCACCCACACTGTCTCTCCAGAGGGGTGCATACTTTAGTCATCTCCTGTTTGGACTGCTGCAATGCACTCTACATGGGGCTACCTTTGAAGGTAATCCGGAAACTACAACTAATCCAGAATGCAGCAGCTAGACTGGTGACTGGGAGTGGCCACCGAGACCATATAAACACCGGCCCTGAAAGACCTACATTGGCTCCCAGTACATTTTCAAGCACAATTAAAAGTGTTGGTGCTGACCTTTAAAGCCCTAAACGGCCTCAGCCCAGTACATCTGAAGAAGCTTCTCCACCCCCATTGTTCAGCCTGGACACTGAGGTCCACCTCTGAGGGCCTTCTGGCGGTTTCCTCACTACGAGAAGTGAGGTTACAGGGAACCAGGCAGAGGGCCTTCTTGGTGGTGGCTCCCACCCTGCAGAACACCCTCCCACCAGATGTCAAGGAAATAAACAACTATCTGACTTTTAGAAGACATCTGAAGGCAGCCCTGTTTAGGGAAGTTTTTAATGTTTGATAGTTTATTCTGTTTTGCATCTGTTGGGAGCCACGTAGAGTGGCTGGGGAAACCCACCTGGATGGGTGGGGTATAAATAAATAAATAAATAAATGTTGTTGTTGTTGTTTGCCCAGGACAACTGCCCCTGTGAAAAACTGACCCTAAGAATTTTGCACCCAGGGCAACTGCCCATGCAATGCACTTGTCTGAGTTAGGTTTCGGGCTTTTCATGGATTATCCTCTCCGATGCCTGCCTCTCCTTCCTACATAACGCCATGCCCTTTCACAGTCTGGATCACCATACCCACAGAAATCCACAGCTGTCTCCTCCTGATTTGATTGATGCCCCACTCCATCTGAGTACACCCGATTTTGCTCAAGAACTTAGCTGAATCTGGTGCACAGATTCTGCCAAACAAACAAAAAAACCTCTCCCCCGCCCCTTGCTTTAGCCATCTCCTCTGAGGTGACCCCAAAGGCAGCGCACACGACGGGAGGAAACCTTCCTCAGCTTCAAGGCAAAGCTGTGTGCCCTGTTAGCACTGCCACGAGCAATTTCAATTTGCTTTAGACTGTGAAACATAAAAGTTCCATCCCTGAGGGACAGAAGAAGAATGGATGAATGTTGAAAAGGAATCCAAACGCTTTAATACTTGACAACAGCGTTAAAACTCCTACGGGGGAGGGAGATGTATTATTTTGCTGTGCTTATTATGTACAACAAAGCATCTAGAGGAACTTGTGTGTGATCACTGTCACCAATCACCAATCTGTAAGCCATTTATTCTTTGCTACGGGACATTTTCTGGCAGGGTACATGGATCTTTTCTTAATAAAAGCAAAGGAATGTCCATGAGGGATGGCTAGAACTTTATTCTTTTCTTTTTTAAAAAACTTCACAGATTTTTCCAGGAACAGAAAACTTCAGTGATACAACAACAAGCTGCCTCGGATAATATGAGGTGGCATAATTGCATGCGTTGTGCGCTAGGGATGCTGCAAATATTCAAGTTTTTCTGCTTCTGTCTGGGGAAGCCACACAGCACTGTGAGTAAGCGTACTAAAAGGGCAACAGGTTTGATATTATTAACATTGAATAAGCTGCAGACAAAAGATAGCAACAACTGTTGGAGGCAGTATGCCAGTTTCTGGGCAAGACTGCTGCTGTGCTCAGGTCCTGCTTTGGCGATTCCCACAAGCATCTGCTCAGCTACTGCAAGAACAAGATGCTGGACTAAATGGGCTGGTGCCCTGATCCAGGAACTAGGCGCTTCTGATGTTCTTATGTAGCAGTTGGATCTGCAAGCTGATCCCAGTACGTTTCCGAGCACAATTCAAAGTGTTGGTGCTGACCTTTAAAGCCCTAAACAGCCTCGGTCCAGTATACTGAAGGAGCGTCTCCACCTCCATCATTCTGCCCGGGCACTGAGGTCCAGCACCAAGGGCCTTCTGGTGGTTCCCTCACTGTGAGAAGACAAGGGAACCAGGCAGAGGGCCTTCCGCCCTGTGGAACGCCCTCCCACCAGATGTCAAAGAGAAAAACTTTTAGAAGTTTTTCCAAACTTTTAGAAGACATCTGAAGGCAGCCCTGTTTAGGGAAGCTTTTAATGTTTAATAGGTTATTGTATTTTAGTGTTCTGTTGGAAGCCGCCCAGAGTGGCTGGGGAAACCCAGCCAGATGGGCAGGGTATAAATTGTGGGAATGTTCAGGGGTGCAGGAGAGGATATATTGTGAGATTATATCCTAATCCAACTTGTGCTAACAAGTTCCCAAAATATCAACAGAGTTTATAACATTCCCCTTTAATTTCGCAACAGTAACGTTTGCACAGGTTCGCTAGAACCTCTATAATAATTACTCTGGTAATTTCCCCTTTTGTTCCCTCTTAAAATACAAGGCACGACACAGTCTTTATAAAAGTATAAAAGAGTTTACTCATGTTCTGTTCACAATATGATCCCAGAAGGCAGACAGCTTAAAAAAGGTTACATACATTCAGAATCTATCTTATAGCAAGTTAGTCCTTATCTCCTCTCTTGGCTGGGAGCCAAGAGAGCATCCTTAGATGTTTCCTCATCGAAGGAAGATGGCAGAGAGAGAATATGGCTGCCTGCCCTGTGCTTTTATCATTTACCTGCACAGGTGAGGCCACACCCACCTCTGGTCACATGCGGAGGAAGTCTGTCCCCAGGAAGTTTACCTGCTTGCTGGACAGACATCCCTCCCCATGTTCTAACATGTACACTCTAGGAATGTTGTCATTGACTGCTCCTGTGTTTACATCCCACATAAATAAATTATATTATTATTATTATTATTATTATTATTATTATTATTATTATAAAAAAACTGCAGTCCTATGCATACTTACAGGAAGTAGCTGCCCAGGCTTCTACCCCAATGCTTCAACAGAGGCTCTTATGGGTGCATGAGATATAAAGTAAGCTTTATTCAAGGCTTGCAGTGGTACAGGCGAACACTGTCTAGGGCACAGCTATAGAGTTCTGGAACAACATTAGGGATCTGAGACTGGGCAAAACCTAAGACAATGTCTCAATGACTGGTTATGGTCCTCCAGCTAGCTTTTAAAGGTTACATTCACTCATGAAACAGTCTCTTCCTACAGGACTGGTCTCCTTGGAGGCATACACTTCTCCAAGGGGTGTAGTTCTGCTGCTCACCTCAAGAAGGATTTTTAAGATTGGAAAAGGTTTATAAAAGGGCAACGAAAATGATCAAAGGAATGGAGCAACTTCACCGTGAGGAAAGGTTGAAGCACTTGGGACTTTTTAGTTTAGCAACCAGGCAGAGGGTCATCTCGATAGTGGTGCCCACCCTGTGGAATGCCCTCCCATCAGATGTTAAGGAAATAAACAATTATCTGACTTTTAGAAGACATCTGAAGCTCCCTGTTTAGGGAAGTTTTTAATGTTTGATGTTTTATTGTGTTTTTAATATTCTGATGGGAGTCGCCCAGAGTGGACGGGGTATAAGTAAATTACCACTACTACTACTACTACTACTACTACTACTACTACTACAGGAAGGTTGAGTAAGAGGTGATATGTCAGAAGTTTATAAAATTATGCATGGCACACGGAAAGTGGATAGAGAAAAGGTTTTCTCCCTCTCTCCTCACACTCAACTCACAGGCATTCAGTGATGTTGAATGTTGGAAGATCCAGGACTGATAAAAGAAAGGATGTCTCTTTGTGCAGCCCATAGTTAAAACGATGGAACTCACTTCCATAGTGATAGATACCAGCATGGATGGCTTTCAAAGAGAATTAGACAAATTCATGGACGAGAAAGCTCTCAGCTGTTGCTGAGCATGGTGGCTATGTATGTATGTCTTTATGTTTGGTGGTGGAACTTGCATCAAGTTCCCAGTGATGGGTGGTGGAGGGCACTTCATCTGGTTCCTTCTCCAGTTGATCAGCCTCACCTCCTGAGTGGGTGATGCTCACCCCTGTTGCTAGGGAATCTCTCAGTTCTATGGATGGTGCAGAACAGGGAGACAGCAAAAATGTTGCCGTTTCTGACCTCTAAAGGTGGGGTCCCTGTCCTCCCTCTCAGCTTCTCCCCACCCTCCTCTTCTTCCTCAGACAGAAACTGCCACTCCAGCTCCAAGACAGTGGGGTGCACAGAGCTCACAAGGACTTCCTTTATCCATCACTAATGACAGGGTTTCACCAAGCCTATAGGTGAGCAATGCAAGTGAAGATTGGTATAATGGCTGGAGTGATCAGAGCTCAAATCATCACTCAGACATGACACTCACTGGGTTCCTTTGGACCAGTCACTGTATCTCAGCCTAACCTACCTCACAGGGTTGTTGTGGATGACAGGAGGAGGATGACAGGAGGAGAACCATGTACACCACCTCAAGCTCCTCAGAGGAAGGCTGGAATATAAATGAACAAAATGAAATATTAGCCGACAGGTACTTACATTTCCCCTCCCGCTCCCAGTGCTGCAGTTAAAAGAAAGGTTTTGTAGAGAGGGGATTTTGAACAGGAAAATAGCTGTGGGAAACAGCTACCTTCTGACCACACACAAAACCTAGCAACATTGCACCAGTTCAATTTGGGCTGCATGCAGCTGCTTTTAAATATTAAAAAAAATAAATCCCAGAGAAACCATTGCCATATTTGGTTACTAATCTTGGACCTCAAAAACTTGTTGTTGCAGAAATTGAGATTTATGGAAATAAGGGGCACGGGCAAAAGCTCCCTCCCATCTGCTCATCAGATGATGAGAAAACAAGGCTAGCTAACTGGCATTTTTACACCAGATAATCTTCGCCATCCACTCTTCTCAGCAAGCTGTAAGCTTCCCTAAATCCTGATTGTGCTATAATTAGCTCATTAGACCAAATTGTTCCACCATATGATCATCCTTAATTCTTTCAAATACCTCAGGTAAGTTTTCCTACCTTAGACACCGGCTCGTTAACCTGCTGCTTATGCGCAAACTCAAAGCGCCCGGACAGATTTTTGTCTAGGCCACTCGGAATGCCTCTCTTCCGAAGGCACTCAAGCTAGGCCACTATAGACATCGCAGAGGGAACAGTTCCAGTAATTGCATCTCGCTGTTATAGTTTTACCCTTCAGATGTACTTACATCCTTCTCAGGCCTAGAGGTTTGCCTCTTTTGTTGCTGTGTAACTTTTTGTTTCTTACAGAGACTCGTCGCCGAGTAGATCTCAAGCCTACAGGGACCCTTTGCAAAAGAAGCACACGGTCAAAGCAGGAGGCAAACAACAATGTACCTCATTTCAGCAAGACACCTTTGCAAACATATAACTAACAGCCATGATTTGCTAGGATCTGTAGTAGGAGAAAAGCGTGGGGTAGGGTGGGGTTTCCACACAGCGTGTCATTATTTACACATTGCTATCAATGCACATGAACAACAAAGAGTCATCTGGCACCCTGAAGACTAAGAAAACTCAAGTACACTCCCTGTTTTGCTGCCTCAGAGCTTTCCCCACAAAAACTCGCTCTTTAAACTCAGTAAGAGCAAAAGACCATGAGAAGAGAAGACTCCCTGGAAAAGACCCTGATGTTGGGAAAGACTGAGGGCACAAGGAGAAGGGGACGACAGAGGATGAGATGGTTGGACAGTGTTCTCGAAGCTACCAGCATGAGTTTGACCAAACTGCGGGAGGCAGTGGATGACAGGAGTGCCTGGCATGCTCTGGTCCATGGGGTCATGAAGAGTCAGACATGACTAAACAACAACAACAAGAGCAAAAGACAACCCACAGGGAAATCAAATTGTCATTCTCAGACCCTCCAAGTGTCCCTATGTTCCAGGGACAGCCCCAGTTTTACAGAAGCCATCCTGGTTTCTGATTTGATCCCAGAATGTCCCACTTTTCCTTAGGATGTCCCTATTTTCATTGGAGAAATTTTGGAGGGTGTGGAGTTATACCACCCCCGAGCCAAGGAGATAAGTAATTATACAACCTTTAGAAGACATCTGAAGGCAGCCCTGTATAGGGAAGTTTTTAGATGTTTAATGTTTTATGATGTTTTTATATACGTTGGAAGCCACCCAGGGTGGCTGGGACAAATCAGCCCTGGGTACAAATAATAAAACTATGGAAGGTATACATTTGGTTTGACAGAGTGCGAAAGATCTGGTGTTTATGGGGGAAATTATATATATATATATATATATATATATATATATATATATATATATATCAGGCTGAGGCTGATGGGGAACTGCCCCATTTGTCATAACAAACCAGCCTCCACTGGTGCATTTTCTTTAATGGCTCGCAAGAGGAGAATAAATTAAAACAACAACAACAGTGTGTTCTGTTCTAGAAGCGGTCCTCGTCGGATCATGACTTGGAATGATATTAATTAATCGTATCAAGTACACAATTTTCAAGTAGCATATCAGCGATGAACACACGCTCGCAAACAAGCCGCAGGATGCACTTTAAACAAACAAGCCCCAACAAGTTCAGCTGTCTAAATGAATAAAGAAAAAGAGTTGTTGTGTTTAAGAAAAGGACAATGCTGGAACTTAAGAAGGAGGAAGCTGATAGGCTGGGCCACCTCCTGGCTTGGTGCTAGGCAAGGTGACAGACAAGTGGGGACTGAGGTTTGTAGGTAGGGGATTTCCAGGAAATTTCTCTGCACCCTCTCAAGAAGGCAGCAGAAAACTTACCCATGTTCTTAATAGCAAAAGAACTGCCTCCTGGAATTGGGCAATGGCCCATCTAGTCAAGCATCCTGCCCTCACAGTGGTCAGTCAGTGGTCATCCTCTAAGCAAGACCCAAGCACAAGCTCGGCCCCCTTGCCACACTTTCCAGCCACTGGTATTCGGAAGCATTAGTGGAGGAAAGTTTCTTCAGGAAATTGGAGGGGAGATCTCCACCCACTGCCTTAATGCGCACAGCACGCCATTTCTGTTGCAGGTGACGGGTGATTCATCTAGCAACTTAGCAGCCATTGTCTAAACTGCACCCAAGAGGAGGTGAGGAAAGAAGGAAAAATGTTGGGGCAGTGGTAGAGGGGAGCGGGGGGAGAACACCCGCAAGATTAAGAGGGAAGGAAAAGACCTCAGGCTGCCTCCGTTCATGCCATCGATACATAAAGGTTGCCTGAGATTTCCCAAACCTCATCCAGGAACATGAAAACGAGAAGTAAAAAATGAGTTCCTTTGGTCCTGCTCCAGAAAGGCATTCAATTAAAATGCAATTACAGAGAAGTACAAGGCGAATATGTCTGGCTGAAATTCGAAACGGCTAGTGAGGGAAAGGGGAGAGAGAGAGAAGAAATGCCTGAAGGTGATCCTAGCTTGGATAGTGGGTGGCAGGCAGTAGAGTGTCACGCTAAGCAGCTACGATAGGGACTTTTGGCTGGAAAGCATATTCATTGCAGGCTCACTTGCAGATTCCAAAGATGTCCTATGAATGGTGGGATTACTGGAAACTGATGGGTCTGTTTGCAAAACAAAAAAGCAAAAAACAAAAACAAAGCATGATTTCCGAGCAGGAACCCATGCTTTTACCAGAAGAAGAGGGGATGTATTCCATTCCAATGAGTGCATATGCCTAAGTGATTCTACTCCAGGATTCATATTGGAGAAGGAAATTAATTAACATTATCGTGCTGGCACAGACCAAGGCCAGTCTAGCCTAGCATTCAGTTTTATACAATGGGCCGTCACATTCTCCTGGGCCACTAGAATCTGTTACTCAGAAGCGCTCTGCTCCTAACCATGGATTTTCCATTTAATGAGCATATTTGATAGATCTAGTCTCCATTAACCCTTTAAAAAAGAAGTGCTGGTCATCGACACAACCTGTGCTACCTGAACATGCAACTGCATTTGAAAAACTCTGCACACTTATGGTTGCCTCATCTCAAAAAGGATGTTGCAAAATGCCCAGAAAAGGGCATCCAAAATGATCGAGGTGATGGATTGATTCCCCTTTGTCATTGAGAAGGTGGATAGAGAGAAAATTTTCTCCCTGTCTCAGAACGCTAGATCTCATGGTCATCCAATGAAGCCGACTGTTGGAGAACAGTATGCTGGACTAGATCAGCAGTTTGGCCTGATCCTGCAGGCTCGGTTTATGTTCTTATGCCTTCTTGTTTATGTTCTTATGTCCTCTTATCCACCTTTAGTTGACTATAGGACTGTACATACCCCCCCCCAATACAATTTGGCACTTGATCCAGTGCTTCTGAGAAGCCTCAACCCAATTTGGGATGATACAGGGCTGACCCAAACTTGATCAGAGCCTGAAACCAAATTGTGGACCTTTGGCAATTTTGGATTTAAATCCCTAATTAAGCATGAGTTTGGGAGTGGGGCGACAGAGACACACACAGAAAGTCCCTTCCTTGACACCCAAATGCTCTTCCTTTTGACAGTCCTCAATCACTCCAGGTGGACTTGATCCTGAATCCCTGGTCAACCTGAATAGACTCCATTCAGTTTGAGATTAGGCCAGAGCTAGTGCACAGCACTACTTCATTGCACTGAAACACTTTTTGACAGGGCTTTTGCCAAAAAAGGATTTTCCAAATATACTCTGAATTTTGCTTTAGGCACTGGCAGTTTTAGTAACTGTGAATCCCACGTGAGAAAGCACATTTGTAGTGTGCGTGTATGTGTGTGTGTGAGAGAGAGCATATCATTTTTTGGCTCCCATCATTCCGTCTTCTGATGGGTCACTTTAGTAATGCTCCAGGTTCACCTTGCATTTTGCTCTAGACTGAATTCAGCGGCAATTTGCAAACATCAGATGAGCAGAGCTGCGTGTAACATGTTAAAAATGCAATGCTATGATGCAGAGCTCTGATATCTGCTTAGCATTCTTGTCTGATGGGCTGTGATGTGGAATTTCTGTTAGGCCCATTATCAGTGAAAGCGGTGCCACATACACAAGAATATGATCTGACCACAAAACTAGTAAGAACCAGTTAAGGATGAACCTAATGGCTGACTATTAAAGTGAAAAATAACTCCATACAAGGTACAAGGAGGGTTCTAACACATAAAGTAAAAAAAAAAAGGAAAAGAAAGGTTGAGTAATTGTTTGCAGGGACTTTGGTTGGATGAGAGATGGTGAAGTGATGTAGTGGCAGAAAGTGGTTAGGTAGAGGGTGAATCATAAAAAATTAAAGTTGGAAGGGACCCAAAATGTCATCAAGGTCAACTCCTGTGATTTGGGAATTATAACTATCTCATGATGTCTTCCCCTGAGCTTTAAGTGAAGTGTGGACTCCCAGGAAGGCTGGCTAGTTCAACTCACTGCAGTGCAGAGGTGATTTATAGAAGGAAAGAATGGAAACTGACACCCTTCAGCCACATTGGGATGGATTATAGCCCAGTGGCAGAGCATTTGCTGTTCATGCAGAATGTCCTGGGCTCAATTCTCACCTGGGCTCAATCCCTAGCATCTCCAGCGAGGGCTGGGGGAGACTCTTGAAATCCTGGAGAGCCACTTCCAGCCAGTGTAGACTAATGCTGAACTAGATGGATGGATCTGACTCTTCATAAGGGATGTTCCTAAAAGAAAGTAAAGGAGGGGGACCTGAACTTCACCCAGGAAAATTTTTATGTTGGAGAAGAATTGGGTGGAAGGAGATATATTTGGCTCAGCACTACTTTGAAGACTCAAAAATACTGTGCAAATGGGAAGTATTATTTTCTCTGGAATGAGAAGGTAAGCTGCAAATTGGCCCTTCATTTATTTAGCTATATTCAGTGGGTACAAAGGCGCATACATGCCAGGATGTGAAAGGGAACAGAAAGGATCCACATCTCCCTTGTAATATGAGATTTTGTCTAGTGATGCACTCCCAATTGCTCTCATGCTGTGAGCTGGATGGATCACGCTGCAATTTGAAATCCATCTTTTCTTCTTTCTCACCAACGCTCCTCCTTTTCCCTCCACTCCTGTCACTAACCTTCCCGAGGGAGGAGGGGAGGGCTCCTCCTTTGGTGTGTTTTGCACCACCACCCTCCCCCAGAGGTATGTTTATTCTCCCACTTCTGCATGATTGCTACCTGCTGAACTTGTTGACATATTGTCCAATGTTAGGAGGACACAGACCCCTTAGGAATAAGACAGCAGGTACACGGGCAGAGCAGGGCTCGTGAAGAAGAAGAAGAAGAAGAGGAGGAGGAGGAGGAGGAGGAGGAGGAGTTTGGATTTGATATCCCGAAGGAGTCTCAAAGCAGCCAACAATCTCCTTTCTCTTCCTTTCCCACAACAAACACTCTGTGAGTGGGGCTGAGAGACTTCAAAGAAGTGTGACTAGCCCAAGGTCACCCAGCAGCTGCATGTGGAGGAGCAGAGACACGAACCCAGTTCACCAGATTACGAGTCTGCCGCTCTTAACCACTACACCACACCGGCTCTCCATGCTATTTCTCTGGCACTGTGCCCCACAGAGAGGATGATGCATGATCCTTGGCATTCCTGCCACACAAAAATTTGCCCTATTTGTTTATTGCTATGGGCCCCACCTGCAACATTTCTGAATGTAGGAGATGCTTTTCTGTGCCCAGCTTGACTCACGTGGTGAAAGAAAGGTGACAAAGTCCTGCTGAAGTCACACAAGGAATTTTTTTTGTTGGTTCTGAACTGAAACAAGCACAGCCGAACTTTTATGATTGACAGCAGTACCAAAAATACACTCCCCTTTAAAATTTGTGGGGGGTTTTCTTTTGCACCTTTCCCAAAAAGATTCCCTTTTGATTAGTGTCCTCTCTTTCCTTCACTTTTCTGCTGTCACTTAGCCTTAGTGATGCTGTCCTAGTACTATCAATGATACAACATTGGGATATCCTCTTTCATTTCATGATTCATGATTGGGTGGGTTGATCTGTTGACTGATGCAGGAAGAAGCATTGGCGAGGAAGGTAGAGATGTCAAACGGGAAGTGGGGAAGAAGCAAATATCCACACAGTAGGTGACCATGAAGTGGACCACACTGTGGTGCAACTAAGCCATTATTATATAGATCTCCAAGATCCATAGGCATCAACTAAAGGGGGCCCGGGGGTCCTGGGGGCCCACAACATTGTGCAGGCTCCGATGCAACTTCTGATTTCTACAGAAAGTTGTGTTGAAGGCACAACAGGACCTCTGAGGCAATGTTGGAGGCCCTTCCAGACCTCTGACGTGACTTCTGTTGCAAGCCAGAAATTGTGTAAGAGGTCTCATGAGGCCTTAGACATGATCTCTAAGGCCCCGCGAAGCCTCAGCGATCACATCTGAGGCCCTGCCAGGCCTTCTGATGCAACTTTTGGTTACAAACCAGAAGTTGTGTCAGAGGTCTTGTAAGACCTTGGGCATGACCTCTGAGGCCTCACGAGGCCTCGGAGATCATGTCAAAGGCCCTGCCAGGCCTCCGAAGCACCGCTGCAGCACATTGGTGTAACGCGACATCACGGCTGCCATTGGACACCCATAACCTCGGGTCCAAGTCCGTGCCCCTACTCAGGCAGAATTCTTTCCCAACTCAGCATTATTTGAAATCTGTTGCTCTGGAGATGCTGGGCATTGAAATTGGGAGCTTATTGAAACAAAACATGTGCTTTATCACTAGGATGGGGATAAATTTAATTACTGTATTTTTCACCCTATAGGATGCACTTTTTCCCCTCCAAAAATGAAGGGGAAATGTGTGTGCGTCCTATGGGGTGAATGCAGGCTTTTGCTGAAGCCTGGAGAGTGAGAGGGATCGGTGCGCACCGACCCCTCTCGCTCTCCAGGCTTCAGGAAGCTATCCACAAGCCTTGGGAGCCCACGGGAGTTCCCGCTGGGCTCCCCAGGGTTGTGGATAGCAGCCTGCATCCCGAAGCCTGGGGCGCGCTGAGATATCTGCAAGCCTGGAGAGCCCGCGGAAGTTCCCACTGGGCTCCCAAGGCTTGCGGATAGCAGCCTGTTCTGGGGGCTGGGGCCGGGGGAAGCTCGGGCTTCCCCTGCCCCAGCCCCACACCTGGGGGGGAAATAATTTTTTTTCTTCCCCCCCAAAAAAAACCTAGGTGCGCCCTATGGATTGGTGTGCCCTATAGGGAGAAAAATACGGTAAGTTCACATTTAAAGGCGAGTCTATCAATTTTTTTGCCTTCTGCAACAACTGAAACAGAGGCATCCTTCAAAATTTGTACTTAGCCAAATTTTGTGATGTTCTCCAACCAATGTTTACAAAAATGCCCATATTTGGGAAATATGTGCATAAAATTCATTTATGAGTGAAAATAACAAATACTAGAGGAAATTGTTTGCAAAAAAAATGTGCACATTCGTCAAAATTGAATGCAAGCAAGCCAAGAAACACTTACTCAGTGCTACTCTCTGAACCTAAAAATATAATAAGGGCCTGCTGGATCAGGCCAATGGCCCATCTAGTCCAGTATCCTGTTCTCACAAGGCTGACCAGATGCTTGTGGGAAACCCACAAGCAAGATTCAAGCACAAAAGCACTCTCATCTCCTGTGGTTTCCAGAAGCTGGTATTCAAAAGCATTACTGCCTCCAACTACAGCTGTCCTGACTAGTCCTTATCTCCATGAATTTGTGTATTCTTATTTTAATCTTAGATTGGTGACCATCAATGCTTCCTGTGGGAGCAAGTTCCATAGTTTTAGTGTTTTCTGCTTGAAGAACATTACCCTAAATAAATGACTGGAGCTACCATTATACCTTAGATGGGTCTGTGGGTTGACTAGGGAGCTGAACAGCAACAGCCTAGCATGATGCACAAGACCATTGTTCAATGGAGAAGTGCTGAGCTATTGTATTCAGTGGGGGAGAAATGAGTAATACCTTTGCACCATATGAAATACTTATGTTGCTTCCTGCTTTTCATGGAGAACTGATTGGAATAAGCAAGTCCAATGTATCATAGCTGACTGGTGCTTAGATGGAGAACAATGAACACTATTACTTATTGGCAGACATTGTTGCAAATGTGCAATGCCAACATTCACAAATATGAAAATATCCATAGGAAAAGGAACAGGAAGGTTTTCTACATTCCACTCTGAAAGAACTGCCTAGCTCCTTTCGACGTTCTCTTAATAAATGTACCATTCTCATAGCACTGTTGCAGTAATTACAATGTAATTTATACTACATGATAATAACCCGTCTACTATCTGATGCTATTAAGCTGAATAGTCTATTACATCTCCTGCTGAGCCACTGTTTACTAACATTCTCACATTAAACACCATTTGTACAGTCAAGCTGACATACAGTTACTTTTACAGTAACCCAAGATTACAGCTTTGACCATACCTGGGAGAGTAAAATGAAGATCTGTGAATTGGGCTTCAGAATCACCTCCACTGTGCTTGAGAAGTATAACATCCTGTTACCCAGTCATATTTATTTTATTGTTTACAGTATCTGTTTTATTTGATTCCATTTAGGATAAATATAATATATTGATGCCATTTCACAACTTAAAACAACAACCACAATTGAAAACAATTCAACGTTTAGAAACTATTTTTCTTTTCTTTTTTAAAATATAATTTCAAATCCAATGCAGAGACAGACTGGGATAAAGATCTCCACTTAAAGGAGATCTACTTTGAGAACTTTGGTTGGTTGGCGAATTGCATAGTGAAAATTGGATACCTGCGAATTCCGAAGAAAAGCTGTGTTTCAGTTCACATATTGTTTTAAAAATTGGAATTTGATAGATTCACCTTTGGATGTGGACTGAATTGAATTTCTTCTAGTCCCTATGAGTTTGCAGCAAAATGTGTGTGTGTGATTGTCAAATATATATATAGGTTTACATGATACTTTGTACATTCATTACTTTCTGTGTACAGTTTTGACAGTACATTTGTAGCTTTTATGTGGCATCAGAGCAAGGTGTGCATAGAACCTTTACCATCTGAGTGAGTATTGGAACTGCTATCCTTTACCTACTTACCTGGGAGAAATCCCCATTGAATTTGATGGGACTTGTTTCTGAGCAGACATTATAAGAGTGTGGCATAGGCTTGTGTGGTTTGAGTAGTAGTCCACACCCTACTTGCAATGATGACATGCTCCTAAATATATGTTTTTGTAGTCCATTTAGCTTTCCCTACTGCTACGAATGAGCTGACCTTCCATTTTAGTCAAATGTAGGCTGTTTGCAACATTGGCCATGTTTCATTGCCAATGGGTGCCAACAGAGAAATGCATGTGCCATCTTCTCAGGCCAAAGCCAACCCAAGACAGTGTACAAGCATAATTAAAATCAGAGGTCCTCAAACATTTTCAGCAGGGCGCTGGTCCACTGTCCCTCAGACCCTGTGGGGGACCAGACTATATTATATTTTGGGGGGAAAATAATGAACGAAGGATGATGAGCGGCACGTGAAAGGGCTCCGGAGAGGGGCTGCTTTAAATGGTGGCCACTCGAGAGGGGTGCTCAGCTAACCGCGGCTCCTGTGTCTTGTGAGCAGCAGGGGCTGGTGGTGGCTAAGGGATTATGAGAGGTGCATGAAAGGCTCCAGAGAGGGGCTGGCACCAACAAAGCCCAGCCCCCTTCCTCCTCTAGGCAGGGCAGGGAGAAGCCAGGAGGAGGGAGGGAGGAGGTGCTGCTGGCGCTGTGTGAGGGAGAGGGAAAGAATGCGTTCACTGGTGATCCATTTGTTGGAGATCCATGTGGCGATTCCTGGACCATCCATGGGTGGGATTTAGAAGGCAATTGGGCCTGATCTGGCCTGTGGATCTTAATATGCCGACCCATGATTAAAATGATACATGACAACTGAAATATATGTATGAAAAGTAATCCAATAACCAACTGAAAACAGCAGCGGTTTACAGGTCCAGCACAACACGTTTCATAAAATGCAGATTGAAACAACATTAATAAAAGGATAGTTTAAAAGATGGGACATTTCCAACTGGCGAGAGTTCCAGGAAGGTCGGGCCACGACTTTACAGCCCTCTCCTACGTTGCCAGTTCAGCATCTTTCAGAGTAAATTAAGCAAAATTAAGCAGCATCAGTCACAGAAGAGATCAGCCACACAGGGTGGAAAAGTTGTGCCTGCATGGGCTGAAGCACAATAATTTGAGCTTCTCTGAGGCAGCAATTACCCAGTGACCAGAACTGTAGTGTGCTTTCTTTTTTTCATGTGAACATAAAGCAGTGCATGATGGGTTGTGACTGGCATTGGCTTAAGGCAAGCATTTGAACTTGAAACGTGTGTGTGCGCTTTGCACTAGTCAAAAATGCAACCGTTCCTATTAAATTTGTTGGTGTCATAAAAAAATGAAGGTTCTTTGCAGAGGGTTTCGCCCCCTTATTAAGAATTGATGCTAATAATAAGGCCTGCAGCTTGGCTGTCTGGTGTCATGACCTCTGAGTCCAGAAGCAATCAGCACTTAAAATCAGGGGCAGTGGACTCTCCAGGTAAGGATCAGGTGCAGGGTGGAGATCAGGAGATCGCTAAGCCTGAGGCTGATGGACATGAATCCCAGAAGAAGCTCCTGTACTTACAGGGCCAGAGCCCAATCCCTCATGGGCACCTTCCCCTGAGCCAGAAGAACCAAATGCCTCCCCCAGGACCTCAACAGCCATGTTCACAAGCAGCACAGCAGGGAACAAGCCGTAGAATGGAGGAGGACTGCCCATCTTAAGGCCAAAGCATTTGCAGACCCTCCATGTGTCCCTATTTTGCAGCGACATTCCTGAATTTTCAGAAGCCATCCCAGTTTCTGATTTGATCCCTGAATGTCCCACTTTTCCTTAGGATGTCCCTATTTCCATCAGAGAAATGGGAGGGTGTGGAGTTATGTGAACCCCGAGCCACAGATAACTATACATCCTTTAGAAGACATCTGATGGCAGCCCTGTATAGGGAAGGTTTTTTTAAAAAAATTTTTTTAATGTTTTATTATGTTTTATATATGTTGGATGCCAACAAAGGTCCGTATACTAAAAGCTATGGTTTTCCCAGTAGTGATGTATGGAAGTGAAAGCTGGACCATAAAGAAGGCTGATCGCCGAAGAATTGATCCTTTTGAATTATGGTGCTGGAGGAGACTCTTGAGAGTCCCATGGACTGCAAGAAGATCAAACCTATCCATTCTTAAGGAAATCAGCCCTGAGTGCTCACTGGAAGGACAGATCGTGAAGCTGAGGCTCCAAGACTTTGGCCACCTCATGAGAAGAGAAGACTCCCTGGAAAAGACCCTGATGCTGGGAAAGATGGAGGGCACAAGGAGAAGGGGACGACAGAGGACGAGATGGTTGGACAGTGTTCTCGAAGCTACCAGCATGAGTTTGACCAAACTGCGGGAGGCAGTGGAAGACAGAAGTGCCTGGCGTGCTCTGGTCCATGGGGTCACGAAGAGTCGGACACGACTAAACGACTAAACAACAACATATATGTTGGAAGCTGCCCAGAGTGGCTGGGACAACCATGTCAGATGGGTGGGCAGGGTATAAGTAAGTAAGTAAATAAGTAAATTTCTATGGAGTAGGATTTTCCTATTTTCATCAGAGAAATGTTGGAGGGTATGTGTCTGCCCATTAAGAATATAAAGTTAGCAAATCCTGGGAGAGGTTGTCTGGAGGGAGAGACTTAGAGTTTCAGTGTGCTCCACACCTCAGTTGCTGCTTTGCTACTTGGATAACTCCTGACTATGGCATTGGCATGGGCAAATAACCTTTGATTTTCCACCTTGGGCAGTTGGTTTCGGGACTCCAGCTCCATCAGATCACCCCTGTTTCCCACCTGGAAATGTCTGTTCTGTTTTGGTGCAGACCTAACTTCAGTCAGCTTGTGGGGACCCCAAATATGGATTCATTTCAGTAAATCTGAACTTCATTTGGATGGCTTTACATTTCCCGCTTTAAGCGGAGAGCATACAGCACTTGTAAGCAAATGCCCTAACGATGCTGAGCACCAAAATCAATGCTGTAGTCAAAATTGAATTGTGAGTCTTCTGGGGGCAGAGATTGTGGCTCTCTTTATGACTCTACAGCTCCCGACCGATAGCCCCTACTTTGTAAATTAATAAAAATAATGGTAACCGTAAATCCCTCTCTGAATGTGCCACAGCTGAATTTGAGGGAAGAAATCCGAAACATGACTGTAAGACAAACCATAGGAGGTTAGACGACAGCTCTCTGCCATTGTCTAAATGCTATCTGATAACAAATAGTAAAGAGAAATAAATAACAATAATGTATTGCAGAGAACCATGGGGCATTCTTCAAAAGAATGCTTGGATTTTTGCAAACCTTTCATGCTATAACTTTTTTAATTCCCTAAAGGTGTAACCCAGAGCAGGTCTGGTGACAGAAACAGGGTAATTGTTTCATGGCGGCAGCATTGCTATCACTATCTGGAAGGGTCAAGACGGTGGTAGAGGTGGGCCGGTGTTGTGCGCTGGTGGGAGTGCAAGCCTGGCTTTGCCATTGCATTGTACAACCCTGAGCTCACCACTGCCTCACGCCTCTTGGTTAGTAGTAGTGACAGTGCTGCCAGAAGGCTGCTTCCCACCAGTTGCTGTCTATGCATATTTTCAAAATTCATCGAAGCTAGTATGCCAGTATGATGTCCTAGTGGTTAGGTTGTCAGACTAGGACTTGGAGATCCAGGTTCAGATCCCCACACAGCCCATCAAGTTCATTGGGTGATATCATGCCAGTCATGACATCACAGTCTAATCTACATTAAACGGTAGTTGTGAGAAGACCTGTTGGGTTGCACCTAGGCCTGGGTAATCTATCAATCGCTGAAGATTTGATGCTTTTGAATTATGGTGCTGGAGGAGACTCTTGAGAGTCCCAGGGACTGCAAAAAGATCAAACATATCCATTCTTAAGGAAATCAGCCCTGAGTGCTCACTGGAAGGACAGATTCTGAAGCTGAGGCTCCAATACTTTGGCCACCTCATGAGAAGAGAAGACTCCCTGGAAAAGACCCTGATGTTGGGAAAGATGGAGGGCACAAGGAGAAGGGGATGACAGAGGACAAGATGGTTGGACAGTGTTCTGGAAGCTACCAGCATGAGTTTGACCAAACTGCGGGAGGCAGTAGAAGACAGGAGTGCCTGGCATGCTCTGGTCCATGGGGTCACGAAGAATTGGACACGACTAAACAACTAAACAACAACAACAATCTATCAATACATTGCCTAAAACCAGTTTTAAATGACAAGAGAGCTTTCAGAATTTCCAATCAGGCCATGTGTCATAAATCCTTGTTCGCCCCGTTCGCAGCCAGCATCACAAACTTCAGTCAGTCTGCCTGATGCTGGCTCACTTCCTCTGCAGCCCAGACACTGACCTCAGAAGTGGGGCTCGCCTGCCAGCCACCCAGCACCTTCGTTTCATTCTCTGGCTGTGTGAGTGCCGACAGGCTGCCTCCTCCCTTTATTCCTCCTCATGCTGAGTGGAATGATGGCTTGTGAGGCAAGAGACTAATGTCAGGGCAAGCTGCGGCTGGTGGTTCTGGGGAAGTCTGCTGCTCCATGGTGCCATGCCATATGACACCCCAGCTGATGTGCTCTGCCTGGGGCAGTGGTGGCTGCCAAACCTCGCCAGGTAGAGGCAGATGTTGTGTCCAGTGTTGCTAACCATTTTCGTGGTCGGCATCTGCCAACATCACAATGTAGCACCATATTGCACAGTTTAGCTGGCGATATATATTACGATGTTGAAGAGCAGATGCCGCCTAGCCCTAGTCACACCAAAGGCCTATCTAGTCCATCTCTCTGTTCCCAACAATGATGAACCAGATGCCTATGGGACAACCACATGCAGGGCCTGTGCACAACATCATTCTCCCACTCACGATTCCCCCCGCAGCTGGTATTCAGAAGCAACCTGCAGGTGATGTGCAGTCATAATGATTTGTACCCATTGATAGCCTTCACATCCAGAATAAAAATGGGGGGGGGTTTGTTTTGAGCTCCTTGGAGGAAATAAATGTGGCACATAAATATTAGTCCCTATCACATATCCTGATAGTGTATTTTATGAATTAGCAAATTTGAAAGTGAACCCTTTTTCCTTAAGGGGGAAAAAAAACCATGCTAGAAGAATATCTAATCCTCCAAGAACATAAGAATAACTTAACCTCCTGAAGTTTTAATTAAAAGCCATTTCTGTGTCATTTGTCTCCTAATTTTGCCCCCATCACCTCGGCACAGCTACTGAAATTCCATCTAACCTTGCTCACCAGTACACCCATCCATCACCCTGAGACTCAGCGACGGGTGACCTGAGTGATGTGCACTGTCAACTCACCAATCATGTTCATTGACAGTGACTCACAGCAGAAGGTAGGTTTCAGCAATGCACGCTCCCACCTGATTGGTTTTCCCCCTCCGCAAACCCTGCATATACCCCCCACCTTACTGCTCCCGCTTTTCTAAATGATATTTTGTAGATTATTCTCCACCGCCGCCACCCCACCCCAGAATGAGGAAGATCTATTTTGGATTCAGGTAATGCTGCTTCAAAGCTAACTCTGCCATTGCTCATTCAGCAGCATGCTCATTTATCCTCAACTCTGAGGCATTTAACATACACAAGTAGGAAGAAGAAATTTGGACCTCTGTGGATTCTGATACAATCTGACCTGATCTGAACCTCCCAGGCTAATGTTCAGATCAGAACATATAATGCAATCTGACTCCATCCTATGCATGTCTACTCTGTGGTCAGTCTGCAATTTTGGCTCAGGTCCCTGTTCAGCCTTGAAGCTCACTTCAAGGTGTGATTTTGGGCCAGGCACCATCTCTCAGTCTAGCCTACCCTACCTCACAGGATAAAATGGGTAAAACCCACAATACTGTGCATATATATCATGTGTTTCCTTCTCCTCTGTTTTCTTAGACATGAAACCAAGCTGGCTAGGGAAATGGCATGAGCTGTAGAGAGGAGGTGATGGAGAGGAGGTCAAAGGCCTACATGTGTGAGGGCAGAGTGTTCATTCCAACAGAGAGGTCAAGCTTTGATCCCAGGGATTTGTATCCCATGCAGTTCAATCACAGAATAAACAGAGTTATTCTCCAAGAAGGTCCTCATTCTCCTCTGGGTTTTGACTGTGATTTCTGGGTGTAAGCAGTGGAGTTGGACTATTGGGGTGGCCTGCTTCCTTCCCAATGTTCTTTTCCCCTAACAAACAATTACAAAGTGTAATGGTTCTAGGGGTTGCTCCTGCGTAAACCGGCACCACACCTAGCTGGGTTGCCAGAGTGAACATTTTCTGTCTGGACAGCCACTCGCCCGTGGCTGTCTCAATCGCTGGCAGAATCCGTCAGTGGGCGTTTCTTGAACTTCTTCCAGCAAAGAAGCTCTTTGACGCCTAGTCTCTGCCTACTCTCCCTGCGTGGAAGCCTTCTGCGCAAGGAGGGTGTGGGCAGCGGAGGACCCTTACTCTCCCCGCTGGTCCCCGGCAAGGAGTCATGGGACCGCCTCGCCGATTCCCCCATCTGCCCCCCTTCTCCACTGGTGCTACGCTGATTCCCTTCCCCAGAAGATGGGCTGCCTCTCCCCATCCCGGGGCGCTCTCTAGAGTCCCTCTGGAGCCCGCTCTCTCCCTCCGGCCCTGATGGCAGTTCCCTGACACAAAGCATAGCTTTCAACCTTTTTTTTTTCTTCTTCATGGAGGGTAGGAAACTTCTAAAAAGTCTGGGGGCAGCAATAAAAACTGTGAACAAAGGTAAGATCACCTCACTTGATAGCCACTGGATCTGTGACTCTGTACTTTGGCAGGATTCATACTCAAGGGCACGCCCATCATGTCTACATATCAGTGTGTGCCAGAATTGGATGCCCACCCTGTTTTTCATTTGGAACAGGCACAAAAAGTTCCTCTTGGTCAGCAAGTGTGTTCACACATAGGTGTCTTTTTCTCCCATTGATAGAGAAGCTGTTGGGGAGAATGCCTGCGGTTTCTGTTATCCCCTCTCTCTTTTGGTGTTTCAGAAGTGTTATAAGAATTATAAGGTCTAAGATACAAAATAAATGTTCATAAATGTACCAGGCAAACACATACATAAATATATAAACCACATGTCTGAAACAGTACAGGAAAACAGTCCTAAAGCCATTTTGACTCTTTCAGTGACCTCAAATATTCCTCTGCAGTTTGGATGGAAATGGGAAAAGCCTCCCCATTGTCTCTGTGCTCACAAATCCTGTCCTAAGGGCACATTTGTGTGTAAATGGGGTGAGCCTGTGACCTGGACTCAGGAATTAAGTATTTATCATCACAAATGAATGGCCAAGCTGTCCAGGTAAACCCATTAACAGGTTTCCTGCCAGACAGGATTCTGCTGTAAACTGCCCCTTCTGTGATGTATGTATGATGTATTGGGGGGTGGGATCTTGAGCTACAGGGTGGCAATTTCAAAAGTCTATATAAGGGCTTGCACGCCACTGTTCTGGGTTCCTCCTCCCTCCTGTGTGTGGGTAGGGGGCAAGCAGCCTGTTGCAACAGTTTAATAAAGATCATGCTTACTAGCTTCTTTGCTTCTCAATATTTTCTGGTTGGTCTCTGTTATTTTCTCCTACCGATAGAGAAACTACATAAGGACTCTATATGGGCTCTTGGGTACCCCATAAGGGAAAAGGAGCATTTTTTTTCTTATAACAGAAGTGACAGCCATTTCATGTTACCCCACACCCCCATGAGTAGCCAATCTGCAACACAGCTACTCAAAAAGTTGCACACTCCCACCTGACCCACCTCGAAACACCTTAATGCTATGGATTTAATTTAGGAGTAAGTTCCATCCTATTTTCCCTTTATCATTTGAGGTACACGCTAAGGTAATTTACACTCCTGCTATTCAAGCATGTAAAAAGTGTCTCGATAAGGAACATGCAACAGTCTGAAGCAGTTCAGAGGCAAAGGTAAGGTCAAGGATCCCTGGAGGATTAAGTCCAGTCAAAAGTGACTATGGGGTGCAATGGTGCAATGGAACACCATGACGGAAACCAGAGCACATGGAAATGCCATTTGCCTTCCTGCCATAGCGGTACCTATTTATCTACTTACACTGGTGTGCTTTCGAACTACTAGGTTGGCAGGAGCTGGGAGAGAGCAATGGGAGCTCACCCTGTTGCGGGGATTCAAACCACCAGCCTTCTGAGCGGCAAGCACAAGAGGCTTGGTGTTTTAGACCACCGCACCACCTGCTTCCTTGCAATTTAGAGAACCAGTTTGTTGACATGCAAGGCTCTTTGGGACGCGACATCTCACACTATTTTCATATCTGAAGCCTGCTGAAATAGTCCCACAGATCTAGCCCCCACCCCGCCCGATATTGAGTTTAAGATTTTAGTTTTATTTTGAGCTTGGATTTCAAAGTGAGAAATCTGCACGCACAGTTTGTGTGGGATATTTGTGAATCTCCATTTTAGCTTTACTTTCTGATGCTGGCTCAAATCAAACCACGCTTCATAGATTTTCCTTTTTTTATATAAAAAAAGCATTTAATCTCTTCATCCTTCCTGTCATAGTACGTCTGTCAAACAAATTAATGTTTCATCTGACACAGGGTGATGCCTTGCCTTCCCATTCTCCTAATTGGAGCAGGCCGGCGTTGCTTTGATTGTGTTATTGTCATGCTGTTTGCTGAGTTTGAGGAGTTGAGGAGCAGGGGAGATCACACAGGGATAGACTGAAATGCCTTTGTTATCCGGAAAGAGTTGTTGCCATTGCATACCAAAGCAGCATGCAGCAGTCAAGGCATCACACTAAGCTGGACACAACATTTACCTCAGGGAAGTGATGAAGCCCTAGATAGTTAATCTGGTGCTTGGCAAGAAGGTTATGTTGCATACTGTGTGTGAGTGGGTGGGGGGGACAACAACAGAAAACCACTGGTAGGAAGACAGGCTTCGCTGGCCAATGCTATAGGCCCCTTTTATCGCTAATGACCATGAGATTTCTCACGGCAGTGTGGAAATGGCTCTCTGTTCAAGCTTCTGTGATGTGATTCTCCTTCTGCTCCTCTGATTAGTGCTGGTGTGGCTGCCCACAGCCAAAGAAAGGATTTGGGCATTTTTGCCTGTAATCATTTTCAGCAGGCTTCGGCAAGGGCAACAGGCCTATTTCCACAGCACAATGGGTCATTCCCCCATATATTCTCCATTCCACATTAATATCTTGATTCAGAGTTAGCTCAAAATAGGAATGAGTGGACCATTTCAGAGTCTCCTTTCCTCCAATTCAGTGCTCTACATTTCCACATCTTACTGTCCTTTTTATGGGGGGGGGGGCTCATGGAAATTCACCAGCATTTTAGTGCAAATGTCACCTCTTGATATTTGTATGCATCTTTCTTGCCTGGCATGCACATTTTTTGCAAAGTGATTTCCCCTAATAATGCATTTTTCTATGCAGTTTTCATAAAACGTTCATTTCTATGCACGTTTTACTTCAGTATATGTGTTTCTGCGCATGTTACTTGGATGGATATCTGCATCACAAAATTCAGAGGAGTACAGATTTCGATGGATGCCCCAGTTTCCATTCATACATTGCTTTGGAAAGTGCAAGTAGGTAGAATTGCCTTTAAATGAAAACTGTATTTGATTTCAGGTCAGCTAACTGTGGAACCACTTGAAAGACAACCAAAGGCACCCAATATTTATTAGGAGCCAACCAACATATTATGTAATGCATGCACACTGGAAGTGGTGGAATTCCTGGTTCAGGATGTGAGTCTGACTGAATGAATCCTGAATCCTGAATGAATAATAGAATTGTAGAGTTGGAAGGGACCTCTGAGGGTTTTCTAGTCCAAGCCTTGTAATGCAGGGATCTCAGCTAAAGCTTCCATGACAGATGGCCACCTAACCTCTACTTTTATCCCCCCCCCATCTGCCTACCACCACCAAAATTGCTGAGATCATGGAGGGGGAGATGATGTTCCTTAGGAAGCCAGGTGAGATCCCTAGGATGAGGGCTTGAATATCCCTGCTGTACAGACAAAGCTATTCATATGGGTATTTGCTTTCCTGGTGTATATTTTGCTCTAGCAGACTTAGTTGGTCAGAATCGAGTATACACTTCCAGAGTTAATGCTAAATACATTTGTTGTTGTTTAGTCATGTCTGATTCTTCGTGACCCCATGGACCAGAGCATGCCAGGCACTCCTGTCTTCCACTGCCTCCCGCAGTTTGGTCAAACTCATGCTGGTAGCTTCGAGAACACTGTCCAACCATCTCGTCCTCTGTCGTCCCCTTCTCCTTGTGCCCTCAATCTTTTCCCACATCAGGGTCTTTCCAGGGAGTCTTCTCTTCTCATGAGGTGGCCAAAGTATTGGAGCCTCAGCTTCACGACCTGTCCTTCCAGTGAGCACTCAGGGCTGATTTCCTTCAGAATGGATACGTTTGATCTTGCAGTCCATGGAACTCTCAAGAGTCTCTTCCAGCACTATCAATTCTCCGGCAATCAGCCTTCTTTATGGTCCAGCTTTCACTTCCATACATCACTACTGGGAAAACCATAGCTTTAACTATACGGACCTTTGTTGGCAAGGTGATGTCTCTGCTTTTTAAGATGCTGTGTAGGTTTGTCATTGCTTTTCTCCCAAGAAGCAGGCGTCTTTTTTTATTTTCAATGCAGAATCGTAACAGAAATTACAAACATTGATCCAAAATAATACTATACAAACAAAAATCCCCGGAACATATAGAAAAAAAAAACAGAAAAGGAAAAGGGGGGAAAAAGCAAGGAAACAAAACTAAACTAAACAAAAACGAAAAAGCACACATCTACAGAAAAAAACCATATCATTACGTACAGGCGTCTTTTAATTTCATGACTGCTGTCACCATCTGCAGTGATCATGGAAGCTAAATACATTACTTCTGGTAAATGAGTTACCATAGCTGCTAGAGAGCCATGGAAATTTGTGTCCCAGGCTTTTTAGGCTCATCTGCCCATGTACTATCTGAAACCAAAGAGGAGCATTGATTGCCAGATGTGAAATATATTGGCATTATTTTCAGCTCTCCTACCCCACAATAGGAAGCTACCTGAGTTAAAAAATGATATTTTCTCCTTCTTCATATTTTAGATAATCTCTCAAGGACAAAATTGAGAACCCCTGCGTCTGTTGTGTAATTTTGCATCTCAAAAGAAAAGTGAAGTTGTTCATTCTTTGAGGCAGAAATAAGGTGAGTAGGAGATGGCAACAACACTTGAGAAAATGCATTTTCCAAAGAATAATCTCAGAGTTTAAACTTCACTTTCCGTGGTTTAACTAAATGGTGGAAAGAAAAGGCACAGAACACAAATACCCAAAAAACAAGGAAGCCTGCTGAGCTGAGATATTGTAAAATATAATGTTGTGCATTGTTCTGGGTGAACATAATAGTCCTTTCTTCAAGAGTGTTGTGGAGTTAAAGAACCAAAATTTTAAAGCTAAATTTAAATGGAAATAAGCAAGGGTGAGGAAAATCAGGACACAAAGGGCGAAGGATAAAAGATGCATTTCTCAGATGAAATCTGAAAACAGATGGGAATTCAATGAAGCCAAAAGATAGATGTGTGGCTACTACAGAAGAAAGCTGTGCTAAGTATTGGATTCAATCCTGATATCACTCTATGTATTTGTTGTTGTTGCAAATTTGCAAACCACTTCACATCCCAAAGGTATCAAAGAGCTATACAATGAAATTAATTTAAATGCAAAAGTCTCCAGACTCAGTTAATTAATTGCAATGAAACCATTTCTACAACTGTGCAATTATTATTCCATAAAGTGACTGGGTCGCACTTCAATTTTAAACAAAAAAAATCTTCCATAGGTACCTAAACATTTTGATGTCTAATTTTGCACAGTAGATGATTTCAGAGGATTGGAGCCACAACACCAAAAACCCAGCTTCTAGTTCAAACTAAGCAGCTTATGGAGCATCAGTACCCTGAGCAGTGATCCATCAGAGGAATGCACAGGATTGTTCCTTAATCAGGATGTTACTCCAACACAAGTTTGAGTTCAACCAAACTTGTGCAGATGGCACTGTGGGTTAAATCACAGCTTGCTGATCAGAAGGTTGGCGATTCGAATCCCCATGACAGGGTGAGCTCCCATTGTTCGGTCCCTGCTCCTGCCAACCTAGCAGTTCAAAAGCACATCAAAGTGCAAGTAGATAAATAGGTACCGCTCCGGTGGGAAGGTAAACAACATTTCTGTACACTGCTCTGGTTCTCCAGAAGCGGCTTAGTCATGCTGGCTACATGACCCGGGAGGTGTACACTGGCTCCCTCGGCCAGTAAAGCAAGATGAGTCCCGCAACCCCAGAGTCGGCCACGACTGGACCTAATGGTCAGGGATCCCTTTACCTTTAAATGTGCTCCTGGAAAATGTGTATAGCATTGCAAAACAGGTGCTAGTGGGAAGAAATTTGGTTCCGTTCAAATTTTTATGTAAATTTACCTAATTTGCACTTCCTGAAACCATGTGCAAATTTAAAGAGACCAATCCTTCAATTCTTTGAATTTGCAATGCAATTCTCCCATCCCCCCGCGATAAAATGTCTGGAAAAATGCATATTTTAAGTTAAAGGGTGCATAGTGAAAATGACATGCAGAGATGCATCGGGAGAAAATGAATGCGAGAATGTGTGGTTTAAGGTACATTGGATTGAAATATATCTCTAATAGGATAACTGCACCATAAAATACTCGTGAATTATCAGGGGGACTTAGAAAAAAAAATTCAAGCTGCTATCGAAATGTGACCAACTTAAGATTGGAAAAATGAGAAACTAATATGGAGAGATTTTTCAATTTCTAAACCCAAGGACCATAAAGGTTTGGAGAAGAGGTCTCTGCAGATTTTCTTGGCAAGGCTAGTGCAAAGGGTGTGGGGAAGGATGTCCCAGTGTGTTTATGTACTGACAAGAGACAGATTCTCTGCAGGGTTGCAGAGGTTGGCTGTCACGTATGTGGAAACAAATGGCAACTATTTGAACTTATCAGTGCAAGTATCTCCAAGCGTTAATGGAGAGTATATAAAGTTGATGCATAACCTCTGTGCAGCCTTGTCACATCCAGAATTCACTTCCTGCAGTAGTGATGATTGCTGTCTAGACCCCTTATCACTCATGGAAGGAACACAGTCCCTTCTACTGCACACATTTGGTTTGAGGTGACAAAGACGGTGAGAGCTCCAGTACGTTACAGCTAAGAAAAGTTAGCATTCCTGAAAACAGCAGCAGCAACAAAATAATGAAATGACAAGGCTTCAGGATTTGGGATGAATAATAGGGTTATGAGTTTGGGGGAAGTAGGCTGTATGCCAAGGCCTTTCTAATTCCTGGATCCAGCAAGAGTTATCTTCCTGATGAGGTGATTGTTTGGGTGATGGGCCATTAAGGGGAACAAAGGAAGCGAATCTCTATGAGATGGCAAATGGGTGTTTCCGCCCTCCCTCAACTTGCTACTAGTTAGGAAAATACAACGGAGAGAGTTGAGAGTCAGTGATGTGAGCTAGAAGTAAAGCAGCAAGCTGGAGAGAGCCGGGGCAATTTTTGAGAGCAATGTTTGATTTCTATTTGAATCTAAGTCAGCAGCTATGGGAGAAACAAGGCCCATTTGAGGTGTTGATAGCGTGAACGCCTCCATCATAGACCCAGCTTGTTTATACGTGTAAATAAACCATATATCATAAAGACACCACAGTCTCCACTGTGCCCCATTTCCAATGAAAATATGAACCATGGATAGGCACCTGGAACCCCTGAAAACTTGCTCCACTTGGAGATTGGGGTGATGTGTAACAACAGAGTCATAGTATAGTACAATTGGAAGGGACCTCGAGGGCCATCTACCCCAACCCCCTGAAATGCAAGAATCTCAACTAAAGCGTCCATGACAGATAGGCATCCAACCTCTGCTTAAAAAGCTCTGATGAAGTAGAGTCTACCACCTTCAGAGGGAGACTGTTGCACTGTCAAACAGCTCTTACCACCAGGAAGTTGTAAAAAGGTAAAGGTAAAGGTACCCCTGCCCGTACCGGCCAGTCGTGTCCGACTCTAGGGTTGTGCGCTCATCTCACTTAAGAGGCCGGGAGCCAGCACTGTCCGAAGACACTTCCGGGTCACGTGGCCAGTGTGACGAAGCTGCTCTGGCGAGCCAGCACCAGCGCAGCACACAGAAACGCCATTTACCTTCCCGCTATAAAGCGGTACCTATTTATCTACTTGCACTTAGGGGTGCTTTCGAACTGCTAGGTGGGCAGGAGCTGGGACCAAAAGACGGGAGCTCACCCCGCCGCGGGGATTCGAACCGCCGACCATACGATCGGCATGTCCTAGGCACTGAGGTTTTACCCACAGCGCCACCCGCGTCCCTACCAGGAAGTTCTACCTAATGTTAAATCTTAACCTCCTTTATTGTAATTTAAATCCAATAGTTAGGATCCTACCCTCTGGAGCAGCGGAAAACAAGCTTGCTCTATCTTCCATGTGACAGCCCTTTAGATTTTTGAAGATAGCTATCATATGACCTCTTAGTCTTCTCTTCTTCAGGTTAAATGTGCTCGATTTCTCCAACCATTCTTCATAACTCATCCAGAGAACTGTCCCTGGTCTGATACTCCATTCAGTTTATTTATTTATTTTTATAGATATTTATTGAAGTTTCCAAAAAATAGAGAAAAAACAAAAAAAAAAAACATTTAAAAACACATAAAATTTTCATTCCTTACTTTCAATAACATATTTCCTTGACTTCCCCACACCTACCCTTCTTGTATTCCAGTTCCAATTTTTAGCTCAGCAAGTACCTGTCCCCAAATTTTACCTTATTATATTTACTTCATTTTAGTTAACCAATTTTAACTTATAAACCTCAGTCTTTATACATCAATACTTATTCTTAAAAATCTTTTTCTAAGGTCGACCCAATTCCCTTCCATGAATTCCCCATTTTTATATTAGTAGCAAAACAGAATAAAAGGAAACAGAGTATAACTGTACACCCTTTGGATTCCCAAAGCCCCACCCCCCCTTTCCCGGTTTCGAACCCCAACAAATGTCCATCAGTCTATCTGCTGTCAGCCTGGTGACCTCACGTCCGAGGCTCTTAATTCTCTCTCAATTCCTCTCTGCCAGTTTTTTTGATAGTCCTTTGTATTAGACACCAAATCTCGAAGAAGCTCTGTCCCAATAAGGTCCATGTTTCTTCCAGCCAGACCTCCATATTTAAAAGTGGAGCCGAAATCTTGTTTCTTACTTCTCTTAAGTCCAAATGTCCCAAAAGCTCCAGTTTCCACTTTAGCCAGGTTTGTAATCCATAGGTCTTCAGATCTCCACATGAGGAGATCTCTCCATTCTCCATCCTTCAAATCAAACCAAATTTTCATCATCCTGTTCTTATTTTCCTTTGTATCCATCTTAACCGGCCTCTGGCTCTCCTTAATCATCTGTGGCATTATAGCTCCTCCTTCCTTTTCCTTCAAATCATCATATATCTCTTTCCTCACATTCTCAAATTTCTCAGATTTCTTTTCTTGTTCAGCTGCAGAGATTTTTAGTTCAGCTGCAAAAACTTTTTGTTCGGCTGCAAAGACTTGAGTCAAGTCCCTTCCAGGCTCAGTAGTTTTATTTACTGTTTCATTCAATATTGTAACATTTGTAGCCAAAACATCACTTTGTTCTTGTAACTTTCCCAAGAGAAAAAAAGTCCTCTCCAGTTCAGCCAGTATTTTTCCACTTACACCCATTCTTGTAATGTCCCTGAACCCCCTCTAGAGGAGTTCTGGTTTCTTAGTATCTTCCAGTTCCAACCCAAAAGTCAAATTAGCCTTTTCTTCTTTATTTTTAACAATTTATTACCAAATTGTAAGAAATATAACCAGCAAAGACAACAGAAACAAAGTTCTCCTTTTTTCCCAACTTTGACAGCTAGTTTGACAGCTGTCAAAGTCTTCTATATCTCTTCAGAAGGCTCTCTCACCGATCGCTCCCGGGTCCTGGGGGAGGGGTGACAATTCCGCTCTCAGTATTAGCTCTTATCCTCCAGCAAAATCACTTATATTGCCAAAACGTGGAGTTAATTACTTTTATCCACAAAAGAGAAAGGTGTTCTCTCAACCTTAGTTATAAAATCCTTGCTTTAAGATGTTTACAAGGCGGGTAGACAGACTTCCTCTTTGCGCCTTCCCCGGTCGTACCTAATTCCCAAGAAAAAATTCCCCTTTTTAAGTCCAATTTCCGTATTACTCACGGGTTGTTACTTTTAGTCCAAATGTTCAGAGAAAGAAGTCAGCGCTCTCCGTCCATGGCATGCGGCTTCACTCAGTAGGGGAAGCAGTCGACTCTCAGCACCACACCGCTCTCCGTCCCCCGTTCCGGAGCCTTTAAAAAGGCTCCTTCGCGGGTCGGGGGGGCGCAAATGGTGCCCGCCGAGTCACCAGGTCCACAGGCTTCAGCGCCTGTGGTTTCTGAGGGTCCCCGCGTCGCCACCGCGGCAGGACCCGACCCCTACTAAGCTGATTCCCTCCGGAGCTCGGAGGGAATCCGCCATTAGGCGATGGCGCTAACCCGGAAGTCCTGATACTCCATTCAGTTTAGTATCATCTGGAAATCCAAAGAATAGCCCCTCTATTACTTCATCCAAGTCATTTATAAAGATCTGAAACCACTCTGGGTCCAGGGCAGAACCATGCAGCACCCCACATATCACTTCATCCCGGTCAACCACAGATGAACACTCTTCCGTTATAGCCCATCAGTCACCTGCAACACTATCACTGTCTTGCCCATATTTTACCACTTTCCCAACAAGAATATCATGGGAGACGATGCACAAAAAACCTCCCTCAAATCAAGATATACCACGTCCACATGTCACTATGTTCAGTGTCTTTGCCCAGAGATGAACTCCTAATTTCATTTCATTTTTTTTAGAGCTTTACCATTCTACTTAACGCACTTTGATGCATCTCATCAAAGAGTGGTGGCAGCTTTTTTTAAAGAAAAAACTCAGTGTGGAAATGTCATAAAATATAGAATTCCAGTTTTGTGCCATAATTTTGTATGCATTCTTGGGGTCCATTTACACAACATCATCTTTTTTCATGGTAGTTTATCCTATGGTTGTGAGAAAGCCCCTGGAGATATTTCTGTCTTCTCTTCTGAGGATCACTCTGTAGATAGGTGCCAGTTCCTTTCATTGTCAAATGTCCCTTTGGGGGATGAGGTTGTAGCACTCTTCTTCTTAACTCCATCCTTCCCCCAATTTAAGCAAACTTCCTTTCAACCTTCACTGCCTCCAGTACCAAAGTCAACAAGGACATGATTGCATTGCCTTAAGGCCAATAGCAAACAAACCCAGATCGGTGATGCTGTTGATGGACAATCTGAGACATGGGAGGCATAGCTGGATCAGGAGGAAGCTAGCACGAGGATTCAGGGTGTGTCAGAGCAGAACAAGGCAAAGGCATCCAGAGTCAGCTCTATCATTAGATAGAGTGAGGCAACCACCTCAGGCAGCTGATATTGCGGTGTTGATGGGCAAAAGTGGACCCCTGGTTTCTCATTCTGAAACCCCCAGCTGTTTTTATCTGTTGGAATACAGAGCTGCCTATGTCATGCAGCCCCATCCTTGTGCCTCCAGAACTAGCCTGCTGCCCTCAGGTGTGGTAGATGACACAATCCTTTTGCTGTGTGTTGAAGTGCAATTCTGCTGCCAGCCCATGAGGCTTCTGTTTGTGGAATCTTATCCTTTTGTCTCTCATGCATGTGAGTATGTACACACATAAAAACATTTGACTTTTGCATGCCTACTGTACTGTGACTCTACAAGAAGAGACAGATATATTACCCCACCCACTTTCCTCCTCTGATCACAGCTTCTCTGTGTTGCTTCTGGTCCTACCCTCCACTGGCACACAACCTCACAAGGTTGCTCATGAGCAAATGAGCTGACCTTGGGTGCAATCATTCCAGAGAGAGAGAGAGAGGATATAATGCAAGTGAACATCAAGAAATAGAACACATAAAAGTTCCATCAGTTCCACCATCTACCTTCCCACTGTTACCAGATGCCCCTGGGAAACTCGTAAGTGACTTTTGAAGGCAATAGAGTTCTTCCTCTACCTTCTCCAATCAAGTGGTATCCAGAACTACCTCTGAACCTGGATATCATAGAAGCAGCCAGCAGTTCCTCCCCCATGAATTTGTCTAATCCCCTACATGGTGCCATAAAATATAGCTACATTAGATAGCCTATCTAATCCCCATTTTAAGACAACTAAGCCTTTCAGCATCACAACGTTTTGCTGCAGTGGTTTCTTACAAAGGCTGAATTGGCAGGATCCAGGCCAGGCTTATGCCAGACCCACATTGAGCTAAAAGCATCTCCCCCCCCCCACAAAAATGCATTATGGCTGCAATGTGTTTTCAGACTCCCTGTTTTGGGGTTGTTGTTGTTTTGCTGCACCAGGTAGCAAAATACAAAAACAGGGGCTTCACTGAGCACCTGGTCGGTGGCCATAAATGGATAGTGGGTTGAGTTTGGCTTGGTGGATCATATGTCATGCAGTCCTGAGCTAGACTGAAGCTGCTTCCTTAAGGGTGTAAAGCAGTACCCATAACAAATGAGTATCTGAACAGCAGGTATATTCAGCCTGTGTCGGCAGTGTCTGAAAATCATTACCGACAGATGGCTGTTCAGTGGCCTGTGTGGAAAGTGCTCTTTTGGTCTCGGTCCAGGGGCTGGTGAACAGGTATCTGCATTGCACTTGGCACATCCTAGCACTTCTATTGACAGCCTCTGTGGAGAGGCCAAAGAATAAATGGCTTGCCGAGTAGAAACTGTCCTCTTAATGCACTAGGAAAGGGTTGAGGCATCTTGGCAGGTTGGAATGAGAATGTCTGTTCAGCTGCTTGCCTGAACTGTATATTAATGAAACCTCAACAGCTTGGTCCTAATACCCACCAAACTATCAAGCGCAAAGACGTATTTCGTTCTTGCTGGAGTGGTAAACCTGCACAAGTAGCACACTGCTCCATATAACAGATATGGGTTCATATGATGGAATTGCCCTAACAGGCAGAGAGAATACTGGAGACTGCTGCATTAGGGTGAATGGCACACTTTCCCCAGACCCTTCCAGTGTCCCTATTTTTTAGGGACAGTCCCAGATTTACAAAAACTATCCTGGTTTCTGATTTGATCCTGGAATGCCCTGCTTTTCCTTTTGTTGTTGTTTAGTCATTTAGTCGTGTCCGACTCTTCGTGACCCCATGGACCAGAGCACACCAGGCACTCCTATCTTCCACTGCCTCCCGCAGTTTGGTCAGACTCATGTTTGTGGCTTCGAGAACACTGTCCAACCATCTCGTCCTCTGTCGTTCCCTTCTCCTTGTGCCCTCAATCTTTCCCAACATCAGGGTCTTTTCCAGGGAGTCTTCTCTTCTCATGAGATGGCCAAAGTATTGGAGCCTCAGCTTCATGATCTGTCCTTCCAGTGACCACTCAGGGCTGATTTCCTTAAGAATGGATGTGTTTGATCTTCTTGCAGTCCATGGGACTCTCAAGAGTCTCCTCCAGCACCATAATTCAAAAGCATCAATTCTTCGGCGATCAGCCTTCTTTATGGTCCAGCTCTCACCTCCATACATTGCTTTTCCTTAGGATGTCCCTATTTCCACTGGATAAATGTTGGAAAGTATGGAGTTATGCAACCCCCCAAGCCAAGGAGACAAGTAACTATGCAATCTTTAGAATACATCTGAAGGCAGCCCTGTATAGGGAAGGGTTTTTTAAATGTTTAATGTTTTTTAATGTTTTACTATGTTTTTACATATGTTGGAAGCTGTCCAGAGTGGCTGGGGCATCCATCACCTTAAATACTAAGATGATGAAGAGGAGGAGGGGGAGGAGGGGGAGGAGATGGATGGAATAGGACATCTCTTCGGAGAAATGTGGGAGGGTATGTTCCCCACCAACCTCAGCTTGCTTTCAGCCAGGCCCTACCTGCTTTTCTTACTTACATGCAGTCCAGAGAATGCCACTGGCTGCCAACTTCCTCCTTAATCTCAGTGTTGTCCTTGTAGAACTCAGCAGGGAGGAGGATGGGGACAAAACTAGAATTAGTGGGCTCCCACTGTCATTGGCTCTTGTGCTGTCTACTGTTGGTCCCACCAGTCCCAATGGGCACCAGCCACTGCTGAAAGAGAAGGCTAGGTTACGGCTCTTTCTGCAGGCATATGGTGTGACATCCAATTGCTCCAGCCCCTAGCACAAGAGCCACTATGACAAGCTCTCTTCTTAATGTTATGCAACAGCTGAACCGAGTAGCTGGCTTCAGTGAGCAGAAATATTGCTCAGTGTTAACCTATCACCCACCGTTTTGCATTGTTAAGCTACATGTTATGCATACTGTATGTGGACGGTGATTAATGAATAACAGCAATGATAATGTGATAAATCATGAAGCTCATATGTAATCATTCTAACCAAAAATCATTTAAAATAAATTAATATGGTGGCAGAATGGAAGGGAAGGTTGGGGACTTGATGGGTCTACTGTCTCTCATGGAAGTTGCCCAATATTTGTGATCTGCCTATTGAGAAAGAACCCCCCCCCCAAGTCTAAAGAAAATGTGTTGAAAACCACTTGCATGGAATAACACAGATCTGCTAGAATTTAAGAGAGCTAGCAATACCACACACTACATGCAAAGATTACTGTCGGTTGAACTGTGAATGAGAGACAAGTTGTAAATGTTTCTTCCGTGAAGCTAAATCACATTCCGGACCCTGTTGCCCTAAATACTGCTTTCCACATAGAGCATTGTGCTAAAACCTGCCTTCGGGAAATGCAGTGTTTCTTTCTTAAATGAGCCATCCTCTCACCAACAGCGGGGTCGCAGGTCAGAGGAGTATCAACGCAGAAGTACTATCCATAACGCTTCTCTCTCCCGTCTTCTCCTTCTGACATGAAGGGCACAAAATCAATGCGTCTGAGAATTGCACTAAGCCCACATTGCATTCACGGCGCAAGCCTGCACCTTCTAGATTAAGAAAATAATGTCTCAAGGTGGGGGTGGGGTTGAGAGAAAAATGGGAGGCTTATTACTATTTTTCACCCTCCTCCTAAGCACTTTGATGACTTGGGAAGGACCGGCTCTCCCTCTGCACAAAAGTATCTTTTGTTGGAGAAAGAGAAAGGAGATTGATTTTCTTTCTCAAAGCGAAATGGAGAAAAACACAAAGAAAGTGACTCTAATAAGTGCCTTCCTGGGTAATCTGAAGGCAATCAGGAGTGCCTGTTATTGTAACTATATGTTCAGGGTGAGATGCATTCTCCCGTTCCTTTGAGCATGTTTAAAATTAGGAGTGTAAAAGTCATCTGAAGTTGCATAGTGCACCTACTAACCACTCCACAAGAATAAGCATTTGAGCTTCTTCATCTGGGGTTCAGGGGAATTACACATCACACAATTAAAAATATGAGGTCCCCCCCTCTATTCTGCCCCCACCCCCAAGGATCACTAGCAAAGCTTAAGCCGTTTTTTGTATTGTTCCATACAAAGTTGTATGGATTGATTTTTTTTTTATATTCATTGATAGATATTATGATTATTTTTAATTGATTATCTATTGACCACCATTGTTGTTTTGTCAGGGGAATGGCATACAAATAAACAGACGGTGATGTTGATTTTTATTTAAATTAAAAATGGTAAAAGGTAAAGGACCCCTGGACGGTTAAGTCCAGTCAAAGGCGACTATGGGGTTGTGGCACTCATCTCATTTTCAGGCTGATGGAGCCAGTGTTTCTTCACAGACAGCTTTCCGGGTCATGTGGCCAGCATGATTTAACCGCTTCTGGCAGAACAGGACACTGTGATAAAAACCAAAGCGCACGGAAACACTGTTTACCTTCCTGCCGCAGCATTACCTATTTATCTATTTGCATTGGCGTACTTTCGAGCTGCTAGGTTAGCAGGAGCTGGGGCAGAGTGATGGGAGCTCACCCCATCATGGAGATTCGAACCATCGACCTTCTGATCAGCAAGCCCAAGTGCCTTAGTGGTATGGGCCACAGCACCATCTGCGTCACCTTTACCTTTTATTTAAATATAAGCTGCCAACACATAAAATAAATCATGGCAGTGTACAAGAAAATCATTAAATGTCATAAAATGTGGATCAAATGACCAGAATGATGATGAACTTTACAAGGACTGGGTGCCTAAGTTCCATACACAGTTGCTAGGGGCCAAATCCCACCGACCTCAATGTCTTGCAAGAAAATACTTTCTGTCGGTCTGTTGTATTTAATTCCTATAACTGTGGATGGCCTAATGAGAAATACTGTTGCTACCAGCTCAACAGCAATCAGGTGACTCAAGTGACCAGTAGAGGTCCACCTCACCTGGCACCATAAAGGCATAGACTTTGGCTCAGTTCCTTAGTGTGATCATTGTGGAGGCTCATACTGACAGCTTCTTCCTGTTACCTACCTCCATGCTTCCCAGTTGTTTCCAGGCAGATACCCCCGACACCCACTGGGAATGTCTCAGCGCATTAATGCCACCAGATTAAATGAGCCCAGATTTTCCACAGCAACACATTCCATCAGGAGCCCCTGCTATGATGAAAATAGCTTTTCATGCACTGCTGAATGAACAGCAAGGCATCAGCCAGTGTTTGAAACCAAGCTGGAGTGATTCCCCACCCCCACCACCTTGGCTGCAGCTAAGATGCTTGTCTGGATGTTTGCTATCAATGTACTTTTAATAGAATCATAGAATCATAGAGTTGGAAGAGACCACAAGGGCCATCGAGTCCAACCCCCTGCCAAGCAGGAAACACCATCAGAGCACTCCTGAGCATCAGGAAGAGACCACAAGGGCTATCGAGTCCAACCCCCTGCCAAGCAGGAAACACCACCAGAGCACTTTTTTGCTTCCTGAATCTCTAGCTTTTGGAATGAAGGGGGTGGGAAGGTTCTCAACCCCATTCCAAGAAAAGAACCCTACCCATTGAAGAATATCTCAATTTCAGTGCCGTGAAGGTCAAAAGAAGGGGGGGCGCACCTGATTTTTTGATTAAAACTCTCCAAATCTCCACATTGGTTGCCAACGTGTGCTTGAAGCACACACAGATTCCAATTTCTCCAAATTGCCTCCAAAATGCAACAGTACAGTGGAACCTCGGTTGTCGAACATAATCCATTCCAGCAGACCATTCGACTTCTGAAACGTTCAACAACCAAGGTGCAATGGGTGCTCAGCCATTTCAATTGAGAAAATGGAGAAACGCTCCTTGGAAGCCATTTGACTTCCGAGGCGCGTTCAAAAATGGAAGCATTTTCAGCGTTTGGGTTCAGAATAGTTTGGCCTCCAAGGCACTCGAAAACTGAGGTTCCACTGAATTTTTCATTAGGCCATCAATAGTTATAGGAATGAAACACATTTGCGTAGTTTTTGAACATTTTGAATTCATCTTCTGGCAGCTGCACTGATACATGGTTTATTTCTGTGGATCGTGGTAAGAAGTCCAGACTGGCACCCATCATTACACAAGTACCATCACCTGTCACTTCTAGATAAGTGTGAACAACCCTCCCTTGGACATGCTTAATTCCTAATTGCTGGCTGGAGCCTTCAAAGCTTTATGACGGGGTGAGGTGGGGATCCTAGGATCACTTAAACAGGAAATGACACTTCTGCTTTTTAATTAAAGTTTCCACTTAAACCTTAGGGTATATACACATGGGTTGGTCATTCCTTAGGCAACTGAGAAACCTCCAGTCCAATTATTACATTTTGCTAATAAGGTGGATTTGAGAAACAAAAATCTTTGTGCTGTCTTGTCACTTCTTATTACTGCTAACAAACATTTACGTTTAAGTGCCAAATTCATGACCTGCATTAAAAGTGCCTCGTCAGATGTTATCAAATGAGGAGACAAAGATGAAGGAAATGAGTGGCTTGTTTGGCACATGGACCAGTGCAAATTGGATTGTGCTTTTGTGTACATCACTGCTGTGCTCACAAGCATATATTGGTCTTTCTACAGTTGGTGGTGAGGTGATATACTTGCCAGACCGCTTTGATTGGGAAAGGACCAACTACAAACCCACATATCAGAAATAAAAAAAAGTACTACAAATATCTGCTATGATCTTCCACCCACCATGAAAGAAGGATTCACTGGAAACAAAAGTGACCCCGTTCAAATAGCGAGTAAATACTGAAAGCTACAAGTTATCATGGGGGACACGGGTGGCACTGTGGGTTAAACCACAGAGCCTAAGACTTGCCGATCAGAAGGTCGGCGATTTGAATCCCCGTGACAGGGTGAGCTCCCGTTGCTCGGTCCCTGCTCCTGCCAACCTAACAGTTCGAAAGCACGTCAAAGTGCAAGTAGATAAATAGGTACCACTCTGGCAGGAAGGTAAACGGCGTTTCCATGCACTGCTCTGGTTCACCAGAAGTGGCTTAGTCATGCTGGCCACATGACCTGGAAGCTGTATGCCAGCTCCTTCAGCCAATAAAGCGAGATGAGCGCCGCAACCCCAGAGTTGGCCACGACTGGACCTAATGGTCAGGGGTCCCTTTACCTTTACCTTTACCTTTACATGTCATCATGGCTATGCTCTACCTATTGTATCAAAGGTGACATGCCTCTGAATACCAATTGTCAGGGGGTAAAAGTTGGGAAAGTCCCAATGTTTCGCTCAGGTCTGGCTGGTGGGCTTCCATATGCATCTTGCTGGGCATTGTGAGAGCAGAATGCTGGACTAAATGGGCCTTTGGCCTTTTCCAGCGGATATCTTCTTATGTTCTTATTCACAAAGCATCCACAAGATGATGACAAAAATAATCAGATGGAGTGATTAGCAGCAAATCACTCATTTGACTTCAGTGTTTTAGATGGAGCTGCAAGGCACTTTCTGTCCCATAGATCACACAAACAGCTCCAAATTGACTTGAGATCTCTTTTCAGCTGGAGAGATTGATTTAATAGTACTGTTGTCATGGAAGATAACACTAGAAGTATTAAATTACATTTCTATCCAATCACTTTTATTTGGTTTAGAAGTACACACAGATTTGTTACTTCATTTCGTCTTTCCAAACGGGAACATCATGTGTTCATCTTCACCTCTGTTCCCCCTTGCTCCCACCTGACACAACAAATAAATAAATAAATAAATAAATAAATAAATAAGTGTGCATTTGTTCAAACCACTGAGCTTGGGCTTGCCGATCGGAAGGTCGGCAGTTTGAATCAACACAACAGTGGTGAGCTCCTATTGCTCTGTCCCAGCTTCTATCAGCCTAGTAGTTTGAAAGCACCCCAATGCAAATAGATAAACAGGTATCGCTGTGGTGGGAAAGTAAATGGCATTTCTGTGTGCTTTGTCTTTTGTCATGGTGTCCCGTTGTGTCAGAAGCCACATGACCTGGAAGGCTGTCTGTGGGGGGCCACAGGGTTCTGTCTTGGGTCCGTTTTTGTTCAACGTCTTTATATATGACTTGGATGAGGGGATTGAGGAGATGCTCATTCAATTTGCAGATGACACCAAACTGGGAGGGTTAGTTAATGCTGCAGAGGACAGAATCAGAATTCAAACTGATTGGAGAACTGGGCCCCCAAACACATGTAAGAGGGGACATGTGAGAATGGTAGCCAGAGGGATTACAGTTGGTAAAAAAAGTTGATAAAATCCCATGACCTTAGATGGAGCACTCTGAATGCCAACCATTATACAGTGTTACCTCTGGTTACGGATTTAATTCATTTCAGGGTGTCGTGCACACCCCAAAAAATCTGCAACTAGAGGTGCTGCTTCTGCACACACACGCAGCATGATACAGAGCTTCTGCACGCACACGCAGTGTGCAGAGTGCTTCTGCTCATGTGTGAGTGGCAAAACCCAGAAGTATACCCTTCCTGGTTTGCCGCGGCTGTAACTCGAAGATTCTATAACCCGGAGGTTACGCAACACGAGATACCACTGTATGTAGAACAGGAAATATAGGAAGATGTCTTGATCCTAAATCAGACCATTAGCACATCTAGTTTAATATTGTCTACTCTTCAGGGTTTCAGATGGGGGGTGCTCTCAAGTCTACAAGGAGATGTCAGGGATGAAACCTGGGACCTTCTACATGCAAAGAAAGCACTCTGTCCCTGACCACTGTCCTTTCCTCAAAGAATACAGAATACGAGGGACAGATACAGCTACACTAAGATTGTATACTTGGTTATTAATTTGTTTATTAATTTTGTGAGTTTCATCAGAGCACATGCCTGAAGGTGTTTATGCATCTGGTGCCCCCCCTTCCACTCATCATTTGTATATTAATCCGTGTGAAGTCTGAATATCAGATGACTCCTTGCTGTGAGCACTTTGCATAAATCAGAGTATCAAAACACAAGGAGCCAGGGAAGGGGGAGAGACGTGCAAGCAGAAAGAATCAGAAGTGGGAGAAGGAACAGGCAGTCTGGTCCCTGATGCCTGCAAGTCTGTATCAAGAGACGCCCCCAGTATGGAACGTGCTATACACATTGATAGATGGTATCTGTATCTTTAGGCTGCTTTTCCACTCAGAAGCCTTCCAAGTGACTTATAGATGAAGAACAAACCATTCTTCCAACCATTTTGGGAGAATGATGTTGATGAAAGAAGCTTGATCACAAAACAAAATGCAATTTGCACACAAACGTTAGTAATGTTAACAATCTTTAAAAATGCAAACACCAATTTGAGATACAAATAACTGGTAACTTTTCTTTTAGTAGCAGTTTGACAACCTGTTGCCCCAAACTGGAAATCTTTAGAACATTTGCAAATGTCACAACACAAATAAGAATTTGGACCATAGCACTTTCGGGGGGGGGGGGGACTGACCAAGAAACGGATAAGACAGGGAAAAGTGTTTGATAAGGGGAGTCATTTTCTTATGTTCCATTTGAAAAACAAATGAAAACAATTTACTGTATATAAAAAGAACAAATAATGCAAAATACAACAAAATATATCTCCAAAATTGACAGTAGATTTTTTGGGGGAAATGTATGCCCTAACCAGACCAGGATCCACAACATTTGGAGGGTCCTGCCTTTGCCCATCATGGGCCAGCAATGTTTCAGAAGGACTTGCTCTTCTTCATCATATAACTAACAGTGCTCTTACTTCTACAAGTGCAGCAACCAGATTTTTTTTTTTGAAAATGTGAATGTAAGGGAACTCTCCATCCAGCAAAAGCTCATGGGATGATGATTATCTGTTCAAGGGAGGGGGGGGGATCATCAACTGTCAGGGAACTGCCATCGGAGCCAGAGGAGGAGGGAAGGCTCCAGAGGGATGCCGGAGAGGGTCCCAGCAGGCAGAGAGACAGCCCATCTGCTGGGGAAGGAAATCAGCGTAACACCAGTGGAGAAGGGGGGCAGATGGGGGAATCGGAGAGGAGGCTCCAGGACTCTTCACCAGAGACCAGCGGAGAGAGCACGGGCGCTCTGCTGGCCACACCCTCCCTGCGCAGAAGACTTCCGCGCAGGGAGAGTAGGAGGAGACTTGGCGTCAAAGAACTTCTTTGCTGGAAGAAGTTCAAGAAATGCCCACTGATGGATTCTGCCAGCGACTGAAACAGCCATGAAGTGAAGGGCTGTCCAGACAGAAAGGGTTCAACCAGGTAACCTAGCCAGGAGTGGAGGCAACTTACGCACGAGCAACCCCTAGAACCATTACATCAACTGAGGCCCTTCATACTGCCATGCCTCTTCGGGAGGTCCAAAGAGTGGCAAAACAAGTATGGACCTTTGGTGTAGTGGTGGCTCCCCATGTGGAGCCTCTCTCTGGGGAGACTTGCCTGGCTCCATCATTACTTAGCTTCAGGTGCCACTCAAAAAAATTCCTTTTTGGCCAACCCATCTTTTCTTCGTAATCTGTGACCTGAAGTGGGTGGAATGTTTTAATCCTGCCTTTCAGAAATAGGGTTGCCTTTTAGATTGTGCTTCTTTTAATGCCAGTTGCAATGTATGTGCATGTTGCAAATCACTATGAGTTACCTTGGCAAAAAAAGTGAGTAATAAATTAATAAGTATTGTGAGTCGAGCATCTGCTACCCACATGGAGTTAAATAAGACACAAGGAGACATGTATTTTAGTTTAATGGGCAAAATAAGGCCACAACTTTATTGGTTACAGCATGTGAGTGGTATTAGCTTAGGCATTGGATAAAACAACCTATACATGACTGCACCCCACTCAGTGGGGAGTCATTCAAGGGTTAACATCCAGTGAGAGGAGCTTGTTGATGCAAATACAACTGGAAGCTTCCTCTGACATCACCAGGGGTCGTGCCGTGGCCCTAGCCACCAGCAGGGCATCAGAGAGGATTCATGACTGCCGGATCCCTTTAACAGAATACCCCAAAAGGAGGAGGGGGTGATGAACCTGCCCTCCAACACACGACACATATTCCAGTGCCTAACCACCAATACCAGAAAGTTGTGATGAATTGCTACAAGGTAGCCGAAAAACCAAGAAGCTGGTGCCAATTTGCCAAATGGATAAAAACTCCTGCCAAGCCCCCTGGGCAACCAAGGCAACCGACCAACGTCCATAACAAGGTCAAGAGCATAGAAATGACCTAAAGGGAGGGTGGGCGGGAGATCCGATGTAAGCAGGAAGCAAAATGGAGACCCAGTGCTGTGGTGGCTGCATAAATGCAGCTAAACCCTGCCCACCAGCCAGCCCTATTGGCTCACTGAAGGGCTTGGCGCGGCAGCTGAGGAAATCTGTCACAGGGGGCTGAATATGCCCCCCTGCCGACAGGGGAAGCGGCTCCCGCTCACAACCCCTCCCCTCTGCAAGGAGGAGAGGTCTTGTAGGAAATTGTGGGCAGGTGATCTGTGGGATTGTTTTGCTCTCCTGGATTGAACATCTGATGGACAACTTTAAGGCCCTTTTGATCTCCCTTCTTAAGGTTCTTTATTTTTATATCTGACCCTTCTAAGTAGAGGCTCTCCTCTGGAAAGGACACATGTGAACCCTACCCCTCAGTTACCCTACAGGTATTGGGTGGGTAGGAAGGAGATGAAAGAAAAGTCATTATGCATACAAACAAATTAAATAAAACACAGGCTGAGCTGCTAGAATATCTTCCAACCCCCTCCCCCCAAAAAAAACCCCAACATACATAACCAAGTTAAAACAGCAATAATTAAAAGACATCCACTTAGCCAGCTGGAGGTATTATTAGAATAGGTTCCCATTTGGAACTGAAAACGTCAATTAAAGAATCAGAAGATTCCCAGGGTACTTCCAGACTGTTTCTATTTTGGGTGGGATTCAATCACAAATTAAGGTCGCACAACTAAAGTGGATCTAGTGTTCTTGCACAATACGCCCCCCCCAATTGACTATTTTGATGAAAGTAATAGGAAACTGCATTGGGAAGTGTGGGATAATAATTGCAACACCGTATAACCTTCCTAGAAGCAAATCAAAAGGAATGTTCATTAAATAGTCTACATCCATCAACCTCCCTGCAACTTGGAGCAAACAAACTATGATGCTCAAAAAACAGGTCATTTGGAACTGACCCCAGATGAGGTTGTGTTCCAGAGAGCAAGTTCCACCAAAGACAACTCATTCTTGACTTTGTTGCACTGCTTACTGGTTGCTTCCAAGCCAAATAAAGCTACCGCCTCTTCCAGCTCCACAAACAGCTCTAGCCTGGGCAAGGGTAGAAGATGAAAACCAGCCCTGAAAATCTTCATGATATAAAACAAGGGTCAGGAATGGGGCATTGTCATGCCGACTGCACGTCTTCCCCTGCAATTCACAAATGCACACAACAAGAATATCTGGGAATGTTGTTTGAAATGTATGTCAGAACTAATATTAGGCCACATTCATTAATGGGTTTGGCTTCATCTGTCATCACTCTATTCTTCTCGTGGCAGTGATTTATAATGGACTGTCATGGTTCCAAATTGTGGATGTATTAATTCAAGCTTGTTACAATGTATGCAGTTATAAGGACAGTGGATGGGTATGAAGGCTAAATGGAATCAAGCCAATTTAACACAAAACCATCCCACTTACTTTCCTCCCTGCCTCTGACCCTCCCCACTATAGTGGGACTGAAACTATCCTCTAGAGTTTTTAACTAAGGATCCTTTCCTCTAAATTAGCGGTTCTCAACCTGTGGGTCCCCAGATGTTGTTGGACTACAACTCCCATCACCTGGCCTTGCTTGAGAAAGGCTGCTCTAGAGAGAGGTAGTCTATGGGCAGAGACTTAAAAGCCACAGCTCAGTGGTAGAGCATCTGCCTTTCATTCAGAGCATCCCAAGTTCAAATCTCCAGATAGGACTTGGAGAGACTCGTGCCTGAAATCCTGGAGAACTGCTGCCAGTCAGCCTAGACAATACTGAGAAAGATGGACCAATGGTCTGACTCTGGTCACATTCACACCATACACTTAAATCACTATAATACCACTTTAAATAGTCTTGGCTCCCAACCAAAGAATTCTGGGAGCTGTACTTTGGTAAGGGCTCTGAGGTTTGTTAGGAGGCCCCTATTCCCCACCAAGAGCTGTAATTCCCAGAGCTCACTGTGAAAAGGGATTGGTTGTTAAACCACTTTTGAAACTGCCACTCTGTGAAAGGAATAGGAACTTCCTAACAACTCTCAGCATCATCAACAAACCACAGCACCAAGAATTCTTTGGGGGGCAGCCCGACTGTTCAGAGTGTTAACATAGTGCTTTAAATGCAAGGTGTGAATGTGGCTTCAGTCTAAGGCCGCTAAGGTCTCAGTGATCTGCTCTCAATCCTTGTTGGAGCAAGTTGTGTACTTAGAGCTATCCATGGTGCTGAAACGTCTGACCTGCCTTGCCCTGTGGGTTCCAGCATCAGACCTGAATGTGACATTATTAGTTTGTGTTGCAGTGCAGAGTTATGGGTTAATGTGCTGATCTCCAGCTGTAGGAATTGCTCAGTTTCTTGACTTTTCCTCTGGGGGATTTTAAACTTCACATTACTCATTGACTTTCACTGCATTTAATGGTGTTTTCCCCATTGAATAAATAACAATACAGCTCACCTGTGGAATGTCATAAGGACTTCCTTGCTGCTTTCACCACAGAAAAGAAAATAATGGCTGATGAGAACCTCTGAATGTCAATTACTTTTGCTTAGTAGGTAGGAGTCATGTTAAAAAAAATGCAACCCATGAGATTTCCTATTCTTCTTTAACCGAAACCTTGCTTATTGCATTCTAACAATGTTGCCTCAAGTCCCCTAATCAGACCTGTGCTAGGATGGCAACCTGTCTCTAGGCAAGATAAGCAATTTAATTTTGGTGGAAGTGGAAAAAATTGACAATTCATAATGAAAAAAAAGCTGCCTCAGCTTGATTTTCTTCCACTACACTTAATGTAATACTCTTTTGGAATCATCTGTGCAATTGGTTTATTTTCTCTTCCACCTGAGAAATGAATAATATTGGTAATATTTTTCCCCTTATTACCATGATTTTCCCTAAAGTAACTATACTATTCTGTGGCATAGGCAGGGACTGCTTGCAGCCATTCATTTACATGTTTGGGGGGTAAGGAAGAACATCTACAAGCAATAGGAGTTTGAGTTTCCCTGGATTTGTCTTTATTTTACTTTATTTATTCTCTTCCATTTCCACCCTGCTGCTTCCAAAGAGCTAAAGGCAGGAGGGTGACTTAGCAGGACATGAGAATTAGGCAAAGCAAACAAGGTAGGAGACTTCTTCTTCTTCTTTGGCAATCACTCATAGCCGAGTGACATTGTCTTCCATAAACACGGTTTTAACAATGAGTCCGTAAGTGACTGTGGAGGCCAGTTCTGGAGCCACACATCCTTCCACAGTGAGGACATTGGTTTCTGGGCAGGAGCTGATCACGGTGTGGATTTAACAAGCGTGCCTTCCTCTTAGCACATTTCTCCCTTGCGTCCTGAGTTCAAGTGTTTTCAACACCCATGACACCTTTGGTAAAGGCTGTTCTCCAACTGGAGCACTCACAGGCCAGTGTGAGACAATATGCCTCTGAATACCGCTTGATGGAAACCACAGGAGGGAAGAATGCTCTTGCCCTCTGGTCCTGCTTGTGGGCATCTGTTTAGTCACTGTGAGAACAGGATGCTGGACTAGACGGGTCTTTGGCCTGATCCAGCAACTAGGCTCTTCTGGTGCTCTTCTGTAGCAACTGGATGTGCAAGCTGGTGGACAGTCAAGCCAGTTAGGGTTGCAATAGGATAATTAAGGAACAGTAGCTGTCCAGGATCCTATTCCAATGCTTCAATGGAGGTTCTAAATGGACCATTGTCCTGATCAAGAGGCTCCTCTTATGTTACAAATGTGTGTCTGTGTCATCTCTCTCTCTCTCTCTCTCTCTCTCTCTCTCTCTCTCTCTCTCTCTCACACACACACACACACACACACACACACACACACACACACATACACACACACACACACAGAGAGAGAGAGAGAGAGAGAGAGAGAGAGAGAGATTAATATCTTTAGATTAGTAAATCACATTGCTCAGGAACCTGGCTTGATATATCTTTTCTATTTTTTATGGTGCTTTCTTCACACTATAGAAGAAAAAAAAAAGAGTTTGGATTTGATATCCCGCTTTATCACTATCCGAAGGAGTCTCAAAGCGGCTAGCATTCTCCTTTCCCTTCCTCCCCCACAACAAACACTGTGAGGTGAGTGGGGCTGAGAGATTTCTGAGAAGTGTGACTAGCCCAAGGTCACCCAGCAGCTGCATGTGGAGGAGCAGAGATGTGAACCTGGTTCACCAGATTACGAGTCTACAGCTCTTAACCACTACACCACACTGGCTCTCTGCACCTCCTGCAAAAAAACTGCAAAACTCCATGAGAGTTTGGATTGCTCCACCCAGGCCCCAACAGTGCTTGCATCTGCAGGTTTTGCTCACAACAATAGTGCACCATGGTTTCTGTGTTTTTAAAAGCCAGGTAAATAAGTCATTCCTGCTCCTCTGTGTCTTTCACCAGTGGTCACACTACACACCTTAATATCCTGAACCCCAGTGTGCTCTGTGGTAAGTCCCAATAGTACATGCAGTGAGCAGCATAGTCTAAACAGAAAGTTCTATTGACCAAAGTCCCAAGGACAAGGCTAGAGAGGAGTCAGACAGTCCAATGATCAAATACAAGTTCTGACCCAATGCAATGAGAAAGGTTCAAAGTCAAGCTGTGAGGCCAGTTTCTCATCTCTGAAGAATAGCCAGGGTTGGAATCCTTGGGTCAGTCCCAAAATAACAGTCTAGTGGAGTCCCCAAAACAGTTCCATCAATGGTGAAAGTTGAGCAGACGCTTTTTCTCCCAATCTTATTTGATGCACCTGAGTTTACTCCAGATGATTAACTGTGTCTCTCCACTTAATGAAGTCACCTGCCCTGAGCTTAATCAAGCAGAGTGACCACAAACCTCCTCCCAGACCTAACAAGTCCCATGATCTTCACCCGATCAACTAATAAGTTGGGCTATGTTCTCTCACCTGCCTCAGTCTCCTAAAATGTACTTCCCACTGTTCCCAATGCATCCGAGCCCATCCTGTTCATGGAGAAGGGGACACCTCTGGTTTTGATAATGTGTCCCTTTCCCCTTGCTCCTGTAAAGTGTTGGCTGCCCCTTCGATGTCCTCTGATGTCCATTGAGCACCTCCTAAGTCCCCAACATCCCCTTCTTCTTCTTCAGCTTGTCATAGTGTATACCAGTTGTGGCTATACCCCTTGCCAGGATCTTCTTTCTCAGTGTCCTGCCAGTTCATGAAATGAATGCTGAAACTATCACAAGACAATGATCTTATGTGAAAGCATTGAAATATGGCACAAATGTGGGTGAATGTTGATGGTCTGATATGAACACATTGTAAGATGACCAGTATCATGAAATCGCAGTATACCTGAAGGAGCATCTCCACCCCCCATCGTTCAGCCCGGACACTGGGGTCCAGCGCTGAGGGCCTTCTGGTGGTTCCCTCACTGAGAGAAGTGAGAGAACAAGGCAGAGGGCCGTTTCAGTAGTTGCTCTCGCCCTGTGGAATAATGCCTTCCCATCAGATGTCAAGGAAATAAACAACTATCTGACTTTTAGAAGACATCTGAAGGCAGCCCTGTTTAGGGAAGTTTTAAATGTTTGAAGTTTTATTCTGCTTTTAGTGTTCTGTTGGGAGCTGCCCAGAGTGGCTGGGCAAACCCAGCCAGATGGGCGGGGTATAAAATTTATTATTATTATTATTATTACATTATACTTGTCCATAGAATCAAAGCACACCAGAAGCAGATTCCATAAAAAAAATAACATTTCCAAATGGCCATGACAACATTAAATTAATATTCAGAAGTGCTGAAGCCCCATAAAATCAATTTTCCCCGGCCAAATTTTGTAAAGACTAAACAAAACCACCCTACACAGATAGCCTAACAGTGATGAAACCAAATAGAAACCTTTCTCTTTCTCTGTTTCTTTTGCCAGTGCGAAAGGTTAGCCATTATTTATGTATATATTCCTCTGAAACTTGTGGGCTTATTTTTTATTTACTTGCCCAAGGATCTCTAACCCAAGTCAAGCTTTAATCAGCACATGTCATGGCACCAGCACGAAAGGCGAGATTAAGGTGTGTTGCTTGTTAGTATCACTCTTCACAGTGTTGCTGTGCTCTGTAGCCCCCAGGCACGATACCTTGAGCTGTGATTTCACAAGATAAGTCTGATGGGCCTTGCAGCAGACTTTGAAGGGGGAAACTCAGAAGTGTAAGCCCAGGTTGCAGAGGGGGTGGTGGGAGAAACCATCCTGGGAAATTTTGATGTGGTCGTCTGAGGCAGAGTCACTGGTGAGTACAGTTTCGTGAATCACAGAATAGTGAATTAAAGGATGGGTGGGGTGGAATACAAAGCAGTATAAAAGTAGTGGATGCCTTGAGTTGATACAGAGTGTGAGCTATTCCCTCTTCCACCCCCCACATTTTGGTGTCTCCCTTTCCTCCTCCCTTGCTAGCAGTAAGCTATGTCTACATTTATTTTGGGCACAGGATGCAATGCCCAGTTAATATTATTGATTACATTTCTGTGCCCCTTCCTGTTCAAATGAATCCCAAAGCGATTTACATACAATGAAGGACAACACTGGCAGAATGATAGAACATCATAACTATCATGGATTTGTAACTGGCTGACTGACCAAACCCAAAGGGTGCTCATCAATAATTCCTCTTCATCCTGGAGAAGAGTGACTAGTGGGGTGCCACAGGGTTCTGTCTTGGGCCCGGTCTTATTCAACATCTTTATCAACGACTTGGATGATGGACTCAAGGGCATCCTGATCAAATTTGCAGATGACACCAAACTGGGAGGGGTGGTTAACACCCCAGAGGACAGGATCACACTTCAAAACGACCTTGACAGATTAGAGAACTGGGCCAAAACAAACAAGATGAATTTTAACAGGGAGAAATGTAAAGTATTGCACTTGGGCACAAAAAATGAGAGGCACAAATACAAGATGGGTGACACCTGGCTTGAGAGCAGTACATGTGAAAAGGATCTAGGAGTCTTGGTTGACCACAAACTTGACATGAGCCAACAGTGTGACGCGGCAGCTAAAAAAGCCAATGCAATTCTGGGCTGCATCAATAGGAGTATAGCATCTAGATCAAGGGAAGTAATAGTGCCACTGTATTCTGCTCTGGTCAGACCTCACCTGGAGTACTGTGTCCAGTTCTGGGCACCACAGTTCAAGAAGGACACTGACAAACTGGAACGTGTCCAGAGGAGGGCAACCAAAATGGTCAAAGGCCTGGAAACGATGCCTTATGAGGAACGGCTAAGGGAGCTGGGCATGTTTAGCCTGGAGAAGAGGAGGTTAAGGGGTGATATGATAGCCATGTTCAAATATATAAAAGGATGTCACATAGAGGAGGGAGAAAGGTTGTTTTCTGCTGCTCCAGAGAAGCGGACACGGAGCAATGGATCCAAACTACAAGAAAGAAGATTCCACCTAAAGATTAGGAAGAACTTCCTGACAGTAAGAGCTGTTCGACAGTGGAATTTGCTGCCAAGGAGTGTGGTGGAGTCTCCTTCTTTGGAGGTCTTTAAGCAGAGGCTTGACAACCATATGTCAGGAGTGCTCTGATGGTGTTTCCTGCTTGGCAGGGGGTTGGACTCGATGGCCCTTGTGGTCTCTTCCAACTCTATGATTCTATGATTCTACTACTGTGCAGGTTCAATAAATTAGCAAATCATCAATTTAAAAAGAACAACAGTTAAGAAAACTTGCTGAACATTGTTACATTCCCCTACACACTCATAATAGCTCAGTAATCATTCACTCTACCCCAGGGTTTCCCCAACTTGGGTCTCCAGCTGTTTTGGGACTACAGTTCCCATCTTCCCTGACCACTCATTCTGCTAGTAAGGGATGCTGGGAGTTGCAGTCCACAAACAGCTGGAGACCCAAGTTGGAGAAATCCTGTTCAACTCCATTCAACTCAAATCCCATCTTTTATCTGGATATGTCTTTTTATGGGTAGTATCTAATGGTTTTAATGTAAGTCATCTTTGGTGGCTTTTGTGAAGAAAGTAACTAATAATGAGAATAAAAATAATTCATAAAAAGTAACACCCAGCACAAAAGAGGACCCTGATCCATTAATACTGTCAATGAGACGTGCATTTGTACATCCCATCTGGGATGGTAGCATCCACCTCCATTTTTCTGTTCCACATTATTTTTGCACATGTTCATTCATGAGCCTGTTCCATCTAGTTTCTGTATTAAACTGTTCTTGATGCTTTTCAAAAAAATATACACTCAAATCCACATGCATCTATTTAAACATACATTTTTCAAAATAGTTTTCTCTCAAAATTACATATTTCTAAACATATTGGGCGGAATTCCACACTGTGCTCTTCTAATTGTTCCATCTGCACAACCATTGTTATTTGTTTGCCAGATGGAATCATCCACCTTCTCCTCCCTCTGTTTGCTGTTCTGGCAGTTCTCCTGATCCCCCAAAATCATTTTTGGGGCTGCATGGAAGGAGGGGGGGAGCCCTACTGCAGAAGCAGAAGTCTTAGCGTACGGCTTCCATTGATGGGATTGGTTCAGTGAGTCCCACTCATACAAATGTGTTCAACTATATTTTACTCAGAGTAGACTGTTTGAAATTAATGAACTGAGTCATGTTTATTAATTTCAGTGGGACTCCTATGAGTAAAGCCTAGTTGAATACCTCTCAAAATACACATTTTAAATGCATTTTTTATATGTAATTTTGAGCCCTGAACTACAACCTCAGTTCTGATCCTCACAGTCATCTAAGTGGTGCAGATAGGGTCAGTTCATGCTAGAAATTGCAATGATCAAATTTGTCAAGCAGCCCTTCCTAACAGAGTCACATCGCCGGAGTGGCAAGTCAGAACTTCCTTGACGCCATATTGTCTGTTGCATTCTTCTGCCTCCATTTGTCTTTCATTGCCCCTGCTGGTTTCTCTCCTACTGTATTAGTCTTGGACTCCTTGTCAAAGTGTGCTCAATGGCAGGGAGTTGGAGTTGGCAAATAAGGAAGCCCTCTCTTGGCTGCCTTGGCAATGGAATGAAGAGCAGCGAAGTTGTGAGACACATGTGGTCACTAAGCAATTACCGGTAGGCAGAGAACATGGCCCAGTTGCCTTGGCAATGGCAACATGCTTCTATAGCACCACATGGTCTTATGAGGAGGTGTGTATCCTGGAGATACAATAAATCCTTGTGTAAAAAAAAATCCCAAGGTCCCTATGAGTGTCCCAGGGTGTCTCTTTACTTCAGATACCATCTGGTGGGTCCTTGGGTCCGAGATATTGAGTACTCCTTTAGTCACAGAATCCTCTCTTTATTTTCTATAGTACAGGTGCCCCCACTGAATCCAGCTGCCTTTTCTCCTACCTCTCCTGGCTCACCAATGGGGTTAAGAGTCTCAGATCCTTCTCTATCCTTTTCCCATATCTGCAGCCTTCACCTCCTTTGAGGTATGAACATTTTTCTCATCTTCTCCATTTCCTTCTCTTAGCCTGCTTGGTGTGCCTTTTCTCTGCTTCCCTTGGCACATCCAAGTTCCCACTCACTCCACCTACAACTGCGCCCACAACTCCAATATTGTTGTTCTTCATTACCTGACCTTCACCCTAAGGTCCCAGGGTGGGTTTAAACATTGAAACCCAATATCAAAAACAGTTTAAAACAACTTGCAACACAAAAATAAGGTGAGTCCTAATATATATATACCTCAAGTGTCAGAAGTCAGGGCAAAGAGTTGAGTCTTCAGCATCCTCCAGAAGTTGTATGATGAGATTGCCAATGCACTTCTGTGAGGAGGGTGCTCCACAACATACGGGCAACCCAGAGAATGTTCTTCTTCCCCGAGCTTCTGAAGGTGAAGGAACTACCAAGAAGCCCCCTTTGCCAATATCAGCACCCAAGAGGGTCAGTGGGGAAGGAGACGGTCTTTCAGATATTTGGGGGCTGAGTTGTTTAGGGCTTTAAACCCTAACACGAGTACTTTTGATTGATCCCAGGAACTTTCAACCAGTGCAGCTGTTTTAAAGCAGGGTTTTACAGTAGTACCTCGGGTTAAGTACTTAATTCGTTCCGGATGTCTGTTCTTAACCTGAAACTGTTCTTAACCTGAAGCACCACTTTAGCTAATGGGGCCTCCTGCTGCCGCTGCACCACTGCTGCACGATTTCTGTTTTCATCCTGAAGCAAAATTCTTAACCCGAGGTAATATTTCTGGGTTAGCAGAGTCTGTAACCTGAAGCATATGTAACCTGAAGCATATGTAACCCGAGGTACCACTGCATATGAATTTGAAATGGAATCCCAGACAGCAATGTGGTTGCTGCATTTTGGACCAACTGAAGTTTCTGAGTCGTCTTCAAGGGCAGCTCCACATAGAGTGCATTGCAGTAATCCAGTCTGGATAGAGTGTAGTGGCTAAGACATCTCTGTCCAAAAGGAGTTGCAGCTCGTGAATCAGCCGGAGCTCAAATAAGACACTCCTAGCCACAAAGACTCCTAGGAGCTTCTGGGAACACACTGAGTGATCTGTCTTTGCACCACTGCTCCACTTCCAGCCTGCCCACCCCACCTTCTGCACCCACAAAACCTTCTGCACCCTCATGATAATCCTCTTGGGCAGGAATCCTGATGACAATTTAAGAATAATTCAAATCCCTTTTTGGCAAGTCACTGTGAATTCAAAGCCCTTGCAGGATCCCAGGCCCTCCACAAGGTACCAGTGAGACAGTTTCCCATTATCTCTTACTAAGAACCCACTTATCACGAAACTGGCAGTCCCGTGTGACTCATCGGTGAATTTGGCCCACGGTTTTCCTCTACCGATGCCTTCCTCCTCTTCATCAAATCCCACTTTATTTGATCCCTGCCAGGAAATTGCCTTTGTGCGTTGCAACGGAGCACAATGCACTTTACATCATTAGCTTTTCTATTTGTTCATGTTCAATTGCTTTAGCCGTGGCTTCGGCAGGATTAATGTAAAGATGATGAAAAAAGGAGGGGAAAAATACATACCAACCTGAGGAATGCAGAGTTAGTCTGTTAGCTCTGCCTCGTTGGAACTTCCTGGGCTGGAACTTACTGATCCGGAGGCAGGCAGGCAGGCAGCAAAAACATTTCCTTTTAATGACATGACTAGGCTGCTAACAGCTATGTAAACCTCCCTCCCTCGTTTTTTGCCTCTGCCCCCTCCAATTGCATTGCCTGCTTTAACTTCCACAACACATATGGACATAGGAAGCTGCCTTATACTGAGACAGACCATAGAGCCATCTCATTCAATATTGCCTACTCTGACTGGCAGTGGCTCTCCAGAGTTTCAGATGGGGGAATTCTCAGTCCTACCTGAGGATTGAACCTGGGGCCTCCTGTGTGCAAGGTGGATCCTCCACCTATCCATGTGCCTTCTCTCCCTCTGCTTCCTGCAATTTCATGTGCTCTCCTCACCATTTCTCTTTTCTTCCTGCTCTTTCAAATTGAAATTGAGGTTGAATCCTGACAAGACAGAAGTACTGTTTTTAGGGGACAGGGGGCGGGCGGGTGTGGGGGATTCCCTGGTCCTGATGGGGTAACTGTGCCCCTGAAGGACCAGGTGCGCAACCTGGGAGTCATTTTGGACTCACAGCTGTCCATGGAGGCGCAGGTCAATTCTGGGTCCAGGACAGCTATTTGCCAGCTTCATCTGGTATGCAGGCTGAGACCCTACCTGCCCGCAGACTGTCTCGCCAGAGTGGTGCATGCTCTAGTTATCTCCCGCTTGGACTACTGCAATGCGCTCTACGTGGGGCTACCTTTGAAGGTGACCTGGAAACTGCAATTAATCCAGAATGCGGCAACTAGACTGGTGACTGGGAGTGGCTGCCGGGACCACATAACACCGGTCCTGAGAGATCTGCATTGGCTCCCAGTACGTTTCCGAGCACAATTCAAAGTGTTGGTGCTGACCTTTAAAGCCCTAAATGGCCTCGGTCCTGTATACCTGAAGGAGCGTCTCCACCCCCATCGTTCAGCCTGGACACTGAGATCCAGCGCTGAGGGCCTTCTGGCTGTTCCCTCATTGCGAGAAGTGAGGTTACAGGGAACCAGACAAAGGGCCTTCTTGGTAGTAGCACCTGCCCTGTGGAATGCTCTCCCTTCACATGTGAAGGAAACAAGCAGCTATCCTATCTTTACAAGACATCTGAAGGCAGCCCTGTTTAGGGAAGTTTTTAATATTTAATGCTGTGTTGTTTTTAACACTCGATTGGGAGCCACCCAGAGTGGCTGGGGAAACTCAGCCAGATTGGGCGGGGTATAAATAATAATAATAATAATAATAATAATAATAATAATAATAATAATTAGGCACTAAGCCAGGAGACCCCTGGTAAGTGCACCTGTACCCCTTTGTGGCAATTCATCTGAGGCTGCAGAAGGGGCAGCGCTGCTACCACATGAAGTGTTTGCACAACTTTCAGTGACATCACAGAAATTCAGCCAATGGCCAGGGAGTGTACTCACGCACAAAGGCAGAAATACGGCTGATGTCATTTTGCTCCTCTTTTAACGCAAATGACTTTTTTCGAGCATAAAAAAGAGCGTCTGAGAGTAAGCATGAGCTGTCCTTCTCTCTTTTCTCTGAAGATGCGGTGGCTGCATTTGTTTACCCCCCCACCCCCAGCCTGCTACATGGCAATTTAGTGCATTCTTTCTTCAGCGCTGGTTGGAGGCAGCTTGTTTGGATTCTGGAAACGTAGATACAATCTCCTTGGAGACCCCATGATGTTCTTCTTCATTCCTTACTGAAGGACTTTCATTTCTAATGAAGTCACCAGGGGTAGGAGCACAGCCGCTGCATGGGGAACTGCAGAGGGGAACAAATTCAGAGAGAAATAAAGCCATCCCAGTTGCAAATATGACATCATCACATGGTGGCATTATTTTAAAGAGAAATCATAGTGATCACTTTATATATTTCCTTCCTCCTATTTATAAACCTGCCTTCCAGTTTACTGATCCCAGGACGAGGCACCAGAAAATGTGGGTCTGCATTAATAAGGCCAGCACCACATAAAATACCTTTAAAACACCGAAAACCACACAACATGACTCTCAGAATAATTCATTGCACGGTAAGGGATACTGATAGACTGACAGAGTCTGGCTCCGAGAGCTTTCTTTCTCCCAAAGCCTGAATGCAGCAGAACATTTTTAACTATTGTCAAAAACTCAGTAGGGTCAGTGCCAGATGCACTTCCCGGGAGGGTCTGGGACCTTGCCATGCAAAGATATGTGCCATGCCGAAAGTCCTAGGTCCTTTCATTTGCCTGCTGCACTCAAGTATGTTGGAAGACACTGTTCCATCACCTGTGTGAAAGCAAGATTGAACATCCAACCCAGTCAGCTTTTTGTAATGGAAGACATGGTCTTCTCCTTCACCGCAGACAGCAAAATGTCCTAAGCCAACCCCACTTTTCATCATCAGGACAATATTAAAAAGTAAGGTGTATCAAAGAGCAAAGATTCTAAAATGCGAAACTTTGGAGGTGAGCTGGCGTTCATTAAATCCAATTCTGAAGATTCTGCAGCAATTGGGGTACGGAAGCTGTTCTAAAGTGAAATGTAAGTGTTTTACAAAAGGTATTAGTGGATTATATGACTTGGCAGGGGTAAGAGACTTCACTCATTAGGGTTAATTTCTGATCCTGGTGTTATCATTGTGTCTTCTTTTTATTAAGGACAGCACTTGACAATGCGTGAGGAAAAGCTGACTGCATCAATTTAAGGCCTTAAAGAATGATTCATAAGAAAGGAATTTAAATGTTCATTTGCATGGGGGTCATTTTCAAGAAAGAAAGAAAGAACTTAAGTTAGTAAGAGATTCAGTTAAGGTGCAGGAAATGTGATTTCCGTGCTTCAAGAATTAGTTCAGTGGTCGGGAACTAATAACCCACAAGCCCAGTTGAGCCCATCCGGCCCATGAAGTCATTTTGGCTCAGCCACGCCCACCTGCTCTGCAGACCTAGTGCTTATAGTTCTGCATAAAGGGCTGGATTAAATAGGAACCTAGGAAAGTGCCTTAGACTGAGTCAGAACATTGGTACATTGGCCAGTAATGTCTACACTGACTGGCAGCAGTTCTCCAAGGCTTCAGGCAAGAGACCATCTTGAAGCACTACCTGGAGATGCTGGGGATTGAAACTGGGACCTTCTGCATGCAAGACAGATGTTCTACCACTGAACCACAACCCTTCCATTTTGGGGGGGAAAGTTCCACACAACACAGCTGTGAACTGTCAGATGACGGATTTCCAGCTTGCTCTGTTAGAAATTAAGGCCAGCAGCATTTATGCTTCTCCAAGATTGAGGGAAAGCAAAACTTGGCAATCAGAAAACTCAGCAAAACTTTACACACACTGCTGCCTTTCCTGCCTTGTCAATACTGCTTTGGGAAGTCAAGGTGATGTAATCAGGTGCCTGTATCGGGCTTGCTAATACAATTGCAAAAAAAGTCATTGGATTGGAAGATGTATTGGAAACTGCATTTGTCCCTGGTAAGTGCTTGAATTTGTTTTCCTGCAATTTGATTCCCCCCACCCCCCCACACCTGTATTTATTACAGTCTAGTTTTTAACACTGCTTGGGAGAGAGCAGGGAAAGGAAACAAAATAACTTCAATCAAAAATACAAGGAGAGTCGGCCCAGATCTGAAATGATCAGGGTACAATCTCCAAATACTTGGTTCTGTTTGATACGGCCATGGTTGATAAACCTTCTATGGGGTCCTTGCTATATATATATTTAATATTGGCTGTGACTTCTGGAAGAGCTCAACTCCCCTGCACTCATTCCACACCTGCAGGAGTCACAATGTCCCTTCTAGACCATCAAAACAGCCACAGGGGGGAAACTCGATTAAAAGAATATAACGTGAAGTCTCTGAAAGATAGAGAGCCTTTTCCCACCCACGAGGCGCACTCCATTCTGGGCAACCTTCCGAGGGCGACATGCCACATGGTGGGTGAGGCCAGAGACAAGACTGGAAGGAGAAACAAATGCAACTGTCACCTTTGTACAGTTGGTTACTTCCCACAGGACTCTCTCACACACACACCTCTCCACCAAGACAAGAGAGTAGAAGGACACATTCCAGCCTGGTAAAACCACCTGGGGTCCAAACAAGGGCCAGAGAAGGGATATGGCCTGAGCAGAGTTCAGCTAAAGAGAGGCCTGGGGGCTGCATTGAGCCACTGGGACTACCAGTGGTCTAGAGCACTCTCTACCTTCTCTTGAAGCTCATCCTTCTATGTCTTCTCATAATGCTCAGTGTTCTTCTTCTCCCTTTACACATGTTTCTTCCATTAGGAGGGGACTTATTTATGATACATACAGTTCTTGTCTCTTTCATAGTGTTGCCTCATACACCTCTCAGGAACCAAAGTAAGCCGAAGTCATAGGCAACTGCTTGGGGTCAGGTCGATAATGTAGATCTGAAAGCTCCACAGGCAGAGCTGTTCCAAATATCCCAGTAGTGGAACTTTGGGTAGTTCCATGGGGGACCCCTTCCAAAGGTTATGGGGGGAGGCAATGCCCAGGGAAGTTTGTGCAGACTTTCAGGGTTCAACAGTGGCTTCCTCTTCCCCTTCAGAGGGACTATTGCCTTTAAGTAGATGTGGACCCTGCCGGTGTTACTGAGCTGCAACTCCCATCATCCCTGGTTATTATTCTTTTCAGTAGTTCAGCAACATCTGGAGGGCCAAAGATTCCTTCCTTTTAAGGAAGACTCTCTTTTTTTTCCCCTTTCCAAAAGAAGAAAATGGTAAAAAAGCTCATGGACCACTTTAAAACATTGTAAGTTTATTAAGAAGCCCTCTGAATGTTAAATGTCTCACCACCTATTTCAAGTATTTCCCCTTCCCACCTGTGTTGGAAAGGAGGAGATATTAGCCCAGTCCTAATAAGGCAGTTTATTCTCAGGACTGCTTGGCTGAAGAGGATTGTTTCCATCATTCTCCTGGCTGAAAAGCAATTATTTGAGGGTGACTGGAGCAGAGAGGTTTCTCGTTCTTTGTTTGGCTTCCAGGATGCCACAGGTAATATTCCCTGCTTCAAACCTGTAGAATGTTGTCACTGGAGAAGCAAACATGGAACAAATAAACTTTACTTAATACTGTGCTACTCTTATGACAGCCGAACTCAAGATAACTGTTGTACTAGGTTTCCGCAGGAGCAGCCAGCAGGAGGCGGTGCCGCATACCTGTGAGCGGGAAGGGAAGTTGGGGGCAGCTCTGGCACCATGGTAGAGGCAACTACCCCAGCCTCATTGCAGCTCTGCTCTGACTGCTCACCATCCCAGTACATGGCAGCCACTTTGCTATTGGGAAGCTTAGCCCATGTTGCCACACCTCCTTGTCAGCCTCTCATGGGTTTCAGTTCTCTGTAGTTGCTACCCAGAACTTCCTTTCATTCATACACTGAGAGAACAAATTGGTTCCTGCTATTATTTTACCATACACCAGCCCCAAATGTTGGTGCCTGGCAGTTTCAACTAAGTAGGCTTGGGAAAATGCAATACTTTCCTTTCAATTTCTCTCTAGGGTGGGGCAGCTGTTAAGGATAACAACAACAACAGCAACAACAATTTATTGTTTATAACCCACCTATCTGGCTGGGCTTCCCCAGCCACTCTGGGCAGCTCCCAACCAAATATTAAAAACACAATACAGCATTAAACATTAAAATCTTTCTTAAACAGGGCTGTCTTCAGTTGTCTTCTAAAAGTAAGATAGTTGCTTACTTCCTTGACATCTGATGGGAGGGTGTTCCACAGGGTGGGTGCCACTACCGAGAAGGCCCTCTGCCTGGTTCCCTGTAACCTCACTTCTCGCAGTGAGGAAACCACCAGGAGGCCCTTGGAGCTAGACCTCAGTGTCTGGGCTGAACAATGGGGGTGGAGATGCTCCTTCAGGTATACAGGACCGAAGCCATTTAGGGCTTTCAAGGTCAGCACCAACACTTTGAATTGTGCTTGGAAACTTACTGAGAGCCAATGTAGGTCTCTCAGGACTGGTTTTATATGGTCATGGTGGCCACTCCCTGTCACCAGTCTAGCTGCCGCATTCTGGATTAATTGCAGTTTTTGAGTCACCTTCAAAGGTAGTCCCACATAAGCGCATTGCAATTAGTCCAAAAGGATGCTCATTTCCTCTAGGCAGCACTGTTCCAAGGGTACATTCAGAAAGTGTGAGTAATGCAAATTCCTCTACTATCTCTCCCTTTAGATTGGGAACATTATAAGAGCCTGCTGGGTCAGTGCAGTGGCACATTTAACCCAGCATCCTGTTTTATAGGAAGTCTTCAGTCAGGACCTGAGCACATGTGCACTCTCCCCTCCTGCAGCTTCCAGCAACTCCTATCCAGAAACATACTTTCTCTGAGTGTGGATAGCCATCATGAGCAATAACTGTTGGTAGTCTTCTGCTCTATGAATTTGTCCAATCTTCTTTTAAAGCTCTCCAAGTTGGTGGCCATCTGTGTGTCCTGTGGGAAGGAGTTCTGGAGTTTAATTATGAACTGCGAAAGTTTAAAAATAAAATAAAATGCCAAGTCAGGCAGCAAGTGTATTCGTGAACACTAAAAATAGTAGCATTCTTGTTCATCTCATTTGCAGTATGCTTTCTTTGCAATGATAGTCTGCTTTCCCTTGAAATTTGCATATGCAGAGATCCGTGAAAGGCTGGATGAAAGGCCGGCAAAGAGCTCTGTCAAGTGGGCCTGCACCGCCTGGAGGGAAGAAAAGCAAGGTTGCCTTTTTGATGAGACAGGTGTGCCGATTAGGATCAGGGGGTGACAAGCTGGGCTCCCTTGGCATTTGCTTTGGCTTCAAGGAGAATGCTGTAGGACACATCACACTCGCTCCACTAGGAAAGCTACTCACTGAACCTATATAGGAATCTGTACTGTACCGAGAAAGACCATTGGTCCATTGGCTGCATGCCACTGGAAGGAGCAGATTCACCATTTGGGGGTGCTCCTGGATTCAACACTATCACTGGAGGCTCAGGGGGCCCCAGTGACTAGGAAAGCCTTCTTCAAGTCTGTCTGGTTTGCCAGCTATGGAGGCATGTGTCTCCTGATGCTGCAGGTAGTTTAGCCATCTGTTAGAATCCTCCGTGCTGGAAGGCCCACCACTTGCCGCCTTGACATGTGTCCGTCTTGGCTGATTAGAGCGTGTCCGGACGAGGTGCAGGCCCCCCTGGGTGAGATCATCAATTTGTCCCTCAACCTGGGACATTCCCAGGGGAGTTGAAGGAGACAGTGGTGCATCCACTCTTAAAGAAAACTTCATTAGATCCTTTAGATCTATCCAATTACTGCCCGGTTTCGGATCTTCTGTACCTGGGCAAGGTAATTGAGAGAGTGGTTGTGGAACAGCTTGGTAGGTTTCTGGATGAAGCATCGGCCTTGGATACATTTCAGTCCAGTTTTCAACCTGGTTATGGGACCGAGACGGCTCTGGTCACCCTTACAGACGATCTCCATAGACAGCTGTATCAAGGCGGGTTGGGACTGCTGATTCTTTTAGATTTGTCAGCAGCCTTCGACATGGCTGACCACGAACTTTTGCACCACCGTCTTGCTGACGTGAGGATTCAGGGTACAGTCCAACAATGGCTGACCTCCTTTATCTCAGGTCGGGGACAGAGGGTGGTGCTAGGGAGTTGTAGTCGTGGCACTCCTTGGTGTGTGGAGTGCCGCAGGGCGCAATCCTTTCTTCGATGCTTTTCAATATCTTTATGCACCCCCTTGCCCAGCTTGTCTGAAACTTTGGGCTGGGTTGTCACCAATATGCTGATGACACCCAGATTTATCTGTTTATGGACGGCCATCCTGACTCGGCCCCAGACACACTGACCAGATGCTTGGAAGCTGTGGCTGGATGGCTGCGTGGGAGCCGGTTGAAGTTAAATCCTTCAAAGACAGAGGTCCTCTGGCTGGGTCAGGATGACATGGGGTTGGGGGGCCAACTCCCATCTCTTGTGGGGGCTCAACTAGTGCCAGTGCTTTCTGTCAAGAGTTTGGGTGTAACCTTCGACGCCTCTCTCTCTATGGAGGCGCAGGTTGCAGCTACAGCAAAGGTGGCATTTTTCCATCTCCACCATATTAAGCAGTTGGTCGCTTACCTTTCTCGCCCTGATCTGGCCACAGTGATCCATGCGATGGTCACCTCCAGGCTTGACTATTGTAACTCGCTCTATGCGGGGCTGCCCTTGAAGCTGACCCAGAAACTCCAGCAAGTGCAGAATGCCGCGGTGAGGCTCCTTATGGGGTCCTTGCCACGGGATCACATTCTTCCAGTGCTTTACCAGCTGCACTGGCTCCCAGTGGAGTACAAGGTCAGGTTTAAGGTACTGGTTTTGACCTTTAAAGCTCTATGCGGCCTAGGACCCTCACACCTACAGGACTGCCTCTCCTGGTATGCCCTGCGGAGGACCTTACAGTCCATAAATAACAACACTTTTGGAGGTCCCGGGCCTCAAGGTGGTTAGATTGGTCTTAACCTCATACTGGCCCCGACCTGGTGGAATGCTCTATTGTGGGAGACCAGGGCCCTGCGAGATTTGACATCTTTCCGCAGGGCCTGCAAGACGGAGATGTTCCACCAGGCCTTTGGTCTGGACACAGTCTGACCCCCCCTTCTTCTTCTTTTTTTGATGGAACCCCTTATATGGGGTCCTGCATATAAATTTTCCCTCAGCCCTTTCACTGGCCCATGTAGGATGAGCATGGATAGCAGGCTCTGGTGAATATTTGATGTTTCCTCCCCTTATGGTCTTGATTTATGTGCTGCAAGTAAAACAAGGCTGCATTTAAGCTGTATTTTAATCAATTGTTTTTTTTTAAAAAAACGACACAAAAACACTGTATTTTATATTTGGTGTTAGCCACCCTGAGCCTGGTCTTGGCTGGGAAGGGTGGGGTATAAATAAAAAATTATCTATCTATCTATTTATCTATCTATCTATTTATCATCTATCCATCTATCTATCTATCATCTATCTATCTATCATCTATCTCTCTATCTCTCTGTCTTGACTAGCAGACATAGAGAGCCTTATCCTCCATCTTAATGTGCTGCTCTGCTGCAAGGCAGCCATGTTCAGGGCTCAGGCCAAATACTGACACTTAACAGAGCTCTGATGTTGCAACAGCAACAGTCAAACTTAGGCTGAGCCCTATATAGGAAGAGCAGCTGTATCCCAATTGCCTTTTTGGTTAAAGGAGTTCAGCCTGCTCCAGGAGACTCCAGTCTTATTGGGGTTTCTGCAGTGGTGCTTCTGCCTTCTGCAGAAGAAGGCAAAGCAATATGCTCAGCACAGAGGGGCTCCAGCAATTATCTTTCTGATCCAGAGTCTTTGGCCTCATCCCTGGAAGAAGAGGCACCAGATTCCAGGGCAATGAAAGTTAACAATGGAATTCAGAAAGTGGAATTGCCCCAGGCACTGCAGAAATTGCATGGGTTGAATCAAACTGTTGATGGATGGGCTTTTGATCCAATGAACTCAAAAGGAGGATAATGTGCAATTATAAGAAAGGGAACAATTTGATAAAGGAGATTCCAGCTAAACACCAGGAAGAACTTTCTGACAGTAAGAGCTGTTCGATTGTGGAGCAGACTCCCACAGCAGGTGGTGGATACGCCTTCCTTGGAGGTAGAGCAGAGGTTGGGTGGCCCTTTGCCATGGAAGCTTTAGTTGAGATTTTTGCATTGCAGGGGGTTGGACTAGATGGCCTTTGGGTCCCCTCCAACACATATCCCCTGCAATACTTTGTGGGAAATGCAACTTAGATGTGGCTGAAAGGAAATGCTGTTCAAATAAATGTGAAGTGCAAGGATGTCACACTTCCAAAGTAAATTTCCTTTTTTAATTGAATAGGTCACTGACCAGTGACAGCTTCCCTTCTGATAATGTGAAGAATTACAGCTTTCTGCTCTTAAGAACTCTTAAGGCCATGGAGGTTAAAATCTCCTTTTACACATCTACCTAATTGCTCAAATGTTTAAATGCTAGAACATACCCTGCACACTTGAGTTAGGGTTTTGTTTTAGTTTTTTTTTGTGGGGTGGTTTTTTTTTTTTTGGCAGGCTGAATAGCTGATAATCTTTTGGGCCTTTTTCTTTTTCTTTTTGTTCTGAGAAATGTCGTTTGAGACGTGTCAAATCTGCCGCTGTTAAAACCTCTGTAATTCAGTTCCTTTGGCCAGCTACAGCATATCGATCCCCACCTCCATTGATTCTGGCACCATGCTGGAAATGGAACAGTTGTGAATTTGTCCAAATGAAAGAACAACAACAAGGCATATAAATAGGGAAGAAAATAAGCTGACTTTTTTCTTTCTTTCTTTCTTCTTAGGAGTGAATAATAGCACCTAGGCACACGGCTGCCAACATGATTTCCTGGGCATGGGACAAGGTTTCTATTCAGCCACCCACTCCCTTGTACAGTAATTGCATGACCCAGATTCCAGATCCCTTGGTTTCTGGCCCCTAAACCTGAGCCAAGACCAACTAATGCACAAGAAGCTGCCTTATGCTGGCAATGGCTTTTCCTTATGTGGCAGGCAATTGACCTGCCTAGCTCACGGTGTACTCTGGGAAAGCACACTGCCAAAAGAGAGAGGGGACGAAAAGGACACCGGCTAATATAAAATATGTATATAATGATTCATGTGCATAGGTGCTCATTTAGAAATAAATGCTACAATTTAAAGAGAAAGTCTGATTGATTGATTGATTGATTGATTGATTGATCGATCGATTGATTGCCCTTCATCCAAAGATCTTAGGGTGGGTCAGAGCATAAAAATGAAAAATAAAAACACAAAATACATAGAAAAAATAAGAACAAGAACAAAACAAATCAATAGCCCCTCCCCCAACATCACATTTAAAAGGACATGGAATGTTAATCAGGCAAAGGCCTGGCTGAAAATGAACATTTTCACATCACACGTAAAGGTATATAATGAAGGTGCCTGGCGAACCATCCTGGGGAGAGCATACCACAAATGGGGAGCCACTGCAGGAAAGGCCCATTCTCATGTTGCCACTCTCTGAACCTCTCATGGAGAAGGCTCAAAAAGAAGGGCCTCCAATGGTGATCACAGTCTGGGTCAATTCCTATGGGGAGAGGTGGTCCTTGAGGTATTGCAGTCCTGAGCCATTTAAGGCTTTCTAGGTCAAAGCCAGCACTTTGAATTGGGCAGTTAGGCCAAGAACAGTGTAATATGCTCAAAACTTGCCTCAATGAACAACCTGGTCACTGAATTCTGTAGTGTCTGTGACCAGGTGACCTCTTTGCCTTCTCAGTCTGCTTTCCAGGTGTTCAGTGTTGATGGATGATGCCCGTCTTCCTTCCAATACTTATTTATTTTTAAACGCAACTATCCTCATATCCACAGCGTACATTCAAACCACACTTACATCACTTTAAACAGTCATGCCCCACAATAATCATGGGAACTGCAGTTTGCTAAGTGTGTTGAGGGTTGTTAAGAGAGGCCTCATAGACCTATGGCTCCCTCAACATGATGATTTATGGGTTCATCCACATCTTTGCTTGTCCCACATCTAGAAAGCATGGGTCCAAGCAGTTTTCCCCTTGTCCCACTCCTTTCCCAGGGAAAACCCTCTCTTTAGTGCTAAATCCAACTAAACATCAATCCAGAGAACACTCAAATTACCATTAGCTCTGACTGAGCGCTAAAGAGAGGTTTTCCCCATAGTGGGAGGCCAGAAAGCAGATGAGCAAGAGGAAGAGACAGTGGGTCTGCAGGATTTCAGTCAGAAGCCTTTCCCCAGCCCTACCTGGAGACGCCAGGGATTCTATATGCACCTTTTGCATGCAAAGCACACACTCTGCCATTGAACCCATTACTCTGCTAGTGAAGGAGAAATCTGTTCAGTTTTTCATTTCCCCAATCAAGTTCCAGGTTGGTTGGCATCCGTCTGCCTCGGGAGACAATGGAGGCGTGCACCTTAGGAAGTGAGGTCAATAAATGTTTATGTGAGTCAAAACTGTGTAGAAAAATGGGTTCGCTGGGAGAAATTTGCACTAAAATGCTAATGAATTTTAATGAGGATTTTTTTTAAAAAAAACATTACAATAAATCACAAATTGCCGTGTAAATATGTTGAACTGAAATTAATATTTGATAAGTGAGGAACCGAGAGATACGAGAACTGATAAATTCATCCTTCCCTACATGCAACCATGATTCCAGTATTCTAGAAAGCAGAATGAACACAAATGAAGACTAATCTAAGAAGCGCTATATTGATTTGGGGTTATTATGCCTAGTATTATTAGTAGATTAAGAAAATAATTCCTTTTATACATCCTCCCTGAAGTGCAAGTTAACATAATGATTTTAGACCAGAAATAATTTGAATGCTGGCTAGATCTTACTCATTTCCACGGGGAGTTGAGTTAACATCCTCTCAATCCTCTTAGTGCTTTTTTCTCAGGTTAGCTGTAACAAGAAACCACATATAACTGATTTTACTGTTCACAGCTTGATGAAGAAATAGCATACTGGTAGGTATGCAATGACAGAGAAATGTGAAGGCAGCACAATAAAAAATTTCTTGACAATGCTGGGCTTAGTTATGGAATCACAGAATTGTATAACTGGAAGGGACCCAAAGGGTAGTCTCATCCAATTCCCTCCAAGGCAGGAATCACAACTAAAGTTATGAGTTCCCAGTTCCTTATTGGCTTAAAAGTTTGGAAGACTAAAGGAAGAAGGAAAGATCACATATTCTTGAACCCCAAATAACCTTAAAGATTTCTCATATCATATATCTCTATGCCTGGTGGACTCCTTGATTCGAGGTAAGCAATAATGTTCTTCAGTCAGAATTATCCTGCTTGTGAAATGCTCATAAATGCATGATGGCATTGTAAGACTATAAAAAACAAGAAATGCAAGTGCTCTCCTTGAAATATGCTTGGGGCCACCACAATTCATACATCCACAGATATAAGAGAATGTCTTCTACATTGGATTTTTCCCAGCCTAGAGACACAAGATACTGCTAAGTGCATCTATGTATTCCAACAATATCTAAGATATGTAGAGAAAATAAGGACTTGGGGGCATCTACCCCCAAATGCTATTTGGACAACAGTATTCCAGTATTTTCTGAAAATGGTGCCACTTGTGGCCACATATGGGAACTGATCCAAAAATCCCAATTCAGCCCTTCACAAACTATAGATTTATTCCACACAGCTAGCCAATGGAGATTGTTTATCTGCAGCACCACTAGGCCAGCGAGTATGTTAGAAGGGAGGAATAGCACCTGCTCTTGAGAGAGGCTACTCTTCTTCATGACCAGCTCATTCAGTAGCTGCATGAATAAAGGGGATGGAACATATCCAATGTTCTCTGCCCCCTAGCACAAGATCCCTTGTGCTAGCAGATGGCAGAGTTTAAAGGTTGCTTGACAAACAATCCCAATGCATGAGTTGTGCTAGTGCAAGCTTGTCTTGCAACAGCTGGTTCTTGTCGTGCAACAACAGGTTATACCACAATATTCAGTAACGAACTTGGGTTTCCCCTTATGCAACAATGTTCCACCAGCACAACAAATATGCTGCTAAGTGATTTTAATGTCTTTCTTCTTCTCTGGCGATCACTCGTAGCCGAGTAAGATTGTCTTCCATGAACACGGTCTTAACAGTGAGTCCGTAAGGGACTGTGGAGGCCAATTCTGGATCCACATGTCCTTCCACAGTAGGGGCACAAGTTTCTGGGTGGAAGTTGATCACGGTGAGGGTTTGCCAAACGTGCCTTCCTCTTAGAACGTTTCTCCCTTCGTCCTGAGTTCAAGAGTCTTCAATGTCCATGACACCTTTGGAAAAGGCTGTTCTCCAATTGGAGTGCTCGCAGGCCAGTGTTTCCCGGTTGTCGGGGTTTATACTACATTTTGTTTAGATTTGCCTTGAGACAGTCTTTAAACCTCTTTTGTTGACCACCAGCATTACACTTTCCATTTTTAAGTTCGGAATAGAGTACTTGCTTTGGAAGACGATCATCAGGCATCCGCACAACATGACCAGTCCAACGAAGTTGATGTTGAAGAATCATTGCTTTGACAGTGGTGATCTTTGCTTCTTCCAGTAAACTGGCATTAGTTTGCCTGTCTTCCCAAGTGATGTGTAAAAATTTTCAGACACTGTTGATGAAATCTTTTAAGGAGTTGGAGATGGCATTTATAAGTCCAACTGAATGGTGTCATGTCGATCACTTCTCCTACCTGGACTTTAATGTAGCACTACACTGCATATAGCACAAACATCTCGCATAGGTTGTCCACACATCCTCTTTCTGCCCTGGTCTGGCAACTTTTTTGTCCTTCTAATAACCTTTGAAACTTTACCTAAGTGTTAGAAATGTGTCCATTCTACCTTCCCTCTTTTAGAACTGAAACAGTCCTGACAAACTTTCATTGGAAAAATGGGGGGAGGGTGATATCTTGGACAACTGGCGCTTCCTCCTTAACACTCTTTTAAAAAAAAAGTAGTCCTGCAATTTCAGATGCTGTTTCAATAAAACCAAATGGAGGTGAAATTAATAATCATGCAATTTGCTCAATAATGGACAGATGTACCGGGTGCATCATGACATCAATTCCCAACTTGAACTGATTAAAAAAGACCTTGCCAATTTCAGACGATTCGCTCCTTGACAAAATGGAGGTGACAGCAATGCATCTGAAATGCAATTAGAAGAAACAGCGGCTTCTGTAATAATATTATTTTCCATTAAAAAATTACATTCCAATTACGAAAAGCCAAGAACTTTTGTTCTAACAGACTTATTTAAAATAAGTGAAATCCAGTCAAGTTTGAAGTGTTCGACACATCAATCTGAAATGGAGTTGGAGTGTTGCAGAAGGCACAGCTGGTGGCAAGCAAATCACAAATGTGTCCCTCATGCTTCTGAGACTATTGCCTAAAAATGTTACATTAATCAGATATTAGTGATGAGCGAAGATGGCATCCCCAGATTCTCCAGCTCTTTTAGCTTATGGTACAAAGGGGGTATTTTGTTGAATATCTTCTGGAGAGGGAGCAGAGATATATAGGAGACTAAAATATTTATGAGTCAGAACTTTTTTATTCCAGAATCTTCTCTTCTGATAAATTTCATGTTCACTTAATGGTGAATGAAAGAGTATGGTTAGTTCATAATGGCAGATGAAATATGGAATGGACTAAGGCATTGATGAGGGAACCTTCTCACCTAAAGGGTCAGATGAAGAATTGGGGGTCATTTTTGATTGGTGGAAAGAACCGGCCAATGACCTAGTCATTGTGACATCAGGTGAACACTTCCAAGGCACTTGGTGTAAGTGCCAGTCAGATGATTGGCATAGTCAGTGAGCTCTGCTTGCTAAGGAACAGTCAATAGTACACTTTGATATCTCCATTGTCCCTCTGAATCTTTACCTGTCCTTTTCCTGATGTCTCATGATGTCAGCTATGGGGCAGGTGGGTGTGGTTTGAAATAGCCATGCAGGCAAAATTAGGACCCTTGCTGGAACTAACCAGGCCTACATGGCAGGGGTTGCACACTGGAAGAAGGAGACAAGTCAGTTGCTTTCTTCAATAATATTCAAATATGTGGAGCTGGATCCACAGATTATCAACCCTGTTCATCGGTTTGGAGCAGTGGTGGTGTTGAAATTATCCAACAGTTTTTGAGGAGTCCAGAGAACAAAATTATTCTTTGAGAAATACCAGTGCAGCTGTAGACTTAACTGGAGACTTACTTCTACTCCTGGCTTGCTTAAGCCAACAGCAGAAGGCTAGGGCACTGATCCAAAGGGCATACCACGGTATATTATGCTTTCATGGAAGGAAGCTCACTGTAATTGTGAAGATCTCCTCTTGCTAGAATCATCTCCCTTTTGTGCTGTGGTCCCAGCCAACTAGGGACCAAGTAGTATAACCATCTCAAAGCAACTGTCCTCTAGATGATGTCAGACATCACCCCCAGGCAGCATACAAATGGTTGAGGATGAAGGCAGTTACAAAATAATTGGAAGGTACCATCACAGGAAGACTGGTGTGATTAACGGAGTGATATTATTATGACACTATAGGACTGTTTTACGTATCCATTCTTAAGGAAATCAGCCCTGAGTGCTCACTGGAAGGACAGATTGTGAAGCTGAGGCTCCAATACTTTGGCCACCTCATGAGAAGAGAAGACTCCCTGGAAAAGACCCTGATGCTGGGAAAGATGGAGGGCACAAGGAGAAGGGGATGACAGAGGATGAGATGGTTGGACAGTGTTCTCGAAGCTACGAACATGAGTCTGACCAAACTGCAGGAGGCAGTGGAAGACAGGAGTGCCTGCCGTGCTCTGGTCCATGGGGTCACGAAGAGTCGGACATGACTAAACGACTAAACAACAACAACATAGGACTGTTTTTAGGGAAGGAACCCACAAGGTCAGGAAAGAGTCTGAACAGTAACAGGACAGAAGCATGCCTTTTGACAGCCAGCATGTGGTACAGTGGAACCTCGGTTTTCAAGCGTCTCAGAAGCTGAATGATTCAGAACCTGAACACTGAAAACCTGGAAGTGAATGCTTCCATTTTCAAACGTGCCTCAGAAGGTGAGTGGCTTCCAAGACACATTTTTCCATTTTCTCAATGGAATTTGCCAACCGCCCATTGCTCCTCGGTTGTCGAAAGTTTCGGAAGTCAAATGGTCTTCCGGGATGGATTACGTTCGACAACTGAGTTACCACTGTAGTGGTTTGAGTGTTGGGATAAAGCCTGGAAAACCAGAGTTCAAATCCCTGCTCAGCCATGATTTAAATTGTTGAAAGAAAATGTAAGTTTCATATCAAATGGGAAGTCCAAATTTGTCCATATTGAGGGCTATGAGAGAGAGAAAACTGAAGTTCATTTGTCCTTTTTCATTCCAGCACAAAGAGCAAAAACCAGCTCATTTTGTCAAGCATCAAATGGAGATCATCCATGCTCTGCTTTGCTAATAAATTTAATAAACACTTACCAAACTGATTCAAAAGAGTTCTTCTTTTATGCCTCCCTCTTTGTGCAGTCATCCCACAAAAAGCTTTGTTTGGTTTATGTTCCCTGGGCTATGTTTGACTTAGAAGGTCACAGGATGGGCTGACGATGGAAGACAGTGCAACAAATTAAAATGAATGATGGGCACTTTTGTTTCATTCATTAAATTAAGGAAATAAAATGGACCCCCTTGCTCTTAATGGAGTGAGAACTGCCTTATTGCTCCATGACAAAGTTTTGATTTCAAGCAAGAGGAGGTTTTGTAGCAGTTGCAGCTTTTAACACTCCACAAATCTGTCTTTCATAAGGACTGCACACCTCTCAAAAGTGTCAGAAATGCTGGCAACTTTTTCTTTGTGGCTTTAATTACATCCCTGTTGTCCAGAAGAAAAAGTGTTTCCGCTGCATGTAATGAAAGAAGAGAATTGTTTTGATGTGTGATTTGTATCTGTGTCCTCTGCAGCTTAGATTTATATGTGAATATGACACATGGGAAACTTAGCGGGTCACACCTGTCTCTCTGGGGAATGTGACTAATTCTATGTGTTGTTTGCAAGATTGCAGATACTAGGGAAGAAATAAAGGTGCTATTTACACTGTGCCAAGCCCAGACTGGAGCCATGGCTAACAGAACCTAGATAGGAAGGATAAAAGATGCTTTTTGTGGGGTTTAGGATCCCTGAAACCAATTGAATGAGCTGAGGGTTTAGGCAAAAATTTGGAGGTGGAAAGGTGATGATGGTGGTGATTATTTTATTTATACCCTGCCCATCTGGCTGGGTTTCCTCAGCCACTCTGGGCACCTTACAGCATATATAAAACATAGTAAAATATCAATCATTTAAAACTTCCTGATACAGCACTGCCTTCAGATGTCTTCTAAAAGTTATGTAGTTCTTTATCCCTTTGACATCTGAAGGGAGGGTGTTCCACAGGACGGGCGCCATTACCAAGAAAGTCCTCTGCCTGGTTTCCTGTAACTTGGCTTCTCACAGTGAGGGAACCAGCAGAAGACCCTCGGAGGAGGACCTCAGTGTCTGGGCTGAAAGATGGGAGTGGAGATGCTCCTTCAGGTATACCAGGCCAAGGTTGTTGAGGGCTTTAAAGGTCAGCACCAACACTTTGAATTGTGCTCGGAAATGTACTGGGAGCCAGGGAAGATCCTTTTGTTATATAGTCCCAGTGGCCACTCCTGGTCACCAGTCTAGCTGCCGCATTCTGGATTAGTTGTAGCTTCCAAGTCACCTTCAAAGGTAGCCCCATGTAGAGTGCATTGCTGTAGTCCAAGCGGGAGATAACCAGAGCATGCACCACTCTGAGGGCAGGTAGGGTCTCAGCCTGAGTACTAGATGGAGCTGGTAGACAGCTGCCCTGGACACAGAATTGACCTGTGCCTCCATGGGTAGCTGTGAGTCCAAGATGAACTGTAGCTGAGCTGATGGACCTTGATCCTCCCCAAATTTCCAGTTTCATCTCCAGAAATTGACCTCAGGGACCCTGATATGGTGAACAAACTCATGACACTGGGAGCTGTCCAGCATTCTGATCTGCCTTCCCATGCATATTGATATTACTTCCACCAAACCCCAGAAAAAAAGGATAGTCAGGAAATTCCAGGTGCCCAGCCAATCCACATTGCCCTTCAGTTTCTGGAGTAGGGTTTGAGGTCTGAGGGCAGGGAGCCCTAAGTAGCCCACTCTCTCCCCAAGCACAAGATAGCTATGTGCCCTAAAGTGCTCAGAGACAGTGAAACTTCCTGTGAGTCACTGGTGAATCATAGACTGGTAGAATTGAAAGAAACCCCAAGGTTCATATGATGTGAGCTTGTAATGTTCATCACAACCTCAAAGCCATTTCTGAAAGCCTTTGCAATCCAAAGGCTTTCTTTGTTCAGGGTAATAAAAGCCCAAACTACCTTAAAATTGATAATCTGGAATGAAAATAATCCTCTTGTGTGCAACTTGTTCTCCATTTGCATTCTTATATTTTTCCTTTTCATCTCATATTCATCCACTTTAATGAGCTTAATTAACTACGATGTCTAATCCTACAGCATACATTACACAAATCAAAGTGGCAGAGGAAGTCTTTTCATGCCATTCCAAGATAATACTTTGGTCTCTTTTCCCCCAAGTGGTTTGGAGTTCAGGGGCAACTTTGGGATCCTTTCGAAGATCGGAGCAATGCAGAGACTTAAAGGCACCTTTCTGACAAATCTATTTCTTTGTACCTTTGGGGTAGTTGGCAGCGAATACTGAAAGAACCCACTCCTTCTCTTCTTGCTGCTCACTTTCTTATTTAGGGGCCTACTTTTGACCTCTGTCAAATGAGCAGCCACAAACTCCCCCTTTAGCCAATTTTTTTGTACCCACCTCTTTCTCTGCCCTGACTGAGAATCTCAACTTCATTCCAATGATGAACCCCCAGTGATATGCAGAGAATTATGAAAGGAAAGAGTGAGGGGACAAAAATCAGGGTAAATGACATAGCCTGGGCATGGGGTGCAGTGAGAAGTAAAGAGAAGGTTAAACTATCATACAAAGGGGCCATTGTGGAGACAGCACTGTTGAACCCAGGAACTTCTTGTGGGCTTCCCATAGGTATCTGCCCTGTCACAGTGAGAACAGATTGCTGGCCTAGATGGGCCTTTGGTCTGATCCAGTGGGGCTCTTAATTTCTTACAAAAGTGCTCAAGAAGGCAAGTGACCATATTTTTGAGTGTGTACATAAGAATCACCACATCTTGGAAACACTTCTACCATCTGATGCACCTACTGTGGGCTGTACCATTTCAGACAGCAGGGAGGGGATCTCATTGCTCATATGATGACCTTAAATTCTGACACACATTACAAGGAAATCTGGATATCTAGCAACACTGGCCTTACCCGAATCATGTGTTGCTGGATTCTGCCATTTCACTTTGCAGGTAGGGAATTTAGAGTTTTAGTGCTCTTCTCACCATCACATGAACTATTGCTCCTTGTCCACACCAAAGTAACATTTTAAGGACACATAATTAAGTCTTTTTCCTGAGCAGAATCATTATAAATAAGGAGAGTTTTATGTGAGGGGAGCATGTGTACTTTTGAGCCCTCCCCTTCAGCCTGAAATGGTTCGGCTTACTTTCTGATGGAAGCAAGAAGGCTCATTCTAAACTTAAGTTTGTGAAAAAGAGAGGATTCTTGTAAAGACAGTAACATAATCAGGACTGGATGGGGAGTTAGTGGGAAAGTGATTGCAGGACAGGCACAACTTCCAACAAACCCTTCTCCCCCCATTGGAAGTGGTGGAGCAAGATAAAATCTGTTAGGAGCCAATTCAGGGCTAGGTAAGAGTCTCCTGCTGCTTTGAAGAGAGGAGCAAATTTCTAAGAAATCAAGAGAGGGAATCCATGCCTCTTTACTGGCTTTCTCTCCAGCACTTTCTTTCCCTGCCTAGCCGAACAAGGCCTTATTTAATTTATTATTTCCATTTATGAGTTTTCTAATATCAACTTTTCTCCTGGCAACGTACAAGAAGAGTCTATTATCAAAATTCCACACAGCATAGATACAACATCTCGACAGTAAATTCAACCTAGCAGCAATTCAGGGCGGGGGGGGGGTGTCTCAGCAAAAAACACGCCCAAATATTAAATTTGGCATAAAACAAACACAAGCTAGCCACTGGCAACCAATTCAATTACCAGAAGAAATAGGCTCAAACCCCCACCCTGACAAAACCAAAGCCCAGCAATTGCCATCAACATTCAGAGACTTAAATGAATAATATTAAATAATGATTAAAGGAGGACTGCTGTGCTGTCCCCCAATTCTTTTTTTAAAAAAATCTTCCCCTGCAAAAGAGGCTTCCATTCTTCTGCCTTGTTCTCAGGTTGCATTGGAATGTCTTTAGAATTTTAGTGGGTGCAGGTTTTCAGCTTACCTCAATGTTGAGAAGTGGCCAAAGGATTCTGTGGGGATTGGAAAAGGCAGCAGTGAGGACTGGGTTTGTGTGAGTGCACTGGTGGAATGCCTGATTGTCTCTGCAGGTGCACCCATGAAGTCCTGAACTTATCACAACCCTGCCTCACTCCCGCCCCATTGCAGTAAGTGACAGTGATACCACTGTTAGGAGGGTAGGTGAATGTGTGTGAGTGTGGGGGGGTTCTCATTGATCTTCTGATTCCTGTAATGACCTCTTGTGTTGCTTGCTAATGTACCAAGAGAAGGGAGATGGTGACATCAAACCTTATGGAGATACTTTCAAGTATGAGCAGTGTGCCCCCAGGGTTATCATCTAATAATGAGATAAGTAACTTCAAAACTTGAGATTAGAGATGTTTCTTTTCATCCCACATGTGCCATCTATTGCATATTTGAAAACTGTCAAATTGCCCATGGCCTAATAATCTCCTCTTCAGGCTAAATATATACCTGACTCTTTCAGCTTTCTCTCCTGTAACTCTCTTTGCAGACCTTTTATCCCCTCTCAGCTCTCCTCTGAATCCCTTTTCTCATTCCCCTTAATCTGAAATAAAAATTAATGAATGGAATATTGCCCTGGTGAGCTGTGAGGGGAATATCTGACTGTGACTTCAGCTAGCCAGGGAACGTATTAAAAATAAAAAGAGTGGTGAGCACTTTATACATTTGTCAATTGAGTTACGGTCTTGATCTCCTCTCCCTGTGACCTTCAAGCTTTCAAGCAGAAAGCAGAGTGAGAGTGAAGAAATATTCCAGGTCACCTCCCCATTTGTCCACAGGCCTTGTTTGAACACTGCCAGGCAGTCCTCTTTGGTCCCACTGGGTCTCTGCTGTGTCTCTGATGCTTAACCATTCCTATAAATAAATTACCCTCAACCTTATTTTTACTTCTCAAACATGTACTAGATATTGGAGAGACTGAACTGTGTTGCTTGTGTGATGCTGCGTTCCCCAAAGTGACATACATTCCATGATGATGTGTGTAATTCTCCAGGAAATAATATTTAGGGGAAAGTTTTTAGGAGTGCAACCATCCTTTCTCCTGTATAATGTCCTGAGGACTGTTCTCCCCAGAGGCATTTGCAACAAGGTTTTGGATACATATTTGGTAGTCACAGTCGACACATAGAATGGCTAATCTCAAGAAGATGGGGTTTTTTAAAGGCATCCCTCAGACCATTTCATAACTGTTAAGTTTTCAAAGGAACCTCTGCTCCATCTAGCTCAATCTGCCTCCATCCCTCTACCTCCACCCCCTACCTCCTGATCTTTGGCACCAACTAGATGATGATGAGCTGCACTTAAGAGTACTAAAGGTGCCTGTGGATGTAATCTCAGAGTTTCTGTCTATAATCTTTGAGAATTCTTGGAGAGCAGGCATGGTCCCTGTAGACTGGATGCAGGCGAATGATGTCCCCATCTTCAAAAAGGAAGAAGAAGACCCAGGTAACTACTGACCTGTCAACGTGATGTGGACACCAGGAAAGGTCCTAGAACAGATAATTTAGGAGTCAGTCTGTGAGTTTCTGAAAAACAAGTCATGCCAGACAACTCTCATTTCTTTTGGGGGGGGGATAGCAGTACAAGTCTGGTGAATCAGGGGAATGTTGTGGATATAGTGTATCTTGATTTCAGTAAGGCTTTTGACAAAGTTCCTCATGATAATCTTCCAGAGAAGCTGCTACTGTAAATGTGGGCTGGACGAGGTAACTGTTAGATAGATTTGCAGCTGGTTGATTAGCCAAACACAAAGAGTGCTCGCAAATGGTTAATCATCATCCTGGATAAAGGACAAGTATGGTGCTGCAGGGTTTTGTCCTGGGCAAAATGTTGTGCAATGTCTTTTTAAATGATTTGGATGAGGAATTGTGGAGTTGCTCATCAAATTTGCAGGTGTCACCAAAGTGGGAGGGGTGGCTATTGCTGCAGAAGACAGAATTGGGATTCAAGATGACCTTAACAGATTGGAGAACTGGGTGCAAGTTAACAAAACAAATTTCCAATAGAGACAAATGCCACATTCTACACTTAGGCAGGACAAACCAGCTGCACCAATATAAGATGGGGGACATCTGGTTTTCCAGTAATACATATGAAAAGAGTCTCAGGATCTTTGTAGTCCACAAGCTGAACATGAGTCAACAGGGTGATGCAGCAGCAAAAAAAATGAATGCTATCCATTAAAACAGGCATGGGGTTCCTTTCAGCACCATGGGCTAGATCCTGATCAGGACTGGCCTTAGAAGTCAAATTTGATCCCCATCTGTTAATCACCATAACATCATGTGATATGGCACTTTGAAGTCCCCAAATCAAGCCTTCAAAGCATCTTATTTTTGCCTTAGAGTCTGCTGAAAGAAAAGGAGGGAAGGAAGGAAAGAAGATGTGTGACAATGGACAGAACTCCTTGAAGTTCATGGGATACCTCTTCTCCCTTTTGCCGTACTACTCCCAAAATCATCCCGTCATGTCCCAAATTTCACAGCATGCAGAAGATGGAGGCATTCAATCTCAGCCCTATTTGTAACATCAAATATTCAGCTTACGCATAAGAAGTCAGGAATCATGGACATTTGCAGCATCTCAACTTGAATCCTCTTAACGCGGCTCATCCACTTCTAATCTAATTACCTTACTTCTTCTGAAGAGCAGATAATGTATCCTCTGCCTTGTCGTATCAATTCCAAAAACTCTGTTTCTCAAACCATGTTGCTGCATTGAAACGTTGCTGCTTCAAGAGTTCTAATTATGAGCTATGTGGTACTTTGGATATACCAGCCAGGTTTTACCTATTGCTGTCATATCCAGCTTTTGTTCAGTCGAGGCTGCAGGTGGTTTGTACCCAGTAAGAGAGTGATGGTGAACTTGTGGCCTGCGAGCACTCCAGTTGGAGAACAGCCTTTACCAAAGGTGTCAAGGGCTTTGAAGACACTCAAACTCAGGATGCAAGGGAGAAACGTGCTAGGAGGAAGGCACGCTTGGCAAATCCACACCCTGATCAGCTCCCATCCAGAAACCAATGTCCCCTCTGTGGAAGGACGCGCGGTTCCAGAATTGGCCTCCACAGTCACTTACCAACTGATTGTTAAAACAGTGTTTATGGAAGACAATCTTACTTGACTATGAGTGATCGCCAAAGAAGAAGACAATTCCCATCAACCCAAAACAGTAGCCATTCTCACTGGGTCAGATGGGAGTTGGATTCCAATACCATGGGGGGGCATGGATTACTCAGTAGCAGTAGATCTCCTAGTTGTTCACACTGGTGAGAGAGCTTGACTTGGAAACATAATCTGATTCAATCTGGTCAATTGGTACCAAGGTGGCTTACTGGACTGTTATGGTCAGCCTTTCTACTCTCTGTCCTGAACATATTCTGTGGACTATATAAAGACTTATGGCTCAGATTTGCTTGCTATCTTACACTGTGGCTCAGACTTGGGTTGCACTTACTGTTCCTTGTGCTTTCCCCCTACACTAGATGTCTCCAACCTCTTCAAGCCAGTGGGTGCATTTGGAATTTTGATAAAGTGCTCTGGGCATCAGTGATGCTGTATGGCAGGGGTCGGCAATGTGCAGCCTATGGGCCGGATGTGGCCCACGAAGACCATTTTACAGGCCCACAAGCCGCCCCTGAACCAAGCCGCCCGCTCGGCGAATCCCCCAAGTGCTGCGCTAAACCGGCACAGCACAGTGCGGAGACTCACTGAGCCAAGCAGCAAATTGCTTCTGCACATGCCCAGATGCCGAAAATCACGCCTGCGCAGGCACAATTTTTGGTGCCTGGGCATGTGCAGAAGCAATTTCCGGCGCCGCGGTCATGCGCAGACACGATTTCCAGTGTTGGGGACTCACCGAGTGGCGCGCAAATTGCATCTGCACATGCAATCTGCGCATACCAGAAATTGGTTCTGCACATGGCCAGATGCCGCAGGCATGATTTTTGGTGTCTGGGCATGCATGTGCAGAAGCGATTTCCGGTGTTGCGCTGTGCTGGTCTGGCCCACGGATGATCTCTGTGGGAGTGATCATCCGTGCTGTACGGGCATGGCTATAAATCAAAGTGGCTGCCATGGTCTGTGACATAACACTGTTACACACCATGGAAGCCACTACTAAATGTGTAGAAAAATTGACAAGCCACACAAAGGTGCAGATATGCACCTCCTCCAAGCACCTACCAGTACATTTGCCACTGCTGCACTCACTCACAGAGAGAAGCTCTTGGCACCACACCCCTGTTCTGAGCAGATGGGTGGTGGGTATCCTATGGCAACAGAAACTGATCAGGAAGTGCAGATTGTCTCTCAGGTAATGTGGATGTTTCAGGGGATATTTTCTGAGAGCTTTCACAGGCACCATAGATGGTGCTGGTGGGCATAGCCAACTTCACACAATCTGGATCTATCATGGGGCAATATGGACGTTTGAACTGATTCCCAGTCTTTGAGTCTAAGAAGGATCATGCTGACCAAAGTAAAAAAAAAAAATTCATCGCTATGCCTAATCTCAGTTCTGCATTGACTTTCCTTGTGAGAGAAAAGATGCATGGAGGGTGATGGATGGAGCTGGGAAGGGACCACTCTGAATATAAATGAGGGATTGAAATCAATCAGGTGGTGCAGGATAAGTTGGTGGTCTCAGCACATCACTGTTGGTCCTCTACTGCATACAGTGATTTGTGGTAGTTATCTTCATCCAGGCAGAGGGTGTTACTTTGTTAAGCTTGGTTAGCTCAGTAATTGACAAATTCCCAGGCTAAAAACAAACTCTTCTCATTTGTCTTCCCGTGCATTTTATTGATATTTCCTTTCATTCCATTCATTTACTCTCCCTTGGCATAGCAAGGTGCCTGTCTGGTTCATAATAAAACGTTTGTTTATTATAATACCTTAATTTTACCTCATTTGCTGGCGCCTCTGAAAAGCACCAGCCTCTTAATAGCTTATTTACAGAAAGTGAGCTCACAATCTCACCTTACTTTTTCTAATTATAATTATTATTCCTCTAAAGGCCAAGCTATAAGTTGCTTCTTGATAAAAATGGCTTCCTCCTGATTTTTAAATGATTGATGCCGTGCTTACAGAACATGCTAGAAATAAATAAATAAATAAATGGACAAGATGATCATTGGGTCTGGAAATCAAACCCTATGAGGAACAGTAGAAAAAATTGGATATGGTTAGCTTGGAGAAGACTGCTTGCCATCTACAGGCATAGAAGATGGAGAAAGCTTGATTTCTGCTGCTCCAGAGGGTAGGACTTGAGCCAATGGATTCAAATTGCAAGAAAGGAGATTCCAACTAAACATTTGGAAGAACTTTCTGACTGTAAGTGCTATTCAACAGCGGAATGAGCTACCTCAGAAGGTGGTGGACACTTTTTCACTGGAGGCTTTTAAACCGAGGTTAGATGGTCATCTGTCAGGAATTATTTAGCTGTGATTCCTGCACTGTGGGGGGTTGGACTACATGAGCCTTGGAGATTCTTTGCAAATCTATAATTCTAAGATTCTGTGATTGTATGAAATGTGGCAGCCCTCGGAAGCAGATTCTGATGAAGAAATGGCTAACTCTGTTTTCACCACGATCGGTCTGAGAGCTCCATAGGGGGAGTTATCATAAAGACACAAACTAAAAGACTTTTGCATCATTGAACTAAGCAGATAAGCCTATGGAAGTCTTTTCAGAAGCAAGCTCCTTCTGTTCAATGTGACATAAACCTCATCTGCATTATATTTTAAAGCAGCACTGTACCACTTTCAACAGTCATGGCTCCCTCAAAAGGCTTATGGGAACTGTATTTGTTAATTAGCAGTGCTAAGGGTGGCTGAAGACAGGAGTGCCTGGCGTGCTCTGGCCCATGGGGTCACGAAGAGTCGGACACCACTAAACGACTAAACAACAACAACAAGGGTGGCTAGGAGACCTATACCCACCGACCTACAATTCCCAGAATTCTCTGGAAAGAGGGATTGCTTCTGAGAATTGAAGCTCTCTGAGGGGAATAGGGGTCTCCTAATAATTCTAAACCCCTTCCTTGTTCCTAGGTATTACTGGTTTGGCTGGTGGTGGAATATTTCAATTCTTTTAGGTGGGTGTCAAGAGAAAATGGTTCCTGTGGCACCATCAGCATACAAGTAACATTACACATCAGAGGAGAACTCACACAAAAAGGATACTTGTTTTCTGAGAGTTCTCTGGGGATTGGAAACCTGTTAATATTAAGGATAATTGAAGAATGGAATTGTTGCCAATTCCTATATGAAATGTTCTGACATGCACCTCTCCATCTAATATTTGGATGGGTACTTGGAGATCCCAATTGTTAAAGTCTCAAGACAGGACCTTTGCCAGCGGTGGTTCCACATTTGTGGAATGGGCTCCCTGGTGAGGTATGCCTCCCTCCTTCCCTCCCTCCCTCATCATTAGCATTTAGGAAGAACTGAAAAACATTCCTGTTCATCCAGGCATTTGAGGCCTGAAAGATGCTGTTCATGGTAACCTTAAAATTACTAGCTATGTTGCAAAGAGTCTTATACTGCAAGGATGGAAGGATGAACAGCCACAATCTACTGCCTCTGCACATCTTGGTGTCCTTTCTACCTTTGAACATACAGCTTACAATCATCAATTTTCTTTGGATATCCAGTTGGACATATGGATTGCCTACATTAATTTAAATGTTTAAGTCAAGATTGATGGAATATTTTTATTTTTAATACCACCTTCTGGTGTTCCACTTTTTCCTTAAAAAAACACAACCCACCAAATTAATTTCTTAAAACAACAACAACTACGCTGTGAGGTCATGTGATTGTTTTTAGATGTTCATAATGTATTGAAACATCTTTACATATTTTGTTTACAACTGTGCTGTTTTACTGCTTTGTTGTTTGTCAATCAGGGCTCCTTTGGGAGAGATCAAAATGTTAACAACAGCAACAACAGCCAGCAGATTTCAGACTACTTCAGATATTGCGATGCAGTTCTCAGCAGTTTGAATATATCAAAAATAGATATTTAAACATGGAAAGGAAATAAATATGTATTTTAGAGGATTTTTTATTTTTTAAAAAAATGCAGGTAAATTGAAGAATAGATCAGTAATGAGTAAATAAATGAGTAAATAAAACTGGTCCTCAATGGATAGATTTCCCTATCCATAATTAATACTGAGCTGCTTCATAAATGTACTAAGGGAAGTTGCCCATCACATATATTTTTTAAAGATTACTATTATATGGTTTCCAAGTTGAAATACTTTTGTTTGGAATAGTGTTTTAGTGTCTGTGATCACTGACAACTGCTAAGGTGACAGGGGGAAATTGCCAGATGCTAACAATGTTACATCTTTACCTACAGTTATATCTGCATTATAAACTGATAGGTCCATTTGTTAAAATGCCACTCTTTAGAAACATATTTCTGCAACCACAGCTTCAATGCAAATCCCTGTAGTGAATTCTGTAGGGAGAGTGATCTCCTCTGGGGAGACAAAAGTTATGCTGCCAGAACAGAATCACCTCCCACACTGTGGGAGAAGACAAGCAATTTGAAATATAGCGCCCATTAGCAAGGCAGGTTTAAAGCTTTCTTAGCTCTAAATGAATCTTCCAATTGATGCTTTGAAAGCCTGGACTGCTTTTTGAAGGACCTGGCTTGGTTGTAAAACACGTGGGCCCCTCACTTATTCCTGTGTGAAATCTGGAAATTGTGGGTTTTGGAAATCAACAGGGAATAAATGATGCTGTCTTTCTGACTCATAGAAAAGCAGATTGGGAGGGCAAAATAAACTTTGCTGCAGCAACAATGGACATTCACAAAGTATCAGAGAATTAGGATAAGATTCAGGGAGGGCAAAAACCTTAAGGGAAGTTCAGGGAAGTTTTAAATGTGTGACATTTTGATGTGTTTTTAATCTTTGTTGGAAGCCGCCCAGAGTGGCGGGGAAAACCCAGCCAGATGGGTGGGGTACAAATAATAATTATTATTATTATTATTATTATTATTATTATTATTATTATTATTATTAACCCATAATGAACAGATTGATCATTTGGATCAGTAAGCCTGGAACCCAGTTGTATTTCAGACCTGTGTTCTGGCTAGCTTCCTTGCTGAAGATTGTCTCATTTCATACTCATTTTATTTAAGACATTTCTATGCTGCTTAATTACGGACGCGGGTGGGGCTGTGGGTAAAACCCAGTGCCTAGGACTTGCCGATCGCATGGTCGGCGGTTCGAATCCCCGTGGCGGCGGGGTGCGCTCCCGTCGTTTGGTCCCAGCGCCTGCCAACCTAGCAGTTCGAAAGCACCCCCGGGTGCAAGTAGATAAATAGGGACCGCTTACCAGCGGGATGGTAAACGGTGTTCCGTGTGCTGCGCTGGCTCGCCAGATGCAGCTTGTCACGCTGGCCACGTGACCCGGAAGTGTCTGCGGACAGTGCTGGCTCCCGACCTATAGAGTGAGATGAGCGCACAAACCTAGAGTCTGGCAAGACTGGCCCGTACGGGCAGGGGTACCTTTACCTTTTTATGCTGCTTAATTATTTGCAATTCTAAATAATTTACAAATCCATTTTTTTCTGCACTCCACCACAGCTGGAAACTGAACATTGAGGTTCAGGGGAATAGTTTGCCTAGAAGAGAGGTGGAGAGTGCTGCTGAGTGATTTATTTGACTTATTTCAAGGAAACAGGCAGAGTTGCAAGGCTTAATCAGGTTCCCTTACTTACGACCAGCTGTTACATGTTACAAACTGAAGCCAGCAAAAAGGGTGTGGGGTGTGTGAAACTGAATTCACAACTCAGGAAAGCCACCTGGTCCCTGCTCCCAGGTCCATCAACCCCATAGTGGCTTTCTTCTTCTTAAAACTGTGGGAAATGTTTAAAGGATGTTGCCTATTCCAAGAGAGAGCTTGCAGCCTTCCAGAATAGACTCCAGCTCCCATCAGCTCCACCCAGCATGGGCAATGGGAGTTTGGATGCGAATTGTAGTCCAATGGGTTCAATGTACATGTGGTCAAACCTGGAGCGCCACAAGTTTCTCACCCCGTATGACAACAAAGCAGGCAGATTATCTAGGGTCTTGAATAATACCCATTACAGCATCAACGTTCCACTGAAGCTGAAGAGTGCAAAGCAATATGGTGTGCAAATAGGTTACTGTGTGCAAATTTAAGTTGAATGTTTCTTATATTTGTCATGTCAATGAGATTTAAAATGACTCCTGGAGAGTGCAGTTCCTCAGGTGTGGAGCTTCCTCTGCCAGGACTTTTATTAGGTCAAATCAGGATGTGTCTGGGATGACTTGACTAGGTTACTGATCATGTAGAGAAAGGAATTTGCATGTCTCAGAGGTCTCACACTGATATGCAACACCTAGCTAGTGAGAGTCACTCATTAATCAATCTACATCGAGGTCAGCAGCTTCAAAGTACAGCTTTTGTCCTTGGCTTCTCAAGTCTCTGCTTGAAATGCCACTTATTACAAGGAATATGGAGATTTCTGGAGTCAGTGTCCTTAAGGGCATTCTTAAAATGACAGTGAGGCTGAGCTCCTTAGGAACATCATGCTCAAGGTTTGATGAGCTCTAAGTTTGAGCTTATGGCAATAACAATATCTTGGCTCATGTCCTTAGAAATTGTATCTGAGTGGTAAGAACATCCAAATTTGCATTAGGCAGGGGGATTACTCTAGTACCTATGGATTTGCAACTTACAGAGTTCTTTCACTTCCTCCTTGCCTTAGGGAACAGCTTCTCCAGACTCTCTGGTAAAATGTCTTGGGTATGTATTGCAGTATTGTGGAAGATCATAGTTATTTCGAGAAGGTTTATGTAGTATGCAACAGTCTAGAAATCATGTGATAATGGGTCTTTAAATGGTTGGTTTTGTTCTCTTTAACAAAGTATTAGTTTCTCAGAAATAGTTACATGCTGAGATGGTCCCATGTGGGAATTGTGGTTGTTAAGATGGGCTTTTGCTGAACAGGCACTTTGGCTGAAGTGTTGTTTGGGGGTTTTGGAGGGTTGTGTTTGTTGGTGGTTTTTCTGTATCTTTATTTAAAATCTTGTGATACATTTGGAAATTGTTCAGTTTGGTGGCATAGTTTTAAATGTTACATTTATTATAATCTTGCAGTTATGCATTTTTAAAATGCCATAAGCCACCTTGAGAATGGCTTAAACTGGTGAAATTAGGAGGTTTCTTTGCAGGCATTTAAAATTTGGCTAGGTGATCCCTATTCCCTTGCACAGCTTTAATTCTCAGAGTCTCCTGGGAGGAAGAAATGATTATTAAACCACTCTGAGAATTGTGGTTCTGCATTCACCTCAAACGGAACTGTTTCCATTCTGCTGCAGTTCATCTTCCACAAAAGGTTAGGTTATTCATCTCACTGTCCTCTGTGCTGAAGTTATGCAAGATAAGTATTTGAGATAATTAAGTATGTATTATATTATTATTATTTTGTTAAATTTCATCAAATTTCATCACAGCATAAAAATTCAAACACTTCATCAATTACAATCTCATTATGTTATTCTACTGCATTCCTTTGAAACACGATGCAAATGGGAAAAAATTGTAATCAATTTCATATCTTTCACAGATGGAAAACAACCACAGCAAATACCATTCATATTTGCTGGATTGACTTCCATTCTGGACAGGGAATGGATAAGTGAACACCAGCAATTGCTGCCCCTGTTTCTCTTTTTGTTGGAGTTTTCTGACATTCCTATCAAAGATACACATCTGCAGGGCCAGATTTAGGTTTGATGAGGCCCTGAGCTACTAAAGGTAATGGGGCCCTTTATATGTCCAGCTGTCCTCTGTCAATAACAAATTGCCACTGTTTTTTTGTGTTGAATATATGCTATATGGCAATTTATGGACCTAAAAGCCCCCCATCCAAACAATGACTATCATCAGTGCAGGTAAGAAAAAAAATTAATTTTAATTTTTATCATCTACAGTACTGTTTTATTTATTTTATAGTACAGTACATTGATTATTGCTTTCATTTTATGGATCAATGGTTTCGTTAGATAGTAAAATTCATGTTAAATTGCTGTTTTAGGGGTTCTTTTTAAAAGTCTGGAACAGATTAATCCGTTTTGCATTACTTTCTATGGGAAAGACCACCTTGGTTTTGGAACGCTTTGGTTTTGGAACAGACTTCCAGAATGGATTAAGTTTGAGAACCAAGGTACCACTGTATATAGAAATGAGCAAACCAGTGATATTTTAGGGAGCAGACTAGCAGGCAGGGCTCATTACTTACATCATAGGAGCCTACACAACACAAAACACTGTTGCTGTATGTAGGTTTTATTTTGTTTTTTATCATCCAGTTTTCCCCCTTTAATTTTTTTTGGGGGGGGGCAAGAGAGTGGGGACCTAAGCTATAGCTTGTTTAGCTTATACATAAATCCAGCACAGTATATCTGCCTTCTCTAAAGAGTTAACTTGATTCTAAGAATGTGTGTGTGTGTGTGTGTGTGTGCGCGCGCATGCACGCCCCGCTTGAACTGCAGGCACTAGGGCAGAGCTACACTTTCCCTTTTTTTAAAAAAAGTGTTCCATATTAAGGATGACTGTAGAACCTAGTGACCTTTAAATGGGATGTGAAAATTGAGTGTAATTGAGTGGCGTGTCTGTTAATTATGTAAAGGGATTAAGAAGTGAAGAGGAAAAAGCCAATGTTGACCCGGTCTCCGATTCAGAGGGCAGCCTGCCAATTTCCAAAACCATTGTTTGCTTTGTGACCTCTGCTGGAGGGTTTCAAAGTTCGCCTTCAGATATATGGACAAATCAAAGGGATGAGAGACAGAGGTGAAGGTCAAGGGAAAATAATTGCTCCAATAAGGCACAGAAGTGGCCAATGGTTTTATGCAAAAAAGAGGGGGGGTTAGCAATGGTGGGGCAGGGAGGGAAAGAGATAAGAGAAAGATGAAATGCTGGACTGCACTGGCGAAGAAGCATATCCTTTTTCCTGTCCTGAATCTCCTAACTTTCAATTCTACTGGATGGCCCTGAGTTTTAGTATCTTGAGAGAGGGAGGAAGGGGAAAAAAGCCTATTCCATTGTCTCCAAACCATGTATAATTTTATGCACCAAAAAGCACCCCCTCCTTGCACAGCAGTGGGGAGGAAGGTGGAGCTGTCTTTGCCTGCAGTATAAAATCTTATCCCTATACACATCTCAGCAGTGAACGCAGAAGGCATTTCACAAACATAGATTTAAAACAGTCATGGTAGGGGTGTCCTGCATTTCATGCCGGCGTGTTATGTGCAAACCCCTCCTTTCCAAATCAATGTGTGTACAAAAGGCACGAGAGCATTTCATTGAAAGGATTGCAAGCCTCTCCCTACAGGATAGTTAAGAAGTACAGCGCCACAAAGCTCTAATGAACAATATAGAGAGTGGATCTGTCTTTTCTTATCATCTGCAATCACCAAAGGATGGTGAGTGGGTTTACCCCCCTCTCTTTCCTCTGTCTCCGAGGCCCAGAAGTCATATTTCAAGACACGAGTTTATTTTATCTTTAAGCTTCCAAGTAGATACATTTGATTTATAAATTCATTCAGAAAATATTTTCCACCAGCCCATGCTTCAGTGCCTCTACATGTTATTTGTTCAGTAGGAACAAATAGCTCTCCTAGACCGAGATTCAATAATTCTCCATGTGGAACATATAAATATAAGCAAGGGCCCACGTAAATTCCTGGATGGTTTTTTTGCTTTTGCTTTTTGCCGCGATTGCTGCTGTAAAAACATCCAGTAGGTTGCACCAATGGTGCCGCTTGCCTAGCACCCTGATTTCAACAGGGATCAGCCAAATGCCTCTCAGAGGCTCATGACAAGACATGTGTCCAGCATCTAATATTTAGAAGTACACTACCACTCGTTATGGGGGCTCCATTTAGCTGTTATGGGTCAGAGTTATAGCTATTTTCCCAATATAACAATTCTCCAAGGACTTGCCTAAATCTTTTTCTACAAGATGCCTAGGATGGGGTGAACACCTTGTGATTACAAATCCAATACCTTAATTATGTGCAATTATGTAAATATGCATAATTATGTGCAACTATATAATAATGCATAAGTAGTGTATTCATGATGGCTGCATTCCCATGTTTGCTTGTTTATGAGTAAATCCCATTGAATGCAGTGGGACTTACTTCTGAGTAGATGTGCGCAGACAGTGCTTTTTTCTGGCAATATGCAGCAGTACACAGTACTGACACCTTTTTTTCAGGGGAAAGAGGCAGGAAGGATCTCAGACTCTGTCAGAGCATCGTGACTCCTTCCCCAAGCCCAGGAAGTATTTGTACAGAATTCGGCCCAGCACTATGAAATTCTCCTAATGCTCCATCTGAGAAGGAGCCTCCTACTGTATATACATGTTGAGCTTTGAAATTTCAATGGCAGCTCTGCAGGTTTGCTTCCATGGAAAGAGCAGCTTTATGTGTGCACAGAGCTCCTTCTGCATGGAATTCAACAGGCCAGTCTGCGTGGGATGGAGCTGTGTGTGTTAGAATTCCTGCTCCATGACTGCAGTCATGGGATTTTTGTCTATCACATGACGGTATATTTTTTGACACCACAGAGTGGGAAGTGACAGAGACAGGATGTTTGTGTTACTATGTTCCATGAAGTGGGACTGTTGTCCTTTGTTCTTTTTCTCTTTGCTGTCTGATGCTAGAGAGAGAGGGAGCCATGTTGCAGTGCTCCATGTGTGTTTATATGTAAATAAAAGTGGATTAGCCCAAAAGCTGAGTTGCTGAGGTCTGTCACGCAAGTTGTGCAAACTCTGCTGATCCCTAAGTGTGCTGGTGTTGGTTGGCATCGGTCACTGGAATGTTCGGGCTGAATAAAGCTTTTAAAGCTCCAGAACGATCGACCAGGAGGAAGAGAACATGCCAGATGGGCATGTATCTCTGCCAGGGTCCTACTTGAGTGTAGGATGAATTCCTGACAGTGTGTGCATCAGACGAGTTCTGGACATAGGAAGCTGCCCGATACTGAGTCGGACACTTGGTCCATCTCGCTCAGCATTATCTACACTCACTGGTGGTAACTCTAGGGTTGCCATATTTCAAAAAGTAAAAATCAGGACACCCCAAAAGTTGTTGAGGAAGCCTGCCCTAGGTAGCCCTAGGTAGCTCTCCAGTACTTCAGAAAGGAGGGATTCTCAGCCTTTCAGCCTTACCAAGAGGTGCTGGAGTTTCAATCTGGGGTGTTCTGCATGCAAAGCAGATATGCTACCACTGAGCTATAACCCTTCCCTAAACATAGAAACAGCCCCACTTCATGGAACATAGAAAACTACCTTATACTGAGTCAGACCATCTAACTCAATACAGTGGTACCTCGGGTTACAGATGCTTCAGGTTACAGACGCTTCAGGTTACAGACTCTGCTAACCCAGAAATAAGAAGAAGAAGAAGAAGAAGAAGAAGAAGAAGAAGAAGAAGAAGAAGTAGTTTTATTTATACCCCCACCCCCCCCAGCCAAGGCCGGGCTCAGGGCGACTAACAACCAATAATAGAAACAAGTTGAATGAATACAACTTAAAAACAAGATTAAAATACAACATTAAAACATCAAAACATTAAAATGCAGTACCTCGGGTTAAGAACTTTGCTTCAGGATGAGAACAGATATCGTGCAGCGGCAGCAGGAGGCCCCATTAGCTAAAGTGGCACCTCAGGTTCAGAACAGTTTCAGGTTAAGAACGGACATCCAGAATGAATTAAGTTCTTAACCCGAGGTACCACTGTAGTATCTACAATGACTGCCCATAGTTCTCCAGGCTTCCATGCAGGAATCTCTCCCAGCTTTACATGGAGATAGTGGTGCATAGACATAGTGGTGCAGCAATAAAACTGCTAACATGTTTGCAAAGTCTGGTATGGGTTCAAACTGGATGGGGAACCACATGTTGACATTCCTGCATTGCAGGGGATTGGACTAAATGTCCCTTGGGGTCCCTTCCAGTTCTACAGTTCTAGGATTCCATGAATCTCTGCTGGAAGACTTCTTCATAGCATGGGACTAGTGTCACTAAATGCATGGAAAGCAGATGCTCTAGCAGTGAGCAAAAGTCTCTTCATCTGCACTCCTCCCCTAATCTGTTTTTAATCTTCACTGGATGATCATATATTCTCTGTCCTTGTTTATGATTGAATGGAAGTCCATTAAATTCTTCTGGGGTGTGGTGAAACCAGACAAACGTCTCACTTTGCTTTCCTTGACAATACAGGGTCGCCTTGCTACAAAATTTCTTCCCTACCTATTAGACATATCAAAATAGAAGTTCCATTCAAGATGCATCTATAATTGTACAGAATGAGTATGCAAACAGCATGTCAGGCGGATATAACACGTTTTAATGCATTTATATAGAAAGCACACCTGACCTTGTAAATTGTTCACATAAACATGGTAAGATGCTACCCAGTGTTAATAGGATGTGTGTGGGATTTTATGCAATAGAGTTATTAGTAAGTTTGTTTTGCGGCCTGGAATCCACACATGCTTTCTTGATTTGTATTTTTGGCAAAGCTAAAAGCACCAACAAAAGACAGAAATTTAATTGGAAGACCTGAACTAATAATAGTTGTAAATAACTGTGGGTGTGCAAATTCAAACTGAAGCTGGAGAATATCTATCATCTATCGATCTATCATCTATCTGTATCCAGTTATCTATTTCCACCGGGGGGCGGGCGGGGAGGGAATCTGTCTTTGCCCATCAAAACATGGATGGTATATAGACACTGTTTCTTTTAAATTGGGCTCAGAAGGTCACAATCTGTCCATCAGTGGATGCAGCTGCAGGCATGAGAGAGGTTTTGCAATGAGCAAGGATGGGGAACCTGTGGCCCTCCATCTGCGCTTGCTCCCCATCTTTCACCAGAGATGATTGGAGTTGTAGTCCAGCAACATATGGAGGGCCACAAATTTACTCTCTCTGGCATAGGGATGGATGTCAATTTCAGTTTTTGTCTTTCTCAATTGTCCAATCATGAATTTGCTTCTCCCTGTTTTTGCATATGTTTACCTTTTTTAAAAAAAGACTGCATGAAGATTTGTGCATATTTTTGCATTTCTCCCAAAACTGTGGTACATGGACCACCAGTGGTCTGTGAGTCTCATTCAACTAGTCTGCAGGATATCTGTAAAAAACCCCATTAAAAATCATACCACATCTAGCATCTTCTACAAGAGGCAGAAAAATCGTTAAGTAGTCTGCTAAGACCCTTGGCAATTTTGAAGTGGACCATGGGGGAACTGTTCTAAGATACATTTTTGTACACAATAGTATATGCAGTTTTCCCCAGTATAATGTATTATTGCCTGCTTTTTCACCAGTGTATGCATTTTCGAATGCACTTTTCACTAATATACACATTTGTGTATGCATTCTTGGATAGTGAACTGCATTGCAAAATTCAGAAAAGTGCACATTTAGAAGAAGAGCTGAATTTCATTTTGCATATTGGTTCCAGAAGTGTAAATTTGGAAGTCTGTATTAAAATGGAGACTAAACAAATTTCTCTCACATCCCTACGATGGTGGACAAAATCTCTACAATGGAGCCTGCCATTCAGCCAAGTGCATGCATATTACAATGCACAACCCAATACTTATAATGCAAACTTCCTTTCTTAGAGGTACTGTATTTCTGAATAGCAGCTTCTGGAGGGCAAACAATTGGGGCAGGATTTGGTCATCACAGCTGACTTCCCAATGCCATCTGGCATCTCGTATCTGGAATGGTCTGCTCAGGTAGATGGGACCATGGTGTGATCCAGCCCTCTTCTTGTTGTATCCCTATGATATCTTGTTCTGATCTAGCTGTGCTCTTGTTATGTGCACACAAACCATCTATCCAGAAATGAATAGAGATAAGTTTTACCCTATTTCTCATTATACTAGAACCCGAGGGTCATCCAAGTCATCTGAAAGTTGGAAGATTCAGGTCAAATAAAATAAAGTGCTTCTCACAACCCATAGTTAAACTATTGAATTTGCTGCCAGGGGATGTAGTGATGGCCATCAATTTGTGATACCTTTAAAGGTGGATTAGACAAATTCAAAGAGGATAAGGGTCTCAATAGCTACCTGTCATGATGGCTACATCAGCACCAGAGGTGGTTATATCTGATCACCAATTGATCATGAGTGGGATAATTCACTCATTTTTTAAATTTTTGGCCTCTATTAGGCATTTGCTTGGCCACTGTGAAATGCTGAACTAGTGATCTGGTCTGACTCAGCACAGATCTTTTGTGAATATGTCCATCCCCACAGGCCTCAATAAGTTATTTATGTTTCAGAGTTGGGGGTCAGCCAGAGAGGTTGAGGAAGGTTGAAGATGCAGCTGAATCCTATGAGAACCTTAAGCAGTACAGGTAGATTCACCCAGGGATTGGGGGGGGGGGGCTCCCATGATATTTTTTTAGTGTGTCCTTGTTAAGAAGACAGAAATATCAAGTGAGGTTGCAATATTAATCTGGAAAAATATGATGTTGAATTCGCTCTACGTTTAATTCACAGTTGCTCAAGGAACTGAAGTGTTGGGCTAATGTTGTGCAAGAGATGCTTGGAATGTGTGGGGTCACTAATTGCAGCATTCCTCACTAATTAAAGTTCCCATAGTTAGAGTGTGAAAATCTTGCACATTAGCTTGTTAAATGCAGTATGATGGTGCAGTAGCAAACTAACACACACATAGATGCTGCAATTGAGGCTGGGGCATTTTTGATGAAATAGGAATTGAGGATGAACATTCCAACATGCAAGCTTTGAAACTTGATGCATCAATCTTAATTGGAACATTCAATTGTTCCTTTTCAACATCTGAAATTTTGAGTTAAGTGCTTAGGGAATTCCTTTCATTGTTCTTGCATATATTTCACGTACATGAAATGCTTTGAACATTCTAAAGGGAAATATAAAAATTGTGTCTTAATATTATTTAGGATTTTTTTAAAATTAAAAAAAGGCTAGCAGCATTTTCCAATGAGGTTTTTGCATACGAACATTTTACAATATTCATATTCATGTTTTATAACTAAGAACAGTGGTTGCTGTTTTGTTTTTGGTTTGTTTTTGCCCAAAGCAAAATTCAGAGCAAATAAAAGTTTGCATGTTTTTCTGATTATGGAGTAGCATTGCTTTCTTTTAATGGACAAACACTAGGCTGAAAGGGGGCTGCTAATGTCAAATGATCAATATTCTTTCCTTGTTATGCAACACAATAATTTCAAATTTCAGAATGCTGTAGCAGACAGAATAACTTAGCACTATGAATCATATTTCTGCAAAGCTATTTATCCTTATTCATTGTCTTGTATAAATAATATATACACTGCAGCTGCCTGGAGAAGCCCTTTTAAAAACAAAAATACACATTTATGAACATGGAATATAGAAACATTGGAAGCAGGCTTATAGTGGTCCATCTAGTTCAGTATTATCTACACTTTTTGGCAGTGGGTCTCCAGGGTGTAGGGCAGGGGACACTCCTAGCCCTGCCTGGATATGCCAGGGATTGAACCTGAGATGTTCTGGATGTGGGATAACCAGCCTCATATAACCAACATGGTTAAGTCCAATTAATGCATGAAGGGGTTAAAACCATAGAGTAAACTGTCCTGCCAGGTTTAGCTCACCTTGGAGTGGACTAGATAATCAAAACTTTGCTCCCCTCCTGTCCACTGGAGAAGCTCAACATATGAAGAAGTTTTGAGTTAGTTGCTGCAGCTCAAAACACAAGGCCCTTACAAGCCATTCTTGTGTTCCTATACCATAATTTCGGAACTTTCACCACTGTAACTAAACCAAGTTTTACTGCCTGTTCAGGAAACTTTTTCTGAATGCTGTATCAAAAAGCACATGACTCTGACCTTTGGAAAGTTTGTAAGTAAACTATTTTTAACTTACCAGATGTGTGGTCTTTTTCTATTCTGTGGGAAGTTTTGCAACTCACAGGGACATATATTAAAGGTCTAGCAGCTTATATTTCCGTGCTTTGCTTTGCTGCATATTTTGTGATGTTAAATCTCCATTAGGGTACTGACTTCCGACTTGATCCAGCTTCCTGGGTTGTGCCTTTGCCTCCAACCTAATTCCATTTCTGGTTACTAGCTTTGTCCATTACCTCTCTGTCCCCTGACACAACTCCTGGCTCTAGTTTCCAGGCTCAGGACTGACCACTGACTATGGCTCAGGACTGACATACATTGCAAACTAATACTTTTCAGCTACTGAGAATTATTTTATCACAATATGTGCTTGACCCTATGCATGATGATCTCCAGATTACACCCAACATCACATGCTTTGTCTAATTTCATATTTCCAACCTAATCTTGGCTTTGCTCCCCAGAACTGCCCAAATAATCTTACAAGTTTAGAATGACTTTTGCACAGCTTTTATTTTTATTTTTTTAAACCAATGGGTAAATTCAAGTAGTTTTCACGGGAAACAAAACAAAACATGTATGAGAGAGAGAGAAATAGAAACTAAAATCATGGAACAGATGTCTTATTAATCTCTGGAACATTATTTAGCCTAGAACAGCCCTGTGTGACATTCAGTTCTCCATGTATTAGGGAAAAGGGAGGCCAAATTTAATCTGCTGAAATGAGAGAAACACAAAAGTAATCCACATTGGGATAAAGTGAAGGGTGATTTCAAACAGAAATATTGTTGCCACCTTTTTGGTTAACCCGCTGGTAGTAAGTTCTCATGGAAAGCCTTGGACCTAGACAGACACAGAAATATAGGGAAAATATGTATGGATATAAGTTCAGAAAACCACAGAAAGAAAGAATGACAGAGCAAACTGAGACTTTTGAAGCTCTTGATCTGATTTGGGATGCTTGTAAATACCTCTTACCAGGAAATACTTCTTCATGAAGTGCATTGTTAAACTATGGAACTTGTTCTTGCGCAAGGAAGTGATGGCTACCAACTTGGATGGCTTTAAAAGAGAATTTGACAAATTTGTGGCGGAGAGGGCTATTGATGGCTGCATTTTTTAAAAAAAAGCATACATTGAATTGTGACACTCAATGAACAATTTCATTATTTATTGAGCACATAAGCAACACAACAATTCAATAGAATAATGGCATAACAACTCAGGAACTGGTCCTGCTCATACATTATTTACCGAGTCAGACTGGCCTGTGGGTTAAGAATTCGTGAGCAAAAAAACTCTCTCCTCTTCTGTTTTGTCAGAGACAAACTGCATGATTAGGAAGGCTATGCTGTGAGAGCTCATTTCAAAATGGGCATTGATTTTTCAGTCTTTTTCACTCCATTTCCAGACATATTTGGCCGTTTCTCAGGGGTTGGGTTTCTACTCCCCTTTTCGTTTTAAACCCAGTAGCCCTGAGATATTGCAGTAAAAAACCATGCAAGAGGGGGAAAATGATCATGCTCAAAAGAATTGAGGGTCAGTACAGTGAAACCAACCATCTAAAGGCAGGGCAGAGAAAGCACAGCGAGCCTTCTTTGAGAATGTTTGCTGATAAGGGATTGGGGTTTGCAGCTGTACTGTAGAATCATGGAATTCTAGTTTTGGAAGGGACCCAAAGGTAATCTAATCTAACCTTCTGCAATGCCCATGAAATTTTCCCCATACCAGACTTGAGATATACGACTTACGGTTTATAGTGATTTTTGTATTAAATGCAAGTTGAGGATCTGCAGCAAACTATACACCAAATTCTTCTAATGCAGCCAGTTGGAAGCTGTGTGGGCTGTGAAGGAAATACGTCCTACCGATGATCTGGGGCAAAACCACCCCAGCAAAGCTCCATAGCCATAAGTGTGTGCAAACTAGAAGAAATCCAAATCAGTTTGCATTTAAAGGCAAACCTAACAAACTCACCTTTCCCGGAATAACATTTCTAATTCCCACTTCGCCAAATTGTGAAATGCAATTCTGCAGCCAGGTAATGTGTTCAAAAATGAGCATAACTGGCATAGTCTGCCATATTATTGAAAATAACATGCAAAAAATTATTATATTGGGGAAATTAATTGGAAAAAATATGTATATTAGACAACATTGTACTCAAAAATGTGTATATGTTAGGAGAAATTTGCACTAAAATGCTGATGAATTTTCACAAGGACCTCTTGGTTAAAAATTATCAGACCGATGTGGAAATGTAGAGAATGCAAATTGAGACTGGGAAAATGAGAAGCAGATTCTCGAGTAAGAGGCTAATCTTTCTACCTCTCCATATAGGGGACCAACAGGTATGAGGGCTTTGATCTGTGCCCCCTGCCCTTGCTTCCCAGCATTCAGCAGGGAGAACACACCATGCCTCCCCAAACCCAAACCGAGGGATCTCCCAAACTGGTCAGCAGTGGAATGTGGTTGAGTTTCCCTTCACCCCAGCCATTGCCATTCATCTTAAACCCAGGGCTGGCTCTGCCATTAGGCGAACTAAGGTGGCAGCTTCAGGCGGCAGAAACTGCCAAGGAGGCAGCTCCATGGGTGCCCTGCCTTCCCCACATCTGTGCTGCTGGTGCAGTAGTGGCAGCTGTATCAGTGCCAATTTTGGCAAAAAAACACACACATCCCAAATCGTGTGAGATCTTGCAAGCACACAAGATGCCAGAACCACTTCTCTGTTGGTGGCAGAGGTGGCAGGGTGGGTGGAGGAGTGGCGCAGGTGGCGGCAGTGGTGGCAGCAGCAGGGCAAGGCAGCACTTACTGTTTTGCCTCAAGCAATGGCATGGGACACACCACCCTTGCTTAATCCATTTACCTGTCTGCACTACACACCCAGAGGAATGAGAAAGAACAGCCAGCTATACACACCCTTATTCAGTCCCTAGAAGACAGCTGGCAAAGCCTAAGGGTGAGCAGGTTTCTGTCTGATGCTCAACAGTTTAACAAGAACAACTACTAACATGCTCCCTCTCTCCCCCCATTCCAGTTAGGTTGCTGAAAAATAATGTTTGGGGAGTGGCATTGGGGTGGATTTTTGTATGGAAGGACTTGTGACTTTGGTTCTGGTACTGATCACAGCCCCATAAGCTGAGCAGGTGCTCATAGGCATTGTGTTCCATATGCCTTAAGCATATACACACCACACTGAGACCTCTTTTTGCACCAGTTAGAATTCCCAACAGTGTGAAACAGGTGGAAAAAGAGGGCCCGTCGAGGATTCCCTTCCAAAAGAAATAATAATAATAATAATAATAATAATAATAATAATAATAATAATAACAACAAAATTTATTTATATCCCGCCCTCCCTGGCCAAAGCCGGGCTCAGAGTGGCTAACATCATACAAATAAGACAATGCATAAAAACAAGCAATCAATAAATTAAGATACATCCCAGAATTAATTCAAACAAATTAAAATTAAAACTGCACAAGTGGCAATCTTCAGGTTAAAACTGAAGGCGGTTACCAACTGTTTCCACTGATATTATAAGCACCTGTGAGAGGGCTGGGAACCTCCTTCGTGCTTGTTCTTATACAAGGAGAAAATGAGTCAGACTGAAGCCTGACCAAATCCCACTCAGACCCACTTAAACAATCCCACTTGAAATGGCGATTAGCACAGCCCAGTCTGCACAGCCCACACTCCCTCCTCACAGAGATGTACCTCACACCTTACTTGTATAGCTTCCTGCGAATGCTGAAGACGTACCTCTTTACCCTGGCTTTCAATACGTGAGGCACATATAGTTACTTTTCATAGAATCATAGAGTTTAGAGTTGGAAGGGACCATGTGGTCTATCCCCCTGAAATGCAGAAAACTTTTGCCCAATGTGGGGCTCGAACACACAACCTTGAGATTAAGAGGCTCATGCTCTCCCATCTGTGTAATTGCCAGTTGTTTCAAATTGTTTTTGATATTGTGCTTTAATGTTGTAGCCCACCCTGGGGTGAAGGGGTGGGTGATAAATAGATAGTAGAGGAAGGGCACTGCAAGAGAGAAGAAGGTTGAGTTGGGGGGAAACTTCCAGACCCTCTCCCATTGGGTCCATATGATTCTTGCTCTCCATCCCTCCCTTTTGGAGTACATCATGGTGGAGGGTAGGTAAGAAATCAAAATAATAAGTTATTATTATTATTATTATTATTAAGTTGTGGGTGAACATATCAGATGACACAGTGATTCTTCAAACAGCTCTTGTTTATTCACAGGCCAGAACAGAACTGAACTGAAGGGTTCAGCCAACCTGCCTATATAGAGCTCCACTACAAAGCAACAGTAACAACTTTCTGTAACTATCCAATCACTGAACATCACTTTCAATTCCTTATTTGCATATGTGGACCTGAGTGAAAACTATCTACAGTATCCCCCTGCTGGCCCAGGGTGAGAACTTCAGTACATAACTATTATTATTTTATAAATTTTCAATTAACAATTTCAACATAACAAATTAACAAAACAAGTCATCTTCATTATTTCCCCCCTTTCCCCCTCCCCCTCCCCAAAGAACCCCCTTCCTCCCCCAAGACTTCCTTCAGCTCCTCTCTCTGATTTCTCAACTCATGTTGTTCTCTGCATACTGTAAAATTGTATACATCCTTTTATTATCTATCTACTATATTAACCCTCAATAAATTTGTGTATATTTATTCAAAACCTGCCAAGGAGTCCAGTTCTTTTTGTTGTCTTTTTAGATAATTTGTTAAAAGTTCCCATTCTTCTTTGAAGTCACAGTTGTATTATTATTATTATTATTATTATTATTATTATTATTATTCTGACTATGCTCTCATGTTCAAACCCAGCATATTTTGTTCACTGAATTGCAGAGCCTTTCAGAGAATAAACACACCTGCTTTCTTCCTTTCCCTTTGTTAATAATACAGCATTGAACAATGAGCTGGATGGTTTTCCTCCCCCAACTCCCCACCCCGTGCTCATTTTTCACCAACTTTCCTTAGGCTGCAAAATGTGTGTTTGGAGATATTTATTCCTTCCTCACTGGATTAACTTGACTCAGAAATCAGAACAGAACTGGCTTGTCTTTAGCAGAAGGAATTAAAGCTAAACTTTAGAAAAGATTAGAAAGCTGGAAGGTTGAATATCTTCCTCAAAGGCTCGTCTGAAATTAAGGACTATCGCCTCGGAAGAATTAAGTCGTAGCTTGTGATCCTAAATCCACATAAAATGGAGAAATAAAACTAGCAATCACGTTTAAAGTGTTAGCCCATCTTTGGGGAATTGGCTATAAAGCAAATGCAGCCAATGAAGAATAGGATTTGCTTTTTATGTGTTTATTCCTCTCAGCTTTTTCAAATGTGCCCTCCATCACAATCAGGTTTGCCAGCTTCTGCTTTTAAAGATACTTTCAAATCCTGGTTGAGGTTTCATTACGCACAGAACCTGGCAGGTCAGGGGCAGACCCAACCAACCACACACACACACACACACACACACACATGGTATACCAGGATCCTGGCCAAAATGTGACTTTTGTTGTTGTTTAGTCATTTAGTCGTGTCTGACTCTTCATGACCCCATGGACCAGAGCATGCCAGGCACTCCTGTCATCCACTGCCTCCCACAGTTTGGTCAAACTCATGCTGGTAGCTTCGAGAATACTGTCCAACCATCTCGTCCTCTGTCGTCCCCTTCTCCTTGTGCCCTCAATCTTTCCCAACATCAGGGTCTTTACCAGGGAGTCTTCTCTTCTCATGAGGTGGCCAAAATGTGACTAGGATACCTAAAATACTATCTCGCCCCCTATATACCCATGTAATCACTGCATTCTGCAGGAGATGGCCTCCCGGAGATACCGTTTCAAGATGAGACCAGAAGAACTGCCTATTGAGCCAAGCTCTTTGGCTAAGTTCATGGAGTACAGACCCTTATATAGTTTGGGACTAGTATGCTCAAAAAATTATCTCACCTCTTGTATACCCAACTGATCACGGTGTTCAAGAAAGAGGGTCTTGCAGATGCATTCCCATCAAGATGTATGATCTGTGTGATGTAGGAATTGGGTCATTAGCATGGCAGTGCCTATCTTTTGGAACTCCTTCTGTTAAATCAGCTGCCATCTCTGTTCTCTTTTTGGTACCTGTTGAAGGCTTCCCTTTTTCAGGATGCCTTTTAAGAGGAGGTTTTAAAAAGTAAAAATAAAAATCCCAGTCTGTATCTGTATTAGACTTGCAGTTGTTTTGTACATATGTTTTTATTGTTGACGTTTATATTGCAAAATTGCTTTGGGGGAGTGAGGCACAAAATAAATACATGCATGCATAATTTCATTGACAGCCTTGTATGCTGCCTTTCCATAAAAATGACACTCCAATTTTATAATGTAAGACCAACCAGGCCAATGGCCCATGTAGTCCAGCATCCTGTTCTCACAGCGGCCAACCAGATTGTCACAGTCCGGTCTACGGTCGATTGAAGTCCCAGCTGAGAACGTTGGGACCGGGGGCAAGATGGCAGCAGGAACCAGAGTCCAGAAGCCAGGAGTCTGAGGGTCAGGAAGCAGGGAGTCACGAAGTCAAGGGTCTGAGGGTTGAGAAGCAAGAAGCCAAACGCAGCAAGGCAGGAAACGTGTTGCTGTGGCAAAGAGCCGAAGGGAAATGCTGACCTTATATCCCTCCCCAGCTCTTGTCACTAGGTGCAGTGAGTTACCAAGCGGCCTCACCTGTGCGGCCACGTCTTGCCTCTTCAGAACAAACTTAGGAAAGCCCCAGTCCTGCGAAGCCCTACTGGTCACAGGGTCTGGCTCCTGCATGCACTCCTGACAGAGATGCTCGCAAGAAACCAGCAAGCTGGACATGAGTCCTCCTGTAGCTTTCAACAACTGGCATTCATAAGCATTGCTTCCTCTGGCTGGAGAGGCAGGGCATAGGCATCATGGATAGCAGCCTTTGATCAGACCAGACCAAAGACCCATCTACTCTGGCATTCTTTTTCTTAACCATGGTAAGTCAGAGGGTTCATTCAGAGTAACCTTTCCTCTACTCTTTCCAGGCATGGTCTGTGCTTTAAAGCTCCCTGTCTGATCACGTCCTTTTTTTCTTTTTTCTCCCTGCCCCCACAAATTTTCCTCATGAAAACCTCCTCTTTAATGCTCAATCGGAGCAAATGGCAATCCATGGGAAGCCTGAATTGACATTTGTTCCAACTGAGTGCTAAAGAGCAGGTTTTCAGAGGGAAAGCTCTGGGGCAGGGGGCACACAGAGCGTGGAAAGAGTAGAGCAAAAAGTGGGTATGGATAAGCCCAGGTTCACCGAAAAGGTGCAAAGTTGTTAATTGCTATTCAGAGGTACACAATGAATAAATGCCCAATCCCCTTTTAAAGTAATCTCAGCCAGTCTCCATCACCACGTTGCTTGGCAGAGAATTTCAGAATCCCTTTTGTCTTACCTGAGTGTGGTCCCCATCAATTTCATTGGGTGTTTTGCCTGAATAGGGAATGTAGACTTGAATACAGGGCACAGGGGAGAGGCACCTGCATACCTTGAATAATTTTATACACTTCTCTTTGTTCTCTTGGGAAAGTTACAAGGCCAAATTGATGTTTTGGCTACAAATGTTACAACTCTGGTCTTAACAGTAAACAAATTCATTGAATCTGACAAGGAATTGACTCAGGAAGCCCATGCAGCTGAACAAGAAAAGAAACTTGAGAGCTTTGAGAGTGTGAAGAAAGAGATATATGTTGTTCCTGAGAAAAAGGAAGGAGGAGCTGTAATTTTACAGATGATAAAGGAGAGCCAGAGGCCTGACATGATGGCTGCAAAGGAAAATAAGAACTTGATGATGAAAATTTGGTTTGAATTGGAGACTGAAGAATGGAGAGGTCTCCTTGTGTGGAGATCTGAAGACCCAAGGATTACAAATCTGATTAAGGTGGAAGTTGGAGCTTTGGAGACATTTGGATTTGAAAGGAGTAAGAAACAAGATTTAGGCTCCACTTTTAAGTATGGAGGTCTGGTTGGAAGAAACATGGACTTTATTGGACTAGAGCTTCTCCGAGATTTGGTGTTTAATACCAAGGACTATCAAAAAAGCCGACAGAGAGGAATTGAGAGAGAATTAAGAGCCTCGGACGTGAGGTCTCCAGGCTGAGAGTAGATTGACTGATGGACGATTATTGGGGATTGGAACCGGGAAAGGGGGGGTGGAGTTTGGGATTCCAAAGGGTGTATAATTATAATTTGTTTTGCTTTTATTTTGTTTTGTTATTTGTATGAGAATTGAGGAAATCGTGGAAGGGAATTTAGGTCGACTTTAGAAAAAGGCTTTAAGAATAAGCACGGATGTATAACTATTGATGTTTATAAGGCAAAATTGGTTTTTCAAAATGAACTAAATATAAAATATAAAACATAAAAAGGTTAAAAATTAGGGACAAGAACTTGTTGAACTGTTGTTTAAATATTGATGTTTATAAGTTAAAATTGGTTTTTCTAAAATGAATTAAATATAAAAAGGTTAAAAACTGGGGACAAGAACTTGTTGAACCAACAATCTGAATTGGAATACAAGAGGGGGAGGTATGGGGAAGTCAGGGAAATATGTCATTGAAAATAAGGACTTTGAATTCTATGTGTTTTTTAAAAAAATTGTTTCATTTTTTTATTTTTTGATGTATTATAATGGAAAAATCTTAATAAATATCATTTTTTTAAAAAATAATTTTATACACTTCTATCATGTCCACCCCCGGTACTGAATGAAAGCCAGAAGGCAGGGCAGTTGAGGTTGGCAGGGCTGTATTCCACAAGCCCCCCACCCACGCAAAATCAGTTCTAACTCATCGGCACTGATGGCCTTTTGAGCAACTCTCCACTGCACTTGATGTGTAGATTTTAATATTTGTAACCATGTGCCACATATGCAGCTGGCAGTTGTAATTTTTATGTTTCACCTTTGCCTCTGATAATTTGGCCATTGTATTACAGGTTATTATCCTTCACATTCATCTTTCCAATTGCCCTGTGCCAATTCAGTGTGAATGCTCCCGTTTTATTACAGTTATTGGTATTGCCTATTCTTCCTGGCATATAATTGTTTGTGGGAGGTTTGGACTTTCTCAACTCCCAGCTTTGTTTTTCACTAAGCCACCATACAGGGCTGATGGACTGCATTCAATTTGATGGGTCACAAGTTGCATGGGCCAATTTTCCTCCCACTTTTCCCTCTGAACTCTCAGCCACAAAGGGACAAAGAGGTTTTTAAGTACTTAACTTTGATTGTCCCCATTAACATAGGAATTTTGTGACACCCTGAAGCTCCACCATAATTTGCATGATTGCGAAAATATAAATATAAATTGTTCTCAGGACAACTGTAGACAGTTCTCAAATGCCTTGGGGGTGCCTGAGAGGAATGCTGGAGGGAACACTATAAATGAAACACAAGGACTATGTCATTTGGCTATATTGTCCTTTTTAAAAAAAGTTAGCATCCAATGTATTTGTTTTATTGATGTCCAGTCCTGAAATTTCCTTTAAAAAAAATATAAACACACATCAAAATGCCATGACAAAAATGCTTACTATGTTAAGAATTATTTAAAAAAATTAAAGACATAAAATATTATTAGTCCTCACCACCCACCACAAAGAAGGAAGCTCACCTAAGGTTGGAGAGGGGTTTGAATTCAGTTTGCACTTTCCAGAATAAAATGCAGATTGAGAAATTGCCGGTCTTCAAAATTCACACTTCTCTGAATTTTGCAACACAGTTCTCCATTCAAGTAATGTGTTTATTAAAGTGAAAACAGAGAGATAAAGTGCACATAAAAATGCATATATTGGTGAAAAATAACATACAAAATTGCATCACATTAGAGGGACTATAAATATTAGAGAGAACATACTTTGCAAAATGTGTATATTATTAAAAAATGCAGACAAAAATGTTTCTGTAAGGAGACATTTGCACTAAAATTGTGTTGTGTTTCCAAGAGGAATCCTGGCTAAATTCAAGAAAAGTTACACAATGAGAACACCACACACACAAACCCCAAATCCTACAAATAAAATAAAAATATTTGTGTGGAACGTGGCATGACATCTTAAATACTTATCTATATTAATATGGGACTCCTAAAGTAAAACATTTTTTTCCAGGTTTATAATTGCAATATGCATGTTAATTAGAGGTGACTGTTTTCTGAATTACAGCAACCAGTGTTCCGTGTCAATTAGTGCAATTAGGTTGAATTAAGCGGTCTGTAATTGCTCCTCCGAATTTTGCTTGCACATTATTTTAATGGAAAAGTTAGATGTGCTGCTAACCACTAATTGTCAAGCTTGGGATCAAAAGAGAGGGGGGGAGTGCTAAAAGAACTTAGGGTAACTAAAACAGCAGCAGCAGCAATGCCAAGAGGTCTGTTCCACTGTCCTCAACATGCAGCTCTAAAAAGCGATCTGAACATGAGGGAATGCATCCAGCTTCTGAAGTTTCCTTTGGAGATAAGAGGACTGAAAGTTTTGGATGGTATTTGTAATATTTTAGAGGTGTTTTGTTCTTTGCAAATGAAAACTATCGCGAAGAGGAGGCGGCACAGACAATGCATAGATAGCACAAACCCATTGGTGGAGGAAGGGGGTGTGGTGGGTGCGGTCCGCCCTGGGTGTCATCCCTGGGGGGGGTGACATTGCTGCCCCACCCCCTGGGATGTTCATCATGGGCGGTGCCCCCCTGGGACACTTGCACTGCCCCCGAGGGTGGCTAGCCCCGCCCACGGGTGCACAGCAGCTAGCTCCGCCTCTGGATAAACCTTCATAGGCATGGGGAAGCCAAACAGCAGATTTCTGCTTGTAATGTAGAACTGAGCCTTTGCAACCAGATGGCTGAATAAAAAGACAGGCTGGGCTGAACCAGGACCACTTTATTTAAGGATAAAACCCATTAACACCTGAAGAGGTGAAACACTATTGGTAAAGGAGCAAACCTGATCCTAAACAAGCTGCAGCCTCTAGGGTAGGGGTCAGCAACCTTTTTCAGCTGTGGGCCAGTCCCCCATCCCTCAGACCTTGTGGGCGGCTGGACTATATTTTGAAAAAAGCAACTAACAAATTCCCATGCCCCCAAAATAACCCAGAGATTCATTTTAAATAAAAGCACACATTCTACTCATATAAAAATACCAGGCAGGCCCCACAAATAACCCAGAGGTGCATTTTAAATAAAAGGACACATTTTACTCATGTAAAAACATGCTGATTCCTGGACTGTCCGTGGGCCTGATTGAGAAGGTGATTGGGCCACATCTGGCCCACGGGCCTTAGGTTGACTACCCCTGCTCTAGGGTGACCAAAACCCCTGCCTGCAGAAACTGGAGACATAGCTGCATTACCTTTAACTGTGTGTGTGTGTGTGTGTGTGTGTGTGTGTGTGTGTGTGTGTGAGAGAGAGAGAGAGAGAGAGAGAGAGAGAGAGAGTAAAGAAACTTTTAACTCTGATGTTATTCAAAGAGTTGAAGATAATCTGGACTAGCAAAGAGATGGCACACAGGCTATGAACCTGATACACACGCATACTAAAGTAACTTCTTTTTAATAATATTAATTTGGGGGAAAATATTTATACACTAGCCATTTCTCCCAATCCCACTCCATTTTAAGGAGCTAGCTGGCCTTATAATTGGCTTGCCATGTAATCAGCAATACCTCAGTCCACGCTTTCTATTCTATGGATCAAACATGGAATGCTTGTAAATAAGGCACTGAATGTGTCTCCATCATGCAGCCTTCAAAGGTGACTAATAGGGAGACTCCCAACTTCACAACAATAGATGCAATAGATGCTCTATTGAGGTTCTCAAGTACATTTGCTTGACATTCATGCTTTATGCCATTAAATTTCTTTTTTTTATTGCATCGTTAGAACTTGCATAGATCACCTTACTTTTAAAGAGCGCTAGTTCTGGTGCCTTGAAAAAAAGACATTGGTTCCTCTTTTTCGAACTATTGTTTATATGAAAGCATCAAATCTCTCCTGCCCCCTCCTCCTTGCATATTATGTTAAGGAGGGAAGGAGAATATGACATTCTATCACGAACACACGGACTCACAAAAATAGCCTCGCACTCCCTGATCAGAGACAATTAATATCATATTTGTGTGAAGAGCAAATTTTAATATACATCGTTGTCTGGGGGAATATATTGATAACCTTTAAGTGTGCCTTTGTAGAAGTCTGTATTTTGTAAAATTTACATATGCAAATAGCTATCCCGCTTGAACTTTATTTTAATAATTTGAAGTTGCCTGTATCCCACTGAGCCCAGGATAGAGTTTTTCTTATCCCTTTCCCCTTTTAATATGGCTGGAATATTATTTACAAGTTCCAGATAATATTTAAGGTATTATCAGCAGGAGGGGTTTTGTTATCAAGAGTTAATTAAGAGTTGCCACCAAATTCCATTCAAAATTCATGCAGGGGCGCTTGTTTGTGTGGAACATTGGAAGTGAAATCCAAAAAGAATATTGGTTTGTGTGCGCTAGGCCTTAAATTCTTAGATGCCTAAGGACTTCTGCTGTCCATTCACTGGGTCTGTAAAGCTCTGTCCACCTAAATTGCTACTCATTCATATTCTTTCCATTGATAGTTTTGATGTCTCCCTTAAGAAATATTACATAAAGGAGAGGAATGGTACCTATTAGATTTTATGAGCGTAAAAATTACTTTTCTGTGATGGTACTTAGATTACCTTCCCCAAGTAAGTTGGCTAGCTGCATGTGAAATAGCGGTGGTCTCCTATTTGGCCAAAGAAGTGTCATTTATGTCCAAATAAATTACACTGGTATTGTTTCATTAAAAAAGCAAGCATACACATTTATATTATTGATTTGTTTCTTGGACAGCTGGTGGAAGCAGTGATACTCCAGCATGAATTCAGATCTCTTGCTATGTAAACTTGCTTCCTTCCATTCTTTTTTCACCTCCCTAATCACTCCAAAGTGATGGGTTACTGTGCAACTAGTTCACACATAGAGTAGATGTGAGTTTAAAACATGTTCCTGCATTGTACCCCTTCATACTGAGGGTGTGTGTGTAATATAATTCAATGTGTTCATATATGTAAATAAACTAAGTCCCTATATATAGAAAATGGGCAAGGTAGAAAGAAGGTTAGGCCTAACCTCTCTTGCAGGGAGGGATTTTATTAAATAGAGGGCCATTCAATCATGAATCAAAATTAGTAGCTCACTTATTTCATGTTGCCCTAGTGTGATATGTGCCACCATGAGATTCCCCTACCCATATGACCACTGGAGAGATCCATTAGGACGGAGGGCACCATGAGCTGGGCCTTCTTTGAGGTACACCCACTTTTCTGGAGCCCTATTCTAATTCAGTGTTATGTACTAAGCTTGGATCCTAGAACAATAGGCAAGTAGGATCCTAGAATGCAACAAATGATTGCCTTGCAGGAAAAGACTAATCAGGCTCCAAGAGGAAGTTAATCAGCCTATTAGGCTGGTAGGATCGTAGAATGCAACAACTGATTGGCCTGCAGGAAAAGACCAATCAGGCTCCAGGAGGGAAGCAGAATCAGCCAATCAGATGGGACTCATTGTGTAAATAATGTGATAAAATTGCTCCCCAAGCCTGAGGTTTGGGGGGCAATTCTGTCACTGTTTTACAAGATGCAATAAAGAGCATGAAATCACTACAGGACTCCGAGTATATTTCATTCACATATAGAATCATAGAATTGTAGAGTTGGAGGGGACTCCAAGGATTGTCTAGTTCAACCCCCTGCAATGCAGGAATCTCAACTAAAGCATTCATGACAGATGGGCATCCAGTCTCTGCTTAAAACCCTCCAAGGAAGGAGAGTGTACCGCCTCCTGAGGGAGTCCATTGCACTGCTCTCCAGAGCAACAGAAAACAAACAGGTTCCATCTTTCATGGGACAGCCATTGAGATATTTGAAGATGTCTATAATATCTCCTCTCAGTCTTCTCTTTTCCAGATAAGCATGCCCAACTCCCTCAACTGTTCCTCATAAGGCTTGATTTCTGGGCCATTGATCATCTTGGTTGCCTTCCTCTGAACATGTTAAATTGTGCCCCCCAGAATTGGACACAGTATTTCAGGTGTGGTCTGACCATAGCAGAATATGGTGGTACTATTACTTTTTTCTTTTTCTTTCTCTTTGGCTGCTGCATCACAGTGTTGACTCACTTTAAGCCTGCGGTCTACTAAGACTCCTAGTGCCTTTTCACACATACAGCCCTGCCATTGCCAGCTTATGAGGTTTCTAAGGACCCATTTTGTTTCATACCACCTTTCCCCCCAAAAAAGATATACAGTATGGGCTGCTGGTTTGACTTGGGGCTGAAATAGTTTAAACTATTGCAATTGATTTTTACCATTAAAATGCTAGTTCAGTGTTTTTATCCTTGTTTTGTTGGTGTTGTTTTGCTTTCTCTGCTGCTGTTTTAATATTATTCTGGCCAATGGTGCCAGGAATATTCAAAGGGCAGGATGGAAGAGAGGCTCAGTGGGAAAGTCACCCACCTCCTACAAAGATGCAGATATCTGATAGGTCCCTCCTTTCTGTGGTTACTCCTCCTTCTTGGTCATGCCTGCATCTCCTTCCTTCCTGATGCCCCACTCTCTGAGAGTCCCTGGTAGCTCTGGGCCACTCAACCGGACCTGTAGCAATCTGGAGCTGTCACAGAGTGACTCAAGTAAGACTCAGATCCCTCTGAATGGACTTCATTTTGCTCATGATTCAGATCGTGACTGAATCCAGTGCTCAGTCCTAATGAAGAATCCTAAAAAGTAGAGCAAAGAGGTTGCCCATCCCCAGTCAGCACGTGGACAGCAGACTGAGCAGGCACACAGCTCACCTGATCACAGACTTACTGTATTTCTATTTAAAATATATCATTTATTTCTAAATTTGCACCTACCTGCATCAATTGGCACATGCAAATTTTATGCAAATCTGAATTAGTTTTGTCCTCCTGTTGTAGTTTATATTTCCTCCCCCCCTTTTCTTTTGGCAATGTTTTAACCAACCTCTGGAAGATTACCGAAACATTACAAATGGCCATTATGCCATCAGAATGGAAATCCTTTCACATACAGTGGTACCTCGGGTTACAGACGCTTCAGGTTGCAGATGCTTCAGGTTACAGACGCTTCAGGTTACAGACTCTGCTAACCCAGAAATAGTACCTCGGGTTAAGAACTTTGCTTCAGGATGAGAACAGAAATTGTGCTCCGGCGGTGCGGTAGCAGCAGGAGGCCCCATTAGCTAAAGTGGTACCTCAGGTTAAGAACGGTTTCAGGTTAAGAACAGACCTCCAGTACGAATTAAGTTCTTAACCCGAGGTACCACTGTACATGGTGCTCTGCTCTTTTTTTATGGTGGGAAATGCCTTGTGTATGCATCAGGATTCTTCTCCCCACATGCAAGGGCACCTTTGCATATGGTGAATTTCTCAAGTGCATCAGAAACACTGTGTGTCCTGTACGAGTCACTTTGAACCTAAGAGAGTGGATGGCATATACAGTTAACTAATCAAATGGATATATTAAGCTTAGTCCCATCCATACTCACTATCAACTCTCTCTTTCATACTCTCACAAGCAGCACCTCCAGTTCCTCTTTCCAAAAGCCTGTTGTATATTATGCAGAAAATTACCCCGGGAATCTGTCCATGAATTACCATCCCTCTGCTCGTTGCCTGAGAGAGTACTAAAACAGGATTCATCCAATTCCTCCAGGTTCCATCTCAATATCCTCTCTAGTTTATGTCGCTACATAACTTATCCCCAAAGAAGCCCTTAAGTATGAACTGTTATAGATTTTCATGCTCAAAGGCAGCACGTCGCTGAATACCAGAGGCCAAGGACAAACAGCAGGGGAAAGTTGTTGCTTTCACATCCAGCTTATGGAGTTCCCCAGGGCAGGTCTCTGACAACTGCAGAAACAGGATGCTGGAAAAGATATGGGGAGTGAAACTAACAGTTCTGGGGCATTTCCATACTGCCTGCAGCATCCCCTCCTCACCCCTCACCCCACACCTCTCCACTCACCCCATTGCAATTTGGTTTTTTTTTTTGAGTTTCTTTTACATGGGTGGCGCTGTGGGTTAAACCACTGAGCCTAGGACTTGCCGATCAGAAGGTCGGCGGTTCAAATTGCCGTGACGGGGTGAGCTCCCGTTGCTCGGTCCCTGCTCCTGCCAACCTAGCAGTTCAAAAGCACGTCAAAGTGCAAGTAGATAAATAGGTACCGCTCCGGCGGGAAGGTAAACGGCGTTTCCGTGCGCTGCTCTGGTTCGCCAGAAGCGGCTTAGTCATGCTGGCCACATGACCCGGAAGCTGTACGCTGGCTCCCTCGGCCAATAAAGCAAGATGAGCACCGCAACCCCAGAGTCGGTCATGACTGGACCTAATGGTCAGGGGTCCCTTTACCCTTTACCTTTTACCTTCTATTGTTGCCAATGGAAGTCTGTTTCCAGTCTAATTGTGGTGAGTGTGGGGCTTTGGGTTAGGGTCATAGGTTGGGAAGAAAGCAGCGATCCTCCCACACTTGTGTTTTCTTGGGATGTTTGCTTCCTTCTCTGGTAATTAAGCTGGACGCAAGCAACATTTTTTCAAGTCTAATTGTTGGGTACATTTATGAGAGTGTGAATTTACATCACTGTGTATGCAATGGAGGATGTTCCATTGGAGCTACTGGAGCACTGTTCCACCAACTTCAGTGTGATCTGTCAGCCCCAGAGGTGCCACCTTGGGGGTCATTGTGAGGAGGTCTTGCCTAGTGCTACCAGCTTCAGTGTCCAAGGCTCCTCCTCTCTCCCACTCAGGAAAAGTCTGCCTTTCATGCTGTGCTTGGTTCGGCAGTTCAGCCTCCTCTGCTCCTTCAATATTGGGGGGGCTGAGCCCCCTGCTAAAGAATATTGAGGGGGCTGACAACACCTCTGTCCCCTAGAGTTGGTGTGTCTGGTCTTGCTTGCCTCCTTCCCTAAAACCTGTCTAGTGGAGGGCACTGCCTGTCAGTTTTCCCCTCCCTAATCTTAGTGTTTCCCCTGTAGAACTCAGAAGGGAAGTTAGAATTAGTTGGCTCTGCCACTCATTGGTTCTGCCTTAATTTACTGATGGACTCTTTGCTTTGTGCCCCACCAGCCCAAATGGGCACCAGGCACCACAGCATGCATGCATGTAAGAAGAAGAGAGAGTTTTGGATTTGATATCCCGCTTTATCAGTATCCAAAGGAGTCTCAAAGCGGCTAACATTCTCCTTTCCCTTTCTCCCCACAACAAACACTTTGTGAGGTGAGTGGGGCTGAGAAACTTCAAAGAAGTATGACTAGCCCAAGATCGCCCAGCAGCTGCATGTGGAGGAGTGGAGACGTGAACCCAATTCACCAGATGATGAGTCTACCGCTCTTAACCACTACACCACAATGTTTTGCATGTGTTTTTGTGGTGGGCATATCCATTTTGCTCTTGACCATGCCCACCATTGGCATTAAGCCCCCAGAGGTCTGGTCATGCTGTGGTGGAAAAAAAGGTTCCACAGCTCTGGACTAGATAAACATTGAACAAGTACATACTTACTTGCTTATGTACTCAGTGCTACCATCACAGTTGCATAATTCTTCCACCTTCTTTCCCTCTCTCGATCTTTTCTGATTACATTTCCCCCCTTTGTTCTTTAATTTGATCTTCAGCAAATAAATGCAAATCAACAATGGCAATTTTGACTTCACACATTGGCCAAAGGGTGAACTTCAATTATCCAGAATGTAATTTCACCAAGCTGGTATTAACTCAGCTTTATTTTCTTAATGCTATTAATCCATTGTAATAAAAAATGTTGATATGGGGAGATGTGCAGGGTTGGAGTCTTTCCCCACCACCCCTGTTTCCTGTAGCTTTATTATTTTGGAGGACTAATTGCTTAATTACTTCAATGGGCTATAAAGAGCTGAGCGGATGTGCTTCTCCATCTGTTTTGTTGTTCTTGTTGTTGATTTATTAAAACAGCGCCATCCAAAGAGGAGGTAAAGCTAAAGAACAAATTGCATCTAGTTTAGTAAGCTACTGTTATGTTCTAGGTTTGGACAAGAGCCACTGGAGGCAAGGCAGCAAAGCAGGTCTGTTGTTTCAGGACCACAGAGAGCTCCTAGTGAGCAACTTGCTCCAACAAGTTGCTACCACTCTCTCATAACAATAGAACCCCTGGGCAGCCAATGAAACTTAATGTTGGAATATTCAAGACAGACAAAGGAAAGAACTTCTTCACACCCTGCAATGTTAAATGGATAAATCAGGGTATCCCAACATTTCATACCAACTGGGCTGCAAAAGTACTTTGGCACAGAACCCACAGGCCGCACACTGCCTTGTTGCGGTGGGCAGGGGAGCAAAGCCAAAATTTAAGCTCCCCCACCCAAGCGCTTGTGGTGCCCTCACACAGCTGGATAAGTGAGACACTGGGCTTTGAGAAGGAGGTACAAGGCTCTGGCAAGGTCCTAGAGTCCTCCCATCTCCTTCCCAAAACTGGGAAAGCACTAACTAGACTTTGGGATGGAGGCATGACCCTAGGACCCAGCCAAAGCCCTCACATCTCCTTTCCAAAGTCCAGTGCCTCATGTACCCAACTTTTGAAAGGCAACATGAACTCTGGGTAGGGGGTGTCAAATGCTGCTGAGGGCATGCTCTGCCAGAACTGCCCCAAGGGATAACATGTCACTGGCACCAGTTGCCAGCTCCATTGGGGGGCACCCTGAGTTCTCTGGCATTCACTCCTTTGAATCTGTTCCCAGATGATTATTGAAAGTGGTGGTGGGTTCTTGAAAACAAAACACCATTCATGATGGGCAAAGCCACCAACCATAGTGTTAGGGTGGAGACGTTTTTTAAACAACAACAAAGTTCAAGCCAAATGACTTATTCAATCTTCCCCCAAACACATTTAATGTGCAGGCAGCACGTTACTGTATATTAATTATTCATCCCCTTGTACTTCATTATTTTTACTGCTCTAAGCCAGGTTTATTTAGGCATTACTAATAAAGGATTGCTGATACTGAATATGGTAAATTCAGGGCTATTTCAATTAATCAAGAGTCAACAAACTTAATTAGTTCATGTGTTATCTAAAGCTGGGGAATGCATTCATATTTATGGAGGATTCACTCCCCATGTTCTATCATGCTCCCATAATCTATGGTTTGTAGCAACCTGCATGCATCTATGCTGGGATGTGGAGTGGGTGGGGGAGAACAATGGCCAAGGTCAGTTATTTATTACTAATAAAGGAATATACTTATCTTAACTGCAGCAATGGCAAGTCCAACATGTACAATAATTGTAGGAACATTGGATAGTGGGGAGGGAAGCTGACAAACCACAATTCGTGGTTTAGGGCAACAATGGCAAACCTGCAGCCATAATTTGACCACAGTTGTCTCCTCTTCCCATTGAAGATTGGTCAGCTGAAATCTGTGAATTTTGTCTAAACAGGACCACCTTTCGGTGGGGAAATGTTCACATTCTCCTGATTTGAATCCTCCCACCCCCCCACTCTGAATTTAAAATCCTTCACATGAGTGAATTGGGGGTATCTCAAGAATGGAGCTATTATCCTATGCACACATTGTGCTATTTTTATCTGGCCTGTGAGATATTCTTTCTAAATGTGTATTCTGAAACAATATTAAGGGAGTGGATTCAGTAACAGAAATGGGCTTCCTATTTAAATTTTGCTGTGTCCCAATTACCCAAACTGGCATTAAAGTGTGTCTCACTGAACAATGGATATAAGTGAAAGAATCCTCTTGGCTTCCTCATTGTGACATTTCTTGAGGGGATAGCCTTGTAAATGAGGAGAATTAACACCAGGGCAGGAGAAAAGGAAAATCTCTTAGACTGTTAAATCTTATTCAGACACCCATGTGCATTTATACATATCCTTTGGCTATTTTAAAGGAAGACATGGTTTACTTAAAAGGAGCTCTGTTTGAAACTTTAAAATGTTGCTAAAGATTGAAAGAAGAGAATTTGAAATTTGGGGGCAGGGCAGGGCTTCAGAAGTCGTGTTAATGTTTTATTTCACATGTTTATATTTTAATGTTTGAGTGGCTTAGCATTATTGGGTAGCATTCAACTAAGCCACCCTCAGAGCAGACCCATTGAAATAAATGGAGTTATGTTAGTCATGGCTATTTTAGGTGTGTTGAGTTCAATAGGCCTATCTGTGCATACTCAATTGAATGCCAACCATGTGTATCTTAATTATAGTTGTTTACATTTTACTTTTTAATAGCTGCAAAACCTGTCCTGACATTAAACACTCTTCTTTTCTTTTACCTCTCCCTCTCCCTCTCCCTTCCTCTTCCTCCTCTTCTTCTTCCCTGATCCAAGAATATATTTGCAGGTGGTTCCTCCTCTGCTTGAATAACCTCACTTGATGATGACTCTGAAACGCTTGCCAGGCTCACTGCCTCTTCTGATCCTGTGCCTCCTGGGGAAATAAAGTGGGAGGAGTCTGAGATGAACCCAGGCAGCTGGTGTGTGGATGACCAGTCTCTATATCAGCTGCATGGACCATGGCTCGTGCATGGAGAAAGTCCCAGATTCAATCCTGGCATCTCCAGGTAGGGCTTGGAGAGAACCGTGTCTGAAACCCTAGAGATGTCAGTCAGTTTGGACAACACTGAGCTAGATTGTCCAATGGCCTGACTCAGTATAAGGCAGCTTCCTGTGTTCCAAGTTATCTGGTTTCTCAGAGTTGCTGGCAGTGTGAACATCTCCTGTGTCCTGCTCCCTGAGCTTCTCATCTGAGGAGACCTCAGTCTCAAGGGCTTGCCTGAATTCTGCCACTCTCATTCCTCAGAAGTATTTAAGCAGTAACTGCATGTATATTTCTTTTGCTGCCTTTTAACCTCTTATTATTTCCTCTCTTCCCATCCTTTTATTTTTGTATGTACCTCACTCTCCTTGTCTTTTCTTTTGATTGCAAGCCTGCAGACAGGATTTGTTCATTTAAACCTTAATTACTGCACCGCAGTGCTTAGCAGCTGAGCTGCTTTTAAAACAATAAAGGTGAATATTATCTTGGTGGTGCCTGAGTGGGTGTGTTCTGCCCAGTGGGATTGAGGCTGAGGATCATTTCCATACCTTGTACAGTGCAAGAGCTACTAGTGTGCCACAATAAAGAGCCCTTGGTTGGTGAAACCTCCTCTGAGCTTGACAGAAGGATCCTCACAAAAGGTTACCTGCCACATCTCTGAGTGATTCTTGGGAAGATGGCATGACTGGCACCATTGGCAGGAGAGACATACCTGCTCTCAGAAGTGGCTAGCAAAGGCCACTGCTTCTTCATGAGCCACTGCTGTGAGTTTGCCTTCCCCAAGAATAATACCAAGGAAAGTGACTTAGGCAGAAAGCCATTGTGGAGAAGGACAGTAGATCATTGGTAGAGCATGCACTCACAAAATTCTGGGATTTCAAACATTGCTTTCAGGGACATGGAACCCGCCAATGGGCCTCACCATCAGAGAGCCCCACTAGAATTGGCTGCAGTAGGGAGTTTCCTGTTGGGCACTCCCTGCTACAGGTTTATGACCCATGGATTACCCCAAACCAAAGTCCATATTGTGATATTGGCTTCATAATTTGACCTGGCAATATATCCCAAATCATGATATGTGTTAGGGCTGGGTGATATATTGTCCAAAACCAGTTTCAAGTCCATATCATGATGTTGATCTCAAAAATTTTGACATGGCAATATATTGAGAATCATAATGTGTGCGTGCGCGCATGCGCGCTATGCAAAAATCACAATGTGGGGAAAACCGTGAAGCCAACCAATGCCTCTACATAGCTCCACCCTTATTTCAGACATTGTGATATATCTGTATATCATGATGTTTAGCTGGTGATATATCACAATGTTGAAAACCAGATATCATCCTGCCTACCCTGGATCTAGTAGTCACCAGGCCATGAAGTCAGATACTATGGGGCACCAGCTTAGGAGCTGGGTCAGGCTCAGGGTTGACTGCTGGAGACAGAGATGCCATTGCACTTAAGACTTTTGGATAGAAGCCCCCAGGGAAAACTTAAAGACCACTGGGGCCTATAGAGTTAGAGCATGGATCTCAACAGGCACCTTCCTCTGAGCCTGAAAAACCAGCAGCACCTCACTGGGCATCACCAGTCTGGAAGTGCAGGGAGAGCAGTAGGAGGGAGGCTATGGAACGAAGGAGGAGTACCTACCTTAAGTTCAGAGGGTTGTCCCTTTAAGATTCTGAAGTGGTGGGTGGAGCCTGGAAGCGGTTTCCTGGAGGCATAAAAGGACTCAGCAAGGCCAGCCCAACACATTTTGCCACCTGAGGCAAAGGCCAAATAGCACACACTTTTATTTAAGGGGACATTTTGTAAGCAGCCCTCAAAAGTTCATATCTGTCATTCATTATATGCCACAGAAACTTCCCAACAGTGGCATAAAAGACACCTTGGGTGCTAAAAGTTGCAGAATATATTTTGTATCAGACTCTGGGTTTATCAATAATGCGGAGCTATATATCATCTCAATCGTTTGCATTCGCATTTAGATGAAAGAATATTTGGCAGGCAAAAATCTGTTTCCTAGTTCATATTTATATCTTCAGCATTTGGGAAAATCATTAAAATAATGATCTCCCAATGCCTTTGTGCAGTGATTTGATATATATAGATAGAGATGAATCTGGATATACATACAGCTCATTCCCCTTAATTTTCCAATCTGTATTCATGGCATGTTCCCCCCATCAAACAGTTTGTTTTCCAATGAGTAAACTTTTCAAATCTTTCAATAATCCTCAGGGATGTTTTCCTTTCAGTATTTTCACGAGCCATTTGATTAAGTTCTTGCCTGCTATTTTATTTTTCATCTTCTCCAACAGCATCAGAAAAGAAAAAACTGTGTGTGTGCGTGCACACACACACACACATGCCCAGACATATATGATGGAATTATATTAGGAAATAATAAAAGCGATTATCTTAATCTTCCCAAATATTCTGATTTTGTATTCATTTCCTGCATTATTGCACTCTGAAATGCTATAAATGTGCAAATAGTGATTTTATAGCATTTCTAGAGGTCTGCTGCTGCAAAGAGAATATATATACACACACACATACTAATATTGAAAATGGAAATAATAATACTAATACTATTAAGGCATTCAAATTGTGTTTCTCATTTACAGATCTTAATACAGGAAAGTAAACATTAGCTTTCCTAGTTCGGGAGATTGCCCTTTATAAAACAGGGCAGAAAAATCTTTATTGGCTGGAATAAAAGCTAAATGGTCTTACACAGCATGATTTTTGACAGGGGCATTGGGTGGGGGGGAGTTTCATTGTTTTTAAAAAGAGTAATCATTGGCCCATTTAACTATGGAGATATAGCTCACATCCATAACATGCATTTAAATTATACAATTCCCCCAATAATCCTGAGAGCTGTAGTTGACCCCTGACAGAACTACAATTCTAAACACCCTTGAGAAACTGCAGTTCCCAGGAACTGGGGGGAGCTATGTGCTTTAAATGTGTGGTGCAGATGTGACCATAAGCAGTACTTTTTTTCTTTTAAAAAAGTGTTTAGGGGTACTCTCATTTTCCTACTCATATTGAAATACTGCCCCTCAATGAGGCCAAACTTAGATTCACAAAATATTTAGGGGTATGCGTACCCCTGTGTACCCCCCAGAAAAAAAGCACTGACTTAAGATAAAACATGAATATGAATGGTGTTCCTTCCAAGTACTCATTAAGAAGAGGTGTGGAGAATGAATGAAAAGTCACTGCGATAACGGAGAAGAAGAAGAAGAGGAGGAGGAGGAGGAGGAGGAGAAGGAGGAGTTTGGACTTGATATCCCGCCTTTCACTCCCCTTAAGTAGTCTCAAAGCGGCTAACAATCTCCTTTCCTCCCCCCCCCCCCACAACAGAACCCTGTGAGGTGAGTGGAGCTGAGAGACTTCAGAGAAGTGTGACTAGCCCAAGGTCACCCAGCAGCTGCATGTGGAGCAGCGGAGACGCGAACCCAGTTCACCAGATTATGAGTCCACCATTCTTAACCACTACACCACGCTGGCTCCCATTATGTGAGAAGAACCACACATAAATTTATTGGGACTTTGCAGCAATTGTCCATCAGTATCAGAAGGCGGGGTGGCGCTGTGGGTTAAACCTCAGTGCCTAGGACTTGCTGATCGTAAGGTCGGCGGTTCAAATCCCCGCGGCGGGGTGAGCTCCTGTCGTTCGGTCCCAGCTCCTGCCTACCTAGCAGTTTGAAAGCACCTCAAAGTGCAAGTAGATAAATAGGTACCGCTTTATAGCGGGAAGGTAAACGGCATTTCCGTGTGCGGTGCTGGTGCTGACTCGCCAGAGCAGCTTCGTCACGCTGGCCACGTGACCCGGAAGTGTCTGCGGACAGCGCTGGCTCCCGGCCTCTTAAGCGAGATGAGTGCGCAACCCTAGAGTCGGACACGACTGGCCCGTACGGGCAGGGGTACCTTTACCTTTACCTTTACCCTCTGGAATTGTCCCCTCAATTTGGAGTTGAGCCATTAAATCATCATGCCTCCAGTTCTCAACTTGGAGACTTGTTCCAGAAAGACACCATGGTTGATGCCATTGAAAGTCACCTTGAGGTTTAGAAGAATGAGCAGGGTTCCTCTGTTTCTTTATTTCAATCACTTATAAACCACCTACCATTCAAAAAATGTTAAAGTGGTTCCAACCAACCAAAATACAAGATCGTTCAAATTAATACAATGAACAACAGTCAATAGATACAGGAGCACCCAGGGCCAACAAAATGCTGCAAAACAAACTAATGGGTCCTAAAAGTTTGAGTAATTACTGTCAGTATATTTCCAAAAATTAACCAAAGCACATCACTCTTTGTGTTTATTTAAATATCTGAGGAGAGGTGGTTCCATGGGGTGGGAGCCTCAACAGAAAAGGCCCTCCCCCTGAACTCATCAAGACAAGGGTCTCTAGACCAGTGTTTCCCAAACTTGGGTCTCCAGCTGTTTCGGACTACAATTCCCATCATCCCTGTCCACTGGTCTTTCTAGTCAGGGCTGATGGGAGTTATAGTCCAAGAGCAGCTGGAGACCCAAATTTGGGAAACACTACTCTACTCTGTGGTATAACCAGGAAGGTCTCACTTGCTTATCTCGGTGATCAGGTGCTCATTTAAGTAGTCTGCTCCTAAGTTTAGTGTTTTATGCTTAATCAGCAAAACCTTAAACCTGACCTTGCAGTAAATTGGCATCCTGTGCAGTTGTTTTAGAAATGGCGCTATACCAGGGGTGAGGAACACTTTTTTTCAACCTGACAGCACCATTCCCTTCCAGCCAACCTTCCAGGAGCCGCATGTCATTGGTGGACAGGGCCAGAGGCAAAAGCCGAAATTGGAAAGGATGTGAATTTGACTTTTTGCACAGTAGACTAGTTTCTCCACACTCACACAATTCTACCTTTCATCTTGGCAAATGAAAAGATCATCAGAGCTTCAAAGGCACTTTGCAACCAAACAGAACAGGGCTGATGACGTAGCTTGTGATGGTGCGTGGCTTGGATAGAGTCCTAAGGGACAGTTAGAGGAGTTAGGAGGTCCAAATTTAGACACACAGCCTGAGGTTCCCCCATTCCATGAGGTTGGTCCACAGCACTGTTCACCAGCTGCAGCTTCCAGAGCATCTTGAAGGACAACCCCACGCAGAACACATTGAAATAAACCAGTCGTGGGGTTACCAATGCATTGGCCACTGTAGTAAGGCCAAGACTGCACTCTTCCTGACACAGGCCATTCATCAGAGCAACCAGGGTGGTGTTCATGCTAAAGCAAAGTCTGAAATGGGACTGACATAGGTAACCTTTGTTTATTAGATAGATGTAGATCTTTGCCCTAAGATAGGTGGGAGTGAATAAAATGCAATTCAAACAATAAATGCATAAACACTGGGGAACAGCAATAAAAACAAATGCAGCAGACTAAAAGCTGACATCAAGATTACACTTCAGTTGGTCCCTCATAAAAAAGAACGAATTAAGTGGTACATTGTCATTTGCTGCTGAAAGAAGGTCAGATGTCAGTGCCAGCTATGTGTCAGGGAGGAGAACGTTCTACAACTGAGGGGTCACCACATAAAAGGCCCTGTCCCAGGTCACCAGTTTCATCCAGGGATAACCCAACTTAACCAAGAATACCTAGGTTGCCTGGTCACCAAAGTGCCTTTGTTCTTGAGAACTCAATAAGTAAAATATAAGAGCTATTGTTCAGCTTCTATTCACTGCTCCAAGTGTCTTTTACTGGCTATAGATCGCTTTTACCTCATCCTACTTCAATCAAGATTAATCTGGCGGCTGCATCTTTCCCTTTGAACCTGACCCCTTGAAATCAGGAGGCTCTCTAAACTTCAACTCTGCATTTAGATGAATAACGGTTGCCGTGTAATAGAACAAAGAACCCATGTCCACCTTTGCAATTGAAATGACTAACGGGAAATGACTAGCACAATACTAAGAAACAGGCACCATCCTTATGGAGCTTGCTTTGTGCAGTTCCACCTAACATTTCCAACTTCCAGGTAAATATTTTCTAAGAATCTCATTTTAAAATTGTTATAGTTCTACAGAAAATGGACTGTAGCCAAAAAGCCCTGGTTATCCAAGCCATTGAGACAGTTCAATGAGGTGAGATGAACTAATGCATTTAAAGGAACTTTTAAACAGTGATGCATAGCCCAAATGACCCACTGCCCTGCATTAGTGCCCTCGCTGCTGCAAGTTTTAATTGGTTTCATCAGTAGAATTATCAGTGATAAGTTTAATCACCAATTAAAATTGCCCCTGACACTAGTTAATTGGTGGAGTTGAGACTGGAAACGCACTAGTGCATTGGCACTCTCTTCTGAATGCCAAATTGGGGGAGGGCAGGGAAGAAAGATTCTCTCCCCCCCCCATATCCATTCATAGCAGATTTTTTGCTGGCACTGCACCAGTTAGCCATAGAGCTATAATAGGGCATTGGATAAATTCATGGATGATTCCCTTTCAAGGGCTATTGGCCTTCTACCCCACACTGTTGAAAGCCATAGGTTTCTGAATACCAGTTGCTGGAATCACAAGCACAGAGATAGCTGTTGCACTCAGGCCCTGCCTCTGGGCTTCACAAAGGCATCTGGTTGGCCACGGTGGGAGCACGTTTCTGGGCAGGATGGGTGTTTGGCCTCATCCAGCTGGACTTTTCTTATGTTCTTTTTTAGTCCCGGTTTCACTCTTTAGTTCAGGAATGAATGATCTCATTTCTTAAAATCTTACATTCTACTCTCCACATGTCCATATTTTAGCATGCAATTTTGCCTAATGCACACATTCCCTTTAACCAATTTTGCCTAAAATGATGCACTTTAGTACATTGTTTTCATGAGCATACTGTATTTCTCGCTCTATAAGACACACCTTTTCACTCTACAAGACGCACTCGGCCATAAGACGCACCTAGTTTTAGAGGAGGAGAACAAGAAAAAAAATATTCTCTCCCTCTCTGCTCAGCTCCTCTCCAGCAAAGCAGGAGGAAAAACGGAACGGGCTCCGTTTCTCCTCCCACTTCACTGAAGGGGCGCTGTGCAGCTCTCCCTCTCTGAGCAGCGCACCTTCAGTGAAGCAGCAGGAGAAATGGAGCCCCACTCCTACTGCGCTCAGGAGGCTTTGGGCAGCTATCCCTGAAGCCAGGAGAGCAAGAGGGATTGGTGCGCACTGATCCCTCTTGCTCTCCTGGCTTCAGCGAAAGCTGCACAGCCTGCATTCACTCCATAAGACGCACACACATTTCCCCTTACTTTTTAGGAGGGGAAAAGTGCGTCTTATAGAGCAAAAAATACGGTATGTGTTTTTATGCACAGTTTACCCTAGTATATACATTTGGGGGCACATTGCTTGGCTGAAGAAATGCACTGAAAAATTCCGAAGCGTGACTGTGATTCAGTTCACATATCGTTCAGTAAAGTGCTGATTGGGTAGAATTTCCTTTAAATGTGAACTGAATGGAATTTCTCCCCCAACCTTATCTTCTCCCCTCCCACAACGCACATCCATCTTCACTGTTACTGATTCTCCTGGGTTCCTGTCTACAGAGCAGTTCTGACATTGTGTCAGTATTGAAATGATGTTTTGCTGAGATTTGAGTTGGAGCTCCCAAAGAGAGAAACTAATTTTGGGAGAGTCAGATGTCAAAAGCCCTAATGCTGCAAATGCAGCTTTTATGGGGCATGGCTTTTGCATGAGTTGGGTGTTTTCCCAAACAATAGCCCGCATACACTATACCAGAAGCACTCTGCATAACAATAAACCAAGCAGTGCTTGGTCCCTAAGCATCTAACGGCATGAGGAACCGGCACCGTGTCGGATGGAAAATACAATTTCAGCTTCGACATTTGAATTCATTTATATGGTTTGCATTGCCAGGAACATACTGTGGATATAAAGATCGATATTTTATAGCAGCGCTTCTATTCCCCAAATGCATACGAATGTGCAGAGTGTGTTTTTCCTCTTCAAACAAACAAACAAAGAAGAAGAATAAAGCAAAACTTTTGTTTAAAAGAGGGGAAGCTTCTCAGCTAAATGTAAACCGCCAGAGCTCCAGGGAAGCCTAAGCCGTCTCAATCAAAATACAATGACACTTATATATTAAAACACTGAGATTTCTGTTCTTTCACATCCGAATCCTCTGAGCTGGCTGATGGAGTTGCCCCCTTTAGCGGGAATCTTGAGTATGTGTGTGTGTTTATGTGGGGAGGTGTCATCACATGATTATCCTAGGATAAGACTGGTAGTCTATGCATTAAATATAAATCTGTAGCATAAGGAGAGCCTTGATGATGGATCTGGCCAGTGACTTATCTAGCCCATCATCCTGTTCCTCCAGTGGCCAAACAGATGACTCTGGGAAGCTGAGAACATCTCAGCATTCTTCCCACTTATGCTCCCAACAACCAGTATTCAGAGCGTACTGCCACTGATAGTGAGTTAGAACATAGTCTACATGGCTAGTAGCCACTGATGCACAAAGCAACTTTAAAATGATAACTTTGTAAAAGCAATATCATAGCTCCGTGGCCAATAGATTCATCCTGATACGTAATTACAGTGACATGTTGAATACCTGTGGATATGCAAATCAATTAAAATGCTATAACATGCCCATGAAACAGATATTTTCCAAAGGCGATATCAGCAGCCAGACACATTTCGACTAGTAAGTCTTCTTTAGTGGCAGATAAAGTGTACAGAACAATAACTTGAATGTGAATCCAAAAGCATAATACTTTTTTCTTAAAGAAACAAAACATTATCATAAACTTTGCATACAAAAATAAGCATATGCAATTTGAGTGTGTATATGAACATACAATGGCAATATTCTTACCTTCAGCCTTCTATAAGGAAGCACTGAGAGGATCAGCTTGTTTTGAAATGATGGCACTTACTTTCTGATGGAAGAAGCATTTGTAGGGTTGGGCCAAGGCTGGCTGATAGACAATGAAACAGACATTGCTTGGAGAAATATTGAGCAATATATAAATGCTTATACTGTAAATTGTTGGTATCCATCTGTCTCGGGGGACAATGGAGGAGTGTGCCTTTGGGGGGTGAAGTCAAACTGTTTAAGAGTTACAGCACACACTGTGGCTGTAGATACCGATACGGGAGAGACATGTTTTGTTGCAGCTGGGGAAGATGAAGGCATCCAGTTGCTGCAGATGCACCATAGCATTTAATTTCTCTGCACACCTCCCACAGGAGGGGGCATGGGGGGCACAGAGGCAGTTGCCCCAGGCGCAAAATTGTTAAGGGCACAAAATTTCAACACCCAGTGCTGCCTCAGTACAGTTGTGTGCATCCGTTGTTGATCGCCATTGAAAACAACTTCTCCATGTGAACCAGAAAGTGATCTCCCCAGACAATGGAATGACTCTTCTTTTCTTATCTCTGAAGCTGCAATCTCCTGGGTGCCACGGGTGTCATTATGCAGTTGAATGAGCATGCAAATTCCATCCATTTCCTGGGTGCTGGCAACTCATGCTACACCACTGCTTGCCTTGACTGAGGATAGAAACAGATGTTTGAATGTGAATAAAACAGCTTACTGTACAAAGATAAGGTTTACACCAGTGGTTCTTCTGAATTTTGCCTCTGGCCTTGCCCACCAATGGTACGTGGCCCATGGAAGGTTGCCCAGGAAAGAATGTGGTTTTTATACTGAAAAAGTTTCTCCATCACTGCAACAGGGCATAGACAGAAACAGAAATGTTTAGTTGATCTGGATGCCACTAATGTGATTGACAAGCAGCAACCCAGTTCTAAGCATTGTTGTTCTAAGTGAAGCCCCAGTGAACTCAAGCTGCATTTCATAGTCTAGCCTAAGAGGGGTCAACTGGATTCATGATAAAAATGCAAAGGGGAAAAAATTATAATTACAATGCTATGGAAGAGAAGTGCTTTTCCATTAATAAGAAAACATGCAGCTTAGCATTTCCAATGGGAAGGTCTTTAAAAAGGATTAGATGCTTATACTCACAGGTGGATTAGCTGGCAGTGAATAGAAAATGTCATCTGTGTTTCTCATCTCTAATACCGAGTGTGCTATGCAATTCACCCTTTCCCTTAATACAGAGAGAAACATGAAAGCATCAATTTTAACAGCAGCTTTGTTAAAAAGAGGAAGGTGACGACAAACAAACATAGATTGGAAAGTAATGAGTTTTTAGGTGGCGTTGCAAAGGGAGCGGTCCGAGTTCTCTGTGTATGGAAGGGGGACGGAATCCAATCATTCCTGCAAAGGAGATGAAAGAATGAATCAACCATGTGGCATTCAAGGTAAATATAGTGGCAATACCAACACTCCTATTTCCAATCTTAGGCACATAGGAAGTCACCTTATACTAAGCCAGACCATTGGTCCCTCTATTGTCTACACTGACTGCCAGCAGCTCTCCAGAGTTCCTGAGGGGGACATTGCGAGTTTAACACAAATGAAAAGAAAGTATATAAGTGAACAACAACAGCAGCAACAACAACAAATAGCCAAAGGCATGGCATAAAACAATCAAGAATATTTTGCAAAGGACTCAGGAGATGCTACTGTGGTTTAAAGCATTATGTTTATTAAATATAATATCTTGGAGGATCTGCAAACTGAAAAGCATTACTGACTGGAAAAAAAAAATCTAGCCTGGCCAGGGAAGTTCCAAAATATAGGAAGAATCACTGTTCTCAGAAGTTCTTTCTAATCTTCAAGAATTTTCGGAGTGGGGGGTCCCTGCAGACTAGAAGCAAGGCAATGTTGTTCCCAGCTTCAAAAAACAAGTGAAAAAAGAAGACCCAGGTGATGACCTACTTGTCAGCTTGATGTCAATACCAGGAAAAGTCCTAGAACAGTTAATTAAACTATCTGTGAGCCCTTAGAAAAGGATGCTGTAATTACTAGGACCCAGCATGGGTTTCTGAAAAAGTCATGCCAGACAATTCTGATTTCTTTTGTGGATAGAGTTGCAAGCTTGGTGTATCAGGGGAAGGTTGTGGACATAGTGTATCTTGATTTCAGTAAGGCTTTTAACAAAGTCTCCCATGATATCTTTGTGGATTGTTAGGTGGTTTTGTGGCTGGGTGACTGACCAAACCCAAAGAGTGGTCACTAATGGTTCTCATCATCCTGGGAAAAAGTGACAAATGGTGCGTGGTAGGGTTCTGCCATTGACCCATTGTTGTTCAAGACATTTATATGAGCAGGGGCTACCTAGTGGGTCTGGGCAAGGGGAAGTTTATTGTGGGGTGTAGGATAAGCTGTAAGTTTAGTGTTCTGATCAAGGGAAGTGAATGTCCTGCTCTATTCTGCCTAGATCAGAACCCACCTGGAATCCTCTGTCTGGGCACCTCAGTTTAAGAAAGAAAATGACAAGCTGGAACATGTTCAGAGGAGTGCAACCAATATGATAAAGAGTTTAAAAACCAAGCCTTGTAAGAAATGGTTGAGGGAGTTGGGTATGTTTAGCCTGGGAAAGAGGAGACTGGGAGGAGATATGATAGCCATCTTCAAATATTTTAAGGCTTTCACAAGATGAAATAAGCTTGTTTCCTCCTGCTCCAGAGGATAGGACCTGAACCAATGGATTCAAGTTACAAGATAGGAGATTCCAACTAAACATCAGCAAGAACTTTTTGACAGTAAGAGCTGTTTGACTGTGGAACAGCCTCCCTTGGGAGGTTGTGGAATCTTCTCCATTGCAGGTTTTTAAGCAGAAGTTGGATGGCTATCTGTCATGGATGATGAAACTGAGATTCCTGCATTGCAGGGGGTTGGACTGGATGAGCCCGTGGGTCCCTTCAAACTGTACAATTCTATGATTCAAGTCTGTCCCCACTTCTGAGCACTCCTTCTGGCTTCAAGAACCTTAGGTTTGTGAACTTGACAAGTGCACTGAGCCCTTCCCAGTTCAGCGAACCACCTCAGTGTGCATGTCAAGACTAAAGGGCACCCCCAATGACCCCAGGCACCCTAATTATCTCAGTTATTTGCCCTTCACCAAATACCACCTCAGTTATTTACCCCACCTTGTGTTACTTTGTCTGTCCTGGCCTGGGCATTGGTGTGTGGCCTAGACAGAATCCCAAAGAATGGGAAAAGGAACTGAGGCGGGGGGGGGGAGCATATTTGGGCTGTTGGGTTCTCTGCCCCTGGCTTACCACATTTACTATGCTGTTTAGACTTTGTATCAATTGTGTAGCTGTGTACACATTTAATAAATAACAATAACAGAACAGATAATGTCCCCCAGGCCTCGGAACTTTGGGAAATTGGTGAAAGAAACCAGCCATAAATGAAATAATATGTTCAATATGCGGGGGTGGGAAATGAACTCTGCAAAAGTTTATTAGAGCTCCACTTAAAAGCAGAAGAGATTCCTAATGTGTTTTATTTTAATGTGGAAATGGAGGGAGGGCTTGCTTTGACTCCGCATAATAAGAAGCACTTTAAAGACTTGTGAAAGCAATTTGTAAATGGAGAATGATGCATGAAACTAAAATTCCCAGTGTACAAGAAGTAGACAATGCTAGATTATGATAATTGGCGCTGTGTAGGGCCAAACCCTGGAATATTCTGTTCACCCAGACAGCCTCCCTGAAATGTAAGACATTTTGGATAACAGTGCAAAGGGTGCATTGCTCATACCACTTAAAATGCTTTAGCAATCACAACCCTTGTAGACTAATGTTTACCTCTGCTTGGAGACAATTCAAAGGGGTTTTGTTTTGTCACAGAGTGCAAGGATGTGTTCTGCATTTTTCAAAAGACTAATTCATTCTCTCTGGTAGAGGCTTGGAAGTAGCTTCATCTGGCTTGCACCATGTGTGAATCCAGCAATGGAAGAACCAGAAAATCCATATGGAAGGGGCAGGGAATCTCAGGCTGGGGAGATGAAAGTGGCCCATTAGGCCTCTCCAACTGGCCCTCAAGACTCTCTCCAGGTCACACTTCTTATTCCCAGATCACACCCTTCTCGAGTGCTTTTGCTTGTTTGGAAGGTGTCCTCCTAATGTGATAAAGAAATGAGAATGGAGTGTGTTTGTAGAAACTAGGACTGTGCATGAACACAAAAACTGAACTAGCCACTGGAGTGGACTGATCCGATGAGCTGATGAGCAGAGGATTTCCTGTGGGGAACACACTGGCAAATCAGACCCCTGCAGCCTTCCCAACTGATGCCCCACCCACTAACAGCCCCAGATAACTCTGAGTGACTCAACCTAACCTGGGGTGGTTGGTGGTATCTTGACCTGAGTCAGCTCAAGCTAAGTTTCCCCTCACCCAAATAACTGCCCCAGTTCTGTTTGCGTTGTTGGTGGGGAGTGAATCCCAGGAAAATGGCTTCTGCCATGGACCCATCATAAACTACCCAATTGCAAGTTCCAATTTTTGTGAGGGGAATGTTGTGTATGCTAAGAAATCCACAACACCAGAGATGGATACTTGAAGCTTCTTCTTTATTGCAGAAATTCAAAACTGAAATGAAAGCTCAACTTTGCCGTACTACAAAGACACCAACCGCATCCTTTCTATCATCTTACTCCCAGATCCTTTATATGTCTTTAACTACAAATGCCAATGTGGGGCACCTACCACAATGCCACAGCTAGTTAATGTTCTTGCTATGTGTCTTTTTATATATGGAGAAATATACTCTGTGCAGGCCATTTTAGCAGGCCATAAGAAGACTCCTCCTAGATCAGGCCAAGCACACACTATAGTCCAGCATCTTGTTCTCACAGTGGCAACCAGATACCCCGAAGGGAAATCTGCAAGCAGGACGTGACTTCAATGGTGTTCTCCCCACTTGAGATTCCCAGCAAATGAAATTCAGAGAAACACTGAACTTTGACATTAGAGGTGGAACATAACCAATCATGGGTGGTAGTCATGGTTAGCTCCAACATGGAGGGGAAACTTGCATGATTAACCTCTAAATGCTTTACTACAGCCAATTTGATGGATAAGACATATAATTATTATGGTTTACCACTAACAAGATTTTAAAATCCATTAAATGCATTGTGTCTGTTTGATTAAAAAAAGCAAAGTACAAAATCAATCAAAACCGAATGCAAGGATAATAACAAAGTCTTTTAATAATAATGAACACAGCTGTATATTATATTCGATCTGAATATTCCGATAATTAATAAATCCAATTTTCAAGAACAAACATGTTCAAATAACTAAAGTTCCAGATGGCCGAGCTGTAAATACAAACTTTTAAATAGAGCTTGCAGAAGTCCAATAACCACCCCCATAAATATGTTGGGAGGAACACCTGAGAATATCAACCCCCACCCTGGTTTTGCTACTGAATACCTTTAGCACGGAGAAAAAAACCTTGTGGCATACTGCCTTATTTCATGAAAGAAATATTCTATTTATCCTGTGACACCAAGCAGGCTGGAGGGGTAATGGCAAGATCTGTCAGGAGAAGAGGAAGATCCCGAGATGCAGGGCCAGCCCAAGACATTTTGGCGCCTGAGGCAAACCACAAAATGATGCTCTCTTTGTACCAGGGAGGAAGGAGCAAGTGAAGATCTACATCAGGAACAAGAGGGGAATAAAGATCTACATCAGGAACAAGGGTGGCAACAACAGCAGCAGCAGCAGGCAATGAATTCCTTGGAGGTCGGATCTGCTAGCCCTGTGATTGCCAGAGGCAGTTTTCTCACCTTGCCTTATGGTTGGACTGGTCCTGCTGAAACAGGTGGGTAGAGACCTGGCCAGCTGGCACTCCATGGGTGGGCTGAATTGGTGATGTGGTAGTTGCTGGCAAATGCATGCAGCCAGAGAGTGAAGTAGAGGCTGGCTGCACATCCCTAGCACGTCCCAAACTGGAGAGGATGGAACATTTAGAGGGAACAATGAAGGAAGCAAGAGGGCAGAAGACAGAGCAGGGACAAGAGGTACAGATGGGAAAGGAGGGGAAGACAAAGGAAAAGGGTGCCGAGGAAAGAAGCTGGGAAAGCTTACCCCAAGGGCTAAGAGGCATGGAGCCAGCAGGAATATAGGGGAAGGTAGTAATATAGGGGAATGCAGGGGGACTGTGTAAGTAGAACATCCATAGCTGAGAAAATAAACAACCAACAGATGGTTGTCTTATGATGACAAGAGCACCTAACCTAGTGAAAGCAAGTGGTCTCTGAAATGAAGAGGTGTCCTGAGGCTCTGAAGATCCCTGAGATCAGCAGGGGAGAAAAGATCCTTGACATCCGCCTTCAGCAGAGTGATTAGGTATAACTGGTTGACACATCTTGCTTTTTATTAGCTGAATCCAACTGGGTTAGCTTATAGGTGGGGCTATAAGACTCTCATTCATTCAGATAAAGGACACTAGTTACATTTGATTAAGAAAAGGTTTGCCCAGGGTAGAAAGAGAAATGGCCAGACACAACATTGTGCAAAAGTCATTGACCTTCGGTAGAGGTGGCTGGCCTTTCTTCAATGCACAGTTGTATTTTTGTTATTCCACTTTAGCTATGAGTTTATTGAGAACTCCCCTAGAGATCTCTTTTCTCTATTTCCATCAGAGCCTTTTCTAATTCTGAGCAAATGTTATTTTTGTTAATGCCACTTGTAAATAATACAATCAAGAGCTTTTGATTGGGGATGGGGGAAGATCTTTAAGATAAGCCTCTTATTCTAGATGAAAATGAACTGTACCAAAGAACTCACTTGGCTTGGCTTTTGATCATACAGAAGCTCTAATCGCAAACAAGAAAAATAAAATAAAATGATTCCCCCTAGTGAGATCAAGAGAGACATGAATATTAAAATACGACCGGAAAGTTTTGAATGTGTCCCAGAACAGGATTGTTTATGTTGCCTCTGACTATGCCAGTCAAATAAATCAAGCTACAAAATGCGCCATAATTACTCTTTAACTGGCAATGGCAGTGTTGACAACTCCAATGATAAATGACCGTTTGGACAGGAAATACTTTATGGTTTCTAAGTGTGTGTGTGTGTGTGTGTGTGTGTGTGTGTGTGTGACTACAGTCAGCTTCCTATGGGAAAAATTAAAACAGCATCCAGACATCCAACTCTATAAATATCCTATTCTGATAGATCACTCGCTGGGTTTCTTCATTTGATTTCAAAGCTCTTAGCTTGGATTTGCAGATGGCAACCCTGCCCATCAAATGAATAGAAGAACCTGGATTCCACTGAATTAGACCAGTGGCCCATCTAGCCATAACCAGCAGCAATAGATCTCCAGCTTTTCATTCATTAGTCTTTCTCTTTCTTGCTCCATTAATCTCCTTTATTTATTCATTTCCATTTATGAATCACTTCCTGTTAGGTATGGGGGAAGAAACCTACCTATTTTTAACTTTCCCCAAAAGAGGCACAGACCTAATCACAGCCGCTCTCTAGCCAAACAGTGTGTACCAAAATGTATATGCTAGGGGGAAGTGTGAATACAAATGCATACACAAGTGCATGGGGGGGGGGGAATCTTTTAGCATGCATTTGTATATTCGGCAAAATTGCATACAAGGATGTTAGGCAAGAAATCTACACTAAAATACTGGTGAATATTCACAAGGACTTCAATAATAAGAATCATAAACTGATATGGAAATATGGAAAGCTGAATTTGAGTTTGGGGAAAAAAAGAGATTATGGAAGAAACCAAAACTGGCAGATTCACTCATCCTATAAAACATCCTATAAAACTTATTGAAGTGATTTTAAAAGATCAACAATGAACATGATTTCATATATAAAAACAATTTGTGATCCAGCACAGATGCAAACTGGGATATTTGGAAACATATTTATTTAAATATACAGATTTATGTTCCATTCTTAAGGAAATCAGCCCGGAGTGATCACTGGAAGGACAGATCCTGAAGCTGAGGCTCCAGTACTTTGGCCACCTCATGAGAAGAGAAGACTCCCTGGAAAAGACCCTGATGTTGGGAAAGATGGAGGGCACAAGGAGAAGGGGATGACAGAGGACAAGATGGTTGGACAGTGTTCTCGAAGCTACCAGCATGAGTTTGACTAAACTGCGGGAGGCAGTGGAAGACAGGAGTGCCTGGCGTGCTCTGGTCCATGGGGGTCACGAAGAGTCGGACACAACTAAACGACTAAACAACAACAACAACAACAGATTTATGTCACTTGCCTTTGCCAATACAACACATAGCTTTTTACAAAAAATAGAAATAAACCCCCCATCAAAACCATTTTTTAAAGTGTTACAGATATAGGGATATGTATTCTTCCTATATGCCTTATACTGAGTCTGAGCACTTGTTCCAACCAATGGTGCTGAAAGCTGCGGAGAGATCAAGAAGCAGGAGTAAGGTTGCACTTCCCTGTTCTCTGTAAAGGATACATAAACCACAGTGGGCTCTTGTTATTTGATGCACATGCTGCACAGAGATGGCTGAATCTATATTTCCCCAGGATGCAGATCTATCTAGGCAACCCATTGACTTTCTTTTGCCTGAGATGACTATATATTATTTTAGGTCAGGCCTGAGCCTTGGCCTGGGTGACAACAAAATTCTCTCGCCTTGTCTGTTTGCATGTCAGATAATTCTCTCTGTCTACCTGCCAACCCCTCCCTGTCTGGTCTTTGTGGAAGTTCTGCCCCTGCAGTAGTTTCTGAACTTTGCTCCACTTTTTTTCAGACAAAAAATCACAGAGAAAGAGGCTTGCAAGGTTTTTTATATGAAGAATCTCTGCAGTACATTTGGAAAGACTTCTTGCAAATTAGGTAATATGGAAGTGTAGAGTTTCTTAGTTAATTGACTGATTCATAGCTGAAAACTCAGATGGTTAATTCAGAACTCTTTAATAGGTTAACTTGACAGCCTTAATAATCAAAGTGCATTCTGGCTCAGCTTTCCCACTTAAATCCATTTCCGTTTCCTTAAGTGAGCTCATCCACATTTTCATTTCACAACTGGTAGATTTCCAACAGCAATCGGAACAGTACAAGGGTTTACTTCTCTGATCGTGGTCACCCGTCTGTTGCCTTTTATAGCAGCGCATTGCTGGAGGATATTAATTTCTCCTGAAAAGTATAGTACAAGCTGTAATAACAAGGAAGATAAGATTTGATTTAGCGCTCTCCTTTCCATGGACAGTACGTGCTGTTCAGAAGAAACGTCCTTGCGTCCTGATAGATGCCTTGCCATTTGGAGTCCTGTCTCAGAACATAAGATGGTCCCAGCTTCAATGAAGCTGATGGTCCCTAATAGATCATAAACTAAAGGACCATCTCCTCCTACGTACATCTTGTTCTCACGGTAGCCAGCCAAATGGCAACAGGAAGCCTGCAAGCAAGGAATCAGTGCAAGAATGCTCTCCCCACTTGGGATTCCCAACCATTGATATCCAGAGGACTACCACATCCAACGGTGGATGTAGAACATAGTAATCATGACCAATAGCCATTGATAGCCTTCTCCTCCATGAATTTGTCTAATCCTCTTTTAAATCCACCCAAGTTGGTGGTCGTCACTGCATGGAGTGTGAGCAAATCCCATACTTTAACAAGGTATTGTGTGAATAAGTACTTTGTTTTGTCATACCTATGATTGAGTGCCAGCAGAACTGAAATGGTATGGAATTAGACTGTTGGGGAACTAAATTTTATGAATTTGAATTTCCCTGCTGAAATGTGAATGTTTTGTGAAACAGAATGGCACAAAAATGCTTCTTTTTTTGTGCTGCGCTGAAACTCGATCCCCAGTTCTGCGGGGCTCTTCACCCCCTTCCAATTTGAGGAGCTACTGTCTGCAGCATTCAAAAGGGCTCTGACAATTTCTGGGACAGTTTTCGAGGGTATGATTGGGGGAGGAGCCACGCTTACATCTCGGATGCGGTGGCTGAGGGATTTTTATTATTAATACAGTGGAAAAGTGTGAAACAGGCACTGCAAATCCAGCTCAGCAGCAAAATGGCCTTTAAAGATCTTACGGTTCTGCAAAAGCCTTGCAATAAATGGGGAATGTTTTGTCCTGAATTACTTTCCCACTATATAGCTATACATCTTAAATTAATTGCGCAAAGACGGAACGCAGAGGCTAGCACCCCAGCCCAGACCTTAATGCAGAGTTACACTCAAAAACCACCTGAACATTTTTCATGGGAATTTGCTGCAATGTACAATAATATCCAACATTTTATAAAGCTAAATGTGAACATCGCAGTTACACAGCAAGTATAGGGAAAGTGCAAGGAAATATTTTCACCTAAGGAAAGGATGGGGAGTCTATGGCCCTGCAGATGTTCCTGGACTCCAATTCCCATCAGCCCCAGCCAACATGGTCAAGAGTCAGAGATGATGGGAGCTGCAGTACCATAGAATCTGGAAGGCCATGGCTACCACATCACTATCCTAAGATCTCACAAAATCCATCTTTCTTTCTTTCTTTCTTTCTTTCTTTCTTTCTTTCTTTCTCTCTTTCTCTCTTTCTCTCTTTCTTTCTTTCTTAACTGGAAAAAGTAGACTAGTAGTTAAATTTAATTTTAATATGTATTTATTTTTAAATGTTAAAATACTCAAATGTTGGAAGTGTGGGGAACCAGAAGCAGACTGTTATTGGGAGAATTACATGAAAATGGGGAAGATACAATATTCTGAGCTTTCCGCGCCACTTTTCTTCATCTGTTCCAGGTTGCCCATGCCAACACAAGCCTAGCCGCTTGCAGGAAGTGTGGTATACACATTGTTGAGAAGGCTCTCAATCTGTAGCAGATCTTCACTGAGGACTCTGATTCTCTGGGCTCTGCCCACCATCGAGTTGGTCAGCTGCATCATGTGGTTGAACTGCTTCTTCATGTTGGCATCACTGAGGGGAGTGGGACTGTGGCAGGTTCTGCTTCTTCTTCTCCTACTGGTGGCAGTGACACCTTTTGACTGACCATCCCAGCTTCACATCTCACACTTCTGAGCTTGCAGATTGTATGGAGACATAAACACCTATGTGGTATCAGTACATCCAGATTGACATTATTCATAAAGGTGAATAACCAAGGGAACATTTTTAAACAGCAACAGCAATGTAATGTGATTAATAATTGTTCAAAGTGTGGGAAGAATGATATTAAAAATATAGACAATATGAATGCCTGCTCCATAACACCAATTCCATTGTGTGCTCTTTTAGATTATTTGAAAACTGAAGTAGGACCAGAATGTATTTTTGCTGGAAACTTAATAGTAGCAGCAGAAATGTTAATTGCTGCCAAATAAGATATACCATGAATACCTATTGAAAAAGAACGGTGTTATTAAAATGTGGTATTTCAGTATGATTACCAGACTTACAGAATTTGTATGGTTAGGAGATGGTGAAACAGATAAGAGAATGATCTGAAACTTTTTGGACTCCCTGTACTGGTTATATATACTGCAGAGGTTTAGTTTAATTGTTTCAAACTTTCATGCTACTGAAATAATATAAGAACCTAAGGAGAATCTAAATTATTCTCTGAACTTCTGAGAGTAACAGCCTCATACATTGTTGTGCAAAATTGAGGAATTCTTGAGGTACACAAGTTTTCTTTTGTCTCATCTCTCATCATTAAGTCATCATATATTGATATCATGTTTTTCAGTGTGGTGTAGTGGTTAAGATCAGTGGACTTGTAATCTGGTGAACCAGGTTCGATTCCCCACTCCTCCACATGCAGCTGCTGGATGACCTTGGGCTAGTCACACTTCTCTGAAGCCTCTCAGCCTCACCCACCTCACAGAGTGTTTGTTGTGGGAGAGTAGGGGAAAGGAGATTGTTAGCCGCTTTGAGACTCCTTAGGGTAGCGATAAAGCGGGATATCAAATCCAAACTCTTCTTATTATTATTTCTCATGCAAATGAAGAAACAAAATATACACTATTTTCCATGTAGAACATAAGAAGAACCTGCTGAATTAGCGCAAAGGCCCATCTAGTCCAACATCCTGTTCTCACTGCAGCCAGCCAACCATCCAGATGCTTGTGGGAAGTCCAAAAGCAGGACATGAGCAGAACAGCACCCTGCCCATCTGTGATTCCCAGCAACTGATATTTTGAGTCTTACTGTCACTGACAGTGTTGGTGGAACATAGTCATCATGGCTTGTAGCCATGGATAGCCTTGTCCTCCATCTATTTGTCCAATTGGATGTCTATTCTCTCTCTCCATACCATGCACAATGTTTTTAAGCTTCTAGCATCTCACCTCTTACTCGCCTTTCCTCTAAACTAAGATGCCCCAATTCCACAGCCTTTCCTCATAGGGGAGTTGCTCCATCTCCTTGATTGTTTTGGTTGACCTATTCCAGATCTTTTCCAGCTCTACAGACTGCTGTATTCTTTCCGAGGTGAGGCGAACACACCCGTACACAGAATTCTGAATGTGGTTGAACCACAGAGCTGTTTAATGGCCTTATGATATTGGCATTTTTATTTTCCCTTCATTTCCTAATGATCCTTAGCATTGGAATTTGCCTTCTTCACAGCTGCTGCATGCTGAGTTTACAGACAGAGGCCATTACAGTCCAACCCTCACCCACCCGGTGTGGGGTATTCTGTAATGCAAAAATGTTATGCATTCATCTGAGTGCTTCAAATGAGAATCTTACTGAAATAATTATCGCTAATGTTGCATATATATATATATATATATATATATATATATATATATATATTTAACTGAATACATTATTATTGTTTAAAAAAGTAGTATTTTTACAAACTTGGCAAGGAGAAGCAGAAGAGAAGGGAGGCTGAGCAAGAGGATTGGAATTGTTTTTGGGCTAAATGGTTTTGTCCCACAGGGGGATGCCTTCCTGATGATCTGTGTCATTCACACAGAGGCAGTGATTTTCGCTTTGTTTCCTGCCCCCTGGAGGCAGTGAGCTACTTGGTGATGGGCAATCAATAACAGCAGCAGTGCTGTAAATAGTGGAAGTATAGGAATATAATGGCATGCGTTATGTAAGATGTGATCACACCACCATCAGAAGAATCGAAAACAATAAGATTTTTTCTTCTTCAAATTGCCATATCAGGCAGAGATCATTCAAATGTAACAAAATGTGAACCACTGTAAATTGGGTTTGAGTAACGAAAACGCAATCGAAAGACGAACAGGTATGGAAGAGTGAACCCCATCCCTAGTGCTGAGTAAGACATTGGTTTAATTTGCCAAGTTTGTTAAGGAGGAGTGTGCTTTCTTCTCCTCTTTTCTCTTCCTCTTTCTGGTTGTAAGTTGTTTTAAACTCTCTTAAATATGGTGTTGTAATGCTATAAGATGACTTGGGAGCTTAGGTGAGGAAGAGTGGGATAATGACAGCAACAATAATTATTAAAATGTTAAATGTTGTGGAATTATCATTATGTAATGTTTAAAATGTTAAATACAGTGGTACCTCGGGTTACATACGCTTCAGGTTACAGATGCTTCAGGTTACAGACTCCGCTAAGTAGTACCTCGGGTTAAGAATTTTGCTTCAGGATGAGAACAGAAATCGTGCTCCGGCAGCGCGGCAGCAGCGGGAGGCCCCATTAGCTAAAGTGGTGCTTCAGGTTAAGAACAGATTCAGGTTAAGAACGGTCCTCCGGAATGAATTAAGTACTTAACCCGAGGTACCACTGTAAATACTTTTAAAAAGGGCGTTCTTTTTTAATACCATTTTTATACCAATGCCATTCTTGATTCCTTCAAGCCCACCTGCCTGCCTTCTTACTTACAAGTCCTAGGGGTGGTCCTGGCTGTTAGCTTCCTCCTCCTTAGTTTCACGGATGCTCTTGTGGAATTCAGCAAGGGTAAGTTCTTGGTGAGTAGATTTAGCTAGCTCCACCTGTCACTGGCTTCACCAACTGTTGGCCTTCTGCCCTCCTGGTTCCAATGGTCACCAGCCACCATTGCCTCAGACCCAGGTTTGCCACCTCAGTGCCACTAGGCTAAAGAACACCAGCTAACTTGACAGATTATATAGCATCCCCCCAGCCCACATAGAACCTCTTAATCATGATTAGCCAACTCAGTGTCCTCCAGATGTGAATGGACCCAAACAACTCCCACCAGGCTCACCCAGCGTGACCAATGTTCTTTTTTCAATAAATGTTTTTATTAATTTTACATTTTTAACATTATTATAACCTCATATTTCCTTTTACAAATGTTTAGCTCTGTTGAGCCACTCGACGTCCCTGACCATGCACGGCCAATGTTCAAGGATGATGGGCATTGTACACTAGTGGCCAAAACTGTGGAAACATTTTGGAAAAAAGTGTATTTCCGAGGTTTGATGGCTCATAGCACCACTTTTCTTTGGGGAAATACCATAAAATTATACATCAATTTAAAGATAATTTAAAGATGAATGCAATGCAACAAAGTTTGTTCAATTATCTGTATTCTATCAAAAATTATAGCCAAATAACCAGAAAAATGAGGATTTAGAGAGCCAATCAGGTGTCATCTTCTTTGGCAACAATGGCTCATAAGGCCACTTTTCCATTAAAGTCCAAGAGTATTTGGAATGCACCACATTGACCGCCCCTGATTTTGATGATTTCTGTGCTGCCTATTTGCTGGAATGATTCAGTACAGTCAGCCTAAAGTTAAAATGCCAAATCTTGGTGAATCAATTTAGAATGCTGAGATTTTGTTGACAGCAGCACATCAGATTGCTCAAAATGTTACAGACAGGATAAGGAGAGCAAATGTATCAGGTAATTAGCCATTAAGGCAACAGAAGGGAGGCTGAGCTCTAAAACTCCTACTCTGAAGGTTAATGAATTTTTTAAAGTTTACAGCTAAAGAAAACCCCAGATGGTGGAGAACGAGCTCAGGTGTAAGAAAAAAAATGCCCACTTTGCAGTGTATAACAAGCCATCTCAGTTAAAATGATACATAAATGGCTTCCCAATGCCTGCACACTCATAATTCTGCATAATTAAAGGGCTGATAAGGTACAAAAGCTATTAATTGGAATGCCAAAATCCTTGAGGAGTCATCAGTTTTGCTAAGATATTTGAAAATATCTATAGTGTGTGTTTTGCATGGGTTGTGGGTCTCCCCCCTTGCAAATTATAGACTTTTTTGTTATAGCTGCTTTCATTAGCAATTTTCCCCTTCTAATGGCTGTATAATTAAACCGTAATGGACTATTTAGGCTTATGTATATTCATGGAAAAGTAGTTAATAACAAAGCAAACTATAATTAACTACACAGTCACACCCATCCACCTCAGAATGTTTTTTATGGGTTGTTGTTTTTAATCCACATTTGATTGGTGCAAAGAAATCATACTTGTTATGTTATGAGGCAAGGAGCTGTCAAGTTTGCAAAACAGAGGCCAGGAAGAAAGATGCGACTGAGCAGAATTCTACACCCAGTTGTAGTGGAAACGTTGAAAGACATTTTGTATCTTAAGGTGGTACAGTGGCCTGGAACAATTGGTCCTTTATGTCATCATTATATGTAGTCTGTCAGAAAATCAGGGCCTCACCACTCTCCTAAGTCTGACAGTAATTTAACGCTGAATCATTCTAACTTGACTGTCTTCCAAGCTTGAATTCCTAATTTACTGGAGTGTTTCCTGTTCAGAGAGAACACAACTGTATCATGTTTACCTGCCAGCCTGGATCCTGAGACCTCTGGTGCCAGGTGTGAGTAATTAGTTTAGCAATTGCACCTCATGGATATAAGCCCTAGTATTTGACCCAGAGAGACTGAGTTTCGGAGCAGACCTAGAGGGTTGGCACAGGTGCTGCGTTGGCCCATTGGCCAGTTTGGGGTATCTCTCTGCTGTTGTATCTCTGGACCTCCCCGCAGCTGAACAGAGGGATTGTCATCTACTTGCTTAGTGTGTTGTCCTACTCTTGTGTGTAATATGCCTGCTGTTTAATGAATCTTAGACTTCTTCACCACTTACATTTTGCTTTTGGTTCCAAAATCCCTGAAAACGAGCCCCATTGCCTTGACGAGACACCAGCTGAGAAATCGTGCTCTGGCGGTGTGGGGGCAGCTGGAGGCCCCATTAGCTAAAGTGGTGCTTCAGGTTAAGAACAGTTTCAGGTTAAGAACGGACCTCCGGAACGAATTAAGTACTTAACCTGAGGCACCACTGTAGACACAACTAAAAACATATGATCAATATAAATATTGGGTGGGGGGGGACGGACACAAATAAATAACCCTGCTAAAAACAGCCCTGGAAAAAACACACCTTAAAAGCACTTAAAAGCACCAAACAGAAAAGACAACACCCACTCTCAGAAAACCCTGGCACAACAGCCATTTTTTAAAGTGGTTCATAGCCTTTTGGAACAAAAGAGTCTTTGCCTGTGGGTGAAAGGGAAGCAGAGAGGGAACTAAACTAGCCTCCTTTGTAAGGGCGTTCCACAGCCTGGGAGCAGCCACTGAGAAGAACTTTTGTTGTTTCCTCACCAAACATGCCTGGGAAGGTGGCAAGATGTAAAGGAAAATCCCAAAACAATTTAAAGAAAAGTAATTGCTTGTGCATCATTTGTAGGCTTGAAAAAACAATAATAATAATGTTTTGAATGAGTATCTTTTTTAAAAAAAGATATTTATTGAAGTTTTACAAAAAGAAGAAAATTACAGAATAAAAAGAAGACAAGAGAAAAGAAAAAAAGAGAAAAATACAAAAAATACCAAAATTACATAGAAAAAAAAGATACAAAATACAGAAAAAATAAATAGAAAAAATTAAAAACAAATCAATATTTTCATATCTTAAATTTCGTTTGCTTATTTCCCTGACCTCCTCACACCTCCCTTTTTTGTATTCCCAATCACATGCTTAGTTCAGCAAATCCTTACCTTCTTTCATTTATCTTAACTCTATATCTCAACATGTTATAACTATATATTTTCATCTGTTATCAATCCATTTTTACATATTCTTGTTGATCTTGTTGCTAAGGCCACTTGATTTCAATCCAACATCATTTTAACATTCATTAATTTTACAATGTTTCTGCAAATAGTCTTTGAATTTCTTCCAATCTTCTTCCACCGACTCTTCTCCCTGGTCTCGGATTCTGCCAGTCATTTCCGCCAGTTCCATATAGTCCATCACCTTCATCTGCCACTCTTCCAGGGTGGGTAGATCTTGTGTCTTCCAATACTTTGCAATAAGTATTTTTGCTGCTGTTGTAGCATACATAAAGAAAGTTCTATCCTTCTTTGGCACCAATTGGCCAACCATGCCCAGGAGAAAGGCCTCTGGTTTCTTCAGAAAGGTATATTTAAATACCTTTTTCATTTCATTATAGATCATCTCCCAGAAAGAATCTTTGGGCACGTCCACCAAAGGTGAAAGAATGTACCTTCATTTTCTTTACATTTCCAACATTTATTATCGGGCAAATGATAGATTTTTGCAAGCTTGACTGGTGTCATGTACCACCTGTATATCATTTTCATAATATTCTCTCTTAAGGCATTACATGCCGTAAATTTCATACCTGTGGCCCACAACTGTTCCCAGTCAGCAAACATAATGTTATGTCCAACATCTTGTGCCCATTTAATCATAGCAGATTTAACCGTTTCATCCTGAGTATTCCATTTCAACAGCAAGTTATACATTCTTGAAAGTGTCTTTGTTTTGGGATCTAACAGTTCTGTTTCCAATTTTGATTTTTCCACCTGGAAGCCAATTTTTTTGTCCAAATTATAAGCCTCCCTTATTTGATAATAGTGAAGCCAGTCTCGCACTTTATCTTTTAATTTCTCAAAACTCTGCAATTTCAATTTGTCTCCTTCTTGTTCCAAAATTTCCCAATATTTCGGCCATTTGGCCTCCATATTGAGCTTTTTCTGATGTTTTGAATGAATATCCATTTTATTTGTGTGACTGATTTCTGCTCCTGATCTCAGAAGAACACGTGAACTGCATAAATTTCTGCTTCCTTCACCATTTTTGTCAGAATCCTCCTACATACCAAGGAATCAAGTCTGCTGATGTTTATTCCTGCAACTTGAAAAGAACCATTTGACCTGAAGGTCAGGATCAGAAGCAATTGCAGGCTGAATACAAGAAGAGAAATGTCATCATTTTCCCTTCCAAAGCAAAATGTGCTATAGCTGGTCTTATGCGAGCGTTGATCGCCCTGAGCAAATGCAGATGATCCATAATGTTTGAGAGCTCTTTGCAGTCTCTTCACGAACAATTCACAGGCAAATGGGAAGGTTGCAGGATTCGGTGAATAAATGCTTGGCTCAGCCCTCTTGGGAGCTTGCTGTCCCCAGTTTGGAATTTGCACTTTGCTGTGAGTCCTCCTGAGTGACTTAGAGCCACTGTATCAGCTTGACATTTTAGTCGGTGGAAGTAAATAAGATAAATGGTGACACTGAGGTGCTTGTGGGTTGCAAGAACATGCTAATATTAATGTCCCAGCCTCTCAGGAGAGCTGTTGGGAGGTAGATTGGCTCAAACTTCCAAACATTCATCAACAATGTCCTTTAGAGGATTTTTGTATTGAGATGGGTGAGTAAGACAAAAGAAAATGTTTCAAAGATCAGCTGTGTTTGCTAGCCATGAAGAATACACATGCACAGGTCTACTGCTGTGAAGGTGAGGAATGAAGAACAAAAGATCTTTTGTTTTTTCTATTTTATATAAATCTTTAAAACTTTAATAAATATCTTATAAAAAAAAAGGTGAGGAATGAAAATGCTGCTAATTCCTTTGATAGATTTTAGTAAAAGTGACAAGGAAGAATCGGGTTCAAGTTTATTCATCCTAGATAAGAAGCATAACCAATATCTCTTTTCTTCTTAGAAGGGATCATGGATGATCTCCTTGTGCAGGGGTGGCCAAGTGAAGGTCTACAGACCAGTTCCAGCCCTCGACATAAGTTCACTCAGTCCAAATCTAATCATCAGTAGATAACATGCCTTGTCTGTGGAAAAACTCTTGTTCTCTTCAAATAAAAGGGTTTAGATAGCTAGTGATGTGCAAGATCTACTCCTGCTCTGTTTTCTCCTGCTCTGGATGGTAGGACTAGTACCAATGGCTTCAAATTAAAAGAAAGGAGAATCTAACTAAACATCAGGAAGAACCTTTTGACAGTAAGAGCTGTTCAACAGTGCAATGGACTTCCTCGGGAGGTTGTGGACTCTCCTTCCTTGGAAGTTTATAAGCAGAGGTTAGATGGGCATCTGTCATGGATGCTTTAGCATCCATGCATTGCAGGGGGTTGAAGGAGATGTCTTTTGGGTCCCTTCCAACTGTACAGTTCTATGATTCTATCTCTGCCTGAAACTCTGGAGAGCTTCCACTCACCAGAATTGACTAGTTTTTGCCCAAACACTAACCATGGCTTGTAGTCATGATAACTATGTTCTACCTCCACTGTCACAGGTATCATGCCTCTGAATACCAGTTGCTTGGAATCACAGCTTGGCAGAGTGCTGCTGTGCTCAGGTCCAGCTTACAGGATTTTCATGGGCATGTGGACTAGAAGGGCACTGGCCTGATCCAGCAGCCTTGCCCTACGTTCTTAAAACATGTCCTGCTATTTCTTAGAACTTTTATTCTCAACCAGAAAGAGGCTTCCATTGCTCTGCCTCATTTCAGGAGGAAATGAGCTCCTTGGGGAGAAAGGGCAAGATATAAATGGAATAAATAATAGCAAATACAGTGGTACCTTGGGTTACAGACGCTGCAGGTTACAGACTCCGCTAACCCAGAAATAGTACCTTGGGTTAAGAACTTTGCTTCAGGATGAGAACAGAAATCATGTGGCGGCGGCGTGGCGGCAGTGGGAGGCCCCATTAGCTAAAGTGGTATCTCAGGTTAAGAACAGTTTCTGGTTATGAACGGACCTCCAGAATGAATTAAGTTCTTAACCCAAGGTACCACTGTAATAACAATTTGCAGGATTCCTTAGAATTTCAGTGGGTGTGGGGTTAGGAACAGCACAGAAACATAAGTGGCTGACTTATACCAAATGAGATCTCTTGTCCATCTAGCTTAGTGTTGTCTACACTGACCAGGTTTTTGGAAGAGATACACTGAGCTAGGCTCCTGCCACATTTTAATTCTTAGGAATATGTGGCTATTCCAGCAGGGGCTTGGTGGTAGAGGGGAGAGGGGGCTGTTCTGAACTAAGATGAAAACAGCTACTTTCCCAGTAAAATAACTCACATAGCTATAGGAGGAAGGGGGGTGGGTTTCCAGAGGGTTTTGCAATCAGAGAAGCAATCTTTACAGATGTTTTTCCCATCAAAAAGCATTTTGCATCTAAGAAAGCTATCCAAGTTGTTTGCCGCTGATGTAAATTGCCAGACGAGTGTTCTGGCTGTTCAAAACAACTTGGCAGTTATAATATCCATAACTGGAATGAGAGAAACTGGGCTAAGATGAAGGATAACACACTCACCTACCTTCCTTAGCCTAATGATTTCACTAGCTTTTAAGACCTTTTAACAGTCAATTCTAAAACACATAACTGCATGAGCTTCTGTACCTTAAATTTATCTTGCATCCTCCTGTGGCTCATATATGTCAAGCAAAAGCATCCTTCAAAATGTTACTTTCATCATGTTAATTCCTCCAATGACCTCAGGGTGACATGTACCCCCCATGATCAAATTAGAGGCCTGTCTAGCCAAGCATTCTGTTCTCAGAGTGGCTTCTCAGATGCCACTGGGAAGCTAACAAGCAGGGCATGAAGGTAATAGCTCCCTCCCAAACAAGGAAGGACTGTATCCCAGTGGTAGAGCATCCCATTTTCATGCCCAGGTGCTTGTTTAATTTTAGCTAGTCACAGATGCTAGAGGGCTGAAGCTGCAACACTAAAAGCCCAGTTTCTTGTACAAGCTAAGGACATCTTTGGGGCATGTAGAATTCTCATCAGTGCCCCTGCTGACGAGTACAGTTGCCAGGCAGGGATATATGGGACAAGGTTTTCCCTTAAGTAACCATCAAAAGTTTCCTCTTCAACTCAAGGCTTGTAGCTCTGGGATAACTCAGTTGATAGAGCATGAGACTCAGGGTTGTGGGTGAATGATTCCTGCATTGCAAGGGGTTGGACTAGATGACCCTTGTGGTCCCTTCCAACTCTATGATTCTATGACTTATTTAACGCACCCAAATTCACTTTGGTCTGTATTACATATTTTAGGTAGTGATTATGGAATGCATCCTGCTTGTTTTATGGAGTTATTTATGTACTTAATTTTGTTGATTCCTTAGATTTTGCATTTTAATATTCCATGTTGGAATATTGGAAATATTCCATGTTGGAATACTCTGAAATAACAACAACAATTGGTGACAGTAATAATGTTGTGCTCTCATCCTTACTCTTCCAACTTGCATCTTGAGTTAAGCTACAAGTAGAATGCTTACTAGGGGTTGAAGAAGTCTTTCTTCATTGGAGGTACAAAAGCATCTGATGGCGCTGAAGGAAGAAAGGGGGATATCCAAGCTCCAATCCTTCCATTTCTTCAAGAGCTGGTGAAATGACAAATTGGTCAGTGGGATATACCCCTTACATGCTGTAGAACAGCACATCAAATAGAGCATGGAGTTACAAAAATAGCATACTAATGGAAGCAAAGGCTGGTGACTGGTGTTACCAAGGGATGGGCACCATCAATCTGTTTCTGAAAGGGCAGAGATGATATATCATTAATCTGCTCCAGCACTATAAATAGCATGAAAAAGAAGACCTGGAGGGACAGAATAATGGTTAAACAAGTCTGGCTTGTATCCAGATCATAGAATCATAGAATCATAGAATCATAGAGTTGGAAGAGACCACAAGGGCCATCGAGTCCAACCCCCTGCCAAGCAGGAAACACCATCAGAGCACTCCTGACATATGGTTGTCAAGCCTCTGCTTAAAGACCTCCAAAGAAGGAGACTCCACCACACTCCTTGGCAGCAAATTCCACTGTCGAACAGCTCTTACTGTCAGGAAGTTCTTCCTAATGTTTAGGTGGAATCTTCTTTCTTGTAGTTTGGATCCATTGCTCCGTGTCCGCTTCTCTGGAGCAGCAGAAAACAACCTTTCTCCCTCCTCTATGCGACATCCTTTTATATATTTGAACATGGCTATCATATCACCCCTTAACCTCCTCTTCTCCAGGCTAAACATGCCCAGCTCCCTTAGCCGTTCCTCATAAGGCATCATTTCCAGGCCTTTGACCATTTTGGTTGCCCTCCTCTGGACACGTTCCAGTTTGTCAGATTAAGGTGGACATTTCAGCAGCACCTAAAAAGAGGACGAAATGGGACACAGATTTGCAAAAAGGAAACAACCACCACCTAAATATGCTGATATCGAAAATCAAATTCAGTTTACTGTAATTTAAATAGTGGGGAGGATTGTGGTCAGATGCCTTGTACACCTGTTCAGTCTGCTATACAGTTCCTGGCGATGGGCCTCTTCAAGGGATATCTCTGCTCACTGTAGCTTTAAATTTGGACAAAGCTACTCTTCAAGCAGACAGCTCCATCAAACAAAGGACTATCTTCTGACAGCCTTTCAGACTGTCCTCTGAAAAGGTGGACCCAGTCCACACTGTGGGCTGCTCATGCCTCAACACTCTCCACCCCATTGTGTGGTTGCTATCAAGGCCAGTATAAGTGGTATCCCACCAGCTGCAGATTTCTAGGTCATCTATTGTCATCCAAATCAGCCCAGTCACCAGATTGTGCTAGTGCAGTCATCAGAAAAATTGAGCTTTCCCTGCAGTGAGGCAAGAATTGATGGGTGGATTTTGGGGGGGTCTGGAATTTAAGAATAGAATATTGAGTACAACCACATGATGAATTAAGGCAATGGCTTTTGGAGGGGTTCTAATGAGAACAGTAAGTCTCTAATTAGAATAATAAAATCATACAACTGTAGAGTTAGTAGGGACACTTAGAGTCATCTGGCCCAACCCCCTGCAATGCAGAAATCTCAGCTAAAGCATCCAAGACAGATGAACATCCAACACCTGCTTAAAAAACTCCAGTGAAGGGAGGTTCAAAAGGCGTTGGTTCCACTGTCAAGCAACTCTTACCATCAGAGAGTTGTTCCTGATGTTTAGTTGGAATCTCCTTTCTTGTAACTTGAAGCCATTGGTTTGGGTCTTACGCTCCAGAGCAGCAGAAGACAAGCTTGCTCCCAGTGTGGTGTAGTGGTTAAGAGCAGTGAACTTGTAATCTGGTGAACTGGGTTTGATTCCCTGCTCCTCCACATGCAGCTGCTGGGTGACCTTGGGCTAGTCACACTTCTCTCAGCCTCACTCACCCCACAGAGTGTTTGTTGTGGGGGAGAAGGGCAAGGAAATTGTTAGCCACTTTGAGACTCCTTAGGGTAATGATAAAGTGGGATATCAAATCCAAAGTCTCCTTCTCCTCCGCCTCCTCCACCTCCTCCTCCATGTGACTGCCCCTTAGATATTTGAAGATGGCTTTCATATCATCTCTCTGTGTCCTTTTATCCATGCTAAGCATACCTAACTCTCCCAACGGTTCCTTATCAGGCTTGTTTTCCAGACCCTTGATCATCTTGGTTGCCCTCCTCTGAACAGGTTCCAGCTTGTCAATATCCTTCTTAAATTATGATGCCCAGACCTGGACAAAACACTCCAGGGGTGGTTTGACCAAGGCAGAATAGAGTGTAACTATTACTTCCCTTGATCTGGACACTGTTAACAGTGGAATTGTCATCTGATGTGCCCAGTTAACAAATAGCAATCATTACAATTACTTAAATTGGGTCTAAAAATGCCCCCTCCCCCTTTCTTGCCCATCCCACCCTGCAAAAGCACAGTCAAGTTGAAAGAAAACAACTGCAGCAGCAAGACTGAGCTGAAATGAGAACATTTAGGCATCTTGCATTTTGCTGGGTCTCTAAAGGACCTTGAAAGCTACAGCGTGAGCAGGGGCAGTGAGACAAGGAGGATGAGTAGACTGCTAAGCTGAGATCCCACAGTGCAAAGAGCCCAGGAAAGTTATATGATGTTGGAGTTCTCTGAAACATCAAGGGCTTGCTTTAATTACATGGTAACGTTCAGGGAGTATTTTGAGCCGGAAAAGGCATAAAAGCTGAACGTTGGCAGGGGCAGCCTTTTTCGCATTCATGAGAATTCATGGTGGAGACCCTTTAGACCTCATTTTTGGATTATTATTATCATTATTGGGCCTGGGAATACCATGAGATTTAAATTAATTGAATTAATTTATTATACTTTCTCTGGAAAGGGAGAAGAGAATGCTAGGAGGGCCCTAATCAAAGATAAGCTTTTAGAAAAAGAAAAAAATAAAGAGAAGCTTGAACATGCCAGAGTGTTTTGTTTCATTTCTTCTTTTTTTTCAATAGATATGCAGCTCCCAGGTCCTGGTGCCTCAGAGCAGGCTTGTTGGATCATGTTAGCAAAAAGGTTTTTGTTTTTTTAAATATATTTTTACCTTGTTCTCACAGGAATCCCCAAAATGTGATAGATAGGCCTTCCCAATGTGCCTTTATTATAGAGCAAAACAACCCTGCCTACATGTGTGGGGGTCTTTCTACCCTGATATTTGTTCTAGATCAGAGATGAAGAACCTCAAGCTCAAGAAGCCCAAAGCATCCCTCCAAATAGAAAACCATCTAAGGCAGCTGCCAAACTCTTGAGTCCCAGATTGCCACTCCAGGTAAGTAACGCACATGCCGTGTGGGAGGGTGTGCCCCAGGTGCCATGTCTGGGAAGGTGACCAGAAGGCACCCCACAGGGGCTTGCCCCATCGCTGCGGTGCAAGCGGCCATCATGCCGCCGCAGCCACATGTGGAGGATCCTCTGTTCGCTGCTGCAGCCGCAAGCAGAGGATCCCAGCACCGTCCGTACAGTGCTGGAGCGGCGCCACCGGCAAACTGCTATGTATAGCACATGTGTGGCGTCACTACATACGGCGCATGCATTGTATATAGTGATGCCACACATGCACCCTACGTAGCAATGCCCCACCCCGGGTGTCACGACGCCTTCATTCGCCCCTGGCCTCTAGGCAGTTGTTCACAGGTCTGGACCCTTCAGTGGGGGCCCTCCCCTCCTCCGACTTATATATCCTCCTCTGACAGGTTGCATGCCCACAATATGATACTGGAAGTCAGCACTGTTATTCTCTCTTCACGCCCCTCCTGGTTCTAGGAGACAGCAGGACAGGGGAAGATGGGCCCTTCCCTTACCCAGATCGTTTATTCTTCCTCTGTCACATCCTGTGCACCTTCCTCCATCTTGGACTGTCCTGATTCTTCCTCCTCTCTCTGGCCTGACTTCTGCTTTATGGGGTGCCACCAAGCCCCACAAATGGCTGCCCCCCTCTCCTGGGTTGCACTCCTGGTCCCCTGCTGCCACCACACACTCTTCAGAGCTCTGCCAGTCCCCGACACTCTGGGGGAAAAAATCCAAGCAATTGTAATCTGTCAACATCTGAAGGGTCCCATTACAGATCTGGGGTGTGTGTGTGTGTGTGTGTGTGCACGTGTGTCATGGCTCAGTTGTAGAACATCTGATTTGCATGCAGAAGGTCACAGTTTCAATCCCTGATGTTTCCAGGTGGGGCTGGGAATGGCTACTGCCTAAAATCCTGGATAGCTGCTGCCAGCCAGTGAAAACAATACAGAACTAGATAGACCAATCCTCTGATTCAGTGGAAGGCAGATTTCTATGTAGTCCAGTCACAAGAAGCCATCTAACCAGCAGGAAATATTGTTAGCAATTAAAGAGAATGCAATGGACTCAGAAGTATTATTATGCATGAATGTGTTGAATAAATAAGACAGCGAACCATTAATTTCAATTAAATCACCAGCCAGCAGTTGGAGATCTGAGTTTAACTTGGCACATTCAACCAGCAGGAAATCACCTCCAGCAACCCTTGTCTTAGTAGCAGTGTGGAAGCCTGAGACTATGGAGTTCAGCTTGGGCATCAAACTATGGGTGCCACTGAAGTTCCATAAGGACAGACCAAGATCACTTCTGCCCACACTACTGGAAGCTAATTGTCTGCACATGGACTGAGATGGTAGAAGACAAGTATGCCAGTAGCCAATTGGGCAGTGATGTCTTATGCTAGCCAACATACATATTATCATAGACAGATGAGAGTGAGGGTGATGGAAAAATATAAGGTATTCAGCCAACACTGCTTTGCAATTGTTCAAGAGGTAGGGAGGACAAAGAGTCCATTTCTCAGCCAGGGCTGTAAGTGGAGACAGGTTGGGGCAAGTGATGAATTGGTGGTAGGAGGGTTTCCATTATGAATTATAAGTGGGTATTTGACAATCCCAAATTATGCAGAGAACACTCCCTTGAAACTGAAAGTTCTCTTTCAGAAATCTGGATGTCCACAGTAGTTGTGTAGAAGCTCATTGGATAAATGTGCTGGTCTTGGACCTACATATGTGATATTAGACTGATCCTTCAAAAGAACCATTATATCTACATATTGGAGAGCGAGGAATGGATATCCCCCCCCCCCCAAAGCAACACATTCTTACTTAATCAACTTCTGGGACCTATATACCTATAGGTCCAAAGGCAAGGAGGTAATGTGGGCTTGTGAGATTGATGTTAGCAAGTATTAACTTAGACCAGTTCGAAATGAAACCCTGTAAACTAATTTGCCACCTGGTTGAGTCAACTTACATTTCACCATAAAAGGGTGATAAATAGTGTCTTCCACTGCCTGGGGCATATTATGCAGTAATAATAGGACCTACACACATGTCACACCAAAATTCTTGCCATCAGTGCACAGAGAAGGATGCTAGAAGTAGACACTTGCTTGGATAGGGGTGTGTGTGCATTAGGTGTGCAAATCCTTCTTTACAGCGCAATAGAATGCATGCTTAAATGCAAGTAAGTCACCATGTGACCAGAGTAGCTTGCTCCCTAGTACATGTGCTCAGGATTTCTGTATTCCATTCCCAATGTTTCCAGCTCAAGAGGTTGAATCATGTGCTCAACATTCCCACTGAAATCAATGGGGTTGCCTGAGTCATGTTGCTAGAGCATAGTATTTCATGATATGGGGGTCAAATTCTTCAATAACCCAACCCTGTATTTCTCAAACAACAACCATTTCCTATTGTCTTTCATCTTCCCGACAAAAGATGCCATTTTAAAGTCACTGGACGGTTGTGCTCGTTAAGGCCAGGATGAGAGAGTCGAGGCAATGTTGCTAATTAGTAGCGAATCCTCCATTTATGACTCCCTAAAAAGAGCTGAGTGACCTTTGAGTTAACAATGTTGAAGAATTCACATTTAATTGGCTGCCGTCTTGTTTCTCATTGCGGTTTCTACAAATTGGCAATTCCCACTTTAGATGTCCTATCGCCAGTCTGGCTAATGAGGGTGAGCATTTATGGAGCCAAAGGTCTCGTTCTATAAGCTTTTGTTATTTGATGGTTTTGATTAATTCAAAGTGGGTTTTTGCATGCTTACAAATGCCCCCCAAGCACAGCACCCACCGAAATGTCTCTCTAGCAGGCCCTGGGAAGAGTAAGGATTTGCAGGGTTGGGGTGAAAGTTGCATGAAGAGATGTGGGGCATCCCCAGTGGCAGAGGCACTTGCTGGACACATTCGGGGCCAAGAGGTCCATCAAATGTCAGGTGAAAAGGGCAGACAGATAGACAAGGAAGTAGGATAGGAATATGACATATTGAAAAATGAGAAGGGAGACAGGGAGAGCCACAGAAGCAAGGTTAAAGTCTGGCTGTTGCTCAAAATGGACTTAGAAGTGGCTACACCCAGGTTAGGTCAGAAAACCGCCCACCAATGGGTGTGGATATCAGGACATAGGAAGCTAACTTAATGGTAAAGGTAAAGGGACCCCTGACCATTAGGTCCAGTCATGGCCGACTCTGGGGTTGTGGCACTCATGTCGCTTTATTGGCCAAGGGAGCCGGCATACAGCTTCCAGGTCGTGTGGCCAGCAGGACTAAGCTGCTTCTGGTGAACCAGAGCAGCGCATGGAAACACCGTTTACCTTCCCACCGGAGCGATACCTATTTACCTACTTGCACTTTGGTGTGCTTTCAAACTGCTAGGTTGGCAGGAGCAGGGACCGAGCAACAGGAGCTCACCCCATCGCAGGGATTCAAACCGCTGACCTTCTGATTGGCAAGTCCTAGGCTCTGTGGTTCAACCCACAGAGCCACCAAACCACTGGTGTGCCTAACTTTTTATTGTCTACTTCCAGGTAGCCAACAAAGTGCCCTCCAGGTGTGGTTGGACCAGAGCTGTCTTAAGCATATCCGGTGCTGTGGTGCAAAGCTCCCTCCGGCGGCCTCCCATTTACCAGAGGTTTTTTTGGGAGGACAGTGCTGCCGGTGGGGCTGGAGGAGGTGGGCAACTGCTGGAGAGCAGCTCCTGTGGCGGGTAAGAGGAGGAGGTTGGACGCTGCGTCTCCCAGCTCAGCTGGCTTGCTTCATGCTGCAGTGGCCATGGCAGACAGAGGCTCCGGCCGCAGCGCTGCTTTGGTGCAGCATGGCAGAGGCGCGCAAGGGCAGCGAGCTGATGCCAGGAGGCACCGCATCCAGCCTCCACCTCTTCCCTGGCGCTCTCCAGAACTTGGCACCCTGGCACCCCACAACACCTCTATGGGTAAGATGCCCCTGGGTTGAACAACAACTCCCAAAACCTAATCATTGGCCATGCTGGCTGAAGATGATGGGAGTTATAGTACAATAGTATCTGGAGAGCACTGCATTGGATATCCCTGATCTACACACACTCCAAGCAGTTCTCCAGGGTTTCATACAGGAGGCTTCACCCAGCCTTTCCTGGAAAGGCCAGGGCATAGCTGTCAACGTTTTCCCTTTTTTAAGGGAAATTCCCTTATTCCTAATAGGATTCCTTGCAAGAAAAGGGAAAAGTTGACAGCTATGGGCCAGGGATCAAGACAGACGAAACAAATAAGTTATTGGCAGAACACATAGTTAAACTATGGCACTCACTCCCCCAAGAGCCAGGGGTTGCCTGCCGACTTGGATGGCTTTAAAGGAGGTTTAGACAAATTCATGGAGGAGAACGCTATTGATGGCTAACAACTAGGGTGTTTATGTTCTACCTCAGGTCCTGGAGGCAATATGCCTGTTGCTGGAAACCACAGGAAGGAGAGTCTGCAGTTGTGCTCAGATCCTGTTTGCATGCTTCCCACAGACATCTGTTTGACCAGGATGCCTGACTGTATGGGCTATTGGCCAGATCCAGCAATCACTTCTCATGTTTTTCTGAGTAGAAATGGTCAGGGTTATACTCTAATTATTTTACTTTCATTTTTTTAAAAAATAGAGAGAGAGAATAATACAATTTTTTTGGAAAATGAACAGATCGGGGCTGCTGATTCTTCTAGACCTGTCAGCAACCTTCAACATGGTCGACATGGTCAATCACGAACTCCTGGACCACCGCCTTGCCAATGTGGGGATCCAGGGCACAGTCCTTCAATGGCTGCGCTCGTTTCTCTCTGGTCGGGGACAGAGGGTGGCGCTTGGGGGGGAACTGTCATCGCGCCACTCCCTGGTGTGTGGAGTGCCTCAGGGTGCGATACTCTCCCCGATGCTTTTCAACATCTTTATGCGCCCCCCTCACCCAGCTTGTCCGGAGTTTTGGGCTGGGCTGCCATCAGTATGCTGATGACACCCAACTCTATCTGTTGATGGATGGCCATCCTGACTCGGCCCCAGACACACTGATCAGATGTTTGGAAGCTGTGGCTGGATGGTTACGTGGGAGCCGGTTGAAGTTAAATCCTTCGAAGACAGAGGTCCTCTGGCTGGGTCGGGACGATATGGGATTGGGGGGGCAACTCCCATCTCTTACGGGGGCGCAATTAGTGCCAGCACTGTCCGTTAAGAGCTTGGGTGTCATCTTCGACACCTCCCTTTCCATGGAGGTACAGATTGCAGCTATAACAAAGGCGGCATTTTTTCATCTCCGCCAAGCTAAGCAGTTGGCTCCTTACCTCTCTCGCCCTGACCGAGCCACTGTGATCCACGCGACGGTCACCTCCAGACTGGATTATTGTAACTCACTCTACGTGGGGCTGCCCTTGAGACTGACCCAGAAACTCCAGCAGGTGCAGAATGCCACGCTGAGACTCCTTATGGGGTCCTCGCTGCAAGATCACATTCACCCGGTGCTATACCAGCTGCACTGGCTCCCGGTGGAGTAAAGGATCAGGTTTAAGGTGCTGGTTTTAACCTTTAAAGTGCTATACGGCCTAGGACCCTCGTACTTATGGGACCGCCTCTCCTGGTATGTCCCACGGAGGAACTTACGATCTTCAAACAAAAACATCTTGGAGGTCCCAGGCCACAGAGAGGTTAGGCTGGCCTCAACCAGAGCCAGGGCTTTTTCGGCTGTGGCTCCTATCTGGTGGAACGCTCTGCCACAAGAGATTAGGGCCCTGTGGGACTTGACATCTTTCCGCAGGGCCTGCAAGACAGAGCTGTTCCACCAAGCCTTTGACCAGGGCACAGCCTGACTCCCTCCTTTGGCAATCTTCACAGAACTCTAGCCTAATGGTTGCCATTAATTTGATTTGAAGTATTTTTTTAATGAAATTATTTTAGAATGTTGTATTATTTTATTGTTGTTAGCCGTCCTGAGCCCAGCCTCGGCTGGGGAGGGCGGGATATAAATAAAAATTTATTATTATTATTATTATTATTATTATTATTATTATTATTATTTTAAAATGTTCTCCAAAATTCAGTCAAAACAAGTATTTTCAAATCAAAACATTTTTTCATGATGTTATTTCATGGGTGTAATGTTACTAGGGACAATTTTATTAACCTGCCTACTTCTGATTTTGGAGGAAATATTGAAAACATAAACTAGATTTGATGACATAACTTTCATGCACATATAGTTAGTCATTCTGTTTTCTAGAAAGGTCATTGGTAAACTGGCATTAGATGGGGGGTGGGAGGAGGAATGAAGAGGCAAATATATCTGTAAGCCCACCCTTGAGACTTCTTCCTATTTTCAAATAAATAAACATTTGTTTACTCCGAGTAAATTGGAAAAGAATTATAGCTTTGTAGCCAGATTGTCTCCATGTTTACTTGGAAGTAAGTCCCTATGAGTTCAATGGGATTATTCCCAGGTAAATCTGCGTAGGACTGCATCATTAGTAATGCAAGATCCTTCATTAAATCAGCCCAGCTTCTCTGGGACAGAACCTTTGTGGATGGCAAGGATACCATAAATACATTTCCTTATTTTAATTCACTTAAGACTTCCTATCAATATTTTACATGCATCATAAATATTTGAGGCTGTAAGCTTTTCTTTAGCATTTACTGACCAAACTAAAATGATACATAATTTAGGAGCAAGAATATAAATTGGCATATACAGATGTTTATTAAAATAATATGGTTTGAGTTTGCAGGCAACTCGCTGTGCATTTTCTTCAAAGATGTTCTCTTACTCCAGTGGATGCAATCACTGAAATCCAGCAGGGGTAAAGGATCACAATAAAATGAAAACAGTATTTGTGAATTTGTGGGTTTTTAATTTTTAATTTTATTTTAATAGTAGCAGCTATGGTGGAAAAACAACAATGCAGATGAGGAATGAGTGTTGAAAATGACACCAGAGGCTAACTTTCCCATTGTTGTTGTTAATGTTTCAGTAATAATAATAACAACAACAACATACCCCCCCAAGTGTCCCTATTTTCCAGGGACAGTCCCAGAGTTACAGATGCTGTCCCGGTTACAGATTTGATCCTGGAATGTCCTGGTTTTCCTTTTTCCTCCCCTCCATGTTTCAGAGAACAATTAAAAGTGGTGTGTGTGCAAAAAGCGGAGTCCTGTTTTTCCTGAAAGTAAAATACCTGCACCAAATGAAGGAAATTGTGACGCTGTCGTACAAAGCCCTTCCTATAATTTTGAAGGAAAAGGTCACCAATCCACTTTAAATTATTGAATTGCAGTGCTTCAGCAGCCAGCCATTTCTTAGGAAATGCAGGGAGCATGGATTCATTTATTGTCTACTCAGAAGTAAGTCCCACAGTACTCAATGGAGCTTACTCCCAGGTAACTGGGTAAAGACTCTGCAGCCTTACGCTGCAATCCTAAGCATTTTTACTCAGAACTAAGTCCCACTGAGTTCAATAGGATTTACTCTCTGATATGTTCCTGAGCATTTTCATAGTTGTGTTGTTGTTGTTGTTGTTATTGTTGTTGTTGTTGTCGTCATTGTCATCATCATCATCCACCTTTTTCCCTGACAGAGACTCAACACAGCTTACAGCTAAAATTTTATTTAATTCCATGTTGTGCACGATACCTTCCGTTGCACATTTATTCTTTACAACAATCCCATGAGATGGGTTTAGTGAAGAGGTTGCAATTGGCTCAAGGTTACCAGTGTCTATGTGTATATGACGTCTAGCTGTTAAGTGAGATCAAATGCGGGAGAAGTTTTGCGATGTAGAACAGGATGTCTCTATTTTCATCAGAGAAATGTTGGAAGGTATGTAATGATAATGACTTTTACATTCATCTCAAGGTTATGTACAATTATAGCACGAAACAGCTAAAAATAGTTTTTGAAAGTAGGGTGGGGGGAATACAGCTAAACAATACAAAATAAATATCTACTGCAGGGACAATTTCATTCAACTGGAAAAACTGGTTGAAATAAAAATCTCTTCAGTTGTTTTCAGAAAGTAATGGTTGTGGGACCCTGTCCTATCTCAGCAGAGATACAGTTTGACAAAAGAGGGCCATGAGTGACTATTTGACAATAGCTGAGACTGATAACAAGTAACAGTTGCAGGAATAATGACAGCACAATCCCATGCTTAGCTCTTCAGGGGTAAGCTCCATTGAGTTCAATGGGGCTAGTCCCCAAGTAAGTGTGCAGAGGATTGTAGTAGTATCTGTTTTATACACTTGAACTACTAATCTAGGGTTACCAGACGTCCCCGGTTCCCAGGGACAGTCCCCAGATTTGCAAATCTGTCCCCAGGAAACATGGCAGCAGCAGCCTCAGTAGCCCAGAGCCAGCCTGGTAGCGCAGTTGGCTCTGGTTGGCTTCAGGAGCTGCTCACTGCTCGCTACTGCCGCCACTGCCGAAGGAGAACCGGGGACGTCTGGTGGTACAGATCTCCTGCCCCCTTCCTCCTTTGTTTTGACAGATCGAGGGAGGCTCAGGAGTCACAGGCGGGTGGCTGTTGCCCAGGAGGGGTGCGAGGCCACGGTTTCTCTGCCAGGCAAGGTGCAAAGCCCTTCTTTCACACCCTGTGAAACATAAATGCACAGAGTTTTTTAAAAAACTGGGCAATGGCCGTCCGCCCATGACTCCCGAGCCTCCCCCAATCAGTCAAACAAAGGTGAAAGGGGGAGGAGATTGGGGGAGGCTAGGGAGTCACGGGCGCACGGCGCACCGTTGCCCAGTTTTTTAAAAACTCTGCTCATTTATGTTTCACAGGGTGCGAAAGAAGGGCTTTGCACCTTTACGCAATATGCATGTATGCTTGGGCCCATGGTCTTTTGCCTCACCATTCCCACTACTGACTCCCTGTTGCTACTCAGCTTCCAAAAACAAAAACAAAAAGTGTCCCCGGATTCACTGGGGGAAATCTGGTAACCATATACTATAATCTAGAGAAATTTAGTTGCAGTTCAAGCCATCTCCAAGCATCATATCCTCTGCACATAGAGCATTATGGAGGAAGATAGCATGGATGAGTGCAGTAACCCATGCACTCCTGTGGGGTCTGTGTGGGAATGTTCAGGGAGGCAGGAGAGGATAATTTTTTAAAAAATATCCTTCCTAACTTGTGCTATCAAGTTTCTTTACTTAGCAGAGTTTACATTCCTTTCTAACATGCACAGCAGATAGCTGGTTGCAGGCTTGGGTAAGCCTCTCACTATCATACAATTCAGTTTTGAATTGTATGTTCCTGGTAAGTTCCCTTTTATCCCTCTTAAAAGAATAAAGACACAACAATCTTATTTAAAGTCAATAAAAGAAGTTTACTCACATCAATTCACAGTTGGATCCCCTGAAGGCAGACTTAGTTGCAAATATGTACATATGGATCTACCCCATATGGAGGAATGATCCCAGTGCTTCTGCTAGCTGAGATGCTAGTAGAACATTTCTAGCAAAAACGTGGTCCAATGAAGGAGGGAGTGCAATAGAGAGAGAGTGGCAGCATGCCTTGTCCTTTTGTTACCTGGACAGGTAAGGTCTCGCTCACCTCTAGTCACATGCAAAGGAAGGATGCTCCAGCCAGAAGGAAACAGGAAGCCTGCGGCTGACTGGACCAAACATTCCCCCACATGTCTTCTCTAGCATTACAAGGGATGTTGCATTTGACTGCTCCCAGTGGATTATATCCCACAGTCTGAGGACAAATGGGTGAGAGGCTGCTGCTGCTGCTGCCTAATAGTATCTGCTGCCCAAGACACTTGCCTCACTGTGTCTACTGTGTCTCACAGTAGGGCCGTATCTTAAGCTTACATTCATGAACAATCCTTGGCCTGCCTCTGCTTCATTTCTGTCAACCACAATGGCCTTTGCCTTCTGGTAAAGTTAGGGAATCAGTGGCTTAACTTCTAGGTCAGAAAGAATACTTTCTTGGCTTTTTTTCAAATTTTTGTTTGAAAGTCCTCCTAGCTACAATGCCTCTAACCACCAGCCAAAACAACAACAAAAAATGGATCTGAAATTTGAGGTAACATTCCTGGAGCACAATAGCCAGACTAGTAAAAGAATGTGTCGCTGCTGCTATTTGTCCCAATCCTGTCCTCCATTGATTTTAAACTCCGTAATAACCCTGTTTCGCTGAAAAATAACCTCAGTGTCATTTATTCTTCCTATTTTACCAAGTGTTGTGTAAAGGATGAATGGAGACGCACAAAGCAATGTAATTCACTTGGCTGTAATTGGTTTACCTTTTTTTTACAGTCAAAATAAAGTAGCCTATGTAAAGATAACACACTTGAGCCATTTCATTGTCAGGCTTGAGTGTATTGCGTGGGCTGCAAAAGCATTTGACAATTACAGCAAAAGAATTTCTGTAGACTATATTCCTTATTTAGTTTGTAGAAAGTAGAACGCCCATAGGACTGGCATTGGGAACTTTGCTTTTTAAGTTGTTATTAAACGATCTAGCGTTGGGGTGAGCCATGAGGTGGTCAAGTTTCTTGATGATAATCGTTCAGGGTTGTTAAAACAACCCCCATCGTTCAGCCCGGACACTACAAGGGTCTTCTGGTGGTTCACTCAATGTGAGAAGCAAAGTTACAGGGAACCAGGTAGAGGGCCTGCTTGGTTGTGGCACCTGCCCTGTGGAACCCCATCCCATCAGATGTCAAGGAAATAAACAACTATGACTTTTAGAAGACATCTGAAGGCAGCCCTGTTTAGGGAAGCTTTTAATGTTTGATGTTTTATTGTGCTTTTAATATTTTGCTGGAAGCTGCCCAGAGTGGCTGAGGAAACCCAAATGCAATTCAATGTAAACAGGTAAAAAGTGAAGTATATCTTTATTTTGTATATATCCATATGGGATCTGAACTGGTGACTGTTTCTGTTTTTGTTTTTTACTTGCCCCAAAATGGAAAGAAGCAGAAGTCCCAGTAAAGGAAGAATGGATACAAAACCTTTGGAATATGCAGCAATGGTGAAACTTACTGGAAGAATAAGAAATCAAGATAATAAACTTTTTACAAAAAAATTGAAATGGTTTGTTGAATATTTACAGATAAATTGTAAACAGACCAAAACATTAGCAGGGTTATTGTAATAACTTGCAGTTTTATAAGATGAATTTTATAAATGAATTTGGATAGGCAGAAGATATTAAAAAATAAATTTAAGGAACCGCAGAAAGAGGGGGAAGGAAGCCAAATTTTGAAATGTTAAATTGATTGTAAAACTAATGAAATGTATAAATTTGAAAAGTATAAATAAAAAACTAAAATAAATAAATAAAAATGAACTGAACATGACTAACCAGGAACAAGACCTTGGGGTTGTAGAGAATAGCTTGATGAAGACATTTACCCAGTGTGTGACAGCTGTGGGAAAAAAAACAAATTCCAAGCTAAGGGTACATTAGGAAAATCTATTGAAAATAAAACTGCGGATGTCACAATGCTTTTACACAATTCTATGGTGTTCTGGTGTGCATATCATTACTGCAAGTGGGAATTATGGAGTTTCACTGTGGTCTGTAGGAGAGCTTTTCCTGCAGCTTCCAAAGTTCTCAGAGGCCCGCTATGCAATCACACAGAGCAGGGCTTTTAGTGCAGTTGTCTCGGTTCTGTGGGTGCCCACTATCTGCACTTTCTGGAAATTAATTGAAGGTATTTTTCCCCCAATAGGCTTTCCCAGCTGTATGCTATGAATGTCTGCATGTTAGGGTGGTGTTTGTGTGTGGTTTTTTTTTTGTGCTTTTTATTATATTAAAAAACCTGTTTTTAATTATCTTATGTATAAATTGCCTTGAGATGCTAGTTTGGGCTGGGTGTTCATCAGTATGCAGATGACACCCAGCTCTACCTCTCTTTTAAATCAGAACCAGTGAAGGTGGTGAGTGCCTGGAGGCGATTGGAGGATGGATATCAGTTCACAGATTGAGGTTGAATCCTGACAAGACAGAAGTACTGTTTGGGGGAAACAGGAGGCAGGCAGGTGTGGAGGACTCCCTGGTCCTGAATGGGGTAACTGTGCCCCTGAAGGACCAGGTGTGCAGCCTGGGAGTCATTTTGGACTCACAGCTGTCCATGGAGGCGCTGGTCAATTCTGTGTCCAGGGCGGCTGTCTATCAGCTCCACCTGGTACGCAGGCTAAGACCCTACCTGCCCACAGACGATCTCGCCAGAGTGGTGCATGCTCTGGTTATCTCCCGCTTGGACTACTGCAATGTGCTCTATGTGGGGCTACCTTTGAAGGTGATCCAGACACTGCAATTAATCTAGAATGCAGCAGCTAGACTGGTTACTGGGAGTGGCTGCCGGGACCACATAACACCGGTTCTGAGAGATCTGCATTGGCTCCCAGTATGTTTCCGAGCACAATTCAAAGTGTTGGTGTTGACCTTTAAAGCCCTAAACTGCCTCGGTCCTGTATACCTGAAGGAGCGTTTCCACCTCCATCGTTCAGCCCGGACACTGAGATCCAGTGTCAAGGGCCTTCTGGCAGTTTCCTCATTGCAAGAAGTGAGGTTACAGGGAACCAGACAGAGGGCCTTTTCGGTAGTGGTGCCCGCCCTGTGGAATACCCTCCCTTCAGATGTGAAGGAAATAAGCAGCTATCTTCTCTTTAAAAGACATCTGAAGGGAAGTTTTTAATATTTAATGCTGTACTGTTTTTAACACTTGATTGGGAGCCGCCCAGAGTGGTTGGGGAAACTCAGCCAGATGGACGGGGTATAAATAATAATAAATTATTATTATTATTATTATTATTATTATTATTATTATTATTATTATCATTTAGAAGACAATTAATAAATCAATGATGATGATGATACAAACTGAGGTGACTTTCTTCTCCATCCTACTGTTGGTGCTTTTGAGGTTCTTGCCCTCATGACAGTCTTCACACCATCTCTAGTTGTCATTATCTCTGCTCCTTTTTAAGTGCAGCCAGCCAGAAAATGCAAGCGGAGAAAATACAGGTCTATTCAAATTACCAACGAACACTCACATAAAAAGAAGAAATTAAGGTGCATGTCAAGCCACGTATAGGAGGCTCGAAAGATTCCCTACGTGACCTGGTTATCTAAATGCCCAATGCCCATAAATTTCCCAGTGAGAATGAATGCTTCTCATTTTGTCCTGGTAAATAGAAAGACACCATGGACAATAAAATGCTCTGGTATTGTTTATCTGCATTTCATGCAACACCTTGCTACAGAGAGAGGACCCCCGTGCTCCTTTACTTTGCCATCATTTAATTGGTGCACTGCTTGCCTGAAAGGCAAATCATAAACTACAACTTATATAGCCTCAGCTTTGTAAAACACTCTTGTGGAAAGAAGGCAAAGGAGTTTCTGTAAAGTGCCAGAAATGTGAGAAGGAGAAAATGTGGTTTGAATCTGGCTTGACTCTCATGCTCCTTGTAGGGTTCAGACTTCGCATATACCAGAATTAGGGTTGCAGAAATCTGTGTTGTGCTTTAAACTTACCAATGCACTAGGAATCTAGGCAGCTGATTATCTTCTCCCCAGCCTTGCTGCCCACCTTCCTCCTGTGGTCCTCCAGTTGCTGTTGGACTCCATGGCTCAGCAGTCTCAGCTAACATGGCCGATGGGCAGGGAAGATCCAACTATATCTGGATGGATACAGCTTACTCATTCCTGTCCTAATATGTGGACAAGTAGCAGGTTGAGAGGACAACAGGGTAAGGGGGAGATGTCTTCTAGGCAATTCTATTAGGAGCAGGGTGAGAATGCGGTCCAGACAAGCTGATATCAGTTCCCAGAAGCAAGTACAGAACATCTAGACCGTCAAAGCAATTAAGCCAAAGTCCTAACCCAAAACTCTGCCACCCCCATTGGAGGCAGCAATGCTTCTGAATGCCAGCTGCTAGAAGCCACAGACAGCGAGAGTGTTCTTGCATTCAAATCCTCCTTGCACATTTCCCATAGGCATCTGGTTGGCCACTGTGAGAACAGGATGCTGGACCAGACGAACCATTAGTTTGATCCATCAGGCTCTTCTTGTATTCTCAACCAGCCAGGGAGTGAATCCAATGAAACGATGCAGCTAGGTGGAAGGGCCACAGCTAGACAGAAGGACTGTAGCTCAGTGGTAGAGCATCTGCTTTTCATGCAAAAGGCCTCATGTTCAATTCCCAGCATCTTTTGGTAGGACTAGGAAAGTCTCCCTTTCTGAAAAGGATCACTAGCATATGGTTACCAGATTTTTTCCCAGTGATTTGGGGGGACTTTTCTCTCTCTTTTTTTGGAAGCTGAGTAGCAACAGGGAGTCAGTAGTGGGGATGGCGAGGCAAAAGACCCTGGGCTCAAGAACACATGCATATTGTATAAAGGTGCAAGGCCCTTCTTTCGCACCCTGTGAAACATAAATGTGCAGAGTTTTTAAAAAACTGGGCAATGGCGCGCTGCCCGCCCTTGACTCCCGAGCCTCCCCCAATCTCCTCCCCCTTCCCCCTTTGTTTTGACTCATCAGGGGAGGCTGTGGAGTCGTGGGCAGGCAGCCGTTGCCCAGTTTTTTAAAAAAATCTGTGCATTTATGTTTCACAGGGTGCGAAAGAAGGGCTTTGTACCTTGCCTGGCAGAGAAACCGAGCACCTTGCACCTGGGCAACGGCCACCCGCCCGCAACACCTGAGTCTCCCTCGATCTGTCAAAACAAAGGGGAAAGGGGCAGGATATCTGTACCACTGAATGTCCCCGGTTCTCCTTCGGCAGTGGCGGTGGTAGCAAGCAGCGAGCAGCCCCTGAAGCCAACCAGAGCCAGCTACGCTACCAGGTTGGCTCTGGGCTGCTGAGGCTCCTGCTGCCATGTTTCCCAGGGACAGATTTGCATATCTGGGGATATTCCAGGGACAGAATTTGTCCGGGGACAGATTTGCAAATCTGGGGACTGTCCCCGGGAACTGGGGATGTCTGGTAACCCTACACTAGCAGTCAGTGAAGACATTACTCAACTACATAGATGAGCTGGTGGTCAGAGTATGGCAGCTTCGGAATAATTAGGACCTGATGACATTACTGCCAGCAGCTGCTTCCTGATGGATGGCTACTGGGCATCTCAGAACCACCCAAATACAGTTGTGCTGCTTAGTCCATGTTCCGTGAAGCCTATCAGGGTTGGAAGGGAGTTTTCAAAGGATGCTTGGACATTGACTTGCTTGCTTATCATTCTTATGAATACAATAATATCATATTTTGTGAGAGGTTGTGAGCATGGTGTTCCCTTGCATCTCTGTCCAGCGATGCTTAAGTAGAGTTTGCTGGATCACATCAAAGGTTCATCCAGCTGAGCATGCTGTTTTTCTAGTGGCCAACCATCCAACAGCACTCTCCCCATTGACAAGTCCTAGCAGCTGGTATTCAGAAGCATGCTACCTCTGACTGTGAAGGTAACTCTCAGTTAGCCAAAGGCAATAAGGGCAATCCATTCCAGAAGTGACATGGTTGGAGGAGAAACTAGGTAGAATGAAAGGGATAGGCTGCAGGGTGGAAACCACCCTGTTTCTTTTCACATGCATTTCTACCCTGCTTGCTTGCTTGCTACCCTGGCCTCCTATCCTCAGTACACTTTCATGCAATAGCTGATATGCAATTTTCAGATTGATGCAGTTCTTCCTTGGATGCAACAGGGAAAGGAAATGACAAAGTGGCATTCCAGATTACCCAGGACTGTTGGCGAGAGAGATATTAACAAGATCGTCAAAGTCCTGAAGCCAATTGAGGCATAAATATTATTTGCTATTAGTTTTGTCTGTTTCAAATTACAGCAAGAGTGTTGGGGGAAACAAAATGGACCCTTCCTATTTCATGATTTAATCACCATAAACTATACTCAGGTTCATATCTGCAAGCATTTATGGCTTTGTACCACAAGGAAATTTCCAGCGACTTCTGAAGGTTGTTTCTGTGAAAAATTATATTGGCGAGGGGAAGATGGCAGGTGCTTTTAATGCAGATATTAATCTGGGAGCCACGGTTATGCTAAAAAAATGCTAGAGGGATAACTTTTCTGGGCATATATAAAAGAAGTGGGACAGCCGAATTCTGCAATTAGATCAGGCCATTAAGAACGTCCCTGCACTCTGCCCACTGTGTTGAGCTATATGTGGGCAGGAAAGGAGTTCTTCCAGGATAATTCAGCGTGAAGGCGATAGGCTCTTAGGTGCAGAAGTCATAAAGTGTCACTGAGCAAAATGCAATCCAGGGCCATAAAAAAAAGAAAGAGAGGAGGGAAAGAGCAGGGTGGAAGATTTTCAAACCCATCTCTTGCAGTTTTCTCTGTGCTGTAAAAGGCATGGGTTTTTAAAAGCTCAATGGTTCTATTTGCAGGAAGAGTTAACAGGTAGTGTGGCATGTGCCAGGGTGATTTCCAGTCTCTGGAGGTACAGAAGAAAGTACACTCCATAGTTGAATGACGGAATTTGCTGTCATAAGAAGTGGTGATGGCCACCAACTTGGATGGCTTTAAAGGAGGATCCACTGTTGTAGGTAGTATGCCTCTGAAAGCTGGCTGCTGGGAATATTAGGTGGGGAGAACACTGTTGCTTTCAGGTGTCACTTGTGAGCTTCCCATGGTTGGCTTCTGCAGGAACAGGATGTTGGATTAGTTGGGCCTTTGGCATGATTCAGCAAAGCTTTTCTCATGTGCTTATGAGGTTGTCCTGACCCATAAGTACCTAAGAAGAACCTGTATTGATCAAACCAAAGCCATGTCTAGTCCAGTATTCTGCTCACTGTGGAACTCGCTCCCACAGGAGGAAGTGGTGGCTGCCAACCTGTTGTTGTTTGTTTGTTTGTTGTTGTTGTTTAGTCGTTTAGTCATGTCCTACTCTTCGTGACCCCATGGACCAGAGCATGCCAGGCACTCCTGTCTTCCACTGCCTCCTGCAGTTTGGTCAAACTCATGCTAGTAGCTTCGAGAACACTGTCCAACCATCTTGTCCTCTGTCATTCCCTTCTCCTTGTGCCCTCCATCTTTCCCAACATCTCTTCTCATGAGGTGGCCAAAGTATTGGAGCCTCAGCTTCAGGATCTGTCCTTCCAGTGAGCACTCAGGACTGATTTCCTTAAGAATGGATCGGTTTGATCTTCTTGCAGTCCATGGGACTCTCAAGAGTCTCCTCCAGCACCATAATTCAAAAGCATCAATTCTTTGGCGATCAGCCTTCTTTATGGTCCAGCTCTCATTTCCATACATCACTACTGGGAAAACCATAGCTTTAACTATACGGGCCTTTGTCGGCAAGGTTATGTCTCTGCTTTTTAAGATGCTGCCAACCTAGATGGCTTTAAAAGAGAACTCGACAAATTCATGGAGGAGACAGTTATCAACATCTGCTAGCCATGATGGCTCAGCTCTGTCTCCAGAGCTGGAGGTAGAGACACTTCTGAATACCAGTTGCTAGAAACCACAGGAACGGAGAATGTTCTCGTGCTTGAATTCTACTTGCAAGTTTCCCACAGGCATCTGGTTGGCCACTGTGAGAACAGGATGCTGGACTAGATGGGCCATTGGCCTGATTCAGCAAGCTCTTCTCATGTTATTATAAGTATTATAAGTATTCCAAATGTGGTTCTACTATTTGTATACTTCCATGACTACATTGGCAGTTTTGTTTTCAGGACTTGTAGTGTGGCTGTCCCTGTTTGATGGAGTAGCATTCCTGCCGAGAAAGAACTGCATCCCCCACCCACCCCCGCTATCTTCATTTTCTGGAAATAATTGGACAATCTTTGAATATTTGAGTGAGTTAGAGAGAGGATGAGAGGTTACACATGATTCATGAGAAGGAGAGAAATTATCCCTAAACAATTCCATACCGTTCAGGAAATTATGCATAATTTGTGCACATAAAACTGTGCAGCCATTATCTTTTTTGTGATGAATTGGTTGCTTTTAGCATTCTGGACTATATATACCTGAAAAGTGTGGTGTGCGGAACCCAGAATCTTCCCAGTAATAGTCTGTGCCTCTCAGACCCAACCCAGTGAGACAGCCCAGAAGGGTGCAATGCCTGATGGTATCAAATGCTAATGAGAGATCTAAGAGGACTATCAGAATTGTGCTCCCTCTGTCCATTTCTCATTGCAAGAATCCTCAGTGTAGGTATTAGGTATTGGATGTCGTCCTTCCCTGTGTCACAGCAGAGAATAAGCCTTTGGCCTCTTTGATCGGATAGTTTTTTCAGGGATTTGGAGAGTGCTATCATCACCTACACTCTGCCATCCAAGTTGTCTTTCTTGAGGCTAAGCATAGACCACATTCACACCATACACTCAGAGCACTATGCTACCAATATAAACAGCCATGGCTTCTCCCAAAGGATTCTGGGAGCTGTAGTTTGTTAAGCAAGCTGAGAGTCATTAGGAGACCCCTATTCCATTGGCAGAGCTACAGTTCCCTGTGAAGACGGGTTGATTGTTAAATGTCTCAGGGAATTGTAGCTCTGGGATAGGAATGGGGTCTTCTAACAACTCGCAGCACTCTTAAGAAGCTGCACAATCCCACAATTCTGCAGCTCCCAGAATCCTTTGAGGGAAGGTGTTTGAAGTGGTACCACAGAACTTTGAATATATGGTGTGAAAGTGGCCACACACAGCTCTTTCAACCTTTCTTTGCACTCCTTGTTTCATACCTCATCTCTCTCCATTTCTGAAGACTGAGCCAAAGTCTCCATATTGCATAGGCAGACAACATAATTAAAACCACTCTATGGGGAAGCGTGATGCCTCCAGTCTCCAGTAATCATGCAGAGCGCCAGCCTCACTCCCATTATCTGAGGAGCCTTTTCAAGGAGGGAGGGAAGGGAAGGAAGGTATCCTGTTGATGACCGAGGAACCTCCCAAATGGCAAAGAAAACAAAGGTAACCATTTATCCCAGTGTTTTGGTTCAGTGCTGATTAATTTTCCCAAGCATCTGCTTAAGCATTTGATTAAACTACTCTGAGAGCCCATCTGTTTTCCGCCTGATAGGGAGCTGTGATCACGGAAGGGGAATTTTTAAAAGGCTGCACACCTCATTTAACAATGATGTTATAAAATTAGTGCCCTGATCAGAAGAAATTTCAGAAGGTGAGCCCACTCTGATAACAACATTAATCAATTAATTAGCTTTGTGTGTCAGCAGCTAAGGTTTCAATGACACTGCTTTAGGGGATATAGTGGTGGATTAGCCTTTGCAGTAAAAGTTCTATTCTTCATGGAGAGAGCGAGAAAGAAAGAGGAGCAAGAAGAGTTGCATTGTAGTATGAAGTTTCATAGAGACATAGCTTTGGGAGGACTCCCAAAGGCCATCTTGTCCAAGCTTTTTCACTTCAGTCCACTTCCTTGGTGTATCATGGGTGACATTTACAGAGCAACCCTCAGCATATTTACTCAGAAATATTCCAATGGGCTCAGTGGTGCTTATATAACATGTCTTTCCACCTATCCAAGGAGCAATCCTCACTTCAATTTTATCCTTACAGGAGCCCAATGAGGTAGATTAGATTGAGAGAAAACCACTAGTCATGTACTACTCAAAACTAGAACAGTGCTTTGCAGCCTGAGGCTGTGCAAAGCACTCCATCCACTTCGTGGAAACATTTCTGGGGCACCCAATCAAGTCAACTCCCCCATCCCCACAGGCCAACTAGGGGACCACCTGCACTGCCTTTAATTTGGTTCCACATTAGTTTGGGAGTGGGGCTAATGTTTAGTTATTTTTTAAGTCCTAATTAAACATACAGTTGGGAGATGCTGTGTCTCTCCCCCTCTGCTGAGAGCAAGGGGTTAATTCTAGAGACTTCTTTGAGGAGCCACTGGCAAAGGAGCATCCTGTACCAGTCAGGTTTGAGCCAACCATCACATTGCCCCAAGAGTTTTGCACAAACCTCATAGAACAGGACAAACATTATTTTAAAGGACCAAAAAGAAAGAAAAAACATCAACTTATTGATAGAGCTGTTGCTGCCTTAACACTTCTGGGTTGTGGTTGTTGTGGGTTTTGTCAGAAAACATGATTTCAGCCCAACTGAGCATGGAATAAGGCCATTTTTAGTGTGGCTGTTAGATTTTTATTTTTTTTTAAAAACGATCATTTCAGATCAACATGCTGGAAGCAAATTCAAGTGTTTCAAAATGTCAGTCTTAGAGACATGTCACCATTCCAGAGTGTTAAGTCAATTGGAAAGGTCACAATTTCAGAAATTTAATTCTGCATATGTTTCTTTTAACCTTTTGTCTTGCTGCAAAATGAAGACAACATTTCAGGTAGTATCATTTTGAATTGAATTTATGTTCATTATGAATTGGATCTGTTGCTTATTGCAGGAGAATCTACCCTGTGACCTTCCATGTGTTCTCCCACCATCCTTGACGGTGAAAGGTCATAGCTCAGAGGTAGAGAATCTGTTTTTCATGCAGAAGGACTCAGTTTCATGGAGAACCACTGCAAATCAATGTAGACCAGAGGTGCAGAACCTGATGTGGCCTGTGGGCCTGATCTTTAATTTCCCACCCAGAAACTGAAAGGTGGATGGGCACTGCCACATGTCAATCACCTATTGTCAGGTGACTGACAACCCTCAATGTCCAAAGGTGCTCACTGTAACTTCCAATCAAAAAAGCAGAGGTTACAGTGACCTCCTTTGGAACATTGCTTTAAAGATGGATCTTGGGGGAACTAGGTCTTGGGAAACAGCCTACTCCCACAGGGGATCTTTCAATGGGTGCTGGGCTTCCCGGTCTCAGTTTGGAATTGGGTTCTGGCTGGTTTTCTCCAAATGGTTTGATACAGTTCTCAGCCTGAGGTTAGCTTGCACACTTCTCCAAATGCTGTGGCACAGTTCTCAACTCAAAAAGATAGCACCTTCATTAAAAATGTATCTCTTAGAACACAAAAGTGTCCAGTTTCACAAGGAACTTGATGGATGCAAAGGAAACATACATTGTGAGGAGAAAGCAGAGGGCAGACAAATAACAGGACCTTGGACAGCTCAGAGGAGAGACCCGCTGGTTGCTGTTCTCACTTCTAAGGCAACCATAGGAAGATGTTGCCTCAGCATGGATCTGGAGCCAACTGAATCCTTACGCAGGTTGATGAGACCTTGAGTATGCTAGGTTCTGCCTTCCTGGAGGAACTGCTGGGTTCTTAAAGGCCCCTCATCCTATTCTGTAGGCTTCAACTTTCGTGGGACTAGAAAGATGGAGCTACTCATTCAGTGGCTGCTTCCAAATAGGGAAGCAATGGTCTTGTGTCTGATGAAGCAGCCTGAGCCTCATTGTCATCTGGGTCCCCCATGCACTGCAAGATCCCTGGATTAGGAAAGGGTTCCCTGTAGGGTTCCCATGTACACATACAACCTTCTCTTTTACTTTTCTAGGACTACTTTGAAGAGCTCCTAGAACTGGTTCATAAATGGAATAAGCAATTTATCAATTTGAGGGTACATAACTGAGTGTATTCTTTTTTTTCCCAGTGTACCAGATATTAGGGGTCCAGAATATCATATATTTTCTTCATGGCCTCTGTGAGATTTCTGAGGTTTGAAGCAACAAAGCATTTCAATGCTCCTGTGTCCATGGCATAGCTCTTAAAGGTAGGAGGTATTGCAATCATCTCTGGAAACCATTACAAAAATGCAGTTCCTTTGCACTCTGCTCTTTCATTTAAGGAGTAGTTTACATGTTCTTTCTGCAGTCACTCACACCCACACATCATGACATTTTTCTCCCACTTCATTTTCTTGTCCTTTCTGGCCTTGCACAGGCTTTTGGGATATGTCTCCTGGGCAGGTAGCCATTTGCAAAAAATAATTTAGTGCCCACCCCCATTGCACATGTAGGTAGTGTGGATATTGATACTGAATCTTTATTGCTTCAAGTCACAGACTTTCACAATTCAATACATCTAGAAATACAAAATACTTATAGAATACAGATAAATTTAACATATTGCAACAATTATATTGCAACAAACAACACACATAAAAATCTGAGTTCCACTCTGGCACAACAGAGACACTTACCCTCTTTATAAATTAGTCTGCAGGTACTGCAGACATGATGGAGCAAAAGCACATCCAACTCACCCTGCTAAGCTTTCTTTTATGTCTTGGCCTTTCGGCTCAGATCAACTGTAACAACCAGGCAAAGGCTACAGTTTCCAGTGTTCCCTGTAAAGAGGGATTGATTGTTAAACCACTCTGGGAATTGTATTTCTCTGAGAGGAATGGGGTATCCTAACAACTCTTGGCAACTCTTGTTAAGGAACAAATTGCCTCTCCCAGGATTCTATGGGGGAAGCCATGACTACTTAATGTGATATAATGCTGCTTTAAGAGAGCCAGTGTGGTGTAGTGGTTAGGAGTGGTAGATTTGTAATCTGGGGAACCAGGTTTGCATCTCCGCTCCTCCACATGCAGCTGCTGGGTGACCTTGGGCCAGTCACACTTCTCTGAAGTCTCTCAGCCCCACTCACCTCACAGAGTGTTTGTTGTGGGGTAGGAAGGAAAAGGAAAATGTTAGCCGCTTTGAGACTCCTTCGGGTAGTGATAAAGCGGGATATCAAATCCAAACTCTTCTTCTTCTTCTTTAAATGTATTATGTGAATGTGGCCTATGTGTGATTCTGTAAATCAGTGTATGTGTGAGATTGTGCGTCCCTATTTGTGTTTTAACGCGGTGTCATCACGCTCCTGTCTGATGCCTGTTTGATACCACTCAGTTTTAGAACAGGCCCCACCTCCTTATGGAATGTATCCATGACCAACTTTCAACTAGGGTATTGCAGCCCTTTGCCTGCAAAAGGCTTCTCACCCCTGATGTAGACACTGTTGTGTTAGGATTTCCTCTCTTCAGGATGATGATTGGTTTGGTCCATCTGTCCTGTTTTTTGATGTTTGGCTGCCAGTGAAGCAATTTACCCATCCAATCCTGTGGGCCATGATTAAGGTTACATACATTCTTTCATTCCGTCAGAAGGGACCAGATGTTGTTTGATCTTCCAAGGCTGGGTTGGCAACTCTCTCTGAACACTCATTTCCTACAGGGTTGAGCAGGAAGACCAGATGTGTGATTCAATCTAATCAGCAACGAGATTTCTTTGTCATCACAGTATATTTGAGCAGCATTTGGGGCCATAGCTGACAGAATGGGAGAAATAAATTGGATTTATAGTCAGCATTGGACATGTACAGAAGGAAGTACCTATAATGCCATTAATAGCAAACACACATATGAATTGAGTCACCCTCCCAAAGAGAACTCAGACCACCCTAACCTTGGGCCCATAAGCATTAAGAGATATGAAGCCATCCGAGGAAAATAAAGACATGTACTCCATTCAGCTTTTTCAATGAAAATTTATTAATGGACTTTGTTGGTACCCTCAAGTATTTGGATGGCTTTAAAAAAGGATTAGACAAATTCATGTAGGGTAAGGGTATCATTGTGACTGCTAGCCACAATGGCTATGTTCTGCTTCTACTCTGTCTTTGAATATCAGTTGCTAGGAATTGTGAGTTGTGAGAGTGCTGTTGCACTCAGATCTGGCATGTTGATTTCCCATAGGCATTTGGATGTCCACTGTGAGAACAGGTTGCTGGACCAGATGGACCTTTGGCTAGATCTAGCAGGTCTTTTCTTGTGTTTTTATATGAACATAATAAGACCACAGTTTATGGTTTGGGAACCCATGGCCTACTCCACACTGTAGGGTTTTTGGATTGGTAAGGGAATTTAATAACTTCATTGGTAGGCATCCTAAGGCATTTTTGGGTTTAAGGCACTCTTGAGTCACCTTCCATAGCCTTAAGTGCCCTTTAGTCCTGCATGCATATCATGGTGAACACTGGACAGTGGAGCTTGAGTGCTCATGTTGGGTTCATGCACCCATACTCACTTAGAAAGGAGGGAGTATTTTTTCCCAATCCTTGGCGGGGGAGCCACTGGCTGTGTCTTTTTACCTGCCCAGTGAAGGGTGCTACCCCTCCTAGTTCCACTTTTTTGAGATGCAGTGATCCTTGTCACACAATGCAATCGTGCACGAGGAGAGAGCTGACCTGCTTGCTATGCTGTGTTATTTATTTCACTGCAGAATCTCCCATTCTTGGGATCCTAGGAGAAAAGGCATCTAAGCCATGCACTATTCATTGAGCACCTATTAACTTGATACATTTATTCAGAGAGTCAGACCTTTGTGGAACATCAAGAAATAAAGACTGCAAGCCTGGTGTGCTAAAAGCATTCTCTTTAAAACACTGTAATGGACAAACACCCTGGCAATTTTCAGGCAAGCTTCTCCTGCCCATAAATCTAAATACTTTATATGAAAAGGCATTCTGTTGTAACTTTTAGTATTTCATCGGAATGAAAAATGTATTAGAGCTTCCCCGAAGTCAACCATTACATATTTCAGTCTAGAGGCACATCAGTTCCGCTCCAGCCGTGGACAGACGAGAGCAACGGCGAATGAGGAGCTGGACACTTCATAAAGCTCATTGTAGGCTATTCATTCCACATGATCCAAGTTCAGCTTTGAACTCATTTGTGATGGATGACATGAGATCCCTTTCAAGAAGCTTGACTACAGTTTTGGCGAGAGGCAGGTATGATATCAGGCGGGGCCAAGGAATTTGGACAACAGCAGGAAACCTGCCGCATCATCTTACTCATTAATTAATGTGCCTGCAATGTTTAGTCAATTAATTGGTTAGACCGAGCAACTGAAAACATTTCAATGAAATACAAAAAATGCTAATTTAATGAGCATTAGATTTGAAGAGTTGTGTGTGTGTGTGTGTGTGTAACCACAATTTTAAAACACAACTATGTACAAAATTCATGGAGAGACAATGTCATCATAGATGAGGTGCTCCCACAGTGGTGCAGTAAAGTCAGTGGTCACTAGTGTTTGGGGCCCATTGGACACATTTGGAATTTTTGCTATTGGAGCCAGTGACATTATGGCTGCCATGGTGGGGGCCAATGACAACCAAGAGAATCCTAAACTATATATCCCAGGTGGGAAAGGTCACTGGCTGTATGTAGGGGTAAATATTGGAAGGCTGGAAGATGTTGCTGCATCCCATCTATAAGGGGGTCTGTGAATGCTCTTCTCTTCTTCTGTCCTCCTAAGCCAGCCCCTGTCAGTCTCCTGACACAGGTACAGACAGACTTAAGCTGATATGAAGCCGTTGAGTTGCCTTTTTTCATTTTGAGTCATTGTGCACAGCAGGCTGGCATGCACAAAATAGCTCTGTCATTTTGCTTGCTTCTGTATAATTAAGCTGATTGGAAGTAAAGTTGTCAGCCTACAACTCATTGTACTGTGAAGCTTCTTGACTTGTAAATTTGCTCTTGCAACACGGTCTGTTTGTAGGTGTGGTGAAGGAGAAATCAGTTAATTGCATTCTACCCCATTGCTGCAGAGCTGAATTTTCATCAACGGTAAGTTTAGGGGATGATCGTTGGTTGTTGCTGTTGCTCCTTTTATTTTATTTCTTGCTGTCTTTACTCAGTTGCTTATTTCTCTGTTCCACAGTTCTGCAGCCATTTCTTCCCACCAAACAGGGGAGACCCCTCCCAAATTCCCCTCCCACAGCTCCATTTCCCAGAGTGGCTTAACAATTCCTCCTTCCCCACAGGGAATTCTCAGAAATCTAGCTCTTATTAGGTTTAGGAGATCCCCTAACAACTTCCAGCACATTAAACAAATTGCAGTTCTTTGGGGGAGGGACGTATGAAAATTTAAAGTGGCTCCATAGTACTTCACATGTATGTTGTAAATCTTGGTGTTTGCTTGTTTGAAATGATATTCTTTGTAGGCAACCCATTTCTCACAGACTCACAGACTGCACCTTTCTTTTTATGCATTCTTCGAGACAGATGCGAAAGGCAAATAGGGAAAGCACTGAGTAGAAGAGGTGAGAGGGGGGAAAAATAGCAGGTGTCAAGTTAGTCGATTCTCCCAAATGGTTTTTATCACACTTTAGCAACAGTAACACCATGAGCAGTGAATGTGAGGAGTTGAGGGCCATTGAACACTTTTAATTTCCCCAGTGCATTCTAATTACGACAGCATCTGTTCTAAACGACTTTCTACATATCAAGAATGAAGCACAGGTAATTAGCAGACCTTGTTCCTCGCCATCAGTGCGGTGGCCTCTCATATTTTTTTCTTTGATATGGGTGGACAATCTGGAGAACACCATGAAGCCAGAATCTTTGCAGTCCAAATGAAGAAAAGAGTCCCTTGAGCAGAAGGGGATCATCACTGGGCCTGACTGCCTCTCATGCTGTCAGCTTTCTGCTAATGTATTAGGAATGATCCACCCATTATGTCCGGATGTGGCAAAAAATCACCCAGAGGCATCTTATATTATGAAATGCATGGGCTACAGGTCTAGACAAAAGAATCAACAAAGGATCAAGGAGTAAAGGTACTAAATGAACATCATGTGTGTGTGTGTGTGTGTGTGTGTGTGTACACACACACAGTGGTACCTTGGTTCTCGAACTTAATCCATTCCGGGAGTCTGTTTGACTCCCGAATCTATTTGAAAAACAAGGCGCGGCTTCCGATTGGCTGCAGGAGCTTCCTGCACTCAAGTGGAAGCCACAGAAGCCACGTCAGATTTCAGCTTCTGAAAAATGTTTGCAAACCGGAACACTCACTTCCGGGTTTTGGGGCGTTCAGGAGCCAATTTGTTTGGGAGCCAAGCCATTTGAGTACCAAGGTACCACTGTGTGTGTGTGTGTGTGTGTGTGTGTGTGTGTGTGTATGTGTGTGTGTGTGAAAGGGGAGGATTTTAAAGCTTTACAAAAAAAATACATTTATGGGCTTTGCGATATAGAATGCAACTAAACAATATTACATGACTTCACAACACTTAAAAATAGACACAATGCATAATATCATGTGAATGCATTCTAACATATTTAGCAGTGCTTATTGGGTGTACATATCTGTCAAGTGCTGATTGTACCACAGCAATGAAATGCATAGGTATGGTTGACCTAAACCTCAATATGCTGAAGAAGATGAGATGTGCTTCAGGAAACATACCAAGTGCATTTTGACTTATAAAGTCTTCTTTGCATCTCCTTCTCTGTGGGCTAAAAGGGTAACTATGGCAAGGAGTCATGGTGGATATCTTCTTCCTCCATGGTCAGGGACAATAATGCTTCTGAATATCAGGTGCTGGAAACTGCAGAAGGAAAAGTGCTCTTCTGCAAGTCATGCATTATCCTCAGCCTCTACAGAGGTGTGTCCCCTGTATGAATTCCAAAGATTCAGGATGTGAACCATGCAAATAGTCATGCCCACACCACTTTTCAAAGGGAGAGCATGGGTATATGTTAGTCGTTGGATCAATGTCTCTTACCTACCATGCTTCACCTGCCTGTAACCTCTAACCCCAGGCTGGGAACTGTTCTGAATCTATCAATACAGCTTTTAAAACTTTAAGTCATGGTGATGGGTCAAGTTTGAGTCTGAGGAGGATACCCAGGACAGGTGGGGCTAATTTTTAATTAGGGTTCTTTTTAGCCCTAATTAAATATATAGTTGGGAGGGCAGAGGAAATGGACACAGTGTCTTCTCTACCCCTGTCATGAGGAAGAACAGAAGGGTACATTCCTGCTGGGGTCAGCTTCCCCTGCTCATTTCCTGCATGGAACAGCCTGGTGGAGAAGACTTCTGCAGTCTTCCCACCTGACACCTTACCCCCCCCCCGACAGTCCTAGATCATTCAGGATGGCCAATCTGGGGCTGTTTCAACCCAATCTGTCCCAAGCCCAGATTCCCATGAAGTCAATTTGGAATTTGGTCAAATGTAGTGCTCGGCCCTGTTGTTGTTGTTGTTTAGTCGTGTCCGACTCTTCGTGACCGAATGGACCAGAGCACGCCGGAGCTCGGCTCTAGGAAAGTCTATATATTTGCTTATTTGGAAGAATTTGTTTGCAGCTGGTCATGGAGAGGGGCAAAAATGTTTGCAGAGCAGAAAAGCTTCACCCTTGGCATCCTGCCCGCTAGCCATCAACAAGGTCATTAATGACAGGTCTATCCAAAGCTAGTTGCCATGATTACCGTAAAGGACCTATCTGTTCAGATGGTGTACAGGAAACAGTCTTGCCTTCATGCCTGGCTTGTAGGCTTCACAGAAGCAAAAGGCTGACTTAGCCACTCTAGGAAACAGGATGTAGAGTCTGATGGGCCTAGGATCTGATCCAACAAACTCTTATTGTGTTTATTAAATAATAACAATAACAATAATATTTATACCCCGCCCATCTGGTTGGGTTACCCCAGCCACACTGGGCAGCTTCCAACAGAATATTAAAGTACAATAGTCTATTAAACATTAAAAGTTTCCCTAAACAGGGCTGCCTTCAGATGTCTTTAGATGGTTAATTTATATACCATTTCATATTTCATATTATTTTGACAGAAATTTCACATGTCCCAGCAATAAGGCATTGATACAGGAAATCCAATGCATATTCCACATTCAAAACCAAATTAGAACCACACATTGAAGGTAAAGCTACTGATGCAAGTGGGATATTTATTGGTCCTAAGTCAAGACCAATTAGGTTGAATCTGCCAACTTGCTGTCATTTGGGATTATGCAAACAAGCATGAACTGAACGTAGTTTGGGCTGCTCCACCCTTAGGTGGCGCTAGGAGGCTCTGTGCAACTTGCAACTTGACCCACCAGATGTTAATAACCTCCGGTGTTGTAGGCATTCAGAGGACATCCCTCCCATGTCTACAGGGCTCGTGGGGGAATTTCTCTGTCTTTGAGACCATGGTGCCCTTTCTCACTGCTAAAATAAGGTGGCGTGTAATTCCATCCTTTAGTAGTTAACCCAAGAAGCAGCGATTTACTGTCACTTTAGATCCATCAGAAGCTGATCAGCCATGAATGGATTTTGGTGGTTAGCTAGAGGCACTTCTGTATTGCCAGCACAGAATATATGGGTAATGCACACAGCACACTAGTAAATTTCATATATATTTTTTATTCAAAGGGATGGCCTATTTGATGTTTGTTTAGGAGTTTGTGGAGGAAGCACCCCAGCTTCTGGTGAATCCCAAATCTCTCTGGAAGAGAGATGGTGTTAAGAGGAAATGAAACCCCCCCCTTTAATGCAGATTTGTTTTCTATTACCATTATCCCAACCCCCTCAAATAGTTGAAATCACATTGAGACTCACATATGAGAAATGAGTGCCCTCCTATGGGAAGCGTGAAGAAGATCTGCAGAAGGACAACAATATTCTGAGATGGCATATACCTTTCTTCCTCTCAGAAGTTACCAATTTAAATGGAGAAATGTCAGATGTTGTGAACAACCCTGTGAACTTCAGTTGAAGGATAGTACAGTGGTACCTCAGTTAATGAACTTAATCCGTTCCGGAAGTCCATTCTGAAACCAAAACTGTTCTTAAACCAAGGTGCACTTTCCCTAATGAGGCCTCCTGCTGCCAGTGCCCTTCCACCATTCAGATTCCATTCTTAGACCGAGGTAAAGTTCACAAACCGGGACACTACTTCCGGTTTTGGGGAGTTCATAAACCGAATAGTTCGTAAACAGGGCTGTTCTTAAACTGAGGTATCACTGTATATAAATTTAATAAATAGAATAAAAATTAATTAGATGCATGTGTGTGCAAAGAAGAGTGATGCTTAGGGGCTGCAACTCACATACAGAGAGGTCACAAAAATCTGGAGCAGAGAGGTTATGAAAGAAGCAGGCAGGCAAGCTACCAAACCCACAAACAAGTTGGCTACAAGCCTGCTTAGTGGCAGAGAGCTAACCTGTTGGACTCTTACAAGATGATGTTCTACCCAGATTGAGAGAGGGTGCAGTGGGTCCCAGAACTTTTTCACAGACAAAGAAAAGGGGGGGATTGGCTTTCTGAGACTCATGTGCTTTCTAGGACCAGGATTCTTGTTGGTGATGTCTATGCTGCAGCTTGAGCTACTTTCATTGGGCAGAGGCTCTTACAGCAAGCAGTCCTGGTTGCACATGGAATTGGGTGGCTGGTCATCATGGACCTTGGCTTGAGATCTGCTATGCATGACAGTGAAAGGAAACTCTACATCTTTGTCAGAAGTGACGTCTGTGACCAGGAACTTGTACTGTCATTTTTGCAGCTCTTAATGTGCATTTTCTGTTTCCAATTGATCACAAAATGGGAGGGGTAGATCGTGTCTTTGTGTGTGTACCAGAGACCATGTGTTTTCAATCCAGAAACTTCCAACTTTGGTCCTCAGCATGTAGTGTAGTGACATCCACCATCTAGTCCAACATCCTGTTCCCACAATGGTCAACAACTCAGCATGTAGTGTAGTGACATCCACCATCTAGTCCAACATCCTGTTCCCACAATGGTCAACAAGGAGGGCATGAGTGCAATAGCACCCTCCTAGTACCCAGCTAGTGGTACTCTGAGGCATCCTGCATCTGACATTGGAGGCAGAAGAGAGCTACAGTGGTACCTCGGGTTAAGAACTTAATTTGTTCTGGAGGTCAATTCTTAACCTGAAACTGTTCTTAACCTGAAGCACCACTTTAGCTAATGGGGCCTCCCGCTGCCGCCGTGCCACTGCTGCGCGATTTCTGTTCTCATCCTGAAGCAAAGTTCTTAACCTGAAGCACTATTTCTGGGTTAGCGGAGTCTGTAACCTGAAGCGTCTGTAACCTGAAGCGTCTGTATTGTGGTATGGACCCAATGATAGCCTTACACTCTGTGAATTTGTCCAATGTGGTGGCCATCACAACATCTGGTGGGAATGAATTCCATATTTTAACTATGTGCTGTGTGAAGTTGTACTTTCTTTGGTGCATCCTGACTCCAATGAAGGACTCTACCCATGGACCTCAGGGACCCATAGCAAAGTCTTATGTTCAGGAGTGGCCCAACCACTCACCATTTACCACCTGATGTGAAATGGGAATGTGTCGCCTCCTGCCATGCCCACCGTGCCCCACTCCCCACTCCTGCTGCCTCTGGAACATGCCCCCACTTACTGAACTCAGCAAGAGAAGGGGCATTCTGCAAGGCATTCACGCTCACCTTGCCCCCCCCCGATGGGAAGTCATGTGAGCAGGCATGCCTGAACACCTCTTATCCCCTGAGGCAAGTGCCCAGTGGTGTAGTGGGGGGGGGACACAGGGGTGGTTGCCCTGGGTACAAAATTGATAAGGGCACCAAATTTCAACACCCAGTGCTGCCTCATACAGCTTCTCCATGCGGCTTCTCCATGCGAACCAGGAAGTGACCTCTCCAATGGATTGACTCTTCTATTCTTATCTCTGTAAGCTCCTGGGTGATGCTGATGCCATTAGGCCATTGGATGCTCATGTGTATTCCGTTTGTTTGTTTCCCTCCCTCCCACCGCACCTCCTCTGTGTGGCCCTGGATGCTGGCAACCCACGCTATACCACTGCAGGTGCTTCTCCCTGCCTCATCTTTGGTTTGGCTCTGGTTAAATTCCAGGGCAACACATCTTTGTGTCTGTGTGTGCAAGTGTGTAGGGAGAGTCTAAACCAGCTCCTCATTGGTATGATTTGTGCAACTAAGGCCAAGAATGAATTGTTTGCCTCATTGCTGGAAAAAGCAGGCACTGCACTTTGGTGGCCACTGAGAATGATGTACGGTAGGAGAGGAAACAAAAGTGTGGATCCCTTAGCCTTAGGTGCTTGCGAAAGACAAACAGCCAGAGACACCAGAAGATGCGGAGAGTTTGTCAGTAGGAGGCAATTCAAAGGTTTGAGGTGGAGCAGTTAAAAGAGATGAGAAAGACGGGAGTTCCTTTGACACAAGCTTGTATCAGGAAATGTCGTGTCGAGGGAGCCTAAGGGGGCAGGGCATTGTTTCAAAACAACCAAAGCATAAATATTGTTTAAAATGCTTGAAGTAAAGGACTTTAAAAGATTAAAATCCAGAGAATTCCAACACAAAGAGTCCTCAAAGACTGATGCTGACAATTACCAGACTTGTTACACAAAAAAGGTATCCAAGTGACATTTTTAAGAGCATAAGCACAAATTTTTTAAAATAAAAAAATGTAATAAAATCATGTAATTCTTTTTTTTAAAAAAGAATCTACAACATCAACAATAGCAACAGAAAAACTTTGGGTGCACAGTTTAAAGGAAACTACAGAATCGTGGTCCATTGAAAACCTGGAGAAAGATGTATGTTTCAACATGGCACCAAAAGGACGCCACTGAGAAGATACCAGATGGACCTCACTGGGAACAACATTCCACAACTGGGGAGCCACAACCGAAAAGGCCCTCTTTGTCATCCTCCTTCAAGCCTCCCTCTTGAGTGAATCTCAGGTTAGCTTTTTAAAACATGGCTTTTATTTCCCATTGATCCCAAATGGAGGGGAAATAAGTGTACCAACTACAAGACCCCCCCCCAAAAAAAGGGCATGCAAGAGGTGTGTCTTTGATAAAAAGGAACCAAAGTCACTTCTGAGAACCAGTGTGGTGTAGTGGTTAAGAGCGGTAGACTCGTAATCTGGGGAACCGGGTTCGTGTCTCCGCTCATCCACATGCAGCTGCTGGGTGACCTTGGGATAGTCACACTTCTCTGAAATCTCTCAGCCCCACTCACCTCACAGAGTGTTTGTTGGGGGGGGGAGGGAAAGGAGAATGTTAGCCACTTTGAGACTCCTTTGGGTAGTGATAAAGCGGGATATCAAATCCAAACTACTACTACTACTACTACTACTACTACTACTACTACTCTTCTTCTTCTTCTTCTTCTTCTTCTTCTTCTTCTTCTTCTTCTTCTTCTTCTTCTTCTTCTTCCCCTGTACACCAACAGAATGCCTTCTTTTTACCTTTACAAATCAGAGCAGCAAAAGTCAAAGAAGGACAGAGGGAAAGCTACAGAGGTTTCTGTGACTGCAAGGAAGAGGGCTTTGTGGGTAGACCTGCAGATCTGTGTCCAGTTGTGGGCACCACAGTTTAAGAAGGATATTGACAAGGTGGAAGGTATGCAGAGGAAGGTGACCAAGACTATCAAAGGTCTGGAAATGAAGCCTTATGAAGAACAGTTGAGGGAGTTTGGTATGTTTAGCCTGGAGAAGAGAAGACTGAGAGGTGATATGATAGCCATCTTCACATATTTAAAGGGCTGTCACATGGAAGCCATTTTGTTTTCTGCTGCTTCAGAAGTTAGGACTTCAAGCAATGGATTCTCTGCTATCATTCTATGTGCCCCTTCTCAGCCTGTGGAGGAGAAGACCCACACCACCCTATGGTCCCTGAGATGCCATCCAAAGGAGCAAGGATTTCACCTTCAGTCTATATTTTTGTTTTCACTAGGCCTGAGCATAGGTGTGCCAGGGAGAACTTCATCACATTGTGTACATTGTTGGAGACACGAAAAGAGAAACACAAAGACAAAGCCATATTCAGGAATTATTTCCTGACATTCCTTACAAAATTGTGCATACCTCACACTGTGAGGATCTATGAGATCTCTCAGTACTTCGATCCCCAGTTTGCTCTCTCAGCATGCATGCTTTACTTCTCCTTCTTCTTCTTCTTCTTCTTCTTCTTCTTCTTCTTCTTCTTCTTCTTCTTCCACCTTTTTCTGGCTTATAATAAAAATAATAAAAAATATTTAACAGAACCCAAGTGAGTAAAAATAAAATAAAAGAGAAGTTCTCATCCTTTCACCTTGACAGTGAGAATTTCTTTTAAAAATGCAATGTAGCATCAAGGTTTCTGCCTTCATGAAACAAACATTGAGGGTTGACCTTTGAATCTTTTAAAGAAAATAACAAAAACAAACAAACAAACCCAAGCCTGCGTTTCCAGCTTACACCAAGTTCTGATTGTTTTTCTCCCCCTCCTGCTGAAATCAGAGGAACTTTGTGGTTGAAGGGGGTGGGTGAGAGATATATAATGCTGGAAGGGATTTCAAAAGAAAATGGCAAAGCCTGCAAATTCCCATCGCTGCAATTTCTCCTGAAATTGGCCAATAAAGAGAAAATAGAGATATCATACTGAAAGATTAATGTCATCCTCCACTGGTCTACATGGAGACAGTTGCTTAGGCAAATCTCACTTTTTTCTAAAAATAAAAAATAAAAAGATCAGCTCAGGAATTTAAAAGGACCTAAATACCCACTTTATTTGAAATGTTTATGAAGTTATTGTGCTTATCAAAAGGCAGGAAGCACACAGAATTTCCCGAGTTGGGGTATCAATGGGGCAAGTTTCCTCCATTCCACAAGAACAGCCATTCCAGCAGATTAAGAGGGAGAGATGGAAAGCAGGGCTCATTCCACCAGCTCTGCCAAAAAAAAACCAGCTCAGTCAGACTGCTCGTTGTAGGAACTACCATATACTTTAATATTTGTTGACTGACTTTTTTCCTCTTCCCTATCCATCCCTGTTTCCTTTTGTGTTGTTGCATATTTTTAGAATGCTAGGCTGTGGGCAGGCAGGACTTCTCCACTGCTGAAGATGAAACAGTCCAAATTCCTCCCTGACCTTTCTTCCTTTTTCTTTTTCTTTTTAATGAAGCAAGGCCAACTTACGCTAGAATAAAGAGATAAAACATGCTATACTTAGATTCTATGGGTGGGGAGGAGAGAGGATGAGAGGAAATGATATTGACTTGGATCTGAAGATAAATTCATTTCAAGCAGTTTGCAGAAGGAAAGTTTCCCCGCTAGGGGATGCCATTGTGTGTGGGGGGGGTGTGTGGCTGTCACATGACTTCACAACAGCTGATTCGCTGCTGCTTACAAGAAAGGGAAGGAGGAAGGTCAAGGAGGCCAGACAGCCCACAACAGTGGAAATGCAGGAGCACAAGATTGCATTGCTCAAACCTCTCCATTGCCTCCCGTCCCCTCTCTCTATCTCTTAATAAAGGTAAAGGGACCCCTGACCATTAGGTCCAGTCGTGGCCAACTCTGGGGTTGCGGCGCTCATCTCACTTTATTGGCCAAGGGAGCCGGTGTACAGCTTCCGGGTCATGTGGCCAGCATGACTAAGCCGCTTCTGGCAAACCAGAGCAGTGCACGGAAATGCCATTTATCTTCCCACTAGAGCGGTACCTATTTATCTACTTGCACTTTGATGTGCTTTCAAACTGCTAGGTTGGCAGGAGCAGGGACCGAGCAACGGGAGCTCACCCTGTCGTGGGGATTCGAACCGCCGCCCTTCTGATCAGCAAGTCCTAGGCTCTGTGGTTTAACCCACAGCACCACCGGCGTCCCTCCATCTCTTAATAAGCAGCAGCAATTCAGCTGTCAGGAGGACAGAGGCTTCCTGCAGACCCACCATGCTGTCTGCAACTGAATTTACCTGCCACAGCCTCACCTGCACCCTCTTAAAAAAATTCCTTACATGTAGGTTGTGGATAGCTCAGTTGTTTAGAGCATGGTGCGGATAATTCCAAGGTTGCAGGTTCAATCCTTGTACAGTGGTACCTCGGGTTAAGAACTCAATTCGTTCTGGAGGTCCGTTCTTTACCTGAAACTGTTTTTAACCTGAAGCACCACTTTAGCTAATGGGGCCTCCTACTGCTGCCGTGCCGCCAGAGAGTGATTTCTGTTCTCATCCTGAAGCAAAGTTCTTAACCCAAGGTACTATTTCTTATCTATTAACCCAGTATGATTATTGGATTCCCTATCCGGTAATATGATGCTGATAGAGTTTTTACAACAAAATACCTAGTATATATCGTGTGTGTATGTGTTTGTGTGTGTGTGTGTGTAAAATCAAGGTTAGACCAGGTAAATAAGCATCATTGGCAGGTGGGGATATATGTATGATAGGTTTTTTTAATAAAAAAAATTCTCTCTGCGGGAATCATCGACCTTTCTTATTGCCATCAGTAACACTCAAGCATTTGTTTGAGCTTCATGGGATAATGAACAGTAATCCAGCTCGCAATCCAGTTGCACACAGGTTGTTGAGGCTAAGCCAGGAATGCCATGGGCAATTGTCTAAGGTTCTTCCCAGGTATATGAAATTTATTTGGCAAATCTCATTAGTAAGGATGTCTTCATAAGCCCTGGAGCTCAGGTGTTGGAAAACAATAGCTCACAAACATTATTTCTCTCCAGGTTTTTTGTGGGGTTGAAGCAGCAGTAATGAGGGATGTGCTTGGCCAAACAGCCAGTTTTTAATTGCACATCACAATACTTGTGTTACAATACAACATATATAGATAAGAATTAGATGTTTATGCACCACTCTGTTTTCTTTTAATGGAAGATGGTTTGCACATATTTTAAATACACTATAAAAAGCTGCCTTATACTGAGTCAGACCACTGGTCCTTCTAGCTCAATAGTGTCTACACTGACTAGCAGCAGCTCTAAGGATTTCATAAAGGAGTCTCTTCCCCACCCTACCTGAAGATGCTGGAGATTGAACCTGGAACCTTCTGCTTGCAAGGCAGACATGCTGCTACTGAGCCATGGCTGTCCCCTTTAAGTGATAGAGAACCTGTTCCTCCACTTCAACCCCAGTTAGCATGGCTAAGTTTCAGGAATGGACATCTGGAGGTTCCCTGCAGGCTACAAGGAGCTGTTTACTGAGGAGCAAACTGTATGTCAGTGTATACATAACAGGCACCACCAGACTGATCCCAATCCAAATTGCACTGATTCTGGTCAACACGGGATTTGAGGCAGCTCCAGATTTCCGTGGGTAGGATTGGGTCCACTCGGAACTATCAAGGCTGTCAAGTAGGGAGAGGAAGAGGAGAAGGTGTTCAGGCAACCTGTAGATGTCTCTTTCTTCCTTCCTCCCAAGTGGATGTTTAATCAAGCCTCTAAGCCAGGCAACCTCCTTCTCCCCTCTTGACCACATGTCCGAACCCTCCAATTGGTCCAGAACCCAGGTCTGGGTTGGGTGGGCCCCAGATTGCATGCTGGGGGCATGCCCTTCATCTTGTTATAAGTTCTGGATGTCAGATACTCCTAAGTTCTTAAATTTAATAAATGCTTGGAGCCAGACATTGTATTTAGCAAACTGCTGAAACATTGGTGGGAATGGCAGTGGCAGGCTTGAGTACTATGGTGCCCTGAGCAAAGCCAACATTTTGCACCTCCCATCAATCCTCAAGCTGACTTCCCCAGGTGAGTAAGGAGGCGTCCGGCTTTGAGGAGGTGCCCAGCTTTGAGATAGGAGTGTGAGGGCTCTGGCAGGGTCCTAGAGCCCTCTTTCTTCCTTTCCAAAGCTGGGAAAGCACTAATTAGGCTTGGGGAAGGAGACTGGAGGATTCTAGGACCTTGGCACCTCCTCCCCAAAGCCCAGTGCCTCACTTATTGGGCTTTGAAACAGCACCACTTTGGCTCAGCACCCAGTGCATATGCACCACTCATGCAACCCTAAATCCACCACTGAGACTGGTTTTCTGGAACAAGGAAGCCATGTGGCAGAGGGGCCATCAGGTAGTGATTGACCTAACAAGGAACAGGGAGGGAAGAGACCAGCATAACTAAGATTGTGTGCAACTGGCTGGGAAGTTTAGAAGACAATTGGAAAGCTGCAGAACAATTTCATTGTTCTGCATGGGACAATGACAATAAAGATATTGTATATCGTAATGTTACAGGAAAATTGTACCTTTTGTGCCAGGTTAGGAGTGGCTGAATCCAAAGGGAAGGGGATGCATTTGACAGGGGTTCTGGGAATAAGGAGGAGGTGTTGGAAGGAACACCTTGTGGGGGCAGAAGGGCTGCAGCGATAAGAGCTGGCTAGGAAACAGGAATTAAAGGACGGTGCTTAGGATGACTCTGCAGTTCTGGGCTTCTATAAAGAACAAGCTGTTCTTGAGAGGATTTTCACCTCCTTCATCTAAATATGTCTAATTAAACCATATTTCTTAATGACACTACAGCCTCTATTGCATCTTGATTTACAAAGGAAACATGACCCTGGAACCCCCTGAAATTTCATGCACCGCTTGCCAGAGATTGGGTGTGGTGTGCAACCTTTTTAACAATATAAATACAAACTCAAGAGGATAATTTTTTTCATGGCTGTGTGCATGCATGCTTAAATCTCTGCCTACTTCCTTCTTTTCAAGTCAAACAATCATTGCCAACCTCCTTTCTCTCCTCCCCCTCGCTGTTTCTACACTCCAGGTTACCACCTCCTGAGACTATTTTTCACCTAAAACACTGCGTTACAAGGGTAGTTTGCCCCTGAGTCAAAGCAATAAACCAGGAGTGTGCAGACCTCCAATAACTGCAGCAGCTCTCAAAGATTTCAGGCAGCAGTTGGTCTCCTCCTCTGCTTTCCAAGAACATTTAAAAAAAGATGTTTAAGAATGAGCAAAAGGTGTTTGAGGGATCTGATCATTACAAACTCTGAGATGAACTGACTCAATCCACACCTCTCTGATGAATGGGTGGATGAGAATGGGCGGAGGAGAAACTTCCCTATGAAGAAAGGTTACTATGATTTGGGCGTTTTGGTTCAGAGAGATGGTGCTTAAGAAATGTAAAACATTGAGCAGAACGTGGAGAAAGTGGACAGAGGAAAGTATTTTGCTCCTTCGCTCCTATGCAGCACTAGAACTTGGGGACATCCAATGAAACTGAATGGTGGGAAAGTCAGGAAAGATAAAAGAAAGTACTTTTCCACGCAGCACATAGCTAAACATTGGAACTCTCTTCTACAGGGGGCACAGATGGCTTCCAATTCAGATGGATTTAAAAGAGGACCAGAACAAATTCATGGAGGATAAGTGTACTGTCCACTTTGCCTCCACAGTCTCAGGAAGCATGCTGCTGAAAAGTTGCTGAAAACTGTAGGAAGGGAGAATGCTGTTGCGCTCAGGTCCTGCTTCCCAAGGGTACCTGGTTGGCTACTTTGAGGGCAATGGACTATATGGGCCACTGGCCTGATCCAGCAGGCTATTTGAATATTCTGATGCAGAACTCAGTCATTTAAAATTACCCAAATACATTAAAATGCATTTTTAGGTAGGAAATTTATTTAGAAAAACATATTTCCAGAGAGAAAATACATTTATAGATACTTATTTAAATCTGTATATAAATGCAGTTTTTCACAATATAACACAGAAAGACTGGAGATAGTCTGATTCCTTCATTTCTAGGATGAACCAGGGACTTGCACACACAAATCAGTCTCTCTTACCTCTGAGATGCAACCCCAGAAGCGATGGCGGTCTCCTTGAATGGTGTTGTTCTGCATAGACAGTTTGGACTAATTATTTTCTTTAGCTAAATTTTATTTTTGTGCCTCGTACTCATCCTCCGGGAACACTGCATTCGAAAGCGAGCTCTTGTTGCCATTAATAATGAATGTGTATTGTCCATTTATTTAAAATCCATAACCCCTTTCACAGATACTTCCCCAAGGCAGTGCTGTTTTCTATTTAAAGAAGAGAGATTCATCCATTCGACTCAAATGCCATTTTCTCAATAGAACTCCCCGACTCAGTTGGGGGGGTGACGGTTTGTTGTTACTTATTTATTAAATTATTAGGAGAAATTGTACATACAAGCAACAAAAGTGGAAACAGAAGACAAAAGGGAATTGGGAAACAACAGTCAGGAAAGGAGTATTATGGAACCAGTTTCATCTTTCAAGTGTGGATGGTGTAGGGTTTTAATATGCTTGAAGGAGGGGAAGTCACCCTCTGCAGGATTTTACCCTCTGCTGGTTGTGGATGGCATGGTGTGGTGACAGCCAAGTCCACCTGAATGTAGTTGTACCTTGGAAGTTGAATGGAATCCATTCCGGAAGTCTGTTTGACTTCCAAAATGTTTGGAAACCAAAGCACAGCTTCTGATTGGCTGCAGGAAGCTTCTGCAGCCAATCGGAAGCTGCAGAAGCCCCATCAGACATTTGGGATCCAAAGAACGTTCTCAAACTGGAACAGTCACTTCCGGGTTTGTGGTGTTCGGGAGCCAGAACATTCGACTTGCAAGGTGTTCGGGATCGAAGGTATGACAGTATATCAAATTTGGCTAGGGACTTAGTTCTCAACAGAATCTGGTGCACAGCCTTACTACATACAGATGGGATCAAGGACCCCACCTTTTGCCTTTCCCTGATCCAGCAAAACCATCTTCAAAAGGAAGAAGGTAAAGATAAGGACCCCTCAACAGTTAAGTCCAAAAGAGACTGTGGGGTTGCAGCACTCATCTCACTTTACAGGCCGAGGGAGCCGGTGTTTGTCTGCAGACAGTTTTTCTAGGTCATGTGGCCAGCATGACTAAGCCGCTTCTGGTGCAATGCAACACCGAAACCAGAGCAGCACAGGGAAACACTGTTTACCTTCCCGCTGGAGGGGTACCTATTTATCTTACTTGCAGTTTTTGACATGCTTTCAAACTGCTAGGTTGACCTCTTACAGGTACACAAATCATATGCATGAAGGCTCTGTTCAGATATTGGAGCGAACATCGAGTAGGATGGGGCCTTGGAGGACATCTAGTTCAACTCATTGCTCCATGCAGGTTCTGCAGCGCAGGATGCAACTACAGCATCCCTAAAAGGTGGATGTCCAGCCTCTCCTTAAAAGCCTCTAATGAAGGAAACATCACACCTCTTGAGGCGTTCTGCTCCAGCACAGAGCAATGAAGTTCTGAGCATTCACCACCACCACCACCACCACCACATGTGGAGGTTGGAAGTGGGAACAGGAAGGTAATTCTGATTCTCCATCTCCATGCATTCATTGAGCATCTGCTTAAAGCTCATGCTTCCCCCTCTCCCCCTTGACCTTGCAGTAACATTCTCATGTACATGTCTTTCCAGGAGCCTTGGCTTGCATCTCAATTGCAAATGGCACTTCCCACTGAAATCAATGGGACCAAACAGTCATGGATTAAGTTCTATTGATTTCAATGGAGAGTAATCCAACTCCCCTTATGTTGGGCTGGGAGGTGGTGGATTGAATGGGGGCATTCTGAATGTGGGGAGGGGGCAGTTCTGAGTGTTGTGCAATGGCATCAGGTCCAATCCAGGCGCAATCAGGTTCAATAGTTCTGTTCTCCCACTTCCTATCATAGCTGCTGTGAGTGGATCATAGATAACAGAATCATAGAGCTGCAGGGGAGCCTGAGGATCATCTAGTTCAACCCCACTCCTGTGCAGGAATATGCAGCTGTCCCATACAGGAATCAAACCTGCAGCCTTGGCATTATCAGCACCACGCTCTAACCAACTGAACTATTGAGTAGCCATGCTGCAAATGCATCTGTAGCCCCATCACTCTGTAAAGCCCTGCCAGCGAGAGAGGGTGGTTGGATCGTGCCCTAATTCAGTCTGAATTAAACCATTTACATGCAAGAATGAATGCACACATTTTGCATTGGAGACAGGAACTGTATATATTATTGGCATTCATAGTCACAAGGTTTTCACAAATTTGTGAGCACATCCCGTCAATAAATGTTTATGCACAAGCACAATTGAAATGAATGATTATGCATTAGCACAAATGAAATGAATGATGTGCATGCTTGTGCATATTGTATTCATCTTAATGGGAGGTTACTTTCTATGAGAATAATGGACCAAGTGTTCTAAATCAGAAACTATGTATCTACTAGGGGTTGTCACCCCTGTAGGGATGTGGGTGGTGCTGTGGTCTAAACCACTGAGCCTCTTGGGCTTGTTGATCAGAAGGTCGGTGGTTCAAATCCCCATGATGGGGTGAGCTCCCGTTGCTCTGTCTCAGCTCCTGCCAACCTAGCAGCTCGAAAGCACACCGATGCAAGTAGATAAATAGGTACCGCTGCAGCGGGAGGGTAAACAGCATTCTCATGCGCTCTGGTTTCCGTCACAGTGTTCCATTGCACCAGAAGTGGTTTAGTTATGCTGGCCACATGACCAGGAAAGCTTTCTGTGGACAAACGCCAGCTCCCTCGGCCTGAAAGTGAGATGAGCGCTGCAACCCCATAGTTGCCTTTGACTGTCCAGGGGTCTTTTACCTTTATCTTTTGCCTGTCACCCCTGTTCACCAATCCTATCTACCTTTCTCCAAATGACTTTCTCCTACAGTTGTCCAAAGCTTCCTCTCTTTGCACCTCACCCACTTGCCAGTTCCTCCACAGCTCGTCCCAAATCCTTTCCCCTTACTCCCTCTCTCCCTCCCTCCCTCCAAGCCCCACCCCCTTTGAAAGGAGGGAAGGGCACTTAATATCATGTTGTGTGAAGAATCTCCCCTCCCAATTAAACTTCACTGTGCATGATCTGCAGGGCGGACAATACCTTGCATTTTTAGGAAGATATATATTCTTCACCTCTCTTCCCTTCATCTTTCAGTACATTTTTGTGCTTTTGACAAGCACCAGGAAGACCTGTCTGGGGAAACTTTCTCAATCTCTCCTTGAAACTGCAACAGCAACAAAAAAATGGGCAAGAGCAAAATAAGGCTTGACATTAAGTCCAGCCACAGTGTACATCAACAAGGACCATCTCGAGGGAAGGATTGCAGCTGAAATGAAGAAGGCATTTGCAATTTGCAAATCCAATTGGAATATTGGTTTCCATTAACAGATATTCAAATTGGATTTGCATCCTTTGAGGCCTTCGCTTCCCATTTGTCATTGCTTAATTTGCCTAAATTCGATATGCCTCAGCTGAATTTGTCTACCTTGATCGAAAAGAAAGTGTTGCAAGGCCAATTAAGATTAGTGAATTCTTTATATTAAAAAGTAATGTAGATTCTTGCACCATATGCAGTACATAACACTAACTAATAGGAAGTTGCATGGATACAGTCATGCAGTTTAATAATGCATGCATGCATGTATCTACTAGGGCTGTGTGACAGATTTGGCAGAAGTCCAAAGAGAATTGGGCTGATTTGGGGCAATCCAGGCTTTGCCCAAGTTGGATGAAGATAGCCTGCCATGGATTGCCTGGGTCAGGTCAAGCCGTCCGGGAAAATCCAGGGCTGTTGGCAGAAGGGTGTTGGGTGAGAAGGAGAGGTAGGCATCCTGCAAACAAAGGGAGACTCAGAAGGGGGAGTAAAGCCCTGATCCCAAAATTGATTAGGGACCAGATCCAGATTAGATGTCTAGCAGGTTAGCCTGGGTTAGGTACAGGCTGATTGGGAGCCCCACTTTGTGTGTCAGCAGACTGTGTACAACCAAATTATCCACCCATCCACCTCTCCATCCATCCATTCTTGGGCCTCTGCTTTCAGACCCCCAAAGGAGTAGAGTCCACCACCTTCAGTCCATTTCACTGTCAAACAGCTCTTAGCATTAGAAAGTCCTTCCTAATGTTTAGAATGGAATCTCCATTCTTGTAACTTGAGACAAAACTACAAAAATGCCATTTTTAAAAAGGAGAAACACACACTAAAGTGCAAATGAATCTTCATGGGGTTGTGTGTATACTGTGTGTGTCTACACACACACACACACAACCTCAAAATTATGTGGAAACGTGGAGAACTGAAGATTGGAAAAATGAGAAGCAGAGAAAGAGAAAGTGACAGCTTTCCCCATCCCTAGTACATGATAGCTCAGTGCAACTCTCATGGTCTGAGACAGTTCACCTCTGAAGGCCAGATGGTGAGGCTGAACAATGATGATCGCAGCAGGTCATCACCTTCACCCCCTGCTTGTGAGATCATCCAGAAGAAGTTGCCCGGCATTCAAAGTTTCTATGCTGACAGAGCCATGAACTGGACCGTGCAGCTGTCCTGACTTGGAGGCCTTAGCACTGGGCAGCTCTTTGGGAGATTAGGGGTGCCTTTCTGTGTCATGTTCAGTAGCTCAAATGATTTGAAATTACCAAAATGCCAGAGGGGAATCTCTTCCAAATGCTCAAAGAACTGTAAAGAGCCCTGCAGCTCACAAAGCTTGTTTCACTGCCCATTTTATTAGCAGTCTGTTCAGCGCCTGCTATTTTCTCCTGTATCAGCTCTTTTGTGCTTCCAAATGTTCTCTCTCTCTCCCCCCACCAACTCTCATTTCAAAAGTCATCACAGCCTCTTAACCTTCGAGCTGCTTGCTACAGGATATTGCACTCCTAACATATAGGGTCACCCATATATAGTTTGTTTACAAGGTTATAATAGTATTATAAATGGGGTACATCTTGCCAGGGGTGGGGTGTGAGGAACAAGGTCCTGAGACATTAGGCAGCACTAATGATTCATTTTTTAAACAAAAAGGAAAGAAAGAAAAGGTATCTGCAGGGAGTGGTGATGCAGAAATTGTGTAATGCACATTATCGGTGAGGCCAGTGCCATGTAGGCAAGAATATGGGATAACCCCAAAACTCATAAGAAACAGTTTAGGAGGAACTTAACACTGACTGTTAAGAGTGAAAAACAACCCCAGAGGGTTCTGTACATACAGTAATGGATAAACAAAATTGGGATGAGTAAGTGTTTCTGTGTACTGTGGTTGGATGAGAGATAGTGGAACAGTGATATGGCAGAAGCTAGTTAAGGAGAGGATGAAATAAGGATGTAAGGAGAGGATATATTTTTCCTATCCTTTGCTTTCTAGTGGAACGATCTCACAGACTCTCTGCACTCTGCCCTGCAATGAATTACTGAATAAAGTCTGGACCAGGCTTCCTCAACCTCGGCCCTCCAGAAGTTTTTGGCCTACAACTCCCATGATCCCTAGCTAGCAGGACCAGTGGTCAGGGATGATGGGAAGTGTAGTCTCAAAACATCTGGAGGGCTGAGGTTTAGGAAGCCTGGTCTGGACAACAGGAGCTTAGTATGAACCTCCCTATTAAACAAAGTGAGTTTGCATGTTTTGAATTGAGGCTGGTTGCTTGTCAGAGCTGTTTGGAGAATTACTTTAGTTTGTTTGTGTGTTTGTGCATTTTGCTGTGTGCTCTGCTAGAGCACGTGGTGTGAGGTGGGAGACGGATACTGCTGAGAGGAAGTAAGGCTGAAGGAGGAAGTGAGTTGGGGGTGGAGTTGGAATCAACCAGTTCTACATAGCTGCTCTCCTTCTAAGTTTCAACACCCTTAACAAATGACAGCTCCCAAAATATTCTGGAGGAAGCCATGGCTGTTTGAGGTTGCATCATATTGCTTTAAAAGGAGGGTGTGATTGTGGCCCAGCTTGTGGACCACTGGTGATCTACAGACCAGTTTGGGAATCTCTGACTTAAATCATCTGTGGTAATTGTACTCCTGGTACCACACCCAACAGAATGTTCCAGGGCAGTGACCTGACAATGGACATGTTCTGCTATTGACCCTTAGTACTGTGGAATGTACTTCTCTCTGCCATACAGGAAGCAACAACCATCAGTTTCCCATAATCAAATACATATCTTCTTGTCCAGGCTTTCCCTGGCCCAAAATATTAGTCTTTTAATTCCCTGTTTTTATTTGTGCTTATATGCTTTTATTCAACTGCTTTGCTGGTTTTATGTTATATTTGTGATTTAGTTATTTTTAGTTGTTGTTTTTATGTTGGGTGTCTCTCTCTCTCTCTCTCTCTCTCTCTCTCTCTCTCAAACACACCACATTAAGCAGCTTATATTTGCTTTTAAGTAAATAAATTATACAGCGGGACTCTTAAGGCTTAAAAGTGGAAGCAAAGGAAATGCAGTGGATGGGACAGCAGCTGTCAGAATTTGGGATGGATGCCTTTTGGAATATCTTTCACCTTTCCTCATTTCTTTCTTGCTCCTCTGAAATGTCATCTGGAGTCGCTCGAAATGGATCACAGTTCATGGTAATTGTTATTATCTGCAGTGCAATTTACATTATTATTTGTCATTGTGTTATCCGTGTAACCTTTCATTGAATCTCCTCATTTATCATTGTGGAACGCAAGTGTGATTTATGACCGTATATCATTTTCACGATTGTATCATTCTTTATTACATGTATCACAATTCATGAGTTTCTTTAAAGAGTTCTTCCAAGTCAAGGCCAGCATCAGCCATTGTCTGGCTACTGAACTTGAAAACTCAAATGATGTTTATGCCTCTGGTCCTGTCCAAAATGGCTGGAGCATGGCAAAGCAAACTACTGAAGTCATTTATTTACATTAAAGTTCCTTGGGTACATTGTATTATTTTTTAACTTATCAAATATGTGGCATTCTTCCTATGCCGAGAGAAGAGAGAAACTTTGGAACTCACAAGGTTGTCTAACAGCCCATATTTCCATGCTTTACTTTGCTGCATATTCTGTGACTTCAAATCTCTGCAGGGGTTCTCCCACTAAAGCAGGCATAGGCAAACTTGGCCCTCCAGATGTTTTGGGACTACAGCTCCCATCACCCCTAGCTAACAGGACCAGTGGTCAGGGATGATGGGAGTTGTAGTCCCGAAACATCTGGAGGACCGAGTTTGCCTATGCCTGCACTAAAGAGTACTTGCCTCAAACTTAGATTTTGGCATCCAGGAATTCTCCTTCCATACCTATTTTTTTTTCCTCACCACCAACATGGAGTGTGTCTGGGAACTCTGAGAAAACCTCATGCTTGTCTGCCTGGGGAACAGGGGTGTGTATGTTTGTGTAGAAACTAGCTGCCTGTACAGAGGGTTATTTCAGCTTTTGTTAGTGAAGGCTCAGAGGCAGTGTGACTAGTAGGAAGGGGAGAGAAAGCTTGATGGTGCTAAGCAGCAACAGCTGGGGAACATGCCTGCAAACCCTTCTGGGCAAGAGATGCAAATGGTGATGGGGTCAAGTGCTATGTGGATGCCTGGGTCTTGCCTTACTAGGAGTGTCCAGAATGGAGTCAGCCACTCAGCAACCACATAACTGCACAACACAGGCTCCAGACAACTATTGCCGCCCTGTATCTTCCAACAAGGGACGCGGGTGGCGCTGTGGGTAAAAGCCTCAGTGCCTAGGGCTTGCCGATCGAAAGGTCGGCGGTTCGCTCCCATTGCTTGGTCCCAGCGCCTGCCAACCTAGCAGTTCGAAAGCACCCCCAGGTGCAAGTAGATAAATAGGGACCGCTTACTGGCGGGAAGGTAAACGGCATTTCCGTGTGCTGCGCTGGTGCTGGCTCGCCAGAGCAGCTTCATCACGCTGGCCACGTGACCCGGAAGTGTCTCTGGACAGCGCTGGCCCCCAGCCTCTTAAGTGAGATGGGCGCACAACCCCAGAGTCTGTCAAGACTGGCCCGTACGGGCAGGGGTACCTTTACCTTTACCTTTATCTTCCACCAGCAAGGATGAGGTGGCTTCCTCTTGTTCTTGGTTACTCCTCAGTGTTGGTGGATGAGTCATCACCTTGCCCACAGGGATGAAGTCTAAATTCTTGGACTCCAACTCCTACCAGATCCAGCCAGCATGACCAATGATCAGGGATGCTGGGAGTTGTAGTCCATGGAAATCTGTTGGGCTGCAGATTCCACACCCCTGCCCTACCACTTCCTAACCCATCACACAACTGCTGTTGGTATTGCCATAAACACCTGATGCTGTGATTCCTCAAGCTAAGTTATTTCGCAAGGTTGATACAAAACACTGAGAAATACACACGCTGTACTGCAGCGCCTCAAAATGGTGTGCTTGAAAGTGCCCCCATCTCAGAGTCTCTTTGCGGATGGAATCCATATATCAGGGAGAAATAACTTTTGTACAGATTGCGTTTCAATGTGGCTACAAGGAAAGCCCCAGCCTCATTTGCCCAACCCAACTGCAAAATAAGCCCCATAAAGCACATCTATTTTATGTAACCCAACTTCTAGTCCTTGTGAAACATGACTTTAATGCTGATGAAGACAAACAGCCCGACGGGTGAGGTGGTGGAGAGATGCACTTTCCCCAATGTTGCCTGATGAGGTCCCTTTTGACTCCTTGAAGGATGGATCTGCGAAGTGTGCTTTCGTTCTTAGAGGTCTCATGAAAACAAAGCCCAGGGTGTCCTCAATGCTCTTCCTTTTCTATGGTTTTAAATCCTCCGGATTAAAGTATTTTTCAAGAAATAACGTGTGGAGTGTTCAGGTTTTGCTCAGCCTCTAACAACACTGGAAAAATGCAAGAGGTAATGTAGCTTCCTGCATCTGGAATGAGCAGCTGCTAATTATTATTCCAAAATGTCAGACGCCATGCAAGGCAGACATTTAATATGGCAGTGGGAGGAAACTGATCAGTCTCTAGTCTGTGTGTCTGAAGGCAGCATCGCCCCTCAGTCTAGCATCTGTACATTATACAGGAGCCACAAAATCCCATTGGGGAGGGAGGGTTCCTTCTATTACATGAATATGATTATTATTTTTAAGGTGTTGAAGTCTCAGCTGGTGCAAACCAGTTTAATCTTAGCAGTGCTGTATTGATTAACTCCAGAAAAGGATGCTGGCTTGCTTTGCCAGGACCGTTCATTAACTGATTAAAAATCAGAGTCAGGAGGAAGGAAATAAAAGGATTGGCGGAAGAATACTGCTGAATGAATTGCTGTAATGTTGGTTTTACAAAAATGTCGGAAGGGGCACAAAAATGAAAGTGCAAACTTTTGGCTCTGTTTATCCCCAAACCAGTCCTACCACTGGGCAAAGTAAGCTGACTGCCTCAGGTGGTAGATTTTTTTTGGAGGGGGGTAGCAGCCCATTCCCATTCCTGCTAAGTCTTTCCTGGGCTGCTGCCCCTGAGTCCTATAGATATACCTATATTCTTGAATAGGGAAGGGCAAATCTGTGAATTTTGGTTTCTCTCAGTTTCTCATTTTTCCAATTAAGTTCAGTTTTCCACATCAGTTTGCACCTATTATTGTTGTTGATGTTCATAGCGCATTTGGCACTTTGGTGTGAATTTCTCCCCGTTTGTCTTTACAACTTTGCAAAGCAATGCAGCTGATTTCATTGTCGATAATTATTACTATTTCTGTTATTATTTTGCTGCTGTTATTGAAAGGTAAGCAGGGTTAGAAATTGTTGCCTTGTGCATTGCTCACTTGCTTGTAAAGGCTCATAGTAGTAAAGAAGGATGTTAGCTTATGATGCAACACTTGAAAAGAACTCAACACACAATCACTTCAATTAACTCACCAGTAGGACTGAAAAGCACATAGGTAATTGGATCAATGAGGCAAATGCTTTTGCTTGGAGCTGTTGCAGTGCATCCAGAGATCGGAAGCAAAGTGGGTTGCTGACATTTTATGACACAGTTAGTATACAGAATGTGAACAGATCCTGAACATGCGTGAAGATCCCTTGACTGCCATCAATGCTGGTGCCTTTGGTTGCACTGTTAAGTGAAGTGTCACAATATTGTAATCTCACACCGGAACAGAATTTGCTGTTGTCGTCATCACCAATGTCATTGCAGGGAGTCAGCATGGTGTAGTGGCTAAGAGAGGTGAACTTGTAATGTGGTGAACCGGGTTCGCTTCCCCGCTTCTCCACATGCAGCTGCTGGGTGACCTTGGGCTAGTCACACTTCTCTGAAGTCTCTCAGCCTCACTCACTTCACAGAGTGTTTGTTATGGGGGAGGAAGGGAAAGGAGATTGTTAGCCACTTTGAGACTCCTTAAGGAGAGTGAAAGGCAGGGTATCAAGTCCAAACTCCTCCTCCTCCTCCTCCTCCTCTTCTTCTTCTTCTTCTTCTTCTTCGATAGCTCATGCTTGGCCAACATGGTATCCTCTAGATTTTGTGGGACTCCAACTCCCATCAGCTCCTGTCAGGGTAACCAATAACCAGGGATGATGGGAGTTGTAGTCCAGCAGCATATGGAGGGCACAACATTGACTATTACTGCTATAGCTAATATAGCTCAGGAGGTTGTGGACTCTCCTTCCTTGGAGGTTTTTAAGCAGAGGTTGGATGGCCATCTGTCATGGATGCTTTAGCTGAGATTCCTACATTGCAGGCGGTTGGACCAGATGATCCTTGGGATCCCTTCCATCTCTACAATTCTATATCATTATTTATTATTTCTATTTTTATTTCAAAACATTGATAGAGTGCTTGATTGTAAAAACAAAATACAAAAAACAATCACTTGAAGTATTTTACAAAAGGTAAAATAGTAAAATCAAGAAAAATCCACAACCCTATTTTAAAACATACAACAGTCAAAACAGATTAAAATAACCTTGACTTTCTAAGCATCTGGCTAGGCTTATCTGAAGAAGAATGTTTTTGGCAGGTGCCAAGAGGAGTACAGTGAAGGCACCTGCTTGATCTCAATAGGCAGGTAGTTGTTAGTTATACTAATAGATATAATTATTCATTCAGTCACTATAATATTAGGATATGTATTTATCTTCAGAACTGCAGGCTGCTTTTGCACTCCAGAGGATGCTCCAAGATGCTTACAGCATGGCAGTTAAAATGCAAAGGTAAAGTAATGTAAATATATTATTAACAATTGATAGTGTAATCCTATGGATCTTCATTAGATGTTGAAATGGAATAAGTATTAGGACTAAACTTGTGGCTCCATTTAATGCTTTTATAAGAGTTGACTCACTACAGTGGTACCTCGGGTTACAGACACTTCAGGTTACAGACTCCGCTAACCCATAAATAGTACCTCGGGTTAAGAACTTTGCTTCAGGATGAGAACAGAAATCGTGCGGCGGCGGCAGGAGTCCCCATTAGCTAAAGTGGTACCTCAGGTTAAAAACAGTTTCAGGTTAAGAACTGACCTCCAGAACGAATTAAGTTCTAAACCTGAGGTACCACTGTAGTTGGAAGTTTGAAGTATGCAAAACAAAAAGAAAAACAGTTTGTAATTACATGACTGGGTATTATATTTTATGATCAAACTCTGGGGGGAAAGCTTTTACAAGTCAAATTGTGAAATTGGCTGCTGATGAGGTTTAGAGCAAAATGCACTTAGCAGCCTTGTCCTCACTAGGTTCTAACAAACAGGTAAATGTACCTAGGGAAAATAATGAACACCTGTCATATCCAAGTCAATGAGTGCATTGGTTCTTCAAGGAAGAAAAAAAAACTATGCAACACGCTTATATTTGCTCAAGCCTTTCCACGTGGTTTTTCCTTCACCTGAAGGAGATTTTAAACAAGCCGACACCCATCCACAGCCTGAAGTTGTAAACAGGGGTTTGGGTTGGATTTTGGCTGTGTACACACCACACATTTGAAGCACATGATTTCCGCCAAAGAATCCTGGGAGCTGTAGTTTGTGAAAGGTGCTGGGGATTGTACCTCGATGAGCAAAAGGGCAGCCTTTGAGAAGGAGAGGAGACGCTGCCACTGCTGGGGCTTCCTAAGAGAGGAAGCATGGAGGAGCACCAGCAAGCAAGGAGGACAGAAGCTGCTGCAGCGGTGGTGAAGGCAGCGAGCTGAGCAGTGAGGTTGGAGAGGCCAGCAGTTGCTATGGTGGCTTGGGGAGCAAAATACTCTCCACAAAAAACTGTTCCCAGGGCCACAAGCCCCCTTGTCCCAGCCACATGACACCACTGATGGAATCATAGAATCATAGAATCATAGAATTGGAAGAGACCACAAGGGCCATCGAGTCCAACCCCCTGCCAAGCAGGAAACACCATCAGAGCACTCCTGACATATGGTTGTCAAGCCTCTGCTTAAAGACCTCCAAAGAAGTAGACTCCACCACACTCCTTGGCAGCAAATTCCACTGTCGAACAGCTCTTACTGTCAGGAAGTTCTTCCTAATGTTTAGGTGGAATCTTCTTTCTTGTAGTTTGGATCCATTGCTCCGTGTCCGCTTCTCTGGAGCAGCAGAAAACAACCTTTCTCCCTTCTCTATGTGGAGCTTTGCTTTGCTTTGTTTGTTTTAATGGGGCAAGCAGATTTCTATAAAATTTCTTAGCCATCAACATCTCTGCACCAGCCGCTTTAAAAAAAAAAAAAAGGTCTCACAAATGGACACACTAATTTTCGTGGCTAATTGCTCCTTTTATTTGCCTTGGGCTGGGGACATTAGCAGAACCCTTAAAATAAAAGGACGGGGAGTCTTTCAGCAGGCATGCATATCAAATACACACTTTCTTCACTGAGGTTTCTGCAAATGGGCCCGGAGAGAAATCACTTGTTTTGTCTCGCCTGCACACTCTCTAGTTAGCAAGTTCGATCAATCAAAAGGCAAACAAATGAGAAGCAGGGGAGGGAGACCCTTTCTGCAGAGATGAAAATTTAATCGTCTCATTTCTACCGATGCCGATAAATGCAAAACAGCTACAGAAATCTCCTTCTGCAAAGGGTTTGTTTTAATTTTGTGGCTGGGGAATGGGGGACATACACACTTTGCACAAAGAACACATGAACATCAGAAGGTCCCTGCCAAATCAGGCCAATGGCCCATCTTGTCCTACATTCTGTTCCTACAGTGAGTTCCTACAGTGAGAGCCAGTGTGGTGTAATGGTTAAGAGCGATAGTCTTGTAATCTGGGGAACCGGGTTCGCGTCTCCGCTCCTCCACATGCAGCTGCTGGGTGACCTTGGGCTACTCACACTTCTCTGAAGTCTCTCAGCCTCACTCACCTCACAGAGTGTTTGTTGTGGGGGAGGAAGGGAAAGGAGAATGTTAGCCGCTTTGAGACTCCTTAGGGTAGTGATAAAGCGGGATATCAAATCCAAACTCTTCTTCTTCTTCTTCTACAGTGGCCAACCAGATACTCCAATGGGAAGCCCAAAAGCAAGACTGGGGTGCAAAAGGGCTCTGCTTACATTATTCTGTTCTTAACAGCTGCTGATAGATCCCTCTCAGGATTATTATTTTTCAGCTGGAACTCACCAGCACTCAGTTTCGGCACCTCTCAGGTGGGCACCATTGCCATTACAAGAGAACAAGGCGTTCATGGTGAGTTCCGGCACCACTTTTTCTAGCACTGCCCATCACCCATGAATTTGTCACAATTTAAAAAGCCATTTCATGCTACTATTCATCCCATACCTTCCAGCATTGGATTCCATATCACAATTACCATTTCTATGCATTCCAGTCATCTGCAGAAATCTAGCAGATTCTCTTCCAGGAGAAAGAGAGAGAGGGGAAAAATGTCCTCGTCTGCAGAGTATAATTAATTTCATCCAAGTGATTTTTTATCTATTGTATTCCACAGGATCTGCCCTGTACGTATTTGCGGATATTATTATTTTTAATGCTACATTGTTTTGCTGAAAAGTAATATTGTTCTCTTCAACTCGGTTACAAATTACAAGCCTTCAGGGGGATTAGTCAAGAGCGTTCCATAATAAAACCTAAAAAGAATTTGGTTGGGGGGGGAGAGAAAGGGAGAGGATCAGCTGGTGATTAATCACTTTCTGCTTTCAAACACGGTCTCTCTCTCTCTCTCTCTCTTCCCCCCTTTGCTTTCTCTCCTGCCCACTTCTCATGCACACACTTTTGCCTCCTGAGACAAAGCTTCTGTTTATCAGGAGCTTGGCAATAACAATGTACATTGTGGAGGGGGGAATGGCAAGATAAAGCAGAGCCTCTTTATTAAACCGCTGCAGGCAAAGCAAATCACCCAAAGGACAGAAATTGCCAGCGAAACAGGAAGCTGGGCTAGGAAGCTGCCTTCTACAGAGTTAGGCCATTGGTCCATCTATCTCAGGTTTCCTCAACCTCAGCCCTCCAGATGTTTTGAGGCTACAGTTCCCATAATCCCTGACCACTGGTCCTGCTAGCTAGTGATCATGGGAGTTGTAGGCCAAAAAACATATGGAGGGCCGAGGTTGAGGAAGCCTGATCTACCTTAATCCTGTCTACACTGATTGGCAGAGGCACTCCAGGGTTCCAGACAGCATTCTCTCCCAGCCCTATCTGGAGATATTGGGGAGGAGATTGAAACTGGGACCTTCTGCAAGCAAGGCAGATGCTCCCCAGAAGCCCATCCTTTCCTTCTTTGGCCTGAACAGCAGGGATACAGAAAAGTTTTTTCCCCTCCATCTCTCATAACACTAAAACTTGTTGACATCTAATGAATCTGAATGCTGAAGAATGTTGGGAGATTCAGGGCTGATAAAAGTGCATAGCTAAACTGTGGAACTTGTTGATAATTCTGTTCCACCTTAAGGGACAGACGTGTGGAATTGTTGCATGTCACATGTCTAGTTACATTCCAGCACAGTATGCTGGGAACTTCCATTTGTGTATTGCTTTCTGTTTTGCTTTGGACACGAAGGAGATCAGACATGTTTCCTTTTCAGACATGTTTCCTTTTGTCCTGATCTACGCTGAATAAACCTGCTTGTAAATATGCTCACACAGCCTCTCATGCCACTTCTGTTTGCACAGTGTTTTCTCTGCTGAATAGCGTGTTCAGTCTTCTAAATCCTGGGCCGCAGATTTATGCTGTACCAAGGACCGGAGTTTGCCTGGCACACCAGCCGGTGGGCTGGAACCAGCTGGGGGCCTGCCAGTTGCCCGAAAAAAAAATTCCCCCTCCATCTCTCATAACACTAAAACTTGTTGACATCTAATGAATCTGAATGTTGGGAGGATGTTGGGAGATTCGGGGCTGATAAAAGTGCATAGCTAAACTGTGGAACTGGCTCCCAGAAGTGATGGCAGTGATGCCCACCAACCTAAATGACTTTAAAAGAGGGTTAGAGAAATAAATGGAGGAAGGGGTTATCAGTGGCTATTGGCTGTGATGGCTAGGCTTGGCCTATAAAGCTGGAGGCAGAAATGATTCTGAATGCCAGTCGCTGCGAAACCACAGGAGGAAAGTGTTGGAATACACCCCTGGGGGTCGGCGCAGTCCCCAGGATGAGACAAACCTCTCTGGGCGTCTTCCTGGTGTTGCACTGCTCCAGGACGTCCATAAATCAACAGTCCCAGGACGCTCCAGCGACACATAGCAGATGCCTAAGTGCAAGCACACTCAGCAGAGATCAGCAGAAACGAAGTGGAGAATTGTGTGCTCATTCTAAGCTTTTATTCAGCAATATTTACAGGACAAAGTCATCATGGTGTCCTCTTACTCCAGCTCCGAGAGAGAAAAGAAAGCGAAAAGTACAAAAACACAGCAGAGCGGAAAAGATAAGGCTAGCTTCCGTTCTCAGGCTTTTCAGCCTAGGAAAGTAGACATGGACATGTGATGTAGCAATCACACATCCAGCAATGGAGGAGTGAAATGCTCTTGTGCATGAATCCTGCTTGTGGGTGTCCCACAGGCATCTGTTTGGCCACTGTGAGAACAGGATGCTGGATGAGAATGGGCCATTGGCTTGACCCAGCAGCAGTGACAGGCCTTGGGGTTGTTGTGATGTTTGGAAGCCCCACCTGAAGCACTCAGGAGTCAAGCTAGGACTTTCTTTCAGTTGCATTCTTGCATCATTATAAAGCAGTCTTCTTACGTCTGGGATTCAGCAAATGCAGGTGGGATTACATGCAATGGAGAAGACAGTGAGAGAGTCAACCATGCCTCTTTATACTATAGACCAATTAAGCAACGCCCCATGTCTCATGATGCTGACTCATCACATGATACTGACTCAACATTTCCACTTAGCACGGAATGTTAACTCCTTGATACCCACAACACGCCAACAGGAGTCTCAAATTTCAGTAGCACCCTGTGCAATGCCAAAATCCAGGCACCCTGCCTCTTGCCTTCAATTCAACATCATAGTTGCAGAACCCACTGGAGTACTTCCAAGGCTCTGCACCCAGTGTGACCGAACTGCCTCAGCCAGCAAGCTGTTACGTTCTTAATGCATGTTAAGAGCATGTTATGTTCTTAATGCATCTGATGATGGACTTCCTGGTCTTTTTATCTGCCCAGATTTGCAAAGATATTAATATCTGTATAGGCCAGAATATAACATTAACTGGACAAAACATTAACTGAACCAATTCAGGAACAAGTGGGGTCTAGGATTTCTGCCCATACTAGTGGAACTACACTAACTGCTTTGCAACTAAAACTTGGTGCATCACCATTGCTTCTCTAGGTAAAACTAATCACCCCAGTGCACGATTGTAGCACAAACTAGGGATCCATTGTCTCAGATTTGGGCCTGGTTTGGGAGACGCTTGCCAAAAGGAATGGTCACTGCTGTTGAATTTGATACAATAGATCTCAGCTGGGGCAATTGCTTCAATTTTAAAGCAGCCTTCAACCTTTTCAAAGCATCTGTGCATGAACCGTAAGCAAGCTTCTGGCTCCTGCTTCATCTCTATTGCAGTTATCGGCCACATTCGCTGCTTCACTACCAGCGTCTGAGAGGGAAGGGTGCTTCCTCATTGTTATCAAATTGCTACAGGTTCTCTCTGCACACTCCAGCAAGCACACTTCATTTGTTATACATGCATTTTTATCTCGCCTTGGCCGGAGGCTCTCCCTTTCTCTCGGTTCCAGATGCCAGAGCCCTATGTTAAAGTTTGCTGGGAGACGGCAGTGGTGTCAAGTGAGATGTGTTGCTGGCTGCCTGCCTTACAGAAGCCAAGGTAGATAAATTCCTCTAATATCTACATAGCCTTCTGTGATGATTTAGCTGGAATGTTATGATGAAACCCTTCTTCAGAGAGAATGGGAGTATTATACACAATGCATTGGGTTTTTGGGGGGATCTCAGCAACATATCCTCAGTGGACCTATGGAACACCCTCTCACTTGGACCTCATCACCACCATCAGCAGCCAGAAGGAGAGGCCACATGAGTAAGCTGAGAGTAGCAGTTGCTGCCCCTTGTCTTCATTAACACTGCAGTCTCTTTGTTCAGCTTCTGTATCCTTCTAAGATGCAAAGGGTGAGTGAAAGGTAAGGTATGGTAAGGTAAGGTACCCCTGACAGTTAAGTCCAGTCATGAACGACTCTGGGGTTGTGGTGCTCATCTTGCTTTACAGGGAGTGGGCGTTTGTCTGCAGACAGTTTTTCCGGGTCATGTGGCCAGCATCACTAAGCCGTTTCTGGCGCAACGGAACACCGAAACCAGAGCAGTGCACGGAAACACCGTTTACCTTCCCGCTGGAGTGGTACCTATTTATCTACTTGCACTTTGACGTGCTTTTGAACTGCTAGGTTGGCAGGAGCTGGGAGTGAGCAATGGGAGCGAACCCCGTCACAGCGATTCGAACCGCCGAGCTTCTGATCGACAAGCCCAAGAGGCTCAGTGGTTTAGACCACAGCACCACCCGCATCCCAAGTGAACGGTAGTATAACACAATACCTGATGCTGAGGAATGACCTTGGCAGAGGCATATTGCCTGCAGGTTGCATAAGAAGGTCTACTGTCTGGACTCCATTGTTCTGGCCCCATCAATCCTAAGGGGGACCCGCTGCCACATAGACAGAGAAAGAGAAAGAGAAAGAGAAAGAGAAAGAGAAAGAGAAAGAGAAAGAGAGAGGGCGCTGTTTCTGTTGTTTTTGTTGCTGTTGTGCTAAAGTGGGCACATAAAGTCCCTAGATATCAAATAGATATCTCTGGAAATCATAGATATAGAATCTATGAGTCTATTGCATCTTCTAGTCAGTGGCTCAGTCAGTAGAGTGTGAGACTCTTAATCCCAGTGTCATGGGTTCCAGCTCCACATTTGACAGAAGATTCCTGCATTGCAAAGGGTTGGACTAGATGACCCTTGTGGTCCCTTCCAGCTCTACAATTCTATGAATCAGAATGCAAAATGAATACAGTTGCAGAATTAAGCAATCTCTTCTTAAGCCCACCGTAGGGGGCAGAGAGAGAGAGAGACAGATGCTGTCAGAATGCCTCAAACTTTCCCTCTCGTTAGCTGGAAAGGAAAGAATCAGAGGGATTAGATTGGCCTTAGCATTCGACTGGCATTTCCAAAAGGTGAAATTGTATTTGCTGGTTTTATCTTTGGTTCGTCTGATAAAGGTTTTTCCCCCTCCTGAATCCCTTCTGGAAAGGAGTGTGTAACAGAGAAAACATAAGCACCACACAAGACATTCCTGGTTATTTGACAGCTGAGACTTTCGCCCAGAATGCTAGGCAGAAAGAAGCATGCTATAATAATAATAATAATAATAATAATAATAATAATAATAATAATTTATTATTTGTACCCCGCCCATCTGGCTGGGTTTCCCCAGACACTCCGGGCGGCTTCCAACAGAGATTAAAAATACATTAAAATACATTTAATACAGAGATTAAAAATACATTAAACCAAGAATCAAGAAAAAATGTAAGGCAGGATGGTTGCTGGGGACAAGGCCTGACAGTGTTCAGTTAGCCAATACCTTAAGCTCATTACAGAGGAGGCAAGCACCCCCTCTAAAGCTGATGTAAATGTATTGAGAACCTTAAAGAGAGCTCAAAATGTCCTGTTATGACTAGCATACCTTCCTTCTATCCATATAAGGGGAAACAGCAGCATCAGAGGATTCCATATTGTTATCCTGGTCAGCACAACAGTAGCCAACTACAGAAGAATGGGAGAACAGGTATTAAGGTCTCCTATCACCAGTGAATATATAGCTGGATTCTGTACTGGGGAGCCTACCTTGTGTGAATCAGTCTTTGAAATCCCTCCTGATACTCCTGCATTCACAACAGGCAGCTGGCGAGGGACGCAGAATAGCCTGCACTCATATGCACGTAGCATTACACCAACACACCCTTGAATAAGAACTCAAGAAACTGTCATGGAAAAGTTATACTCAAATATAAGAACAAAGAGCATCTGCAAACACCCAAACAAAGAAAACTGGCTGAATAAAAATATAGTTGAGACAAGGAAGTTCCCTAAGGTGGGACAGATTGGGTCCATTTCCAATCCTGGGCATGTTTACGGGTACCAGATATGGTCCTGCAGCAAAGGGTTGAAAGGCATTCTCCCTCCTCACCAGGAGAACATTTGAGTATATAATGGTTTTTGCCCAGAGATGGAAAGAAGATGTAGTACCAACCAAGGAAGAGTGGCTAATTAAATTAAAGGATTATGCCGAAATGGCAAGGTTAACAGTGTAATTAAAAAAAACCAAGAAGATTTTATTATTATTATTATTAAAGATTGGTGAACATTTGTGGAATATTTGAAAAATTCATGCATGCAAATAAGCTCATTAGCATGGTTAACATAAAACAATCAGTTAAAGATATTAATAAGAGAAATTAAAGAATGACTTAAAGGTGGAGTGATGTGGAAAATTTAAATATGAAAATTTAAACTAAAAAGGAACCACAAAAGTGGGGCGGGAAGTCAAATACAGTAGTACCTTGGAAGTTGAACGGAATCCATTCCGGAAGTCTGCCCAATCGGAAGCTGCAGAAGCTCCATTGGATGATCAGCTTCCAAAAGAACATTTGAAAACTGGAACACTCACTTCCAGGTTTTGATCGCTCGGGAGCCAAGGCATTCAAGATCCAAGGTATGACTGTATATGTATATTAGAAATGTATGTTATTTGTATTTTTGTAATTTCTATGTGTGCAATTTTTTGAAAAACCGAATAGAGAACCTTTGAGTATGTGAACCTGAGAAGTGCACTGTTGCCTAGCTGAGTCAATGATCACCCCAGTGCACCTGCCAAGCCTGAAGGGCACCCTGAAGGACCTAAGACCAAGACAATGTAGGGTGGCAAAGAGTTCCAGTCCAAGAACAGGACTCCTAGCAGTACTCTTTTCTTAAAAAAATGTTTAGGGGTACTCTCATTTTGACTCAAGAAAATCACCCCTGAGAGGGAAATAAATACAGTTCAAACTGGGGAAAATAAATACAGTGGTACCTGAGTTTTCAAAAGCTTAGTTCTTGAACTATTTGGAACCTGAACACTTCAAACGCAGAAATGAGTTTTCCGGGTTTTGGAACACTTTTCGGAAGCATAATGTGCTCTGTTCTGAGTATAACAACGAGACCCAAGCGCTGAGTGAGGGTAGGTTGGGCTGGGGCAGCAACCGAGCAGCCAAGGGATGTCATTGCAACCAACACCACCCCGCTCCTGCTTGCAGGCAAGTAAGAGTGGGATTGGGCTGCTCCACTAGGCAGAGTTGCTGCTTGCACAGGAACAGGAGCTGGATCAGGGCTGCTCAGCTGGGGAGGTGCAGGCTCCATCACACTTTTCATTGAAGGGTTTGCGGCTGCACTCCCCTCAAGGGAGAAGTTTAAAGGAGCCCCCATCTCCGCATCAGAACCCCTGCAACCCCGTGAAGGCAGCCAGGCTGAATAGTTGCTGGGGTTGGGGAAGGTGGTGGCAGCCTAGAAGCTGCATCTGAGAGCCCCTGCACTACCTGAAGACAGCCAGGCGCTCCTCAGCTGAGCTGCCCGATCCCGCTCCTACTTGCGTGCAAGCAGGAGTGGAGGCAAGGCTCTCTCAGTGTGAAGCCTCCACTCCACTTCTGAGAGATCCCCGCCTCCACATAAGCCCTCCTCTCCTCCTCCTCCTCCACCCCCACCCCCAGCACGGAAGCTATGGCCCTGCTGGGGCGACGGCACACATGCCCACAGAGAGGGCGTGCCATAGGTTCACCACCACTGCTCTACCATCTCAAAAAATATATACCACTGTATATTTAAAACTGATCTTTGCCATGTGCTGAAAGTACAATGTTGTATTTGTATTACCTTTCCACTTTGCCTTTCAAAACCAGCATTAATGCATTTTCTGGGCTAACTTTGTCTTACAGGCCAAAGTTCAGAGAACAACAGTTCTTTTACAGGAGATGCACAATCAGGCATCTGAGCCAGAAAGAGGTTCTTTGGTTTAATTTTTAAAGTCTGCTCTCTTGAACATTATTTTATGCAACAGAACAATAAGGTTGGGCGTAAAAAGTACTTACTGTCCTTTCTTCTTCAGCTCATATTTTAAATCTGGCCTTGAGAGATTATACATGCCATCTTCTGAAACATTCCTTTGTTGGCAGCAAGGACACTGAACAGAAACCATTCATTCTGCAGTTCCCCTCCTACCTCAACAGTTCACCAGGATAAGTGGGGAACCAGTAATAGAGTTGAAAATTCACGGCAATCAAAATGTTCGCCATCATTTCAGAAATCCAATTCAGTGCTCTGAATTACAAACAAGCAAATCAGAGGTTCCTACCCATACCTGTGGTGTGTGTATGTCTGCTTGTATGTCTCTGTCTCTGTCTCTGTCTCTCTCTCTCTGTCTCTCTCTGTAGCTCTAACCGATGCAAGTGGAAGCTCCAGTTTGTCTGCAAGAAGATCAAACCTATCCATTTTGAAGGAAATCAGCCCTGAGTGCTCATTGGAAGGACAGATCGTGAAGCTGAGGCTCCAATACTTTGGCCACCTCATGAGAAGAGAAGACTCCCTGGAAAAGACCCTGATGTTGGGAAAGATGGAGGGCACAAGGAGAAGGGGACGACAGAGGACGAGATGGTTGGACAGTGTTCTCGAAGCTACCAGCATGAGTTTGACCAAACTGCAGGAGGCAGTGGAAGACAGGAGTGCCTGGCGTGCTCTGGTCCAGGGGGTCACGAAGAGTCGGAAACGACTAAACGACTAAACAACAACAACTAGAGAAACTATACTGGCCCTTCCTTGTTGTCCTTTCACTAGCAGGTGAAGACTTTCTTATTCCAATAGGATGTGAGGAACTGACTACTTTTAATGAGAGGGTGGGTGCCATGCTATTTTTGTTGTGATTGTATGTTTTTAATAGTTTATATATATATGCACACAGGCAGGTCCCACTTTACAAACACAACGTGCTCTCTGGAAATTGTTTGTTAGGCGTGTGTTCGCATAACAAGTTCACAATTGCCACTGTTTCCTATAGAAACATTTCTAATGCACGATTTATTCTCTCTGTCTCCCAACTTCTCCCCATGGTTTCTTCCTGAAACAGCTGCACTGAATCAGCAAAAGAGAACTAAAGGGGAGGGGACTGATATCCCCAATCTCTCCTGCTCTCTAATTTGACTGATTTTTCCTGGTCTCTGATTCATCTGATCTCGTTTTCCCTTCCCTCTCTCCATGGTTTCTGCCCAAAAATGGTTGTTCTCGATCAGGAAAGCACAAAAAAATGAAGTAAGGAAGTTGGCTGTTTGGATAAGTGAATCTGTGCAGCGTATGGTGATGTCTGGGCATAATTATTTAAAAGTTGATAAGTGACTTTTTGGATAGTGAGCATACATACAGTAGGACATTTGTGTACTTTTAAGTATATTCATGCTTATTTTTTTAAAAAAATAGTTTCCCCCCAATGTTTTTAGCTGCTCTTATTTTATCTGTAAGCTGCCTTGAGTTTCTGGGGGGGGAGGTGGGGTATAACTAAATATATAACAACAATCAGAATCTCTTTCCTTGTTTAAAACCCTAATTGAACATAAGAGGTGGCCCCTAAATTATTTTGGGGTCTGTATTTGGGTCAGGTGGGCTCTAGATCAGCCTGGGCTGACCTGAAGTGATGGACTATGTGTCAGATTGGATCCCATATGTGCATATGCACAACCCAGGTTGCTAACTCTTGGATCCCTTTGGCCCACCATTGACCAATATGTACAGTGAACGCTGGGGTTGCAAACGTGATCCGTGTGGGATGCACGTTTGCAACCTTTAGCGTTCGCAACCTGTGTCTGCATGTCTGCGCACATGCGGGTTGCGGGTTCGGCGCTTCTGCACATGCGCAAAGCACAATTTAGCACTTCGGTGCATGTGCGACCGCCAAAACCTGGAAGTAACCTGTTCCAGTACTTCTGGGTTTTGGCAGTCCACAACTCAAAGAAACGCAAGTAGAAGCGGCTATAACCTGAGGTGTACTTGTATGGGCTTCCAAAAGCAAGCTCACATGATAATTAGATGCATGTCAGCTCAGTCCAAACGAGCTCAATAAAATTGACTCCCAGGGAAGTGTGCCTAGCATTGCAGGCCAAATTATTCAAGATAAGCAACATTATGCAGAATTGTTTAATTTACATAAATGTTGACGATATCGCAGTCCTGTATTTCAGGATTATCTTGGCACTGAATTGCAATGCATATTTTGTGTGTGTGTGTGTGTGTGTGTGTGTGTGTGTCCTATGCCAATTTCTGTTGCTTTCTTTATATGTTCAGCATCTTTCCCTCTCCAGCCTTCTATCTCCCACTGATTGTTCATTAAGGTAATGCATTTAGCACCCAGCCAATTAAAGCCAGAGCTATGCGCTGCTATAATTCTTGCCCATCCATACAAATTGCATTGGTAGATTCCAGGGAATGGGGTCTCGTAAATCATCTGACAGAGCCATCGTTTTGAGCATTTCTTGTGGGCACCTGAACATAAATCCTGGGCCCTAGTGATTAAAATTCTGGCTCTAATCTTTCAGGGATTCCTTTTAGTTTCAGTTGAACAAGATAAATAAAATAATGAATGCTTAGCAACGAGATCTGCTCTGCACTTATCTTGAGGTGGGTGGGTGGGGGATAATTTTTTTAAAAAGTAGGAAGTAGAAGTAGGCAGAGAAGTCAAAGCTGCAGAAAGATTGCATCTTGAGTTGGGGTCAATTTGCCACACCCCAACTCCCCTGGGAAGAAGGCTCGAAATGGTTTTGCCCAGGGGGTTGGGGAACTGGGGAAGGTCCAGGTGGACCATTGGGCCAATCAAGATGTGGAAGAAGCCAGGGCAGGTGAGGGACTTATGCCAGTGTATCTCTGGCTCAGCTGGAGTGGGGGAGAGTCTTATGTAGCCCTAGCTGAGCCAGAAAAGCCCAAGATCTGCTCAGTCAAGACTCTCTCACCCCAGCAGATCTTGGTTATGGAGCCTGCTGATTTCATTTTTAGGACTGTGTTTTAGAGCACAATATTTAGCCATGTCTGGTCAGGTACGCGGATGGCGCTGTGGTCTAAACCACTGAGCCTATTGTACTTGCCAGTCAGGAGGTCGGCAGTTCGATCTTCTCGACGGGGTGAGCTCCCGTTGCTCTGTCCCAGCTCCTGCCAACCTAACAGTTTGAAAGCATGCCAGTGCAAGTAGATAAATAGGTACCGCTGCAACGGGAAGGAAAATGGCTTTTCTGTGCGTTCTGGTTTCCATCACGGTGTTCCGTTGTGCTAGAAGTGGTTTAGTCCTGCTGGCCACACGAGCCGGAAAGCTGTCTGTGGACAAATGCCAGATCCCTTGGCCTGAAAGCGAGATGAGTGCCGCAACCCCACAGTCTCCTTTGGACTTAACTGTCCAGGAGTCCTTTTCTTACTCAGAATTAAGCCCTATGGAGCTCAGTGGGGCTTGCTCCCAGGTAAGTAAAGTTACAGTACTATGCACATTTAACTGGAAGTAAGCCCCATTGAGCTCCAAGGGGCTTAATTCTGAATAGTCATGTTTTTTAGGAGGAAGAGTTATTAATAAGACTGTTTACAATAATCATTTGTTAACACTGATAATTTTGTTCTTTCTCAAGAGTGCTTCTTCTTCTTTAAAAAATAAATCTGGAAAGATGACAAGAGAAGTTGGCACACTTCATTTTGCATTGCTATAACAATGCCTCTGTCTACTCTGATCTCCACCACGCACACATGCCTACAAAATCGGTAGCGAGTGAGGGACAATTCTTTCTCTCTCTCTCACACACACACACACACACTCCAGACATAATTAGTGAGGCTATTTCACATTGATTTGCATTTCCACTTTCTTTTGAGCGTCAACTGCTAAATTGAGGCATTTTGCTCCCTTTTCTTTAATAGTCCTTTCAGTGTTCCTTGAGCGAGGAGCAGCAATCCCTGCAGTTACAAGCGATTTTGCTTTGTTAGGAATGATGCCCAGTCTATTAGCAACTAGTCATTTGTGCTGTTAACAGCTACGGTGACATCTAATTGCTGGCCAGCTGCATCCCTCCAAGGAAACAGCATCTGTTCAACTTTACTACCGAGGGTGGGAGGGACAGTGGAAAGTTGTGCTACATTTTCAACAGTGTTTTGACTGGGTTGAGGGGAGGTTAGGGCTGACTTGGGTGAAGACTCCAGTTTCAGTTTCTCTCAGCTTCTCATTTTATAAGCATCTCATTTTTCCACATCAATTTGCAATTTATTTATTTTTACAAATTCCTCATGAAAATTCATCAACCTTTTAGTACAGATGTATGTAAATGTGCAGTCTTGTATGCAATCTTGCCTAATATGCACACTTTTTCGCAAAGCAATTTAATATAATGCATTTTTCTTTGTCTTTTTCAATATCACATGCACTTTATGCACATTTTACACAGTATATGCATTTTTGTACACATTACTTGGCTAGAGAGCCGCACCACAAAATTCAGAGAAATGTGAATTTTGAAGGATGGCTTTTTCCTCATAGGCAACATGTCTATTATTTTTTTAAGATGTCCTCAGCCATGGTGAACAAGTCAGATCCAAATAAAACAATTTGCTGCCAGAGACCAAAATGTTTTCCTATACTTAAAGTTTTCCGAATTGCATGTTGCCTATTAAACTTTCTGTCTGGTATGTTTTTTGTTGATATATATACAAACTCTTGGCCTCTGAATGGCCTTTATAGTTTGCACAGCCACTCATTCCAGAATTTACTGCCAACCTGATAGCGGTTTTTAATTTAGTGAAGCAACACTGTAATGCAATAGTGTCCCCAAAGAAAGATCAGTGCCATTATTTTGCTGGTGTTAAATTTCTCTAATGAAATAAATTCCAATTTATGCTGCCTTTGTTATAATATATAACTCACTATAGAGGGTAAATGTTCCAGCCGCCTAGTGTAATGACATTCTAAGTTTCTGCCCACAAATGCAATCTCCACTAATGGGATTCATAAGTGGGTTGTACAACTGGTTGAAACTGATCAGAGGGAAATTATGATGAAAAGATGGTGGGGGGAGAGATATGGAGAGCAGGGTACGGCGGAAATTAACACATTAAGGAAAGAGAGGCTAACCACTCTCTTTAACCCACTGCATTCTCTTGCTTATAGAGTGGATTCACACATTATGAGTGCTAAAAGGATGCTGCTGAAAATGGAAGCCCATGTCAAACTATCTCACTTGCCTACATACCGTATTGGCCTGAATATAAGCTGCACCTGCAAATAAGTGAATTGAAGGGAGGAAAATAATAAAAAAAGACAATACCCAGGTTGCTTCCTGGGGGGGGGGAGCCACACCGCTTTGCCAGCGGCCTCCCCTCTTCCCCCCTACCAGTGGTGTAGCGTGGGTTGTCAGCACCCGGGGCAAGGCAAGTAATTTGCGCCCCCTAACCCATGGATTTGCGCCCCCTAACCCTAACCCCCAGATGTTGCACCCAGTGCGGCCGGCCCCCCCTGCACCCCCCACGCTACGCCACTGCCCCCTACGGCTCAGGAGAGACTTGGGAGTGGCGGAAGGGGTTGACTCAATTGCCCCATGCTCCTGTGTTGTTTCCTGGGGGGGGGGTGCTGTTTTGCAAATATAAGTCACACTTTAACTTTTCCCTGTCAGAATTTTGGGGGAAAGTGCGGCTTATATTTGAGCCAATACGGTAATAACAAATGATGAGGAATAAGTGTCCCATATGCAAGAGTTCAACCTGTCCACAAAACTGGTAAGGACCAGTTAAGGAGGACCCTAACAGCTGGATGTTAAAGCGTGTGTGTGATTCATTCGAGTGCAAATGGAATTCAACCAGTAGGTTTCACTCACATATTGTCCCATATGCCTGAGGCCAGCGATGGAAATTCGCCAGGCACCAGGCGCCTTTTGTACCTGGCTCTCAGCCACTTGTGACCAAGTGAAGATGCCCAGGTGCAAGGATGACACCTGACATCTCCAGCATCTGGAGGTAGATATCCGGGGATCCTTGGGTCTGGACTGCTTTCACATGCTAATACCACATCCTGTAGAATCCTATTCATTATATTTTAGCTGCACAATCAGAGTGAATTTCAAGAACAAAAAAAGTCATAGTGAAAAGTATGACTTTCAAGTTGTCTGGTCCCAAAATGGCAACTTGGCATTTTATTTTGTTGACTGTAACCCTGGCTTAAGGACCCAGTTGGTGCTTAGTTTATATATCTGAGTTTCTAGCAATCCCTGAGGCCAATCAGTGAAATCACTGGGGGGGGGCACTTTTAGCCTCATGGACCAGAAACATGACTGATCTCAAGAAGGCCTCTGTGGAACTCCTTGCCATTAGAAAACAGGAAGGCACCATCTCTTCTAAGTGTCAGATGCTAGGTTCAAATAGTTTTATTTCTGGAGGCTTTGCACAATGAATGCTACATTTCATTCTCTGTTGCTTTAATCCATGATTTACATTTCATATTATGTACATTTTAATTTCTTGTGAGCAGCTCTGAGACCCAGATGTGGTGAAGTGAGTTCAATTTAAAAAACAAAAACAAAACACCAATAAATAATAATGCAACAATAATAACAGGGCAGCAAATATGTCTTCAAACACGAAATGTGAAAGGTACAAATGGCCATATGCCATTGGTGATCCAGTTTGTGTACAACCTTGGTCAGATTGTGACCCTCTCACATACTTAATCTCAGCTCTAAATTTCAAATGCTCAACTATGTTTTTCAGCCTCCTTCCTCTGCTAGCTGGGGTAAAAAAGAGGTCTCCAAAAACTGCACTTTAATTGATGTAAAGGAACTTTTAGCTTGTTGGAAAAGGTGCTTTAGTAGCCTAGATAAGGAAACAATAAAATCCAAGAGTGTGACTAAAGGCTGTTCAGGAGCCCAGCAATTCATCTTGGATGTAGTAGGCGGTTTCCCCCAGAGTCTATCTTTCTAATTTTATGGGTGAAGACCAGTGCATTTGTCTAGAAATTTCCATCAAGGAGGCCATCCCCAAATGCACTAAACATTTATGGCTCTACCAGGGAATAAGCTGTCCCTTATGACCACTGTTTAATTTGTCACTTCCGCCTTTGGCTTGATGTGCTAGGATGCTCTGACCTTTAGTAAACATTCTATAACAAGATACATGGCTGCTAACACCAGGCATACCGGATGATCTAATTTCAATTAGACACCTTAATATATCTTCTATTTCTGGCTGAGGGAGTTGATAACGATGACCTTATAATTCACGCCTTCCTCTAGCAAAGGGCTATTAGGTTTTTTCACACAGCACGAAATATCCTCTACTTTGGGGAAGGCGTGGGGAAAGGTGGCTGTTCAGAAGCAGGTTTGCCTAATTGGATGCCTGTGTAAGGTTATGACTCTCTCCTATGCCGGGATTTATTCCCAAACAATAGGTATATGGACATATAGCTTGGTAACGGAGCCACAAGTCACCTGAACTGTTAGGTGTTATTATGTTAGCAAAGCGATGAACAACCTCAGGCCTGGAGCCCAAATGTGGCACTCTAGAACTCTCTCTCTCTGGCCCTTGGCATTCTCCCACGTTTGAGCCCCACTCCTAAACACACCTCATTTCCTCAGTTAATGCTCCTAACCAGACCCTTTTTTCACCTCCGTTTACATGTTTCTCCCCAGCTGGGATGTGTCATTGGCAGACCAACATGGGGGCAGGGGGACGGCTCGCCCCGAGTACCATCCGGGGGGGGTGACATCACAGCCGCCCCTGTCCCCCAGGATGCTTGCAGAGGGCCGTGAACCGCAAGAGCAAAAATCATGATGCAAGAGAAACCGTGAAGCCAGCTAGTGCTGCTACATAGCTCCATCCTTATTTCAGACATCGTGATATATCGGTATATCATGATGTTTAGATGGTGATATATCACAATGCTGAAAACCAGCTATCGCCCAGCCCTAGTGTCCAGAAACTCTACAAAGGCAAAAAAATTTCACTGTCCCCCTCCAGCACTGGAATGTTCCCCCATAAGCTTGTTCTAACATAGATAAAAGCCTAATGCTCTGACCATCAACTGGGGGATAAGGAAGTGAGATGGCAGAGAATTGTGGCTAGGCCTCCTGCATCCCATTTCAGTAATCACAATTCCCTCCACCCCTATCTCTTGCAATACAGGTTGGCTATCAGCTGTTGCTCTGAATGCCTCCTAATGATACTGTTCCCAGCATATTTGGAGAAATGGTAGCTTTTAGCTAGAAGTTTGCAAGATGGGTACACGGGTGGCGCTGTGGGTTAAACCACAGAGCCTAGGAATTGCCGATCAGAAGGTCGGCAGTTCGAATCCCCGCAATGAGGTGAGCTCCCGTTGCTCGGTCCCTGCTCCTGCCAACCTAGCAGTTCAAAAGTACGTCAAAGTGCAAGTAGATAAATAGGTACCACTCCGGCGGGAAGGTAAACGGCGTTTCCGTGTGCTGCTCTGGTTTGCCAGAAGCGGCTGAGACATGCTGGCCACATCCCTCAGCCAGTAAAGTGAGATGAGTGCCGCAACCCCAGAATCGGCCACGACTGGACCTAATGGTCAGGGTCCTTGCAAGATGGATGGCAATGATGTACTAGCTAGATTTCTTTTATTTCAACCCTTCCCCCACAAAACTGCTGATTTTTTTAAAGAAAAGAATTTGCCCCTGCTGAAAAAGTGCCAGAAATAATCTCTCATTCCATTTAATGAAAATGAGATAGTGAGCTCTGTGTTCTCTCTCTCTCTCTCTCTCTCTCTCTCTCTCTCTCTCTCTCTCTCTCTGTGTGTGTGTGTGTGTGCACTCACTGATAGTTTGGGAACACCCAGGGGCATCTGGTTGCCTGCTACTGAGTCCAAATGCTGGACTAAATGGAGCTTGGCCTAATTCAGAATGGAATGTCGTGCACTCTTAATTTGTGCATGGTTGGGCAACACAGTTACAGATATGGGTAGATAATCTCCTTAGAGAATGCTGCTTCAACCTCCCTCCACCCTCCACCTTTCTAAAGATACTTTCCAGTCTGAAGAGCCTCAATAGAGCCCAAGTCCATTAAATGGAAGTCAACTGGCTTCTGGCTAGGTTCAGTTTTGATCCAACTGAGTTACTTTGAGGCACACACATATACAAATATACTTTTAGAGAGTCATATGGCTGAGGCCTAGAAGGCAGCACAGCTGAGTTGTCTAGCGTCCTTCCTAACAGGGATGTGCACGAGGCAACTTGACTTTTCAGCATTAAATCCCCAAGGATACGGCTGACCTCTGAAAGGAACACTAGCTGCTTGTCATGCTTAAATTGTATATATTAAGAGTGAGCAGCGCTGACAAAATTTGCCCTCATACTGTTTGGAAGCAGCCTGATCTCGTTCATAAAATCAAAGAACCATAGAATTGTAGAGTTGGAAGGGACCCCAAGAATCATCTAGTCCTATCCCCTGGAATGCTCTTTGTCAATCTCAGTTGATTTGTTATTGAGGTTCAAATCTGTTCTCTTAAATATGAAGGTTAGCTCTACTCCTCCACCACTGATTACAATTCGGAATCTGACCATGGCTTTAACCTTTTCCCTCTGTGCACAAAGTGGATGGAATTTGCAGGCAAAGGAGCCCCTCCAGAGTGGTTAGGTCTGTCAAATTCCTCGCAGATCCATCCATGGGTTTTCATGCGTCCACGGCAGATGCAGCAGTATGGGCAATGGTGCTGTGGCAATTGTGTGGGCGAAGCAATGGCGCAATGGCAGTTGGGGCAGGGTTTTGGAGGTTGGATCTGTCACCTGAGGCAAATGGATTCACCTCACCTCCTTGATGGACTGCCCCTAGGAAACAGGATGCCCGATGAGACTACTCTTTGATCTGATCCAGCACAACTCTTCTTACATTCTTGAGTTGCTTCAGATTTCACCCGAGGCTCTGACTTCAGCAGTCCAACTCAAGGCCAGAATGGTCAACTAGTGGCCCCAGACTGGCCACTTTCTCCCCCACAGTGACCATTCTTTCCCCATGACAATTTCCTTTGTATTTTACAAGGAGAATTGGAGTCAGTTGTTACAACATCCTAATTTACAAAGCTATTGGGATATTTTAATGTACCCATTTTATTTGGTTTCACAACTGATGTATATCCTTTGGTGCTTGGAGCCCACTGGGACTTACAGAAAAATGAATGGCCCCCATTAGCTGTGAAATACGTATTTTGTCACCTTTGGAGTCAGAACATTTCACAACCTAATAAGGATAAATGTGTACATTTATAAGCTGACTTTATATATGTAAAACTGAATTGTGTGTTACCCAATGCGCCATAGTCCTATAAACAGGGGTTGATTCATGGCTACAGCATTAACTATAGCAGGACCATGAATTACTGCTTGAATAAATTCTCCTTTGCATTTTCAATGTTGCCCGCTTTATCTTTTCTGAATGCAACTATATAGTCTGGATGCGATATGCTGCACAAACTAAAAGATTATTGTCCTTTAATTATGCTTTTTTATACATTAGAAGGGAAACTGCCCGCCCCCTGTCATTGCAAGTTCAGTCCACCATGCAAAATGGAAGATGCTTCAGCGGGGAAGGGGAGGGGAATCAAAAAGTTGCATGTGTCAAAAAGAAAGTCAGGATTGACCGTTTGGACCATAGGGTGAGTTGTAGTTGAAGGTGGTGTTGTGCTTAGAAGATTAGACTTGGATGAGGGATTGGGATGAAGAAGATAGAAATAGGCTTGTTTATCAGTGTGGAGCCAAGATGTAGGCAGCTGCTGAGTGGGAGATGGGAGTAGGGGAGAGGGAAGAGGGAAGAGGCAGAAGGTCAAGGACAGGCATAGAGAACAGAGAACAAACCCTGAAGAACTGTTGCCAGTTGGAATCCAAAATATTGAGCTGGATGAACCAAGGTTCTGACTCCATTTACATTCCTCTGGTACAGCAGGGTGGGGCAGGCCCAGAAACCAATCAGGAGACAAGTGTGGAAGACAAGTAGTAAATGGTAAATGAGCAAGGGAATGGCTTAAAACATAGAAGAGTAGAGGCTTCACTGACCAAGAAGTGGTGGAGAATGAGGAAATGCATAAAACTCCCGAAGTACTAAGTAGGCAATAGAACAGCATTGGCTCTCCTGGGTCACATGAAGTAGGAAGATTCTGATCACAGATGACTCTATCATAGCTTGAACAGTCCATAGTTCCCACCTCTGCCCAGTGGACCTGGTAGTGAAAAGAGAAGGGGATATTGCCTGAACCATAGGCTTTCTGCCTTGAGCCCCATAGTTCCTGACAGGAGGGGAATAAAGTTAAGAGGAAGTCAGTTCCTGAAATCTTCCGGTAGCAAAGCATCAACATGGTTCTATAATGCATGTGGAGTGAGAAACTTTCTCCCTCCGCCCTGCTTCTTCAGATACACACACTTTCATGAAATCTGACAGGTCTCCACTTACATTTTATATTTTCATTTTCTTGCAAAATGTTATTACCTGCCTTAGGCTGGATTATGCATTTAAATAAATAAGTAAACGGAAAGAAATCAGAACACTAAATCCACCCGGCGCCTTTCGAAAAAAGAATAAAGAAAAGAAACGGATAGTAACGTCGCTATTACTTCAGTGAAAACTGATTGCCGAAAGGGCACCTCCTGAATTGTAATTGAGTCAATGGATCTATATCGCCTTGCGATCATGAAAATGTGGATAAGCTATTATTTCTCTAACAGCATTCGCAATCGATATATTAAACAGGGATGCTACTTGAAGGAGGTACTCTGGCTTTGAAGGATGTCAAAGCAGTAACCAATTTGTTTTCCGTCCATTCATAAAATGTCAATTAGCACCAATTACAGTGGGAGAAGAAAATATTGGTTTCCAAATATGTTTCCTCCCTATAGTGCCTGAACATTGCTAAATGTCTGAAAGGTTAATAAAATTGCAACTTATTGCTTTGCAAATGCTTTGTTTCAAACTAATGCTGCTGACCAACTTTCTTCACTTAGCAAAATTTCTAATGCTTACTGACAACAATCATCTGAATATTTTTTATTACTTTTTAAAACAACAACAACAACACCTGCTGCAGTCAGTGAAGCATCAGGTCAGGGGAGTGAGTTGTGACAGTCATTTGGTTGCAATGTGGGCCTAGTTCTTGGTGAGGAAATCAACCTGTGTCTGGACTGTACTATTTCTGAACTAAGCAGAGGCTCCCATGGAGGAGTGGCTTGCCAGTGTTCAGCTCTCTGTAGGGATGGATGGATATGTCAATTTTAGTTTCACTCTTTTTCCAATATAAAGCTCGGTTCTCAACATTTCCACATCTGCTAGCTATTATTATTATTATTATTATTATTATTATTATTATTATTATTTAGCATGGAGAGCAACAGAGGAGCAATGTTCTCCATATTTCTGCGGCAAGTTGTGATTTTCTTTTAAAATTAACCAGCATTTCAGTGCAAATTTTTGTATGCGGTTTCACTTAATGTATATATACTTGCAAAACAATCTCACCTAATTTAATGCACTTTTGCGTGTCATTTTCACTGGTGTATGCATTAAATGCACACTTCATCCTAGTATATACATTTTGGAATACATTACTTGGCTGGAGAACATCACTGCAAAATTCAGAAAAGGGTAAATTTCAAAAGACGGTTGTGTTTTGGTTCACAACTTGTTTTAGAAAGTGCAAATTAGGTTAGTTTTCCTTTCAGCATGATCTACCCACTCTGGAAGAATGGCAGATGAAACTGATTGACTGTATGGGATTGGCAGAAATGACGAGCAGAATCCGTGACCAGGGAGAAGAGTAGGCAGAAGAAGACTGGAAAAAATTTAAGGACTATTTACAGAAATATTGTAAAATTAAGGAATGCTGAATGATGTTGGATTGAAATTGAGTGGTTTCTAGCTGTAATGATATAAAGGAACATGGATGAAAAAAAAGGGTTTGGATAGAAAATAAGGTGATATTATAAGCTGTAATGGTTTAAGTTAAGGATTTGCTGAAGAAATAATCTGAAATGGAATACAAGAAGGGGAGGTATGAGGAGGTCAGAGAAATTTGTTATTGAAAAGTATGTTTTATGAACTATATGGTTTTTTTTTAATCTCTTTGTTTTTTGTTTGTATAAAAAATTGGAAACTTTAATAAATATCTTTTTTTTAAAAAAGAGTTGGATATCTATTGTCAATCGGAATAGACAATGCTGAGTGAGATGGATTTATGCCTGCTTCAATATAAGGCAGTTTAATATTCATCTTTAACCTCAGAGGGTGAAAACCAACCCTGATATAGGTCAGCAGTTCTAGCTACATTATATTCTTCCTATGCCAAGGAGTTAAATCATGGTTTTGATGTTCAAGGTCAGGTGGGGAGGCGCAACTTCCAAGCATGGTTGAGTTCCAGTACTTATTTCCTTGGGGTGCGGATGGTGCTGTGGTCTAAACCACTGAGCCTAGGGCTTGCCGATCGGAAGTTGGGTGGTTCGAATCCCCACAACGGCGTGAGCTCCCATTGCTCAGTCCCAGCTCCTGCCAACCTAGCAGTTAGAAAGCACGTCAAAGTGCAAGTAGATAAATAGGTACCACTCCGGCAGGAAGGTAAATGGCGTTTCTGTGCATTGCTCTGGTTTCGCCAGAAGCGGCTTAGTCATGCTGGCCACATGACGTGGAAAAACTGCCTGTGGACAAACATCAGCTCCCTCAGCCAGTAAAGCGAGATGAGCGCCACAACCCCAGAGTCATTTGCGACTGGACTTAACTCTCAGGGGTCCTTTACCTTTACCATTACTTATTTCCTTCTCTCGCTTCTCTGGCTTCTTTCTTTCTCTAAACTGAGAATGGAGTGATTTTGATAGTCTTGAGTTGCTCAGCGAATTCAGCAACCTGAATACAGGATAATTGAATTAAGCTGTAGGACTAAGAAGACCACAGGTACATAGCAATGCAGCTCTAGAGAATGATGTGATGGTTTTACAAATCTAGGGACATAACGCAGTTGCTTCCTACAATATACTTGCTCTAGAATGCTATTCCACTGAGGAGTTTATAACTTCATTATAAAATGGCTTTAGCATGCCAGACATATTTGCAGCTTAATTCCAGGCAACGTCTTAATAGTGCCAACATTTCCACACACACCCCCACTATCTCCCAGTGAGGAGAGAGGAACTAAAAGATAGGAACTAAAATAACTATCCTTTGGAATTTGCACTTCTCTGAATTTTGAGAGGGAGTTCTCCAGCTAAGCAATGTGTACAAAAATGCATATATTAGTGTATAATTTAGTGAAAATAACATACAAAATGCATTCTAATTGCTTGCAAAAATGTGTACATTAGACAAAACTCCTAATAATTAGGAGAAAATCACACTAAAATATTGATGGGTTTTAAGGGCCTTTTTTAAAAAAATGCTGCAAAAGTGTGGAGAATTGAATCCAAGAGTGTAAAAATGAGAAACTGAAATAAACTAAAATTTACAGATTCACACACCCTTAGTGTTGATGTGACAAAGCCTATTCAAGTGAAGGCCATGTTTTCTGTTTTGATTTTCTTGGAAGTTACTGTCCAGTCAAAGATCACTGTACAGTGGTACCTCGAGTTACAAACGCTTCAGGTTACAAACTCCACTAACCTGGAAGAGTTACCTCAAGTTGAGCACTTTGCCCCAGGATGAGAACAGAAATCGTGTGCCGGCAGCGCAGTGGCAGCAAGAGGCCCCATTAGTGAAAGCACGCCTCTAGTTAAAAACAGTTTCAGGTTAAGAACGGACCTCCAGAATGAGTTAAGTTTGTAACTAGAGGTACCACTGTAATTATGAAACATGTTCTCAGCAATTATTCCATTATCTACCAAAATTGCTTGCTTTCAATTTTGATGAAACTTCCCCCAGATCACCCCCTGCCCTACAAAAATATTCACTTCAGCACCATTGCTTCCTTCTCTTGTGCTCTTTGCTTTGATGTGCCCAGTTAAGTAATACAGTGAAGATCCTTTATGAGGTGTGCATATGTATGCAACTTGCAGCTGCAGAATTGTGCTTTGGGCCTCATCCTGAGAGGGCTGAGTTCAAGTTCTTGCTGTGCTATGAAGCTTGCTGGGTGACCCTGGGCCAATCACTATCTATCAGATGCTCATAATTTTAGTTTTAAGTATGAAATATGGGAGAACCATTGAAATTTCCCTTGAGTGTTTTGGCAGCATAGTTGTGCAAACTAAGAAATGTGCCTGATTTCAGAATCAGACAAGTATATTTTGTCTGGTTCAGCATTTTAGTCAATTAGTCATTCCCGGTTCTTCTGTATGAAAATTGAAATCTATATGCCTGGACTACTGCAATGGTTATGCATTGCAACCTCAGGTCAGGGGAATAAAAACACAACGCTCTCTTCATCTTATTATTATTTAAACTTTATTGCTTGTTCCATTGGACAAATGAATAAAGCATTACTTTGTAGAAAGACTAAGAATGAATATATAGAAACCTACCAAGGTTATATAAGTATTGAGGCCGTGACAAAAATCAAACATTTCTCTTAATATGCTGACCACTGCTTAGTTGCGATAAAAGTATCTGGCCCTTAACTCCTCATTGAGTTGGCTGAAGTATTCCATTATTTTCAGTATCCTTGGATCTTTGCCCAGAATGTCCCATTAAATGGTTCCTGTTTATAGTGATTAAGAATCAATGTTTCCTCAAGAGAAGGTGTAGGCGAAAGTCAAATAAGATCTCGTCATGGAAGGGGGTGAGGGCTGAGCTTCACAAAGCTGGGGCGACTGCAAAAATGGACTGCTATATCACATTTGAATTGCCCATGGTGCTGCGATAGGCCCTGTCAAGAGATCTGGCAAGTTAAAATGCAACTCCTCTGCATTGTGATGCAGAGAGCTGACACTCACCTGATACCAGCTGTGACTTATTTCCACACTAGATTCTTGCTTGTCAACCAGTGTGCCGTGGCTTGAGGAACATTCAGGAGACACCTGGTGTCAGGATGCTGTCAGCGACTCCTGGCTGTTGCTTAGGAAAGTATAAAGACAAGGGAAGATTTCTTACCGTCTTTTTTTTATTCAGTATTTACAGGTTGTTGTTGTTTAGTCGTTTAGTCGTGTCCGACTCTTCGTGACCCCATGGACCAGAGCACGCCAGGCACCTCTGTCTTTCACTGCCTCCCGTAGTTTGGACAGACTCATGTTTGTAGCTTCGAGAACACTGTCCAACCATCTCATCCTCTGTCGCCCCCTTCTCCTTGTGCCCTCCATCTTTCCCAGCATCAGTGTCTTCTCCAGGGAGTCTTCTCTTCTCATGAGGTGGCCAAAGTACTGGAGCCTCAGCTTCACGATCTGTCCTTCCAGCGAGCACTCAGGGCTGATTTCCTTAAGAATGGATGCGTTTGATCTTCTTGCAGTCCATGGGACTCTCAAGAGTCTTCTCCAGCACCATAATTCAAAAGCATCAATTCTTCGGCGATCAGCCTTCTTTATGGTCCAGCTCTCACTTCCATACATCACTACTGGGAAAACCATGGCTTTAACTATACGGACCTTTGTTGGCAAGGTGACGTCTCTACTTCTCAAGATGCTGTCTAGGCCTGTCATTGCCCTTCTCCCGAGAAGCAGGCGTCTTTTAATTTCGTGGCTGCTGTCACCATCTGCAGTGATCATAGAGCCCAAGAAAGTAAAATCTCTCACTGCCTCCATTTCTTCCCCTTCTATTTGCCAGGAGGTGATGGGACCAGTGGCCATGATCTTCGTTTTTTTGATGTTGAGCCTCAGACCATATTTTGCGCTCTCCTCTTTCACCCTCATTAAAAGGTTCTTTAATTCCTCCTCACTTTCTGCCATCAAGGTTGTGTCATCTGCGTATCTGAGGTTGTTGATATTTCTTCCGGCAATCTTAATTCCAGCTTGGGATTCATCCAGCCCAGCCTTTCGCATGATGTATTCTGCATATAAATTAAATAAGCAGGGAGATAAAATACAGCCTTGTCGTACTCCTTTCCCAATTTTGAACCAATCAGTTGTTCCATATCCAGTTCTAACTGTAGCTTCTTGTCCCACATAGAGATTTCTCAGGAGACAGATGAGGTGATCAGGCACTCCCATTTCTTTAAGAACTTGCCATAGTTTGCTGTGGTCAACACAGTCAAAGGCTTTTGCATAGTCAATGAAGCAGAAGTAGATGTCTTTCTGGAACTCTCTAGCTTTCTCCATAATCCAGCGCATGTTTGCAATTTGGTCTCTGGTTCCTCTGCCTCTTCTAAATCCAGCTTGCACTTCTGGGAGTTCTCGATCCACATACTGTTTGAGCCTTCCTTGTAGAATTTTAAGCATAACCTTGCTAGCGTGTGAAATGAGTGCAATTGTGCGGTAGTTGGAGCATTCTTTGGCACTGCCCTTCTTTGGGATTGGGATGTAGACTGATCTTCTCCAATCTTCTGGCCACTGCTGAGTTTTCCAAATTTGCTGGCATATTGAGTGTAGCACCTTAACAGCATCATCTTTTAAAATTTTAAATAGTTCAGCTGGAATACCATCACTTCCACTGGCCTTGTTATTTGCAGTGTTTTCTAAGGCCCATTTGACTTCACTTTCCAGGATGTCTGGCTCAAGGTCAGCAACCACACTACCTGGGGTGTACGAGACATCCATATCTTTCTGGTATAATTCCTCTGTGTATTCTTGCCACCTCTTCTTGATGTCTTCTGCTTCTGTTAGGTCATTACCACTTTTGTCCTTTATTATGGTAATCTTTGTACGAAATGTTCCTTTCATATCTCCAATTTTCTTGAACAGATCTCTGGTTCTTCCCATTCTGTTGTTTTCCTCTATTTGTTTGCATTGCTCGTTTAAGAAGGCCTTCTTGTCTCTCCTTGCTATTCTTTGGAAATCTGCATTCAATTTCCTGTATCTTTCACTATCTCCCTCGCATTTTGCTTGCCTTCTCTCCTCCGCTATTTGTAAGGCCTCGTTGGACAGCCACTTTGCTTTCTTGCATTTCCTTTTCATTGGGATGGTTTTCGTTGCTGCCTCCTGTACAATGTTACGAGCCTCCATCCATAGTTCTTCAGGCACTCTGTCCACCAAATCTAAATCCTTAAACCTGTTCGTCACTTCCACTGTGTATTCATAAGGGATTTGACTTAGATTGTATCTTACCGGCCCAGTGGTTTTTCCTACTTTCTTCAGTTTAAGCTTGAATTTTGCTATAAGAAGCTGATGATCTGAGCCACAGTCAGCTCCAGGTCTTGTTTTTGCTGACTGTATAGAGCTTCTCCATCTTTGGCTGCAGAGAATATAATCAATCTGATTTCGATACTGCCCATTTGGTGATGTCCATGTGTAGAGTCGTCTCTTGTGTTGTTGGAAAAGCGTGTTTGTGATGACCAGCTTGTTCTCTTGACAGAACTCTATTAGCCTTTGCCCTGCTTCGTTTTGATCTCCAAGGCCAAACTTGCCAGTTGTTCCTTTTATCTCTTGATTCCCTACTTTAGCATTCCAATCCCCTATAATGAGAAGAACATCCTTCTTTGGTGTCACTTCTATAAGGTCTTGTAAGTCTTCATAGAATTGGTCTATTTCAGTTTCTTCAGCACCAGTGGTTGGTGCATAAACTTGGATTACTGTAATGTTAAAAGGTCTGCCTTGGATTCGTATCGAGATCATTCTATCATTTTTGAGATTGCATCCCAGTACAGCTTTCGCCACTCTTTTGTTGACTATGAGGGCCACTCCATTTCTTTTACGGGTTTCTTGCCCACAGTAGTAGATGTGATGGTCATCCGAACTGAATTCGCCCATTCCCGTCCATTTTAGTTCACTGATGCCCAGGATGTCAATATTTATTCTTGCCATCTCATTTTTGACCACCTCCAACTTACCTAGGTTCATGGTTCTTACATTCCAGGTTCCTATGCAATATTTTTCTTTACAGCATTGGACTTTCCTTTCGCTTCCAGGCATATCCGCAACTGAGCGTCCTTTCGGCTTTGGCCCAGCCGCTTCATCAGCTCTGGATCTACTTGTACTTGCCCTCCGCTCTTCCCCAGTAGCATGTTGGACGCCTTCCGACCTGAGGGGCTCATCTTCCAGCGTCATAACTTTTATATGCCTGTTGTCTTTGTCCATGGAGTTTTCTTGGCAAGGATACTGGAGTGGCTTGCCGGTTCCTCCTCCAGGTGGATCACGTTTGGTCAAAACTCTCCACTATGACCTGTTCATCTTGTGTGCCCTGCTCGGCGTAGTTCATAGCTTCTCTGAGTTCTTCAAGCCCCTTCGCCACGGCAAGGCAGTGATCCATGAAGGGGAGTATTTACAGAGAGAGGCTATAAAACCCAGCCTCTTGGATAATGGTGCTGTCCCAAGTGAATCTCCACCCACCCCATCTCTCCCACTTACTCATCCATCACTTCTATGGGTGCTGTTATGTGCCCTCTGTCTTTGAACTCTTTGCTCTCCTACTTTCAAGGCTCACTGGGTTCTGGGAGAAGGGGGGTTTGGAATGCTTTCTAATGACATGTCATCTTGGTGTTGCTCTGGCTCTCCCATGATTTCCCAGCTTCCCTCCTATCTGCCTCTGAGCGGCGACCTTCCTCAAACCCCTGTTGTAAATCTATACAGTCTTCCTCTTCCTCCTCCCTGGAAGGGTCAAGCTGGGGAGGCCATTCCACCATTCCTCCTCTGCCCAGTCCCTGACACCTGGGGGGGGGAGTGTCCTTTCATTAACTTGTAGCCCATCCCCCCCCTCTCTCCCCAGTGGCCATCCTTCCTTGAGTCCTCTTCCTCCTCCTCTCTACCTCCTAGTCGCATCCCAGATTCCTAATCTTCTCCCTCCCCTTGCTTCCCATTTCTGGTGCACCTATGTAGAGGCTTCTTCCACAAGCTCAGGGCAAGGTAGAGCACAAGCACATCTCGCAGAAGCTGGGTAAGAACAAAGCATGGCAGGGGAGGAATGTGGGAATCCCCTCTTCCATGTATTCTGTAATGGCATCCCAGTGTTAGTGGCTCCCACAGGGGAGCCACAGAAAGAATGTGGTTGGTCAAGGGAAAAATGGACTCAGAAAGGTTGAAAATGGCTGCACTAGATTAAGGCTTCTCTCTTCTGCCAACTATGTTGGTGGACCAGGATCCAGCTGTGCCAAATTTCATGTCACTGTCACTCTGGGTTGCTAATAGGGTCACTGCCAGATAGCTGAGAATGCCATGCTCTGAGAAGAATGAACTTCTTGGCGCTTTCTTGGAGCCCAAGCAAGGCACAGAGGTGGAAGGCGGGGCAAGCAGATGGCTAGCTAGCCAGCCACCACAGATGGAAGCTAGGCCTCAGAGTGGTTGATTGGGTAGCAAGTTGACCTGATGATGGACCCTTCGGAATCCTGAGGTTCTTGACTAGTTCTGACTTGACCAACTGCTGACACTGGGTCTGGTTGCATCCCTAGATAACATTGTGATGGTTTCCTAAATCTAGGAACATAACCCAGTGGCTTTCTGTGATGCAACTGTTTCCTTAGTTTTTGCAGAAGCTGGTGTTTTATGTTTTATGTACTGAACAGATAAATTTTGATGGCGATTTTTAAACAATGTTGTGTGTTTTGAAACTTGGTTGTAAGTCACCTAGGGAGTGCCCTGTGTTGGACAACTGTCAAAGTGAACAAGCAAATAAATAAATAAAATCTAGGACAATAGCAATTTTGAGATGAGCTGCAGCAAAAGTCGCACAGTGTTAAGTCAATTTGGTATGTTCCGCACTTTCATCTCCCATGGCTTCATTTTTACAGAGTTTGCAAGAGTAAACAATATATAACCCACCTGAAAATGCATTAGGCCAACAACTGAGATGAGGCAACTTGCTACAACCTTCAATATCACTTTTTAAAAAAGTAATAATGTCGAAAAGTATCTTCCTTCTATGACAATTTGTCAGCAATTTTTATGAAATGGCTTTCTTCCTTGTCCTCTCTCAATAGGCTTTATTTGCCCTTGATGGCAATAGTAGTAACTATATAATAATAATAATAATAATAATAATAATAATAATAATAATAGCATTTCTTACCTACCATTCTACAGATGATCCTAGGGTAGGTGACAACAATATTTTTAAAAAGCATTGAAATCCGTTAAAATAATTTGCAATCAAAGGAACAGAGTGGATCCTTAAAAATTGTGTCTTAGGTGTAAAAAGCCAGGGCAAAGAGGTGCACTTTCAGCATATGATGAAAACTATGCAATGAGGATGTTAGATGCACCTCCAGAGGAAAGGAATTCTAGAGCTTAACAGGGGCTGCCACAGACAGCCCTCTCCCAAGCTACCACCACTAGAGGGGAGTGGAACTAAAAAGGAGGACCCCCTTTATAACTAGCTGGGCTCCTCCATGTGACAGGCTCAGGCAGCAGTCCTCTCTACCAATAGACCTATGTACCTTTGATGAGGTCATGGCATTACTGAATCCAACTGGCTATGTACCACAGAAGCACCATCCTATTCACCGAAGCCATGATCAGTACTGGGCGTGGGGAGGTTTGCGTATTCTCGCAATTATTTATGCTTTTCTCTAGCATGAAAGCAGTATCATCATCATTCACAGCAGTATTTTGCAGATTCAGCACAACTCTTCTTAGAGCTCTGTATCAAAGGACAAAATCTAAGTTGCTTTTCTGCTGGGACAACAGGTGGAATGGGGTTGATCCACTGTTTCCCTTTTCTCTGTGTGTCTTGACTGGTGCTCAAGGCCAGGATGTTGATAACCACACAGGGACACTACAGACAAATGGATACCTTGTTGGTTATATTATCACACTAGTATGCTACTTTCTGACAGAAACAAATAACAGGGAGAGATAGGAAAACAGGAAGCTGCCTCATACTGAGTCAGACCACAGATACATCTAGGTTAATATTGTCAACAATGACTGCATTGAGCTTCTTTCCCTAACTGGAGATGCTGGCGAACAAACCTGGGGCTTTCTGCATATAAAACAGATGCTCAACCAATGAAGTATGGGAAAGAGAAGAATAAACAGTCCAAGCATTTCACCCTTTGGTTCCCTTCCAGCTCTAAGGTTCTATGATTCTATGATCTGTAAAGGTAGAATCCAGGAATGATGTGTCTTGCAGTTTCTCTCTACACTTTAGAGAGATCTGGCCATTTGGGCTGGAGCAGACAATTCAAAGTCCCAGACAAGTGAGAGACTTCTAAGGATCTGGAATGATTGGTGATAGGTGTTTGGAATGCACCACCTTCCAGTGGGGTTAATGATTCTGAGTGTTCTCCATGCATGTAGTGAGATCATGGTGTTAGCATTCTCCCTAATACCGTTGATCTAAGTACATTGCCTTGGCATAGAAGGCACATAAGCACCTCAAGCCACACATGTTCTGGTTAGAATGGAATGCCCATTTATATTATAACTAACATTTGGGCCTTAAAACCCACCACAGCCAATGCTTAAAGCTATGCCAAGGGAATTTAAAGGCAGCTAGAAGGGTGAGGTTACACAACTATTGAATTTCAAACCAATCTTCTAGGAAAGATGGATGGATTTACCACCCACGACAATCTCTCCAGTGTTTGGATTGGAGTGGGGATGGTTAAATGAGACATTTGCTGCTATCTGACCTTCATTTTTCATGTGGACTCCTAATTACATCTCAGGCATTTTCTCATATAATTTATTGTACTTGATTCCCCTGCCATTCCCATTCTTCATCGGATACTTTGCTTCTCAGGCATTGTTTGTCCTTAGCAAGGTCTCCTTTCAGATTCCTTTCTTGTTTTCTCTGAACTTCTCTTGGATCATATTCTCATGTTGAGACTAAGTCCCAGTCTGCCCAGAACTGGGCAACTACACTTTTGTGCATAGCCAATTTCTGCATCTCCCTTTCAGGTCAGGGGGGCACTCACTTATGGTTATTTAGAGCATGAATGTGGAACTTATGTGTATCTAGATGTTGCTGGACTTCAACTTTCCATCATCTTGGTGTTGACATGAACATTTTGGGTGAACACTGGACAGTGAGGCCTTGGTGAACATCTTAGATTCTTACCCAAGGTTCACCTGGCAAAAAGGGAGTAACATTCTCCCTATCCATTGTTGAGGAGCCACATGCTGTGACTATATCACATGCCTGGAGTCTGGAACGATGTTTCCCTAGCAGATATTAGATAAAATCCCCACTTGCACATACTTTCTGAATTCAGTTAGTTTAGTGAATTTGGTCTGCACTTCCTATAAGTTGTTATATTACCACATAGAACAATTATCCCAATGTTTTGTCTCATAAGTCTTCTTTTGGGCAGGGCCAGTTCTCAATGAGCGCATTCTGTCTCTTTCGGGTTAAGATCTGCACTCCACCCCCAAGACAGCTTTGTGAAAGCCCCGGTGCTGAAATTACTCTGTGGCTCAAAGTATAGCCTTGTTGGAACCCAGATTGTACCATTCAAAAGATACACACACACACACAAACGTATAGACTCAGTCCAACTTTATGAAACATTTCTGCAATCAATAAAAGCCGTGTTCCGCTTCTGCAATGCTAAGACTGACATTTAAAGCTTGCACGCAGTGACCTGTATAAATGATATTGCTATCTGTGCTATTGCTACTGCAGGGGAGAAAGAAAAGCCAGATCACTCATTGTTGGGCTAAAGATTGCACATCATTGATTTCCTTCCCCCACTCTCCCCCTCCCCTTCCATGTGTTAAAGAAGAGAGCAAAATATTCCGTGTCGTTGTATTTGCTATGTTAGGGAACATGTTGCAATCACTCCCGAGTGGTGGGATAGTAAATGAAAACTGATGTGGTGGTGGTTATATAGGGCAAAAGATTCCTGGTCAAGGTTTGTTGAAGTGTCAAGAACTCACATGGCTAAAACTAAGACCACCTACAGTTCTGTCAAGAGTAGCCCCAAGTGGTGAGGGCTGCAGGTTTGTGTATCTCCTACACGCAGAGATAAGGTAAAGGGTAAAGGGACCCCTGACCATTAGGTCCAGTCATGGCCGACTCTGGGGTTGCGGTGCTCATCTCGCTTTATTGGCCAAGGAAACCGGCGTACAGCATCCGGGTCATGTGGCCAGCATGACTAAGCCACTTCTGGCGAACCAGAGCAGTGCACGGAAACGTCGTTTACCTTCCCGTCGGAGTGGTACCTATTTATGTACTTGCAGTTTTTGGCATGCGGGAGCTCACCCCATTGCAGGGATTCAAACCGCCGACCATCTGATCAGCAAGTCCTAGGCTCTGTGGTTTAACCCACAGCGCCACCCACGTCCCACAGGCAGAGATAGTCAATGGAATAACCTCCAGATGTTTTAGTCAATGGGCAGGGATGATGGGAGCTCCAGACTAATAACACCTGGAGGACGTCCAGTTGGTTGACTATGTCCTTCAGTGATTTTAAAAGATGATTAGACAAATTTGTGGAAGATAGGACTGTCAGTGGCTACTAGCCATGTTAATTATGTTCTGTCTCCACTGTCAGAGGCAGTAAGCATCTGAATACCACTTTCTGGGAATCCCATGTGGGGAGAGAACAATTGCGCTCAGGTCCTGCTTATGGACTTCCCATAAGCACCTGCTTGGTTAGTGTGAGAAGAGGATGCTGGACTAGATGTCCCTTTGGCCTAATCCAGGAAGTCTTTCCTTATGCTCTCCAAATCTGACCACTGTACTATCAAGTTAATCAAATCAAATCAATCTTTATTACGGTCCAGAGACACAACAAATCGTTACAAAGCAATGCACAATTCATACAGCCTACCTCCAGGTTAAACAAGCATTTCGTTCAAAAGATAGGGATCATTGGTTCTTGCAACCACCAATAAAAACTTTGCCACTGCTAATGTTCTAGCGTTTGTCCGGTCTTCCAGTGGGAACCTGACATAGTGAACCTCTGATTTTCCCAGGAAAGGTACCAGCAAGGGTAATATCAGTTCAGCCCTGGCTTGCTCATATTTTGCACAGTGCAGCAAAATATGTTTTATGGAATCAGTGTCTTGAGCACACGAGCAAAGTCTGTCCTGGTAGGGAACACCTCTCAACCTGCCATCCCACACTGCAGAAGGAAAGACGTTTAGTCTGGCTTTGGTGAAAAGCCTTCAATAATTTGGTACTGTCAGGTTTTTAATGTAAGATGTTAACTTAAAGACATGTCCATATTGTACTCCTACTGCCAGCGGACTACAGACTGTGTGTGATCGAGATCACAAGTCACTGTGTGCATTATCCCATAATCTTTGCTTTAACGTCTTTAGGGCGCCTTCATAACCCAGGTAATACAGTTTGGCGGGGGTGACAGACCGGTAGATGTGGCTTTTCTAGCCATGGTTTTCTGCCATTTGCTGACAAACTCCTCATTGGTCAGGTGTTGGTACAAACCCTTCCCTAGATCAAACACTGAAATCCTGAGCCAATATTTTAGGGCAGCCCACCATGCTTAAGTTGAAATTGGGCATTCATCAGCTTCTGAGAGAAGTATGGAGTTGGGAACACAGTTGGGTATCAAGTTTATTGCAAGTTGATTTAGCAAGGCATGTCAACTTACCCTTCACCCCGAAAAACAAGGCAACTTAACAAATTGAAAAACAGAAAAAGCTTTGAAAAATGTATGGCAAAAACAAAAAACAACAGAACTGTTACATGTGTGTTTTTCCCTACCTTCTGATTGGTTTGGATTGCTATTTTCACTTGTTCAGGAAGCATTGCCCTCACTCTGCATTGACTTCAGTGGTTTAGATTGCTTATATGACAGGTCCAGGGAGTAGTGAGCTCACACTAAACTGGGAGTATTCAAGGCCTCCCAATGAGGTCAGCACATAGCAAAATCTGATTGTCTATAGCACTTAACCAGGCATTCAAATAATATAATTAGTAATAACGTGAAGCAGAAGAATGGAACAATGCCCAATAGCCCCACTAACCTGCATATATATGTCCATAACACGCCCTGGGGGGCCCCACTGCCCCTGGTATGAGACAAATCTCTCTGGGCGTTGTCCGGTGTTGTGCTCCCCCCAAGGATGGACATCAATCTTCATCCCAGAGTGCTCAGCGACACAGGTTGGATGATCCTGTGCACACTGTTAATCAGCAGAGTCTGCAGTGATGACTGGAAGCGTGAATGTGAGCATTCTTAGATTTATTTTGCAATATTTACAGGACAAACCGTAATGGCTTCTGCTCTCTTCTTCAGAGGCAGACAGAGAGAGAAAAATACAGTGCAACAGCACAACATAATGGAAGAGATAAGACGTAACTTCCGTCCTCAGACTTTCCCAGCTCAGGAAAGTAAGCTGCCATCTACCAATGCATAGATGTTAGAGAGTAAAGTCAATGGGGCACCCTGGTCTTTCACTCCATGCAGCTGCTAACTGCATGATTTGAATCCCCAAATCAGACTTAAGTTGTTGTCACATTTGCTACATTATCTCTGATAGGCTGGATTTCATCACTCGCCGCATGATCCCTGATTGGCTGAGCTCACAATAGAAGGAGGAGAAAGCCCTAACCATAGGGAAATAGTTAAAAGCAACAGGTGATCAGGGAAATAACAATGACAGTGGAAAGCTTTGGAAAGGGTGAATATACCCACACATTTCCATATGATAATTCTCCTCCTCCTCCAAATCCATTGTTTTTTGATGCAAAAACAGAAGTATATCTACAAGACCTAAGTTCGATAGTTTATGCTTTCCTGTTGTCTGTATTCATACTTTGGCTTCACACTTGTCTGAGTACAGGTCAGGCAGGAGCTGAGTCCCAGACACTGGAGAAAAGAACTCCGTTGTCTTGACTGCAAGCAGCATTGCATGCATTTTTGAGCAAAACACCCTCTCCTATTCACCCCACTGTGCCAAAGATTGCTTCTCATTTCAAGAAAATTAGAGTCATGACCTTTCACTGAAAATGGCTTGCTCAGTTTGGGGTGGCCACCTTTGTCCCAATCAGCAGGGAGCTGGTGTCCAAAATATGACCCTGACGAAGACCTCGTGGGGAAACTAAGGTCACGGGAAGGCAGAAAGATCAATGAAATACTTTAGCTCCCCAAGACAACTGCAGGAGGTGTCTGCAGAGTGGCAGAAAACTATCAATAGGAATCAAAATTTGAACATTTCCTAGTCTGCATTCAAAGAAGGTCACAGTAAGGGGGATCTGTGAACAGAAAACAATGAAGAGCGATTAGATTTTACTGAGCAGGAGGCATCAGCATAAGGATTTTTCAGATGTGAGAAACAGGGTAGAGCAAGGTAGGTAGCTGTGTTTGTCTAACACAGTCAAAATAAAAATTAAAAAATAGTCCAGTAGCACCTTAGAGACCAACTAAGTTTGTTCTAGGTATAAGCTTTCATGTGCATGCACACTTCTTCAGATAAGGGTAGAGCAACTTACTCATCACAGAAGGATGGGGTAAAAAACTATATTAGAATATTGAGTAAACTTTGAAAGTTATGTACCTCCTCCTCCCTCTTCCAGGACTGTTCCTGGAAAATCGGGACACTTGGAGTCTTGTTGCAAAAGTGAAGGAGGGTGCTTGGAGACTTTTCCGAAGCAGGAAAGGAAAATAAGAGGCATTATCACAGTTCAACTGCATATTCCAGCCGGGCAAAAGCATTCAAGAAGGCAAGAGCACAGGGCTGTTGAAGGGTGTGGTCTGAGAAAAAGGGGTGTAGCCTATGGGAGAATTCCAAGAGCCAGGCAGCAGACAACCTCATTAAGGCTCTGAGCCTGAGGTTCCCTCTTCCAGATCTGTAGTCCTGAAGATAATTTCAATAGGCAGCTGCATCCAGCCACTTCTGCCTTAGAAATATACCGGCACAAAATGTGTGTCTGCTGCTTTCAAACATTACATTTTTAGATGTACACATTAAAAAGGCTGTAACTAGCTTGTTAGGTTAAACATAGGAGGGTTAACTTGTGCCATTTCTCAGGGCCTGACACATTTCTCTGAAAGAATCATAATAATAAGCAATAAGTTGACACACACACATACAGCCCCCCTCCCCCAAAAAGAACACCCCTTTCAGAAACCAACAACAACAGTGAGAACAGCTGTGTTTTAAATATGCCATTTAGCATGGTTTTTTTTTTTAAATGCAAAGGTCCCTTGTTAAATATTTGATTGCTTCCCATGAAAACAGATTTGTGAGATGGAAAGGTAATTATAACCAGAAGAACTGCCCCTATAAACCTTAATGTTTTCACATATATCTGTGTTTTAGTATACAGTATACAGTATGGATAAATACTAACAGCAGGAACAAGGAGAGTGGAATAAGCAGCTCAAACACTTGTCCATTTGGGATATGAATCTGGAATATGTGATGCAGTCAAGGGGCAGATGGCCTACTTCTGATGACTCTTTGGGTGATGTGGTCACCTAAAGGGTTGTAGCTCAGTGTTGGAGCCCATGCATCACATGCCAAAAGTCCCAATTTCAATCACTGGCATCGCCAGGTAGGACTGGGAGAGACTTTGACCTGGAATCCTGGACAGCTGCTACCAATCAGTGAAAACAATACTGAGCAGGTGCACCAACTCTAGAGGTGCCTCCAGCCTCCTCAATGTTTGTTTTAAGGGGACCAGCCCCCCCAATCTTCAGGCAGACCTGAGTGCATTGCACACATGTGACATCACACATGAAGCGTGTGGTGCGTGGTGCAGGTTCAGTGGCTGGCTCCTCCAGAGTGCTCAGCTTACTGCATTGTGTGCTCATGGCGCATGGCCGCATGGCATCACCTGCATGCAATGAGCGCCATGCCCCCAATCTTGGAGGAAATCCAGTGCCTCTGGTACTGAGCTTGATGGTCTAACTCAGAATAAAACAGCTCCCTATGTGTAGAGCTAAATAGGCACATGATCTCTCACATCCCCCACCCACTAGATGTCCGCATGCTGACGTTGTCATCAGTTGAAGGGAAGCCTTCCTAGCTGGACATGTGAAGGCTTTGATGCAATGAGCAATGCCCATTGTGCAAGGTTCCCAACCCCTGGTCTAGGAGCTCCACCTGATGTTCATGTGTGTCTGTGCACATACACACAGAGAGAGACACTCTTCGCCAGCAGAAACATCCCAGCTCACTGAGGAAAACCTGACAAGATTTTTTTGCAGGAGGAACTTACATCTGTTCATGTTTGCTTATGCATTTTCCTCTAGCACGAAATGCCGAACCAAAGACCAATGTCTCCCTCATCCTTTCAGGATAATTAAGGGATATTTTTTTGCTGCTGTTACCATAGGGATCGTCACTAAGGAAAAGGAACATGCAGATAGGCAAGAGCAAAATTGTTGCCAAATTCACTCCGACTGAACATTCCCCACCCACCTATCGAGTACTTAGGTAACTGGAAACTGGCACCTCACAACTCTCATCTTTAAACGTATCCTAGGAGATAAACCCTCTGGGGCATTTCCTCAGAGTAAACCTGCATTCTGTGGGATCTTCAGGAATAAACTTAGGTGCACATACAACACACGCACATTACGCCTGCCTTTTCCTGGATGTGTGAAAGGACTTCAAACAGTTGAAGCGAAAACTGCCTTAAAATATTAAATCAATGAGTTCTGGGCTGGTTATGTCCACTGCTTAGAATCATAGAATGGTAGGGTTGGAAGGGCTATCTTGTCCAAACCCCTTGCAAGGCAAGAATCACAGTCAAGGGCGATGGAAGTAATTTCAGTGCTGGCCCTCTCATTAGACAAAGTAGCATGCCAGGAAAGGAGGCAGTGAAGGGACCCCCCATATATATATAAAGGTAAAGGGACCCCGGACCATTAGGTCCAGTCGTGACCAACTCTGGGGTTGTCGTGCTCATCTCACTTTATTGGCCGAGGGAACCGGCGTACAGCTTCCGGGTCTTGTGGCCAGCATGACTAAGCCGCTTCTGGCGAACCAGAGCAGCACACGGAAACGCTGTTTACCCTCCCGCCAGAGCAGTATCTATTTATCTACTTGCACTTTGACATGTTTTTGAACTGCTAGGTTGGCAGGAGCAGGGACCGAGCAATGGGAGCTCACCCTGTTGTGGGGATTCGACTGATATATATAGCAGTGCTTTAGAAGCCGCATTACAGTGCACCAGGGGATGACAACAGGGTGCAGCAGTCAGCAGCAACAAGCAGGAGGTTGTAGAAGCAGCTATGTGGATAGGTGGAGGTAATTATGAACAACCTGGAAAGGGGTGGTGCCAATTGGTCATCAGAGATGGCAGTGGCGTAGCAGGGGTTGCCAGTGCCTGGGGCTGTACAGATGGGGGGCGGGGGGGGAGGGAAACGTATAGAATATGCATGCACATTCAACTGCCTAATCTTCTTCTTCTTTCTTCTTTGGAGATCACTTGTAGCCAAGTAAGATTGTCTTCCATAAACACAGTTTTAACAGTGAGTCCATAAGTGACTGTGGAGGCCAGTTCTGAATCCACACGTCCTTCCACAGTGGGGACATACGTTTTTGGGGTTTAGGTTTGGGGTGGGTTTTTGGAAGACGCCTATGTGTGAATTTGTTTTATGTGTGTAGATCAGTGCACGCTGACCAACGTGCAGTCTTCGCAGTAAGGCTCTATTCCAATGGCATGAGTACGACGACATGTAGATTCTTATCTGCTGCAGCCTTCATCTGCCTTCACAGGCGATGTAACATACCACTTGTTATCATCTGCCTGTTCTGCCATTGAGGACTTCTTGGATCATTCTTAGTCTAGCTCCTCCCCATTGACTTCACCGCCTTGGGTGACACTGCTGGGAGTACAAGACTCCCGACGGCTTTGCTCACAAGGGTCATAGGAACGTGCAAGCCCACTCACCACGGCAAGGTGATGATCCAGTGAGTGATCCTTTTACTGCCTAATAGTGTCCATGTCACCCAGGAAAATGCAGCCAAAAAGATAAGAAGAGTCATTCCACTGTCTAGAGAGGTCATTTCCTGGTTCGCAAAGAGAAGCCATTTTCAATGGAGCCTGGCAATGGAAGCGCACAGCTGTATTGAAGCAGCACCGGGTGTTGAAATTTTGCAGCCCCTAACAATTTTGCACCCGGGGCAACTGCCCCTGTGTCTCCCCCCACGCTACACCACTGAAAGGAGGACCATAGGTCAATGGTAGTGTTCAATCCCTGGAATTGCTAAGCAGTGCCAGGAGATACCAAAGTCTGAAACCATGGAGGGATGGTGCCAATCCGTGCAAACTCAACTGAACTAGAAGGACTAGTGGTCTGATTCAGTATAAGGCAGCTCACCTGACTGCTGACTGCTGTTCCCCCTACTGGCCCACTGTGGTATGGCCTCTGGGAGCAATGCTACAATTCTGCTGCCATGACAAAGGAGCCATTGAGTGAAACTTCCAACGATATTTGCCACTTCCATGTGGTAGGACCATGGTTGTTCATAGGAATAGAAGAAGCTCTGTTAAACTGTGATACCTTGGGTTACAGCTGCTTCAGGTTGCGTTTTTTTGGGTTGCGGACCACCAAAACCTGGAAGTACTGGAACAGGTTACTTCCAGGTTTCGGTGGTCACGCTTTGCGCATGTGCAGAAGTGCCGAAGCACAACCTGCATGTACGGAGACGCGCAGATGTGGGTTGCGAATGCTGCGGGTTGCAAACGTGCATCCCTCATAGATCACATTCGCAACCTGAGCGTCTACTGTACTGGGTCAAACTGCTGTTCTTGGGAAAACAGGGAGTCAGATCCTTGGTCCATCTAGCTCTGTTTTGTTTACACTGACTGGCAGCAGCTCTGTAGGATTTCAGATGGTACAATCCCAGTCCTATCTAGAGCTGCCAGGCATTGAACCTGGGTCTTTCTACATGCAAATGCTCTGCAACTGAGCTATGGCATTTCCCAGTTCTTGCACAGGTGTGTACACTAACGACACAAAGAAGAGCCTTCCCGGGGTAGATTTTGGATTTGTCCATGCACAAAAATGGGCATGAAGTATTCACACTGGCATCTGAAACTTCTTCTGATGTTCACAGCATCCCTGGTTCACCCATCCCATCTTGTGAAACATCAGAGGATTAGACTCCTTTTGGGCAGGGGATTGTGTTAGGTCCTCTCTGGGTCTTTTTCATCACTGTGATTCCCTGATGCACAGCTCTTCATGACAGACGTGTTAAGCGAGGGAGTTCAATAGCCTAGTGCTAAGTCAGAATCAATAAAAATCAGCACAGCCAAAATATGTTTCTTCAGTTAAGCAAACAAATAAGCTGGGGTGGTTTGCTGGCAAGCTGCAGTCAACTGGACTGAGATACAAGGAGCATTCAAAGGATATGGCTGCAAAAAAACCAAAATAAAAACAAACAAACAAATATGAAAGATGTATACCTCTGTGCCACATGCAAGTATTCACTCAGATTGTGCACAACGCCACCCCCATCAAAAGAAACTGATCAAGGATTTTGGATTAGCCCTAAATTGAACAGACCAACATCCGGGGCCCAGATTGAGTCAGAGGCCAGCTCTGATATTTACAATACAATGTTTTTTCTTTAAAAATCATGCTAAAAAGTGCAGGTTGTCTTATACATGGATAGTGCACAGGGTGGACGTTTGATTGGTTGCTGCTGTTGTTGTCAGCGGCTATTGTGTGTGACATTGGTTGCTGCGTCAATGGGTGGCGTTGATTGCCTGACGCTCCGGCAAACTCCAAAAAAGCTCAACAACTCTGTGCCATCTCCCCCCTATTTTCTTAAATTTGAGTCCCCAAAAATAGGGGGCATCTTATAGACAGAAAAGTACAGTAAATAGTTTTATTTCATATATAAACATGTGGTTGGGAGGGAGCAGTTGAAGAAATAGACACGGCATTTCCTTCCTGCCCACCTGACTGCACTGCAGAGAGGAGGAATGAACCTTCCACTCACCAGGTGGACTGATTCGATACACCTGAATCAGCCCAATTTGATTTTGGGCTCTGGCCCAATTCAGTGCACATTGTTCATATTGTGTTCATCTAGTGTTCATATTGTTACAAAAGTTGGGTGCCTGCCCCCTGTCTGCCGAGTGGTGGCAAAATCCCATAGGGTCCCATGCACCCACACAGGGTCTCTGTCACTTTGGAGAATGGAAGACAGGGTGGCGCCTGTTGTGGCTTTGAATAAATACGTTTTATTCACCTATTTACATCTTCAGTCTGCATGGAGGAAGTCCAGATCCTTTGGTACGGACATTTCAAGAGGCAAAAGCCCAGGCAACCTTCAGCCTGCCTGCTCAAGATGGATCTCTGCTCCTCTTCCTCCTTCTTCCTCCCATAAATCCTTGCACCACCCACCCCCAAGCAGTTGCCCTGGCAACCTTCCAAATCCCCAGTTTCTGTTCACATCTGGGACAAGGGGAAAGGAGTTCGCTTGTATTATTAATGCCCCTCAAATGTTCTTTTGATAGCCATATTTTAGCCAGGTTGTTTTGCATAAGCTAGCGCATGAATTCCTTTGCAGCTTGCACTGTCCCTTCATATCACAAATAAGCAAAATCCTAGCATTTATTAATTTATAGGGTCCACCCTAAATCTATAACAACATGTTGCATTCAATGAGTTCACAATCTGTGTACTGCACCGTAACTCTACTACAGTGGTACCTTGGTTCTCAAACAGCTTAGTTGCCAAAGAAATTGGCTCCCAAACGCCACAAACCCCAGAGGTAAACATTCCAGTCTGCGAATATTTTTTGGAAGCCGAACATCCACTGCAGCTTCCCCTTGAGTGCAGGAAGCTCCTGCAGCCAATCAGAAGCTGTGCCATGGTTTTTGAATGGTTTCAGGAGTCAAATGGACTCCCAGAATGGATTAAGTTCAAGAACCAAGGTGCCTCTGTTTAAAGCATTTGTTTCATAACTTAAGATTTTTCACCTGAGCCCCATTCCATACCTCCCACAGCAGTAACTTTTGGGTGCCATTATCTCTTGCGCTCGCACACTGTGCTCTTACCCCTCCCACAAAACAGTTTAATATATTTTTTTTTTGGGGGGGAGACAATCTCATGTGGTGCCCAAAAATGAAGGCTTTGGAGCACTGCACCTCACTCTTATTTCCAAAACATGCTTTTTCATGGCGAGAGTGAGGTGCGGGTCATGTGACTTGCTCAGGAACGCATCCCAGATTTGGGGCTTGAAAAAGTTGACACATGACCTCCAGAACATTGTTTGCAAAAGCATGTGGGCCTTTATCTGAAAAAGGTTTCCTAGCCCTGGAACAAGCAACTGATTCCATTACAGTCTCTCCTATTAGCTATCTCACTAGCCTGTTTTCCTTTCTTCTTCTTCTTCCTGACATTTCATTTGATTTTCCTTAAAGTAGAAATTTACTTTGTGTCTCCCTTCCTAATACATTCAGTTAACCCCAATTAAACTCTGATATATCCGCAAACATAAATACAATTGAATTTATTTTAAAATAATAATATTTGCAATAAACATATTACGGGCAGTAGTGTACCAAAAGCTAGAGAACAGTTGCTCAGGTCTTCATGAAGGTATTATGTTGCTGTCCAGATCTCCTCAGTCTTAGACTGCACAGAAATCTTCTCCATAATGTTACATTCATACAGCTCTGATTCTCATCCAACTGTTACTGTGATTTCAGTATTTTCCATATCAAATTCTGGAGGCATTTTAGTCTTTGTTATCGCTGAGGAATAATAACAACAATAATAATCAGACTGTAGTAGAAATATATGCTAATCTCAGTTTTCATTCATGTTTTCATATTTTGCCTGACTGAAATTAAGAGAAAAATTGGAGGTTCTTCATGAAGCAAAATGTATTTGGGGGCTGTAGCTCAGTGGTGGAACATCCCGCTTTGAATGCAGGAGGTCCACACTTCTATCACTGGCATCTTCTTGTAGCGATGGTGGTGTCCCCTATCTGAAATCTTGGGGAGCTGCTGCCAATTATTGTGGACAAGCCTGACGTAGGCTGATGCAAGACAGAGGTGCCAGCTCCTGGGGGGTGAGCCCTTTTGCCCCTCCCGATTAGCATAGAGGCAAAGCACAGAGCCAAGTGCAGAGCTGAGCATGGCGTGGCTCCAGCAGCTGGCTCCTTCTTTTCTTCCTCTTCCTGCTGTGGAGAGGAAGGAGGTTGAAGCTGCCTCCTGCCTGTGTCAGTGCCAAGAGGAGGCAGAAGAGGAGCTGCCAGCCCTTGAGCCACACAGCTGTCATGTTTGGCTCCTCCCAATGTCCTGACATCATGCGCAAGACATTGCAACATCATATGCGCACCATTGGTTCCCCCCATCGCCCTTGCAAGCTGGCATTTCCAGCACAAGGCATCTCCCCCCCCTTTTTTTTTTTACTCAGAAGCCATGGGAGTTTTCCAAAAGCAAGTAAAATTACTCAGCGAATGGGATGGATTTGCACATCCTCGGAGCGAACTGTTTTGTCAGGCTTCAGGGAAGCAGCTCCCTCCCTCCCTCCTTCTGTCTGTGGATAAGCAGAACAAAGCAAAAATAGCCTCTTACCATTTAAAAAGATCACAGTGAAAGAACAAAGAGTCCATTCTTGGAGAAAAGGTGCTCCCAATTAAGGTTTACACCCGCTTCCCCCTGAGTCACTCTCATTTCTTCTTGCAACCTGATCTGCAACCACTTTGCTTTCTGTGCTGCCATCTTATCTATGCATCGTGACCTTAGGCTGGGTGGATGTAAGCTTTCCAGTGAGAGACAGTCAGTTACCTCTATCTCTCTCTCCCAGTTCTTCTCCTAGCAGTTCACCACCCAGTTTTTCCCAGCTTTTGCCTTCTGAACTATATCCCTTTGCAAACCACTGTTCCAAATCTATACTGTTCTACTGCTCCTGAGCAGCTTCAGGATCCTGATCAGGAGCAGGGGGAGGGGGAGGGGGAGGCTCTCACCATTCCACATCTGTGCAGCCCTCTTCAGCACTGTCCCTGACATGTTAGGACTGAGCTGTCAATTCTCCTGCTTCCTAGTTCAATTCTAATCATCTCTTTGCGTGCTGAGGTCCCCCAAAACACCCTTACCCCAATAACTCACACATCACACATAATTTTTGTTTAAGGTTTTTGGCATAATTTTGGCCACAACTTTATTAGCATACAAATTGTGAGTGGTTGCTTAGGCATTGGTTATGACTATCTGTCCCCCGCCCCCCGCCTTGGGGACAGCACTGGCTCCCGGATTCCAGTGAAAGCCAGTATGGAGGAACAAGTTCAGGGATAACTGGAGCTGCGACACAGACCCTCAGCTTCTCCCCGCATGCTCCTAGGGGCTTACACGGCCCAAACCCGATTCCAGGGGTTTGGACGAAAGGATGGTAAGCCCCTGAATTCCTTTAACAGAATTCCCGTGCAACAGCAGCATTGGAGGGGCAGGCTCAGCCAATCCATACCCCTCCACCAACCAATTTAAACCAATGCCTAACCGCCAACCTTACAAGTTGTGACGATTTGCTAAGCAGTAGGCAAAACCCAAAAGGCACACACTAATCAGCCAATTGGAAAAATTCCTACCAGGCCCCCGCACCAATGCGGACGACCCCATGACAGGCAAACAAGGTCAAGGCGCAAGCCCAAACAAGGGAGGGAGGGCGGGTGATCCGATGTCCACAGCGAAAGAGAAAGTAGCCTGCTGTGGACCCTGCTTAAATATCCTCTGATCCCACCCCTAAATTTGCAACATCAAATTTGCCCCAGCAACAACAAACACCAACCAACGCTGGCCCCTTAATTCCAACCTGCCTATTTACTACAGGGTGCTTTGTCCGGCCCCATCTGCAACACGTGCTCTCCTTTAGTGAGAACACGCTTTATTTGCACTAAACAGACACTGAAATAGAAACTGACTCTGTAAATCAGGGATGGGGAATCTGTGGCCCTCTGGATGCAACTGGACTTGGTGAGCACAATCAGAATACAAGTTGAAGTCTCTCAGGTGTTTGCCTTCTCTGTCACTCCAGTCTTCTCCAGCAGATGCTGTTGGACTACAATTCCCATCAGCCTTGATCAGCATGGCTATTGGGTGATGAAAGTCAGAGTGCAGTTACATCTGGGAAGCCACAGAATTCCCAACCCTGCTATAATTGGAGGCATTTGCTAGTTTTTCAGACCACAACAGAGTTTCAGACTTGGTTTAAAACACTCCACTTTAAACTTCTTGGGTGTTTCCTTCCCATTTTCATTCAATATGGGTGGCTATTCCCGTTTATGGAAACTTGGAAAGTTCGTTTATAGGCTTCTGTGGATAGGAGAGAAGGAAATGATCGAAAACCACACATGTGGAAATAAAATGCCTGATTTGTCTTTGTGTACTGATGCAAATCAATGACTCCAAGGAAGGAAGAGTAATGGGAACACTGGGAGCAATCAGCAGCTATTGTGACGGACACTTTTATGGTTCTCCATAAATATAATATGCAGCATAATTTGCGTGAGAATCACATTGTTTCCTTTTTTCTGCATAGGAAAGTATCTGTGGGTTGTTGAACCAAGACCAGAATATGTTAGGGAAATCAGAAGAAGCAAGTTAAGTCCAGATGTGCGTTCATGAATCTTAGCATTTTTGTTAGGGAGATTTCAGAGCTGGTTTATGCATGGCCCTCACTCGATGACTGCAGTGTGCAACATGCTAGTTCTTATCATGTGTTTTTACCTGATGAAGACTGAAACAAACTAGTTCTCTTCTGTCTGAGCCTTTGGATTGCAGGTGGAAGGAATGGCCACATTGCCCCTGCCCCATGAAGTCCACACTTAGAATCATAAAATCATAGAACTGGATCTTGAGGATTATCTAGGAATGGGAAGGGACCTCTGCAAAAGAGAATCTAGACATGTATGTTTGTGCACATGTTCCTGGATAGTAAATTTACCTTAAAGGGGGGTGGGGGTAGTATTGTCTGTGTGAAGTCCGGTTCCTCCTTACAGGAGGTGATAACTAGATCATTCTGGCAAATGCAAAGATTGGTGTTCTGATTTTTCTGTCTCCAGATATTAGGGTCAGGATGTTAGCTGTTCTTTCTTGGTCACATGTAAGATAGGGACTTGTACCGGGGTCAAAGGTAATTCACAAGGGATTTGTTTTATGTTAAACTTATTTCAGCTGCACTGATGCCATGATCCATAGAAATAAGCCAGGTAAACATTCCAGACTATCACCCATAGTTTCACCCTCTCTAAAAGTTGAGGGGCGCAATTTACCGGTATTTATTTCATACAATTTACACAATGTTTGATTGTAAAACAACGACATTCAAAGCGGATGACAAAAAAAGATAAAACAATACAATTTCCACTAAGAAAAATCGAAACTCAGATCAACGTTCTAAACATCTAGGTAGGCTTGTCTAAAGAAAAATGGTTTTAGCAGGCTCCCCAAGGTACACAGTGGATGTATCTGTTTGCTATCAATCTGCAAGGAGTTCCAACGGTGCTGCCATACTTACAAATGCAATTCTTTCTGTCTATCTCTTTTGGCGAAATATCACATTCTGTCTGGTTTTCATGAACTACAGGAAACCAGAGGATTGCTTTCAATTCATGTGTGCAGATTTTCTTCTAGCGGAAGCGCTCAATGTAGAAATGCATGTTGACAGCACACAGCAAGCTTGTTTTGTATATCTTCCTCTGGAATTAGGTGTTTTGCGTGCTCACACACAGGATTGCGATAAAAGTTCTGTACATTTAGCAATTCCCATCCAGATAGGCTTTTGAATGTTATGGCTGAAGTTATCACCCCATTGGCAACCAGAGAAAGATTACAGCTGCGAAGGAGAAGGTGGAAGTGGGTTCACTTGCATTATACATTTCTATTTATTCTCGCGTTTTGCCTACTGTCTCTAGTGCCGAGGAGATAAAGAGATTGAGATTACTGATCCTCAACCCACCTCCCAACTGTTCTTACAAATCTATTACTAGGCTGATGGGCTCAGTGAAATAGAGAAAGAAATAGAATCGTAAAAAAAAGAAAGAAATGAAAAGAAAAAAGCCCTATGTATTCTCATTTATATGAGCTCCGTTGGGAATGCAGGTAACATCAGTAATTGTTTATATGGTGTCTATTTGAACATTTCTTTCTCTCTCCAGCTCTTAAATGATCCAGCTTCCCCTATTGGAATGTGGACTCCTCTGCAGCACTTCAAAATCCCTCAGGAATCGGGTGCTACAAAGTATACGGAGGAGGATTTATATATATATGGAATCAAAATAAGCACCCACATTATGTCATATAATATATAGCATTGCTTGCTGCAAGCCTGATCTGTCAAGTTTTTTAAACTTTCATTTCAGCCTTAGCTGCTAAGCCAGTATATGAGGATGTAGCACTTCAGGGTTCGGCTGGAGCTCATATGATTAAGTGTTTTTCCATAGGAAAACAACAACAACAACAACAACAACAACAACCCTGCTGCATAGAGAACTAGCATGTGTAGGAGAAGGGCCCTATCCTGATTTCAGGATCTTAACCCTCGCAATCATTCTCCCAGTAGGAACAGCAACACACACACACACACAAATAAAAACAATGGATGACATGATCTTTCTTCTGGGAAGGCTGGAAGGATTGGTTTCAACTGAAAGGGTGGTTTGTTTGCTTTTTAAAAAAAGATAGATTGACAAGAAATTAGCATGATCCCCAGCATAGAATTGAAAAGCAATACTTGGAACAGAATATTAATGCATACAACATCTTTTTATATACTCGGAGTGGGGGGACTCGCTGGAACAGTGGGGATTGGCATTTTCATGTTTATATCCAATGAAGCTGAATGTTGGAGGAATCAGGATAGATATAAGAAAGGACTTATTCTCACGTCACAGAGTTAAACTATGGAACTCACTGCCACAGGAGGCAAGGATGACTCCTGGATGGCTTTGAAAGAGGAATTTGTGGAAGATAAGGCTGTTAATGGCTATGAGTCATGATGGCTATGCTCTGACTCCACACTCCACACAGTAATGGTTCAGATGCTGGAAACCACAGCAGGAGAGTGTGGCTTGCACTCAGGTTCTTCCCATATGCATCTGGGTGGCCACTGTGAGAACAGGTTACTAGGTCAGGTTACTAGGTTAGACAGCCATTGTCCTGATCCAGGAAGCTCTCCTCATGCTCTTGTATTCATATCTAATATACAGATATTTGTACACAGTTTTGCCTAATGTACACAGTTTTGCGAGCAACTGGGCAGTCTTTACCCAGGGGTGCAAGGGGTGTGGGGCACCAGGTGCCCGCCGCTGAAGCTGTCTAAGCTCTTAGTTATCTACCTGTTATGAAATAATAATTTTGATCAAGCTAGAAAAACAAAATACATAAATACCTAGGTATTACCGAAATGTATACCTACTGTTTCACTAAAGGACTTTCAACTTTGTGTGCTCATCTACTAAAGACATGCCGTGCCAGCGGCAGTGCCTGTCATTCACAACAGCGGTGCTTGTCACTCAACAGCAGCGCTTGTCCTTCTCAATGGCGCCGTGCATGTGAAATTAACTCTTACATCAAAATATTACGTTATGTATTGTATTGAGCTGCTATGCGGCAGCGGCACCTTTGACACCTTTGGGGGCAGTTAAACGAAATTTGGGGGCACTGGGCGGATCTTTGCACCCTGGAGGCACATATGCTAAAGACGTCTCTGGCAAGCAATTTCCCATAATAGAACGAATCTTTGTACATTGCTTTATATCAATATGAACATCTTCTGTGTGGTTTTAAGGAATGGACATTTTCCCCCCCGCTTGCATTTTTCTGTTTGGAGAAATGCATTGTGTGTGCAGATTTCAAGGGATAGTTTCATTTCTGTGTGTATACTCGTTCAGGAAATGTGCACTTCTTTGGTTTGCATTAAATTTGGAAATAAATGAAAGACTAATCCATCTTGGTTTGTGCATTGGCTTGGAAAGAATGAATTATCTAGGTTTGCATTAGCATGGGATCCAGGCAACTTTCACCCCTACACCAGCACTAGGCTATGCTGGAACCCCAAAGGGAAGATAAGCCCTCTTACAGTGATGTAGTGTGTGGGTGGGCAGGGGGGTCATGGCCCCAGGCTCAAAATTCTGAAGGAGTGCAACAAGGTGCCCCCATGCAGGCACTGGATTTTGCAGGGATCCCAGTCCTGCCCCAGCGGCAGAGTAGCCCAGGACCACAGTGAGCAGGAGCAGACAGAGGGAGAAGGGCAAGGGGTGCCCCCAGTGCAGCCCAGCCCAGTGCTCCTCTCTGCAGGAGTTGGGGGATTCCCCCACCAAGGGCTGTGTCAAACAGCTGAACTCGTCAGCAGCTTGCCCGCCCCGGACACCAGCAACCCACGTTACGCTGCTCTCCTCTGCCTCTGGTTCCTATTCATAAATGCTCACACTTGTCAGGCCCTGCAGAGTTAGAACCATGAATGGGGGGCGACCCAGTTCCTATAGTTGATATGTTATAGAGAGCCTCTGGATTGGTCAGTCTTGGTATAAATATACCAAGCTTTTGACTGTTCCTGATTAACCGAGTAGTTCATTCCAGTTGATGCAACTCAGGGTCCTCAGGACACTGAACTAATAGTGTCAGTGGTTGGAGGTGGGTGACGTTACCCGCGGTTTTGGTTAGACTCCAAAGAGTTATCTAATATAGCCCTTGCTGGGCTCTCCTCCCCTGGCCTTGGAAGCTGTACAACCCACGCAACTGAGCTAAAGAGGGAACCCAAACAGGGCTTTAACATTTGCATATCCAATCAATATCCACTGATGTTAATGGTAAGGTTTATGCCGGGACAACTATGCTGACAAGAACAGATTTCATTTTGCGCTCTGCCTTCCTGCAAGCGACGCACATGACCTTTCTCTGCAAGCGATGCGACAGCGACCAATTTTGACACAATCCATTTTAAATAGACTGCAGGGTTAGGGAGTTTGCAAAAATTGTTCCATAAAGGACATCCTTTATTGTCTGCAGCTGAAGAGGCTGCATTCTAAAGGATGCGATGGGAAAGCAAACACAAACCGTTATCAACCCAAAATATTTCAACAGACAGAGATAAATGCTCTTGCCCCATCATTTATTTAGGACTCTTGGCACATCTATATTTATGTGCATCAGTGGTCGGGGGCAGGGGGAGGCGAGAGTCCCATAAAAATAAATATTGAAAAAGTAATCACCTGAGGTTTGACACATTGAAACCGGTGGTTAAAATTAGTATTCTGTAGCTGCCACACCATAATGTGTGTGATTGAATAGCTGTTGTTATTGGAACAAACCGATTTATCACCTTCTGCAAGGTGTAAAAGTAAAATCAAAGGCGGCGTAATAAAATCTTATATGGCCAAAATATAATTTTATTGGGTTCTTTGTATACTGTAACATTTCTCAACCAGAAATTGAATGTGAAAATTAGTTTGGTGAATTAGATTTTCCACCAGTTCATGGTGGGTCAATCAAAAAATAAAAATCTGGATGACAGACAGGTGAGGCAATGCCATTTTTGAAGTGTGTGTGTGTGTGTGTGTGTGTGAGAGAGAGAGAGAGAGAGAGAGAGAGAGAGAGAGAGAAATTGAATGCATCATGCTTATGATAACATTATAGATTCCCATTAGCATGCATATCTGAGACTACTTTCCCAACCCCACTATTTCCCATCTTGACTATGGAAAGCCTCAGAGACATAATTCCAAATGTTGGAATGCTCATCCATGTTACATTTTGAAATGTTTACATTTTGGTAAGTCAGAGCATTCATGTTCTTGGGCTCACAATCTAAAGTGCTAGACCTTACACCAGTGGTGTTTACAGCATGCAGGGCAGGGATGTGTGACAAATTCAGTTCTGTCTGCATTCTAATGAGAAGAGCCATCTCTTATATTCTAGCTCAATCACTGAGATCCGTGGCGTAGCAAGGTCAGGTGGTACCCGGTGTGGAAAATTTCTTGTCACACCCCCCCCCATTGATTTTTTTTTGGCCTGCAAACATGGATTGACTTCATTTCATATTTTTGTCACCCCGCTATGAGGTGACACCTGGGGCAGCCTGCACCCACTGCCCCCACCTTGCTCTGCCCCTAACTGAGATCATCTGCAGGACGATGGCTATGGTCTACCTCCACAGATGAAGGACATAAATCGGACATCAAGAATCACAAGACAGAGAAACCAGTAGGAGAACACTTCAATCTCCCAGGACATTCTATACAAGATCTCAAAGTAGCTGTTTTACTACAAAGGAATTTCAGAAATAGACTGGAAAGAGAAGCTGCTGAATTGCAACTCATTACCAAACTTAAAACCATGGAGAGACCTGGTCTGAACAAAGACATTGGATTCTTATCTCATTATACATGACAAAGCCATTTTTCACCTTCTCACCCCTTGCTTTTTCCTGTAAGACCTATTGCAGTCGTTAAGAGTCGTCAACAGGCTCATCACAGCTATCTGCCAATCACCCATTCCCACCACCCTTCTGAGTAATACCCCTCCCCACCTTCTCACTATATAGAAGGATCTGGCAACTTCTGTTTCAAGTGTATCTGAAGAAGTGTGCATGCACACGAAAGCTCATACCAAGAACTAACTTAGTTGGTCTTTAAGGTGCTACTGGAAGGGAAAAAATTTTTTGTTTTGACTATGGCAGACCAACACGGCTACCTTTCTGTTTCTGAATACTAGTTCCTGGAAACCACAGGAAGGGAGAGTACCATTGTGTTCATGTGTTGCCCATGGGCTTCCCATCAGTATCTGCTTGGCCACTGTGGGAACAGAATGCTGGACTAGATGGGGCATTGGCCTCATGCTGCAGGCTATTCTTATGTCCTCCTCTCCTTTCTCTCCTACCTTCTTAATTTCACCCGTATTCTCCCCCACTCATCCAATGTCTCTACTTTCCCCTAGCTGATCATCTTGTCTTTGCCACTGTCCTTCCCTCCTGCCCCTGGACTGTGAAAGCCACTATGTCCCTTTTCATCCCATTATAGCTGTGATTTTGCTGCTCTCCCCATTCAGCAGAAGTTGAGCAATCTGGGAAGCATTTAGTGGTCTCCGATGAAGACTGAATGGCCTTTCTGCCCAGGAAAATGGGCAAATGGTTCATCCCTAGATAATATGCTTCTTTATCTGAACCATCAGCTGCAGCACACTTTTATCTGCGTGAACAATCGCGAGCATCGCATTAGCCTTTTAATGAACAATGTCTCCCGTTAAAGGCTCTGCTCTGACTAATTCCATGTCATTTATGATTTGATTTATTGGTGAATGCCAGGGAGCAGTTACCCAAGAGAATATGCACATCTCTCTCTTTTTTTTCTTTCCATGAGTCACTATGTCATGGTTTAATAGGTCACAGAGCTAAATTACAGACTGTCACAGTCAGAGATGGAGAAAGGAATAAGTGGCAGGAAAAGATTCACAGAACCCAAGAGTTCAAAGGGATCTAAAGGTAATCTAATCCATGCACCTGAAAAAGGTATGAAGCACCAGACCAATATATGTCTCATAGCAAATCAAGAGGGCAGGTACTACCTATAGTTCTTTACCATTTATTTCCACCACTCTATTTTTATTCAAACAATTCTGAGCAGCTTAGATATGGTGGTCATGTCCACCCAGGCAGCTTACAGGACAGCACTGAATATTGTCAATTTGGTCCTTTCCTGCTGCATACAGCAGTGGATATGGGCTCCTGAAAAGCCTTCTTCAGTCATCAGCTGTGGAGTTCTGCTATTCCAGGGTGTATGGTACCTGTAGCTCTCCAGATGTTGTTGAACTGCAGCTCCCAGCATCCCTGATCAACAACACTTGAAGTGTCACAGCTTGGCCATCCCTGCTCTATTTCTATTTTCATAGAGGGAATCATGTTATTCTGTTGAGAAGAAGTCTTTCCCAGTATAAATAGTGACTGCCATTTTTACAGTGGTTGCCCCCCTGCCCCCCACAATGCTAGAGGACTGTAGTAGATGGCATGGTGGGACTCTGCTGCTCACCTGAGCTCGCTCCAGATAAGTGTTGCATAGCAGAATGGAGAGGAGTAGAGGTAAGTAAAAAGCAAGGTTGGTGTGGTGCAAATGGAGCTAGCCTGTTGCCCCTGCTGCTGTGTTTGCACTGCACTCACTGCCCCATTACCTCCCTCTTCTCTCTTCCATCCTGGTATGCAGCAGCATCTTAGCAAGGGGGGTGGGTCAGATGAGAGGCACAGCACAACTACATGGTCAGCTATTGGTTATGGGTGATTCAAAATGTTAGCCAGGTTGTCAACAACTAAAAAGCTCTTAATCACAAATTCAGAAGTTCTGCTACTGACAATGCTAATAGTTAGCCCCCACTCCTGGGAAACTGTTGAACTTATCCTTTCCTGGAAGAAATCTGGTGAAATGTTCCCTCCTGAATCTCTGCCTGCAGATAGGGTGGAGAATTATACTGAGTCCAACCATTTGGCACAGTATTGTCTATACTAGGGATGTCCAACAGGCCAATCACGATCTACTGGTACATCCCTGGGAGGTTTCGGCAGATCGCAGTCGATCGCTGGGTCTATTTCCTTGGTGTTCGGCCCTACCCCCTCACCCTGCCGTCCATTGTTGCACGATCTGCAGAACAGAAGACAGAGTTTACTCAGCGAGGCTGTTTGTTTCCCCAGCGATCTGTTGGTGAGTGGCTGTTCCCCTTTCTCCCTTGATCTTAGGCTTGAATCCTCAAAAACCAGGAATTTCCTTTGATCTGAACCTCCCAAAAGGGGGTAGATGACTGCCAGTTTTTAATTCTGTGAGTAGATTGCAGTCTCTTGGGAGTTGACCACCCATCTATACTGACTGGCAGAAGCTCCCTGAGATTTCGTACAGAATTCTCTCCCAGCCCTATGTGGAGATGCTGGGGATTGAACCTGGGACTTTCTGGATGAAAAGTAGATGCTCTGCCACTGAGCCACTTGCAGAGGGACAGGGGTACGGGGGGAGTGCACTGCCCCCTGCGGCACAATCCCTGTGGGGTGCCAGTACGTTTCCAAGCACAATTCAAAGCCCTAAATGGCCTTGGTCCTGTATACCTGAAGGAGTATCTCCACCCCCATCATTCTGCCCGGACACTGACGTCCAGCACCGAGGGCCTTCTGGCAGTTCCCTCGCTGTGAGAAGCGAAGTTACAGGGAACCAGGCAGAGGGCATTCTTGGTAGTGGCACCCGCCCTGTGGAACGCCCTCCCACCAGATGTCAAAGAGAAAAACAACTACCAGACTTTTAGAAGACATCTGAAGGCAGCCCTGTTTAGGGAAGCTTTTAATGTTTAGCAGGTTATTGTATTTTAATATTCTGTTGGAAGCCTCCCAGAGTGGCTTGGGAAACCCAGCAAGATGGGCGGGGTATACATAATAAGTTGTTGTTGTTGTTGTTGTTGTTGTTGTTGTTGTTGTTGTTGTTGTTGTTATGGTTGCCCCTCCTGCTCTGGGCACCACGGCCCTACAGGCGGTGCGCCATGCCCCGGGACGTGTGCCCCTCCCCCAGGATGCACATCATGCCCCTGCGGGCAGCATGCCACACCCCCGCCTGCTCTTCACCCCCCCCCCCCCCGGTGCTTGAAGCTCTACCACTGCACTGAGCTATGGGCACTTCCTCAAATTGAGAGGCCATTTCTTCACATCTCTTTTGACCTCTGTGTGCAGATCTGGGATAGAAGAGTTGCTAGTAGCTTTGGTATGGAGGAAAAAAGTTTCTTTAACAATTGAAACCAATTCATTGGATGTCAGAAATATTTATTTTTGTTTGTCTCTTTTCTATCAGGGAATAATCTTTATTGCAGCTCCCCCCCGCCTCCCCCCCCGTACACATATGAAAATATAGAGGAAGAGGAGAGAGAGACTTAGTCAAATATACTTCTCCTGCCTCTGCAATGATGCTCAGGTTGCTTTCCAGGATTCCACGCTATCAAGCATTCAATCACAGAAAACAGGCCATTTGCAAGCTGCTATCTGCCATTTTTATTAGTGCACCGTACCGTACATTGTTAGTTTATGATGCCTTACGAATTGAAATATTAAAGGCTGCACTTCAGGAAGAGGGGTGGGTGGGAAGCACTGGCGAGGAGAGTCACTTTTAATTATATTCTCAAATGAGGCAGCTTGGAGGAGACTGACTGCAGCTTGACAGGCACAGAGTGAAACAGGGTACCATGGTAAGAGCACAAGAACACAGGAAGAGGCTGATGGATCAGGCCAATGACCCATTTAACCCAGCGTCCTATACTCATCGTGGCCAACCAGATGCCCCAATAGGAAGTCCATAAACATGAGTTTAAAGTGCATAAAATATCATTTCCGTATGCATTGTGCATACAATAGACTAAAAAGAGATTAAATACTCATACCAACTTCATAAGCATCTGGTTAAAGGTAAAGGGACTCCTGACCATTAGGTCCAGTCGTGGCCGACTCTGGGGTTGCGACACTCATCTCGCTTTACTGGTCGAGGGAGCCAGCGTACAGCTTCTGGGTCATGTGGCCAGCATGACTAAGCCGCTTCTGGCAAACCAGAGCAGTGCACGGAAACGCCATTTACCTTCCCACCAGAGCGGTACCTATTTATCTACTTGTACTTTGATGTGCTTTCGAATTGCTAGGTTGGCAGGAGCAGGGACAGAGCAACGAGAGCTCACCCCATTGCGTGGATTCGAACCACCCACCTTTTGATCGGCAAGTCCTAGGCTCTGTGGTTTAACCCACAGCGCCACCCGGGTCCCCAAGCATCTGGTTAGGCCTGTCTAAAACATTTTTAGCAGATGCTAAAAAGAGTACAATGAAGGTGATTACCTGATATTAATAGGCAGGGAGTTCCAAAGTTCACACTGTGAACACCATTGCTATCAATGCATGTCCCTTAAAATTAAACATATATGTTAATATAAACCCTCCAGGGGTCCAAATTGGTATCCATGTGAAACTGAGTATGAAATATGTTTGAATGTAGCCAGGACAATGAGTTTAATAGGTCCTATCGCATAAGGCTGAAAAAGGTTCCCAATGTATGCAATATATCACTGAGGGCCATTGAAGTAAATCAGGAGATAAGAGCTGGAAAGAGTGGTGTAAAATGTTACTCTTCTTCTAACCTTCTCTCTCACCTGTTGTAGCAAGTAGGAATCTAATTTTGTCAAACAGTGCCACAACATTGTTGAAAAATTGCTCAATACTGTAAAAAATCTTCCTTGAAATGGTGATAAGTTTTGGCTCAGCCCTGGCTGATATTATTTTTTCTCTTCTAAATGCAAATCTGCTCCTAACTATGTTGTGTGCATGCATGTGTGTTGTCACAGTCTCAGAAAAGTTTCAGCTTAGATTACAAATGTCTTCTCTAAACTGTTCTTTTTGGGGGGCCTGCTAGATGAAAGGCTTTTGATTAGTACAAAGAACTGCACCTTTTGAAAGACGTATGAAAATTGGTATTCAGTGAATTTTGACAGTAGGCACAGATGAATTGCTAACAAAGACCCCCACAGTTAAATATTGCAACACACTTATGTAATGAACCAAAATGGCACATGATATGTCAAGGGGACGTGCAATTAATTCATGCGTATCTCCAAAAAAGAACGAGAATCTGAATTAGCATTTTGAAGTGTTCACATGCCGATGTAGAACCGCATCGACAGAAGCAGGAATTAACTTTAATGGCTGTTCTATCTCTGGGTGTCAGAGAAAGTAATTTACATCTTCTCCAACTTTGTTCCAAAGGAAATGAAGATTGCTTGGGTCAAAAGATTCTCTTTGCTGCTAATCCTTTTTCTTATGTGGATTCTTTTATCTTTGGCTGGCAAAACAAAGCGAGCGTACTTGGAGTCAAATTCAGGCCTGAGTGGTAGAAAGACCAGAAAATTTGTTGCTGCTTTTTAATCAGCATCTTCAAGATATTGGATCTTCAAGGTGGTTTCAGATGGGTTTCATGGCAGGAAAGCAAAATCTAAGACAGTTGTTGCTCACATCATATCACAGCACATGCTGCTCACATCAGACAACCTTGGGTTTTGGGGTGATAGCTATGACCCTAGGTTTAAGTATCACAGCACATGCTGCTCACATCAGACAACCTTGGGTTTTGGGGTGATAGCTATGACCCTAGGTTTAAGTACCAATTGCTCAGTTTGTGAGCGGGGTGCTTGTGAGCTGTCACTTTTCTTTCTTTCTTTGTTAAATTTGCTAATAAGAATGAAAATAGAAGTTTAGCAGAGGGGGCACCATGAGAGTTCACCCCTCCCCAGACTGAACTTTGCCCAGGATTCCCCTCAAACTTGGCACCAGCCCTGAAGAGGATGCCAAGGGGAGAGAAAGGCATCTGTCCTGTGTTTCTTTGCAGTGAATTTAGGAGGACAAGACTCTTGAATGTGTGTGTGTGTATTCTTTTCCTTTAATAAAGATGAGCCCCTCTCAGAGATTAAGGTGTCAAAGGCGGGAGAGCTGGAATGAACTGATAAAGAGAAGAGCAGGAAGCCATTTGGACCATATGGTTATATGAGGTACCCAGAGGTTCTGGAGGGATGGAAGCAACCTCATTCTATGCCAAATAATCTTTCATTAATATCGACTGCTGCTCTAGAATTATGGGGCAGCAGCAAACGTAGCCAAGGTGCCGGGATTAATTCCTGGATTTAAAATAGGTTCACAGAAAGGTTACAAATACAATTAAGAGATATAGAGATGAATACGATATCAAAGGGACAAACCACTGTAGTTCCTCAAAAGGCATCGCAGCCTATCTCTTGCTTGCTCCAATTCAGCAGGATAATCACCTAAAGGGAGCCAGCTTGCTTGGTTCCTCATGGCTGTCTCTCCCTTGGCGCCTGATGTAATTTCCTCAGAATGAATCCTGACCATCTCAACTTCTAGGGCCAACATATGCAATTACTTTTGAAGGGTATAAAGTATCAGGATTTAAATAGCAAAATATAGGAGCAGCTAGATTCGTAGGAAGCTGCCTTTTTCTGAGTTATGTCGTTGGTCCATGCAGCTCATTACTGACTGCAGCAAAAGGCAGAAGTTCTCCAGAGTTTCAGGCAGGGTTCTCACCCAGCCATACCTGGAGATATCAGGGATTCAACCTGGTACCTTTTGCATGCAAAGCAGAAGCTCTAACCCTGAGCTACAGTCTTTCATATTGTTGCCATCTGTCTTGAGAGACAATGGAGTGCACGTCTGGGGGTGAGGTCAAACCATTGCATTAGCAGCACTGAAGTGACCTTTCTGGAGCACAAGCCTGGACAGTGTGTATGGAGGTCCTGGGCTGCTCAGGTGACAAGACTGTTGTGGTCCAAAGGAAAGAAGAACAATATGTTTGGCACCAGCTTCGCTGGAGGAGTTGCTGGAAGGAGGCATACAAGGCACCATCCAACTGTCTTAGGGACTTCGCTCTGGATTTGTGTAGGGTCTACTCCCTAGCCTTTTCTTCTCCTGAAGATATCCCACAAGGTTTAGCAGAGGTTTAAAAGTTTGTCTTCTCCTAGATGGGCTACCTTCTGGGCACTGTGGTTTACACCTTCCCCACCCAACAGAGTTACAATTCCCAGTAACTCTTAACGAACTACAGTGCCCAGAATTCCTTGAGTGGGAAAATGTCCTTTCAATGTAATTTAAAAGTACAGTGCACACACAGCCTAACATTCACAGTACTGGAATCAACTGCCCACATGGCGAAGAACTGAAGTGCCTTTAGAATAATCTTATCCAAACGGAATATTTTTTCACACCACAATAAGGGACACTTTCGCCTGTTAACTTTGTCACTTTATCAACAATCAGTGGGGATAATAATAACAGAACAGCTAATACTCCCAGAGTCTGGAACTTGGAAAGGTTCAGAGTGGAGCATAATGTATAACCCCCCAGGGAGACTGTGGCATTCCCCAGTAAACAGCAGGCATATGACAATAACCGAGTGATTAGGCACCAGTGGAACATCCTTGGCAGAAGCAGAATATCAAAAATAAAAAAATACAAAGGCTCTAGACACATTAACTTGTAATGAAAACTTCCTAATAAGGTGGGAGTCATTCTGGACTCACAGCTGTCCATGGAGGCAGAGGTCAATTCTGTTTCCAGGGCAGCTATCCACCAGCTCCACCTGGTATGCAGGCTGAGACCCTCCCTGCCCCCAGATTGCCTCACCAGAGTGGTGCATGCTCTGATTATCTCCCGCTTGATGAAGGAAAGCCTTGCTTCTGCACATGACTGTGGCCTGATGGGAAGTCTTGCTTCTAAGCTTCGCTTCTGCATATGATGCTGCACAAACCGTTCTAAGCTGAAACATTCCTAGAATGTTCAGTTCACATTGAGTTCGTACTCTGACCTGTTCTTAATGCATAGTTGACCACATCTACGGATGAATGCTATATCAATCACTAGTAAAAGTTTAATAAGGAGGTTTTCATGCCTGTCTAGTTCTGTGTTCCCTTTCCCACTCTTTAATCTATTGGTGATTAATGCCTATATGCAACCTTTTGCTTTGTACTTGTGTTAACCAATCAGCAATAAGCACATATGTGGCAATGCTGTAATATTCAATAAAAGAGGCTCCTCGAGACTTGCTCGGGAGATGCCTCCCAGATGACACTCGCTACCTGTCTGTCGTTATTTCAACCCAACAGCTTGGACTACTGCAATGCACTCTATGTAGGGCTACCTTTGAAGACGACTCAGAAACTGCAATTAATCCAGAATGCAGCAGCTAGACTGGTGACTGGGAGTGGCTGCTGAGACCATATAACACTGGTCCTGAAAGACCTACATTGGCTACTAGTACATTTCCAAGAACAATTCAAAGTGTTGGTGCTGGCCTTTAAAGCTCTAAACTGCTCGGTCCTGTATACCTGAAGGAGCATCTCCACCGCCAACTTTCAGCCCGGACACTGAGATCCAGCTCTGAGGGCCTTCTGGTGGTTCCCTCACTACAGGAAGTGAGGTTACAGGGAACCAGGCAGAGGGCCGTCTTGGTAGTGGTGCCTACCCTGTGGAAAGCCCTCCCATCAGATGTCAAGGAAATAAGCAACTTTCTTATTTTTAGAAGACATCTGAAGGCAGCCCTGTTTAGGGAAGTTTTTAATGACTGAGGTTTCATGCTGTATTGTGGTTTTAATATTCGGTTGGGAGCCGCCCAGAGTAGCTAGGGAAACTCAGCCAGATGGGCGGGGTATATATAATAAATTATTATTATTACTACTACTACTTATAGATTTACTGCAGCAATCTGTGGTTCTCCAGATGTTGCTAGACTCCAGCTCTGATCATCCTCAGCCAGCACGGCCAATGGCCAGGGATGATGGGAATAATAATCCAACAATATTTGTAGAGTCACAGGTATCCCAACCCTGATTTACTGGACACATATAGGTTCCAGGCACAGGGATAGCCATCACACAACACTATATTTGTCAGGGCTGCCCTAGGTCCCAGCTCACAAAGGACCAACGCTGCTTCGTTGTTAAGTATAAAAGTCTTTATTGAAGTTCAGTTTCACTTCCAGAGCCGCAGCGCGCAGCCCCACGTCTAAAGTGTCAGACCACTGATGCTCCGTCTGAGTCTCCTCCCCCCTGACACCAATTTAAGATCCTAGCCTTGCTCCACCTTCTCCGCTGCTCCTTCCTCCTCTGGGTCCGCCTGCCCGCCGGGGTTCCGCCCTTTCTAGCCTCTTCTCCCGCTGATTCCCCTGAGCCTTCTCCCTCCCTCCGGCGGGCTTTAGGAGCTGGTTCCCCATCCGGGTCTCCTGCTGTTCCGCGCGCCTGCACATTTGAACTTGGCGCGCGCGCCCAGCCAGCAGCTTTCCTCCTGACCGTTTCACTGCTGCTGCCACTGCTTCCCCCTTCGGGGGGGCTAGCTGCAACTGACCTCCCTTCCGTTCCCCCACTCTCCGATGGAGGCGTGGTCAGCCCTGACTCCCTCTCTGGAGGAGACGCTGGCCCTGACACATGTGACTCCTCCCCCCCACTATGCTCTGGTGGGGAAACTGGTCCCGATCCTCCACTGCTGCTTTGGGGTTCCCCTCTGGCTCCTTGTTTCTGGTGCGTCCCCCCTGGGACCCCCCTTGCCCTGACCATCGGCGCCCCCTTCTGGGAATCTTCTGATTCGCTGGAGAAGCTCATGGAATCTCTCGGGCCACTGTCATACTCCCCTACGCTGCCCTCAGATTCTTCCCCTTCGCTCTCCCAATCCTCTCTCCCCAGTGCTCCTGCTCCTGATTCCCTGACAATATTCAACACTGATGTGCCAATATTTGCACTCTCTCTTTTTTCACCATTCACTGATGGTAAGGATGAATAGAATTCTCCCCCAAATTTTGAGAAAAGGGGTTACCATTACCATTAGGAGGTGGTCATGTGGTGCTCTGTTTTTCCTTAACAATGCCTTTAATTCTGTTTTGCATTTATACCTTGTCTTTCCTGCACGGAGCTCAATGTGGTGTGTATGGCAGGGCTGAGTATTTGGCTAAATCCGAAACCAAACTGGGCATATTTTGAGGGACTTGGGTATTGGACAAGTCAGGTACGGTCAACCACAAACTACTACAGGTTGGGTTGGATGGGCCAGAGTGATCCATGGCTGCCAGGGGGTGGGGCATCAAGCAGGAAGGAGGGACAGGCTTTGGGTGGAAAACCGCATGAAAAGGCTGAGACCTACCCTAGCTACCAGCTGCTTCTTCCTAGGTTCCTGCATAGTGTAGAGTGCTGCTTTGCAAGCTGCTTCCATTCAGAGAAGCCACTTGCAAGGGTGCAAGATGGGTACATCTTCTTAACAGTTGTTCAGTGAAGCTGTTGATCCTGCCTGGTGCAGGGTGCTTCTATGCAAAGGGGTGCTGTGCACCATGCAAGATTTATGCCAGTGCTGAACAGCTGTTATGCAGAGTCTCAAATCCTGCCTGGTGGGGTTTGAGGTGGGTGGGCTTTCTGTCATAAAGCGCCTACCAGCACTCATCTCCAAATGGCCGGAACTTGTGAAGCAAGTGCAAATGATCTTGACACCCTTCCATGACAACCCTGGGTACAACACTGATCCTCCTGGCCACCCATAATGCAGTTGGGAGGGGAAGGGCTAGGAAATGTGCAGCAGTAGTGGCTGCAATATCCCGGAAACTGCTGCACACACAGAACCAAACTGAGGCTTTCCTTCATTCAAACTTCGCCTAACTTGAGTGGTTTTGTGGTGTGCTTTTTTTGTTTTTTTTTTAAGCAAGAAAGACAATAAATGTTGGCAAAAATATGATGTAAGCTCATAACCCTGAGGAAAATGAATAACATAAGATGATGAAGAACTGCAAAAGAAAGTAATAGCATCACAGAATGAGAGATGCAAAGGAAAACATGAAGAATATTCACCAAACTTATCAGAAGAAAAAATCCTTTAAGTTAAGGGAGAGAGAGAGAATTTTTTTCTCTCTCTTTTTAAAAAAGGTAGATATACAAGAATGTTTGAAAGGAAAAATAATGGTTGACACCTTCTATGACCGGATCCATTTGTTTCCTTGATGATCGTTGTCAGAATAAGTAATGTTTAACATGATAAATGTCTCTTCACTTCAATCTTCCATCTAAAAACTTTCAAGTCATTTCCTATTAATTCCCAAATGATCAAAAATTTTTTTTTAAAAAAACCTCTCTGAAATGAACTGACATGCTGTGAATTAAAGAAAGGGTGGCTTTTGTGAATCTATGAATGTGTTGCTTTAGATGTGTTTTGCAGATCAGTCTGTCACCAAGGCTGAGCTGTAGGCACCTGCATGTTAACCTAGGGCAGGTGTGGCTGTTGTGTGAGGCTGTGAGATGCCAACTCCCATTGTCTCCAGACAGCATGGCCACTGTGAAAGTAAGCACTGGTCTTTGGCAAGGGGGGAACAGTGTGTTGAGGGGGTCCCAGAGGTGCAGTGTCATGAGGTCGTGGGGTGTTGAAGACCTGTTACCACTTCTGCAGCAGGGTCCCTGTCTCTAGCAACACAGAGCTGCTGAATCAGCATGGACGTCTTCTCACTCTTTGTCTTGATTGGAATCAAATAGAGTGAAAGGGGTTAATCAGCCACTGAAGATTGGCTCCTAGGGCCATTCTGGAGAAGGCATACAGGAAGAACACCTCATAGGAGTTGTCCTGTATGCTTCAAAGCTAAGAATCTAGGAAGACTGAAAACACAAAATGCTTCAGTTTCAAGAGAATGATTTGCAAGTTCTGTTGTACAGTGGTACCTTGGGTTACATACGCTTCAGGTTACGTACACTTCAGTTTACAGACTCCACTAACCCAGAAATAGTACCTCAGGTTAAGAACTTTACTTCAGGATGGGAACAGAAATCGTGCTCTGGCGGCGTGGCAGCAGCAGGAGGCCCCATTAGCTAAAGTGGTGCTTCAGGTTAAGAACAGTTTCCGTTAAGAACAGACCTCCGCAACGAATTAAGTACTTAACCTTAAGTACTTACAGTGTATGTAATGAAGTTTCAAAGAAAACACAGCTTAAGTCACTCCAAAAGAAGATACTGGAGCACTCCAAATCATCCCTGACCACTGGTCCTGCTAGCTAGGGATGATGGGAGTTGTAGTCCAAAAACGGTTGGAGACTCAAGTTTGGGGAAACCTGATCTAGCTGAAAGGCAATACATGAAGATCTGCATTGATCGTTGCAATACCTCCTTAAATGTTATGGTATAATTACAGGATTATTGTATAATCTTAGAACATCATATACTCTTAGAAGGGGACATGGTTGTGAGCAGGCATGGCTGTGACCATCATGAAAGGAACCTTGAACTTCTGGATTTGCCACTACACTACTGCGGGGCTCAGAAGGAAGTGTTGTTACTGACGGAGCACCTGAACATACTCAAGTTAAAAATAAATAAAGGAAGGAAGAGTGAAACATGGAACTACAACTAGGCCAAGACCTTCCCAGCTTGTAAAAATTATTCATCCTACAAGTTGGAAGCAGGAGGGTGCCTTGAGATTTTAGATACCTGCTCCTTCTTGTGCCACCATGATATCAGCTACATTTTTGTTGCCAGCTCTTGCTTAATGTTGGCAATGTGCCAGTCCTAAAAGGTTAGCTTTAAAGCATCCAGATAAATTGGGGGTGGGGAGGGGGGCTCCTTGAAAAAAAAATTAGGGGGTGAAAATGAGAAGTATATGCCATGTCATCAGTGTATACAAGCCAGCTCTTTTACAGAACACTGTATAATTCTATGGCTTTTTCTTTGTTTGTGTTGACTATTTTTCCTTTTTAAGAAAAGGAAAAATCCTGAGCATACACCATGCCATGTTTTGTTGTCCCAGAACAAAGTGAAATTACTCAAGAGGTTAAATAGTGTTTTGTACATGGCTGTGATGCAGGAAAACAGGCCAGCCGCTTTCTCTCTGAAGTTCTTTGAATTGCAAAAATAATAGATTGGGAAGGGAGGAGAATTTGGAGGAGGCTAGTCCCATTGAGGAATGTTCTGCATGCAAGAAAGCTTTACCCTTTCAACCTATTGAAGAATCCTGCTGAGATGTATGTAATTTATGGGTGCTAAGAAAGAAAGAAAGAAAGAAAGAAAGAAAGAAAGAAAGAAAGATCCAAAAAACCACAACCAACAATGCTGCTTTTAGAATTAAAATTTTGGATTTATTTTTATTTTATTTTTTCACAAACTCTTTTCTTTGGCTTTACTGCATTGAAACTGAATGGACTGTTTATTATATCTCCATTCCCTCCTCCCTCCCTGGTGATATTGGTGATTGTTCCTCAAGATCAGATTTATTTATTTTGTTGCTTACTCAAGAAAAGTATATATCATTTCATACAGAGAAATGTTGATATGCCAAGCATATGTACTAAACCAGTAAAGGCAAAGGGAAGGAAGTTTTTTGACAGCTGGACTTCTTCTCCACCCAGAGCAAGATGGTTCTACAGTAGCCCTGCTGTACAGCTGAAGGTGGGAGTGGTCACCTCAGTTGGAATACTGAGAACAAGATGGCAAGTAGTTCTCCAGGCTCTTCTGTCTCCTCCAAACCAAGATGGTTCATGACTGGTCCTGTGGTGGTGGTTATGGGAGGGAGAGACCCACTCAGCTGGCACAACAGCACCAAGATGGTTGGCAGGTATCCACTCTGCACTCTGTCCCTCCTTCCCGTTTTCTCCCCTTGGTGGAAGATGGTCTTAGAAAACCCTATGGTGGTAGTTGAGGGAGGGAATGTGAATCCAGTGGTAGACACACACACCCTGTTTTCATTCCATTGGACTTCTCTTCAGCTATAATTGTTCCCCTCCTTTGTTATTGTTTACAATAACAAGCAAACAAGGAAGGTAAAACAAGTTTGCTGGATCAGTTTGCTTGTCCAGCATCCAGTTTTCTTAGTGGCCAACCAAACAACACCTGCTTCTCCATAACTCAACCACCTTGATGCAATTAGGTATGGATAGGCCTCTAGTAAGTGGCTCAGAGGTCCAGTGTTCTCACCCCCAAAGGTTTCTAGGCTGGCTACCAACATAGTCCAGCACAACATAACCATTTTCCATTAGGAGCTTTCAAGATGGAGTGTGGACAACAAAGTGGAAATGTCAACGAGTCCATCACATTGGGAGTGCTTATTAAAATGCTTAAAAGTGGCAGAATGACCTGAACGGATTCATGAGAGAAGGTCAGCTTTGCTGAGAGATAGAGGTGTTTTGCCAGTTCCTGGAATGTGATGCATGCAAGGAGCTTATTTCTGTAATAACATTTTTCCCCTTAAAAAAGAAGTATAACTGGGTAATTGGTGTATACAAGCAGGTTCTATCCTGGAACCGTGGTGAATTGTGCTGGGTTTTGTGTGTGGCTCTTAGTTACATTCCTCTGAAATCCAAGCCTGCTAAACACAATTGCTTGTTGTCCGAGAGTGGAGTGAAATGATTCCAGTGGTTAAATAGTACTTAATAGGCAGCTGCTTTGTGGGGGAAATGGTTCTTACACCATGCAGCTTTCCCTGCTATGTGCGCTGAAATGTGAAAAGAATAGATGACGGGAACTGGAGGAGGTTCATCTCAGCAAGGGGGAGGCAAGGGGAAACGTTCTGTATGTAAAAGAGCTCCAGCTTTTAAAGCTCTCAACTCCTACAGAGATGCGTGTCACTTAAGGATGCTGTGCAGAGGCATTAAAAAGGGATATAGGGTGGGTTCTAGCATAGGAGGAGATCTTATGATGTGTGCGCACAGAGCATCAGGCATAGGGTGTGTTCACACGGCCAGTTTCTGTGGCTTCAGGGTGCTTTGCTGGATTTCTAAGTCAGGTTCCTATGATGTTAGGCACAATCTATCTGCGTACCCTGTAGCTTGTAGCTACACAAAGAATTGTTCAATTTGCTCTCAGAATATGTAGTGATGGCCAGCAGCCTGGGTGCCTCTAAAAGAGGGTTAGAAGCATTCATAGAGGCAGGGGTAACAACTTGAATAAAATATGGGGAGGGGGAGGTAAGCCCCTCCCCACATAATCACAAAACATGGCATGCACACACCATTTGAACGGCAATGCCAACCAACTGAGGTGGGAGCAGGACCCTCAAATATTATATTGGGGGTGCAAAGGGACCTTGGACCCTAAGAGTTGGCTCCTATGCATGGATGGTAAGGCTATCAATGGCTGTGTTCTGCCTCCAATGCAGACCCTCCTTATTTTCCAGGATTTGCAGAAGCCATCCCAGTTTTTAATGTGATCCCAAAATGTTCCACTTTTCCTGAGGACATCCCTATTTTCATTTTTTTTAAAGATATTTATTGAGTTTTTCCACCTTTATACATTAAAAAATCAAAAAAAGAAAAAACAAAAAAGTTAAAAACAAATAAAGTTTACAATCCTTATTTTCAATAACATATTTCCCTGACTTCCCCACATCTCCCCTTCTTATATTCCAATTCAAATTGTTAATTCAACAAGTTCTTGTCCCCAATTTTTGACCTTTTTATATTTAATTCATTTTTAAAAAACCAATTTTAACTTATAAACATCAGTATTTAAACATCAGTGCTCATTCTTAAAACTTTTTTCTAAAGTCGACCCAAATTCCCTTCCACGAATTCCCCAATTTTCATACTAATAACAAAACAAAATAAAAAAACAGATTATAATTCTGCACCCTTTGGATTCCCAAACCCCACCCCCCCTTTCCCGGTTTCAATCCCCAACAAATGTCCATCAGTCTTAGTCTACTATCAGCCTGGAGACCTCACGTCCGAGGCTCTTAATTCTCTCTCAATTCCTCTCTGCCGGTTTTTTTGGTAGTCCTTAATATTAAACACCAGATCTCGGAGAAGCTCTGTCCCGATAGGGTCCATATTTCTTCCAGCCAGACCTCCATACTTAAAAGTGGAGCCCGAATCTAGTTTCTTACTCCTTTTAAGTCCAAATGTCCCAAAAGCTCCAACTTTCACCTTAATCAAAGGACACCCCTATTTTCATGGGAGAAATGTTGGAGAGCATGGAGTTATGTGACCCCCCGAGCCAAGGAGATAAGCAACTATACAAACTTTAGAAGACATCTGAAGGTAGCTCTGCATAGAGAAGATTTTGTAATGTTGGTAGCTGCCCAGAGTGGCTGGGGCAACCCAGTCAGGTGGGCAGGGTGTAAATCTTAAAATGATGATGATGGAATAGGACATCCCTGTTTTCACTGGAGAAATATTGGAGGGTATGCCACTACTGGATCTCATTCTTGTGTTGCTTCATCAATTAGTGTGCTTTGGTAATGTGGAGGGGGGTGGCGGAGAGACAGATGTCTTGAAGGAATTAAAAGGCACAAGGATATAGGTCAGATTCCTGTGATATCCTATTATCTTCCCACACCTGATCATCGAAGCAAACCCTTTTATCTTGCCGCCGTCTTTCATATCCAAATTAAACTTTGTGATTTCCAAGAGCTATTGCGCCTGAGGACAATTAATAACAGGCGCTCTGCGAAGGAAATAAGGATTTTGTATCCACCGCATTGTTGGCAAGATAAGTAATAGCAGTTGATCCCAACTTCTGATGCCCACAGATGTGAATCCTTTCCTGTGTCATTTGTAACATTGGCATGAGTCACTTGAGCCGGCAGCTGCCCAGACACCATGGCCGCGTTTTATTGGCATTTTATGTGCTGTGCCGTGATGAGCTAGCAGCTGCCCTTTACATTTCTGCCTTGTCTAATATTTTCTCAGAGCTCATGTAAATCCATGCATAACCCTCGGGACACAAATCTTTCATTAAAATTGGAGACGGACGCCCCGGAATGCAAACGTATGGGTGGGTGAGAAACAGAGGCTGGAATTGGCTTTCCCATCCTGGGTGGTGTGGAAGAGTCAGCAGAGGGAGCCCAGTTCAGAATAACAGGAGCCCAGACTGAACGGTTCTTGTAGCTTTCTGTCTTTAGGCCAATGTACCATGAGGTCTAGAAACTTGATTTCCAGGAAACCGTACTTGAAGATTCTACAATTACAGATGAGGATATGGTAATAATAATAATAATAATAATAATAATAATAATAATAATAATAATAATAATTATTATTTATACCCCGCCCATCTGGCTGGGTTTCCCCAGCCACTCTGGGCAGCTCCCAACTGAATATTAAAAACACAATACAGCATTAAACATTAAAAACTTCCCTAAATACGTTACTTTTGTCATTTTTAAAAAACAAAAACAAAAACAAAAAAAGTATGCTGAGAGGCAGGATACAACTCAATTGGCCAAACGGTACACCTAACAGAAACCCAGAGCCCACAACCCAACATCTCCCACTAAAAACTTCACCAATTTTGATGGAGGGCCATTAAGAGGACTAAATTATTTCTTCCATTCCCAGCTCCTTCACCATTTATGTTCCGTGTTATGTTTGAGTTTCCACACAACATAAAAAGCACTTCTGGAATTAGAGTAGAAAAGTAGTTCAGGTTTAGAGCGCATTTCTGTGTTATTTGCTTCGGGGGGGTGGCGGTGGTGGGGAAATACCGTATTTTTTGCTCTATAAGACACACCAGACCACAAGACACACCTAGTTTTTGGAGGAGGAAAACAAGAAAAAAAATATTCTGAATCTCAGAAGCCAGAAGAGCAAGAGGGATCGCTGTGCAGTAAAGGCAGCAATCCCTCTTGCTGTTCTGGCTTCTGGGATAGCTGCGCAGCCTGCATTCACTCCATAAGATGCACACACATTTCCCCTTACTTTTTAGGAGGGAAAAAGTGAGTCTTATAGAGCAAAAAATACGGTATTCATTTGCATGTGACAGGGAAGTGAGTGCTGAATGCAGATGGAACTCCAAGGAGTCATTTCTCAAATAAATAAATATCACAAGCTGATCTGGAATAGTGGAGAACTTAAAAACGGGGGGGAGGGGAATGAGAAACTGAGAGGGGGTGGAATTTAACAGATTCTCCAGCCCCTACATTTAAGTCTCCTTCTCACAGACTCCCAAATCCATTCTGCTCTTTTCTACCTTAGCTGCAAATCTGTGCAAATTATGCATTCGCCCCAGTCCTCCTCTGCTTTGCTGCAATTCACAGCAACTCCCTCTCCTCGACTCATCTCGCTCCTTGGCACATCCACACTGCTCATTGAGAGGGGAAAGGTGGGGCAGCTAATTCTGAGACACACTGCATCAGCCATTTGGGGGTCAGGCGCTTTGTGCTAGGATTACCAGGTCACGGGACTTTTGACTCATCGTTCTAGGGTTTCAGCCTTCTTATGGCTTTGAGGCCAAAGAGGAATCTTGAGTTCAGGGGCCAGAAGCAAGGGAGAGAGCTATTTTCTGCCTGGCTTGAGAGCATCTGCAGTCAGAACAAGAGAGGAAATTCCTTTAAACTGAGTCAGATTGTCAGTCTGTCCAGTTCAGTGCTGCCTACACTGACTGGCAGAGGCTCTCTGGGGTTCCAGACTAGGGGCATTTTCAGAGCCAGGGATTGAAATTGGGACACTCTGCATGTACAGCAGACGCTCAACCACCAAGCTACAGGAATTACAGCTATGGCCCTGAATCCACCAGCTTCCACCCTGAGACGTTAGGAAGAGCCAGGCTTTGTCCCTTAACCCATCTGGCAACCCAGGCTCTGCATTCTTTCCTTTCTGGTTCCACCTCTTATCTGCAATGCTCCATCTTCCAGTCTCAGTATCTAAGCTTTGAGAGATCTAATAACTAGAGATTGGCAGGTTGGTCCATTCATGGCCTGTGTCAATTTTGCATGTGATTATTCATAACTCCATTCACTTCCCTTTCTGCATTAATCTGTGATTCACTGATTTGTTTATTTTTAAGGCTGTATGAAAATTCAGATCTAAATTCGCAAAAGATTAAAAAAAAAGCCCTGGAGGATCAGGCCAAAGACCCATCCAGTCCAGCATCCTGTTTTCACAATGACCAACCAGATGCCTGCATGCTAGAGTGCTCTCTTCCCATTGGTTATTTCAAGCAACTGGTATTCTGAGAATATTGCCTCTGATAGTGGAGACAGAACACAACCATTGTGGCTAGTGGCAACTGAGAACCTTACAGCACACACACACACACACACACACACACACACACACACACACACACATTTTAAAAATGCACATTTTATATCCATGTACACATTTCCAAAATCATTTTCTCCTTCCATACCTTTTAGAAGCATATTCTGGTTTGTTTCTTGAGCTGAGAATTGCATTGGTAGTATTGCATTGGCACAGTCCAAAGGATACTTAAATTATTGGCCCATGAGGTGAAAATTAAGCCAGTCTGCTTAAAAATCAAATTAACAAAATTCTCCTCCATCCCAACCAGTAAGCCTGTCATGTGCTGAAACCCACATCCGTTTCTTGGCCCCAAGCCTAGCACAATAATTCATACAGAGTTTGCCAGGGCTGCCCTGAGACCCCCCCCCAAAGATTATAATAAGACCCACCCCACCCCCTGACCATTCTGCTTGGCACAAAGATTGCAAAAGACCACTCTGCCCCATATGTCACTGAGGTCATTTGTGGGAACTCTATTAGTGGTCCTTCATTGAGCAGAAACACAATTCATTTCAATGAGGAGCTATACCTTCAGTGTAGTGTTGGGTTCAAATCGCTGGAACTCCTTCCCACTAGAAATCTGCTAAGTTTCAGGTGCCAGGTTATATCAGAAGGCCTTCACTCCATAGATGCCATGCTATCATTCTATTTTCTGGTGTTCTAATCTTTGTTTTAAATGTTGTATAATGTATGCTGGTGTTTCTGAAAGATGTGATTTTTCAGAAAGGTTTTTCAGCAAGAACCAGAATGCAGCATGAAAATAAGTCTAAAAAGGCCTGTCCATGATTTAATGAAACAGAACTATGGACCCTATTTTTAAAATACAAACCAACAGGGAGCTGGCAGGTGAGAGATGGCTGCATTGCAGAACTGTCACCATGTCTCAAAACCGCTGCAAATGCGAGAATATCTCCGAACCTCATTTGGTTTTCCAGCCAATGTCTTTTTCTCCTGCGGATTGACAGAATCCTGACTCTATTCCAAATTGACAGAAGCAGTGGAGAGGTGGCATATTTAGCCTATCCTGATCGACAGCATGATCTACATACCTGCCCTGCTGGGGCACGCAACATCATGTCGATAACACTACACTATCAATAACCAATCCTATAAGCCAGCACCTCAGAGTTAAAGGTAAAGGGTAAAGGGACCCCTGACCATTAGGTCCAGTCGTGGCCGACTCTGGGGTTGCGGCGCTCATACCGCTTTATTGGCCGAGGGAGCCGGCGTACAGCTTCCGGGTCATGTGGCCAGCATGACTAAGCTGCTTCTGGCAAACCAGAGAAGCACACGGAAACGCTGTTTACCTTCCCGCCGGAGCGGTACCTATTTATCTACTTGCACTTTGACGTGCTTTCGAACTGCTAGGTTGGCAGGAGCAGGGACCAAGCAACGGGAGCTCACCCTGTCATGGGGATTTGAACCGCCGACCTTCTGATCGGCAAGTCCTAGGCTCTGTGGTTTAACCCACAGCACCACCTGCATCCCTACCTCAGAGTTAGATGAGCACTTAATTGTGCATCCACTGCTGGAAAATGTTCCATGCACATGGAGAGTGCCTTCGGCTTCCCACATTGCCTCACCATGGTTTGGATCTACTTTGCAATAATTGTTTGGCGCTCTCTCTCTCTCCACTGTGCCCCAAATAAAAAAGTCCAGGATGGGTGAAACAATTTATGAGTCAGGGACTGGACTGAAGAGGATTGGTGGAGGGCCTCCTCCAAACCTTCCTGAGAAGAGGAGGACAATATAGATTTACAACGGTGGTTTGCAGAAGGCCATGACTCTGAGACAGAAGAAGGGCAAAGCTGGGAGATAATGGAAGGAGAGGATGGGGGAGTAGAAGAACCAGAACAGCTGGTTGATACATTATCATTAGAAAGCATTTCAGACCCCCCTTCTCCTAGGACTAGGAGGGCAGTGAAAGTGGGAGAGCAGGATGCGAACAGACAAAGGGCCCCACACAGCCACCGTATAAGGGGTGGCACTGCTGACAACTGAGAGTAAAAGGGGGAAGGAGATTACTTGGAGCAATGCCATTATTCTAGAGACACCATCCTGCATCTCTCTCTGTGAATATTGAATAAAATACCTGGGTAAGAGCTCCTTGTATTTCCACTATTGGCAGCCTGCCATGAGGGAGGGCGATCAGATTCCCTGAAGCCTGACATTATGTCTGGTCTGCATCTTGTTCAGCAGTGTTTATCTATAAGGGCATTCTGTCATGTGTCCCCCCCCCCAATTTATCACTGAATAAAATCTGCCAATAATATATTTCAGATCTACATTATACCATACAGACAACCCCTAATTTGTGTGTGGGTTGCATTCCGGGTCATTGAGCACTTGTGTGAAATCACGTGCAATTGCAACACCCCGCTCCACCCTTTTAGTGACATCTTTTATGACATTTCTGGGTCACTTCCAGGTTCAGTGCTGTGTGTGTGTGTGTGTGTGTGTGTGTGTGTGTGTGTGTGTGAGAGAGAGAGAGAGAGAGAGAGAGAGAGAGAGAGAGAGAGAGATCACATGCATATTGGTCACACACAACTCTTTGATTAGCAATTCCACAATAATTAAGACTAGTTTTGTTTTGTTTTTGGTTCCATATTTCTTAACTCTTGCTCCCCCCTGGAATTCTTTTAATGCATCTTTTTTTAAAAAAAAAAAAAGGGGGAATCATATTAAAATCATATTAATGTGAAACATTTTAAATAAACCAATAGCCAGTGAATTCCTTTATTCCTTTAGTGATTTTGTTATGTGCTGTTGTCATCTGCACTTTAAATTTATCCTCAAATACAGTTGTATCACGGGTTACAGATGCTTCAGGTTACAGACTCCACTAACCCAGAAATAGTACCTCGGGTTAAGAACTTTGCTTCAGGATGAGAACAGAAATCGTGTGGTGGTGGCGGCGCGGCGGCAGCGGGAGGCTCCATTAGCTAAAGTGGTACCTCAGGTTAGAACAGTTTCAGGTTAAGAATGGACCTCCAGAATAAATTAAGTTCTTAACCTGAGGTACCACTGTAAATTTATCCCCAAATAAAATGCTATGATAGCATAAGACCCAATATTCATTTTGAGAGAGAAGAAATACATTTTCTCCTCTGCGATTCCAAAAATATATTGACTGACATACGCACACATATATGAAAAATGTCACTTGTCTTCTGAATTCTGGGCATTGTATCAGTTTTCACATCATGCTGCCTCTAGGGCAGAATCACAGCAATTTACGAAGTTTGTTTGGCTGTTCGTTCTTTTTAAAATGGAAGTCTTCATTGTCCGCACAGCTGTTGTCACAATGCAGGGATCACAGGAAGGTTATTAATCAGATTAATAATCATGTAAATGCTAGCCTCCCTGTGAGAGAGCCTACAGAAACCCTTCCGTTGCTTGACCCCAAATGCCTGTGGTCCAGTTAAGTTGCAATTAGTTAATCAGAGTGGCTGATTGTGGTCAACAGAGATTGATGTTTCTGAAGGCAACAGTTCAAACAAAGTACACGACAACGATGGATAAAAATAGCAACCAAGGAAGCAAGACTTGTCAGCCATAGTAAAAGCAAAGCCATCTAAGGCCTAGAATCATGCAGAAATTATTAGATATAGATTGCAGCAGGGATGACAAATGTGTGGCTTTCCAAATGTTGTCGGACTACAAATCTGATTATTCCTGGTCATTGACCACGCTGGTCAGGGTTGATGGGATATTTATTTATAATATTTACCTCCAAGTTGCTTAAGGGGGCATGCATGGTTCTCCCTGTCCCTACTTTATCCTCACAGCAACCCTGTGAGGTGGGTTAGGTTGAGAGGTGACTGGCCCAAAGTCACCCAGTGAGCTGCATGGCTGAGTGAGGGATTCGAACTCTGGTCTTCTAGGGCCGTAGTCTGACACTCTAACCATTACGTCACACTGGCTCTCTGGAGAACCAGAGGTTCCCCATCCCTGGGTTATCAGGATAAGGTTAGGGAATCCCACTAGGTTTTGTCTAAGCAGTCAGACATCTGCTAAGTAGGGACTGACATATCTGTCAGTTTCGGGTCTCTCATTTTTCCCAGTCTTAAATTCAGTTTTCCTTGTTTCCACAGCAATTTGAACACACACACACACACATTCTAATATACACATTTTTATGTGCAGTTTCAACTAGTATACACAGGTTTTTTTTCAAGCAATTTTCACTAATTCAATGCATATATGCACTTTTATGCACACTGCAACACAAAATTCAGAGAATTGTAGATTTCGAAGGGTGGCTGTGTTTTGGTTCACATCTTAGTTTGGAAAGTGGGAGTGGGTTTGCCTTTAGGTAACAACTGAACCAAATCTCTCTCCCATCCCTAACTGTCAGGCCGATGTACCAGTCAAGAGCCCAGTGGAACCAGAAATCTCAGAAAATTTTGGCTATTTATTATTATTTTGTTTAGGGCTTGTATGTACATTGTGACCTGTGTGCATAGGTACAAGACTTCCGAAGAGCACCAGTGGAGCTGAAATAATCTTCCTGTGCTATTGCTGCAGCTGCAGGACAGAAAATAGATGTTGTGGAAATCAAACCACTCAACACTTGATTCATCTTGAGCTCCTCTTTATTTCAGATACCCAGAGGATGATGATTGATCTCCTGAGAGCCAGAGAGTCCTCTGAACCTGATACAGATTGCAGTAATATTTATGCACCGATTGTCACATGAAGCACAAAGGCTTGCTTCCTCAAATATAAAATGGAATATTACAGAAAGTTCAAAAAGTACTATTTCAACAGGTTCCAAAGCAGTTGTTTATCCTTTAAATCCAGCTTGTGTAGCAGTTGTTTTGCTTGACTAGCAGTCCACGGTTACATGTGTTGGAACATTGTTGCACAACTATGTTTTGTGGCTAAGCGTACATGAGTCCTAAAAATGCTACTCTCACCTTTATTCCATGTCACCTTTACTTCTTGTGGTTGACCAGAGCAAAGGTCAATATCCTTAATCCTCAGCCAAACTTCATTGATTTCTCTAAAAGCAGGAACAAATTCATCAGCTAGAGTAGTTGCAGTGTCTTACCCTTTTTAATATACTGCATACGGTCTAATATTTCTCCAATGAAAATAGGGACATCGTATAATAATAATAATAATAATAATAATAATAATAATACTTTAAATAATACTTTTATTATTTATATCCCACCCATTTGACTGGGTTACCTCAGACACTCTGGGTGGCTTCCAACATATATAAAAACATAATAAAACATTAAATATTAAAAAAAAACCTTCCCTATACAGGGCTGCATTCAGATCTCTTCTAAAGGCTGTAGTTCCTTAGCTCCAACATTTATCCAATTAAAATAGGGATGTGCTTAGGAAAAGCAGGACATTCTGGGATCACATCAGAAACTGGAGTGGCTTCTGTAAATCCAGGACTATCCCTGCAAAATAGGACACTTGGAGGTTCTGATACTGCCATTCTCACAGCAAAACTGCTGTTCCTCTCTATTAGTTCAGAGGTGATGGGACTCTGTGACTTTCCAGATGCTGAGCTTGCTCCCTTCCTTGTTCAGGTGCTGTGGGTTTATCTCCTCCTCTAGCTTGGTCTCCTGAGCTCCTGGGCCTTGCAAGGTGCTAGAGATGGTGGCATTAAGCTACTAAAGGCATCTCTCATATGTTCTATTGCTGCTCATGTTGGGCACAGAAACACTGCAAGATCCTCTATTGAGCCATCCGCAAGCACAATCTTCTTCAAATGTGTGGTGGTCATTCTGGAGAAAGAAAGGAGGTAATAGATGGGATTAATCCATAGCCTGTTGCCAACAAAAGCTAGGTGTCTGCCATGGTTTCCAGTGTAAGATCTACATTTTCAAAGCTCACCACCATAACAACTGAACTGTCTTCTCAGAGTACTCCGTAATTCTAACCCTGAGTGGGCACTGGTGGCAATTCCTCACTGGAAGTGTATTTTTCAAAATTGTTGTTAAATAATATATTTTAGGCCACTTTTCAGCAACAGTGCAATAAGGTTAATAACAGAGCAGAGCAACAGCATTAAAGAAAAAAAAAATCAGCATGAAGCGTCAGGCAAGGACACGCTTCTACGCTTCCAGGAACATTTCTTTATTACACACTCCCGTTGTTTGAGGGTAACTTGCAAAAAGGGCATCGACTGAGATTAAAACAGTTCCAGGGCTCCACAAATGTAATTAAATCAAAACCTGAAAAAAAATGCAAATAAATAAATAATTCCATCATCATCATAAATCATCGTATAAATAAATAATTTCATCCATGTATGAGTAGCAGCACCTCATTTTTTAATGAAAAAAGCACTCTCTCTGTGTCTGTAAACAGGCCTTTTTTTTTTTGGTAAAGAAATAAAATAAAATAAAATAAATGAGGTGCCGGTAGTCACATATTGATGGAATTATTTATTTCATAGAATGGGGCCAAAATTAACAAAATGAATTTCAATAGGGATAAGTATAAGGTTCTGGACTTAGGCATGAAAAATCAGATGCACAAATGTAGGGGTGAGGGGCACTTGGCTTGATAGCAATACATGTGAAAATGATCAGTAGACCACAAGCTTAATATGAGGCAGTAGTAAAAACAACAACAACCACATTAACACAATTTGGGGCTGCATCAACAGAAGTCATAGTCCCACTTTGTTCTTCCTTGGTGAGACCACACCTGGAATACTGTGTCCAGTTCTGGGCACCACAATTTAAGAAGGATGCGGACAAGCTGGAACATGTACAGAAAAGGACAACCAAGATGTTCAAGGGTCTGGAAACCAAGCCTTCAGAAGAACGGTTGAGGGAACTGGGTATGTTTAATCTGGATAAGAGACTGTAATATGATAGCCATCTTCAAATATCCAGAGGGCTATCACGTGAAAGATGGAGCAAGCTTCTTTTCTCCCATTCTGAAGGGTAGTACCTAAACCAATTGATTCAAGTTGCAAGAAAGAAGATTCTAGCTAAACATCAGGAATAAGTTTCTGAAAGTAACAGCTGTTCAACAGTGGAACGGACTCCCTGGGAAGCTGATGGACTCTACTGGAGGTTTTCAAGCAGAGTTTGCATGGCCATCTGTAATGGGTGCTTGAGATGAGATTCCTGCATTTCAGGGGGTTTGACTAGATGACCCTTAGGGTCCCTTCAAATTCTACAATTCTATGGCTCTATGGCAGCAGTGCCAATAAGGCTGCATAGACCAATTTGAAGATGTAATAGCCTTTTACAGTGAGATTTTGGCAGAGGAGAAAATCTGATTGCATTGTATTGTTGGTTTGACTTTGAGAGTCACTCATTAATCATCGTTAATGCTCATTGTTAAGTCTAGGAATTATATTATAGGCTGACACTGCCCACGGCATAGAAATATTACTGATCCAGCTAATAAAAGGTTATGATTCCATCCCCACTATTCAAGGAAACTTGCTGCAGCCTTTACAGTAGAGAGTCCAGCTATGTCTATCTATCTGCATATCAAACCAAGCAACCAACCATTCATCTCAAAAATTAGTCATTTTGTCCAACTCCACCCAATGTTTGGATTTTCTTACCTATTGACGCCAGGCAGACATATTCACTGTACTGTTTTGGGTAACCACTAAAAACAGTTTTGTTTAGGCAAACATCTGCAGATATGCAGAATGGGCAGGTGTCTTTTAATCTTGTTTTTACTTTACCATTCGTTTTAAATATTTTTTAAAAATATTTTGAATAGTTTTTTACATCTTGCCGACAAAAGTCTGTATAGTTAAAGCTATGGTTTTCCCAGTAGTGATGTATGGAAGTGAGAGCTGGACCCTAAAGAAGGCTGATTGCTGAAGTATTGATGCTTTTGCATTATGGTGCTGGAGGAGACTCTTGAGAGTCCCATGGACTGCAAGAAGATCAAACCTATCCATTCTGAAGGAAATCAGCCCTGAGTGCTCACTGGTAGGACAGATCCTGAAGCTGAGGCTCCAATACTTTGGCCACCTCATGAGAAGAGAAGACTCCCTGGAAAAGACCCTGATGTTGGGAAAGATTGAGGGCACAAGAAGAAGGGGACGACAGAGAACGAGATGGTTAGACAGTGTTCTCGAAGCTACTAGCATGAGTTTGACCAAACTGCGGGAGGCAGTGGAAGACAGGAGTGCCTGGAGTGCTCTGGTCCGTGGGGTCATGAAGAGTCGGACATGAACAACAACAACAACAACTATTGTTACTGATAGTGTCCTCTTTAAATAAATGGATATTCTTGCTCAGTCATGGAATTTCTTGTGTTGCCTCAAGCAAATCTCTCTTACACACACACACACACACACACACCTTAACCTTCCTCACCAGATAAGCCAAGATGACCTCACGTATGCTAACTCAATTTCTTTAAAGGAAGGGTGAGCTAAAACCATACCAAATGGAACCCAATTCACAGCAAAATAGTTAGATGGATTTTTTGTGGTGTCTTTTTTATCAGCGAACGAATGAAGTTGTGGAGTGATTTCTTGATTGATTTGGATTTCATGAGGCTGATTTTGTGTGAGCTTCTCTTCTGTACAAGATTAGAACATTGCAAAACAACAACAACAACAACAGCAACACAATCTTGAGTGGACAAAGAATAGCTACTGCCTTTACGCTGTCATGGTTCAAGAACGAGAAGTTTCTAAATACCAAGTAGCATCTCCCCACTCTCAGTTTTACACATGTAGACTTCTGGAACCAACACCAGGGCAGGTGGAGAATAGTTGTGGATTTTGTGTGGTATTGCTCAGAATTCCAGGCCCTCAGGGGTGAGATTGATTCCTCCTTATCACCATGTAGCACCTGTGCTCAGAGATCTGCAATGGTTGACGATTTGCCCCTGGGACAAGTTCAAGGTATACAAAGCCCTTAACAACTTGGGTCAAGTTTATCTGCAAGATCACCTTATCCTATGTATGCCCTCTCAACCACTTCAATCTGGGGACTGACTGTGTTACAAGTGCCACATAAGACCCATTCCACATATGTAAGAAACTGATCTTTTAGTGTGATGGCCTCTTCACTATAGAACTCCTTGCTATTGATACCAGGCACCAGCAAATAAATAAATAAATAAATAAATAAATAAATAAATAAATAAATAAAATAAATCTGTTTTGACAAACCTAACCAGATATCCAGAATGCTGATGTGTTTCTGCTTTATTGCTGGTTTCAATTTTTTGGATGTTTCCATAGTTTTTACTAAGAATTGTATAGCTCTGTTCATTTTGTGCTTTGGATTTATTTATTTTTTAAAAATTGACACGATCAAGTAGTTCATGGATCTGATGAAATCATCAAATCAACACTATGAATCTACTGTGTAAAAGAAGACCAGTATCATATGATTTTGATTTCCCCCTCCCTCCCTCCCTCCCTAGAAGTATTCACTGTTCCATGGCTGAATGTGCTTTGCTGTGTTAGGCTGCAGAAAGAGCACTAATGCCAAACTACCATAATGTCACTGTTGTCTGGCCAGCTGCTCTCACTGCTCTCCTAAGCAAGTTCCTATCTGGCTTTCCAATAATGACCATCTGGAAATCATGCTCACATTGCGTGATTTAACTTGGATTTAAAACCAGCTGATACTGTACAGGATCTCAAGTACCTCCTTAGCACCCTTGTCCAGACTGCAAGAACAGGAGGTGCCCCTTTCCGCCACCCTAGCTATCTTACTAATCAAGGGTGCCAACTTGAATAAAATATTGGGGGAGGCAGGTAAGCCCTGCAAAATAAATCACAAATGAGGCGTGCGCACACTATTAGAATGGCAGTGCCCATCAGCTGAGGGGCGGACCACTAAAATATGTTAGGGGGGAACCGAAGGGACCTTGGCACCTAGGAGTTGGCTCTTATGGTACTAATTGAAGATGCCCAAGTGTTGGTGCTGTCTTTTAAAGCCCTAAATGGCCTCAGCCCAGTATACCTGAAGGAGTGTCTCCACCCCCTTCACTCAGCCCAGACATTGAGGTCCAGCTCTGAGGGCCTTCTGGCAGTTCCCTCGCTGTGAAAAGTGAGGTTACAGGGAAGCAGGCAGAAGGCCTTCTCAGTAGTGGCACCCGCCTTGTGGAATGTCAAGGAAATAAACAGCTATCTGACTTTTAGAAGACATCTGAAGGCAGCCCTGTTTAGAGAAGTTTTCAATGTCTGATGTTTTGTTGTATTTTTAATATTTTGTTGGAAGCCACCCAGAGTTGCTGGGGAAACCCAGCCTGATGGGTGGGGTATACATAATAAATGATGATGATGATGATGATGCCTGAACCCTTTGACAGGGGGCACATGTCATAATCTTGCCTGCAATTTTTGAAGACTATTTTGTGTCCCTGGGACCACAGATTTCACCCTGGATTTCCCTCTTAATGGATTCTACTGGTGACTATATCATGCAATGATGATGTGACTTAAGTGCGATAGGAAAACATCATCACACGGAATAGGCTTCATTGCCTGCTGTAATGCAGGCTTTATAACATGCTTTATGCCTCTCATAAAGCTGCTGGGACCTTTTGGAAAGGAAGATGCACTATAAACATGAGATATCATTATGCAACTTATTGCATATGCTTTCTCATTTCTTCTTCTCTAAACTCCCCCCACCCTTTTAAAATGCCTTGTTCTCTGAACTCTGCTTCAGCCTTCCCCTCCCTTCTTCTTCTTGCAGCAGCAGCAAGTTAAATCATGACAAAGGTCTATCAAAGTCAGGAGTGACAACATCCATCCATCAAAGGCAGCCACAAAACCAGGAAGGCCTCCCAAGCCCACACACCAATCAACAATCCCCTTTTTATTCCTCCCGCTAAGTTCCCAAATCGATCTTTTATGGAGTTTTAAAATGAGAGCCCACGAAACGATAGCCCCCAAAATTGCAATGCGCCATATGACTTACAATGTCGATAAAATAAAATGAAATATAAAAAAAAGAACCTATGGGATTTACATTGCTATGCGTGCAAGGCCATTTACATGTTAGAAGCTCGTTTATGAGGTCCATAAAAGTCTGGGGGATTTACTTTACAATTTGTGGGAGGCCATTTATGATGTTAAGCATCAATTTACAATGTCAACAATTGTGTTAGCCATAAAAATGCAGAGGATATCTATAGCGTTGATTTTCCTCTTCTGTTGCTTTCCTGGTAGTCCCAAGTATACACAGGCATTCTCCTTTATGAATTGCAAGATGGAGAGCTATGTTGCAAAAGCATTTCCCCCTTAAGTAGATATTATTTGTTTTTCACCAACATGTCTTAATGACTTTCCAGTCATGCTGTCACTAGGCAGGGATCTGCATCAACAATAGGGTGCTTTATTGGGCATGGAACTTCTTGAGCAAACCAGATGCAGCCCCTCTCCCCATTGGCCCCAGCTACTCCTCCGTCTTTGTCAAATTTCAGTACCCAAACACAACAGTTTAGCAATTTCTGTTTCAATGAAAACACGATTCCTGTTTATCTGTGTTGCAGGGAAAGTCAGTAATACTCAGAGTAAGCCCACTGAAATTAATGGGAATGATGGGCAGAGCAGTCCTAAATATAGGAATATGGATTCAGAATGTGGACGCAGGTGGTGCTGTGGTCTAAACCACTGAGCCTCTTGGGCTTGCCGATCAGAAGGTTGGTGGTTCGAATCCCCACGACAGGGTAAGCTGTCCCAGCTCCTGCCAACCCAGCAATTTGAAAACACACCAGTGCAAGTAGATAACTTCCCGCTGTAGCGGGAAGGTAAATACCGTTTCTGTGCACTCTGGTTTCTGTCACGGTGTCCCGTTGCACTAGAAGCGGTTTAGTCCTGCTGGCCACATGACCCAGAAAGCTGTCTTCAGACAAACGCTGGCTCCATTGGCCTGAAAGCGAGATGAGTGCCGTACCTCATAGTCATCTTTGACTGGACTTAACCATCCAGGGGTCCTTTACCTTTAGCTTTACCTTGCAGGAATGTGGCATAACTTAGGTAAAGATAAAGGGACCCCTGACCATTAGGTCCAGTCATGACCAACTCTGGGGTTGCGGCGCTCATCTTGCTTTATTTGCCGAGTGAGCCAGCCTACAGCTTCCGGGTCATGTGGCCAGCATGACTAAGCCGCTTCTGGCGAACCAGAACAGCACACAGAAACGCCGTTTACCTTCCATCCGAAGCGGTACCTATTTACCTACTTGCACTTTGACATGCTTTCAAACTGCTAGGTTGGCAGGATAAATTGGGACTTACCAAAAGACAATTGATCTTTGCTCTGATTCAGTGCTAAATATCAAGTGGAAGAGTGGATAAGCCCTTACTCTTATTCCAAACTTTGCGTGGAGTGAGGGTTACTGATGGCTGAGCTGATCCAACCCTTGGCAGAAGGAAAATGAAAATTTCTTTGCCTTTCTGCTGCTGGGAGGGGCGCAGAGAGAAGAAACACCCTGGTGCAACTGCAGCAGCACAACTGGACGCCTCAGCTGCAACAAAACATCTCTCTCCCATATTGGTCTCTACTGCCACAGCAGGCATTTCCAACAGCTTGACTTCAATACCAAAGCCACACTCCTCCACTGTCTCCTAAGGCAGACAGATGCCAACAGCATGTTCATGTGTGCCCCTCTTCACTCACAGCTCACCCCAAGCTTCTCCGCTTACAGCCTGCACCAACCCCTTTTGGAGGAGAGGAGAGGGTATTTCTATCTACAGATAACTTTCTCTTTAATGAAAATGAAATGCACAGAAGAAAAGTAGGAATGCAGTCCAAGATGATATAATGATAACAATAACAATAACAATAATAAAATTTTATTTATATCCCACCCTTCCCAGCCAAAGCTGGGCTCAGAGTGGCTAACAACAGTAAAAATAACACAGTTTACATAAAATCACAATTAATTAATTGAAATACATTCTAAAATCAATTCATTCAAAATCCAATCCAGAGTCAAATTAATGGCAACCATTGGGCTAGCGGAGGGGGTCAGACTGTACCTTGGCCAAAGGCCTGGTGGAACAGCTCTGTCTTGCAGGCCCTGTGGAAAGATGTCCTGCAGGGCCCTAGTCTCTTGTGACAGAGCGTTCCACCAGATAGGGGCCACAGCCGGAAAAGCCCTGGCTTTGGTTGAGGCCAGCCTAACCCCCCTGTGGCCCGAGACCTCAAAGATGTTTTTATTTGAAGACTGTAAGGTCCTCCATGGAACATACCAGGAGAGGCAGTCCCGTAGGTACGAGGGTCCTAGGCCATATAGGGTTTTAAAGGTTAAAAGCATCACCTTAAACCTGATCCTGTACTCCACTGGGAGTCAGTGCAGCTGGTATAGCACTGGGTGAATGTGATCCTGCGGTGAGGACCCTATGAGGAGTCTCGCCATGGCATTCTGCACCCTCTGGAGTTTCTGGGTCAGTCTCAAGGGCAACCCCATGTAGAGTGAGTTACAATAATCAAGTCTATAAAGATACCATTGGCAGGGCTTAATACAATCTGGAGTATTCATAAAAGTGTTCACTTCCCTGAATTTTACTTGCGGTTCTCCATAACTCCTGGCTAATAGGCATTTGGTCTTAAAGAAACCTGCCTTTTGCTTCTCCAACCATGTTCGTTCTTCTTTCAAATGATTGATGCAGCTGCCCACCATTAAGAATGCCGGTGCCTGTTGAAATATATTTTGCTCACCTCCAAAATCTTTTGTAGGAGACTGCAGGCCACATATTCCTCTGCACCTGCTCTTTATGACCCCCCTCAGTCTGCAAGAGATAGTTTATTTGATATGCTGTCAGCAGACTTGAAACAATAAGCTCTGGGGGCTTGAGCCACTGCCCTTCACAAGAGCGAGCTCTGCAGCAGCTCAAAGTTCAGAGGAGGAAGTTCAATGATATTTTAGAATGGGGAAGTGAGAGGCGCTCAGAAGTTGAAAACTTCTGAAGGGTCACTGCTGACCAAGCCAATGTTCTTGGTTTTAAGGTCTTTAAGAGATAGGCCTCTTAATACCGCACCCCACAAAATTGAGTAGTAGTAGCATAGCTCTGCCATGGGTAGACAGGTGATAGAATGGACAAGTATCACCAGGAATCTTTAGGTGTGTAGCTGTTGCCGTTTGTGTTTCTCAGAAGACAGTGGAAGAGTGTGCCTTCAGGGGTAAAGTCAAATAATCACAGAGTTACAGCTCCTGGTGTGGCTGTAGAGGCCGATACAGGAGAAACATGTTTTATTGCAGGTGGGGCAGATGAAGGTGCCTGGTTGTGATGTTGCAGATGCACCAGAGAATTTTCTTTTCTCTGGGCTCCTCCCAGATCTTTTTCAGATTGTTAGGTAGAACTGGAAATATTTTAAAATGAAATGTTTTACAAAATCGTGCATGGCATGGAGTTCCCTGTGAATTGGGGTTGGTTTTGAAACCCCTCTGGGAATTGTAACTCTGGGAGCAGGGATATAAATCTCCTAACAACTTTCAGCATCCTTATCAAACTACAATTCCCAGGATTCTTTGTGGGAAGTGATGGATGTTTAAAGTGCTTTAAATGTATGGTGTGAATCTGGCCACAGTCAGCCATTATGGTCTTTATCTTGACTTCTTTGTCCAGACTGTAGATGACCTCCAAGGGTACTTGACCTCTGAGTTTCAGGATAAACCATCAGGGTGGGCTGTTGCCTTTGTGTCCTGCTTCACAGAGATCTCTAGCTAGCCTCTGAAGTACACAGGGTGCTGGATATAGATGGACCCTAGATGTAATTCAACACGACCCTTGTGGGTTGCATCCAAATGTGCCCCTCATATTTTTACCCATCAGAGATGGGGAAAGTGGTTATTGTCTCCAACTCCATCTATCCACCTCTCGCCCATGCAACCATAAACCTGCTCCAGAAGGTCGATGGCTTCTTGGAACATTGTGGGAACTGATGCTGGGGGGAAGCAAACTGGTGAGAAACACCTCCTTGCCATTCCCCTGATGGGAGCCTCTGCTGGATCAAATAGATTTCTTTTAGTAGGAAAAAACCACACATGAATACAGCCTTATGCTACATTTTGATGCTTTGGGCTATTGAATATTGGCATTTTGTGACTGAAAGAGAAAAAGAGGGTGGATGGGGAGACTGCTCCTGTCTCTTGGTATCTGCTGAGCACAAACCCTCTTTATATTCATATTACCTTCCCAATAAAACACAAATATGTTTAAAAATGCAACAGTCCAGAATGTTCCTTTCATTGGAAAAAAAAAAAAAACACCTCAAAGCCCTTTTTGAAAAGCTTTTCTTTTTTTCAGGGGCGTCTCGGCATGCATTCTCTGCGGGATCACCTGTGCAGAGCTCAGCCAGAGTTTCCTGCTTGCCTGCTGGCTTCTGCCTTATTACTTATGCACAATTTGCCCTTTGAGATTTGCTGAGCTAATCAGAAGCAGTGCCTGTATTTGGCAAAGTGGGATAGCCCCCAGATCAGGACTCCTTAGTGGCAGGTTGGTGTTGACTTAGTATAAATGGCAGTCTAGGTTGGGCTTATTGATCTCCCAGCAATGCAAGTCTGCCTGCTGCCAATTTCTTAGCAGCCTGCTGCTTAGTTATCAAGTGCATGGTTACAGGCTTGCCATGGGTATTTTCTAAAATGGTGGAACAGGAATTGTGGAATCTGTGGCCAACGTAAGTTGTGCACATCCCGCTATTAGATGTGCACATTCTTTGTGAGAGGATAGCTCTCAGGGTTTGGGAAGGATGTCAATGGGAGAGGAACTGTTGGAACCTTGTATGCAGTAGTAGTGCATGCTTGTGTGTGAGAGAAGACTATCAGAGTGAAGGATCAGAGCATTTATTTAATGTTTCAATATTGTGTGGGGAGGGAGAACCACAGCAATGAAAGCAAGTGAGTACAGAGCTCAGATACTTCACACATGGTCATGTGGAATGGCTAAAGCTGAGATCTGGTCTCTGGGATCCTAGGGTCATTTGGTCCCAAGTAAGAGAGGACTTTGCAGTCTCACCTCATCCTCATGATGACGACCAGGTGGAATGGCCACTGGTGATGATGAGGTCCTTCCTGAGAGTGAAAAGTCCCCTGATGTTCTAGCTCAAAGGGTTTAGGGAAAACCACAATCCTTCAGTTGTCTGATCCTAGCAGATCACAAGTGGGTTTCCAGGCAAAAAACCCTCCCTGAGATATGCTGCATACATTAACATCCAACTCCATAGTTCAGAGACAGCATCTCATGTTCAGTCCTTGGCTTCTCCAGGTAAAGCTAGAAGAGGTCTCTCTGAAACCCTGGAAGGCCATTGTTAAGCATCCTATCACATTTCTCACTAAGAATATTATATTCAAAAAAGCCATAGCTCAAGATTTGGACTCCTTAATCTCCACAGGAACATGGGGCTCATATGGGACTCACTGACAATGCCATGCCAATATTTCAGGAGACAGTTAAATCTGACAAAGCAATACTTGGGGGGCAGACAAATGATCCAGATACATAACGTAACTAGGAAATTCAAAAGTTAAACAGATATCTTGTTCTGATCCAGAGACATTACATTCAGTTAGACTCGTTTTATCAACATTTGTCTTTATCTTTCAGCAAATTAGATTATCATTGAGTTCATTGATTCCTGTAAATAAATAAGGTAATCCAATATTGAAACAGCTGTGATTATCTCACAGAAGACATCAGATGCAGTAGAATGGTCTCTCTTTCACTCTCCCCACTCTCTTGCCTTTCCCTTCGTTCAGGCAGTCTGAACTGCCAGTTTTACAAATGGATAATCCCTAAGAGGGTAAGTAGCTAGCTGAAGAAGTGTCACTTTTTTGTCTCCAAGGACAGCTTTATGGACTGCCAAGTGTGACGAAGACCATTATTAGGATGATAGTTACCGGCAATGAATGCTTTGTCAGTCTCTGTAAGGGAAAATACCACAGCAATGAAAATATCTTGACTAGTAGCAAATGATGGTCAAATCATTAGCAGTTTGCAACAAAAGCTGGTCTACTGTTGCTCACTCCTGGAATGTTTCTTAATGAGTCTTGTCACTCTGAAAGCTGTAAAGGTAAGAGACTAAGAGGACATAGCCCTGGGTCCACAAGCAGTCCCTCCAAGTATTCCTATTTTCCAGGGACAGTCCTTGATTTTCAGAAACCCTATCCTGAATGTCCTGCTTTTCTTTAGGGTCAGCAGTGGAGCATATGCCCACGCTGCCCAGGGCGGGTGGGTCCACTACTGATGGGGGCGGGGCATGGAGGGTGCCCTCCCAGGTGCGGGGTAGCCGCTCGGGTGCATGGAGCGGCATGTGTGCCCTGCAGTCGGGGGTGGAGCAAGCCGCCCACAGGGGTGGGGGCGAGCCACAGATGGCGGACATTTGGCACTCTGCCCGCCCGCGACTGCCAAATGTCACCCCTCTCAGCAAAGACACCTGGGGCTGTCTGTCTCCACCACACACTCCTTCCTCCACCCCTGTTTAGGGTGTCCCTATTTACATCAGAGAAAGGTTGGAGGGTATGGAGTTATGTGACCCCTGAGCCAAGGGCGTAAGTAACCATGCAACCTTTAGAATACATTGGAAGGCAGCCCTGTATAGGGAATATTTTTTTAATGTGCAGTGTTTTATTGTGTGTGTGTGAGTGTGTGTGTGTTGCCTTTTTGGAAAATAAAGTACTGGAATATGTTCTCAGCAGGCCCAATGTCAACTGCTGGCCAGGGCAGGTAATGGCTGAGGCCCCTAGAAATCAGAAGGGGCCCTCACCAACCTGACCTGCCACCAACTCAGTCACCACAGGGTATGGTTCCCATTCCCAGATGGTTGGCCACTTCCACCTCCCTGGCCAAAAGAGACCTTCTTCTCAGAGCAAGGCTTTCTGGGTAAGGTGGCCAGGCATTGTGTGCACTGTCACTGTGTTTTTCCACAATGACAATAAAGTCCTTTTAAACTTAGATTTTTTATTTTTAAAAACTTAGATTGAAAAAAAATGGAGAGTATCCAATGTACTTGTTCAGTTAGCACAAGGATTTCCTCCAACGAACTCTTCAGCAAATAAACAGTAGTAGGAACATTAAGCAAGCCTCCCCCAGTTTGCAAATGTAAGCAGCAGTTAGCAGTCTGGCCATTGTTTCTATCCTCCACAAGACCCTAGAATTAGCATAATCACTCGGCCTTGTGTTTGTGGGGTGAGGGCAGTGGCAGAGGAAGTGGTGGAGAAAATTCTGTGTTTCTTTTTTCCTAAGATGGGGAGTGAGAAAAAGAGCAAAGCTCAGAAACGGTCTCAGAAAAATGTCTTCTAAGAAATTTTGTCTCAGCTCAAGTCAATAACAGAGAAAAACAGAAACTGAGCCAGAGGACTGAGACATCAGAGCTGAACTGTATTAAGAAGTCAAAGAGATGAATAAAATTATGTTGTTGTTTAAAAAAGAATTCAAAGAACAAGAAAGCAGGAAGGAAAGCTGAGCTCACTTCCCTGCAGAAGGGATCTTTTGCCTAAATAGGGCCTTCTTCAGCAGTAGTGACAATGAATGAATAGGCCACTGCAAGGAGAAGGAGAAGGAGAATTGCGACCAGGGGTGAAATGAATCTCTCCTTACCTCAGAATGCCTATGGCTCATCTGTAGAGTAACTACCTTGCATGCAGAAATCACAGGTTCAGTCCCTTCTGCCTGAGAGATAACCCTGCCTGCAATCTGGATGAGCTGCTTCCAGTCAGTGTAGATCAGGAGTAGTCAACCTTTTTATACCTACCGCCCACTAATGCATCTTTCTTGATGGTAAAATTTCCTTACCGCCCACCAGTGCTCAATGGAAGGAGGATTCAGCTAGTGTCGTAGAACCCTCTACCGCCCACCTAGAATCCTGAAACACCCAATAGTGGGCGGTAGGGACCAGGTTGACGACTCCTGGTGTAGATAATACTGAGCACAATGGACCAATGGACCTGACACAAGGTAGCTTCATATGTTGCTATGAAGAGGGAACCTACTTCAGATCAGCTTTAAATAAAGAACATTCTTTTGAGAGTCAACAAGAGTCTGAAATTCTGTAGTGGTGGTTTAGAACCTGCAGGACTATGGGAATTGTGGTGCAAAAATGGGCACCAGTAATTTAAAATGAGATCAACCATTTTGGCATGACTCAGTATAAGGCAGCTTCCTATGTCAGCTGGAATGGTCCTCGGGATGATGATGATGATAATTTATTATTTATACCCCTCCCATCTGGCTGGGCTTCCCCAGCCACTCTGGGTGGCTTCCAACAAAATATTAAAATACAATAGTTGGCCAAACATTACAAGCTTCCCTAAACAGGGCTCCCTTCAGATGTCTTCTAAAAGTCTGGTAGTTGTTTTTCTCTTTGACATCTGGTAGGAGGGTGTTCCACAGGGCAGGTGTCACTACTGAGAAGGCCCTCTTCCTGGTTCTCTGTGACTTGGCTTCTCACAGTGAGGGAACCACCAGAAGGCCCTCGGCGCTGGACCTCAGTGTCTGGGTTGAACAATTGGGGTGGAGACGCTCCTTCAGGTATACAAGACCGAGGCCATTTAGGGCTTTAAAGGTCAGCACCAACACCTTGAATTGTGCTCAGAAACACACTGGGAGCCAATGTAGGTCTTTCAAGACCAGTGTTATGTGGTCTCAGTAGCTGCTCCCAGTCACTAGTCTAGCTGCCGCATTCTGGATTAGTTGTAGTTTCCGGGTCACCTTCAAAGGTAGCCTCATGTAGAGTGTGTTGCAGTAGTCCAAGCGGGAGATAACTAGAGCATGCACCACTCTGGCGAGACAGTCCGCAGGCAGGTAGGGTCTCAGCCTGTGTACCAAATGGAGCTTATAAACAGCTGCCCTGGACACAGAATTGACCTGCGCTTCCATGGACACCTGCGAGTCCAAAATGACTCCCCAGCTGCGCACCTGGTCCTTCAGAGGCACAGTTACCCCATTCAGGACCAGGGAGTCCTCCACACCTGCCCGTCTCCTGTCCCCCCAAATCAGTACTTCTGTCTTGACAGGATTCAACCTCAATCTGTTAGCTGCCATCCATCCTCCAATCGCCTCCAGACACTCCAGATGATGAGGTGACAGAGCGATTACCCAACCACGTCTGCTTTCAGAGGGCAAAAAAATAAAAATAAAATAAAATGGTGGCTCGTGCTGTGTTCCTGAAAGCCTGTGTACTATGCTGGCTTAAAGAATGGCTGGGTGCTTGGGGGAAGTTGCATGACAAAAGGATATGGAGAGATGAGGCAGGATGGATTTCACATGCTGATGTGAACTAACTAAATCTATGCTTTCAGGTCTCTGGTCAAATACAGAATATTACATTATGAATATTTGATAGATGTCACCGGGGTCCACATGAGCGGATTAAAGGGTGCAAAATCTTTTCAGCACCATCCTTACAAATGCCGACACGCACACTCTGGTTTGCAGAAGAGGGACATCTTTTCAAATTTCCTGTCTGGCAGGCTGCACTTGTGCCAGGTTATGATGATTGATCTACTGGTGTACAGAATATAATGTCAGCATGTTAGCCAATCCCCACCTCATTTAATCTTACTTATCACAGTGTGTAGCACCACACGGACGGATGCGTCAGGGAGAAGAAATACATCTGCAGTGGAGAATCATTGTTATCATCGGAAAGAGACAGAAGAAGTCAGGATTCGTTTTAAAGCAGATGGCAACTGAAAGCTCTATTGTACTGCTAGTGCCGCAGCGGGGGCAGCACCGAAGCAGAGAAAATGAGCACCTGTACCCTTTGTCAAACTGCGACCTTCTACAGTGGTAAATGTGGGGGCAATTCCCCATGGAATAATGGGAAGCTTCCCCATGGCTCGCCCTGTGGCATGCCTAAACGAACATCATGTATGCAGTCTGAAGGCAAGGCAGGATGCAGATGGGGAGTCAAGCTGGAGGGTAAATATAAAAGTAAAGGACCCCTGGATGGCTGAGCCCAGTTGAATTTGACAATGGGGTGTGGCGCTCATCTTGCTTTCAGGCTGAGTGAGCTGGCATTTGTCCACAGACAGCTTTCCAGGTCATGTGACCAGCAATACTATACCACTTCTGGTGCAATGGAACACTGTGATGGAAGCTAGAGCACACAGAAACGCTGTTTACCTTTCCGCCACCGCGGTACCTATTTATCTACTCTCACCGGTATGCTTTTGAACTGCTAGGTTGGCAGGAGTTGAGCATAGCAACAGGAGCTCTGTCAGGAGCTTATCCTGCTCTTGAGTAGGACCCTGGCAGAGACACATGCCCAACTGGCATGTTCCCTCCCTCCTGGTCGATCGTTCGGGAGTTTCAAAAGCTTTCTTCTGCCCGAACATCACAGCAACCGATGCCAACAGACATCAGCACACTTAGGGATCTGCAGAGTCTTCGCAGCTTGCGTAACAGAACTCAGTAACTCAGCATTTTGGCTAATCTTCTTTATATACATATAAACACACACAGAGCACTGCAACATGGCTCCCTCTCTCTCTAGCATCAGACAGCAAATAGAGAAGGAACAAAGGACAGTAGTCCCACTTCACGGAACACAGTAACACAAGCATCCTGTGTCTGTCACTTCCCACTTTGTGGAGTCAAAACATACACCGTCATATGATAGACAAAAATCCCATGACTGCAATCATGGAGCAGGAATTCTAACATTCTAACCCCGTCACATGGATTCAAACCGCCAACCTTCCAATCGGCAAGCTCAAGAGGCTTGGTGGTTTAGACCACAGTGCCAACTGCACAGGGCTGGAGTTTGTGTTGAGCAATTCTCAGACTAAAAGACTATGCAGAAGCAGTTTGATGGCTGGGGCAGAGGTGCTATGCTAGCTTCCAAGCTGGTGGGCCACAGCTGCTAACCAGCAAGGAGAGAGGCGAGAAGGTAGATGTGGTGCAAACATTCACAAGTAGGGCCAATCTGGTCTTTGGAATTAACCCCCTACAGCAAACCATGTGGTGTAGGTGAAAATTATTGGGATGAGTTGTGGCTCAGTGGAAGAGCCCACAATCTACATGCAGAAGGCTCCAAGTTCAGTTCTCATACTCTCCAGGAAGGATTGGAAGAGACCCCCTCATATGAAACCCTGAAAATTTGCTGCCAGTCATGGTGCACAGTACTGGGCGAGATGGGCCAATGATCAGATTCAGTATTGGGCAGTCTTCTGTGCTTCTAAGATGGGCCCACCAGCCAATCAAGACCCGCCCCCCCAAAAAAATCCTGTTTGGACTCAGAGGCACCAACTTGCACCAAAGATTGAGGGGGGGGGGTCGGGTCATGCATGCAAACATCCCCAGCTCCTATTATTCCCAGGGACGTAGATGTTTCAAGGGGCAAAAAGGACAGGGGGGATGTAGAGTTGCCGTATAAAAGGTGTCCCATCTCCCACCCTCATTGCATTGTGTTAGGGGAATGAACGCACACATTTCTGTCTCCCCCCTCCTGCCGCTCTCTGCATCATGGGAGAGGCACACAGACTCAAAAGAGATTGAATGTGTGAACCCGCCCTACGCCTAGTGGCTTCTGTAAGCATGAAAGATTTCTCTTCCATTAAGTTCAGTTGACTTTGTGAAAGAGACGGTAATGAAAGCATTCATTGTGAAGAAAAATCTCTACACGGTAGGAAGAGAAGATGACTCAGATTGAAATACTAAGTAGTTCATAAGTAGGAGGGGAGAGTTGGAGGTGCAATATGCCTACTTTTAATCTTCCAGTGAATTGATATTCAGCGTGAGTGGCAGGGGCTTTCAAATCCTATCTCAGACACATCACCAAAGGAAGGTCCTTTGGTGAAGGGGTGGGCTGAGCCCAAACTGCTCAGTTTTTCGTTAACATTTTCAGCAATATTTTTAAAAAGTTTGTTTGCACTTCTTGTGCAAATGTTTGCTTAATTTGTTTGGTTTTGTTGTCCTTACTTGTCCTACTAAGTTGCCATCACTTGCTGTCAATTACAATCTAATAGCGTTAGATTGAGAAGAGAAGACTCCCTGATAAAGACCCTGATGCTGGGAAAGACGGAGGGCACAAGGAGAAGGGGACGACAGAGGATGAGATGGTTGGACAGTGTTCTTGAAGCTACCAGCATGAGTTTGACCAAATTGCGGGAGGCAGTGGAAGACAGGAGTGCCTGGCATGCTCTGGTCCATGGGGTCACGAAGAGTCAGACATGACTAAACAACTAAACAATGACAGTGTTAAATCTGATTGGATCCCAGATTGGGTAGGGCATGCCTAGTGCAGGAAGAAAGAATCAGCACAGACCAGTATTTGGGGGGGGGGAGAGCTTCAAAGCAGCAGCTGGGGTTGGATGTGGGCCAGCAGATTTCGGAGAAGTGGGTTGAGGGGGAAATTATTAAAATGTCCTAATTATCGAAATCAAAAGTGGGAATTGTTTGGGGTGCTATAGGATGTGGGAAACTTGATTTTCACTAGGCTGTGCATTAATATACATTTTCAAGGTCAGCTTGAAGGAACTGATTGCCAATAGATATGAGCAAACACATGGTATACTTACCAAATATTTATCTATCTCTCCTAATATATATTAAATGGCTTCAGCCCTGTATACCTGAAGGAGCATCTCTACCTCTAGCATTCAGCCTGGACACTGAAATCCAGCTCCAAGGGCCTTCTTGCAGTTCCCGCATTGCGAGAAGTGAAGTTACAGGGAACCAGGCACAGGGCCTTCTTGGTAGTGGCGCCCTCCCATCAGATGTCAAGGGAATAAAGGAAGTGTTTTTTTTGAAAAATATTTGGTGTTATGTTGTGATTGTAATATTTTGTTGGAAGCTGCCCGGAATGGTTGGGGCAACCCAGTCAGGTGGGCCGCATATAAATAAAATAATTATGGTGGTGGTGGTGGTGATAATGATGAGAAGAAGATGGAGATGATTATTGGGGGGTCTGAGTTCCATCCCAGCAGACATTGGGGGGGGGCTGTAGAGGCCTTAACCCCATGGAGGTGGAGTTTGCCAAGTGAGGGGTTTGATAAGGTCTAGGGTTGGGGAGTTGTGATGGGTTTGTGAGGGCAGCTGGGGTTGGTGAGTGAAGAAATCAGGGGTAAGAAATATAACACCATAAGAAGTGTCCTGCTGGATCAGGTCAGTGGTCCATCTAGTCCAGCATCCTCTTCCCACATTGTCCAAACTGATGTTTATGGGAAGCTCACTGGGAGGACCTGAGGGCATCACTCACCCCCCTGTGGTTCCCCATAATTGGTATTCAGATGCACACTGCCTCTGACAATGGAGGTACAACATAGGCCTCATAGCTAGCAACCTCTGTGTATTTGCCTAGGCATCTTTTCAAGCCACTTAAGCTGGTGGCCATCACTGCACATTGGGGTAGTGGATTCCATAATTTAACTGCATACTGTGTGAAGCAGTATTTCCTTTTATCTATTCCATATCTTCCAGCATTCATATAGAAAACATTCCCAAAGTTCCCCTAGTACATTATCAGTATTCTGTAGTGTAAAGTAGGCACACATTGCTGGCCACATAGAGAATACTCAAGAGGACCCAAGATGATCAAGGGTCTGGAAACCAAGCCTTACAAGGAGCACTTGAAGAAGCTGGGTATGCTTAGCCTGGAAAAGAGAAGACTGAGAGGAGATATGATAGCCATCTTCAAATATCTCAAGGACTGTCACATGGAAGAGGGAACAAGTTTGTTTTCTCCTACTCTGGAGGGTAGGACTCAAACCAATGGCTTCAGGTTACAAGAACATCAGGAAGAACTTTCTGATAGTAAGAGCTGTTCGGCTGTGGAATGGTCTCCTTTACAGATAACTGTAAAACATATACAATATATGTGTGTGTGTGCGTGCGCACACATTCCCTTGGCACCAAGTCTTGCTTTCGTTCCAATTGATACTTTTTAAAAAGCCCTCTAAAACCATATGGTTGCAATTATCTCTGAAACCATAGTTGGGAGAGCAGCCACCCATCCCTGGATGGGTGTTTTGTCTTTCATATATGGTGCTCTGAAATTGTGATCTACCATCTGGTGTGTGATCTGGCTTGGACTAAACAACTTCTCTGTATCTTTAGAGGATAATAATGATAACCAATATTATAGCACAGCCATGTGTAAGGACATAGAATCATAGAATTGTAGAGTTAGAAGGGACCACAAAGGTCATATTATAGTCCAACCCTCTGAGGCTTACATCACGCTTATACCAAAGACAGAGACTGAAAAGACCCAACTTAAGAACTACCGACCCATCTCGTTACTAAATGTGGATTACAAAATCTTTGCTGATATTTTAGCAAAGAGATTGAAAAGAGTTCTGATGGAGGAGATTCATGGGGACCAAGCGGGCTTTCTCCCGAAAAGGCATTTGTCGGATAACGTAAGGAATATAATTGACATTTTGGAGAAGTTGGAAGTGAATATAAACACTAAGGCTGTTTTGATATTTGTGGACGCCGAGAAAGCCTTTGACAATATATCTTGGAGTTTTATGTTGAAGAACCTCCGGGGGATGGGGGTAGGCCAAGGGTTTGAAAATGGTATAGGTGCAATATACTCTGAACAGAAAGCAAAATTAATTGTAAATAATGTGGTTACAGAAGAGTTCAAGATTGAAAAAGGGACACGTCAGGGGTGCCCTATCTCCCCACTACTTTTTATATCGGTCCTGGAGGTCTTGCTTAATATGATTAGGAGGGACCAGTTGGTTAAAGGGATTCAGGTCGGAGCTAAACAATATAAATTGAGAGCATTTGCAGATGACCTAGTACTTACATTACAAGAGCCAGAAGCTAGCACGAAAAGAGTTTTGGAAATAATTCAAGAGTTTGGTCAAATGGCAGGATTTAAATTGAATAAGTTAAAGACTAAGGAATTGGAGAAAAATTTAACACAGTTTGAAAAAGAAAGGTTTCAGAATGAGACAGGGTTGACTGTGGTTAAAAAAGTGAAATATTTGGGTATAAATATGACAGCTAAGAATGTGAATTTATTTAAAGATAATTATGAAAAAACTTGGACAGAAGTGAAAAAAGATTTGGAGATTTGGTCAAACTTGAAGCTTTCCTTGTTAGGTCGAATTGCAGTTATAAAAATGAATGTATTGCCAAGAATGTTGTTTTTGTTCCAAGCATTACAAATAATGGATAAGATGGACTGTTTCAAGAAGTGGCAAAAAGATATATCTAAATTTGTCTGGCAGGGCAAGAAGCCCAGAATTAAATTTAAGATATTAACGGATTCAAAGGAAAGAGGGGGATTTGCCCTGCCAGACTTTAAACTGTACTATGAAGCGGCAGCTTTCTGCTGGCTAAGAGATTGGCTGCTTCTTGAAAATACAGATATTTTGGATTTGGAAGGTTTTAACAATATTTTTGGGTGGCATGCATATTTGTGGTATGACAAGGTTAAAGCACATAAAGGTTTTAAAAACCATATTGTCAGAAAAGCATTATTAAATGTCTGGATTAGATATAAAGATTTGCTGGAAAACAAAACCCCAAGGTGGCTGTCGCCAATGGAAGCTAAGCCAGTTAAAAAGTTAAATATGGAGTCGAAGTGGCCAAGATATTGGGAAATTTTGGAAAAGGAAGGGTACAAACTGAGATTGCAGAGTTTTGAGAAACTAAAAGGGAAGGTGAGAGATTGGTTGCACTATCACCAAATAAATGAAGTGTTTAAATTGGACAGTAAAATAGGCTTCCAGGTGGAAAAATCAAAATTGGAGACTGAACTGTTAGAATCCAGTACTAAGAATTTGTCAAAAATGTACAATTTGCTGCTGAAATGGAATACACAAGATGAAACGGTTAAATCAAGTATGATTAAATGGGCTCAGGACATTGGTCATAACATCTTGTTTGCTGATTGGGAAAAGTTGTGGACCACCGGGATGAAATTTACGGCATGTAATGCCTTAAGAGAAAATATTATGAAAATGATCTATAGGTGGTACATAACCCCGGTCAAGCTTGCAAAGATTTACCATTTGCCTGATAATAAATGTTGGAAATGTAAAGAAAAGGAAGGTACATTCTTTCACCTTTGGTGGACGTGCCCGAAGATTAAGGCATTCTGGGAAATGATCTATAATGAACTGAAAAAGGTATTTAAATATACCTTCCCTAAGAAACCAGAGGCCTTTCTCTTGGGTATTGTCGGCCAAGGGCTGTTAAAGACGGATATAACTTTTTTTATGTATGCTACAACAGCAGCTAGAATACTTATTGCGAAGTACTGGAAGACACAAGATCTACCCACTCTGGAAGAATGGCAGATGAAGGTGATTGACTACATGGGCTTGGCAGAAATGACGAGCAGAATCCGAAACCAGGGAAGAGAAGCAGCGGAAGAAGAATGGAAAAAGTTTAAGGACTATTTAAAGAAATACTATAAAATTAATGAAAGTTAGAATGATGTTGGACTGGAAAGTAAACGGTTACTATTAGTAATGGTTAAGACAAGGAGAATAAGGAAGATTAAATTAAATTTAAATTAAAATAAGGGAAGATTTGCTGAATAATTGATTAGAATCTGGAATACAGAAAAGGGAGGCATGAGGAAGTCGGGGAAGAAAGGCATAAGAAATTAAGATATGAAATTGTACTTGTTTCTTGTTTTGTTTTTGTTTCTGTTTGTGTATGTATCTGTTGTGTTTATGTTATGTTTTTGTGGTTATAAAAACTTCTTAATAAAAAATATTACAAAAAAAAAAAATATAGTCCAACCCTCTGAGGTGAAGAAATATTTTGCCCAACGTGGGGCTGATTCCAAACATTGCTTTAAACTTTGGGCAAGCAGAGATCAGCTGCAAAAGCTTGTTCAGCCTAACACCAGAGTAATCCCTCCCTCCGTCCCATATTTTAACTTCCATATTGATTCTAGAAAATCAAACCAGGATGTGAATATTCTTGTTCCCTCTTCAGTAATGTAAAATAGGAAGACACTACATGGTAATGAGGGTGAGTAAGCAACACTGGGAGCTTTTCCTTGAAACTTGTAACAAGGAGAGGCTTGAAAGCATGTCTGTAGCTGCTTTAGAGAGAAGTCAGGTATCATAGCCAGAAGGCACTACCCCCCACCCATATGATGCTTTTTTGGGGGGTCGGAAAGCATGAAACATGATACCACCCTAATATTTGCAGAAATCCATTATTTTCTGTCACAGATATGGGTGTATGTACACATACATGTTGTTGTTGTTTAGTCGTTTAGTCGTGTCCGACTCTGTGACCCCATGGACCAGAGCATGCCAGGCACTTCTGTCTTCCACTGCCTCCCGCAGTTTGGTCAAACTCATACTGGTAGCTTCAAGAACACTTTCCAACCATCTCGTCCTCTGTCGTCCCCTTCTCCTTGTGCCTTCCATCTTTCCCAACATCAGGGTCCTTTCCAAGGAGTCTTCTCTTCTCATGAGGTGGCCAAAGTATTGGAGCCTCAGCTTCACAATCTGTCCTTCCAGTGAGCACTCAGGGCTGATTTCCTTAAGAATGGATCGGTTTGATCTTCTTGCAGTCCATGGGACTCTCAAGAGTCTCCTCCAGCACCATAATTCAAAAGCATCAATTCTTTGGCGATCAGCCTTCTTGATGGTCCAGCTCTCACTTCCATACATCACTACTGGGAAAACCATAGCTTTAACTATACGGACCTTTGTTGGCAAGGTGATGTCTCATACATATACATATACACAAAGTTTACTACTGTTGATAAGCATCCAAAACAGGCAGCAATTTTGAGGAAATTGTTTTAGGGTATATGGGGTGGGGTGGGAATAGTGACTGGATGTGTGGAATAATGTGTAATTAACTGATTTGAGGATGCCCACCCACTTCAGAAAAAGCATTTTGTTACTCCATTTGTTTTTGCATTGAAATGTCATTTCAAATGAATTCATTTCATTATTCATTCATTCTGCGTTAGGAGACCAGAAATAATGAGACAAGAAACAAGTGTGGGGCAAAGCTAGGGCCACTTTATTAAATAAAACATTAGAACACAACGAACTTAAGAACCGCATTGCGGGGAAATTGAAACTATGCATTGAAAATAACCCCCCACTTCTGTCTGGCTCCTAAGCCTGTTGTCTTGGCAAGTCCACCATCACCCCCTCACTCTGGGAAATTCCTTCAGTGGTTTAACAGTCAATCACCCTTCCCAGAGAACTCTGGGAAATGTAGCTTTGTAAGCAGTATCAGGACCTCCAAATATCCTCAGCAACAAACTACAGCTCCCAGGATTCTTTGTGGGAAGTCAAGTATGTTTAAAGTTGCATCATAGTGCTTAAAATGCGTCGTGTGAGTGCAGCCACAGTCAGAGTCCCAGGTAAGATCCTCCCCCTATTGTATGGGCAGGGTGGTCCCTCCCCCTACCTGGCCTGATCACCTTGGCAACACCTCCCCATGCGGGACTGGGCAACTGGCTGAGGTAGGTGGAGACCTCCAGGTATTCCACCTGGGGAAAGCCAAGCCAAGCCTATGTTAATGGTGCCGCATAGGGTCCAGGGGGCTGTGCGCGACCATGCAATGTGGGGAGCGGTCATTATGATCTTTACCTTGACTTCTGTGCATGGCCATGGGGCAGGGGTGGCAGCTGCCCCCTCCCCTAAATCAAATGAAAATACTTCACTGAAAGTAGAAATAATCAGACTATTTGAAGTTGAAATGCTCGCAAAGAGGAGTTAAAAGAGCTGAACATAGCATAAAGAAGCAGAAGAGGTGGAAGTATTTTACCCTATCACAAAGAAGGCTCCGTTCATCTTCTTGCTCGGCCAGGCACCATTTTTACTGTAGAGCGGTCATTCAGTACCTTGTGGAGAATAAAGACCTGGCTAAGGTCAACAATGACAGGGGAGCATCTCAGTGGGCTGTGCATGCTGAGTGTACACAGAAAAACTGCATTGGGAAAGAAGGAGGAATTTGAGAAATAACTGCTGAAAAGGTTTTCAGCAAATCCAAGAAAACCTGTTTTAGTTTAGATTTTTTTTAAAAAAAGATGAAAAAGTTGTGCTCTTTGTAGTTTTGCAAAATATATCTGTTAATAATAATAATAATAATAATAATAATAATAATAATAATAATAATATATTATTTATACCCCGCTCATCTGGCTGGGCCTCCCCAGCCACTCTGGGCGGCTTCCATAAAAACCAAAAATACAGTAAAATATCACACGTTAAAAACTTCCCTGAACAGGGCTGCCTTAAGATGTCTTCTGAATGTCAGGTAGTTGTTTATCGCTTTGACATCTGCTGGAAGGGCGTTCCACAGGGCGGGCGCCACTACCGAGAAGGCCCTCTGCCTGGTTCCCTGTAGCTTTGCTTCTCGCAATGAGGGAACCGCCAGAAGGCCCTCGGTGCTGGACCTCAGTGTCCAGGCAGAATGAAGGGGGTGGAGACGCTCCTTCAGGTATACTGGACCGAGGCCATTTAGGGCTTTAAAGGTCAGCAAGAACACTTTGAATTGTGCTCGGAAACATACTGGGAGCCAATGTAGGTCTTTCAAGACCGGTGTTATATGGTCTCGGCGGCCGCCCCCAGTCACCAGTCTAGCTGCCGCATTCTGGATTAGTTGTAGTTTCCGAGTCACCTTCAAAGGTAGCCCCACGTAGAGTGCATTGCAGTAGTCCAAGCGGGAGATAACCAGAGCATGCACCACTCTGGCGAGACAGTCCGCAGGCAGGTAGGGTCTCAGCCTACGTACCAGATGGAGCTGATAAACAGCTGCCCTGGACACAGATTTGACCTGTGCCTCCATGGACAGCTGTCAGTCCAAAATGACTCCCAGGCTGCGCACCTGGTCCTTCAGGGGCACAGTTACTCCATTCAGGACCAGGGAATCCTCCACACCTGCCCGCCTCCTGTCCCCCAAAAACAGTACTTCTGTCTTGTCAGGCTTCAACCTCAATCTGTTAGCCGCCATCCATCCTCCAACCGCCTCCAGACACTCACACAGGACCTTCACCGGCCTCACTGGTTCTGATTTAAAAGAGAGGTAGAGCTGGGTATCATCCGCATACTGATGAACACCCAGCCCAAACCTCCTGATGATCTCTCCCAGTGGCTGCATGTAAATGTTGAAAAGCATAGGGGAGAGGACAGAACCCTGAGGCACCCCACAAGTGAGAGCCCAGGGGTCTGAACACTCATCCCCCACCACCACCTTCTGAACACAGCCCAGGAGGAAGGAGCGGAACCACCATATGACAGTGCCTCCAGCTCCCAGTCCCTGAAGACAGTCCAGAAGGATGTTATGGTCGATGGTATCAATTGCCGCTGAGAGATCCAGCAGAACTAGGAAACAGCTCTCACCTTTGTCCCTAGCCCGCCGGAGATCATCAACCAGTGCGACCAAGGCAGTTTCAGTCCCATGATGAGGCCTGAATCCTGATTGGAAGGGATCCAAATGGTCCGCTTCTTCCAGGCATGCCTGGAGTTGTTCGGCAACCGCTCGCTCAATCACCTTGCTCAAGAATGGATGATTTGAGACTGGGCGAGAGTTGGCCATCGTGGCCGCATCTAAAGATGGTTTTTTAAGAAGCGGTTTAATAACCGCCTCTTTCAGCGGGTCTGGGAAGGCTCCCTCACGGAGGGAAGCATTCACCACCCCACGAAGCCCATCGCCCAGTCCTTCCCGGCTAGCTTTTATAAGCCAGGATAGGCAAGGATCCAGGAGACAGGTGGTTGGTTTCACTCGTCCAAGCGGCCTGTCCACATCCTCGGAGGTAACAGATTGGAATTAATCCCACTCAACTTGACTAGACAGAACTCTAGCACTCTCCCGCCCCGGCCCTGCTCCCACGGTGGAGTCTACTTCTTCCCGAATCTGAGCGATTTTATCTGCAAAAAACTTTGCAAAATCATTGCAGGAGAACATGTGGCCCGTACTGGGCCCCGATGTTGCAGGTGGTTCCGCTAAATTGTGAACCACCTGAAAAAGTCTCCTGCTGCTGTTTTCTGCAGATGCAATAGAGGCGGTGAAGAAATTCTTCTTCGCCGTCGCTATTGCCACTTGGTAGGCTCGACGTTGAGCTCTAACCTGTGTCCGGTCAGATTCAGAATGAGTTATCCACCACCGGCGCTCTAGCCGTCTCAACGATTGTTTCATTGCCCTCAGATCCGTGGAAAACCACGGGGCTGTCCGGGCTCCATGCAATCACAGAGGGCGCTTCGGAGCCAAACAGTCAATAGCCCTGGTTAACTCCACATTCCAGCGGGCCACCAGGGAATCAGCTGAAAGGCCATCAACATGGGATAAAGCATCCCCTACCACTCTCTGGAAACCATTTGGATCCATTAAGTGGCGGGGGCGGACCATCCGAATTGGTCCCACCTCCCTGTAGAGGGGAAGGGTTGCGGAGAAGTCCAGTTGCACCAGGAAGTGATCTGACCATGGCACTTCTTTCATTTCGCTTTTACTTAGTGTCAGATCACCAACATCCATAGAGGTAAACACCAGGTCCAAGGCATGTCCGTGGCTATGGGTTGGGCCAGACTTATTCAGGGACAGCCCCATGGAGGCCATGCTTTCCACGAAGTCCCGAGCGGCCCCTTGTAAGGTCGTGTCGGCATGGATGTTAAAATCCCCTAGGACGTGGCATGCATATTTGTGGTATGATAAGGTCAAAGCACATAAAGCATTTAAAAATCATATTGTCAGGAAAGCATTATTTAATGTCTGGACAAGATATAAAGATTTATTTGAAAATAAAACCCCAAGGTGGTCATCACCAATGGAAGCAAAGGCTTTGAAAAAACTCAATATGGAGGCCAAATGGCCGAAATATTGGGAAATTCTGGAACAAGTAGGAGACAAATTGAAATTGCAGAGTTATGAAAAACTAAAGAATAAAGTGCGAGATTGGCTTCATTATTATCAAATAATGGAGGCATATAATCAGGACAAAAAAAATGGATTCCAGGTGGAAAAATCAAAATTGGAAACAGAACTGTTAGAGCCCAAAACTAAGATTTTGTCAAGGATGTATAACTTGCTGTTGAAATGGAATACTCAGGATGAAACGGTGAAATCTGCTATGATTAAGTGGGCACAAGATGTTGGACATAATATTATGTTTGCTGACTGGGAACAGTTATGGACCACAGGTATGAAGTTTACGGCATGCAATGCCTTAAGAGAGAATATTATGAAAATGATATACAGGTGGTACATGACCCCAGTCAAGCTGGCAAAAATTTATCATTTGCCCGATAAATGTTGGAAATGTAAAGAAACAGAAGGTACATTCTTTCACCTTTGGTGGACGTGCCCAAGGATTGAGGTTTTCTGGGAGATGATATATAATGAATTGAAAAAGGTATTTAAATATACCTTTCTGAAGAAACCAGAGGCCTTTCTTCTGGGCATTGTCGGCCAACAGGTGCTAAAGAAGGACAGAACTTTTTTTTATGTATGCCACAACAGCAGCAAGAATACTTATCGCAAAGTATTGGAAGACGCAAGACCTACCCACCCTGGAAGAATGGCAGCTGAAGGTGATTGGCAGAAGGAATTGGCAGAAATGACCGGCAGAATCCGAGACCAGGGAGAAGAGTCGGTGGAAGAAGATTGGAAGAAATTTAAAGATTATTTACAGAAATATTGCAAAATTAATGAATGTTAGAATGATGTTGGATTGAAAGTTATGTGGTTTTTAGCTATAATACTATAAGGAGTATGAAAAAATGGACTATTAATAAGTAAAAATCTAATGTTACATTATTTTAAGATTAAAGATTAGGACAAGTAAAGAGGGGAAGGATTTGCTGAACTGATAAATTAAACTGGAATACAAAAAGGGAGGTTAGAGGAGGTCCAGAAAATTAAGTAAATGAAAGAATGTAATGGAAAGATGGAACTGTTTTTTCTTTTTCTTTTTTCATTTTGTAAAACTTTAATAAATATTTTATTTAAAAAAAAAAATCCCCTAGGACGACCAAGCTAGGTGTCTCCAGGAGAACATCCGCCACGACCTGAAGCAGCTCGGGCAGGGAATCCTTGGTGCAGCGGGGAGGTCGGTACATCAAAAGGAATCCTGTACTGCCCCTATTGCCCAACTTCCAGAACATGCACTCAGAAAACTGGGTCTTCCCAATAGGACGCCTGGTGCAAACTAATGACTTCCTAAAAATCACTGCAACCCCCCCTCCCCGCCCCCATGACCTGGGTTGCTGTGCGTAAGAGAAACCTGGTGGACAAGCAGCGGCAAGGACAGGCCCATCTGCTTCATCCAACCAAGTCTCTGTTACACATGCCAGGTCAAGTCCTCCATCCATGATCAAGTCATGGATGGCAGTGGTCTTATGAATCATTGACCTGGCATTGCACAGCAGCACCTTCAGGTCATGTGGGTATCCCTTGCTGATTCTAGTATCCATCCGGTCAGGACCAGACCCGGAGGCAGGAATAGTCCTCAGACAACGACTAAACCTGACCCCTCTGTAATGACATGGTCTTGACAACAGTTGTTTTAACTGTTACAGTTACAGTTGTTTTCATGTGTTAACCACATGAAAGGTGCTCTCTGGTTAATTCACACACACACACACACACACACACACACACACAAGTTTTCAAATTACTGGAGATTTTGACAGATTTTTCTGAGCACTTGGGGTCAAACGAAAATAATTTAAAACAACTGTTGTCAAGACATTTCAAGATGAATCTGCTAGACAGAGCCAGACAGAGGGTGATGACAGGTGGGGGTCCTGTCCCCCCCCCCAACATAAATCCTGACTATGCCCATGCTTCTGTGTACAGATCGTAGGTGACCTCTGAGGGTACTTGACCTCTGAGTTTCAGATGACAGAGATAAACATTCTCGGTGGGGGGTTGCCTTTGTGTCCCGCTTCACAGAGATGTCTAGCTGGCCTCTGAAGAAAACAGGATACTAACTATGAATGAACCCTCAATGTAATTCAACATGACCCTTGTGGGTTGCAACCAAATGTGCTCCTCACATTTGGATGGAAGCCACCTTGATCCATCAGAGATGGGGAGAGAGGCTATTGTCTCCAATTCCCTCTATTCTGCCCTCCCTGTAAACATGCTCCAGAGGGTTGACGGCCTGTTAAACCACTCCCAGAATTCTATAGGGGAAGCCATGACTGTTCGAAGTGACATCGTAGCTCTTTAAACATATGGCAAGAGTGTGGCTGTAGTGTTGCTCTTGCAGAACTAAGTAGGGAGGAGGAGGAGGAGGACAAAACTGGAATCAGCTGGCTCTGCCTGTCTGGTGCCACGTGCCATTGGTTTCTGTTCCACCTACTCCGCTGGTCTCCTGGCTGTCCACCCTGCCAGGCCCAAGAGGCAGTAGCCATCACTGCTTTTAAAGCTTCCCTTGGCACTGAAGAGACTTGGCAGCCCTCTCGCATTTTGAACAAAAGCATTTGATGGCTGCATCGAGTGCCATGCTGCATCCCACATATCGCCGTGCAATTGTGGCTATTACTCAGTAAACAGGAGGGCCTGCCTTCTGAGAGAGAGGGGGGGGATGGGATGTCACCATGAAGTACATTTTTAAATGTCCTCACTCTCTGCGCTCCCTGTTCCCACATTGCTGTTGGCCTCAGGCAGTCTCCTCGCATTCCACCAATCGCCCTGGATCTCCAAGTAGCAGCTGCCTATTAGTTAACTCCACATGCAGACAGCTAACATTGCTGGGTTGCAGCCGGGCCTTGACAGCCCTGTCGTGACTCCTGCCAAGGCTTACTGCTTAGCTTGAGGCTATCCCTTAGATATTCCATCTATAATGAGGCCTGTTTGAATAAGAGCCTTCCAATTATACTTGCTGAGTGTTGCATGATCTATAGATACTTAGGGCTTCGTGGCACGGGGTGAATATAATTCTACAGTGCATGTGGGGACTGCTCTAGCAAAGAGATGGATCAGGAGGGACCCAGTACGCCACAGAAAGGACAAAATGACAGACATCCATGCCCCCGAGATCTTGAAGCACGCCCAAGCCCTAGTTCTTTATATTTTGTGTCTACTGCCCATACAGAACTCCAACATCGCTTAAATAAAACAAAGTACCCAGGAGAGGTTACAGAAGCCAGTGTGGTGTAGTGGTTAAGAGCGGTAGACTCGTAATCTGGTGAACCGGGTTCGCTTCTCTGCTCCTCCACATGCAGCTGCTGGGTGACCTTGGGCTGGTCACACTTCTTTGAAGTCTCTTAGCCTCACTCACCTCACAGAGTGTTTGTTGTGAGGGAGGGAGGGAGGGAAAGGAGAATGTTAGCCGCTTTGAGACTCCTTCAGGTAGTGATAAAGTGGGATATCAAATCCAAACTCTTCTTCTTCTTCTATATTCAGATTGTAAGGAACTGGCCCAAGAGCGGTTGCAGAAGAATGCCCCATGATGATGTGGCCAGGGTGGAGATCAATACTTTAAGCAATAGATGGAGGCAGGACAGATCAAAAGTAAATATGAAGACTTTGAGAGCTGGTGTAACTGAGAAGCTGAGAAATTGACTTTGCTTCCTTGTATTGGTTGGAACTGAAGGGATTCCACTAGGGGCAGAAAAGCAGCTTCCCAGGGACATTCCCAGATTTGCAGAAGCCATCGCTGTTTCTGATTTGATCCCAGACTGCCCCGCTTTTCCTTAGGACATCCCTATTTTCATCAGAGAAATGTTGGAGGGTATGAACTTGCTGAGGGCCCCTCTCTTGCAAAAGGACCCATGTAAGAGCATTGGGGGGACGCGTGTGGTGCTGTGGGTTAAACCACAGAGCCTAAGACTTGCCAATCAGAAGGTTGGCGGTTCGAATCCCCATGACGGGGTGAGCTCCCGTTGCTCAGTCCTTGCTCCTGCCAGCCTAGCAGTTTGAAAGCATGTCAAAGTACGAGTGGATAAATAGGTACCGCTCCGACGGGAAGGTAAAGGGCGTTTCCGTGCGCTGCTCTGGTTCACCAGAAGCGGCTTAGTCATGCTGGCCACATGACCCGGAAGCTGTACGCTGGCTCCCACGGCCAATAAAGCAAGATGAGAGCCGCAACCCTAGCATTGGTCACGACTGGACCTAATGGTCAGGGGTCCCTTTACCTTTACTAAGAGCATTGGGCACATGTGGGTGTGGGTGGGTGTTTAACAAGACCTCCATTAAAAGGCCTGGAGCTCAGCAGGAGAGCATCTGCTCTGCATGCAAAAGGTTCAAGGTTGAAAGTACAGTACTTATCCACACAGCATTTGATTAAACTATGGACTACCTGTTCCCATAACAGGTAATGATGGCCAGCAACTTGGATGGATTTAAAAGAGGATTGGACAAGTTCACAGAGGATCAAGTTCTCAATGGCCACCAGCCACAGTGCCTGTGTTGTACCTCCACAGTCGGAGGCAGTATACCTCTGAATGCCAATTGCTGGGAAACACAAGTGAGGAGAGTGTTGTTGTACCTAGGTCTTGCTTGCAGGCTTCTGATTTGCATCTGGTTGGTCAGGTGAGAACAAAGTGTGGGACTCAGTGGGCCTTTGGCTCGATCGAGCAGCAAAGCAGTCTTTAGGTTCTACATTTATAACAAGTGGTCCTTTCTGATGCCTTAGGATAATTGGCCTATCCTTGTTTTCCAAGGCAGCAAATGCATGCGGGGGGGGGGGCAGAGCTCCATTTAAGGCAATATTGGTTGCTAAAAAATTAATTGAGCTAGAAGGAGTGGGTCGCAAGAAGCAAAGTGTGTTTTCCAAATTGTAGTTTTGCATATAAATTGGAAATTATGCCTCCCTATCACCTGAGATTACAACAACGTTATTATTCCGTTCCTCCAGCATTCCAAAATCTTTCCCTGTAGGGGAAGCATATATCGGAATTATTGAAAAATTATAACATCTTGCTGACAGTGTGCTTATAAGCAATCAATCAAATGTTCTCAAGATGACAAAAGTTTTAAGGATGCTTTATTAGCTTCATAGCTTCCAAAGGTCGAGTCGTTTCTTCATTCAAGGACTTTTTTACGAAGTCAATCAATTTTGGTTAAGCAGTAGATCTTCCTCTTCTGTTTTCACCTTCCAGATTAACTAGCTTAATTAAAGCTGTGTTGCTAAGCAAACTGATGATTACTTCATTTTCTGATGGGCAAAATTATCCAACAAGACTTCTTCTTTTTCAGTTTCCCCACATTGTACAATAACCCATCTAATTTATATTTGGGTAGCTGCGGCAAGTTATCCATGAGCGACGAAGAAAAGAAAGAACAATTCAAAAGTCTCCCTGCAGCAAAAGAACATTAATGTGGAGATGAAGACTCCTAAGCAGATGTATCTGTGCTTTTGATTGCACCTTTGTTTTATTAATTATTATTATTATATAGATATTTATTAAAATTGTCTACTGCCTTTCATCTGGAGATTACAGGATGGTTCACAACACAAAAATACAAAATGAGAACACAAAATATGTAATAAAAACAAACCAATAATCCTCTCCCGCAAACACAATTAAAAGGCCATAGATTTTTTTAATCAGCCCATGGCTTGGTTACGGAGAAATGTTTTCATATAGTACCTAAAGATATGTAACAAAGGCACCAGGTGAGCATCCTCAGGGATAGCATTTCACAAATGGGGGGCCAGCACAGAAAAGGCCCTTTCTCATGATTTCACCTTCTGGACCTCTTGTGGAGGGGGCACATGAAGAGAGGCCTCAGATAATGAACACAAGGTCTGGGTCTGTTCATATGAGTTGTTTGTTGTTGGGTCTGAGAACAGGATATAACAATATCACAATACAATTAAAAACAAGTGACACTTTATACAATCACGGATACAAGAAATAAAAGACTACAACAAAAGCAGCGTGGGTAGGTGTCAGGGCTGGAGTCAGGTGTTGGTCAGTACAAAAGAATGAATCACTTGAGACCAGTGAAGTTAACTCTTTATTTAAGGAAACCATTACACAACTACAGCCTAGTGGCCTCAGCAACTCTTTAGAGTTCCTAGAGAGAATGCCCTCTCTTGGTTCACCATTCACCATTCTTTTGCAGGTGGCAGAACTTCCAAGAGGTCCCCACTCTGCTAATGTAAATACTCGAGACAGCCTGTTGTGATGGAAGCAGTGCTTCAGATCCTTGAGGACGAAGTCTTTTACAGTCTTAAACATCAGAATGAACACCTTGAGCCAGGCTCAGAAACAAGATAGTAACCAGGAAAGTTGCTTTAAAACAAGGGTTCTATGAGCTGTAGACCATTAACCTCACTGCTGCATTTTGGATCAGTTGAATTTTTCGAATTGTTTTCAAGGGCAGCCCCATGTAGAGGGCATCACAATAGTCCAATCTGTAGGTTGACAGAGCATGAATTACAGTGGCCAAGTCATCTCTTTATGAAAGGGGGAGTAGCTAATGTATTACACAGAGCTGGAAGTATCTGTTTCTAGTCACCAAGGCTTCCAGAGGCTCCGCTGAGAGGGTCCTCACTAACAAAGCAGCCTGGATGTACCTTAAGATGCTTAAAGTGGTTCATATCCATAAGTACATCACAGTGTTCATGAGGTCCTATTGAATTAGATAGATGCGCCATTTGATACATACATGCTCATCCTAGATGCAGATGTTTGAGGAATCTGGTTGCAATCTGGGGCAAGCTGGCCTGACCCACACTTCCTGGACAAATGTGCAGAATGGAACATTGATATCCTTCTTTCTTCAGTACACATCGGATATTCAACAGAGAGAGGGCCTGTCTCAGTTCAACCGGAAGTGAGTCCACAGTATTGAATGCATGCTTCCTGGTGGATATGAGCCAAGCCTCTGAGCCATGGAAAGCTAGTGCCCCCCAATACCTCTGTGATTGGACAGGGACATAATGAATCAGGTGATCTTCTATATATCTTGAATCCAAGTGGTTACAGGCCTTGTAAATTGAGCCAAGAATCTTTACCCTGGTTCAGTCACATACGAGCAACCAGTGTAAGCTTTTGAGCACTGGAGTTATGTGCTATTTAGGATTGTAGGTGTAAATCTAAGGTCACATACCCTTTTTGTACTTCCAGTTTACACCTGCCCATGATTTCCCTCACACAAAAGAAATTTTTAGCAGCATCAAAGGAAATGTAGCTTCCAAATAAGGAAGCCATTGTCTCCAGGATTAGAATAACCTTTTGAACAAACACTATTCACTGTTTCTCAGCCATTGCTTCAAGACATGTGCCATTTAATTAGGCAGCTGACAGAACAATAATTAAGGATGGGAGATTTCTCTACAGTCCCTTACTGTATCAAATTAGCACAATTAAAAGATTAGTCATTCAATTTAGTCATTGAGACCTAACCTATCTAAGGCAAGTGGTATGCTGTGTGTATATGTATATCTCCAAAACAGACACTCCCAATTAATAATTGTTTTTAAATGGGTTCATTTAAAAAGGAGTTATTCTAATCCTGTGGTTGATTTCACATAATGGTTAAGAGAGGCTCATAATATATCCAGGGTCAACTATGTTACACTGCAGACATATGTTGTGAAGTCCAAACAGTAGGTTCTCTTGAGAGGGAGCTATTTGTATTGCAGACAGGTTAGGAGAGGTTAACCAATTCCCTTCTGTGAGCTTTCCAACCAAAACCCCACCTCTAATAGGTTCCCCCACTTCTTAGAGTGTTCAGGAACTGAGTTTCAATTTCACAATGGGTTCCGGGGTGTTTGTATTCAGCCCAGTGGTAATGTAAGGAATGAATACTATTCCAAGCTGGTTGGAACCTGACCTGACTGAGAAGCAGCAATATGACACAGGCAGATGATTTGATGCCCTCTAGCAGTTTTGGGCACCAACTCCCATCAGTCTCAGCAAGCATTACCAATGGCTAGGGATGATAGGAGTTGTAGTCCAGCAATGACTGGAGGGCACCATGTTGGCTACCACTGATTTAGTACAGCATTAAGCTTTTGACAAGTAGAGACTAGTGAGTGTGGTCTCAGAAGAGTCTTGAGGGCCAGATAAAGAGGATTGGTGGGGCCACACTCTGATCCCAGACCTGTGGTTCCCTAATCTTGCCCTGATGTTATGTCATAGCTCTTTTCCAAACACTGGTGGTTTTGCCACTAAGTTTTAAAACAAATGCAAAACAATACTTAGATGTGTTCTGGTTGCATTAATGAGAAGGTTTCTGTTTTGGACGACAGTTCCTTCCCCATGTGAAAATCAGACCCCACTTCACCATCATCTTCCAGGCTATCACCAATTCATGAAAGATATCTCTCCCAAAATGCGTGCAAGTAATAATAATTATCAACAATGAAAGCAGGCATTAGACTTAATGACGTTGGGGAGTCAGAAGCTTCATTACATATAATAGAGCAAAGAAAACAACATGGGAAGAAAACGCACACAGCAGATCCTGCTGGGCTGAGCAGCTTGGAAAAAAGATTCTTAGACATTAGGCTGGATTTCTTTTTATTAAAACATCGAAGGAGCTGTTGGAGATGAGCTTCGTCTAACTGCAGTTTCCCTTTCTTTCAAGGGGCCGCTTGTTGATTTGTGGAGCCATTCCTGATAATGAGCCTTGTTTATTTATTCATTTGCTTTTTGCAAGTTTGGCTCAGAGATATAGAAGTGAGATCCAGTTTGCGCATTTACTGGACCATGCTATGTTTAAAAGCCCACTCCCAAGTTCTCCTGACAGTTCTAAGCAGGTTAGAATTCCCACCCGGCTTTCACAGCAGACTCCAGCTCTTTCCCCACATAGACGAGACCTGGTCAGGTAGTCTGTGAAAGATTTTGGTGCTTTGGCCTGGCTGGAATCTGCCCCTGAACTAGGAACATGCCTCCTGTTTGTGTAGAAGGATGATATCTGACATCTGCATGACCAGAATGTAACCTGCTCTACAAAGGAAAGAGTCTCATCCAATGCTCAGTTTTGCATCTGGTTCCACCCACTGCTTGCATGCAAGTCCTGCATTTTCCAGGGTCCTAGAAGATGTTGCAGGTGACAACCCAAACTTAATGGGCACGAGCAGTGTATTTTCTCTTCCTTCCTGCACAAGATGTGGGTGCCCCACATGTTCCTCTTTAGTATCCCAATTCTTTCCCCTGAAAACAAGGAGGAAGCATTATGCAAAGGCAGCTTCTGCCTTCTATAGGTTACATGACATATTGCAATGGTGCATAATCATATTTAGCATTTTTATAGTTCCTCCGTTCTTTTCTAGCTTACATTTTAACCTAAACCAGAGAAGAACTCCAGTTCCAGTCACACTTGTACCCATTGACTCACTTACCATAAGTGACTGCTTCAGAATCATCAACTGTGGCAGGGGGTGAAGATCTTTCGTTCATCCTTCCATAGAATGCTGCAAAGTCAACATGCCTTGGGAGCCCAGGAAAATCTGTTTTATCCAGAGACCCCAGTAAGTATCAGATAGCCTAGGAAAACTGCATTTCCCAGGCTTCCCTGTGCAAACTGGCACAGCAGTTATCTGTATCACATCCTGGGAATGAATGATGGAGAGAAACAGAGGAAGAAATAAAGATACAGAGAGTTCCTTCATACAATTTTTAGAAACAGCTAATCCAAAACTAAAACCCACAGCCTAGGTTTGCTGCCCTGAAGTTTATGAAAAGGCCCAGACAAAGGAAATATTTCAATGGAAGTTCTCACTATTTTCTTTGACACTGAGCAGACGACTTTGATACTTTAGCTCATGACAGTAGAGTTTCCATACGCAAGTGAGATTGCCTGGTGCCAGCTGAGGTCATGATGTACATGAAAGCAGATCAGGCGACTTTTCACTCAAAACCAGAGCAGAAGCCAAGGACACAAGTAGAGGATCCTAGTTGCCAGAAGGTGAGCACAATCAGAATGACAGGGCTGCATGGTGACATGGATTAGACACCCCCCTAAGTGCTCTTGGAGAGGACAAAAGATGGTCTTATTCAGGATTAAAGTGCTCAGAAAGACCACAGAGGATGATGATGACACATACAGAATGAAAACATGTGGAAAAGTCTGGAGGCCACGTTCATGAAAACTGTATCAGGGCTCAGAGAGAAACTGTGCTGTGTGTCAAGAAAACACAGCATCCTTTATTGCTGTTCAACCTAAGGGGACATTGTGTTCAGTTTTTCTTTAAAAAATGAAAAATATTGAAATGAGTGGTGGTACTAACATTAGTAGGTTTCTCCTTCTCCTCCTCCTCCTCTCCTCCTCCTCCTCCTCCTCCTCCTCCTCCTCCTCCTCCTCCTCCTCCTTCTTCTTCTTCTTCTTCTTCTTCTTCTTCTTCTTCTTCAATACCGTTCTTGGGGTTCTGCCTAGTTCAGTGGTGGAAAGCCTTTTTTCATCCTGAGAAAAACAATGGTTGGTTGGGCTAGAAACAAAAGTGGGTGGAGCAACAAATATTAATTTTAGCTTTTTACCTTTGTATGTTAAGGTTTTTTTCTACACTCATTCACACTACAGTGGTACCTCAGGTTACAGAAGCTTCAGGTTACAGATGCTTCAGGTTACAGACTCCGCTAACCCAGAAATATTACCTCAGGTTAAGAACTTTGCTTCAGGATGAGAACAGAAATCATGTGGCGGCAGTGGGAGGCCCCATTAGCTAAAGTGGTACCTCAGGTTAAGAACAGTTTGAGGTTAAGAACAGACCTCCAGAACGAATTAAGTTCTTAACCTGAGGTACCACTGTATTCTCCATCTGGACAAGCAAGAAGTAACTTCATATATCCCATCAAAACTTTTCTACCTGAAAAGTACTAAGCGCCACTGTTTCATCATCAGCTGTTTAGGCCTCCATACAGCCAAAATTTTATTCCTGCAACTTCCTCTCTACAACATTTGCACAAAAGATAAAAAAAGAGCAAGCACTGAGATTTACTGCCTCTATTCCAGCCTCTAATAGTGCTAGCTCACCTTTAGCAAATTTCCAGTTACCTGCAAACCTTGGTGATTTTTGCCCCTGACTCCCTCAAAAATAAAAGCCTGATTTGCTGTTTTCACTGACAAGAAAAGGAGCCTTTCCATCCATTTCAGCTGACGTTTCTGCTGCCTTCAGAGTTCTTTTTGGCCTCTCACAATGTTTCCCCATTAAGAGGTTGGAGAGGATGCTAGTCTCGGCAAGTTGCTAATAAGAGCGACATTAAACCCATTCTTCATCAGCTCTGGCACTCGATCATTGTAACTGAAACAGATGTGCTACCTGGAATATCTCCTTACTGTAGGAGCAGCTCCAAATTACAAGCTCCGTTCATATTTACATATTCATCTCTCTCTCTTTCCCTTAACTGGTTTCACACCTTTAGAAACCTGGTGCCTGTCTGAGACATCTTTAATAGCAAAAATGAAGGACGGTCCTACCATTGAGCAGATGGAGTCAGCTGCCTCAGGCGGCAGACGCTGGGGGTTGTGTAGGGAATTGTGCTGAACTGTTGAAGGACAGAACTTGGTGTGCCACACACACTTTGCCTTACACATCCTAAACTAGCTTGCTACCTTCAGAGGGGGTGGAAGATGTTGTACCATAGTTAGTATTGCATACCCTCCAACCACATATATTTGCGTGGGACATTCCGAGAATGATCCCAACTTCTAATTGGATCCATAATGTCCTGGGCACTGGCACTTGCAGCTGACTCACAGGGCACCAAAATAATAATAGTAATGATAATAATAATTTATACCCCACCCATCTGGCTTGGTTTCCCCAGCCACTCTGGGCTTTCAGCAAAAGATCAAAACATCAGTCATTAAAAACTTCCCTAAACAGGGCTGCCTTTAGATGTCTTCTAGAAGTCAGATAGTTGTTTATTTCCTTGTCATCTGATGGGAGGGCGTTCCACAAGGCAGGTGCCACTATTGAGAAGGCCCCCTGCCTGGTTCCCTGCAACCTCATTTCTCGCAGTGAGTGAACCGCCAGAAGGCCCTCGGTGCTGGACCTCAGTGTCTGGGCTGAACGATGGGGGTGGAGACGCTCCTTCAGGTATACTGGACCGAGGCCATTTAGGGCTTTAAAGGTGAGCACCAACACTTTGAATTGTGCTCGGAAACGTACTGGGAGTCAATGAAGGTCTTTCAAGACTGGTGTTATGTGGTCTCAGCGGCCACTCCCAGTCACCAGTCTAGCTGCCGCATTCTGGATTAGTTGTAGCGTCTTTGGTGCTGTCCTCTCACACAAGTCAGCTGACTCACACGGAAGCCCCGCACCAAAAGAAACATACCCTGATTTTTGTCAGAGTAATGTTGGAAGGTATGGGAATGAATAGCTGCCACTCCAACTGGTGTCTGTACAAGGCATTGAGAGGTCATCTTTTCCTTCAGCTTAGGCAGCAACATAGGAGTGGTCCAGCCCTCCTAAATGTGCAGTTTTCAAGTCTGGAGCTTAAAAACCTCTCTCCCTCTGTGTGTGTCATCTATATTCTTCGAGAGATGGAAACAGTCATGTGGAAATGATATACATTGTTGGTGTGTAATGGAAAGGGAAGACTTCCATCTTTGAGGTGCTACGGGGTGACTTACAACCAGTGCTATTTTTCTAGAAAAAGAGGTGCTGGAATTCACAATGAACACCTCTCTTGTTCTCTTATAATGGCAATGGTAACCACCTGGGAGGGGCAAGAACTGAGTTCCAATTAGTTTTGGCTGGAGAAAAAAGCCTTGCTTACAACTATTTAATTTCATGAGTATCTCAGAAGCTCTCTTCTTTTCAGTCATTCTTTAAACAAGCAAGGCAGACAGAGAAGGTGAGCCTCCTATCTCCACTATATTTTCGTTCTCCAGCACAATGCCACGGTTGCTTAAAGTGGGGGGGGGGGACTCTTGTACTCAGTGAGGTCCCCCTCTGATTTTCTAGGTTATACTTCTCAACAAAAGAGGTTCCTCACTGCGCAGAGTCACTCTATAACTTAGAGATGAGGAGAAACAGGCCTGAGTCAGAAATGTGGTTCTCCAGGAACCTCTCTCTTGCCCACAGGGGACATACCCCTCACTGGTCCTACTTTGTACCTTGCGTGTTTTGGCCTGGCTAGAATGTCTCCTTGGACACTAAAATTTTCTCTTGTTTGTCTGGACGGAGGATACAGAAGAGTGGGTGAATGTGTGTAGGAACTAGCCCAGCGTCAAAGGTAAAATGTGCATTCATCACTGCACCCTCTTTTTGCCTCTGGCACCATCCAAGACATGTGGTCTTTGGAGAGTTAACAAGAAGGAAAAGCTATCCATGAGCTGAAAAAATAAATCATCTGATTGGAGTTGGTGTCTAGCAACATCTAGAGTTCCAGATACTCTATTACTGCTATACCTACTGTAAGTAACTAAGCCCCCCAAAGGGCTGAACTCTGCATGGTAACTGTATGGAGATTGTTTCTGCTTCCCAGCCTATAAGGCAGAGGAAGACTGCAAACCCTGAAAATGTCTCATTCTGAACTTGGCCGGCGTGATTAGCTTGCAGAATAATTTATTTTGTTGTCATAGTTGTCCTCAGTGGGGTGGGGTGGCTTGCTGCTTCCCTGTGTGGAAATCGTGGCACACTTCCAGTGTGCAGCAGCTGTGAAAAAGGCAGGCTTCATGCTAGGAATCATTTGGAAAGGAGCTGAAACTACAACTGCTGGAAGCATGATGACACTGTTGAGCAAATCTATGTTGGGAGTTGCATTTGGAATAATGTGAACAGTTTTGGTCACCTCACCTGTAAATGGAGATTGTGGAGGTGGAAAAGCTTCAGAAAAGGGAAACCAAAATTATAAAGTGGTGATCAGTAGCTACTAACTGTGATGGCTATACTCTTCCACCACAGTTACAGGCAGTTCTTGCCAACCTAGCAGCTTGAAAGCATACCAATGTGAGTGGATAAATAGGCGCAGTTGTGGTGGGAAGGTAAATGGCACTCGCCATTGTGTTCTGTTGCACCAGAAGTGGTTTAGTCATGCTCAATAGTCCAGGGGACATTTGCCTATTTGCCTTTCCTGGAGGCAGCTGGAGGAGATAGTGTTCTTGTCCTCATGTTCTGCTTGAAGGCTTTCCATGGACATCCAGTTGGCCACTATGAGAACAGGATGCCAGAGTAGATGCACCACTGACCTTATCCAGCAAAGCTATTCAACTGTTCTTAATCATGCAGCTGAGAATCACAGACATGTGACCATCCTGTTCTGGTGTCCTAATGCCATTTATTGTGTTGTGCATGAGAGTGGAAACAGTTCAGGTGGGTCACATGTTCATGGTGTTTTTCCCCTAATAGAAACATTTTTGACATACCGGTATTTATTTTGTGTGGAGAACAGCATTAGAGAAAGTCAAACTTTGAAGGTTATCTGCAGTTTAGATTGTGTGTTGTTTGGGGAAGTATAGATTTAGTAGTCTCACATTCAAGTGCCAACCCAGCTGATTTGCTTCTCCATCCCTCTTGGGTTGAAGGCCCCTTTAAAGTATTCAGGGGTCTAATTGTATGATTTGGATGTGCTTTACCATAGTGTGTGTGGTGTATGTGCAGATAGTCCCATTCAGCCCAATGGTCTGAAGATGCTTTTCTAGCCAAATAAGTGAAAAGAACATCTAAGGAAAAGCAATGATTGGTTTCCATGGGAGGCTCCGCCACCACATTTTCAGCACTTCCGATTCCAGAAGCCTTGTGTCTGGCCTCCGCTCAGAAAGGAACCTCAAAAGACCTTCCAAAGTCAATGCTCAATTAGCATGAAGTCAATGGCACTAATGAGCTCACAAACAGATTGAGAATCCATTGTGGCAGCGGCTGGCAGCATCTTTTAGAATTGCTCATCTTCTCCTATTGTGGAGCTGCAGGAGGGCAGGATGGAAGGTCATTGTTGGATGTGATAATCAACATCTCCTAGCATGCTGTCACTAGAACACCAAGCTTGAAAACTTTTCTTGCAGGCCACTTTTGGCTGGGAGGGACAGTCAGGCCTTCTGGTGCTCAAGTGGGCAAGCAAGCAAAATTCATGGTGCTTGAGCAGATTTACAAGATGCTGCTAGGCTTAAATTAAAACAAAATGAGAGGTGCAAATTTGGAGGGCCCAGCTCAGGTAATGTCTCGGCCCTCGCTGCCAGATGAAGAACTTGAACTTCAGTTTCTATTTCAAATAGCTATGACTGATAGCTATGTTCTTGACTTAAATTAAAAGACCATCTAGGTAGGGCAGCTGGGAGAATGTAGCAAGGTTAACTACAGCACTGGCTGAAATTAGGTGGGCCATTGTAGGGTTCAGCAATGGTTAAGTTGAAGTTGATGTTAATCTTGTATATTGTTTTTCTGAGCTTATTTTAAAAGTTGTTATATATCCATATTTTATTTTGTTTTCCACATAACCATGAGTTGTGTATAATGTATAATGTTCCTTATTTCTCTTTTCTCCAAGATATTTATTCATGTATAATGTTCTGTTGATTTGTCTTTGATATTATTACACATATTTTATAACCTGAAGTGCATTCTGCGAATGCATTCAAAAGACATTTTTTTCAGATTTTAGTCTCTGTTTGGTCACCACCCTCTTGTTTGTTGGGGCAATTTTAAAAACCAAATTTTTGGGTCTAAATGGGGCACAATTCCCACACTAGTTCATATGTTTTATTATGGTAAAGGTAAAGGGACCCCTGACCGTTAGGTCCAGTTGCGGACGACTCTGGGGTTGCGGCGCTCATCTCGCTTTACTGGCCAAGGTAGCCGGTGTACAGCTTCTGGGTCATGTAGCAAGCATGACTAAACCACTTCTGGTGAACCAGAGCAGTGCACGGAAACGCCATTTACCTTCCTGCCATAGCGGTACCTATTTATCTACTTGCACTTCATGCTTTCGAACTGTAATCCTGTGGTACCCATAAGGATGGCCTAGCATGTCAATTTTGGTTTCTCTCTGTTTCTCACTTTTCCTTCTTTGAATTCGCTTCTCCATATTTCCACATATGTTTGCATTTATTTTTTTAAGTCCTCGTGGAAATTCATAAGTGCATTTATCCAAATATAAACATACTTGCATGCATTTTGGCCTATATACACCATTTTTGCAAGCAAGTTCCCCTAATATAATGCATTTTAATGTTATTTTTTACTAGATGCCACGGACTGGTTGGATGCAGAGGGACCCTCAAGGGAAGAAGGCTCAGACCTCAGGAAGTGGTGATGGGACAACAATGAGTGGCCAGAGGGAGAAGAGGGAGCAGATTGGGAGGAAAGGTTTCAGAAGCTGAAGAGGTAACAGGGCTTAGTGAGAAGTGAGAGTCTGCAGCAGAGAGAAATCCAGAATCCAAAGTGGGAGCAGGAGAGTGGGATGAGGGAGGCCAAGAGGGAGAGATGAATGAAGAAGCACAGGTGTCTCCCTTTCCTGTTGTGACAAGCTCCCCTCCCTCTTCCTCCCAGAGCCAGGAGAAGCAGGAAGCAGGAAGAGCAAACATGGGCATAACCTCAGATTGCTTTGGAAAGGCCTGGGAGAGGAGGGGACACAGGCAGCTGTGGGAAGGCAGGGACCTTCAGTGTCCACAACTGCCTCATTAGGGCAAGATCTACCCAAGAAGAGTTGCTGTGCTCATTAGGCCTGACACTCCTGTGCAAATCCTGTCCCCCCCCCCAATAACTTCACTTATCCCATGTGATTTACTGCTGGCTCACTCCTGACACTAGTTTTATATGCACACTTTACCATCCAGTGTGCATTTTTGTACACAGTGTGTGGCTGTGAAACCGCATTGTATAATTTGGAGAAGTGGAAATTTTGAAGGATGGCTATGTTTTTGTTCATATATTGTTTTGAAAAAGATGAGTTAAGTATGTTTGCCTTGAAATGCAAACGGAATCCAATTTATCCCCCATCACTAGGTAGCAACCCAGTGATCCCCAGCTGTTGTTTGACTACGGCTCCCATCAGCCCTGATCCTTGGCCATGCTGACTTAAGGATGTTGGGAGGTGTAGTCCAGCAAGTTCTGGCAGGCTACAAGTCCCCTACCTTTGCCTCACACTCTCTAGAAGTAAACCTGTCAGAGTAGTGCATCCAATTTTAATGCATACACAAGAAGTTTGCCTCAATTATCCGAAGTTTGGAAAACTTTGGTCTGTTAGCTCCTGTGTTTCCAGCAGATCCATTTTCTTCCCAACCTCTGCTGGCATGCTGAGTTGGCCTACTTTTCAATGCTATCCCGCAAGGTACCACAGGACTTCCTTTGTATATGTATCTCCAACATCAAAATGTATTTATGTAATGATGCTTAATAAACAGTACCACCTCCTCTTGAAAGCAGCCCATTACTACCATGGAAGGGAGTGCGTGCATGGAATCCCAGCAGCCACTCCGCTATCCCGGGGGTGATTTGCATATTGGGTCATGGCAACAACACTTTGAGTTCAGTGCACCATTGCTGCTAATTACAAAAAATATATGAAAAGGGGGGGAAACACTGGAATAGGAGGCTGGAATTTTTAAGGTGGATCTTCAGTGGTTCATCTGAGGACATCATAAGGTATAACGATGAGTTTACCAGAGGTGGATTGATACTTTGGCAATGTTCAAGATCTCTCACACAAAGTTTTGACTATTGCCATTCTGAACCCAAGATTAGAAATGAAATAAAAGCAAATGAAATAAAAAACAAAAATCCCAGATAGCAATCTTACAGTCTCTGGGGTCATGGAATAGAATGAAGCTCTCCTTCCACTCACAAAGAGGGAGGTCCATCGGCAGAGAATAAGAGCCACCTTGAAATCTTCTTTGGTATAGGCATGGCGATCTCTGCAACACTCACTGGGCTGCTCCCAGTGCTTTGATGGTGAGGATAGCCAAAGGGCAGGGGCATCTCAGGGGAATATCAGGTGGGGCAGGTCAAGGAAACCAAAGCCCTCCTATTCCAGCTAATGCACTGGAACCAAAGTTCTTCTATCTCCCCAACACACCCCATGGAAGAAGGGAGAGGGGATTGCCAGCTTTTGATTTATCATACAGTGGCACCTCTGGTTAAGAACTTAATTCGTTCCGGAGGTCCGTTCTTAACCTGAAACTGTTCTTAACCTGAGGTACCACTTTAGCTAATGGGGCCTCCCGCTGCCACCGTGCAATTTCTGTTCTCATCCTGAAGTAAAGTTCTTAACCCGAGGTACTACTTCCAGGTTAGCGGAGTCTGTAACTTGAAGCATCTGTAACCCGAGGTACCACTGTACTTGTTTTCCTTCTTGGTAGGATCAAGGAGAGGAGAAAATACCACCCCAGAAGTAAAACCAACTGAGAAAGGAAGGAGAAATTCCATTGGCTTGGGCATTCTTAACTAATACATTACAGTACAGAATCCACAGAGTCTATTTTTATTAGGATACACACTATATATGCAAATATACATCATCTTGGCTGTTTGTTCTCTACCCATCCCAGCACTTCACCATCTCTCATCCAACACAACTTACTCAACACATTTTTTTTATTATTATTATTCTATGTGTCAGAAGACCCCCACTTGTACATTATATGGAATTGTTTTTCCCTTTAACATTCAGCCATTAATTTTCCCTTTAACTTGTTCAAGTCTTGTGCTCAGGTCTCATTCTTGCTTATGTGACCTGGGCTTCACTAATAATGGGCCTAACAGAAATGCCACCTCAGGGGAGACCCAGAAAAACAGATTCTAACCTGACACTTTGCTAGCTCAAGTTTGGCATGGCTTCAGATCTTATGGTTCCTACGCCTTATTCTGTCCCTCCCCACCCATCAAATTGCTCTGCCTGCAGTGAGGGACTGTTACAAGTTCCACCAGCAAAGGAGAAGAGATTTTCACACACTATGAACATTCCATTCTCCATGGCAGGCAGTTCCAACTTCTGGAGGGTAACCCAACAGTTCCATCCATAAAGCCATATTTACTCTTCAAGACCTTTTAAAGCATTTTTCTTTTTGCTACTGATATATTTTATTGCAATGATATGCTTTATCGTGGTGGTTTCATCTTTTGCACAGTTATTCTTTATCTTCATCTGGTCTAGAACTCAAAAATATGCATGATATTTTGTGATATTTAGATTGTCCTAAAGTTACTGCCCTAATATGAATTATGAATATGAAAGATTTTTTCTTTAATTATGTGGATCTAGTTTAATTGATCTTGTTAACTTTTTTTGGGGGGGAGGGACTCTTCCTAGGCAACTACAAAGTTGAAATGAGGCTTATTAATTGGATCAATGAACTAATTTTAAAAAATCTATTTGGAACACCTTTTCAGGCTCCTCATCCACACTGACAGATAGATGAGCCCCAGGGTTCAAAAGAAGAAGAACTATGAAGCTCAGCTCAGGAGTATGAACAACCCGATTCCTTCATTCAAACAGGCATTTCCTTAACTTATGCCATGTGTTATTAGTTAACAGACAGAGCCTTGGTGATCTCCAGCCAGCTCCCTGCAATGTAATGAAGCACAGATTTGATTTACCATCCTTAGCAAAATGAAATGGACAGCTTGAAAAGCTTGAACTAATTGAAGGATGTAGTTTGTTTATTACTTCCGAGGGAAACCTTAGTTGCTTTAATTAAATGGATGGCTAGATGGACGGGTGGATGAATGATGGAAGATACAGCAATCAAACACAGCCAATTAGTTTTCCATTACTTCCTGACATATTGCTTTATTAAGATATTAGCATCAGAAACAGACTAATACTACTTTAAAGAAAAACCTGGCTCAAGTCATCCAGTTTTTCTATCATGCACAGATGCCTCCAAGTTTGAATATCATAAAGTGAAGTCCAGCAATAACTGTTTGTGCAGGATAATTTTTCAGGACTGCTATGACTTTCAATCAGGGTAGCCAATGTGGTTGGACTCCAGCTCCCATCACCCCTTACCACTGGCCATGCTAGCTGGGAATGATAGGACACCTACATATTCATTATATCTACGGTGTGAGCTTATACATGTCTGCTCAGAATAAGGCCCCATTCAGTTCAATGGGATGTATTCTCAAGTAAGTGGTTAGGTGATGGTGATGATGGTGATGATGACTGGAGTCTTTCTTTATCAGGTCAAGAATTCCAAATTGGAATTTGCAGTATATAATAAACTGTTGATATTACTGGAAGAAGTCCACTGCTATAGTTCCATTTCTTTGATGCTTCATACTTCCAATTTGTTCACATGGATCATTTCTAATGTGTTTAAGAGCTGAGTTGATGGGCTGAGATGCCTTCAGACTGCAGCTTGGGTCATTTGTGAGGAGTGCAAAGCATCCATATCTTCTTTGGAGGTCACTCATAGCCAAGTAAGATTGTCTTCCATAAACACAGTTTTAATAATGAGTCCATAGGTGACTGTGGAGGCCAATTCTGGATCCACACATCCTTCCACAGTGGGGACATTGGTTTCCGGTCAGGAGTTGACCACAGTGTGGATTTGCCAAGTGTGCCTTCTTTGTAGCACGTTTCTCCCTTGCGTCCTGAGTTCGAGTGTCTTCAAAGCCCATGACACCTTTGGTAAAGGCTGTTCTCCAACTGGAGCACTCGCAGGCCAGTGTTTCCTAGTTGTCAGTGTTTATACTACATTTTTTTTTAAGATTTTCCTTGAGACAGTCTTTAAACCTCTTTTGTTGACCACCAGCATTACGTTTTCCATTTTTAAATTTGGAATAGAGTTGTTGCTTTGGAAGACGATAATCAGGCATCTGCACAACATGATCAGTCCAACGTAGTAGATGTTGAAGAATCATTGCTTCCACAATGGTGATCTTTGCTTCTTCCAGTACACTGATATTAGTTCCTTGTCATGGTGAGTGGGCTTGCTTGTTCCTATGACCCTTGTGAGTGAAACCGTCGGGAATCTCGTACTCCCAGCAGGGTCACCCAAAGTGGTAAGGTCAAAGAAAAGGAGCTAGACAAAGAATGATCCAAGAAGTCCTCAATGGCAGAATAGGTGGATGATCCATATGCAGGTTGAAAGACATATAAGCATATTTTTGCTGACTGAGAGATGGCCGCTTATCGTGAATGCTTTAGTTGAGATTCTTGCCTTGCAGAGGGTCGGACTAGATTACCCCCGGGGTCACTTCCAACTCTATGATTCTATGAAACATCACATTTCCAAAACAGGAGCTGTAAAACACCAAAACTGGAGTTTCCATAGTAGTAACACACACAACAACTGAACATACAGAATGGCTGCTCCCATATTGTAGAACAAACCACACTTCTCAGGAGTTTCAAGTGGCATGATACTGCTTTAAATGTATAGTGCAGATTGAGTCTCAGTGTGCTCATCCTTTCTTCCTTTGCAGCTCCAACTTGAATTGCTGCCCAAAATGTTCATGTAGAGCTTAAATTTGGAAACAGTCTGGTTTTGGGCAGGGATCAACTCCATACAGGAGCTCCAGTTGGGAGTTCTAGAATGGAACTCATTGCAGCAGAGCTTGTATTTGGTGCCAAATTTAAAAGGCATTGCATGCAAGATCTGCTTGTCAAATAATAATCAGAAGTGGAGGAGGAGGAGGAGGAGGAGGAGGAGGAAGAAGAAGAAGAAGAAGAAGAAGAAGAAGAAGAAGAAGAAGAAGAAGAAGAAGAAGATCATTAATTATATGCCACCCATCTGGCTGGGTTGCCCTAGCCACTTCGGGCAGGTCCCAACGAAATCTTTGAAACACAATAAACATCAACCATTAAAAACTTCCCTGAACATTTAAGGCTCCCAAATGTTCATTTGCAGCTACAGCTTCACATGTCCCACCCTACAGCACGCCTGCAACCCAGAAACAAGAAAATCACCATTATTTTTGAATGCTGCTTGCAGAACTTCCCAGCCCCTTGAAGTTTCTGCATGAGAGACCTTTCAAAAGGACATTGGTATTTCTGTTTTTCTCTTTAGAGATTCTTGATTTTTCATAAAGCGGAGCTTTCTTTGATAAACAGACAGCTGGAGAAATCTTTATTTCCCCCCTGCAACTTATCTCTCCTTCTGATGAAACCTCTTCCCATTGGTAAGATGGGCTGAAGTGAATATTGATCGGGTCTATTATCACTTGTTTACAAAGAAGAACCCAAACCTCACAACCTTCAGTGATCAATGGCTGCACCCTCTGGAAGATTCATGTCAATGTTGACCTTGAAACACAGATCAGATGAGCTGGTTTCCCATCAGGAAACAGCTAGCAATAAATAAAAGAGCAGGACGTGAAGGCAATTCTATATTAATGGCTTTTTCCACCAAAATAGGGATAATAGCTACAAAATATACCTCTTTTTTCCCTTATGGAAATGAAATGGGAAGATGGAACAAAGGACACTATCCATCCCACATGAGCACAGCTTTACATGCACAGGAAAGAATTGCCACAGGGATCAATGGAGCCCTTCTTTATTGTAGGAACAGAGGGAACTGCCTTATATTGAGTCAGACCACTGCTTAATCGAGTTCAGTATTGTCTATGCTGAGTGGTGGTGAATCTCCAGGGTTTCAGACATGGAGTCCCTAGAGATCCCAGGGATTGAACCTGGGATCTCCTGCAGGCAAGGCAGATGCTGTACCCGTGAACTATGGCCATTCGCGCCTGGGACCCATCCTTTCACCAAATGACCTGCATGCTCCTGTAACACACTAATAGGAAACTGGTGTGCAACTCCCATATTTTAGTGACTTTTGTTTGTTTAGAGCAGCGTCTCCCAAACTTGGGTCTCCAGCTGTTGGGGGACTACAATTCCCATCATCCCTGACCACTGGTCCTACTAGCTAGGGATGATGGGAGTTGTGGTCCAAAAACAGCTGGATACCCAAGTTTGGGAAACCCTGGTTTAGAGAAAAGGCAAGTAAGTGGTGACATGGTAGTAGTTTATGAACTTACGCGTGACATAGAGAAAGTGGATAAAGAAAACGTTTTCTCCCTCTCTCATAACACTAGAAGTTTCAGACATCTAGTGAACATTGGAAGATTCGGGAAAGATTTTTATTTATTTCTTTTTAACCATCTTTGTGGAGTAACACATTCCCACAGGAAGCTGTGATGGTCGCCAACTTGTTTTGCTTTCCCCCCCAAAAAAATTATTCATTTTATAACACAAATAAAAAACACAAACAGAAAAGACAAAAAATACGAACAAATTCTTGTCATATCCTTATTTTTCTAAACATTGTTAAGTGGGCTTCCCCAAGTCCCACCTATCTGATTTTCATTTTACTTCATCTTTAGCAGTTTACATATATCATAATTTCTAACCATCTTTTTTTTATCACACTTAAAATAACTTCACATTTTATCACTTACAAATAATACTATTTTAAAATACCCTATCTTCTGCTTCTAACCCTACAGCCTATATCCACTTCCAAAGCTATTCTAAAGTTTAAATATTAACATATTTTTTTTCAAATATTCCTTAAACTTCTTCCAGACTTCTTCCACTGTCTCTTCACTCTGGTCTCGGAGTCTCCCGGTCAGTTCAGCAAGTTCCATGGCTTTAAAGGAAGATTAGACAAATTCACGGAGGATAAGGCTAGTGATGACTGCTAGTTATGCTGGCTATATCTGCTTCCATGGTAGGAGACAATATGTGATGGCCTGGGAATCCGATTCAGAGGCTGAACCTTAGGAATCCCAGCCTGCACAGGAGTCCCCGCCTCCAGGGCCGGCTGCGCTGGGGCAGGGCCTTGATTATGAAGTGCCTGCCCCTGTGCCGGATCCTCAGGAGCAGGCACCAGGTGAATCCATTCTGGCTCCGGAGGCGATTGAGGATGCATTGCCTACAGGTGCGCCTCTCCCAGCCCTGTCAGGGGAAGGTGAGTCTCCCCCTGGGTCCAGTAACCTTCCGGCCTCTCCTGAGCTGCAGAGGCTCAGGGCAGAGAGGCTCAGGGCAGAGAGGTGGAGGGAACTGGTTTCTCCCTGGAGGAGTGCTTACCTGTGGGCTGGGACCGCCCCTGGCCTCAGAGAAGATAAAGGCCAGTCAGCCCAGTCCCAGGTTGCGGGAGCAACATCGTTGAAGAGCTGCTTCGGCCAGCACCCAGTCCTCCAGAGTTCCTGTCCTTGCCCGGCTCCTCGCTTTGGACCCCGCTTCACCCGTGGAGGACAGTCTACCAACCCTCGACCCAGGTCCTGGACCTCGCCCCACGGTAACCTCCCCCCGGGACCAGCACACAATAATTCTTCCAAATACCAGTTGCAGGAAGCCATGAGTTTGAGGTGGAATGAGTGCTATTGTGCTTTTGTCCTGCTTGTGAGATTCCTGCAGGCATCTGGTTAGCCACTGTGGGAATAGGATGCTGGAATCAATAGGCCTGTTCTATCAGGATCTTTTTATGTTTTTATTTACCCTAAGCCCTGTTTCTGCTTCCCCAGGTTCTAGACCTCAGGTACATAAATGCCTCACCAGGTTGGGGAAGGGAGAAGGAGATGGGGAGAGGAGTGTCAATGGGGAAGTTTGCAGGGTGGGGGGCAGATTGGCTCCGCCAGTGCACTGCGCCAACCCCCACTCCAAGTAAGCTACAGTGACCCACCTCTGAGGAAACTAGCATGCCATCTCTGCCCAACTGGGCAACCTGCTCCTTCCCAAGTTACTTGAATTCCATAGTCCTAAAAGCAAAATTGTTTGTGTGTCTCTCAGCAAATTCCCAGGAGTTGCTCAAAATAGAAATGGCAAATGCACCCAGTCTTTTCTTGTTTTCTGCAAAAGGAAGCACCCAGGGGTCTCTCAGACCTGTTGTCCCTTTTCCTGTGATGCTGAGAGACACAGGACTCTGCTATTAATATTTCACTCAAACCTTTGCTTTTGATTTGTGCAAACCCGATTTCTGCCTGGTGAGCATTTCAAAGACAACTCCTTGTCGAAGTGTTTGTGAAAATATTCTTGATCTGTAACTATATTTGAATTGAGCGACATGGTTCCCCAAGAGCAAAAACATGATAGGTGGATCCAAAAGATTTTCTTTTTTTCTTTTTAAAAGTATGCTCACCCAGAGAAGCACGCGCCCCAAAATAGATTCTGTTTCTAAGATCATGAATGCAAGCCATAGAAGTACAAAGCTGAGCTGAGCTGAGCTGGAATTGCTCATCCATTTATAAATATCTTATCTCATCTGAAATGCTATTTCTGCTGATTTCTAAAGCTTAGTAACTTTTCTAAAGTGACATACAAAAAAATGGGGAATTAAATAGGTGAAGTTGCTTTAGAGTGTTAAATCAGACCATTTCCCGCTATCACTATTAAGATTATTAGTAATGCTATTAATATCCCACATTTCACCCAGAACCAGGTCTCAAGGCAGCTCACAAAAACTAAAACAAATGTAAATAAAACACACAGAGATAAAAGCATATGCAAGTTTAATGTAAAAAAAAAACCCTCACTATCCATATAATTAAAACAATGTAAAAATCTATTTATTAAAATGCAGAGAGTGGGAGGGAGGAACTGTTGTTGGCATCTGTCTGTCTCAGGAGACAATGGAGGAGCGAGCCTTTGGAAGGTTGCAGCTCCTGTCGAGACCAATACAGGAGAAACATGTTTTGCTGCAGCTGGGGCAGATGAAGGCGTCCAGTTGTGCTGCTGTGCTGTGGACATCTTCAACTTTTGTGGTGCATTTTTTGTTTCAAAACATGTTCAGAAAAATGCATTTTAAGAGAATCTTTTTAAAAGTAAACTTTTTTTGGCGAGGGGTGTCTATAGGATTTCAATACTTTTTTGTGCATCAAAAAATAAGATTGTCAAAGAAATGGGACAGAACAGGCACAGGATAGAAGCGCACTGATCCATCCCTGAGTGAAAGACAATATCATAGAAACCCACACTTTCAATTTAAAGCACCCCAAAATGTAGTAGCTTCATCCCAAACAGAGCGTGCTTCAACAATGTTGCTTTTCCAGATAGAGATTACATTATTTGAAACAAAGACTTTTTTCCACTAGGGTGACACTATGAAGCTAAGCCAAAAGACCTCATTACCCAAGTGCTTCTTTCCCCAGGCTTAGACAGGCTGTGCTTTTTCAGGGTCAGATGAGTTTGACACAGCTCAATGAAAGCATCAGCTTGGGTGCACATCTAGCTGCCCAAACCGACCAACACCATGTTAGGAGTTACCGGAAAATGAAGAGGAAACATGAAATAGATAAGGCTGCTGTATAAATCTATCGTGTCTCTCCATCTCTTGAATGTGACGCATTGCTTCTGCTCGCCTCATCTCGGAAAGGTTAGCACAGAACTAGCAAAGGCAAAGGTGGGTCAAGACAAAATGATCGGGGCTATAGAGGAGCTTCCGTATGAACAGCATAGATGGTTAGACTGAAAAATGAAGGAGAAGTTTTTGAAAGCGGAATGGAGTTTTGGATACATGGCCCACAGACCTACGGCTGCCAAGGTGTGGATTCAGATGAAGAGCATAGATGATCAGGGAATGAAGTGCACATTTTTGGAGTGGGTTTGTTCACTTGCTTATCTTTCCAATGCTATTAAACATTTTCATCTGCCTGCACCGCCCATCTTCATTCATCATTCATCAAATCCATTCCCATCTTTGCACCTTCACTGCATTCTAGAGTCACCTCCAAGGCAAAGGAAAGATGAGCTTCCACTCTGGCCATGATGACCATCAACCTAGATGACTTCAAATGGGACTTAGAGACATTTATGGAGGAGAGGGATATTGGGGGCCCTTAGTCATGATGGCTGTGCTCTGCCTCCATAGTTGGAGGCAGCGATGCTTCTGGATACCAGTTGCTGGAAGCCACAGAAGGGGAAAGGGCTCTTGTACTTGAATCCTACTTGCAGGCTTCCCACAGGCATCTAGTTGGCTACTGTGAGAAGAGGATGCTGGACTAGATGGGCCATTAGCCTGATCCAGCAGGTTCTTCTTATGTTCTGCTTCAAAGCTACTTCGGGGAGGAGGAAGACCACAAACCACAGGAAAAAGGCTGTAACTCAGTGGTTGGGTATGTGCTGGGCCCAGGGGTAACCCTTGAAACATAGTCCAAGACCAGTCCAGAATCCGCAGGTTCTGCTAGGAGTCAGTCCAACAGGGCCAAGGCAGGAAACCAGACAAGGACAGGTACAGGATCTCAGGCAGGATCTGGCATACAGCAATGTTGCTCGCGCAACCTGGGTCCGTCAGCCTTTTATCTTTGTCGGGGTAACAGCCGGTCCTGATCCCCCGGCGACTCACCTCCCTGTTTCGCCCGAAGGTGAGCACTCCTCCTTTGAGTACTCAGGTCTCTCCTTTTCTCAGACCTTAGTCTCTGCAGCTCGGGAGACGTCGGTGGGTTACTAGACCCAGAGGCTGCCTCAGCCTCCCCTGACCCAACTGGTAGTGGAGCAGCTGTAAGCGATGGCCCAGCTGAAGGCAACAAGGTAATCCCTGCATCTGGAGCCAGGGCAGGCTCAAGCCCCTGACTCGGCCCAGCTGGTGTTTGTTGCAAGGGAACCTGTGCAGACTGGAACTCTTCAGGATCAGGCCCCAGACTTGGTTCAGATGATGCCTGAGGCAAAGGATCTGGTGCAGACTGAGACTCATCTGGTTCCGAGTCTGAGTCCGAGTCCCAGGCCATCACAGGGTATCTGCTTTGCATGCAGATGGTCCCTGGTTCAGTCCCCAGCATGTCCAGATAGTGCTGGGAATGTCCCATGATTGAAGCCCTGTAGGGCCACTGAGAGTCATTACAGAAAACACAAAGCTAAATAGCTTAGTGGTCAACCTGGATATCTCAGTTGGCTAGAGCGTGTTGTTGATAACTCCAAGGTTGCAGGCTCGATCCCTATATGGGACAGCTGCATAGTCCTGCATTGCAGGGGGCTGGATTAGATGATCCTCAGGGTCCCTTCCAACTCTACAATTCTATGATTCTAAGCTAGGTGGACCAATGGTCTGATTCAGCATAGGGCAAGGACCTATATTTCTATCTTACTTTAAACAAAAAGTACACTTACTTATATTTGTGAGCTGTTTCTGGGAAATGAGTTATAAATCCAAGGGATGTATTAATTAATTTAATCAGATAAATGTTGGAAGTTCATACTCTGGAAGTTCATGCCCTCATCCTGTGCTCTTGAGATGAAGACTGGAAAATGCTACAGCCCTACAAACGCTGATGAAGTCAAATTCTCACAGGAGATAATATGAAGGAACTTTGCCAAATGAATGACACCCATAATGGTTATTTACAGTCCTTTGCCTTTGAATTCCAGTGAACAGCTCCAAAGATCATCTCTGATTTTTCACATTCACCACAAATGGCTTCTCCACCCCTGCCCCCTCTTTTTAAAAACAAATAACTACTTTAGGCAATGTGATCTACATATGCAATGGCATTTCCATAAATATTGAACTTGGAGAACTACCAATGAAATTCTTTGTTACAGTTCCAAAACCGGTGCTTTGGAACATGGAATCTAAAGTGGAAAAGAAAACAGCAGCAGCCGTCATTCGCAATACAATCTTTGTTGATTTAAATAAATCACCATACAACTTCAAACGTATCTGTTGTGTCCACAGTGCTTTTTATTTAGGGGGTACTCAGGGGTACACAGTGCCAGCACCTCTTCTTTTTGATAAAAAGTTTGGCACTTATGGTAACAACTTCATGGTGACTACTGGCACCTAGTTTTCTAGAACAAAAAGCACTGTACTCTATGTATTAGGGGAGAAGACATAGTTCATAGCTGTAGTAAATACTCTGCACACTGAAGAGTCCAGATCCAATCCCTGGTGTCTGCAGTTAGAGAAAGACTCTTGTAGAACGGCTGCCAGTGAGTGCTGAGAATAGTGGGTTAGGTGGACCAATGGTTTGATTTGGTATAAGGTATCGCCCTGGGTTCCTCTATTCCTATATGTGGGAATGTTGTGGATAGTAGGAGAGGATATATTGATTAAATATTTTCCTTCCACACTCAAGCTAGTGAGTCAGTAGCAGAGTACATTCCCCAGCATATTGCAGGAAGCTAGTTGGTAGATTGGTTTGAATCTCTTTACTTAAGCAATCCAATATGGCTTGTCCAAATTGGGTCATTCCTGGTAAATTCCCCTTTAATCCCTCCTAAAAAGAATAAAGACACAACAGTCTTCTTTAAAAGTAACAAGAAGTTTACTTACGTTCAGTTCACAATAGGTTCCCTGAAGGATGGCTGTTTATTTTTTGGTTCATGTATTGAACCAAGCAGAGAGTCATGCTGTACTTTTAAATTCCCCATGCACTCTAATTTAAAGTGTCTCCCACTCTACCTAGGGATGGGAGAGAAATTAGATCGGTTTGTCTTTCAGTGCAAACTGAATCACACTTCTTCCCCATCCCTTGGAAGAGAGTGAGTGGGGAATTTAAAAGTACAGCATGACTCTCTGTTTTACAATCTTGCAACCTTATGACCGATACTGGCCCTATAATGTCAATGGACTGCACAAGCTCTCCCTGTATTTAATGAATGGGTTACTGCAATCAATCATTTTCTTTTCCATCAACACCAATCACCATAGCCTCAAACCACTAGGAATAAATTGCATTTTTAATTAAAGAATTTTATCACCTCATGAATGAATTTAAAATGTAAACCACTGATTAAAACCAGGGGAAAGAGACTTGGCCCAGTAGATGAAGAATTTTATAACTGAGGGGACGTTTAATGAGCACCGGCCATGTATCGCATTAGCTTGGTATTACTTTAAGAGGTAGCTGGCATGTTAAAAACGAGCGGTGCATTATCATAGCTTGAATTATCATTATTAAAATGATGCTCCAGGTGTGATTAGTATTTTATGAACATTATTAGGATGGCTTTATTTCTGGATTTGACAGATTGCAGCAGGCAAGTCTAGCTCATCAAATGGGAAGTCACTGAACCAACAAAAATGTGGTGTTTTATGCCAGTGTTAGTTACAACAGTAGACCTTTCGGCTTTTCTTCCCCATGAGAATGAAAAATATATAGCTATAATACAGAGATGCCAATTAGCTATACCCCATGGCTCAAGCAGGCCTAATAGAAATTAAGGGTGAAGGATAAATTTGTTCATTTTGCGTAAGAAAGCCAAATTTGCTAGTTCCAGACTTATCTGCAGATTAAAATGCAGCTATCAATCAGATCAAGCACGTCCCATTCTACGTGTTAGACTTTTAAGAGCTGGTTAAGGAGGAATGTAACAGCTGAATGGTAAAGTGAAAAAGAACTCAAAAAAAAAGGTATAAGAAGGGTTCTAACACAGAGAGTAAAAATAGGTTGAGTAAGTGGTGTTTCAAGGATTGTGGTTGGGTGAGAATGAACAGGGACCTGAAACTTTCTTCGGCATTGGAAGTGGGGCAGCATATCAAAAAGCAGCAGGATAGACTGGAGGGCACAAGTCAGACTGTGTTCTGTCCTCTATGTGGGATATCTGCAGTCAAACCAGCAATGCATGTTTGCTAGAAAAGCACATGATAGGAGCCGAAGCTCGCAGAGTTTTCCTGTAAGTTTGCTAGAGAGAACTCTGAGAGGCCCCCTCCCACTGTGCCCTGACAATGAGCCCTCACACTTTACATCTGGAGATTCACCCTACCTACACTCTCTTTGTTTAATGTTTCTTGTTTGCAGGTTAACTTTTTCTTCCTGTTTAGTGGGCGCTGGTACCGTCTTTGACGGGTTGCTGTTGAAGGACCAGGAAGAAATTTTCCTGCATTGGCAGGTTTTGTCTTCCCAATAATTCGTCACAACTTTGGCGGTTATGGTCTTGGGTGGAATCCTTTAGTCTTTTCTTCCCCGTGTGTGTGTGTGTGTGTGTCTGTGAAGTAGTGACTCACCTCCCTGCTGTGGTGATTCCAGGGTCCCCTCTTAAAGGGGTTATATATATTGGTGTCACTGGCCATACACTGAAAGATCTTCAGTGAACTACCCTGCATGCAGGGATATGGGCTTGGCTGCCTGCTATACTTATGTCTCACAGAGCACCCCCATATCCCATTTACCCTGATGAGCCCCAGTTCCCCCCAGCTGGGGGACTGGGAGGGATATACACTCAAGGCCTAAGCCAAGGTCTTCCTATATTTGGAAGTTTAATAAAGTGGCCTAATTTTAATTCCATATAACATTGTCAGAGTCTTTATTCCTTCCTTATGATCCCTGGGGGCTGGGGCTGTCGCCGTCTGGTCACGCAAGAGGAGGGCATAATCACATATAATCTCCTTGCCATGCTGGTTACTTCCTCGTTGCTCTTTCGCCTCTCTTCACTCTTACCTCTTCATAGCATCACCAAACCAGAAATGTGAGAACAATCTGCAAGTCTGAGCTCTATTGCTCAGACATAATCTTAAGCTAGACTTAAGTCTGTGTAACTGTATTACCATTTTAAGCCTGCCCTAATAAAGCTGCTGGATCTGTTGCTCTTTAACAAGTATTTTGACTAAGTAAATATTTTTATTTTTAACTTTCGCAAGAATGTTTTTGTGTGATTATTGCTTTAAGGGAGAGAAAAGGGGGAAATACCAGGAGAATCCAGTCTGCCTTAATTACTTACTTAAAACTACTTACTTACTAAAACTAGCCTAAGCTTCCTTGTAAGTTGCAAAGGGATGCACTCTGCTGAATTCATAAATGTGAAGATAATATCTAATAAATATAACCTCTCCTTACATCTATACACATCCCTATACTCCAACCACTTGCCATTGTATCTGCTGCTAGACCAGGTTGCCTTGCTCTGCCTAACAATACCTGATCAGGTAAAGTCTTACAGTGCTTTTCTCTGATTCTTAAAGCAAGGAGTTGAGCATAAATTCAGTGGAAGGGCCTCCAGACTCTATGCTTCTTATAGTTGGAAGCAAAGGAGTTCACCAGCTCTGTAAGTCCCTTAGCCAGACAACAAACTATATTGATGGAACTAATGCTAAGCACAGTGAGACTGCCTAATTTATTAGAGAGATGGAAGGCCCTTTTGCATGGAGTCTTCTTTATTCAGCAATATAAAACAAATATCTAATAATGCATCTCTTTGTAATATACTATCTGGGCAATGAAACAGAAAGAGTGCCTGAATTAAATAAAGAAACAGGCAAAAGAACATTGGCTCTTATTACATAAAAACTACCTGTGAGGAATTGAGTGCTTTTTGCTGTTACTCTCAATTTCATTAGTTTTATTTTCTTATTCGTCGGTCTTGATCAACATCATCTGAAATAATTTCCCAGGTCTTCGGGAGTGGAAGAGAGGAGGGGGGGGGGCTGGCAAAAAGGGACCCTCAAGTCAATGAAGCTGCTGACAAAAGTGGAAAAATAATAATAGAGGATTTGGGAAATTCATGGATGATTATGGCTGTTAGGCATTATGATCATGTTCTACTTTCAGTGCAGGGAGGCAATGTGCCTCTGAGTGACAGCTGCTGATAATCACAAGTGGGGAGAATGCAGTTGCACACAGGCCCTGCTTACAGGCTTCCCATAGGCATCTGGTTGGCCACTGTGGGAACAAGAATGCTGGACTAGATATCCAATTCCTTCAACCATTCCTCATAAGGCTTGGTGATCTACCTTACCAGCCATACCTGTTGAGCCTCTAAATCACTGCAGCCTTCTGAGTCCTTTAGATGTCCTTCAAGTCATATCACTGTGAAAGTAAAATGTATGGGTCTGGGGAAATCACTGTGAAAGTAGAATGTATGGGTCTGGGGTCTGCAGAAGATCTTGCACCGTGTAGCCCTGAAGCCATTTTCTACCTATATTTCACATCTCCCATCAAAGTAGAAAAAAGCAGAGTCAGTAGAGTTAAAAGTTTAACAGTGAAGGGAGTATTAAATGATTGGGGTTTCTGACAGCTATACTGTATTCTTATATTTTTATTTTCTCAGTAATTTCATGTGGTGTCTCATTAATCAAGTTGTGAGAATGTTTGCTATCTGTATAAAAGATGTAGACCCCTCAGTGTATGTAGAATGCCCTACAAACTAGTTCAGAAGAGATCTTGAATGGTGAGGGTCTTCTCCAATGAAGACAATATTTTAACAAAATATTGAGCAGACTTTTTACTCTAATCACAGCATTGAGACTCAATTTTCTTCCACATCACTATGGGAAGAACACTAGCTAGTGTTGTTTCCATGGTGACATTCTGGCACAGGAAGAGCAACATGGCCAGAAGGAAGGTTGTGGAGGGTCTATGCAGCCTTCTGACTTTCTTACCGCTGAATTCCATTTGGAAGCAACACTAGCGAATGTTGTTTCCACAGTGATCTGGCACAGGAACAGAAATTCAGCACGAGGAAGTTAGAAATCTGTAGAGACACAAGAGGCCCAACTGATCATGACCAGTAAGATTCCTTCAAAACTGTTTTAAAAAGGAGCTCTGGGTGAAATTAAGAATAAAAATGCTGTTCTAGGCTGCATCTTCATCTTAATGACTGCAACTGTCCCGGTCCAGGAGATTGGCAAGCATGTCCACTTTAAGATGTTCTGCTTGGATTTCTTCAGTACTTGTGATAAGTATCTACTACTGAATTTTTAGAATCATTTGCTATATATATCCATATTGCCTTTATCTTCCTACAGGAAGCCACTTAGCAACTGAATTGCTTCCTTATATTGATCTCCAACATTTATAGCTGTGATGGTTATATTCTATCTCATGGGTGAGGAACTCGACATGGCTAGACCTCTACATTCACAGGCTTCTCCAGGTCTCGGAAACCTGTATCAATAGTGTTAAAAACCAGGGGTTATCTACGTGTATAGGTTTCTCTAGCCAGTGTGGTGTAGTGGATAAGAGTGGTAGTCCCACCGGGTTCGCTTCCCCGCTACTCCACGTGCAGCTGCTGGGTGACCTTGAGCTAGTTACACTTCTCTGAAGTCTCTCAGCCCCACCCACCTCACAGAGTGTTTGTTGTGGGGGAGGAAGGGAAAGGAGAATGTTAGCCGCTTTGAGACTCCTTCGGGTAGTGATAAAGCAGGATATCAAATCCAAACTACTCCTCCTCCTCCCCTTCTTCTTCTTCTTCTTCTTCTTCTTCTTCTCTGTCTAAGGTGTCCACAATCAACCATATTAGACCCTATGATCTACAGGTGAGGCAGTGGTGGAACATGGCATCTCAAATTTCAGTGTTGTCCTGTGTGACGCCAAAATCTGGTGCCCCAGAAGCTCCATGCCTGGTGCGATTGGACCAGTTGAACTCCCCTAGAGCCACCTCTGGGTGAGACCTTCTTGCTGGTGCTGCCCAGTTGTCATTGCTCCAAGACATTTTCAATGGTGGCTTCCCATTTGTGAAACACTAATGAAATACATCTGACTCCATCGTTATTAACTTTCAGGAAAGACTCGAAAGCATTCTTTACTATCCAGGCATTTGATGGCTGCAAAGTGCTGTTCTTGACAACCCAGAGATCACCGGATGCAGACGTGTAGGGGGGAGGCTGCCAGGATGATTGCCTTGGGCACATTTTGGGATGGTGCTGCTGCTCATGCAACCCTTCCCATGCCAGCTCTGAGCTGCTTTGCGAGGCTGAGATCAGATCTCAGCCTTGCAAAGCAGCCTGGGGAGGGCAACAGGAGAATGACGCCATGCTTCCTTCTATCCCAGCCTCACACCTGAGGGGTTGGTATTGATGGGTTCATAGCTGTTGCCGCCTTCTTTTGTCGCCCTCCCAGGTTCCCAACCTTGCAAAGCAGGGCTGGCCCTGCCATTCTTCATATATGACCAAGCCAGCATGGACATCGCTAGGACAGAAGTGTGAACATGCTAGGAATGAGGGCTTGAGGCTCTAGGAATATAATAATATGTATAAAAATGCATGCAATATGCAAGAATCTTTGCATTTTGAGAGGAACCATTAAAGAAAATATCAGCAAGTAAGATGGGAATAGAGTAGATAAGCTCGAAATCAAGATTTTTGAGAAAATGCATTTCCTACACAGTAGCAGTAGGTTTGGAGCTGACGAAAAGGCCAAGCAGTTGCCAATGTTGCTAAGACCTGGGAGCAGAGCTGCCATTGCATTTTACCTAAAGGAAGAAGCAAAGGATTTTGAGAGAAACACTGAAAGAATTTTACTTGGACAAGCAGAAGGTGGATTCTGCACATCCCTCATATTTATATAGCAAAAGATTTATATGCTGGCCTTCAGCTAGCAAGCTCTGAGGATGGGTTACAAAATCATAAAACACAATCAAAGGAGAGGAGAAAAAGTATAAATGCCAGCCATATAAAGCAAAACAGCAGCAGTAAAAGTGACGACAAAAGCTGCAGAAAGAGAATAACTGGGTCTGGACATTTTGATTCATATTATGCCTGCGTTTTGTCAGCTGCGTTGGTTCAAAAGTCTGTTTCTGGCTCCAATTAAAGTGCTGGTCTCAACCTTTAAAAGGGATGAGTCACAAAAGTCCTGAAGCTAAAGCCATTCACACAGATGGACCATCTAACACAAGGATGCAGAATCTGTGGTGCCCTGAATGCTTCCCACTGTTCTCCCTTTTTCTTTTTTAGATTTTAAATTCCTGACTTTTTAAATTGTGTGACTTTATTGTGTGTTTTTAATTTTGTATATTGTATATGTTATTGGTGTAAGCTGCTTTGAGAACCATGTAGTGAAAAGCGGGATATAGTTTTTTAAACAAATAAATAAGTAAATAAAACATGATAATGGAGCCAGATGGGAATTACCAAAAAAGATCTGTGCAGAAAAGTTCACAAGAACATAAGAAGAACCTGGTGGATCAGGCGAGCTGCCCGTCTAGTCTATCAACCTGTTCTCACAGTTGCCACCCAAATGCCTATGGGAAACCTACAAGCAGGTCATGGGCACAACAGCCCTCTCCCACTGTTCTTCCCCAGGGTCTGGTGTTCAGAGGCACGTAGGCTCCATCCACGGAGACAGAGCATAGCCATTGTAGCTCGAAGCCATTCATGGCCCTCTTGTCCATGAATTTGTCTAATCCTCTTTTAAAGCCATCTAGCTTGGTGGCCACTGCTGCCTCCTGTGGTAACAAATTCCATTGTTTAACAATGCACTGCATGAAGAACTGTTTTCTTTTATCTGCCCTGAAACATCAAGAATTTCAGTAAACCTCTAACCATTAACGTGCTTAAGAGTCATGGGTTGCCAAGAAATCGGGTCTACTTCCAGGTGGGGCCGGGTTGCAGTCGGGCCACCTAGCCTCCTCCCGCCTCTGCATGGGTGTGGGACGCCATCCCGCATCCCACTGGGAGAGACCCCGGCCATGTCAAGTTGCCAGGTGGCCAATCAGGTCGCTTGGAGGCATGCCCAGGGCCAATTTAAGCCATGGCGTGACTATGAGGCTTCCCTTTCAGCCTCGCGCCACAGTTCTTAGTTTGTCATTTTTGGTTTAAAAGGTAAAAGGTAAAGGTACTCCTACCCGTACGGGCCAGTCGTGTCCGACTCTAGGGTTGTGCGCCCATCTCACTTAAGAGGCCGGGGGCCAGCGCTGTCCGGAGACACTTCCAGGTCACGTGGCCAGCGTGACGAAGCTGCTCTGGCGAGCCAGCACCAGCGCAGCACACGGAAACGCCGTTTACCTTCCCACTAGAAAGCAGTACCTATTTATCTACTTGCACTTAGGGATGCTTTCGAACTGCTAGGTGGGCAGGAGCTGGGACCGAACGACGGGAGCTCACCCCGCCGCGGGGATTCGAACCGCCGACCATGCGATCGGCAAGCCCTTGGCACTGAGGTTTTACCCACCATTTTTGGTTTAGTTTTGTTAAAATGCTTTGTTCAAGCAGGACCCTCAACATTCACTTCAAAGCTCCATTTGGAGGCAGTTGCCTGAAATACAAGAGAAGAGAACACAGGCAGTGAGTTGAGTATTCTGGTCCACCAGTCCTAAAAACCAATCCCCATTTTTTGCCAGACTGGGTTGAGATAATGAGCTTCTTGGTTTGGAATGAGATATTTTGTTCCCTGCATATCGGCTGGCCACCTTTGTTTCCTTTCCTTTCCCATTTTTAATTATATCCAAACTGGCCCAATTTTTAATGCACCAGGACAACCAGTTCACATGCCCTTTATAAATGCAATGGCTAACTGACAAGGCCGCATTTTATTGTTTACAAGGGACTGAAAATTGGAGGCTGACACTCAAGTACTCAAGCTGGTGCCTGCAAAGGGCTGCCAGAGTTTGAACATTTGACACTCAGGAAACTGGAATGATCCCTGTGAAATTCAGGCACTTATCTGTCTCTGCACAGTGGTAGCTTCATTTTAAACTGCAGCTCAATCTTGAAGTCTAGTATGTAAAATATATTGGAGGTGCAATACACAATGTTCCGTAGGATCGTTGCTGCCAGCTCTCTGCACCATATGATGACATAACTGGTTGTAGAACATGTGAGCATGCCAAGAGAGCAAAAATGAAAAGGGGATTAAAGAAAGGGGATGGTTGTATAAGTCAGGGATGGGGAGGCTGTGGTCCTCCAGGTGTTGCTGCACTCCCACCATCCCTGACTACTGGCAAGCTGGCTGTGGCTGATGGGAGCTGGAGTTCAAAAACTTCTGAAAGGCCATCAGTTCCCTACCCATGGTATAATCAAATACCATCACAGAACACCTCTGTAATGTGCAATCTTGGTGGTCATTTTGTAAAAAAATATGTTTTATTGATTTTCATGGGAAAACAACATAGGTCAGCCCTCCAGCCACAAGAGGAGGAGTTGAAAAGATTTTGAGGATACCCAAATTAGAAGAAATCCAAATTGCAGAGAACAGAAGCAATTTCAGCCAGTTTTCCACAGTCTCAGGAATGCAGATAAAAGATGAAGACCTTATATATATGCCTTAACCAGTTCCATGAGTGGGCTCCAGGTAGCAAAAAAAGTCCAATATACCAAAAACTCAATATACCAAAGTCTATGAAGCCATTGCTTCCAGTTTCTAGTCAAACATGATTTACTACATGAAGGATATACTGTACTGGTTTTATGTACCAATTCCTCCTTGTCCCCCACCCATACATTAAGTACTGTATTGCTAACTGTGGAGAGACAGAAAAGGATCATCTGACTTATTGCAGTATTAATTTCTTTAAATATTGAATTCCAATATGCAACTATTGAGGGGGGGGGACCAACATGAAAGAACCTTGTTGCTCACGTTCCCTCCAACAAATGCAATTTGTATTCTTCATTACAGATGCTAATTTTAGAGAGGTTAAATCCCATCCATGTATCCATTTGAGTGAACATTCTTTCACTACAGCAGGCAAGTATTTTATAAGTTGCGAACTTCAAAGGAATCACACGTGTTGTAGCAATCACATGGGTAGCAGTCACATCACCCTCCCTATCTCCCTGGGCTCCCACACTTCTTGGAGTTCCATGAAAACTTCACCCATCCCGCTAGGACCTTCCCCAGGGTGGTCCAGTTCCAGCTCCTTGTGCTCCTTCTATTCCTCCTCAGAATCAGGCTCCACCTCCACCTCCATGGGACTTGTGACATTGACAGATCCCCTCAAAGACTTATGGGCATTAGAACACCATTTTAAAAAACACAAAAAACCCCCCACAACCTTATATCAGTACAGTGGTACCTCTGGATGCAACGGGATCCGTTCCAGAGCCCCGTTCACATCCTGAAGTGAACGCAACTCGCACCTGCGCACCTGCGCAGGTCGTGATTCACCACGTCCGTGCGTGCGCATGATGTCATTTTGAACGTCTGCACATGCGCGAGCGGCAAAACCTGGAAGTAACGTGTTCCATTACTTCCGGATCACTACGGAAAGCAACCCAAAAATGCTCAACCCGAAGCATATTTAACCCAAGGTATGACTTTATGCATATTCCTAGTAGGAAAGGCAAACCTAGACAGCATCTTAAAAAGCAGAGACATCACCTTGCCAACAAAGGTCCGTATAGTTAAAACTATGGTTTTCCCAGTGGTGATGTATGGAAGTGAGAGCTGGACAATAAAGAAGGCTGATCGCCGAAGAATTGATGCTTTTGAATTATGATGCTGGAGGAGACTCTTGAGAGTCCCATGGACTGCAAGAAGATCAAACGTATCCATTCTTAAGGAAATCAGGCCTGAATGCTCACTGGAAGGACAGATCCTGAAGCTGAGGCTCCAATACTTTGGCCATCTCATGAGAAGAGAAGACTCCCTGGAAAAGACCCTGATGTTGGGAAAGATGGAGGGCACAAGGAGAAGGGGACGGCAGAGGATGAGATGGTTGGACAGTGTTCTCGAAGCTACCAGCATGAGTTTGACCAAACTGCAGGAGGCAGTGGAAGACAGGAGTGCCTGGCATGCTCTGGTCCATAGGGTCACGAAGAGTCGGACGTGACTAAACGACTAAACAACAAAAGGAGGAAAGGAGGAAAAAAACTGTTTGGTCCGCATTCTAAAGTAAGCTGACTTAATTCTCCCGTCCCAGACTTAGGCTGCATTCGGACAGCACTTTTTTCCATTTACTCAACATTTCTTGACCTGATAATTTTTGCATTTTACGTGATATTGCATAGGACATAAAAACGACTTATGGAGATCTGGTGGAAGCTAACAGAAGTTTATCAATCATGTCCATGTTAATTGCTTCCAGGGGGAAAATAAATCCATTTGCAACCAGGTTAACACAGAAACTCATGAGACTTTTTAGCTGTAATTCCCCGGCAGTTTTCAAGGATCACACCAGTGCTGCTCACATAACAGAACTGGGAGAGGTATTCTTGCACACAGCTTTTTCCCGCTGTTTCCAGGGGTGACTCATGGGGGAAAAGAAGCACACATGTGCATAAATGGTGGCAACGGGTCTGATGACTACTGCTGTTGTCCACACCATACCCACTGGTATGAATAAAACATAGCCTGACACGATGGTATATCAGTCAAAAAGCCACAGTTCCATAATGCAACAGGCAATGCAGTATGAAAGTTAAAAAACCAGGACAGAAGTGCCAGCATTATAACCAGGAAACTAATAACCTCCATTTTTGAATGCACCCTTATAGGCAAATTGGCTTATGCACTGCAGTGCAGTTTCAGTTTGAAAAATGCATATATTTCTTCTAAAAATGCATGCAAGGATATGTCTTTTGGGGGAAAGGTATTGTAAAACAAAACAAAAAGCATATTGGGGAAGAATGTGTACAAAAATGTGTAATTTATGGAAATTGCATACAATTTAAATGTGGAGCTTCCATGCTTTCAAAAAAGAAATCTGCAAAGAACAAAATTGTTATGGGACAGATCTAATTGAATACATCTAAAACTGATGTGGAACAGAAACAGAATGACCTGACTCCCCAGCCTGTAGAGCATTCTAGAGAGAGTGGGTCACATTTCCTCTCTGCCCTTTCCTCCATCCTTTCATGTTCTATATTCTGTAAGGAAACACATCAATATGGCAACCCCACGCATCCTTACTGTATTACATTTGCGATGGCATAATTAAAGGTCAGTTGCTGTGTTCGGGATAAACTTTGATATTTCAGGGGTTTGTGGCTCAATCAAATCACATCTGGCTGACAGCTGTGTGGCAATTTATCAGTCTGCGCCTTTATGTGCAATTATACAGTTGGACGGAATCTTGAGTATGGGCTTGTTCAAATGCCTGCACTAAGACAGCAAGCATTAGCTTTTCAACCACGCTCACGTTTTTTCCTACCTCCCACCATATGAAATTGCACTTAGGACTTCAGGCAACTAAAGCTGAATGAAGCAAAGCAGTGTTTTATCTAAACAGCTTGGAGTCTTGGAAAACAAACCAACCCTGAAACAGCATCGTGCATGACTGATTGATCAGACCAAGCCATCACTTTGGAGTGCAACTCTCAGCTTTGTTTGAGTACGTGGTCCAATTCATGAATTCCCATTGTGTCATGGCCCGGGATACCTCAAAAAACCATCTTACTCTGTAAGTTGCAAGTTAATAACTGAGTTCATGTGGGGAGAGCACTATCCGTCTATATAATAATAATAATAATAATAATAATAATAATAATAATATCCACCATTACCTCTCGTGGGAGCAAATTTCATAGTTCATCTTATTCAGAATCCACAATGAATTTCATTTTTGTATTTATTTTTGGTTGGACAACTGCATTGCACATTTTAGAGAAATGCTAATTTTGAGTCTTAGCTGCATTTTAGTCTTTGTATTGGTACAGGGGGTGAGAAGTAAGTAGGTTTTCCTCTCTCACTCCCAAGTCCAGCAACTTGTTGGTACCATTCTTCCCTTGTTCCCCCAAATCCACAAACTGAGAATAAGAAATGCAGCATTTAACATGTGCTCACTTTGGACATGAATTTTTCATTGTGATGGCCTGGGATTCGGATTCGGATGCTGAACCTGAGGAATCCCAGCTGCACAGGATTCCCCACCTCCAGAACCAGCTGAGCCGGGGCTGGGGCATGAGCCTGAAGGGTCCTCCCCTGTGCTGGATCCTCAGGTGCAGGCACCAGCTGAGTCTGCTCTGGCCCCTGAGGTGATGGAGGACCCATTGCCTGCAGGTACTCCTCTCCCAGCCCTGTCAGGGGAAGGTGAGGTTGCCTCTGGGTCTGGTAACCCTCCAGCCTCTCCTGAGCTGCAGAGGCTCAGGGCAGAGAGGCGGAGGGAACTAAGTTCCCGCAGGAGGAGTGCTCACCTCCAGGCCAAGAGTGGCGAGTCACCTTGAGGATTGGAGAGGAGGTGGGGTTGCGGGCTTCATGCCCTCCCCCCATGTGCGCGGGGGCTGGCTTGCAGCCTCCGTGAGAGCAGGGAATCCTCAGGCGCGTCATCTCCCTTGCCAGCCAATCGGCTGGCCCGGGAGGCATGGCCCGCGCTATTTAGGGCTGGCACGCCTGAGGATTTCCCTCTTTCTCCACTCCAGCGCCCCAGCTGCTCCAGTTTCCCACCCTCCCAGCCTTTAGGTTTGGCTCTTTGACATTGCTATGGACTTCGGTTGGTCGCTGTCAAGGGGCCTGGTAGGAATTTTTTCCACTTGGCAAATCGGCACCAGCCATTTGGTTTTTCGCCTACCTCATAGCAAATCGTCACAACTTCCTCGGTATTGGCGGTTAGGCATTGGTAAGGGTATTGTTATGCAGATGAGGGGGGGAGGAAGCACCATCACCTTCCTGCATATCAAAGTGTATGTAAAGGATTCCGGGGAGCGTTGCCCTATCCAAAGCCTGTGGAGGTGTGGGCCTAAGGCACGCCCCCAAGCGGTGATCCCAGGGGAGCTCCTAGTTGATGTACATCAGCAGGACTCCCCCTACTGGTGGTTAACCCTTGACAGTCTTCTAGCAATCAGGCTGAAGCCAGTTAGTCGATAGGACCAATGCCTAAGCCAATACTGCTCAATTCCTGTAATCAAGAAAGTTGTGGCCTAATTTTGCCCATTAACCTAAAATACTGGTCTCCTGTGTCTTTATTTCCGTGGGGGAGGCGGGAAGTCGCCATGCAAAAAATGCTCAACAAGTTTGTACATCTTGAAACATGGCAACCATGTCACCACATAACCAATCATATCTGGTCTGCGCCCTATTACATATGACGGGGTGTGTATCCAGATACTCATTTAATTACCCATTCTTGTCCCTATTCTAACTAGTTAGCCAACTAGCTAACTGTACATATCCAGTTCAACAGAGCAGCAATTAGAGCATTAGATGTTTTGCCTAAGGAATCAGGATTCAGAGAGATTAAAATGTTTGTACAATGCCCCGTTCCAGTTTTCCAGGCTTAAAAGTAGTAATAGCCCCCACTAAAATACGCTTGTCAACAAACCATCTGATCCCATGAAACACCTTTCTAACATTCTGAGTTACTGCCACTTTTCCCTCCCTGTGAAACAAATGACATGTCCTGAGAAGTCCCATGAATCATTGCCCTAGGTGTAGGAAAAGGATTTGTGAGTTTGTGAAATGTCACAATTGTAGTTATGTTTCCCTTTGCAACAATTAGGCTTTTATGCTTTCTCGGTTTTCTGTTGTACTGGAAGAAATTCAGATTCTTGGAATTGCAGTGACTGCTGTTCTTACAGAATGCCTGGTGCTCTAAAACACTGCCATTCATTCCCACTGCTTCTAGCTCACACTGTATGGAACATACTGAGAGCCAAAACAGGGTTTACTTGTAGGCTGGGTATTTTGCTGTTTCATTTGGAATTGTCAAAGAGGAAGTTGTTCTCAGCATGTTATTCTTTATATTTGTTAGCTGCTTTATTCACATAAGTGATTCAAAGTGAGTTACAAATGCAATCGGAACACCAAAATCAATTACAACAAACACAACCAATAACACCACAAAAGACAAACAGTGCATCTGTGGAAATAAAGGACAGGTCTAGCAGGTCCTGCTCCATCAAAAATGCACATATAGAACCTGTGGATCATGGTTACTGTTGTCCTGGCTCTTGAGAGGCTGATTGGAGAGTGTGTTGGTAAAATGGTGGCATTGGGAAGAAATGGGGAAACAAAACAGCTACAGAAATCTAAACAGTGAAGTAGCCAGCAAAGGGGGGGCGGTGTTTGACAGTGAAATGCACTCCCTCAAAAGACTGTGGTTGAATGGCCATCTGTTGTGAATGTTTTAGTTGAGATTTCTGTATTGCAGGGGGTTAGACTAGATGGAACTTGGGGTCTCTTCCAGCTCTACAATTCTATGATTATATGAGATGGACCTTTGCTCAGATCCAGCAGGGCTTTTCTTATGTCCTCATATGGTACAACAGCTATTCAATCTTTTTGTGCTCATTTCAGTCCATCTTTGGTTCATAACAAGAGGAATACACTGCAGCCCCCACCACCGAAGCAAGTCAACTGTGCCTTATGACATCCCTCCACATCTGCTGGATGCAAAGGGTTTCAAGCTGGGACTTTTCTCCCCAGTCCTTGCCTTAAATGCATGGGCTGAGTGACTCCAGGATAGATCCAAATGTTTTATGAAGACACATGCCGTCAGTTGGTCTATGAACCATTAACACCATACCGGCAGATTGCATTACCCAGCTGCAATGTATGAATCAGAAATAGGAATGAGGCAAAACGACTGAGTGGCATGGAGCTCTAAGAGTTTTTTATTTGGGTCTCTGGCTAATGGGGGGTACTATTTGTGTTGAAATTGCTGTATGTGACTCCCCAGATAAGCATGGAAGCCATTTATGTGTTATGGAAGCAATTCTCCCCAACGGTGCAAAGAGCTGTAGAGAGAAATTTTGTGGGAGGGGGATATCGAAAGCTGCAAGGAATGGTTGAGGATATGGGGACAAATGGACCTTATCTCAGCTCTCCAGGCTTTTAATTTGTTTATTCTACTTCCCTGTCTGAAGGCTGGCCACCTGTTCAAACATTTTTCCTTGAAGGAAATCGTACTGGTTCCAGGTGAACCAGTGACTATTTCCCCATTGGCAAGAAAATGGACTATCAGTGTGGGTTGTGATTTCTTTCACCTGGGGTGAGGATCTACCATTTTGCTTCTCTTTTGGTCACAATACCGACCCCTGGAACTTTGCTGAAGCAACATTGTTATTGCCGAAAAGCCGGGCATAAGCAGACAAATGAAAACAAATAAAACCTGAGGGAGATTTGGGGACAGTTATGCTATGACTGCACACTTACATGAAAAGAAGAGAAGGAATGTCCCAGGCATAAGCGGTGAGGAATCTGCAGCAATATTCAATGTCACACCTCATATTCAGCAGGAAGCGTCAATAGCTGCAGAGAAAGGATGAGGAACCTGTGGAGCTACAGTTATTGCTGGACTCCAGCTTCCATCAGCCCTGGCCAGCATGACCAATGGTCAGGGGTGATGGGAGGTCCATTCACCTTCTATGGTGGGCAGTTTTGCAGCCAGGCCATGGGCCACGCCAGGGAGCTGGCAAATGGCAGGCCGGATCATCCACCTTCCAGCAGTTCAGCCAATGCTGGAAAGCTTTGCTGGGCATGACCCTCAGGATGGGCCCAACTGACCAGTCAAGGTGGCTTTGGCCCAGACCCAGATCCAGATGGGGATAAATTGCGGTCTGCCAAACTCCATTTCCTCTGCCCCCTTTTTCGTTGTAGCTCAAGAACATCTACAGGACCCCAAGTTCCTCATTCCTACTGTATACATACATGTGTCATTATATTTGTATGCCATCTTTCCATAGTTCAAACCATGCTCAAAGTGGCTTAGAACATGAAAATATATATATAGAATTACAGCATAACAAAAGTACAGTCATATCTCATGTTGTGAACGCTGCGGGTTATGTTCTTTCAGGTTACGTCCCGCAGCGACCCGGAAGTACAGGAAAGGGTTACTTCCAGGTTTCACCGCTTGCGCATGTGCAGATGTGCAAAATGATGTCACGTGCATCTGCAGAAGCAGTAAATTGCGACCCGCGCGTGTGCAGACATGCAGACGCTGGTTGCATTCCGTTCATGTTGCGAATGGGGCTCCACAACGGATCCAGTTCGCAACCAGAGGTACCACTGTAGTCATAAACAATAAATACAGCATCAAAAAATACGCAACACAATTATTTTTTTCCATGTAAATCATAAAATAAAGATACAAAAGAAATCAAACCCCAATAATAACAGCAACCCACCAAAAAACCCCTCTAAACAATACAAGAGTCTGTTCAGCAGCCTCAGCTTTTTGTAGCTGGAGTCAGTCCCACACTACCCTTCCAGGCTAGGTGGAAAAAAGGTCTTTGGGGCAGAGAGCATGTCTTCCAGGACTCAAAGCCAAGATGGTTGGAGGCTAGATTGTAGACTTATATTTTTACTTGCAAAAAAAATACATTTGTAAGCTTTTCTCTATATTTTGCTGGTTTATTAAATGGAATAATACAATAATAAAGAATTGGAGTCAGTGTCTTTTGAAATGCAGTTTTTATAAAGAGCTAGAGAAACTTTGATATGCCCCCTATTGTTTTTCCCTGGACCCTCTCCAGAGCCTTTGTTGGCCATTTTAATTGGAGGCTGTAATTCTCTGAATTGCTAGGCAAGTTGTAAGACTTTTAAAAGTTGCAACTTTCCTTTTTTCAAACCGTCTTACATATTTTTACATTCTGTAACTTTTTTATTTGTGGTTGCCAAGCCATAAATAAATTATACTCCTATTCATTTGAATATCATTCAGCAGTCGTCCTGATGCTTCCACTTCGCGGTGGTTTGCTAAACCTCAGTCTCTTCCAGTAATGGCACATAAGTAATTAATTTATTTGCAAGCTCTGCTGACTTACTTTCTTCATCTGTTGGATTTTGCTGCAGTAAGATAATCACTTTGGTGGACACTGGAAGAACAACCTAGAGAGCAATCTATCAATTAAAGGGCATAGGGCAGGGGTGGCACTTCAGGAAGTTGTACACCAATTAAACTAGTGCAATTATTTCTTCTGTAATTATTTCAGACCACTCGTTTCCAAATGTGTGCTCTGGTTCTAATCAGTCATTCATTAATCTTAACTATATTGGCGTGGCATCCCCATACATTCTTAAGTAGACAAATAAACAAAGAAAATTACAGTGTAAGGGAACTAAGCTACAAAAATCCCTAGGGATCTTCATCTTCCTGTTCAACCAGGTCATGTGTGCATTACACTTGCAGAGTGCAGGTGGCGCTGTGGTCTAAACCACTGAGCCTCTTGGGCTTGCTGATCAGAAGGCTGATTGTTCGAATCCCTGCGACGGGGTGAGCTCCCATTGCTCTCTCCCAGCTCCTGCCAACCTAGCAATTCGAAATCTCGCCAGTGCAAGTAAATAAATAGGTACTGTTCTGGTGGGAAAGTAAATGGTGTTTCCATGTGCTCTGGTTTCCATCATGGTGTTCTGTTGTACCAGAAGCAGGTTAGTCATGCTGGCCACATGACCCAGAAAGCTGTCTGTGGACAAACGCCGGCTCCCTTGGCCTGAAAGCAAAATGAGTGCTGCAACCCCATGGTCGCCTTTGATTGGACGGTCCAGGGGTGCTTTACCTTTTTTACCTTACACTTGCTCACTCAGTAGAAACTCCTGTGAATACATCACAGTGAATGGACAGCACTCCTACACCATCTATGAAAATATTGGGCTGTATTCAACTAACTTGAGTTGTATTCAACCAACTAAGTGCAGAGCCACTGGACCTAAGTTAGTTATGTCCGTTAATGTCAATATTTCTTCTCTGAGCAGAACATGCATTGAATGAATCTGAAAAGTCCTGCAAAAGATGGGCAGAAGTAATGGATAAATGCGAATTGATGAATGAAACATAATGTGGATTAGACTTTTACTTTAGTTTCACTATGCCCATTCAGATTGCTTGATATAGTAACAAACATGGCAATATGTTTATTGCTGTATCTACTACATCTAAAGCCTACATTTTATATATAGCACTGTAGAGTCTTAAAAACATTTTGGAAACATGACCTTGTTGTAACCCTTGCTTGATTCCTGTAAAGTAGATCAGCATTATCATTTTATTTTATTTTACAATGGGGATACTGTTGCTATCATTCCAGAAAGAACATTGCAAATAATACTGGTTGCATTTCTGTTTCTGTTGCCAACCTTCAAGTCTGCTTTCTGACTTACTCAAGGACTCTTATGAATCCAGATGGTTCCAACTCTTACATAGCAAAATCTATTGGTATTGACTTAGAACTCTTGTGTAATTCAAGTGGGCAATATATTTATCATAATATTCAAATCAGATTAAGGGACGTTGAAAAACAAAACATTGAGTCAGCTGTAAATAAAATTTGCTCCCCCAAGTTTTATGGTTTAAATACAACAGATAACAGGGTCACTTATATTTCAAAATTAATAATTCTAGCCCAACATAGGGACTTTATGTTCAACCGACTGACCGTTTCCCTCTCAACTTTTGTCCAGGGCAGATATTTAAACATCCCCAGAAATTAGACATTGCGGGTGTTTTTTGAATGTGCTGGACACAGTAGAACATATTCTTTTCTACTTTCCACTGAACAACCACGCCACAATGAAAATATCAGATTCTATCCTTCTGACATTCACCCAGAAGTAACTGCAAGGGTGGCTGAGTTTTTATCAATAGTATCACTTATAGTGGTGAATGGCACGATTTGAAGCAAATAAACACCAATGAAAATCCTCATTATTACGTATTTTTACAGAGCCTAGGGCTTGCCGATCAGAAGGTCGGCGGTTCGAATCCCTGTGATGGGGTGAGCTCCTGTTGCTTGGTCCCAGCTCCTGCCCACCTAGCAGTTTGAAGGTATGTCAAAGTGCAAGTAGATAAATAGGTACCGCTCTGGTGGGAAGGTAAACAGCATTTCCGTGCACTGCTGTGGTTTACAGACACTTTATGGACAAACAAGGAAACAGAACAACAATATACAAAATGGACAAAGACAATGCAAAAAATTTTTAAGGAGATATAAAAAAGCCAGAAGAAGGAAGGAGGGAAGTCAGCTCCTAGGAGCAAGCATAAATGTAAAATGTAATACAATATGTGTATGTGTAGTACGTAATTGCAAAACCAATAAAGATTTTTTTTTAAGGCAGTTATGAGGACTGAAGGTCCCTGCCTTCCCAGTGCCCACTAGAAGTCCTCTTCTCCAGGGTCTTTCCCACACAATCTCAGGCTGTGTCTACGCACAACAACCCTCTGCTCTGCCTATTTCATTTGTCTGTGTGTTCTGAGAGCCCAAGAGAGAGAGGAGCTGGTTGTAGCAGGAGGGAGAGATTCCCTGGGTTCTTCAGCAGCCTGCTTCTCTATCTCCTGGCCCCACTCCCCTCTAGCCTCCATTTCTGCCTCGGAGTCTGAACTGCTTTCTGCCACCTGTTACCTCTTCCGACACCTCCCTCTCCAAGTCTGCTCCTTCTTCTTCTTATGACCACTCATTGTTGTCCCTCCACCAATCCCCTGACTCTGAACCTTCTTCTCCTGTGGGTGCCCTTGGGAGGGGGGTTCTGCAGCTGGTGCCGCCCAACACCTCTCCGCATCCAGCCAGTCCACGACAACTGAGACAGACGGATGCCAACAACAACGAAACAATATTTAGTATTTATTGGCAAACTAATTTTATCCCAGTACATTATGAAGGTCTTCCAACTGCCCAAGAATGTATATTGACTATTTTCCCAGAATCATTTTGTAATGAGTAAGTTTTATCTTGATCAATGTTTGCCAGACATTCACTCACATCAGGTAAGTCTGGTATATTGCAATATTTTGCAACTAGAATACAGGTTGTAATTAGCAAACTGTTTACTAAACACTGGCATTCTCTTTTAAAGCAGATTGTTAACGTAGTCAAAAAACAAGATTTTCTATCTCACATTTTGGATTGTTAGATAATACATTTCTGTAAAGTTATTATTTGCTTACAGAACCATCAAATATATTTAAAGTCTGCATCTTATTCCTTAGATCACTGACATCTTGAAATTGCTAGGCCAGCTCTGCTTTGTTTTTGAAATTTTTGAGCTGCATGATACCATGTATATATCTTTTCCCCCAGTATGGTTATTTCCATTGTACTTTTTTCCTTCTCTCTTTCCCTGAGTGTGTGTGGCTGCAAGAGGTTCATAGTTTGATCATAGTTTGATCTTGTGAACCACTCTGTGATCTTTGGATGAGGGGTGGTATATAAATTTGAAGAAGAGGAGGAGGAGGAGGAGGAGGAGGAGGAGGAAGAAGAAGAAGAAGAAGAAGAAGAAGAGGAAGAAGAAGTTGTTACTTTGGCAGGCAGCAATGTGCATTCATACTGTAACTATGGAAGGACATTTTAATGACTTTTTAAAACCAGTGAATGAATGTTGGCTAACAGAAGTACTTCTGAAGAAGGCAGCATTTTCCATTCCAATCTGTATTTGTCACAATCACTGTTGTTTCTGTTCTGCTGCAGTTCAGGTTCCACCACAAAGTATGTTATACGGCTTGCTGTCTCCTGTTTAACATACATAACTCACATAAATATCTTACATAACTACTTAGGTTGCCCACATCATTTACATTCACTTCAGTGTAAAGAAAACATTAAAATAATATAAACCCCCTGTAATTAATTATGTATCACTTGCGGACTTGAAAATAGCAGCTATGTGAACTAATAACATCTGCTCAGAACTGGTCCCACCATTAGGCAATGTGAAGCAACTGCCTCAGCCGGTAGACACTGGAGGGGCAGTGGCTATTTCTCCTAAGCAACTCAGTCATTCCTCTCTGATGGAGAATTGAGCTGTGCAAGTTATGCAGCCAGTCCTGCCCACCCCTTCCCCTAAACCTGCTTGGAATCTCAAGCACTGTAGAAGATGTCTTGGCCCAGTATACCTGAAGGAGTGTCTCCACCCCATTGTTCAGCCCGGACACTGAGGTCCAGCTCCGAGGGCCTTCTGGCATTTCCCTCACTGTGAAAAGTGAGGTTTCAGGGAACCGGGCATAGGGCCTTCTCGGTAGTGGCGCCCACCCTTTGGAATCCACTTCCATCAGATGTCAAGGAAGTAAACAACTACCTGAATTTTAGAAGACATCTGAAGGCAACCCTGTTTGGGGAAGTTTTTGATGTTTGATGTTCTATCGTGTTTTTTATATTCTGTTGGGAGCTGCCCAGAATGCCTGGGGAAACCAGGCCAGATGGGCGGGGTATAAATTATTCTTCTTCTTCTTCTTCTTCTTCTTCTTCTTCTTCCATCACCTGCAATGGACTCAACTGCAATCCAGTCAGTTTCTAAACATGGAATGGGGAGGAAGTAGCATTTTGCCCTTCGCCTCAGGCAGCAAAATGTATTGGGCATTCCTGCATTTGCCTGACTGTTCCTGACCATGAACTCGTGAAAGGCACCAATTTCCACTTCCTTTTCTCCTAATTTCAGAATTCTCTGACACTCCTATTTGCAAGTAACCTATAACCCATTATAATTCTCTTTGCAGCCAAGATGTTTAAGCTTTCTTCTTTGCTATATAGGAGAACTATTTGAAATTCAAAAAAGGCAATATAATTCATGCATTTCTAAACATCAGCAATCTGTTTGCAATCTTAAGAGAGGTAGCAGTCTCGCCTGTAAGGGGAAGCAACAGTTGTGGCAATCAGTTTGATTTCCTCCCTAATGCTAGGTTGGTTCCATTCCCTCCACCCAGCCCCCTTTATAATGGATGTATAGCAAGTAAAATATTCTGCCATCTGCAATGGCTCCTTTTCTGGTGGCTTGTTTTTGTTTTGAAGCCCATTTGGAATGAAACCAGAAACCAATATTATAAGGAGTAAGCTAATTTACGGATATTTGAAACTGAGGGCATGGAGAGACAACAAGCAAGGAAGAAAGAAAGAGAGCAGGGGAAAAGGTGGATAGGAAAGGTGGAGGAGTAAACTTATAAAATGTCACCATTAATTCCTCAATTAGCTTAAATGCTCAGGAAAAGGGGTCAGAGCAGCATCTTGTACTTTGGGGGGATATTTTTATCACTGCAGCTGGTGGAGATTAAAAAGAAATTGGCTTTCTTATTGAATTAGGGGAAATGACATGGGTACAATAGCAGTAAGACACTAAAATGGTTGTAGAATTTCTTAATGCATTCTGCTTACTTTTGTATGCGCCAGACCTTTGTCTGGGCTGTGTGAATCATAGTGTCTGATGGGTGGCTGTTTTAGCCAGACACCAATAAACAGTTTTCATCAAAGCTCCCCCCCCCCCGCCCCAGTTAAAAAGCATTCCATTAACTCTTCTATTTTTGATCATCAAGTTGGTCCTTAATCATTTCTGTATCAATAGCTTAATGGTCTTGCTGGGCTGGAAGCTTATTTGCCTCCAGCCTCGACCAGGCTTGCCCACAATTTGTTACACACCAAGTTGATTAGAAGGATTGTTTGGGGTGTGTCCCCCAAATAATGAGACAACTAAGGGTGATTCAGATGATCAATTGAGTTGGATCACATCACGGCATCTCAGTGCATCTCTGGCACCCCCTAAGCTTCCAAGTTGTCCTGTGGTTTCAGTTTTTCCAAGATAAATAAATATAACTGTGGAGCTCTGGGAGAAAAAGTTCTGATATATAAAGGGAAGGATCCCAAGAGTGTCATAGCCTGGGCAGGTAAGTGGCAAAGCTCTGCACTAAAACAAATTTGGCACCAATTAATCCATGCCCTGACTGCTTCTAGGTTACTAAACTTACGTGATGCCTTCAATTCCAGCTTATATTTGAAAACTTCAGTTGGCACAAGATAGGCTGTTATCTGGAGCTGCAATAACTGACCATACGCATCAAGTTATTGTCTACATTGGCTGCCTGTTTCTTTCAGAACTCAGTTATAGTGCCAGAGTTGGTGCTCAGAGCTCTACACAGCTTTGAACCAGGTTGTCGTAGAATTTGTCTAGTGCCTTATGTACCTGTCTAGGAACTTAGCTGCAGATGTTTTGTCCAAGAGGTCAGGACAACAGAATGAGGTTTGGGGTATTTTTCAGTGGTGGCACACAAACTATAGGTCTCCCTGTTTTGGGGGGATGGGGTGGGCAGGTGTGGGGGACTCTCTGGTCCTGAATGGGGCAACTGTGCCCCTGAAGGACCAGGTGCACACCCTGGGAGTCATTTTGGACTCACAGATGTCCATGGAGGCACAGGTCAATTCTGTGTCCCGGGCAGCTGTCTACCAGCTCCATCTGATACGCAGGCTGAGACCCTACCTGCCCACGGACTGTCTTGCCAGAGTGGTACATGCTCTGGTTATCTCCTGCTTGGACTACTGCAACGCACTCTACATGAGGCTACCTTTGAACGTGACCTGGAAACTACAACTAATCCAGAACACGGCAGCTAGACTGGTGACTGGGAGTGGCCGCCGAGACCACATAACACCACTTGAAAGACCTACATTGGCTCCCAGTACATTTCCAAGCATAATTCAAATTGTTGGTGCTGATCTTTAAAGCCCTAAACGGCCTCGGCCCAGTATACCTGAAGGAGCGTCTCCACCCCCATTGTTCAACCCGGACACTGAGTTCCAGCACCAAGGGCCTTCTGGCGGTTCCCTCACTGCAAGAAGCAAAGTTACAGGGAACCAGGCAGAGGGACTTCTTGGTAGTGGCACCCACCTTGTGGAACACCGTCCCATCAGATGTCAAGGAAATAAACAACTATCTGACTTTTAGAAGACATCTGAAGGAAGCCCTGTTTAGGGAAGTTTTTAATGATTGATGTTTTAATGTACTTTTAATCTTTTGCTGGAAGTCACCCAGGGTGGCTGGGGAAACACAGCCAGATGGGCAGGGTAAAAAGAATAAATAAATAAATAAATTATTATTATATTAGGTAAAGGTAAAGGGACCCCTGACCATTAGGTCCAGTCATGGCCAACTATGGGGTTGCGACGCTCATCTCACTTTGTTGGCCGAGGGAGCTGGTGTACAGCTTCCATGTCATGTGGCCAGCATGACTAAGCCACTTCTGGCGAACCAGAGCAGCACACGGAAACACCGTTTACCTTCCTGCCAGAGCGGTACCTATTTATCTACTTGTACTTTGATGCGCTTTCGAACTGCTAGGTTGGCAGGAGCATTATTACTATTACTTTAATAATAATAATCATAATAATAAGTTTCAGACAATTGCTACGTAACTTTGCAGCCACTGAGTTTCTGAACTAGCCTCCTCCAGCCTCAGGTTTCCAAATCTTGTTGGACTACAACTCACATCATGCCCAGTCAACATGGCCAATAGACAGGGGAATGCAACACTACTAGGAAATACCAGGTTGGAAAAGGCTATTTTAGAGTATATTTGCTTTAACTGTGCCTGCTAGTTCCCGAGTTTAGTGCTGTCATTTCTTAACATCTGCTCAATATCTTGTTTTAAAACCTTGATAGTTTTCATACTTGTACAGTACTGTGCATTGGCTACCAGTATTTATAGATGTGTGTTTTAGCTGGGTTTTATGGTGTATCTTACTTTATGTGCAAAGCCACTTTGAATACCTTTTGTAGAAAAGAACTGTCAGTTAGAATAAATTGAACAACTAAAGTGGTGTAACCCCCAGCATGTTATATTCAGTTGCATACTCCCTCTGACAATGAAGACAGAACGTAACCATTGTGGCTAGCAGCTGTTGATACATGCTGTAGTACTCTATATGTCTAATCCTCTTTGAAAGCCATCCACAATGGTGGCTATCACAATCTCTTGTGGGAATAACTTCCATAGTTCAACAAAACACTGTCTAAGTACTTCTATTTATTTGTTCTAAATCTGCCAACATTCAACTTCTCTGGATTCCCCCAAGTTCTAGTGTCTTGAGAGGAGAAAAACATTTCTTCATCTGCATTCTCCATTCCAAGAACATAAGAATCACTACGTATGATCAGATTCACTTCCATGTAGTCCACTGTCTGCAGAGATGGCCAACCACATTCTCCTGGAACATTGTCAAGCATGGTCCAATGGAGACAGCCACTCCACCTTGATGGTCTCCAGTTTCTGGTCAACAGAAGCATGCTGCCATTTAATAAGAAGGCTCCATTTCACAGTTATCAGTTTGTTGACCGACCCCAGAGTAGGAAAGCAACAATAATCTGCAGGAGTATATTTCTGTTAAGTGCCATGTATCTCCTGAAGGCTGATATAGAGGGAACAAATAATAAACAACCAAGGGTTGAAAAAGGAAACAAATTAAGTCAATAATTAATCCTTTCCCCAGGAGCCACTATTCAAATCTCATGTTCCAAGTGAGCAAAAGTTAGAAAAATGAAGAGAGAATAAATGGTCATAAATAGCTTCATACAACTCTCTTTGAAATCAATCAGACTTCAATAGGAAATTGGACCCGATGCAAAATACTGAGAAATTACAGACTCTAGCAAATAAATAAAGAGAATGGAAGTACACCATTGAACCTCTCTGCGAGCCTTGTTCTAAATCACCAACCTGATCTATATTTCCCTGGAATTTACACGAAGCATCCAATCTCAGCTTGGCTTATGTGTCAATACATCATTCAGATCACCCCACAATTTCCTTCCCTCCCAGTAGAATATTTCATTTCAGGGCTCTACTCTTTCAAAGTGACCTTGTCATTTGTGGGTTACCAAAATGAATGGTTGGGGAAAGTGAAAATATTATTCTGTGTGTACACCCCACCTCTAATCAGTGAGAAGATACAGGGGGACAGCACTCAGCCAACGTTCAGTTTCCTTTGGAAGCATGTCACGGGAGGCTTGCGGTGTTTTCTAACAATGCCGTTTGTTTTCAAGTATACAAGTTGATCATAGGGTGGAAGTTGAGAGCATCATCACTCCAGCTCCCCCATGGGATTTCGGGGAGTGGGGGACACTAGCACCACAGGAGTCTTGCAGAGAGCAACTCGGCTCTCTGTAAAAAGCAAAGGTAGCCATAGTGGCCCATAGAAAAATACCAACATCTGAACAGTGGGGACTGATCCTTTGGGGCAAATGGTCCACTGACCCACCAGTCTCTGAGCCCACTTGCATGCAAGTCCAAAGAGTGGCCAAGGCAATCAGCCTCCTCTTTCTTAGTCTCAATGTTGTTCTAGTTACTAGTGGAACTCAGCAAAGAGAAGGATGAAGATACTTAGAATGAGTTGGTGCCACCTGCCATTGCCCATGATGACTGGGGCTGATGAGAGTTGGGGAACTCTGGTCATGCTGGCTGGGTCCAATGTTAGAGTCCACCAATATCCACCACTGTGCCATTGAGAGCGTGCTCACTTATGGCTTATGTGTGTGGTACGGAAGCTGTACTACCCAGGACAGGATGGGGTTGTGCAGAGTTGTTAAGGCAGCAGAGAGCATTGTTGGCTGCCCACTCTCCACCTTAGAGCAGATTTATGCCACAAGGTGCCATAGGAAGGCACTGGACATAGTAAAAGATCCATCGCATCCTGGTCACTGTCTCTTCGAGCTCCTGCCGTCGGGACGGAGATACAGGACGATGAAGACAAGAACGAGCCGTCTTAAGAACAGCTTCTTCTCCAGAGCGATCTCAGCCCTGAATGGGAAGCCTGGACTTTGAAAGTCATCTAATCTTCCTTGCTGTACTATACTGTATTGTTTTAATTAGTGTTTTTATGGAGCAGTCGAGTAATTTCGTTGTCCCTGAGAGGGGGCAATGACAATAAAGATATTATTATTATTATTATTATTATTATTATTATTATTATTATTATTATTATTAATATCTGGAGGGCTTTAGGTAAGCCACCTCTCATCTATATACATACTTGCATTTTTTAAAAATTTTATTTTTTTTGCTTTCCATTATCTACTTCTAACCAGTAGTCAAGATTGTGGTGGAGAGGATCCCACTGATTAGGCCAGTTATAGCAGCTCGGTGATAGTGCAGATGCTTGTCAATCAATGGGTGGACAATCTCTGGCCCTCCAGATATTGTTGAAGTCAAACCTCAGCCCCAGGCAGAATGGCCAATGGCCAAACATGATGGGAGGTCTAGCAACATCTGGAGAGTCACTGGCTCCTCACCACTGTTTTATAGGAAAAAGTTTTGGATGTTATTTTATTATGTCTTCAAATTCTGATATAACAGTGGTAGCTGGGGACCATTGGATCTGATGGCGTGGCCAAGGGGGGCAACTGAAAGTAGGTTACATTTGCTCTGGTTTTCAGTCCATTATCCTCCTTTGCAAAGATACTGTGGGCACTTAATCAATGGAATAGTAAAAATATTACTAGGGCTCTGTCCCATCCTGTCCTGTTGACCAGCCTTCCTTGCATTACAATGGTGATCCGGTCCACGTATCTATCATATTCTTCCTTTCTGCTTCCCTCCCAGGAGCTTTCACAAGCAACAAAACTGCCTCCATCTGATCTGACAATTTGAACAAAAGACACACACAAAAGAAGACAACAAAATCCATATTTTGATAAGCTTGTCTTGGCAGGCCAGTTACAACAACCACCCTTATGTATTAATTTATTTTCTTTCTCCCTTTTTCCGAGGCAGAAAGAGATTGTCATTTCATGACAGCCTGTTTTGCAAAACCACATCGGTTCTCCTCTCTTCTGCTTGTGAGTCATGGTCATAAAACAGAAGCCGTCGTTCTCAAATGTCAGCCACCTTTCCGATATTTGATGTTAGCTGTCCAAACACCGAGCGAAAAAGGACAAAAGGAGCCCTGTGGTTAAGAGGATGGAAGAAGGAACTTTGTGTGCCAGAACTGTATGGGGCAAAGCAATTACCGAATGCCAGTGCCCAAAAGACACATAGGAAGCTGCCTTAGGTACCACAGTCAGACCATTGGTCTATCTAGATTAGTATGGTCTACACTGGACAGCGGTGGCTTTCTCCAGAGTTTCAGACCCATGATCCTGTCCCAGCCCTACCTGAGATGCCAGAAACTGAACCTCTTCATCTATGACCACCTTTTCTCTCAATATTTTTTCTCTGCACATGTAGAATAGAAAGCGGAGTACTCCTGAACATCCATAAAATATCATGTTCCTAACATATTCACTCCACCATCACACCTGTGGAATTGGGGACCAGCCACAAGGCATGACAAACCTTTAAAATGGCCTGTTAACACCTACCTTCAATGTACTCTTGTGTTGTGACATTGGGAGAATCTGTCTTGTATTGAGTTAAACCCTTGGTCCACCTTGCTCAATAGCATCACTGTTTAGCTGTGGCTTCTCAGGGATTCAGACAGGAGTCCTGTGCACAGCCCTATCATCTTGGCTTTGACTCCAGGAACACCTGATCCGTGTCATGCAGGACTTTTCCTGTCTGGCCTGGGAGGGCGGAGCCCTGACTGACTCCAACTACAAAAGTTGAGGCTGCTGAACAGACTCTTGGGCTGGGGTAACATTTAGGGTTTATTTTCTTGCGGAAATGTTTCTGTTTTTTGACATTAATCTTTTATATCTTTATTTTAGATCTTGTGGTTTACGTGGAAATTGTTCCATTTGGTTTTGTATTTTTTGATATTTTTGTTTATGACTACTTTGGTTATATTGTAACTACATTATTATTTTCATATTGTAGGTCACCTTGAGCATGGCTTGAGCTATGGAAAGATGGCATACAAATAAAATTATGATTGCATATATGCCAATGGGGACTGAACGTGGGACCTTTGGCATGCAATTTATTCATTTATTTCATAAAATTTATACACCACTTGATTGTAAAAAGAAAACCTCAAAGTGGTTTACAAGAAGATAAAACAATAAAATCAAAAAAGAATCACAACCATGCTTTAAAGCATACAAAAGTTAAAATACTAAAACAAATTTTAAAAATTGCCTCAACTTTCTAGGCATCTAGGTAGGTAAAGTTAAACGGACCCCTGACCATTAGGTCCAGTCGTGACTGACTCTGGGGTTGCTTTACTGGGCAAGGGAGCCGGCATACAGCTTCCGGGTCATGTGGCCAGCATGACTAAGCCGCTTCTGGCGAACCAGAGCAGCGCACGGAAACGCCGTTTACCTTCCTGCCGGAGCGGTATCTATTTATCTACTTGCATTTTGACGTGCTTTCGAACTGCTAGGTTGGCAGGAACAGGGACTGAGCAACGGGAGCTCACCCTGTCACGGGGATTCGAACCACCAACCTTCTGATTGGCAAGTCCTAGGCTCTGTGGTTTAACCCACAGCGCCACCCGCGTGCCTTAGGCATCTAGCTAGGCTTGTCTAAACAAGAATGGCTTTAGCAGCTGCCCAAAACAGTACAGTGAAGGTTCTTGTTTGATCTCAAGTAGCAGGGAGTTCCAAAGTGCAGGTGTTACCATACTAAACAACAGACTTCTTACAAATGTAATACAGGTATTACGGTCTGTAGTACCGGTAGCAGTGCCAGTTCTGCTGATCAAAGCGGTTGAGGGGACTCATGTAGGATAAGGCAATCTCATAGATAAACTGGTCCCAAATTGTTAAGGTTTTCATATGCTAATAGTAACAGCTTGAACTTAGCCCAGTAGCAAATTGGCAGCCAGGACAGATCTCTGAACACAGGTGTTATATGCAGGTAAGGCCTCACTCCCGTCAGCAATTGCACTGCAGCAATTGCCCTTCCAGATCAAGCGTGAGGGAAGCAAGCTAGATGCTCTACTGAGGCAAGAGTCCCTTAGGCAATAAAATTGATCAAGTATTTGAGGGGAAATTGCCTTTATTTTTCATAGCTGTACAGCCAGTCCCCAGTCCTGGCGGACATATGATGTGGGAAGCCTCAATTGGTCAGCTTCCCGGTAACCTCTGGGTTATGCTTAGCACGCAAGCATCTCTAGCTTCCTGGGTTAAAGGTAAAGGTAAAGGGACCCCTGACCATTAGGTTCAGTCATGACCAACTCTGGGGTTGTGGCGCTCATCTCGCTTTATTGGCTGAGGGAGCCAGTGTACAGCTTCCGGGTCATGTGGCCAGCATGACTAAGCCGCTTCTGGTGAACCAGAGCAGCACACTGAAATGCCCTTTACCTTCCCGCTGGAGTGGTACCTATTTATCTACTTGCACTTTCACGTGCTTTCGTACTGCTAGGTTGGCAGGAGCAGGGACCGAGCAATGAGAGCTCACCCCGTCGCAGGGATTCGAACCGCCAACCTTCTGATTGGCAAGTCCTAGGCTCTGTGGTTTAACCAACAGCTCCACCCATGTTCCTCTAGCTTCCTGGGTTACGCTTACCTAACTCTGACCTAGCTCACATGGATTCAATCACTCACTTTTCATTCCTTACAAGTTTCTAACCTGGGTCAGCATGAACTTGTTACCTTCAGGTGAACTGCAGGACTGCTGGGGGAAAGTTCCTCTTTTTACATCCTTTTGTTTTACAGGCTTGGGGATTGTTTGCAAACTTGGTTATTTTCTATTCAATTTGGTGGTTCAGAATTAATCCTATTTGGCACTTCCTTCACTACCACTGAGCTATGGCCCTTCCCCTTTTATAGTTGTAATGGTTATTTTAGTATACAGGAGCTCTGTGACTCCAAGATTGAATGGGTTAGTCAAATTGGTGATGTGGCAGAGAGCAACATTTCAGCTCAGCACTAGTGGTGTCTGTGGAATATGTTTGTTCAAAGCATCTTTATCCCACTCACCTGCCAATAAAAAGATTCCCAGAGTGGCTTCCAAATGACAGTGATGACAAGGCAAACTAAAATACATGACACAAAAGGAAATGGGGTTGGGAGGGAGAAGGGGGGGAAGCAAACGCAGGCACTGTTTCCTAGTAACAGAATTCTTGTCATGACCACTGTGAGAATATATTTCTCACAACCACCAGCTGGGGCTGAAAGATTTCGAGGAGACGAGACACCCAAAGTTGCTGGTCTTTCAGGAGAGCAGATGAAAACCTTGTGTCTGTCCCTCTCCTGCAGGCTGGTGGGATGGCTACTGTGGATGAAATTCGAAGGCTCTCTTGGCAAACCTGATCTGAAAGTGGAGTGGGTGGAATATAATATGGCCAACTATATTGTAATCAGATTCTTCTGGATAGCACAGCAGGTTTTATTGATTTGAAAGGAGCTCGAGGGAGTTTGCAACACAAATGAAATCTGGAAAAGTACAGTAAGGAGAGCTGGAGAGCAGGTAGAAATCAACAGGTGAAGCTTTTCTGTAATGCTGTGCTGGAGGAAATGCCAGCGGTTGAACTTAGGTTCATTCATTTCAATGTGAGCACTCTGACTAGGACCTAGCTGAATATCACCCTTTAAGTTCAGCTGCAGCTAAACACAAATCTGCTGCTGACCTGATTCACTGATGCACAGCAGTCTTAACTAAGCAGTATATTTTGTGCATTCAGTTTAGCATTCCCACCCTCCAAGAGACCTCAAAAACTTCACTTTTTTGGGACGCATCTGCAGTATTGACATGCATTTATTTACTTTAGGGTTGTTGTTTTTTAAATATTTTTATCCTCTCTTTCTCCATCTGATTTCCTTCAACTTTCCCTTCTGGATGGTTACATTGTTTGTTGTATTCTGCATGCATATATACTATTAAATGTTGTTACATTGTCATCCTCTATGTTGAAGTCCAATAAAGTTGTGAAAGTTTATTCAGATCCTACCAGTGAGTCCATTTCTTTTTGTTGTTTCTGCAGGTAAGTTGCAAATGGTTCCCATTCCTTTTTGAAGTCACTGTTATGTTTTTCATGTAGTTTGTCTAGTTACAGGTAGGTAGCCATGTGGGTCTGCCGTAGTCAAAACAAAATTAAAAAATTCCTTCCAGTAGCATCTTCGAGACCAACTAAGTTTGTTATTGGTATGAGCTTTCATGTGCATGCACACTTCAGATACACTGAAGAAGAAGTGTGCATGCACACAAAAGCTCATACCAATAACAAACTTAGTTGGTCTCTAAGGTGCTACTGGAAGGAATTTTTTAATGTAGTTTGTCTGTTAACTTTGCTAACTCTGCCATTGTTCTTTCCTTGGTGTTTCTCCAGACTTCCAGTTATTTAATTTGGGGTGTAAAACTCTCTCTCTCTCTCTCTCTCTCTCTCTCTCTCTCTCTCTCTCTCTCTGTGTGTGTGTGTGAGAGAGAGAGAGATGCTGCTGAACTACACTTCCCAAGGTTCTGCCCGAACACTGAGGTCCAGCGCCGAGGGCCTTCTGGCGGTTCCCTTGCTATGAGAAGCCAAGTTACAGGGAACCAGGCAGAGGGCCTTCTTGGTAGTGGCACCCGCCCTGTGGAACGCCCTCCCACCAGATATCAAAGAGAAGAACAACTAACAAACTTTTAGAAGACATCTGAAGGAAACCCTGTTTAGGGAAGCTTTTAATGTTTAATAGACTATTGTATTTAAATATTTTGTTGGAAGCCGCCCAGAGTGGCTGGGGTATAAATAAATTTGTTGTTGTTATTATTATTATTATTTATTATTATTATCGCCCCTGATCATTAGCCATGCTTGCTGGGGCTGATGAGAATTGTATTTCAACAACATATGGAGGCCCAAATGCCCCCCACCTCTGCCCCATATAGTATCTCTAATACCTGAGGCCTACCAATCAAGGGGCATTATTACCTAGTGCTCATTAATTACTGCTTGCCTTGCTTTTCCCTTAATTCCCCCCCATAACTTCCCATTGTCATAATGCTCTTTCAATTACACTTTTTAAAAAACAACAACCTGATGAACATGTTTAAATTACATTTTCCTATCCTATTGATCTCTACAAAGCTGCACGTTGTTGCTCAGAAGCCTAAATATTATAGCACTGGTGATCTGGTTGCCTGGTGTGTAGATTGTTGCACTGAAATCAGCGAATACCTTTGTGGTTAACCAACCTCACCGCCCCCAGTGTTTCTACTGCATATTTTCAATATGTGTCATTTCCCCTAAGAAAATGCAATTCAAATGGGAAGAGAAAGCGATTGATTCAGGTAATGATTCAGGTAATAAGACGAGCTTCTTGCTGTTCTTTTGTTTGAGGCAAACATATTCAACTTCAAGGCCCTGTCTATTTTCCACTTTAACTGGAAGAAGGCAGGCGGGAGGATGACTAACTGCATTCTGTCACATCAAAGTGTGTTTGTGTCTTTGTGTGTCTTTTGTAGTTTGCATTTGATCGCCTTGTAGCCAAAGAAGGATCGAACTGGTTCAAGGTAAGGTCCACTAGCTCAATGATTCCCAAACTTGATTCAGGCCTCCACCTTCTTGTTTCTGCAAATCCATCCCCAATGTGTCCTACCTTACCCTATAAAAAGCAGCAATCAGAATAGTGGTTTGCACAACCCACTAAGGAAACAATTAAATTCAAAACCGTGACAATTAATTGCACAAATTCAAATTCCCCTTAAAACTATTTAAGCTTAACTAATTCAACAAAATGATGAGCTTGTCTTTTCTCTTTCTCTCTCTGTTTTCTTTTGTTTTTATTTAGATTAGCTTATTTTATCTTGTTGTACTATGAAAAAGCCCCGGCTGCCTGCTTGCCTCTTCACTCACCATTCAGTTTTTGAGAGGAGCCAACCAGATCCCATCATCTGAATATTGTCAATCTTCCTCTTTGGAGAAGGAACAGCGTCCTGTACATGGGGTAGGGACCCTCAGGCTTGGGAGTCAAATGCACCCCCCCCAGGGCTTTCTATCTGGCCTTCATCACTATCCTCCAACAATGGACCACACGTCTTCTCTCCAGGTCACCTGCCCATCACCAGTCCTGCTCCACAGTTCCCTTGAATGTTTGGAGTACTTTTGTTTTGTTTTGCTTGGCTGGCATTTGCCCTTAAATTCTGATAATGCCTCTTGATTGTCAGGGGTCAGCAAGCTTTTTCAGCAGGGGGGTGGTCCACTGTCCCTCAGACCTTGTGGGGGGCCAGACTATATTTTGAAGGGGGAAAAATGAATGATTTTTACCCACCCACAAAGAGGCCTGAAGATGCTTCGCTTTACCTGTCCCAGTAACCGCAGCTGGGCTTCTCCAGCCAGCCAGGTGCTGTGGCGGGGTAGGAGGCTGTGTTGGCTGGCAAAGACAGAAGCAGCAGCCCTGGCAGATGGACGTAGGGGAACAGGGGCATCGCTGGAGCTTTTACCCACCACCTGCTGCTACTGCTTCCCATGAGGCACCATGGAGAAGAAGACAGAGATGCCCGCCAACCTGCAAGCGGCGGCTGCGGCCAACACAACAACCTACCTGAATGCCATGGGAGGAATGAAGGAGGAAGGGAGGGAGGCAGGCGGCAATGAAGAAAGCAAGCGAGGAAGTGGCTGTCATGGTCCGGGTTACAGGCAGTCAGAGTCCCGGCTTGGTATGTCAGGACTGGGGTAGAGGTCGGGAAGCAGGATTCAGCAGTCCAGGGGTCAGAAGCCAAGATTCTACGGATCAGGAAACCAGGAAGCCAAGAGTCCGAGGGTCAGGAAACCAGAAGTCAGGAAGCCAAGGGTCCAAGAGTCAGGAAGCCAAAGCACAGCTAGGTGGGTAGCATGTTGCTGTGGCAAAGAGCCAGGGAAATGCTAGTCTTATATGCCCCTCCCAGCCCTTGCCACCAGGTGCTACAAGTCTTCTGTCAAGCCTCACCTGTGTGGCTGTGCCTTGCCCTTCCAGGCCAAACTCAGGAAGGCCCCAGTCCTGTGAGGCCCTACCAGTCACAGGGACTGGCTCCTGCACGCACTCCTGACAGTGGTGTGGAAAAGAGGAAGGGCGGACTGAGGGAGAGGGAGGAGGAGCAGGAGGAAAAGGCAGCAGCAGCGGGCATCTGGCAGCCAGCGTCACACGCCTCCTTCACAGCACCGCCCTGCTGAGGTGGGCAATTCCCGGACTGTCCGTGGGCTGGATCTAGAAGGCAATTGGGCCTAATCCAGCCCACAGACCTTAGTTTGCTGACCCATAGGGTCTGGATGAAGGATAGTAAGGGGCGTGTTGGAAACTAGTCTACTATACAAAGGTAGAAATTACATTGGTGGCTCAATCTACTTTCTCCTCTGACCCTGCCCCCCACTCCTGGCACGCAGCTGCCAGAAGGAAAAGGGACCCTCAGGATGAAAAAGGTTCCCTATTCCTACTGTGCACAGAGATTCCACTTAGTTATTAGGGATAGAACCAAACATGGTGCGAAGTTTCTATTCCTTTCAAAACAGAACAATCTCCCCCTTTCCTCTATCCATGTGCCACCTAAATCAGTTCTAGGGGTTCCTCCATATAGGTTCTTCCATACCGATCAACTGTTCTGGAAAAAACGTATGGGACGCAAGCAAAGCCGTGATGAGAGGGTTTCTGATACAACAAAATACATTAAAGAAAAGAAAACAAAATGAGAGGAAGGAAAAAATTCTGGAAAAGATAAAAGAAGGGGAAAAGAAACTAAGATTGAAGCCAAAATCACAAGAGATTTTAAGAGAAATCAAATTTTATCAAACACAATATATGGAACTGACGAATCAAGAATTAGAGTGGAAAATTAAGCAAATGAGACAAAAGACTTTTGAATCTGCTGACAAATGTGGCAAGCTATTGGCTTGGCAAATAAAGAAGAGACAAAAACTCAACACGGTAACAAATATAGAAGTGGAAGGAAAGAATATAAGTAACCCAGCTGAAATCAGGAACTGTTTTCAGAACTACTTTAGACAACTTTACACACAAGGGCCACAAAAAGAAACAGATATACAACAATTCCTCGAGAAAAATGGGCTGAAAAAGATTTCGCAGGAAAGCAAGACAATTTTGAACCAGGAGATATCAGCACAGGAAATAGAAGATGCCATTCAAAACATGACGTTGGGCAAATCACCTGGACCGGATGGACTGACTTCCAAATATTACAAAGTCTTGAAGGAAGGGCTTATACAACCTTTGAAGGAAGTCTGCAACGAGATCATGGAGGGGAGGAAGGCACCCGATACGTGGAGAGAGGCCTATATTACACTTATACCAAAGACAGAGATTGAAAAGACCCAACTTAAGAACTACCGACCCATCTCGTTACTAAATGTGGATTACAAAATCTTTGCTGATGTTTTAGCAAAGAGACTGAAAAGAGTTTTGATGGAGGAGATTCATGGGGACCAAGCGGGCTTTCTCCCGAAAAGGCATTTGTCGGACAATGTAAGGAATATAATTGACATTTTGGAGAAGTTGGAAGTGAACATAAATACTAAGGCTGTTTTGATATTTGTGGACGCCGAGAAAGCCTTTGACAACATTTCTTGGAGCTTTATGTTGAAGAACCTCCGGGAGATGGGGGTAGGCCAAGGGTTTGAGAATGGTATAGGTGCAATTTATTCTGAACAGAAAGCAAAATTAATTGTAAATAATGTGGTTACAGAAGAGTTCAAGATTGAAAAAGGGACACGACAGGGGTGCCCTATCTCCCCATTACTTTTTATATCGGTCCTGGAGGTTTTGCTTAATATGATTAGGAGGGACCAGTTGGTTAAAGGGATTCAGGTCGGAGCTAAACAATACAAACTGAGAGCATTTGCAGATGACCTAGTACTTACATTGCAAGAGCCAGAAGCTAGTACGAAAAGAGTTTTGGAAATAATCCAAGAGTTTGGTCAATTGGCAGGATTTAAATTGAATAAGTCAAAAACAAAGGTATTGGAGAAAAATCTAACACAGGTTGAAAAAGAAAGGTTTCAGAATGAGATAGGGTTGACTGTGGTTAAAAAAGTGAAATACTTGGGTATAAACATGACAGCTAAGAATGTGAATTTATTTAAAGATAATTATGAAAAAACTTGGACAGAAGTGAAAAAAGACTTGGAGATTTGGTCAAATTTAAAGCTTTCCTTGTTAGGTCGAATTGCAGTCATAAAGATGAATGTATTGCCAAGAATGTTGTTTTTGTTTCAAGCATTGCAAATAATGGATAAAATGGACTGTTTCAAGAAGTGGCAAAAAGACATATCTAAATTTGTCTGGCAGGGCAAAAAGCCCAGAATTAAATTTAAGATATTAACGGATTCAAAGGAAAGAGGGGGGTTTGCCCTGCCAGACTTCAAACTGTACTATGAAGCGGCAGCTTTCTGCTGGCTGAAAGAATGGCTGCTTCTTGAAAACACAGACATTTTGGATTTGGAAGGTTTTAACAATATTTTTGGGTGGCATGCATATCTGTGGTATGACAAGGTTAAAGCACATAAAAGTTTTAAAAACCATATTGTCAGAAAAGCACTATTAAATGTCTGGGTCAGATATAAAGACTTGCTGGAAAACAAAACTCCAAGGTGGCTATCGCCAATGGAAGCAAAGGCTGTTAAAAAGTCTAATATGGAGTCAAAGTGGCCAAGATACTGGGAAATCTTGGAAAAGGAAGGGGACAAATTGAGATTGCAGAGTTTTGAGAAATTAAAAGGGAAGGTGAGAGATTGGTTGCATTATCATGAAATAAATGAAGTGTTTAAAATGGACAGCAAAATTGGCTTCCAGGTGGAAAAATCAAAATTGGAGACAGAACTGTTAGAACCCAGTACTAGAAATTTGTCAAAAATGTATAATTTGCTGCTGAAATGGAATACACAGGATGAAACGGTTAAATCAAGTATGATTAAATGGGCTCAGGACATGGGTCATAATATCATGTTTGCTGACTGGGAAAAGTTGTGGACCACCGGGATGAAATTTACGGCATGCAATGCCTTAAGAGAAAATATTATGAAAATGATCTATAGGTGGTACATAACCCCAGTCAAGCTTGCAAGGATTTACCATTTGCCTGATAATAAATGTTGGAAATGTAAAGAAAAGGAAGGTACATTCTTTCACCTTCGGTGGACGTGCCCGAAGATTAAGGCATTCTGGGAAATGATCTATAATGAACTTAAAAAGGTATTTAAATATACTTTCACCAAGAAACCAGAGGCCTTTCTCTTGGGTATTGTCGGCCAAGGGGTGTTAAAGACAGATACAACTTTTTTCATGTATGCTACAACAGCAGCTAGAATACTCATTGCGAAGTACTGGAAGACGCAAGATTTACCCACACTGGAAGAATGGCAGATGAAGGTGATAGACTACATGGGCTTGGCAGAAATGACGAGCAGAATCCGAAACCAGGGAAGAGAAGCAGCGCAAGAAGATTGGAAAAAGTTCAAGGACTATTTAAAGAAATACTACAAAATTAATGAGAGCTAGAATGATGTTGGATTGGAAAGTAAATGGTTACTATTAGTAATGGTTAAGACAAGGAGAATAAGGAAGATTAGCTTGAATTTTTATTAAAATAAGGGAAGATTTGCTGAGTAATTGATAAGAACTTGGAATACAGAGAAGGGAGGCATGAGGAAGTCGGGGAAGAAAGGTGTAAGAAACTAAGATATGAAATGGTACATGTTTTTTGTTTTGATTGTGTGTTTTTTTTGTTTGTTTATGTATTTGTTATATGTTTGTGTTGTTATAAAAATCTGTAATAAAAAATTATTATAAAAAAAAAAAACAACTGTTCTGGAAAAAACGGGACATCATTTTTTCCCCCGGACAAGAGCATGGCAACCAGTTTCAGTGCCTTGCTCTTACACAATTTTTGACCCAGGTATTCCTCCCCCCCAAAAAAAAAGTGGTGTGGGTTTTTTAGGAGGGTGGTTTGTCTGCGATCTTGCGTGGTGCCCCAAAGTGCATATTTTGGGTGCCATGCTTTTAAAAGGCACTTTCCCCCAGGTCCGTAATACCTCACGGGTCATGTGACTAGCGTGGGATTTCAGACCCAGAAGATGATGTCCCAGATTTGGGCTGTGTCTTGTTGGAGGGTATGACCTTCTTGAGCAGATTTGTAAAGGATTCAGGGGGCTCACAGGGGGAGGAGAAGGAGGAAAGTTCTTCCTTGTGCTGATGGAATGCAGTAGTTGAATGCTGACCTCTAAGAGCTGCAGATAGAACTATCCCTCGTGGCTTTGAGACTGTTCACTTTAATTCCCATTTATTACGTTTATTCTCACAACAAGCTGAAGGGTGCAATCCAGCCAAAAGGAGAGTCTGATAATATTGTAAAAGCCTTTGCAAATCAAAAGGGTCGTTGTGATTGCCAGGAGCTTATGTATCTTCAAATCTCGCCTTGCCTTTTCTTCTGATTTTTTTCCTCCCACTCTAAAAATTTCAATAAGCTTTGGTAACTCTCTTGTTCAGAGAGGGGGGGGGGAATGAACCCACAGACCTCATGAGGTTTGCCCCTTCCATTTCTGTTGCCGTAACAATCAATTTCCCTGACTGCTTCTCTTGTTGTCATAAATATCGTCGACTTCTTTCCAAATTTTATGAGATAGAGTGCATATTATTTTACTCTCTTACATTTTTTACATAAATTGTTATTGCTGCCTTCAGTTGTATAAGTTATGGGGCATTCTCAACATCAAGGATAACATCTGCCACACTTTATGACCTCGTTTTATGACACTCCCCTCCGCTACTTATTTTGGCTTTCCAAAACAGAGTTAGAAAATGAACAGAGAAAGCAAGTTCTGGGCCTCATCTTCCTTTTTCTGAAGCGTGTCACTTGGCTCACTCACTTGATTCATCTAGCGCTGTTTCTCTGCAGGAACCTTTCAGTGTTATCCCTCTTATTACATTATATAATATTATACATTATATATAGATCCTCCTTATTACATTTACATGGATACTTTTCAGCCTGTCAATGTGAATATGATTCGTGGAGATATATCGTTATCTGTTTATTAATATACTGGATTTGCTACAAGTAGTCCTGTGCTCAAAGAAGTTCACAGAAAAACCAAAGTCTAAATATAGCAATACAGTATGAATACATCTAGATCATAGAATCATATAATTATAGATCTGGAAGTCATTTAGCCCTACCCCCTGTAATGCAGGAATCTTTTGCCCTACATGCCCAACTCACAACCCTGAGATTAAGAGTCTCATGTTCTACCAACTGAGCTATGGTATAAGACAACTTCCTATATTCCCAGCAGCAGAATCAATATCACCTTAACCCATTTGAAACATCCACGTTTTAGCCTCCCATGTAACACTCCATAGCATCTGAGGCCGGTGGGAAGGTACGATATTCCATTGTTCTGGAGCCACAACTAAAAAGGCCCTTCTTTTGTGGTAGACATCTGCTGAGCCTCATTGGTCAGAGGCAGTCACAGCAAGGTGTTCAGTGTTGAAATGAACCAGTAGAAAAATGGCCTTCACATTTGGATTTTTCCTGACTTTTCCTGCATCAATGTTCAGAATCCATTTTGGAATCCAGCACAGTCACCCGCCCCCCAACCCTCAATTCATTTCAAGGTGACCTCTCCAGGTAGATATCCCAGCGGATTGTGCCCTTTGTGATATATGCAAGAAGGGAAGAATCACAAAGAAGCTGTGTTGTGAGAACGAAGCCAACGCCTACTCGACTTAATTCAAATGGTGCATAAAATACACTTGGCATTGTATCTCCGAATTCTGTGCTGAGTGGCTTTTAGTGACTAAGCGGTCCTTGCCCAGGGGGGGTCTGAGTCTGATTGCAGTTTGTTAATTAGCCATAAATAATGTATGCCTTGCTGTCTTAAGCAGGTTGTACATGTAATTCAATTATTCAATTATTCAGTAATTCAATTATTAAGTTCAAATGCATCCACACACACACACACACATGCATAATGTGAGCAGGAGACGAATAAGATGACCTTCTGGGACCCTCCTCACTTCTCAGTTGTGTGTTGAATGGAAAAAAAATGTGTCAAAGAAGAACATGTGAGAATAAATTAGGAATAGGACTACAACCTACACACATGCATAGTTTCTCTGTGTAAGAAATTTCAGTTAGTTTATTCTACTTTTTCTCTCTCATAAAAAACCTTTGGCATTTCACCCATGTGAGAACCTTACACCCACCTGGAAATGAACCTTAAAGCCCATATTGGTGACAGGGTGCTATCAATAAAAGATAAGAATGTGACATACACCTATTTCTGTAAACCACTCTGGGAAGCACCTTCCCTACAGGTTTTTAGACTGGCGTTTTTCCCATCCCTATGTGGAGAAACCAAGGAGTGAACCCAAAGACTGTACCTAGGACCTTTTCGCATGAACATACATGTTTAATTGTGCAGGTGTAACTTGCGGGATCTTTGATCCAGAGTTCACTGAACATCACATGCCAGTGGTAGGTGGGGCCAGAGGCAAAAGTCACTGGACCAAAAATGTAAATGTTACCTTTATACAATTGGCCAATTTCTAGGCACACAACCCACACTCTAGGCCATCAGATGAGCAAAAAGCATCACCAGAAATGGGGTGAATGACAAAAATGGGAAACTGGGACAAGCTGAAATGGACAGGGTTGTCTGTCTCACAGTTCTGACACCTGTCATTTCTGAACTTTTGAATTGCCTTTGGTCTGCAAGTCAGGCATGAGATGGAAGCAGCCCAGTACAGCCACCAACACTTTTTCAAGGAGAGCACATGTCGAAAAGTAGGGTGGCTGCATTCCTAATGTTGTGGAGAAACAATTATATGGACAGAAGGGGCCATTAAGGGAACACTTAATTGTGACAAACTGATGAAATAGGCCTGGTTGCTAATCAATAAAGCGGCTGTTAGGTTAATAGGCCTTATCAACGTTATTTATACATGCATATCTGCCAGCGTTAAGATCCATGTGAAACACTGACTCTCTTTAAACTTAACTGCGGTGAAGGATTGCAAACAGCTCAGGGTAGTTTTTGCTTATGGTGAATGGTTCATTCTGAAAACTGTAATTTAAAACTCAGTGCACCCACAATGTAGGATTGAAGGCTCCATGTGACACACTCCCCTTGACATTTTGCTACCAACATTTGTCTAACGTGAAGCATTGTCTAGGTGGGGGCTTCTATTAGGGAGAAACATCTGAGTGTGGAAAACAGAGGGTCTTCTGAACTGTCACCATTTTGGAGGAGGGAGTCAACCACACACCATAAATGTAGGTCAGAACAATTGAGGTAGGTTAAAGTGCTCAGTCATCATAGAACTTTTTATTAAAAGGAAAGAAAAGAAAGGACTTTTGTGATTAGGAAATGCATTGAAATGCATTGAAAGATGTGGGCTAAATGAATGATTAATGGGAAGTCATAGAAATACTCTGCAAGTAAACCATTATGAATGCTCAATAAAGACCAGAGTTTTAGCTGCACATAGGCATTATGCAAACAAATCAGGGCAAGTGCTCAGTAAATAGGTCATCCAGGACAGAGAGTAGCAAGCTAGATGAACCAATGGACGGATGCAATATGCGGCAGCTTCCAATATTTTTATGACTACCCACCCAAAATAAAGGCATGCATCTTCTTCACATTTTGAGTCTTGAGGTCACATTCCAAAATCAGGTTTACAATTTAATTCCAGCCAATTTTCAAAGACGTTTTCAAATCTTGCTTCAACTCCACAATTTTGCTTCCTTCTTTTGTTCATGTGTGGTGAGTAGAAAATGGTGACTCTGTTTGCAGGAGGCCCCATGGTCTCCTCTGTGATGACTGTCGAGATAAATTAGGCTTTATCACACCTCATGTTTCTCTTTTTATCCACATTTCCACAAGCAGCATAACATGTCATAGTTCAAAAACATCCCACATCAGCCCGCTTCTTTCAACTTTTTCAGATGAAGAACCTGGGTTGTCCATTACGTAGGCAACTTGAAAGCACCTCGGGAAAGGAATGCTTTTCTCCGTTCCTCATGCCAACCAAGACATCATCTTTGAACATGAATCTGAAGGGCCATTTTTTGTTATTTGATACGAGAAGAAGAAGTAGGCTTGGCAAGATGGTTTGGAATTTACACATCAAACACAGGTTAGTCAAGGTATTTGTACAGAAAATAAGAGTGGAAAGGTGAAATCCCTGAGTTACTTTGATGCCCAGAGAGAGAGAGAGAGAGAGAGAGAGAGAGAGAGAGAGAGAGAGAGAGAGAGAGAAAACAGGTTAAGATGTTTGAGAAAAGGTATTTGAAGAGGTATAAACAGAGTCTTTTCAAATTTCTAATATTTGTCATTTTGAGACGTGGATCCTGCAATCCTATAGTCCCTGGATGAAGATGCCAATCTTCCTTTAGAGGGCAGAAAGAGTGCTCTGACCTTGAAGAGGGAAACCAGATTTCATATTCCTCTTCCCCATGGAAATTTCGGTGCCCATCGCTTGGCGACATCAGTGCTTCTTCTTTTGCAGAGCTGGAAAAGGAAAGGATTTGGGGCATTCCAGGGGCAGATGCGGGAATGAGTTGGATTCAAAGAATCTAATGCTTCATATTTCACCAAAGTGACTTTCCCCCCAAAATGCAGTGATCAGTACACTGACACAATTTGTTTCCAATGAGAGAAAAATCAGTGATGATGATGATGAAGAAGATAACAACCTGAGATGGGCAGAAAAATCGAAGACCACTGTTCCACCCTGACTTCTACCCGGCTGATGAGAGCCCAGCTTGGTATTGGATGAGAAGGATGGAATAACTTTGGTCCTGGACACTTGAGTACTGTATTCTTATTGTGCATTTGGATTAGTCTTCTCCATCCCTTTGCCTCTGAATTTATCTTGCTTGCCTCAGTTCATTTCCAAATAGACTCTGTTATGACATTTTACATGGCTTGGATTGTGGCTTGCTGTGCTTGAATGTGCAGTGTGTCACATTCAGTTGATTTAACCTTGCAACTACTCCTTCCAGTTCATTGGGCCATCTCATTCATTAAAACATCTGTTAGAAGTATGTCACTCAGAATCAGAGTGGAATTTGCCATCAGCCCAGATGCAGCCATGCTCGGAAAACATCCCTCTGTTTTATTTCATTGATATCAAAAATAGGAAATTTCCAAGCCACCCATTACAAATGACAGTAGGGGTAAGGGTGAGCTGGAGCTGCTGTATCACTGTGATATCCTTCTTGACCAGAGGGGAACTGGATCTCACTGTTGGGTAGGATCTTTTCCTTTGCCACATGCTTATGTGATCAACAGCTACTGAGAGGGTGTTGTCAGTGGCTCCCAGCTGGTTGCTCAGGAAAGTATAAAAACAAGGGAAAGTTTCTTACAGTCCTTTTTTTATTTCAAACTTTACAGAAGGAGGCTATAGAATGCTGCCTCTTGGATAATGGTGTTGTCCTGAGTGAATCTCCACCCCCGCTTCTTCTCTCACACTTCCTCATTTGTCATCATCATCATCTCCTCTACAGGTGTCACTAAGTGCCCTCTGTCTTCATCTCCTAGGTTCTTTGTGTCAGAAGTTCAACCCTGGCAGAGACACATGCCCGGCTGGCATGTTCTCTCCCTCCTGGTCTTTCGTTCGGGAGCTTCAAAAGCTTTATTCTGCCTGAACATCACAGCAACCAATGCCAACCAACACCGGCACACTTAGGGATCCGCAGAGTTTGTGCATCATGTGTAACAGACCTCAGCATCTCAGCATTTTAGCTAATCTACTTTATCTACATATAAACACACACGGAGCACTGCAATATGGCTCCCTCTCTCTCTAGCATCTGACAGCAAAGAGAAAAAGAACAAAGGACAATAGTCCCACTTCATGGAACACAGTAACCCAAACATTCTGTCTCTGTCACTTCCCACTCTGTGGAGTCAAAACATATACTGTCGTGTGATAGACAAAAATCCTATGACTGCAAACAAGGAGCAGGAATTCTAACACTTTGCTCACTGGGTTCTGGGAGATGGTGGGTCTGGAATGCTTTCTAGCGACAACATGACAGCCAGCTGCTGCTCTGGCTCTGCCTGCTCCTCCTCTCCCATGATTTCCCAACTTTCCCCTTCATCTGCCTCTGAGCTGTGACCTCCTGCAAACCACTGTTGTAAAGCTATGCTGTCTCCCTCTTCCTCCTCCCTGGAAGGGTCAGGATGGGGAGGCAGTTTCCACCATTCCTCCTCCTCTGCCCAGTCCCTGACAGATACTAGCCACAATGGCTAAGTTCTATCTCCACTGCCAGAGGCATTATGCCCTTGAAGGCCAGTTGCTTGTAATCATAGAATTGTAGAGTTGGAAGGGGTCCCCAGGGTCACCTAGTCCACCTCCCTGCAATGCAGGAATCTCAGCTAAAGCATCCATCCAACCTAACTTAAAAAACCTCGAAGGAAGGAGAGTCCACCACCTTCCGAGGGATACCATTCCACTGTCAAACAGCTCTTACTGTCAGAAAGTTCTTCCTGATGTTTAGTCAGAGTCTCCTTTCTTGTAACTTGAATCCATTGGTTTGAATCCCACCCTCCAGAGCAAGAAAACACAAGCTCGCTCCCTCTTCCATGTCACAGCCCTTGAAGTATTTGAAGATGGCTATCATATCTCCTTTCAGTCTCCTCTTTTCCAGGCTAAACATATCCAGCTCCTTCAACCGTTCCTCATAAGGTTTAGTTTTCAGACCCTCGATCATCATGGTTACCCTCCTCTGCACACATTCTGGCTTGCCAACATCCTTCTTAAGTTGTGCTGCCCAGAATTGGACACAAGTGGGGAGAGTGCAATTGCACACAGGTTATGCTATCAGGGGTCCTACAGCCATCTGGTTGGCCACCAAGAGAACAGAATGCTGGACTAGATGGCACATTGGCTTGATTCAACAGGCCTTTTCTTGCATTCTTATACCCTCTGGACAAAGTTCTACAGATGGGTTGTGTCAGGGAACTGACATCAGAGATTAGCGGAGAGGGAAGTCGCTCCAATGATGCAGGGGAGGGAACTAGCAAGGAGAGAGAGAGAGCTTCCGCTGGGGAAGGAAACCAAGGTGACACCAGGAAGAAAGGGGAGGCTGAGAGTACTTCGGAGGGAAGGCTCCGAGACTCTTCCAGTGAGATCAGTGGGGAGAGCGCAGGACCTCCGCTTGGCACGCCTACTCTGCGCAGAAGGCTTCCGCGCAGAGAAGCTAGGCGGAGACTGGCTGTCAAGGAATTTTTATGTTGGAAGAAGTTCAGGAAACGCCCACTGACGGATTCTGCCAGTGATTGAGACAGTCGCGTCGTAAGGGGCTGTCAAACTAGGGAAAGGTTTAGCTATACAACCCGCTTGGAGCAGTTTGGAGTTTTACGCATAAGCAACCCCAATTCCCATTACAGGTGGGGTTAATGACCTGCCAATCACCTAACATCTTGGACCTGGCATCTCAATAAAAAACTGTCTTCTCATATTAGCTATGTTCATTTTCCCCCATTTTTTTTTAAAAGAGCATCTCGCTTTATAGTTTTTTAAAAAAGAGAGGCATTTATAGCAAAATGTCAAAAGTTAAAACACTTTCTCAAGGCTAAGGCATACTCACACAGAGAATCATATTAGGCAAATCAAAGTTGTGAAGTGCCCGACGGGAGGACAAGAGGGTTGGAGTGTCGAGGAGTGGACCACAGCAAAACTTTCTTCATTATTGTATTTATAGCAATACACCATTTGTGCATATGATTGGAATTAGGTCACGGTTCCCAGCATGCCAACTCCTTGGGCTAAATTGGAAGCCGAGGGCAGCAGGAGAGGAATTGTGCCTTCCAAACAGAAGGAGCTGGAAGGCAGTATCTGAGGAGACACCCTACGGCTTTTTTCATCCAGGCTGCTTGGAAGAAAAGAATAGGCTCCCACAGGGGAGCAGAGTGAATGTCTTATCCTTCTCCAAAGAAGATGGAAGGGACGAGAGCTGAAATGTTCAGATGCTAGTTCAATGTTCTGCTTGGAACGAAGTGCCCAGCGTTTCTGGGTTTATATGTGAACCCACTGATCTCAGTAATGAACGGTTAGTTTGGGGTTGTACATATTGTGGGATGTGAAACACATAGCAGTCAAGTACAACATTCCTAGAGTGGACATGCTAGGGAATGCTTTGCATCACCCAGGAGAAAACTTCCTGTTTCCTCCTGAGCTGTGACAAATTTCCTCTGCATGTGACTGTCAGTGGGTGAGGCCTAACCTCAGCAAGGGAGCACAGCTCCTTCCTTCGTCTCTTCTCCATTTTGTTTTTCATATGTGTTAGGAGAAGTTGGGACTAACTCCCTTATGGGATCGTTCATGTAGATATGCACTTTTGTAACCTAAGTCTGCCTTCAGGGATCTAACTGTGAACTGAAAGAATGTGAGTAAACTACTTTTATATTGACTTTAATTAGATTGCCGTGTCTACTCTTTTAAGAGGGATAAGAAGGGATCTAACCAGGAATCTTAAATAGTGAGGCTCAGACGAGCCTGCAACAAGCTAACCGCTGTGCAATTTAAAGGGGGGAATGTTTGGAACTCTGCTAAGATATAGAACTTGATAACGCAAGTTAGGAAAAATATCATTAAATAATATATCCTCTCCTGACTCCCTAAACTTCCCCACACTTATTCGTTGGCAGGGGTGTATATACTTGTCTTGCGAGACAACGGAGTCAGCCTCTGGGGGGGCAGGGAAGAGACAAACCATTGTTTTAGCTGCACCTAAGTGACCTCTGAGGTGCAATCCTGGGCCTTGCTGATGTGGTCCAGAGGAAAAGAGAGCAATATATTTGGCATTTGGCACCAGCTTGGCTGCTGGAGTTGAGAGCTGGGCCTCGGTAGTGGCAGCCTCTCCTCCTTCTCGCCCGCTCTCCAGCAGCCATTGTGAGCTGCCCAAGGGAGAAGGCCAGCAGTGGCAGCCATGGAGAGGCCACAGGATGCTCCCTCACAGCAACAGCCACATGACAAGTGCTGGTTCATCCTCTTCCCTAAGCTTGGTGGCAGCAGCACTGGTGAGGGAAACAGGGACATTCCAGGATCAAATCAGAAACCGGGATGGCTTTCATAATTCCAGGACTGTCCCTGGAAAATTGGGATATTTGGAGGGTATGAATATAATTGAGACAGCTTAACTCTTCCTTAATATGCAACCCCAGTCCATTGGGAGCGTCTTCAATTTAACAAAGGGCTGCCAGATTATGAAACTTTCTCATTTCATTTCATTTCAAACACTTCACCAGTTAACATGCAGTACTGATGTTCCTTCCATCTTTCTTTCCCAGCCAGCCTTCAGACAAAATCATAAAGGATATGGAGTATGTCTCTACTCGTCTGTCAAAATTATTTGAAACACCTTGGATCTCTGCAGGAGGTATCCTATTTTGCATCTCTTACAAAAATCTTTTTTTTTTTAACCTTTTCAACAATACTTGTGAGTTCTCATTACAGATCCTAAAGACTGGTGTGATTGATATATATATATATCACTGTCTGCAGAATTTCATCCATTTTCTGAAATAATATGATTTTAAAATATAGGTAGCGGTGATCAGATTGGTTGCAGAAAGATTGTTAATGTTAACAATATGCACACTTGGGGTGTTTTTTTCGGGGGGGGGGAGATTTCATTATGAAGGAAATTTAGATGGTTAAGATGATATTTTCAAAGCATATTGATTTATTAGTCTGCAAGAAACACGGGGTATAACATCTCCAGAAGCACCATTGTATTCTTTTTAATGTTTTGTACCTCCAAATACAAGAAAGAGAATAACTGTATGGTACTGAGGGTGTGGCTGGGAGATCTTGTTTGTTTGTTTGTTTAAATAAGCTTGCTGGTCATGGGAATTAGTGAGCATCTAAACTGAAAAGGACAATATCTATTTACATTTATCAACTGGACTGCTGGATTTGTTTTATTTTATGACTATTATATGCCTTCTTTCTTCCAAGAAGCTCAAGGTTGGGTACATCAATACATCCCTCCATAGCAACCCTATTTCACTTTCTGAAAGAAAGTGGGCCACCCAATGAGCTTCATGGCTAACTGAGGATTTGAATTTGAATCTCCCCAATCTTAATCGCTGCATCACCCCCAAAACACTGTATCACAGTGGCTATTCTGTACAGCATGGGCTTACAGTCTCTTCTTCTAACTTCCAAACAACTGTACTTTCCTCTCTTTCAAGAGCTCAGCACTCAGCCTTCTGTATCTCAGTTAGGCCATGCCTTGCAGCTGCTTAGAGATATTACCACTTCCTTCTCCCGCAGCTTTGCTCTCTTTCAAGCAGAGAAGAAGCACCCCAACACTATATTCAACTTAGCAGTGTTCACAGTGGATGCTAAAACACAGTCATCTTGCTTCACTTAAAATGGAGTCTCTCCTTCACTAGATACCTCGTGTGACCAACATTATCCAATCACATGAGAACTACTAGAGAACTCTCTAGAATTCAGTTACCAACCAATCAAATTTAAACATAGTAATGCATAAAAGCGTTTGCAATTTCAGTGAATTAAATTACAGTGGTACCTCAGGTTAAGTACTTAAATCGTTCCGGAGGTCCATACTTAACCTGAAACTGTTCTTAACCTGAAGCACCGCTTTAGCTAATGGGGCCTCCTGCTGCCACTGCACCACCGGAGCACCAGAGCATTTCTGTTCTCATCCTGAAGCAAAGTTCTTAACCTGAAGCACTATTTCTGGGTTAGCGGAGTCTGTAACCTGAAGCGTATGTAACCTGAAGCATATGTAACCTGAGGTACACCTGTACTATACTTAACATCCAGACACTTCAAGCTGCACAATATTAATATCTGCAGTAGAGGAGAGGACCAAGAGCTAGGAGGGGACACCAACATTCAGACCCTGGGCCTGAGTTTATTCACCCTCGAGAGCTTCCTTGCTGCAGGAGATTCTCCAAAATATCTGGAGAAACTCTATCTTGAAGTTCTGAAAGGGACAAAGCTGCCTTGTAAAATACTGTGCAATGGAAAAATCTGGCCAGTTGCCTTTCATCTGAATGCCAGCAATTCTCCAAGGTCTTAAGCAGGGGTCTTCCCCAACACCTGCTACCCAAGATCCTTTTAAACTGGAGAGGTTCGGGTCTGAATAGGTCCTGGTGATTCTGCCTATGAGACACCAAGCTCAACCAAGGACATGATGTTGAGCACTTGGAAAGCCTTGACGGTGCATCTGTCTTGAGTTGGCCCTGTGGGGACCACAACCCATCAAGAAGTGTTCCTGGCAATGCTCAGCGAGTGCTTAGCACTGGAAACGGCTCTCGTGACACCACATGTGAGCAGAGTCAGCACTTGCCTGAGGTTTTTGGCATCAGAGATTCCCTGCTTCTTCCCACAGGGCTCTGTGATAGATGAGGAGAACTAACAAAATATACCACATGCGGTTCCTTGGGCCATTGCAAGCTAGCTTTGTGAATGCCACGAGGCTCGTTGCTCTTCTGTCTTTCTTTTTTTAAAAAATGTCCCCATCTGAGGCCTACATATTCCCCACATGTTGGCTTGTGACTAATTCTTGCTCACGGGAAACCAATGCTTACCAGAAAGGAAACCGTTGCTCAGAACTAAACTCTGCAGTAAAATTTGTCGGTAATTAAACACTGGGATCAAATGGTCTCCATTAACCCACACTCACGTTGCAGAGAGTAAGTCGCTCATACAATATTTATATTTTCTAATAAAGCCTACATTTAAAATATAAAATATGTCCTTGTGTTTGCTCCCAACCCTCTACTCAGTGGCGGGGGCTGAGCAATAAAACAACCAAAAACTTTTCCATCCCTTTATTTCATAAAACACGCTATATGATTAGCATAATTCAGCAGGTGGCAAATACAAAGTATTCTTCATACTTACTGAAACCCATTTCCAAAGAATTATTTTCAAACCAATTCTGCCACCGTCCAAGCATTCACATTATCATCAGGTTTGAATTTAAGCTTCTGGGCTTCTTCTTTTTTTTAGTTCATCTTGATTAATCAGTCATTCATTCTAAGCAGGGATAGCCAATCTGATGCCCTCTAAAAGTTGGGTTATAGTTACAACAACAACAACATTTCTTATCCCCCGCCCATCTGACTGGCTTACTCCAGCCACTCTTGGCAGCGTCCAACAAAAATGCAAATAGCAAACATTAAAAGTTTCTCAAAACAAGGTCAGGGGTTATGGGAGTTGTGGTCCACCAGTATCTGGAGGTGATCACATTGGCTGTCTTTGTAATACAGGAATGTAAAAATTGTCTGGCTGGGTCAGATCAAGGTCCAGATAAAGGTTTATCGCCTCAGTGGGAATGAGGCCAGAGGTTTAGACAGGGATAGGAAGTATATTCTTACCACGTATATGTAAAAATGGACATTTCAGAGCTGGAAAAGTTTTAGAAAAGGGTAACCCAAATGATTAAAGGGGCAATGGTGCAAGTTGCCTATGAGGAAAGATTACAACATTAGGTGCCCTTTGATTTAGAGAAAATGAGAGTAAGAAGGGGCATGATAGAGCTGCTGAAAATTAGGGGTGGGCTAGAGAAAGTGCACACCGATACGTTTTTCTTGCTCTCTCAATACCAAAATTTGGAATTGTAACAGAATGCTGGAAGATTCAAGGCACACAAAAGGAAGTACAGGCAACTCCCCACTTGTACACATTTGTGACATGTGTGACGGCTAATGCACATGCTGTTTGCAGCCCTGGAAGGGGACAAGGTGGGCTTATGAGCATCCCTTCAATGCGCATGGTGCCTCGCCATGCAACCCCCATGCAAATGGGGAGTTGCCTGTAATTCTTCACCCAGCATGTAAAGTAGGGCTGGGTCTTCTTCCTTCTTCTTCTCTGGCGATCACTCGTAGCCAAGTAAGATTGTCTTCCATAAACATGGTTTTAACAATGAGTCCGCAAGTGACTGTGGAGGCCAATGCTGGATCCACACGTCCTTCCACAGTGGGGACATTGGTTTCCGGGTGGGAGTTGATCACGGTGTGGATTTGCCAAGTGTGCCTTCCTCTTAGCACGTTTCTCCCTTGCGTTCTGATTTCAAGTGTCTTCAAAGTCCATGACACGTTTGGTAAAGGCTGTTCTCCAACTGGAGCGCTTGCAGGCTAGTGTTTCCCAGTTTATACTACATTTTTTAGATTTGCCTTGAGACAGTCTTTAAACCTCTTTTGTTGACCACCAGCATTACACTTTCCATTTTTAAGTTCGGAATAGAGTAGTTGCTTTGGAAGACAATAATCAGGCATCCGCACAACATGACCAGTCCAACGAAGTTGATGTTGAAGAATCATTGCTTCAACACTGCTGATCTTTGCTTCATCCAGTACACTGATATTAGTTCACCTGTCTTCCCAAGTGATGTGTAAGATATTTTGGAGACACTGTTTGATGGAATCTTTCGAGAAGTTGGAGATGGTGTTTGTACAGTAAGTGGTCCATGTTTCACAAGCATACAGTAAGGTTCGTAGTACAATACCTTTGTAAACAAGCATTTTGGTTTCCCTGTGAATGTCCTGATCCTCATACACTCTGCACTTAAATCAGGAGAAAGCCACACTTGCAGAGCTCAGGCGATGCTGGATTTTGGCATCAATGTCAGCCCTTGTGGAAAGATAACTGCCTAGGTAGGAGAAGTGATTGAAATTTCCCAACGCTACACCATTGAGTTGGATTTGTGGTGCTGCGGAGGGGTTAATTTGTATTTGTTGGTACAGAACTTTGGTTTTTTGGATGCTGAGTGACAGGCCAAGCTTTTTGTAAACTCCGTCCTGGATTAGAAATCATATATTGAACAGATGGAAAGCTCTTCAATCTGAGCAGGCTGAAAGCAAAGCGTAAGGTTACCATAACTTCCATCATAGAGCTTCAGTATGCTGATGACAACGTAGTGTGTGCACGCTCAGAGGATGACCTCCAAACCATCCTAAATATCTTTGCAGAAGTTTACAAAAAGGGCTGGGTGATACCTGGTTTTCAACATTGCGATATATCGCCAGCTAAACATGGCAATATATCATGATGTCTGAAATGAGGACGGAGCTATGTAGAGGCATTGGCTGGTTTCCCACATTGTGATTTTTGCATAACACACACACACACACACACACACACGATGATTAGCTATTTATTTCCAGGTCAAAAATTATGAAACCAATATCACGATATGGACTTCAAACCAGTTTCAGATGATCTACCGATATATCGCCCAGCCCTAATGTGAAGTATTGAATTCACTCCCACTTGGATGGCATGAAAAGAATCTTAGACCAATGCAGGGAGTATTAGGCTATCAGTGGGGACTTGCCATGATGACCACATTCTCCCTCCACTGTCAGAGGCAGTATGCTTCCAAATGCGGGTTGCAGGCAATCAGAAGTGGGGCAACACAGCCGTTATGCCCAGGTCTTATTTCTGGGCTTCTCATTGTGGGGTTTGGTTGGCCACTGTGAGAACAGGGTGCTGGACTGACCCAGCAGCAAGACTCTATTGTTGTTAAATTACATCCTGATTGCCCAGCCAAACGGGTGGACATTTCACGAATCATCCCTGTAAAACGGCAACGACATTTCCCCATCTGTTCAGCATAACTCCTGAAGTGAGTTCCAGGCCCTGCATTCCTGTGGTTTACAGGATAGTTTTAAATAATGTTTAAGCTGTACCTCTTTTATGCCTCTACAATTATTTTCAAAGTGCCCATATTTCTACCCACATTTCTGCTCTCATTCTTTAACTAGCATTTCCAGACAGCTGTTACTTCTGCTCTGAATTGCTCTTGTTTTATAATCATCACTAATGAGCCGGCAAGACTCCTGCCGCATCCCCCCCAGCTATCATAAACAAAGAAATAGAGATCTCACAGTTACCTTCGCTTAGGTACCATATAAAGCTCCCTGCCTCAAACAGGTGCAGCACATTCTTTTCTTCAAAGAGGGAAGGGATTTTGCTGCTGCTTATGGAACTCAGGCGCAACTGTGCACTTTACGGACATGCCTCTGAATCATCTCTCTAACCACTCCCCAATCCCATCTGTTGCTTGCATGACCTCAGTCTTGTAAAACCCTCACCATGTCTCTCTACCTAGGTCGAAATAAATTTTAAAAATTTAAAAATTTAAAAAATTTAAAAAATTAAAAAATAGTCTAGTAGCACCTTAGAGACCAACTAAGTTTGTTACTGGTATGAGCTTTCGTGTGCATGCACACTTCTTCAGATACTCTGAAACAGAAGTCACCAAACCCTTATATCTAGTGGTGGGTCTGGTGACTTCTGTTTCAGAGTATCTGAAGAAGTGTACATGAACATGAAAGCTCATACCTAGAGCAAACTCAGCTGGTCTCTAAGGTGCTTTGTTGTTGTTTAGTCATTTAGTCATGTCCGACTCTTCGTGACCCCCTGGACCAGAGCATGCCAGGCACTCTTGTCCTCCACCGCCTCCCACAGCTTGGTCAAACTCATGCTGGTAGCCTCGAGAACACTGTCCAACCATCTTGTCCTCTGTCATCCCCTTCTCCTTGTGCCCTCCATCTTTCCCAACATCAGGGTCTTTTCCAGGTAGTCTTCTCTTCTCAATAGGTGGCCAAAGTATTGGAGCCTCAGCTTCAGGATCTGTCCTTCCAGTGAGCACTCAGGTGCTACTAGACTATATTTCAATTTTTAAAATTTATGTCAACTGTGTCAGACCAACACAGCTCTCTGCCTAGGTGTTGGTGTAGAAGCTTAGACTTCCCTGTTGAGTATAATGGTTTAATGTTTTAAATGTGTTTTGGTGGAAAGGTTTAACATGGGGATTTCCCATGAACCTATATGGAAAGCAAAAAAAAAAAAAAGCTCTCTCTGCGCTGTAACTTGTTAATGATTACTTGTTTATTGTTTTTTCCCGCCTACTTGGTGCTGAGAGTGAACCTTTGATCGTGTGATGAAGGTATTGGGTTGCAAATCTCCATTTTGAAGGGAGTTGCCTTTGAGTCTTTGTCTCTCAACTTCCATGGAGTGAGGATGTAAATGAAGCTCTCCTGAAGGGAGAGTAAACAGCCTAAGGCCAATGGAGGCTGGAATGCAGACTGTGGAGAGAGGGAAAGACCTTTACTTATAGGTCTGTTTGGATTATTTCATACTTTGTAAGATGCTGAACCTGTGCTGGACAACACAAGACATTGTATGGCTATTTTTGATGTATCTTTGATGCTTATGTTCTGTTTTTAAAGAGTTCTGCCAGTAAAGTTTGAATATTATTTTTATGGGCCTGAACAATTAGTATTTTCCAAAAGGAGGAATTTCTTATGCTTCCAGTCACTTCAAACTGCACAATATTAATATCTGCAACATTCCCCAGTCTACCTAAGAACATAATAAAAGCTCTGTTCTTTCTGCTGTTTATTACTACTACTACTACACTACTACTACCTGCCCTTCACCTTTACCTGTCCCAGGGCAGGTTAGAGCATTAAAAAAAGTGTGACACATCAGCCCCAGATTGATAGAAGCTATGTTGAAAAAATCCACCAGTTTATTCAACTGGTGACATCTCTTGTTTTAGATATTTTCCCCTCTGGATAAGGTACTGTAAATTGGTCTGAAGGTAGAGTGAAGAAACCATCACTTTGAAAGGGAATAGTATCCTCAGTATGCTCTGTCTGACAGAAGGTCGCCCCTGGCAGGTCTTCTCTACAGTGAAATCCCCTTTGGTCATGTTATGGCAAGGTGGTTGACTATCAGCAGTCTCCAAGCAGAGGGAAAAGAATACAGCAGAGCTAAGCGAGGCCACTCCACTTTACCTCGAGGGGGGGTATGTTAACCCCCCCTGCTCTTTAACACAAATTTCACAGGTAAACCTGTGAACTTTACAAGCTGAGATTTATATCAGCATTAGGAAAGGTCAAAGGAAAGCCTGAACAGAGCGCCCATAAAACAGAACACGTAGCAGCTGGGAAAGTGAAGGCGGTGTCAGAAAATCAAAACAAAATAATTATAAGAGCCATTAAAGATGGGTGAATCTATTTCCATGTAATTTTCTCGTGTTTTGCTTGTAGTGCTCCTCTATTTCTACATTAATATGTTTGTTTGTTGATTTTTCAAAAAATCTAATAAGATCGGAGACATTAGTTTTGCTGGTAAAAAATGGCTTGTCCACAGCAGGTTTTTTATTTTTATTTTTTGGGGTGTTTGAGATACCAAGATGCCATGAGAAGATTTGGAATGCCCTTGCTTTGCCTGTGGCACCTCATAGAGATGCACATTTTGCTTCAGACAAGTTCACAGCAAGTTGAGAGCCCAACAGTACATAGTTGGCTATAGGTTCCCCAGCCCTGTCAGAGATTTTGGAACCATGGGAAATGAGTCAAGAAATCAACTGGTCTATAGCCATATGCAAGCCACTCCTACACCAAAGAAACTGAGCCAGTCATATGAATGACTCACATAAGATATTTTAGAATGCCCTATACATCCTGGGTCCAGGCTATCTGATGGACTACACCTCCTTATATGAACCTGTCTGGGCTTTGAGATACTCTGGGGAGGCCTTTCTCTCAGTCCCACCACTTCACAGGCATGTATCTGTTGCAATTCATGGCATGAGCTGTCATGGGTCCTCCATTGGGGGAAAGGTAAAGGTAAAGGGACCCCTCACCATTAGGTGCAGCCATGGCCGACTCTGGGGTTGCGGCGCTCATCTTACTTTATTGGCCGAGGGAGCTGGCATACAGCTTCCGGGTCATGTGGCCAGCATGACTAAGCCGCTTCTGGTGAACCAGAGCAGTGCATGGAAACACCATTTACCTTCCTGCCAGAGTGGTACCTATTTATCTACTTGCACTTTGACATGCTTTCGAACTGCTAGGTTGGCAGGAGCAGGGGCCGAGCAACGGGAGCTCACCCCGTTGCAGGGATTCGAACCGCGGACCTTCTGATCAGCAAGACCTAGGCTCTGTGGTTTAACCCACAGCGCCAAAATAAATCAGTAAGAATGGAGCTTGTGCCCGTGACTGTGTTGGTTATAGGTTTGAGGAGACTTTTGGTCAACTCGCCCTCCGTGGGCCCCTCTCCCTCAGTGAGGCTGCCACCTCACTGCCATTATCACCAGCTGCTGCACCTCCTCTACCGCATCACTGCTACCACCTGCTTCCTTGCCAGGAGGACAGCCAATGAGCAAGCAGGAAGCTCCAACTACTGTACCCCACCTTCTCTCCAACTCAGTTTGCCTGGGCCAGAGCAAAAGGTGGGTGGACAAGCAAGAAGGATGCAATTGTGAAGAAGAGGAGAAGGTCTGGGGGCCTCTTGTCAATGGTCCCGATGTTGGAAAGCTATCATGGAGTGAAGCTGACAGACACTTGGTTTGGTTTCAGAAATTTCTGCCCTTAGTTTTAATATTAGAAACTCAAATATATCTAAAGCATTAAAATCGAGATATGGAAAATATGGGAACAATGAGGAGAGGCAGGACTGAGATGTGGAGATATGCTCAGAGGTTTAGACTGTGGGGAGCTCTGAAAAATCAGTAATTATAATTTGTATTATAATTTGGTCTTTTTTATTTTAGTTTTTTTTATTTTAACTGGATTATTATGATTGGGTATATTAATTGGATGTTTTTAATTGGAAAATTAATACAAATGTTTTTGTTTTTGTTTTTAAAGAAACTCAAATATTGACATTTAACTAGGGTTCCCATGTTTCAAACAGTGAAAATCCGGACAGAAAAGTTGGTGGGCTTTTTTGGCCAAAGTTACTGAGCATTTTCACCAAAAACAACACTGCCGACATGGATTGTCATACGTCCGAATTTTCATGGACATTTTAGCGATTTCTGCCCAGGCACTGCTACCGACTATGGTATTCTGGATATGTCCAAGAAATTCTGGACGTATGGCAACCCTAACTTACACAACTGTCTGTATTTTGCCAAACACAGATATTGTTCTCAATCTCCTAGCAGGGATGTTGCATAAGGACAGCCTTCATGCATAGCGCGGGGGCGGGGGAATCCATTAAAAATATTCTTATTAATAAATGAATGGCTCACTCTGTGCTGTATTTTATTTGGATCTGCTTTGATACTTTCCCTCTGTTTCAACGCAAATGATCTCCCAATCTATAACTGACTTTAAAAAAAAAAACATTTAAGCATTTTAAAAACTACCCAAGGACATTCCCTCTGCAGAGAATATCTGTCCCTAGTGGGGAATCAACTCCAGAGAGCGATACAGCATGTACGTTCCTTGGCAGTGGATTTGTGAAGTCATTTCAAAGTATGCCGAGGCGATGCTGATCTCACTATAAAAAGAGCCTCTCTATTTTCAGTTTCACATTACTTGTTATGAAGCCTGGGTATAAAAATATAACAGCAAATAGTTTGAAAGAGTTTAGGAGCTATGGGAGGGGTAATAAGTGGCTTGCGGAGTTTGCTTGGGCTTTGTAGAGCTGAAACCAACTTTTGGACTAAATTGAACACAATCTTTATTGGATTTTTAATGTTGTGTTCTATTGTTGAACATAACCTGAGAAGAGTTGGCTGTACATCAAGCCAAAGCCTATCCAGTCCAGTATCATCTTCTCACTTGGGCAGCCAGATACCTCTGAGAAGTCCACAAGCAGGACCTAACTGCAACAACAAGTCTCCCTCCTTGCGATTCCATGGGACTGGCATTCAAAGGTATATTGACAGTGGAGGCAAAACATAAATACCCTCCAACATTTCTCAGATGAAAATGGAGACATTTCTCACTTTCCCACCCAACTGACACTTCTTGACCACCCATCTCCTTGCCCTGGCAGAGCATTTCCTCCACCACTACAACATTTTATATATACAGTGGTACCTCAGGTTAAGTACTTAATTCGTTCCGGAGTTCCGTTCTTAACCTGAAACTGTTCTTAACCTGAAGCACCACTTTAGCTAATGGGGCCTCCTGCTGCCACCGCCGCGCAATATCTTTTCTCATCCTGAAGCAAAGTTCTTAACCCGAGAGTTCTTAACGATTTCTGGGTTAGCGGAGTCTGTAACCTGAAGTGTCTGTAACCTGAAGAGTCTGTAACCCAAGGTACCACTGAATATATAAAAATCAAGACTCCTTGTGTTCTGATCCACTCCCCCTTTCTTTCCTCCCAGGGCGGCCCTGACCTTTGCCTGCCCCTCAGAGCTGGCGTGTCACACAGAGCTGGGTCTCTGTGGCCACGGCTTCTCCTCTTCCTCCTTGCCCACTCTCCAGCAGCCACTATGAGCTGCCCAAGGGAGGAGGCCAGCAGCAGCAGCCATGGAGAGGCAATGGGGTGCCCATTCGCTGCCACCACCGCCGCCACTCAGGTCAAGTGCCAGCTCATCCTTCTCCCAGAGCTTGGCAGTAGTGGCACTGGCGGTGGAAATAGGGACATTCTGGCATCAAATCAGAAGCCTTTTGTGATTCCGGGACTTTAAAACATTTAAATTATTTTTTTAAAAGAAAGCATATTAAAACACACGTCAACATACTACATATCTGGGTAGGTTTGTCTAAACAAATATGTATTTGTGTGTCAAGACCCCGAGGCCTCCTTCCTATGTTGAATAATAACATGTTGACAAGGTATATAAGTTTAATGGGCAAAATTTAGGACACAACTTTATTGGTTACAGACAGTGAGTGGAATTGGTTTAGGCATTGGAACTGAACCAACTACAGTGGTACCTCGGGTTAAGTACTTAATTTGTTCCGGAGGTCCGTACTTAACCTGAAACTGTTCTTAACCTGAAGCACAACTTTAGCTAATGGGGCCTCCTGCTGCTGCCACGCTGCCGGAGCACGATTTCTGTTCTCATCCTGAAGCAAAGTTCTTAACCTGAAGCACTATTTCTGGGTTAGCGGAGTCTGTAACCTGAAGCGTATGTAACCCGAGGTACCACTGTATATCTGACTCCTGCCCGCTATGCAGGAAGTCTCACCAGGGTTAACCACCAGTAGGGGGAGTACATAAACTCGGAGCTCCCCCCAGAGTCACTGGAAGGTTGTGCCATGGCCCTAGCCTCCACTCAGGCTTCGGACAGCAACCACAACCCCCAGATTCCTTTAGCCGAATACCCTTTTGAATGGAGGGGCAGGTGATGGCCACACTTCGCCTCCCCCAAACCAGGTTTTACCAATGTCTAACCGCCAAACCTTACAAAAGTTGTTACGATTGCTATGAGTCAGGCAAAAACCAAATGGCCAGAGCCAATTTGCGAAGTGGAAAAATTCCTACCAGGCCCCTCAACAGCGACCAACCGAGGTCCATAGAAAGGCCGATATGGCAAACAACTGAAATTATCAATTTCTTTCAAAAGTGGAATGGCGATTCCATTGCTAGTTCTGCATATTGAAGCAGTCAAGAGGGGATATATAGGCAATCTTGCTTGATTTTAATTCAGTTTCTGTTGAGAAGCATCACATTCTTTCCCTTAAACTGCTTTGTGATTAATCTGAGACAAAGCACACATTTTTCAGCACAGAGAGGGGGATGGTGTGTTGCTAGCTTGCACTGAAGGAATCTGACAGAAATCTGTACATTTCAATTATGCCCATGAAATCGGGCCAGGATTGTCGATACTCCGTTTGCATTCCATACCCTCCCCACCTCATTTTCTGCTTTGAGGTATCTGTAATGCCTTTTAAAATTAGACAAGAGACAATGAGTAGAACCCCCAAATGCCTCATTTAAAAACAATTTGAGCTAGTGTAATGAGCATAAATCATTTTAATAGACCAATTTTGCAACAATTATGCCACCATTATTTTCAAACTCATTACCGGTTTCCCCCACCCCCTAAATAAAACAGTCACCTTTCGTGCTCAAACCGCACTGTGTGCATGCTCCCTGCTTTGCTAGAACATAATGACAAATCTCAACATTCACTCCCGAGATGGGTATTTACAAAGTCATCTTTGTACATGATTTCAATACCCTTGTCATTTCCATTCCTTGCAACGCTCAGTGTGAAATGTCGGAATTGGTGAATCATTTCTCAAAAGTTCTAAAGAAGGGTGTGTATGTAGGTTCTCCCTGCCAAAGTTCGTTTCACAAACACTAAACTGATGAAACTGAATCACAGTGTGTCAGGCTGAGTCCACCTTCCTACCATATGTCTAAAACACTGTGATACCACTTTAAACAGTGGTGTCTTCCCCCAAAGAGTTGTGGGAGCTGTAGTTTTTCAAGGGTTCCAAGAGTTGTCAGGAGACCTCCATTCCTTTTATGTGCTGCAATTCCCAGAGTTCCTTGTGAAGAGGTAAAAAGGTAAAGGGACCCCTGACTATTAGGTCCAGTCATGACCGACTCTGGGGTTACGGCGCTCATCTTGCTTTATTGGCCGAGGGAGCTGGCGTACAGCTTCCAGGGCATGTGGCCAGCATGACTAAGCCACTTCTGGCGAACCAGAGCAGCACACGGAAACACTGTTTACCTTCCCCACCGGAGCGGTACCTATTTATCTACTCGCACTTGACGTGCTTTCGAACTGCTAGGTTGGCAGGAGCAGGGACCGAGCAATGGGAGCTCACCCCGTCGTGGGGATTCAAACCGCCCACCTTCTGATCGGCAAGTCCTAGGCTCTGTGGTTTAACCCACAGCGCCACCCACATCCCTTTCTGAAGAGGGATTGACTGTTAAACCACTCTGTGAACTGAGGGGAGGATAGGGGTCTCCTAACAACCTTCATGGGACGCGGGTGGCGCTGTGGGTAAAAGCCTCAGCGCCTAGGGCTTGCCGATCGAAAGGTCGGCAGTTCGAATCCCCGTGGCGGGGTGCGCTCCCGTTGCTTGGTCCCAGCGCCTGCCAACCTAGCAGTTCGAAAGCACCCCCGGGTGCAAGTAGATAAATAGGGACCGCTTACTGGCGGGAAGGTAAACAGCGTTTCCGTGTGCTGCGCTGGCTTGCCAGATGCAGCTTTGTCACGCTGGCCACGTGACCCGGAAGTGTCTGCGGACAGCGCTGGCCCCTGGCCTCTTAAGTGAGATGGGCGCACAACCCCAGAGTCTGTCAAGACTGGCCCGTATGGGCAGGGGTACCTTTACCTTTACCTTTAACAACCTTCATATGTCTTAACACCCATTTGTTTCTGGATCACTGTCATTTGCTGCATGCTAGATGGTAGTAATGAAGATGATATATCACTATATTAATATTGTGTCTTATTTATATTCTTCCCTTCCAACTGGGTTGCCCCAACCACTCTGGGCGACTTCCAACAAATTAAAAACATCAAGCACAGTAAAACACCGTGGACAAATTTGTCTTTTTGAGGCTGCCAGCTGCTCTGTCAACTCCAGGTGTTTTTGGATAATAGTAATTACTTAGGTCCATTCTAGTCTGGGGTCAGACTGCTTACGAGACAGAAATATGATTCCAGTCCTTCTTGGATGGTCCCACTCAGAAGGTAGTGCTGAAGGATTTTTGCTCTGCCCCATGGCCAATAGCTGGTGGGGTTCCACAGGGGTCTATTTTGTCCTCCTCCCCCCCCCATTGTTTAATGTTACATGAAACTACTAGGAGAAGTCAACTGAAGTTTTGGGATGTGTGTCATGCGTATGCTGAGGACACACAGTTCTTCCTTTTCTTTCTGTCCTCAGAACCCAAGGAGGCTGTGGAAATTCTAAAGTGCTGACTGGAGGCTGACTGAAGTAACCATTTTCCCGTTCTTCTTTTTCACATCATGCCAGGCCTTCATAGTCAACTGTAGCAAGACTTCCCTGCTGTGCTTTTGTAAAAATAAAATAAGATTACAAAGTGCTATAATAGGCAGGTAAGACAGAATGTGTGAAGGGCTTACCCAGGAGCCTGGTTTTCTGAGTGTGTAGTCTATCAAGTGGAAAAACCAGATTAAAGAAAGCAACTTTCCCTGTTACTCAGCTATAATACCATATCTAGGCTTAGGAAGTGTTCAACTGTAAACAACCCTACTGGCTGATGTATGGAGTCCAGGAGGACTTCTGTATTTGAGATCTTCCTTCTCCACCCTACTGCTGCAACTTGTCTAGCGGTTCTTTCTCAACCAGCTCCAACTTAGTTGAGGTTAGTCTTGATGATGGCAAGGAAAGATGGGGTGGAAGTAGATGTGGGAGAAGGAAGGTAGGACCCTTTGAAGTTGAAATGCAAGTTGCAGTATGACATAAAAGACAGAAACAGAGGGAATCTAATGATCGGAAGGGCCCTGAGCAAGTAAGGCTCTCACCAGGTGGTCTCTGATGCTATGAGATGCCCTTGGGCTTTGAAGACCATTGGGGAGATGCAGGAGGTATAGGCTCCGTAGTTCTATTCAAGTATTCAAAAGCATGTTCAAGGGCTTGCGCTAAGGAAAGGGAGTGAGCGTGCAAGCACTGGACACATTCACTCCAAGCTCAGCTTTCTGGCATTAAGTGGAAAGATCTGAATTGGGCTAGTAAAGCGGTTCAGCTGAACAGCATTGCAAACCTTGCTATGATAGAGAACCCTGCACTATGAGAACTCACGGTCATGAATGTAAGTTTATATGTTCAGCTGAACACACGTACAAGCCCCACTCAGACCTTACCACCTTGAGCATGCACACCCAGTACACCGGCAGAAATTGGGGGCAGTGTGTACAACCACTCCCCAATTTGAGCCCTCACATTTTCTCTTGAACACATGCATAGGGTCGTATAATTTGTGATGGTTTTGCCAATCTGGTATGGTACATATTTTCCAAACATTGCAACAGGTGAACTTCTGTATACACAGACAAGAAGTATGAATTAAAACGTTAAGTTTTAGCTATAGAATACGCCAAAGGTCACCCAGATTGTGACTGTGGTATGTCATAACATACATGATTGAAACTTTTTAGGTATATTTTTCTTTAAAAATTAGGAAATGCAGAAATTTTATATACCTTCTTCATCTCAGTCCTACAGAAGACCTTTCTTTTTTCCCAACTCTGATGTTCCTACACCAATAAATCATTGTTCAGCAATGATAGATCTTGCTTAAGACTCTTCTTGAGTATTTAGAGGTTAATTGCAAAACACTAGATTAATTTCCCAATGATTTTTCTCCCCGCTTTAGATGAAACTACTTTACAATGGACCTAAAATTGACTTTAAAAATAAACAGGCCCAAATATGGAAAGAAATGATTAATGTTTCTAGGATTTCAAAGGAGGGGATCTCAGGAGAGTCTTCAAACAGGGGGTCAATGATAGGTATTTTCACTGAATTCCCAGCTAATAGGATGCTGGGAATGAATGCAAATGCCTATGAGGTTAGAATGAAATGAACTCACTTTCTTGATGGGATTAGGGAGGAAAATTAGTTGAAATCAATCAAATCTGAAGCCAGAATGACAAATGAACAGATGTTGCATAGGAAGGGGTAATCAAATGTGCACACATGACTGGGAAATTGCTAATTTAGGATTGTGGCAGCACAAGAAGGCTTGGAGGTTGCAGATAATCACTGGCAACCCTCTTGCATCAAGGACTGTGGTGAATGCCAATATATTCCCAAGTGAAAGTGATGGGTATAAGACAAAGCCCCGCTGGATCAGACCAAGAAGACAGATAAAAGAAAGTACTTCTTCACAGAGCACATAGGTAGACTAGCAAACTCACTCTCAGAGGAGGTAGCAATGGCCACCAACCTGGATGGCTTTAAAATAAGATTAGACAAAGATTTGTCAGATGAGACCCTACCTGCCCACGCACTGCCTTGCCAAAGTAGTACATGCTCTGGTTACCTCCTGCTTGGACTACTGCAATGCGCTCTACGTGAGGCTACCTTTGAAGGTGACTTGGAAACTACAACTAATCCAGAAAGCAGCAGCTAGACTGGGAGTGGTCGCTGGGACCATATAACACTGGTTCTAAAGGATCATCACCAGCTCCTGGTATGTTTCAGAGCACAATTCAAAGTGTTAGTGCTGACCTTTAAAGCTCTCAATGGCCTTGACTCTGTACACCTGAAGGAGCGTCTCCACCCCCATCATTCAGCCCGGACACTGAGATCCAGCACTGAGGGCCTTCTGGCGGTTCCCTCACTGTGAGAAGCCAAGTTACAGGGAACCAGGCAGAGGGCCTTCCTGGTAGTGGCATCCTCCCCGTGGAATGCCCTCCCATCAGATGTCAAAGAGATAAAGAACTACACAACTTTTAGAAGACACCTGAAGACAGCCCTGTATCAGGATGTTTTTAAAGCTTGGTGTTTTATTATGTTTTTATATGTGCTGGCAGATGCCCAGAGTGGCTGGAGCAGCCCAGCCAGATGGGCAGTGTATAAATAATAACATTATCATCACCATCATCATCATTGGAGGATGAAGTTCACAATGGCTACTAGACATGATAGTAATGCTCTGCATCCACAGTTGGAGGCAGTAATGCCTCTGGGTACCACTTGCTGGAACCCACAGGATGGGAGAGTGTTCTCATGCTTGTAGGTTTCCCATAGGGATCTGATTGGCCACTGTGAGAACAGGATGTGCACTATAGGGACCATTGACCTGGTCCAGCAGGCTCTTCTGATGTTCTTAAAAGGCTAATAGGCCCGGTTAGCATTGTGCCAAACACCTGCCCTCCAATTTCTCATTGTTGTTTTTTAATCCCCTACAAAAGAGACTTCCTTTCTGCTGGCTCATTCACAGGAGACTTAAGGTTGCCTAACAAACTGCTGGCCAGCAGCAACAGGGCTTGGTGGAATGGTTTAGCCACCATTGCATCCACAGCTCCACTGCTCTGTGGTGTGGGGCAGCAAGACCCAACCAGGGTGTAATATGCTCCCCTCTACTCAACGGACCATCGTTCTACCTGATTTTAATCTCATGGACAATCACGGCCAGAGCCAGGGGTCCTGTGGTTCATGAGATCCTACCATGAAACCTTGTAGCCATATTTGAATATGCAACAGTTCCACTGAGAGCAAATGGGTGGCAGTGGAATAAATGGCTAGAAAAAGCTTTCAACACACATTGTCAAAAATGTTGATAAAGGGGTGGTTGTTGTGGTGTGTGAGGTTTTTCTTTTTTGTACCACTGCAAATGTCCTCCCATTGGATAAGTTGTTTTAGTTGTGCCCTTCTCCCGACTAATGCACCAGAGGTTACAATACCTCTTTGCTTCTACCAGTTACATGTGCTCTGTCCTAACCTTATTCCATACATCACCCCATTTCAAGTGCACTTAAACCGCACAGCTGAAAAAGAAAGAATTCAGCCTGAACAGAGAGGTGACATTTCAAAATTGATCAGATATGTTCAAATACCCCAACTCTGCTCCTGAGTGACTTTCTAAGAGGCAAAGTACTTTCAAGTTGTACATCACGGCCCCCTTGCCATTCCCCAACCTTCAACCTCTTGCTTTTATGAACATCACTCCATCTGACTCTGAGATACAATGTCATGCCATTTGGGTAGATTTTGCACCCAGAGGGAAATGGAGAAATGATTGTCTCAGCCCTTAGCTCAGCTTGAAAGATCCTCATGCACATTCCCATTTCTTTCAAACACAGAGAGGAAAGTCAATTTGTGTTTGAAGGTGCCTCTGGCTAGAAGATCCATACTCTACGCCACTTTTGTACAATCTTCACTCTATGCCATCTTCTGATATCACTCTCTCTTTCTCTCTCGGTGCTTCAGTCAGCTGAAAAGCAGAGCTGTGGTGGCATTTCACCCAGAAGTTGCTTGACCTGGCATAAATAATGGAAACACAGAAGGTGCTTCAAATGAAGACTGTGGTTTTGGGTTTGGTTTGCAGTTGGGTATGGCACTCACAGAGCTGGTCTGTGGGCAGGAGTCTGGGGTAAGCCAAAATGCCAGATCTAGGCTCACTCTTTGAAGGCAGGAACAAAGAATATGCTAGAAGTCAAGACCAAAGGACAATGAAAGAATACAGTGGAACCTCGGGTTGCGAACATTATCCGTGCAGGAAGCATGTTCGCAACCCGCAGCGTTTGCAACCCAGAGTGCCACGTCTGCGCACGTGTGGGTCGTGATTCGGCACTTCTGCACATGCGCAAAGCACGATTTAGCGCTTCTGCGCATGCACAAACGCCAAAACCCAGAAGTAACCCGTTCTGGTACTCCTGGGTTCAGCGCGGTGCACAACCCAAAAACGCATAACCTGAAGCTTCTGTAACCCAAGGTACCACTGTACAGCAATATGCCATAGCTCAGGAAGACCCTGTTGCTGTAGCAGGAATGAGCTCAAACAAGATTTCTTATACTCTTTCCTGTCTAAGAGGATCCAGTACCCAGCCTAAGTTGGTAGAGTCAATACAAGGCCTTGAGGGAACCTCTTAGAGATGCCGCTACCTGCATTTCTGTGCCTCACCACATGAGGGAGCAAGCCACAAATTCCACTTGTTGCCTCCTGGCAGGTTCCTAAGCACAGAAAAGGACAGAATGGAATCAAAGAATCATATAATTGCAGAGCTGGAAGGGACCACAAGGATCATCTAGTTCAACCCCCTGTGAATCTTTCACCCAACATGGGGCTCAAACCCATGACCTTAAGATTAAGAGTCTCATGCTCTACCAACTGAGCCATATCAATTGAACATGCACAATACATACACGACAGATCTAGACATCTGTGGTAGAGCTCACACCTATCCTTTTCGTTAGTCTTGCTGAGATCCTTTTTTTAGTTCCTTCAAAACTCATCTGATATTTCATCAGACAGAAATATATCCATCTTGACATGCCTCTTTAGGTGAGTAATTCATAAACTGTCGGCCATGTATCCTTTTCAGGGATGGAGATGTTTTATAGATTTGAAGTTTCAATAAGGAACAAGATTCATAGTCAGGTGAGGCTTCCTCTCCCACTACCAAGATCTGTGTGGATTGAGTGTTCCTCACAGTGATCCTTCACCTGCTGGTGTTGGATCTGTGATGGGTACAACTGTACTCCCACTGCCCTGCTTCTCCATATGATGTGGGATGAAGCAAATCAAGAAAGAAATAGTGCTAATCTATCTATCTGAAATACCTAGAAGTGTGTGTGTGGGGAAACCCTTCAAAATGAAACCAAATATAAAGAAATAAAACTAAGTCAAGTCACCACAATATACCGTATTTTTCGCTCTACAGGATGCACCTGACCATAGGACGCACCTAGTTTTAGAGGGGGAGAACAAGAAAAAAAAATTTTCCCTCTCTGCACAGCACCCCTTCAGTGAAGCAGCAGGAGAAACAGAGCCCCTTCCATTTCTCCTCCCACTTCGCTGAAGGGACGCTGTGCAGAGAGGGAAAATTGCGTAGTGCCTCTCCAGCAAAGCAAAGCCAGGAGAGCAAGAGGGAGCTCCTGCTGTGCTCCGGAGGCTTCGGGTTCCTTTCACTGGAGCCAAGGAGCCTGCATTCGCTCCATAAGACGCACACACATTTCCCCTTAATTTTTGGAGGGGAAAAAGTGCATCTTACAGAGCAAAAAATACGGTAAATATCAGCTACAGAATGGGCTCCGCCAAATCTCGGCAGCTGTTTTCAGAGTGCCAAACTTGAAATATTTGTCTCCAAAAAGTGATACCCCATGTAGAAATGAATCTGCATTTTCTTTACTTTCTTTGTTTTCTTTTTTCTTTTCTTTTTTAATTGCTCTCAGACCACAATAATGAATTTTCACCCATAAGTTCCCAGTAACATTAAACTACTCCTGAAGTTGGACGATCCAAACTATCTAAGCTACAGAGCCTAATTATCCAGGCCAGGCCATATCTACCAAAAGGTAAATCTCAGTGAGTTCCAAAAGGCTTACTTCCAGGTAAGTGGGTAGAGGTTCCAGCCCAAAGTATCTTCAGGTTGCTGCTGTTTCGCTTGTCTTTGAAAGAGTGTGACAATAAAGGAGAAGTAATAAATAGCTTTAGTGGAAGGACAGATAAGATGCAGTATTCTGGTCGATGTACACACTCAAAATGACAGCCAAAATTGAAAAATTACTAGTAACTTTGGATGTGCATCAACTTGTAAAAACAGATTGTCAGCGTCAAAGTCTGCCTGGAAGCAATTCTGCCTAGGGAAGGGATAGCTGAAAGATGTTGAATTGATAGTTGGTCCATATGTTATGTTCCCTGAGGGTATGCCAAATCGACACCCCCTCAGGTGTACTGAAAAACACAGCTGACCATGTAAGCGAGATTCATCACATCGTAAATTAACCCGCCCCCATGAACTGGCCCATTTGTGTGGCTTGAGGATGGATAAAGTTACTACATGGTGAACTCAGCTCTCATGGCAAGGAGTGATGAGTGAACTTCACCTTTTCCACCTTCCATTCCGTTTGTCTTTGGGTTAAACTTGGGGAATTTCTAACATTATTTTCCAAAATTGTGACGTTTGCCAGTTTTCAGATTCCTTCTTCTGATGTCCTTTTACAGCAGGGGTAGGCAATGTGGTACCCTCCAGATGTTGTGGGCCTACAACTCCCATCATCCCTGAAAATTGGCCATTATGACTGATGCTAATGGGAGTTGTATTCCAACTATCTTCTGATCTACAGGTTACTGATAGGTTCCAGCACTTATTCACAGTACAATGAAAATGCTATGCAACTTTATTCTAGGGATGGGAGAGAATTTTGATTCCTTTTACATTTAAAGGCAAATCTAACCAATTTGCAGTTTCTGAAACAATACACAAACCAAAACATAGGCGTCTTTTGAAATTCACATTTCCCTGAATTTCTCTAGCGAGGGATGCATACAGTTACTTGAACGTAGACTGAAACACAGGTTCTTTTGGTTTTGATGAGTAAATGAAATTCAGACAGATGGAAGGTGAAATGAACACAACCTTAAGAACAAAAATCAAAGGTAAAAAAATAAACTATTTCCCCCTTGAACACATTGATCACATGTATATGCACCAGCATTTTATGCAACCCTTAACCCCCCCAGCATATTTAAAGGTAAAGGTACCCCTGCCCATACGGGCCAGTCTTGACAGACTCTGGGGTTGTGCGCCCATCTCACTCAAGAGGCCGGGGGCCAGCGCTGCCCGGAGACACTTCCGGGTCACGTGACCAGCATGACAAAGCTGCATCTGGCGAGCCAGAGCAGCACACGGAAACGCCGTTTACCTTCCCGCCAGTAAGCGGTCCCTATTTATCTACTTGCACCCGGGGGTGCTTTCGAACTGCTAGGTTGGCAGGCGCTGGGACCGAGCAGCGGGAGCGCACCCCGCCACGGGGATTCGAACCGCCAACCTTTCGATCGGCAAGCCCTAGGCGCTGAGGCTTTTACCCACAGCGCCACCCGCGTCCGTACCCCAGCATATTTAGCACATGGCTAATAGTAAATAAAGCTCACCCTCATGTTGAAGGGGGCCTATTTTTTTTCTGTCTGTCTGTTTCTGTTATGTTGTGTATTTTGCATTTTCTTTTTGTATTCTTACATTGAAAAGTCCCCTGTGATCTTCAGATGAAGGGTGGTATATCAATTTATTAAATAAAAATAAATAAATGCTCTTGATCACTATACTATGTCAGCTCTGCAAGAATCAAAATTCATGTACTTTGCAGCATTTCTGCTACAATGCTGCTATATAATACTAGCTACAATAACTAGCTGCTGCTTCATTAGTATGAATCATATGACATGCTAAGTGGGACTGGATCAGTAGTAAGATTTCAAGTAGTAAATCCAAAGTATTGAACACAATGATGCCTTGTTAAATTCTAGATCACTAAAAGGAAGAGGCACGGTGATGTTCCACAAAATGCGCCGGCAGAGCATAAGCAGAAATGTTTACTCTGACATTTCAATCCTGCCTGATTAGTCACAGGCTCCTACCTGCTTTAGAAGAAGATTAGAGTTGTTTACACTTCTAAGCAAAGACAAAAACAGCCCTGACATTCAGACCTGTCATACGTTGCATTTCCAGCATTTTGATGTGTGTAGCAAACGATCCTGCTAGACAGGATTTGCAAAGAGAGAAAGAAAATCCAAATTAAACCGAGGGCCATGAAGGTTTTCAGGCTTAATCATCACCCATCTCTGACTGCGGAATGATCAACGTCAATCATTTTAATAAGAAGGCAGAAAATGGGATTAAAAGTGAAAAATAAAAGTTTAAAAAATTGAAAAGGAAACCAACATTTTCCCTAGTCTTAACAGATCTTAATGGAAGAGTTTCAGTTAGTAAGGCTTTAGGATGTGGACAAGGCAAGAGGTCATGGTCCTTTTTACGTTCAACATGACCGCTCACTTTTTGCAGTGGGCAGCATTGAGGCCGGGCATCTGGGCCCTGGCTGTGAATGGTTGGGTAATTTGGCATCCCACCATCACTTTCAACAAGGAGGCCTTGTTCCGCAATGACGGTGTACATCTGTCCAACATGGGTAACAATATTTGGCTGAAAAGCATGGTAGAGGGCATTAGAGGTTGGTTGCAGATGTGAGAGTATTGGCGGCGAACTGCTCTAGTGGTGGTTAGGCATTAGGTAAGCCTTTGTTTAAGGGAGGGGAGGTTGTAAGCCTCTGCTTGCCCCTTATCGAAAAGGGTATCCTGTTAAAGGGATCCGGGGGTGTGGATCCTGTCCAAATCCCGGGCATGGGTTAGGGCCATGCCACAACCCGAACGGGGACCCCTCGGGTGCCCCTATTTGATGTGAGTCATAGGGCACCCCCTTCTGGTGGTTTATCCTTAGTTTGACTCCCTGCAGGCGGGCCGGAGTCAAGATATAGCCTGGTTTCACCCAATGCCTAAGCCAAACCACTCACATCTGTAACCAATAAAGTTGTGGCCTGTTTTAGCCCATAATCCTAAATACCTGTGTCTGTGTGTCGTTAATCACTGAGGAACTGCAGGGCACAGAGCCTTGGCATGCAACTGCAGATATTTTGGTGGTCCTGCGACTCTGTAAAGTTCCATTGGTCTTGGAGGTCAGTTGGGATTATTACCTGAGTCCCTCTGTGTTTAATGGGGTTTTATATTATGTGAGTGTGCATAGGGTGTCAGTCTTGCAGTCCACCTGCTGCTGTTAGTGCTTTCAATACAGTCTCCCATTCACTAGGTAATCTTTATAGGTGTTGATCCATGTTGAAGGAAGCAACAGTAGCAGTGGAGAGAAGGTGGCATCAGTAGCTGAATGATATAAACAAGGAATAATAATAATAAAAAACTTTGTTGGTTTGTTTAATGACTGAGCATACAGAAAGCTGGTGTGTTAGATCTCCTGCACTGCATATTTGGCAATGAGGTTTAAGACAATTGCCTACTGAAATATTTGTGAAGTCTGACTTTGCCTTCCTGCTAATAGTCATTAGTATTCTTTTTGTCGACACCTTGCTGACAAAGGTCCATAAAGTTAAAGCTATGGTTTTCCCAGTCGTGATGTATGTAAGTGAGAGCTGGACCATAAAGAAGGCTGATCGTCGAAGAATGGATGTGTCAGATAGCTGTTGCGGTTGCTCGAGAGTAAGCAGGCAGGACTCCAAACCTGTGTTTTACAGGTTTTATTTTGGTGCAAACTATTTACAGTGAAGAGCCCCAAAGCTTGTGTCTGGCTCAATCACTAGCAGAATCTGGGAGTAGTCTTTTTTTGGTCCTCCCCCAACATAAGAGTTTTGTTACCCCCAACTTTCTCCTTCCCTCTTTGCGCCTTAGGATGGGTGATGGCAAGGGCGTTTCCCCCTCCTGTCCATCTTGCCCAGGAGCGGTGTTGAGGCTCCCACAAGCATCCTCTGGTCCTTGCACCTCTTCTCCACTAGTGGTGGGGCTTTCCTCCTCCCCAGAAGAGGAACTGCTTCACAAGATCTTCAGAGGCTCCCTGTAACACAACTGCCCTTCTATACCTTGCCTCTGAGCCGATGGCAGTTCCCTGACAGGAAGCTTTTGAATTATGGTGCTGGAGGAGACTCTAGAGAGTCCCAGGGACTGCAAGAAGATCAAGCCTATCCATTCTGAAAGAAATCAGCCCTGAGTGCTCAGTGGAAGGACAGATCCTGAAGCTGAGGCTCCAATGCTTTGGCCACCTCATGGGAAGAGAAGACTCCCTGGAAAAGACCCTGATGTTGTGAAAGATTGAGGGCACATGGAGAAGGGGACGACAGAGGATGAGATGGTTGGACAGTCTTCTCAAAGCTACCAACATGAGTTTGACCAAACTGCGGGAGGCAGTGGAAGATAAGAGTGCCTGGCGTGCTCTGGTCTATGGGGTCACAAAGAGTCGGACTCGACTAAACGACCAAACTTCAACAACAACAATTCTTCTTTTTACTTTAATTCAGAATAAAATGTATGTTTCTCAAAGGGCAGGAGTGCTGCCATCAGTGGTATTGAACAATCATGGCAAATTGTAGCTTCTGCAAGGGCATGGGAGGCAATTGTACTGGCTGTTCTCTGTGAACTCAGCTGCATTTCTGGGGTTTGCATGAAATTCCATCCTCTGACAGAATGGTGAGCTGTCACACTGAGGCAGTGATGCAGGGAAGAAGGGAGATGCATGGAGAGTGAACAGTGTATAGTTTGGCTTGTGAGGAGTCATATCATGGATGGGGAAGTGGATCTGATGGTTGGGACAGATTCCGACCTCTTCTAACCTTGCCATGGGTCACTTTGAAAGGTGGGCAGGGGCAACTCAATTGTCAATCATCTGACATCAGGTGGAATATTTTCCTTGCCTGCAGGGTTTGAAAACAAACCAGGAAGGCAAAGGAAAAGGTTCTGTTGATCAGAAGTGGCTGAAAAATCTGTTTTCAACAAGGAGCCACAATTTTCACTGCCCCACACCTGCAAACCCTTCAAGTGTCCCAATTCAGTTGGGACATCCTGAATTTACAGAACCTGCCCCAGTTTCTGATCCCATTCTGGGATGCCCAGATTTTCTAGGAGGCCACTGTAGGCTGTACAGAGTCTCCTGATGCCACAGGGCCTGGGGTGACATTCCCAAGGCCACTCTAGGCTGCTGAGCAGAAGGCCAATGACAGTGAAAGTACGAGAGGGGAGAGAAGGAGGGAGTGATTGGGCGGGCAAAAAAGGGGTCAGCGGCAGGGAGCAGGAGAGTGATAGAGGTGGGGGATGCTCCAATTTTTTCTTACAAAATGTTGGAGGGTATGCATCTGGCAAGTGGGTGTGGTTTAGGAGAAAATGGCCAATGGGGTGTAATAAGGGCAATGGGTTGGAACTTCCTTACTGCTGAGTTACATGAAAGAACAAATAGGGCACAATTAAGAATTGAACAGAAATTCCAGATGATGGCACCAGGGCAAAATTTGGCTCACCCCTGTGTCAGCAAGAGATGATGCCATGTTAAGAAAGAAAGCAGGAAAAGCAGAGCACTTGTGATTTGTTGTCACGATGCTACTACAGATTGAAACTGGCTGCATGTGTTTTCTTGAAGGCACAAAAGCATTTTTGAGAGAGAAAATGGTCTGCAAGCCTGCAGCCACCACCAGAAGGTGCTTGCCTGCAGCAATTCATCAGCAGAAACATTGCACAATTGCAATGACAGGGGCAAGGGCATGGATTGCTCTTTGGACATCAAAAGTTAGTTGGATCCTGTTAGGAGAAATTTATGCAGAGTCAGATCAATGGTACTTTTAGGCACGCTTTGCAAATCCACACCGTGATCAACTCCCGCCCGGAAACCAATGTCCCCACTGTGGAAGGATGTATGGATCCAGAATTGGCCTCCACAGTCACTTATGGACTCATTGTTAAAACCTTGTTTATGCAAGACAATCTTACTCGGCTACGAGTGATCACTGAAAAAGAAGAAGACATTTAGTTCTATATTCCCTCCACTTGTCCACACTTCGGCTTGTGCTGTTCCTAGACAGCATGGTCTGAGCTGTTTTCCTCTTGCCCCACTCCTTTCCAAGGGGAAACCCGCTCCTTAGAGATAGATGGAAACAAAGGACAATCTGGGGAAAGCCTGAATTGCCCTTTGCTTCCCCTGAGTGCTAAAGAGTGCTTTTCCCTGAGGGGAAAGCAGTGAGACAAAAGGAAGCATGAATAAGCCTTGATTGGCAGCACCCTTCCTGGGTTTCAGATAGAGGGACATTCCTGGCCCTAAAAGGGGATGCCAAGGATTGTACCTTTTGCATATAAGGCAAATGCTCTTCCCTTGGCTGAATTAAAATTCAGCTGCCAGTCCAGCCAGTTCCGCACGTGGAATGTGAAGGACAACATCTCGTTCTGTGCCTCAGGCAGCCAAACACATGGCCCCTTGTCTCTTTCATCCTTCAAATCTCTCCTCAGACCCACTGCTTTGATGAAGACTTTGGCTTAATCCCCAAGTCTTACACCCATACTAAAATGGAGCTAAATGTGCCTAACTGTATATTTCTTGCATCCCCGCACTTAGGTCTTGCCACTTGTTGCAACTACTGCTTGTTACTGCTAGAAAGTCTGCCAGGTGGGAGGGTTTCCGGTGTCAAAGCAAACATTTTCCTGGGGTTCCTCACCTCTGCACAGACCTTGGCGAGATCAGAACCCTTCTCCCTCACTCCTTGTTTTTTGGGGTGCAGGGATTCCCCTGTCCCCCTATGTGTGGGCCTGTATTGATATTTTATTTATTTCTTTATTAAAACCCAGTCAGATAGGTGGCATCATCATCATCTCCATCTCCCACCTTTTTCTCTAAAGAGCTCAAAGTGGTGTACATGGTTCTCCCTGTTGGGATGCTGCCAGGGAGACGGGGACATCAGGCAGGCCCCCAGCTGGCTCCAGCCCCTAGCCAGCAGCCGGGCGATCTCCAGGTCACGGAACAGCATCAATCAATCAGCGACTTGAGCCTCAGTAGCCTTCTGAAGCTACCGAGCACGCTAATTAGCAGAGTGAATAAATCTCCACAACGGAAGTGGCGGACAGAGACATGTGTAATCATATTTACAGCATTTATTCAGCATAGTTCAGGAACAAAGGAAAAACACGTATGCTTCCCTTCGTCTCCAGCAAAACAGCAAAAGCAAAAGCAATATACAAAACTGAAGTTCCCAGCAGGTGCTGGAATTAAACAGGCATGTGACACACAACAGTCATGCCTGTTCCCTTTTAAGGTGGAACGGAACTATATCCTAACACTCCCTGTACCCTGAATCAATCCCTGCAACAAGCCCACAAAGTGGGTTAGGCTGTTACAGCCCAAGGTCACCCACTAAACTTCGTGGCCAAGCAGGGATTTGAACCCTGCTCTCCCATATCCTAGTCAGACACTCTAACCATTGCATCACACTGGCTCCTAACTGCAGTATGTAGATACATGAGATCACCATCACAGGCTTACCAGTTTCAGAAGAAGTTAACCCCAGAACTACTGCAACTCTAAGAAGATACTGGATTGCAGAGGAGGGTGGTCCATTCTGGTTGATAACCTCTCAGCCTGCAGTCCAGAAGAACTTCCCCTGCTACAATATGGGACCCTAGGCAGCTCCATGCTGCACCATCAAAGAACTAAATGAGTGGAGAAAGAAACGTGCAAGGATCTAGTGGATCTTGGGGTGAATGGGGCACTGTTCTACCGACCTAAGTATGCTCTCAGCCAATCACCTCTTGCCTGCCTTCTTACTTAGAACCAAGGGTCAAGGGAATAGCACTGCCTATTGGGCCTCAGTGATGCCCTTGCAGAACTTAGCAGAGAATGGGGGACAAAACTAGAAATCATTGGCTATGTGTTTCATTGGCTCTGGCTCCATCCCCCATTGTATTCCCTGCTTTCCACCCTAATAGTAACATCGGGCAGCAGCCACCACTGCAGGACTGGTGTAGTATAAGCACTGACAACTGGGAAACACTGGCCTGCGAGCGCTCCAGTTGGAGAACAGCCTTTACCAAAGGTGTCATGGGCTTTGAAGACACTAGAACTCAGGACGCAAGGGAGAAACGTGCTAAGAGGAAGGCACACTTGGCAAATCCACACTGTGATCAACTCCCGCCCAGAAACCAATGTCCCCACTGTGAAAGGACGTGTGGACCCAGAATTGGCCTCCACAGCCACTTACGGACTCATTGTTAAAACCGTGTTTATGGAAGGCAATCTTACTCGGCTACGAGTGATCGCCAAAGAAGACTACGGTTATACCTCCAGTTCTTCAGCATAGGTAAAGTCATACTCTGCATATCTATTTGTTTGCAAAGCAATTGGTCCATCTGGGATGCCAAATGTGCATCGCAGAGATTAACCTGTCTGGCTTTCACGCTTGCTGTGTGTTATTCAAAGTGCAGCCCGGGTAACGATGCCTTTCCACCTGTGGCAATTTGAAGCACTTTACAGTAAAGACAGCTGGGTTCCGAAGGAATTTGAAATCATTTTGCCTGTTTTAAGAGGTCTGCAGAATCGGCTGGGCGGGCCAGATGGATGGCCAGAGCTTTGCACTCATCGCAGTGGGTTTCCCAGTAATGACTCTGAGCAGGTAGGTCATGGAAATGACCTCTGATTGCAGTAATTTCTCCCAAGTGCATTAAGGATTACGGGATCTTCTTAGGGGAAAAGGGGGAGGGACAGATAAAAGATAGGTGGGGGGGATAAGAGAAAGCACTTCTAGAGACAGGATTATGAGCTATATCTACAGGGGAGTGCTATTTGCCTTTTAATTGCCCTGCCTTGCCCAGATTGCTCATTTAAAGGTTGAAGAGCTAACCGCTCAGAGTATTGACCTGATTATTGGGACTGCCTCTGTAATAAGGAACTAAAGGAAAACTGTATTTCTTTCTTGCTACAGACGTGCAAGAAACCCTCTCTGAGGGACTGGTTCTTTCTCCATTTCTGTGCTGTGACCCACCCTACCTCCACAGGCAGTGCTTACAGACCTTCTCTGATGCTCATAAGCATAATGTTTACTGCATAAGGATGGTGGGGGTATCTGATAGAAATGGGAGTGGAAATCATCCATTTATTTGTCTCAAGTACAGAAAGCACTCTGTTGAATCAGTATTCACTGTTGTTAATTTCCGTCTGCAAACGATACGTAATTGATGACTTCCCCTATATTCTGGGCGCCACAGTTCAAGAAGGACACTGACAAACTGGAACATGTCCAGAGGAGGGCAACCAATATGGTCAAAGGCATTGAAACGATGCCTTATGAGGAACGGCTAAGGGAGTTGGGCATGTTTAGCCTGGAGAAAATGAGGTTAAGGGGTGATATGATAGCCATGTTCAAATATATAAAAGGATGTCACATAGAGGAGGGAGAAAGGTTGTTTTCTGCTGCTCCAGAGAAGTGGACACGGAGCAATGGATCCAAACTGCAGGAAAGAAGATTCCACCTAAACATTAGGAAGAACTTCCTGACAGTAAGAGCTGTTCAACAGTGGAATTTGCTGCCAAGGAGTGTGGTGGAGTCTCCTTCTTTGGAGGTCTTTAAGCAGAAGCTTGACAACCATATGTCAGGAGTGCTCTGATGGTGTTTCCTGCTTGGCAGGGGGTTGGACTCGATGGCCCTTGTGGTCTCTTCCAACTCTATGATTCTATGATTCTATATTTGCATTGAGTTTACTTTGTATTGAAATGGATGGTGTGGGATAACCAAACTAAAAACGTAGTTAAACACGTAAAATTCTGCCACAGTGGAAAGAAAGATGAGTAGCATTGTTTTTATTGAGAACCAAACTGCAGTGGAACTGAAATAGCACTTTGTACGATGAACAAGGATCAGAATGGAAAGCAATGCCTTCTTAGATCCCAACTGATATAAGGATTCCATAGAAAGGACAATGGGCAAGATTCTTCCCCTTCGGGAAAAATGGAAGGAAGATTATACAAAATGAGTCTTTGTATAATCTCTCATCCACAATACTTCCAGTTAGCAGGTGGATGGCTGTTGCATGCTGGCAGGAGGAGGAGCAAAGTGGCAGGGAGTTGCCATGGTGGAAATACAACCGCAGGAGTGCTGGATTGGCTCCAATGGTGTGTGTGGACCACACTGACCTCCCTGCCACCTCATGCCTCCCGGTCCTGGGAGAGGACCTACCCAACATGAAGCTAGCATGTGGCTCCACCCAACCCAGTGAGCTGGGTCTGCTCCCACCCTCTGGGAGGTCAGGAATCACAAGAATGGCAGCATTAGCACTAAGGATCCTTTGTGTGGCAGAGGGGTGTGACCTGTCAGGAGCTCGTCCTACACTCGAGTAGGACCCTGGTAGAGTCACATGCCCGACTGACATGTTCTCTCCCTCCTGGTTGTTCGTTCAGGAGCTTCAAAAGCTTTCTTCAGCCTGAATATCACAGCGACAGATGCCAACAGAGATCAGCACACTTAGGGATCCACAGAGTCTTTGCAGTTTACATAACAGACCTCAGCAACAGCATTTTGTCTAATCTACTTTATTTACATTTAAACACACACGGAGCACTGCAACATGGCTCCCTCTCTCTCTAGCATCAGACAGCAAAGAGAAAGAACAAAGGACAGTAGCCCCACTTCACAGACACAGTAACACAAGCATCACTTCCCACCCTGTGGAGTCAAAACATCCCATGACTGCAGACACAGGGAATGAATCTTCAACATGACCTGCAGCAAACCAGAAGGCTCTGTAAGCTAGATAAATGAATCAACTGGGACTAAGTTACATGCTGGATATTTCTTGTGTCCTTTGCACCATCAGGGCTTCTCAGAAAGAGAGGAGGAAAATCTGGGTCTTGGAGGAGGACTAGGTGGAGATCCCTGACTGATCTCCACCCAGGGGCAAGACAACAGTAAGGTAATTGGAGTAACAGAGTCCAACGCCAACCCCATTATGCACTTCCATATAAATAAGGCAGGCTGAACAGAAAGGCAAGATGTGGGTCTGGGCAAGAGAGGACCCAACTAGCTTTCCAATGGAGGTTACAAATATGGAATAGACAGTCGGCAAGGGGAGCCTGTGAATTTCATGTATTGGAAACTGCTTTACCTTGAGTCAGACCATTGATCCATGTAGTCTCTGGTTCTCCAGGGTTTCAGGCAAGGGTTTTCCCAACCTTGCCGGGAGATGCCAGGAATTGCACCTGGAGCTTTTGCATGCAAATCATTTGCTCTGCTGTTGAGTGATTCCTAGGGAATGCTTTGCTGCAGAGATAAAGCCTGCTAATAGGAAGGGAATTTGTATACAGGCAGAGAAGTTGGTACAGAGTGGAACAAGTCCCAGAGCCACAAAAGAGCCATTTCTTCTCCCTCAACAGCAAAGCTACAGCTGAAGGAGCACAACGTCCATAAGGCCCATTATTTCAAGTTCTCCTGCAGATGAACTATTGTCAGTGTAGATCCAGTTTGTCCATAGGGCAAGGATGGAGAACTTCTGACCCAACAGATATTACTGGACTACATCTCCCATCACCCCTGGTAATTAGACATGCTTTTTGGGACTGATGAAGACCCAACAGTCTTTGGAGGGACCACAACTTCCCCGCCTCTTCCATAGGACAAATGGCATATTTGACCCAGGTGCAGGCCCTCAGCTCCTGTGTGATATTTCAGCTCTTAATATCACCAGTTATCTTGACCTGCTCCCATTAATTATATTCTCCATTTCCCAAACAATTTAGAGCTCTGCCACTGTTGACGATAAAACTAGCTTGCCAGCCACACTATTGTTTGCTGACAACTAGGGCTTCAAATCAATCACTGTTTTGCCTGGGAACACTGAACTTATTTCTTACTGGAGATTGTGCCCAAACACATACACAAACACAAACAATATTTCATAGGAAATCCTGAAAAGCAAAGCAGTACCATTCATCATACATTCAGTCCATGCACACAGAAAGCACATTAGAAGAAATGGGATTTTGGTAAACTTCTCATTTCATTCCTGTGCTTGAAATATATTTGAGTTTACCCATTTTTCTCTTTGCTTCTTCCTTGCTTCACAAGAGTGGTCTTCTTGCACCAGCAACACACAGTGTAAAGTTACAGGGGGTATTTGATTAAGGCATACTCAGAGGAGACCCACTGAAATCAATAGACATGTTGACTTTGGTTTGTTGGTTTCAATGGGCAACCTCTGTGTATGACTTAGTCAGATACTGCCCTTAGATTTGATGGGATCTTGCAGACAGGGCCAGACAATGACATGTGGAGGTTGTAAACTGTGTACAAATTAAAAGGCCCCATAGCATTACCAAAATATTTTTAAATAAATAAATATTTATTCTAACAGGAGAATGAAAATTGTGAGAACATGTTACCCCATATATGCCCACTTAACCACTTCAATTTATGGAACTATGGTAATACTATCTGATAGGTGTGAGTCAGCAGTAAATCACACAAGCAAGCTGGAGTTAATGCTTTGCGTAACCAGGCGCAACAGCCCCAGCCCCAGCCCCCAGGGATCATAAGAAAGGAAGAAAGACTCTGACAGTGTTATGGAATTAAAATTAGGCCGCAACTTTATTAAACTTCCGAATGTAGGAAGACCTTGGCTTAGGCCTTGGGCATGTATCCTTCCCAGCCCCCCAGCCGGGGAAACTAGGGCACATCAGGGTAAATGGGATATGGGGGTGCTCTGCAAGACGTAAGTGTAGCAGGCAGCCAAGCCCATATCTCCGCACGCAGGGTAGTTCACTGAAAACCTTTCTGTGTATGGCCAGTGACACCCATTATATAACCCCTTTAAGATCACCACCGCAGGGGGGTGAATCACCACTTCACCCCCCCCCAATTTTAGGGAAGAAAAGACTAAAGGATTCCACCCATGGCCATAACCGCCAAAGTTGTGACGAATTGCTACGGGGAAGACAAAATTGCAATTGCAGGAAAATTTCTTCCCCGTCCTTCAACAGCAGCCACTCAAAGACCATAGCAGTGCCCACTAAACAGGAAGAAAAAGTTAACCTGCAAACTAGAAAACATTAAACAAAGGGAGGGTAGGGAGGGTGAATCTCCAGAGCTGACGGCTTGGCTATCATTGGCTCCACCCCCATTTATAAATGGGGCTGGTCCCGTCTCCCAGCAGGAAACTTGATTGCTGAGGCTGGGCGTGACCCTCTAAATAATAACATTGAGAGGCAAGCCAGCCCCTTCTCTACTAGAAAGTCCCCTGGGAGCTGAAGCACCTCACGCGATCCCTCAAAGGGCACCCACATTATAAAGTGTGAATGCTCAATACAGTGGTACCTTGGGTTACATACATTTCAGGTTACCTATGCTTCAGGTTACAGACTCTGCTAACCCAGAAATAGTACCTCGGGTTAAGAACTTTGCTTCAGGATGAGAACAGAAATCGTGCAGCGGTGGCGCAGCAGCAGCAGGAGGCCCCATTAGCTAAAGTTTGAGAACAGTTAAGAACAGTTCAGGTTACGAACAGTTTCAAGTTAAGAATGGACCTCCGGAATGAATTAAGTACTTAACCCGAGGTACTTAACCCAAGTACTTAACCCAAGGCGCACACAGCTTACACCATGAGGCTCCAACACTGACGTCTCGGGCTGGTTTGTTGCACTGGGCTCCTTATGTTTCCTGTTTTCTTTTCCAGGGCATAGCATCAGCTCCCTAAACAAAGTTTGACAACTCTGGAGAACATTTCCTTAAAAAAGGGTCCCCACCCCTAAAAGAAGGTTGACAACTCTGGGCAACCTGGGGGGGGGGGGCGTGCCGGGCAGATCTTTGCACTCTGGCACCGCATATGCTTAAGAGGGCCTGCTCTGACCACTCATTGTGATTCCACCATCAATCCCCAGGTCCTGAGCTGGTTTCTATCATCATTCCTCTGCATCCAACCAGTCCAAGACACTATTACAGGTGTCACATAATATTTGTACTATATTGGTAAGAAATCAATATTTTAGTGCGGCAGCACCCACACTTTCATTCTACTGAATGGGTGGGTGGGTGGAAATAGAACTCAGTGTGGCTGCAACACAGATTGAATCTTGTGGATGGTGCAAACCCCTTTTTTGCTATAGGAATGCATGTGTACCAAGATATTTAAGCTCCCATGTTACCCTGCACTGCTTTTATAGAAAAAAAACCTCTCTCAATTGTGAAGTAGAAAAAGAAAAGCGGAGCGTATTGTGTGATGAATTCACGGCAAGAATGAAAAAGTGCTCACTAGAGCTAGCAATGGCACATTTTGCATATTGCCTGAATAGGATGTGTGATGAACTATTTTGTTTATTTTCATTTTGGGGGTTTTATTGTTGCACACCCATGAAAAATCTCATCCCACTTCCTCCATCCTGTAGGAATCTATTTTCCTGACACCATAAATGTTCCGGAGGTTCATGCAGCATCTTTCATTTTCTGATCGTCTCTCCAGAGACCAAATATGCAATGTTCCTTATAATGAAACTGTATAACATTGCATTACTGGCCTTCCACCAATATATTCACTGCACATGGCTGAGATCTAAAGGTGCCATTTATCCATTTTTCATATTTGATTGCAGGCAAAGCTTCCACACACGTTTTCAAAGTACCTTGACAGTAATGACTCACTTGGTGGTGGCAAATTTGGACTTTTTTTAAGCTGAAGGAACATCCTAGTGGCTCACAAGTAACTGATGTCCTTCTGGGCCATTAAGGAACTTTCTCAGAAATTCCTTTAAGCACTGAAAGCTGCCCAAGGAGCCACACTTTCTACTTTTTGGTCCAGCATTTAGGAATTTCATAATTCAGAATGGCATTAGGCAGCCCTTCAGATATTTTTGGCTCCATCATGTGCAATGGGCTTTTTAAACAGTTCATTCCATTATTACAGTCCTTGGTCAAAATTCCTGGCATGACTGGTTCATTGCAGCTCTTTCACAGTCAAATCTGGTGGCAGAGAATGAATCAGTTGTTTCTTTGTTTTTTAATGACTCAGTTTTGTAGCCTTTTCCTTGTCTCAGGAGAGCTTGCAGGGCAGCAGTTGAAGAAGGTGCAAAAAGGGTTTTCTCGTGTGTGTGTTTCTTTGTGGCTGATTAGCTGCTCTCCCTGTGCAAAGGTCAGAGGGGGGAGGGTTTCTGTTGAGGTAGGTGATTAGCTGTGGGAGGAGCTTATCAGAGCTTGCAGGGCAGCGCCGCGCGCCGCTAGGTGCGCACAGTTTGATCCATATTTTAGATTTAGGGGAGCTAGTCTCAACCGTTTGTTGGGGGAGACCTAGGTTTTTTTGGGGGGAGTTATTTGTCCTGTCTTCACGCTTTTTATGATGGAGGACCGCTGTAGTCACCCCCAACGACACGTTCTCAAGATGGAGGGTGAGGGAACAGCTGCAGTCGCCTGCGGTTCCTGCGCAATGTTTGCCATCTTGCCAAAGGTTGCAGACAGCTTTACCTGCAGCAATTGCATGTTGATTGCCCTCTTACAAGACAAAGTCCAGCAACTGGAGGAACGTGTAGCTACGCTCCAAAGAATTGGACAGCTGGAGCTCTTCTTGGAAGCAACAGAGCACACCGTCTCCACCAAGGAGGAGACAGGGGACTCCCCTGAGAAGGAGGCTAGTACACCAACACAGGAGCCAGATATATGGAGAAACGTGAGTCAAAGAAGTAGGAGGCCCAGGGTTCGCTCTGATTGTTTAGAAATACACAATCACTTTGAGGTCCTCTCCCCTAGCATGGAAGACGAAGAGCAGACTCCATTTGAGGATCTCTTCCTCATTACAGTCGATCAGGTATATGAAGACGAGCAGCAAAGTCAGTCCTCAGGGAATGTGCAGGCAACCTTGGAACGGACAGCTCACGGAAGAACCCCGACCAGACCTAAGAGGGGGCGTGTAGTGGTGATAGGGGATTCCCTACTGAGGGGAACAGAAGCAGTGATCTGTGGGCCTGACAAGATGTCTCGGGAAGTGTGCTGTCTCCCCGGGGCTAAGATCCAAGATGTAACTGAACGACTCCAAGGAATCATAAAACCCACTGACAAATACCCCTTCCTCTTGGTTCATGTGGGAACCAATGACACTGCAAGCAATAGCCTCCAGAAGATCAAAAGAGACTATGAGGCTCTGGGCAGGAAATTGAAGCAATTAAATGCACAAATTGTCATCTCATCTGTCCTCCCAGTTGAACGACGTGGCCCAGGGAGAGAGGGGAAAATAGTGGAAGTGAACAACTGGCTTCACAAATGGTGTAAACAGGAACGGTTTGGATTCTTAGATCACGGAATGCAGTTTCTTGAAGATGGACTTCTGGCAAGCGATGGGCTGCACCTCACAACAGCTGGGAGAAATGTTTTTGCCAAAAATCTCAGAAACCTCATCAGGAGGGCTTTAAACTGACTAATGTGGGGGAGGGAGACAGTGCTCCTGAAGGTAGGAGTCTATCAATTGATGAAGATGATCATCCCAATGTCACAGACCAAATGGAGCAAACAGTACGCAGACCTAGTGGTGGGAGGAAAAAATCCTTAAATAAGAGACACGGGGGAATGATTAATGGACTTCAATGTCTGTACACTAATGCACAAAGCATGGGAAATAAACAAGATGAGCTTGAGCTCTTGGTACAGCAAACTAAATATGACATAATAGGCATCACTGAAACCTGGTGGGATAAGTCCCACGATTGGAATGTAATAATGGAGGGATACAATCTATTTCAGAGAAACAGACCAGACAAGAAAGGAGGAGGAGTGGCGTTATATGTCAGGGATGTGTATACCTGTGAAGAGATCCAAGATTTAGAACCTCAAAGCCAAAGTGAGAGCATTTGGGTCAAAATTAAGGGAGAGAAGAATAACAGTGACCTCATTGTGGGAGTTTACTATAGATCCCCAAGCCAAACGGAGGACATAGATGAGGCCTTCCTGGAACAGATGGCCAAGCATGCAAAAGGAAGGGAGATAGTAGTAATGGGGGACTTCAATTACCCAGATATTTGTTGGATGTCAAACTCAGCCAAGAGCATAAGGTCAAACAGATTCCTCACTGGCCTTGCAGACAACTTCATTGTCCAGAAAGTGGGAGAATCAACAAGAGGAACAGCCATTTTAGATCTGGTCCTAACCAATGTTGATGACCTGGTTAGTGGGGTAGAAGTGGAAGGATCATTAGGCGCAAGTGATCATGCTCTTCTGAAGTTTACTATACAGCGGAAAGGAGCAGCCAAGCATACTAGGACTCAATTTCTCGACTTTAAGAAAGCCGACTTCATAAAACTTAGGGAAGTGCTGGGTGAGATCCCATGGACAGTAGTACTAAAAGGAAAGGGAGTTCATGATGGCTGGGAGTTTGTTAAGAGGGAGATAGTAAAAGCACAACTTCAGGCAATACCAATGAGACGGAAACATGGAAGGTACCTAAAGAAGCCAGGGTGGCTATCTAAAGAACTTTTAACTGAGTTAAGATTAAAAAAGGATGTGTACAAAAAATGGAAAAGGGGGGAAACCACCAAAGAGGAATTCAAACAAATAGCCAGCACGTGTAGACACAAAGTCAGAAAAGCTAAAGCACAGAATGAACTCAGGCTTGCTAGAGAGGTTAAAAGCAACAAAAAAGGCTTTTATGGGTATGTTCATAGCAAAAGGAAGAACAAAGAAACAGTGGGGTCACTCAGAGGAGAAGATGGTGGAATGCAAACAGGGGACACAGAAAGGGCTGAACTCCTCAATGCCTTCTTTGCCTCAGTCTTCTCCAATAAAGAAAACAATGCCCGACCTGAAGAATTTGGAGCAAATGATTCAGCAGAGGAAACACAGCCCAGAATGACTAAGGAGATAGTACAAGAATACTTGGCTAGTTTAGATGTATTCAAGTCTCCAGGGCCAGATGAACTGCATCCAAGAGTATTAAAAGAACTGGCAGATGTGATCTCAGAACCACTGGCAGTCATCTTTGAGAATTCCTGGAGAACAGGCGAAGTCCCGGCAGACTGGAGGAGGGCAAATGTAGTCCCTATTTTCAAAAAGGGGAAAAGAGAGGTCCCAAATAATTACCGCCCAGTCAGTCTGACATCAATACCAGGGAAGATTCTGGAGCAGATAATTAAGCAAACAGTCTGTGAGCACCTAGAAAGGAATGCTGTGAGCACCAATAGTCAGCATGGATTTCTGAAAAATAAGTCATGTCAGACTAATCTGGTCTCGTTTTTTGACAGAATTACAAGCCTGGTAGATGAAGGGAACGCAGTGGGTGTAGCCTACCTTGATTTCAGCAAGGCATTTGACAAGGTGCCCCATGATATTCTTGTAAAGAAGCTGGTAAAATGCGGTCTTGACTATGCTACCACTCAGTGGATTTGTAACTGGCTGACTGACCGAATCCAAAGGGTGCTCATCAATGGTTCCTCTTCATCCTGGAGAAGAGTGACTAGTGGGGTGCCACAGGGTTCTGTCTTGGGCCCGGTCTTGGGCTGTTCGACAGTGGAATTTGCTGCCAAGGAGTGTGGTGGAGTCTCCTTCTTTGGAAGTCTTTAAGCAGAGGCTTGACAACCATATGTCAGGAGTGCTCTGATGGTGTTTCCTGCTTGGCAGGGGATTGGACTCGATGGCCCTTGTGGTCTCTTCCAACTCTATGATTCTATGATTCTATGATTCTATGACCAGAGTATGCAGATATTGGTTGCATCAGACCTTGACCATCGTGTTATCTTTGTTCTTCTTGATCTTGACAAATTTCACACCTTTTCTCCTCCCTGATACTATAAAGTATTCGATCTCTTCTATTCTGTGAGGCATGGTGATGGTATGTAGGTTTTTAAACAGAGCTTAGGTGGCCATCTGCCAGGGATTCTTGAGCTGTGGTTTGTGCATTGAAGGAGGTTGGACTAGATGACATTTTGAGGTCATTGCAACTTGACAGTTTTAGGATTCTACAGGATGCGCAATGTACCAGCCACAGCAACTGAGACAGAAAAGTGCCAGTGGTTACGAATGGTGGGATTTGGAGCCCAAAGACACCTGGAAGACACAGATTCTCCATCCCTATCATAATGCATGTGAGAGGAAGCACTCTAGAAACTAAGGTCGCCTATCAATGCGCCTATTATTCTGGGCTGAAGCTGCAACCAAGCATCCATCCCCGGTGTAGTCTTTTACATTCTAGAAAGCTGTTCAGCATGCAAAATTATTACACACACACACACACACGCAAGCACTACCCTTCATCCTGAGGGATCCCAAGGGGGCAGGGATATTTAAAATTCATCAAGGTAGCAAAAAACAAATGCCAAAGTGATTGCTAATATGCAGTGATGGTGGTGAATTCAGAAACTACCTGGCCCAGAGTACAAATCCGAGAGGTCTGGAATACATATATCTCCCCCCATCCCCCCCCCAAAACAGACACCACATTGCCTGAAGTCCTCCAGCTGTCTGAGTTGATTTTCAGATTAGTGGGGGTTGTTCTGCATGAATGTTCAGCGTTCAACAGACTGGAGGGGAGAAGCCAACTGCTGCGAAATGTGCATGTGTGTGGTTAGGAAGGTTCATCATTAATTCCTTACTTTGTTTATTTCTCTCTGTGTGTGCATATATATTTGTACAAATCCCACTATGTCCTTTAACTGCATTAAATTACAAAGCCCTGCACAACACAGGTCCAGGGTACCTAAGGAATCGCTTGGACCCTTCTGTCCCAGCTAAATCACGGAGATCATCTGCTGGTGCATCATTGGCTGTTTCCCCGTGAGGCTCATTTGACAACAAGAAACCAAGCTTTTAATACCATCAGTCCAGTCCTGTGGAACTTCTGTGCCAGCTTTTTAATGCCTGCTGAAAACATTTCTATTCTGCCAGTCCTTTGCAGGCAATTAAGAATACACCCTCCACAATGCTTAATTGATGTCCATGTTTAAACTTTATAATATGGTTTTAATTGCACCATTTTTAAATTTATTTGCTGTAAACCACTTCGATACTTTTTTTCATGGTATAAAAGATATGAGAGATAACATCATATCCTGTGTGGTGTAATGGTTAGAGAGTCAGACTACGACCTGGGAGACCAGGGTTCAAATCCCCACTCCATCATGGAGCTCACTTTGGGCCAATCACCGCCTCTCAGACAAACCTACCTCACAAGGTTTTTGTGGGGATTAAAAGAGGAGGAAGAGAACCCTGTATGCCACCTTGAGCTCCTTTAAGGAAAATTGGGCTATAAATGTAACAAACAAACACAGTTATTGTGGAGAAAATCCCATAGAACTGAAAAGGGGTTACTTCTAAAAACCCATGCTTCTGATTACAGCACAGTAAGTTTCACAAGACCTTTCTAATTCTTCCAGTGCAACCTCATTAAATTGTGTGTTTATCCCCCCCCCCCACTACAGTGGTACCTCGGGATAAGAACTTAATTCGTTCTGGAGGTCTGTTCTTAATCTGAAACTGTTCTTAACCTGAGGTACCACTTTAGCTAATGGGGCCTCCCGCTGCCGCAGCCACGTGATTTCTGTTCTCATCCTGAAGCAAAGTTCTTAACCCAAGGTACTATTTCTGGGTTAGTGGAGTCTGTAACCTGAAGCATCTGTAACCTGAAGCGCCTATAATCCGAGGTACCACTGTACTATAATTTAAACAACAACAACAACAACAGGAATCTCCCCATCCTCACATTTTACAACTACTATCCTAAATTCAGGCTCAGGTGCAATTTAACAAAACTAAGGAGTTCATCCGATCTTCTCTGAGCCAGTGTGGTGTAGTGGTTAAGAGCGGTAGTCTCGTAATCTGGTGAACCGGGTTCGCGTCTCTGCTCCTCCACATGCAGCTGCTGGGTGACCTTGGGCTCGTCACACTTCTTTGAAGTCTCTCAGCCCCATTCACCTCACAGAGTGCTTGTTGTGGGGGAGAAGAAGAAGAAGAAGAAGAAGAAGAGTTTGGATTTGATATCCCGCCTTTCACTCCCTTTAAGGAGTCTCAAAGCGGCTAACATTCTCCTTTCCCTTCCTCCCCCACAACAAACAAAATCCACAACAAAAGGATATTGTTAGCCGCTTTGAGACTCCTTAGGGTAGTGATAAAGTGGGATATCAAATCCAAACTTCTCTTCTTCTTTGAACCTCTTACCCTCTTATCATCTACTAGTTTTTTTTTCTAATATATTTTTATTAAAGATTTATTGAGCACTAACCAACAAGTTACTGTCATCCAGAATTCATTTCCATTGAATTCTGCTCTCAATAAACTTCTCCCTGATATCTGTGGTGGTTAGTCTGTGATGAAGCCATTAAACTGAATTTTGGAATGTCAGTCATAACGACTTGCTAAAATCTATTTCAGCTGCCAGCTGGCAGACACATTTGCTTTCCTGTAAACATGCAAAGAGGCGCAAACCCTTATTTTCTCATTCTTTGTGCAACCACCTGTCTCCAAATATGGTCAGCAGGACCAAAGTTACATCTACTCCTTCATTTTATCTTCAGTTAGCTTTAGATGTGCCAAATTGATTTGGGGAGGGGGGTGACCTACAGCTGAAGACATTGATAATTTGGCAGACTCTACATTTAGGTATCTAGGAGAATACAAAGCCGGTTTGATTACTGTAAGCAAAGCCCCATGATTTCCGCATTTTTTGTGCTTAAGGTGATGTTTGTTTGTTTTTCTCTCTCTTTACATAAATGTTTTGTTAAGCTAGATGTATTCTGCCTTAGGAATTCAAGAGATTGCACTCTCTTTCCTGTGCCGTTTCAGTGCAACTTATTTTAAAGAGGGGATTCATGCTCACTTAAGCAAGTATTGCTTCTTCCAGACTGTGGAACCCAAGAATCTTGGTTATGCCAGAAATAGTTGTAGATTTATTTATTCATCTGAACAGAAATGAATCCTGCAACTGGTACACCGTGTTGCAGCTGAATCCTAATGAGTAGAAAGAATCTGCTAGCTTTGAGGAAGGTCATCTGAGGACACTGTTTTCCGCGGAGACATTAAAAAATAATAATATAATGAAGACTAATGCATTTTTCTTGTGTAGAATGAGAAACACAGATGTTGGATTTTATTTAGAAAAGGAATTGTCTGGCCTAAGCAGACATGTATTTAGAAGATAAACAACAAACTGCCTATCATTATTATCGTGCAGTGAGAGGCTGCTAGAGACTTTGAGGTCCAGGCCACCTTTTCTGTAATATTGGAGGTGGGATTTTGGACTCATGTGCATCACAATACTTTTTCCCAAAAAGAACAGAAGAGCCTGTTGGATCAGGCCCATGACCCATCTAGTTCTGTTCTCACAGTGGTCAACCAGACGCCTGTGGAAAACCCACAAGCAGGATCCGAGCACAAAAGCATTCTCCACTCCTGCCATTTCCAGCAACTAGTATCCAGAAGGATATTGCTTCCAAACATAGGGACGCGGGTGGCACTGTGGTCTAAACCACTGAGCCTCTTGGGCTTGCTGATCAGAAGGTCAGCAGTTTGAATCCCTGCAATGGAGTGAGCTCCCATTGCTCTGTCCCAGCTCCTGCCAACCTAGCATTTCGAAAGCACACCAGTGCAAGTAGATAAACAGGTACAGCTGTGACGGGAATGCAAACGGTGTTTCTGTGCGCTCTGGTTTCCATCACGGTGTCCTGTTGCACCAGAAGCAGTTTAGTCATGCTGGCCACATGACCCAGAAAGCTGTCTGTGGACAAACACCAGCTCCCTCAGCCTGAAAGAGAGATGAGCCCTGCACCCCATAGTTGTCTTTGACTGGACTTAACCGTCCAGGGGTCCTTTACCTTATCTGCTTCCAAACATGGAGAAAGAGCACAGTCTTCGTGCCTAGTAGCCACCGATAGCCTTATCCTCCATGAATTTATGTGAACCTCTACTAAAGCTGTCCAAATTGGTGGCTATCACTGCCTCTTTTGGCAGCAAGTTCCTTAGTTTGACTATGTGCTGAGTGAAGGACTTTCTTTTTTCTGCCCTGAATCTTCTAACGTTCAGCTTCATGAGGTGTCCACGAATTCTAGTGTTATGAGAGAGGGAGGAGAACTTTTCTCTATCCACTTTCTCTATGCATTTCCTCCATGCCATACATAATTTTATAAATTTCCATCATGCCACCCCTTACTTGAGTTTTCTCTAAACCCAAAAGTCACATGTGCTGCAACCATTCCTCACAGGGGAGTCACTCCATCCTCTTGATCATTTTGGTTGCATTCCCAACTACACAATATCTTCTTCTTCTTCTTCTTCTTCTTCTTCTTCTTCTTCTTCTTCTTCTTCTTCTTCTTCTTCTTCTGAGGTGAGATAAGCAGGACTATACACAGTATTCCAGATTCAGTCACACCATAGATGTGGATGCTGGCATTGTGATACTGGCAGTTTTATTTTCAATTCCTTTCCTAATGATCCCTAGCATGGAATTTGTCTTTTTCACAGTTGCAGCTCAGTGAGCGCAGTCACTGAGGGCTAAATTATGTGGTTCGCACATGAAACCTTCCCCTATCTCCCCCTCCCTCTGCAGTATGTAGCAAAGCAGCTTGGGGAGGCCATTTTTTTAGCAGAAAAGCAGCAGAAGGATAGGATTGTCATATTTCCAGAAGTAAAATTCCAGACAAAAAGTTATTGAGCTTTTTTTTGGGTGATCACACACTCACCCCAGAGCCCGTGACAGAGGCAAAGACAGATCCTGGGCCTGAGCCTAAGCCTATGCACATGCACATGCACGCACACGTACACACAAATTTAACCCCACTCAAAACCCAGACATTTTCTTAAAATTGTAAAAATCCCCCCAGATGGGGATGTAGGCCCCCCAGAAGAGGACATGTCTGGATTTCCCAGACATATGGCAACCCTACAGGAGGGGAAATGGTAAACAACACTAACTCCCCATCTCCTCCCTCCCCCAACCCATGCCACCAGGTTGACCCCCTTTGACAGCCCCAAATTACTCCTGGTGGATCTGATCTGATCCAGGCTAATCCACAACAAACTGCAGTCAAATTCTGGCTCCACCTGAATCATCTCAATTCTATTCAGGATCTGGAAGCTACACAGCTCTAATAAATATAATGCTCATTACTTAGAGCAGAGGCTTTCAACCAGTTCAGTTATGTTGCCCCTTGCCTGGAAGCCTCTCACCTTTTTTCAAACACCCTCCCTTGTGGAGTGTTTCCACTTCCTCCTCTCCCCTCTCCTTGGGAGTCTTCTGGGTAGCTGCTGCTGCTGTCCCTGGTCTCTGAGCTGCCCCCACACCACCCCAAAGAGAGGTGCCTCCCAGAGGCACCATTCACCTGGGGAGCTTGCAACCAACAGCAGTGCAAGCCTTTGGGAGGCAGAGACATGAGAGGGCATCAGAGGAAAGAGGGAAGGAAAGGGGGACAGAGGCCATTGTTGCCCACGGCACCCCTGACCATCATTCAAGGCTCCCCAGGGTACCACAGCACACTGGTTAAAAACCACTGACTTAAAATATCCCATCAGCCACAACATGGACTTTTGGATACCTGGAGCTACAATTTCATTTGGTGCAGTTACAATATTGTAAAGGCAATAATGAATGAAATTTCATCAAGTTTTTTTTTTTGGGGGGGGGGATACTGCTGATCGATGAATGAAATGTTCCTTGAATTGTCTTGCAAGATGGGCATTTATTTTTAATAGACAGGCAGTGCTTGACTTTGAATGGCAATTGTGGAATTGGTTATTATGAGATGGGGAATGGCTTTATCAAATTGTTTGTGTGTTCAGTTGTTTTCAATGTGGAAATTACAAGGCAAAATGTATTGTGCCTATTTTTTCCTCAGTAAGCATATATTTACCATAATTCTTTGCAAATGTGGAAACAGCAGCTTCATCTTGCCTTCCACAGATATGAGGGAAATATGTAGGATCTCAAGCACATTTGTGCCTGCAGATGAGCAGGACCCTAAGCCCACAGTCCCAAGAAGAATCTTACAGAGAAGTGGGCTGAATGGACAACCTCTGCCCCACTAGTCCATGGGGATGGCAAAGACATCCTTTCTCAAGAACAACGCATGGATCTGACAGTTCCATAGCATATGAAGTGTCACTGTGCCCTCAGTGGTGGAGCAAGCTGATCGGATGCTTGGGGTGGGGCCAGCTGCCCATGGGGTGGGGCAAGCCAGGGCAGGATGCTCTGCAGGGCCTCCGAGGAATCTGCCTGCCTCCTCCCACTCGGCCACCCTATAGCTGAGGGGGAGGCAGCAGGCAAACTGTTTGGGGCAGCATGGAGTGCGGAGATGCGTGGCTCAGGCACACTGCAGGCCCCACAATGAGTGCTACCTGGCATTTTGTCAACCCCCCCAGTGGTGACACTAGGGGTGGACTGGCCCCACTGCCCCCCCTTCCTCTGCCCCTGTGTGCCCTTAATCTGCTCAGAAAGTTTGGAGAACTCCAGACGGATTTAAGGGGAGCACAGGTGGAAGAGAGAGAGAAGAATATTTCACTTCTATTCTGAACCAGTGATTTGTGTGGAAAGATCTGAGCCCTGTGGCTGCCACGTGGGAACAGCAGAGCCAATCTGGACCTTCCACTAGTGTGTTCTTACAGCCCCAGTCTTACCAGCTTTCTGTTCACCCTACCCCTTCCAGGTAAGCTGCAGCAATGAAGGCAATGGACAGAAGGCTCCATCTCACCATACCACCTGCTCTGGGTATACCCTTCAAAGCATTGTGATAAGCTCATGGGTACCTTGCATCAGTGAGCTTTTGCTCATGGGAGAACCCACCAGCATTAAGAGCAACAGATCTCCACAAAATATATATGACCATTTAGCATCCCAAGATCCCCCTCTGAGAGAGCCAGCCTTTCAGGTTAAATGGTAAGTCGGTTTTTGGCTTTTAAATTTTAAACAAGCACTTCTATTTGGGAGGTATCATGGCAACGGCCACCATCAAAAATGCATGCCAAGAGGGGAAGGGTGGAAAACACACAGAATCTCATAGCAGGCTTTGGAAGGGATGCACAGAAGTAAAGCAAGGTTTTAGATTCCATAACCACATCATCATACTTTAGCTAGCCTGTTATCTCCAAAAGCAACAGAACATCCAGTGAAGGCACTTCTGTGAATAAAATATTAAAACATATAATCAACTCAACTTTCAATGAAAGGTGGGGTGGTTCAACTATCCGTGCCTTTGTGGTGACCTGTGGTTAATAAAAATGAGCAAACTGACTAGGATTGCCAGCAAACATTCACTTAAAGCAATTGGGGGGGAGGGGAACCAAGGTCCTAAAATGAGGGAATATCCCACCTGAAGCCCTTGAGAGCCACTGCCAGACCAGAGCTTTCTAAACTGTGTGTTGTGAGCCATTAGTGTGCCACAGCTACCTCACATGGCGGCCCAATGCTGTGAGCCAGCCACAGCACAGAAGGGGGGCAGTGAGTGAATGTGTTGTCCCCACAGTGTGCCCCGCACACCCCTGGCACACACCCATATCACTGGCATGCCTACCCCGGGCAGCAATCATGGACCCAACACCCCTGTTTGAATGTATGAGTCTGGGGTCTCCAAGGACCTTGAGCTTGTTCAGGTCTCATATTCATAAGGCCACGTCTCTCCTAGAGCATAAAAAGAAAGTTGCCATGGAAGAGAGATTGAAGTTGAAGGAAGTATGGAATGTTGGAGGTTTTGCTGATTTCAGTGATGCTGCTTTTTCCTGGGAAACAAGATTCTTGTGGTTTCTTATTAACCAGGTTGTGACAGCTTTCTCATTCCTATAAAAGGCTCTTAGCTCCATATGTAAGCAGAATGTCATATTGATCAGTTCAGAAGAGATTCTGGCTGATGGCAGTCTTCTCCAATGAAATTGCTTTGTCCGAAAAAGCAGAGTCCTGGGGCTTGGTGAGGGGGAAATGCAGCTATCGTCAACAATCATAGTGGGTGATATTCTGGAGAAATTCTGCAAAGAGATCCATGGACAATGAGAAAAATTAAAGTCTCAGGAAATTTTATTTATTCCAGTTGTGTTAAAATTTCTGCTCAGCTTTGTGTTTGCTAAAAAACAGAGTGAAGGAGATGGTTAGAAAAGTGGATAAACACCTTATTGAGCCTTCCCGTAAATTCTTCAGTCATTCAACAACAAAAGAGCAAAAGACCCATACACATTGCAGTGGAAGTATCCAAGCTTTGTAAAACTACAGGCATTTTCAAATGCCTTTGTGTTTCTAGACAGATGTCAGATTGTCCATGCTGCTGCTTTCATCTCCTTTACAAATTGCTCATCCTCATGATTTTGCTTGTCATCCTTCTGAGATGTTTCTGTTTTTGGCATTCTGTTGAGGGATCTTTGCCCCCAAAGTGTCTCTGCTTTGTTTGCAATGGTGATTCTACCTCCTTTCGACTCCACTGTGTTTTTCCAGAAGGTAATGCAAAGGGAGGGAGGTGCTGCTGGGAAGATCCTTGTTCACAGGCTTCCTTGTCTGACATGCTTTCTGAGAAAGAAATGGATAAATTAATAACTGCTATTGAAGCTGCAACAAAGGTCTATGGTTTTGAATTTCTTCTCTGGACCTACTATAGACCACAAGATTGACCTGCGTCAGAAGTGTGAAACAGTGTGAATGTTCTTTGGCAATCACTCGTAGCCAAGTAAGATTGTCTTCCATAAACACATTTTTAACAATGAGTCCGTAAGTGACTGTGGAGGCCAATTATGGATCCACATGTCCTTCCACAGTGGGGACATTGGTTTCTGGGTAGGAGCTGATCACGGTGTGGATTTGCCAAGTATGCCTTCCTCCTAGCACATTTCTCCCTTGGGTCCTGAGTTCGAGTGTCTTCAAAGCCCATGACACCTTTGGTAAAGGCTGTTCTCCAACAGCGTGAAGTAAAGCTGCATCAACAGAAGTATCGTGTCCCAATCAAGAGAAGTCATTCTGCCTTGGTCAGATTCACTCTATTCTGCCTTGGTTAGACCACACTAGAATACTGTGTCCAGTTCTGGGCACCACAATTTAAGAAAGATATTAACAAGTTGGGTTGTGTACAGGGAAACCAAGGTGATCAAGGGTCTGGTAACCAAGTCTTATGAAGGAGTTCGGTATGTTTTGCCTGGAAAAGAGGAGACTGAGAGGAGATAGGATAGTCATATTCAACTATCTCCAGGGCTGTCACCTGGGAGATGGAGCAAGCTTGTTTTCTGCTGCTCCAGAAGTTAGGACCCAAACCAATGGCTACAAGTTACAAGAAAGGAGATTTTGACTAAACACCAGGAAGAACTTTCTGATGGCAAGGGTTGTTTGACAGTGGAATGGACTCCCTCGGAAGGTGGTGGACTCTCCTTCCTTGGAGGTGTTTAAGCAGATGTTGCCTAGTCATCTGTCATGGGTGCTTTAGTTGAGATTTCTGCATTGCAGGGGGTTGGACTAGAGGACCATTGGGGTCATCAATGATTGTATGCTTCTGTGACTGTCAGTAGCTCTCCAGGGTTTCAGCCAGGAGCCTCTCCCAGTGCTCCCTGGAGATGTTGGGGATTGAACCTGGTACCTTCTGCAGGAAAGGCAAATGCTGTACTACTGAACCACCACCTTTGCCTTTTGTTTGGCTGCCTTCATTCTGCTCCCTGAGACTGGCACTCTTGTACAAACCTATAGACACCCGCTCAGTGGGAACGCTGGCTCTGGCGACATCAGCATCTATCTGCACGTGCAGTTGGGGGAGAGAGATGAATTAAAAAAACTCAGGAACAAAGAAACAGGTTTTATCCTTGGCAAGGATGAGCATGTGTGCATAAACGCCTGTTGCTTAATCAAATGTAGGAGGCTGGTTACTATGCCATATTTTATTAGAAGCCTTTGTTGCGTTTGATGAAATGATGGGTGGAGGTTTGTAAAAACACAATGCAGGAGGCAGAAGTGCTCAGAGGGAATCATTACCTCCCTGCAGACGGCTTATGCATCTTTTATGGCACCTATGCTTTAAATCTGTCCCGGGCGCCGGGTAGTTAATGGGGCTGCACAGCCTTTCTGACAGGTGCAACAGACTGTCAGGAAACAAACAAAAAAAGAGGGAGGGGTGGTTTTTTATTTTTTTATTTTATTACTCTTGTGCCATGTTAACTAGAGATGTGCCAGATCTCTTGGATATAATTGAACTGCTAAATATCTTGTCAAGCACCCAGCCTCTCTTTGCAGGCTTTTCCCAGACAGCGCGGGATGCCATATTTGCATTTACAGTCAGTCTGTCAAGCAACAGCGTTTGCCACTCCTAGGCAGTTATGTTTCCTGCTTCAGCTTGGCGAGCGCAGTGGGTCTGGTGGTGTAATACAAAGAGACACCTTCAAAATATGGCATGCAGCTGGAGGTTTTCCAGAAGGGCTGGAGCTTTCTGCACCAGGGAGCAAAAGGCATCATCTTAAAGAGGTGATTTAGACTGGTCATGTTCCTGAGCGCATATGAGTAGAAGATGGAGCCAGCACGGAGCCTGGCTTACAGCATCAACAGCACCAAAAGTTCTTGGGAGCTTTGCTCAGCTCTGATGACGTGATTTGGGAGGGTGGGAAGCTTGGCAAAGCTGTGCCTTTGATGACATTTTTGCTGCTGTCACCACACAGCCACCTTTTCAAAGGATCTGTGTGGCAGCACATAGAGTGGGAAGCGACCACCAGGGTAATCTAGTCCAACCCCCTGCAAGGCAGGAATCATTGGCCCAACTTAGGGTTTGATCCCACGACCCTGAAATTAAAGAGCCTCATGCTTTAGCGACTGAGCTATCCTGCATCTCCGGCTCAGAGCTACTCCCCACTCCTGCTAGGCAGTCCTGTTTTCTCCAGTGTTTCCAACCAGAATATGTAACAGTAATAATAAGAAACACAGCTTCCTGCTCCTGTCCTCACTTCCGTGGCTTGGCGTTCGCCACTGTCACTTTGCTCAGCATGCCTCAACCATCAGAGCCATTGGGTTTACTGGTGTGCTGCGCCAGGGCGCTGGCCTCTCAGGGGCGCCCCAGTGAGTGGGGGAGCTGCGCAGCTTTGCCGGCAGCCTCCCCTTTCCCTCCTGCATGCCCGCCAGCTGCGCCCCATCAACCATATGGCTGGTGGGCGTGCAGCTTGCCTGATCCCCACAGAGACTTGGGGAAAGGTCAACTCTGAGAAATGGGGGTTGGGCACCAGAGGGATCTTTGTACCATGGCGCCGGATATGCCTGCCAGCCATATAAAATGATATAAGTAGCCATCAGGGAGAGAACCTTTTCACTTGTGGCACCCCTCTTACGGAGCCTCATTCCGAGGAAGGATCACCTGGCACTGTCTTTTTCATTGCCAGATAAATTCAGACCTTCTGATTTTCATTTTTAAAAAATACTTTTATTGATTTTTTTTAAAAAAATGCATATGCTTCAATACATAATAATTATGACTTTTCCCAACTTCCCACCCCATTTTCCATGATGTTTTAATTTCTCCCCCTCTGCTGCACAATACCTTCTATTGCTTATACCAGCACGTTAATACTGTATTCTCTAGTTCCTTCTGTTCCTCATATTTCATGTACATATAATTTTTATTAAATTTTCTGATTTACATTTCAAAATATTCATTTAAGCAACCTTAAATCAATGACTTCCCTTCTCTTTCCGTGGTTCATTTTGCTTACCATACATCCCTGCGTATTTTACATTAACAAAACCATTCAGTAATCCATCAAAACTTATTTTCACTGTTGAAGTTATCTTAATGCTACCAACGTTTTAAAATTAACACAATTTTCACCCATATATTCAGTCAACATTTTCCAGTCTTCTTTCAATGTACAGTGGTACCTCGAGTTACATACTTAATTCATTCCGGAGGTCCGTTCTTAAGCTGAAACTGTTCTTAACCTGAAGCACCACTTTAGCTAAGGGGCCTCCTGCTGCCGCTGCGCCACCAGAGCACGATTTCTATTCTCATCCTGAAGCAAAGTTCTTAACCCAAGGTACTATTTCTGGGTTAGCGGAGTCTGTAACCTGAAGCGTATGTAACCTGAAGTGTATGTAACCCGAAGTACCACTGTATATTCTTCTTGTTCTCTTATTCTATATGTTAAATCTGTTAGTTGCACATATTCCATCAGTTTAAGCTGCCATTCTTCTTTAGTTGGGACCTCACTCATTTTCCATTTGGGGGATAACAAAACATGGGCCGCAGTAGTAACATACATAAATAGTGTTCTGGGTTTTTTGACACCTGGGAATTTCCCTCTGAATTATCCCCAACAAAAAGGATTCTGGTTTTTTGGGGGGAAGGTACTTTTAAACATCCCCCCCAATTCATTATATGTCATTTCCCAATACTCTTTTACCCTTTTACAAGTCCACCACATATGATAAAACATACCCTCAACCTCATTACATCTCCAGCACTTATCTGATTCGGACTTCTACATTTTAGCAAGTCTACTTGGAGTTAAGCACCATCTATAAATGATTTATAGCTGTTGCTCATATTTCCAATCCTGCTCACGAGTTCATCAAACTATGATATTTCCTTAAATAGTCTGAAAAGGGCTTCCATTCTTCCACAAAGCAATCATCGTCAGGCCTTCTAAACAACTTACAAACAACTCTCTCAATTTTAAATATGTGTTTTGTTTTATCTTTGGGAAGTTGTGTCCTCTGTGTTTGGCGTATTTCATTAAATGTGATTCATTTTGTTGTTTTGTTATTTATTTATGTTTGTTTTTAAACGTTATGTATTGTCAGGTGCCCAGGGGAACTTTGTGTTACGGTGCAGCATACAAATGCTGGAAATTAATGCATAAAACTAAAATTATGCCACTACAAACAGCAGTCAGGACGAGAGTGAGAAACAAGGCTTCCTGATCTAACGTTAGCATCTTCTGCTCAGAATGTATGAAATAAAAACCCCACCATTGACAAAGAGCGTCAACACTAATAGCAGGAAGTGGACAAACATGTCACTCTGTTAAATCCTGTCTCTGAAATTTAAAATCCATCAAAGAGGGTAGAAAACCTGAGTAGGTCATTTGGGCTCAGCCCTAGAGTCTATCAGGGACTGGGCAGAGGAGGAATGGTGGAGACCGCCTCCCCAGCCTGACCCTTCCAGAGAAGAAGAAGGCAGTTCAGAATTACAGCAGGGGTTTGAGGGAGGTCACAGCTCAGGGGAAGATGAGGGGGAAGTTGAAATAATGGGAGAGGAGGAGGAGGCAGAGCTGGAGCAGATGGCTGACACATTATCACTAGAAAGCATTCCAGACTCACCATCTCCCAGAACCTGGTGAGCTTTAAAAGTAGGGGAGCAAAAGGCTTGGAGACAGATGGTTCTAAGCGGCAACCATGAGGTGTGTGTGCTGTTGATGAATGAGGAAGTGGAAGAGAAGGAGGATGGAGATTTACTTGGGACAGCATCATAATTCCAAGAGGTTGCATTCCTAAGCCTCTCTCCATAAATATTGAATAAAAGCAGACAGTAAGGACTTTTCCTTGACTTCTCTGTTCCTGGCAACCTGCCGTGGGGGTTGGTTCCTCTGCCGCCTGACACAGTCTGTAATGCAATAGTGGTGTGGGTGGCGGGGCCAAATTTGGAGCCATCCTCTCAACACCAATGTCACTCCAGCTCACCTGGAAGGAGATAGGACAAAGAAGGGTGGTGGCAAGGTCAGGACTGCATGGCCACACCAGTAGGAAAAAGCAGCTTGACTTTGCTGCTGCACTCACCCAGCCCTGACCTGGCCTCCACCCTGTCTAAGCAAGCTGCAGCAGCACCAGTGTCAGGAGAGTGCCTTTTCCCCATCACATGGTGGCTGCTACTTCATGTAAGGCTACAATCTTACGGCTATTTGTAGGAGGAGGAGGGATAAGCACTGTTGAATCTGGGCTGCCTTCAGTCCTATGATTATTATAGGGGGAGAGGGATAACCATTGTTACCTGTGCTTCAGGTTTAGACTGCAGCCTTGTGCAAATTAATTGAAACAAACAATGTAGTTTAATGTACAAAGCTCACATATACGTACATTAGTAACGGATATGACCTCCACTATTTTTGAGCAGCATTTGAACACGGTTTGGCATAGAGTCTATAGATAACCCTTCCCCAACCTTATATCCCCAAGATGCTTTGGAGCACAACCACTATCACCCCTGACCAATGGCTGTACTTGTCAGGGCCAACAAGGCTTGTAGTCCAAAACCTCTGAACGGTTCCAGGTTGGGGAAAGTTGGTCCAGAAGTTTCTGTAATAAGTATCATTTATTTTGCATGTATAGGCAAACTTTCCACTAATCTTGATATGTCCAGTTAGTTGGGACCCTTGTTTCCCCTCTTTAACATAACTTATCCACATTTATTTGCTCTGCTTGATGTCTCCGGATTTATTTCCACACCATTCCTAAAAGCAAATTCTCAGACGTGGCACTAATTTATTTTTTGTTTTGTTTCACTCCCTCAAATATAGATGGAGACACTATCACGCTTATGAGCAAATCTATATGAACAGTGATTGGATGGGAAAGGAGGCAAAGCTATATTTCATATTTTTTAAAAGAAGAAGAATGGATGGATGATTTTGGGGTTGGAGATAAGTTCACCTGAAGGTCAGCCTCAAAACACAACATCTTCTGCCCCTGCTATTACAAGGAGCTTGGCAGATATTGAGAAATAACTTTTTAAGATACAGTACCTGACAAAATATAATTGAAATGAGGAAATGGAAATTTATTTTAGGATGATGAGAATACTCAATTACAACACACATTCCATTCAGCCAGCTCAACAAATTTATTTCCATCATCCATCTTTTTCTTCCACTAAAAAAATAAAGGGAAAGAAAAGACAAGAAAAATGAAACACTGTTTGGCGAGTTGCATATAATGAAAGCGCGTAGGAATTGACAAGCTGGGTTAAACCACCCTGTGCAGAAACTTTTTTATTCATGAATCCTACTTCTTGAGCACTGGCTGATGTGCTGGAGAGACAGGCAGCTCTTACAGTAAAGCAACTGGACTGCAATCTAATTTCGAAAGCGGGAGAGAATTGGTCCCATCATACACACCTATATAATTAAAGGTAGAAGTTATCATAGAAGAACTTCCAGCCCAACACAACATACAGTTTTGGAATGTTGGAGAAACGTGGGGCAGAATGCCTCACAAGAAACTATTACATAGATCACAGGTGGGGGAGATCTGTAGATCACTGGCAGAGCATCTGCTTTGCAATCAGAAGGTCACAATTTCAACCCTTGTAATCTCCAGGGAGGGCTGGGCATTCCCTCTGCCAGAAACCCCGAAGAGATGCTTCCAGGCACAGTAGACAATACTGAGCTAGATGGGACAATAGTTTACCTGGTATAAGGAAGCTTTCTATGTTCCTACGAACATGGAATCAATGGGAGTTATCGTTCAACAAAATCTGGAGGACTTTTAAGATGTGCTCTTCCAAGTAAGTTCCAAAGTTCCTCTCTTCCTCCAGTATATGAAAAGACCACACGTTTGGTAAGTGCTGTTTTTGTAGAAAAAGAGGTGCCAGAACTCACCATGAACACCTCCCTCCTGGGGGTGGAGCCCCAGTCCCCTCTTCACAGCAATGGAAGTGGCTACATGCTGTGAGTAGCTGCTCCCTTGCACCACTCATCAAGAGGCAAGACGAGGAAGCGATGGCCAGACGACATGCCTCCTGCAAGTGCCCTGAGGTCACCACCTGTGGCCTGAGAGCCTCAGGTTAGGAGATGCAATCCTTGCCTTGTCCTGGGCACTGGCAACCCACACTATGCTACTGATAGAGAATGGTGTGCATGAGTGTGTAGAAAATATCCTGTTGCACATTGTTCTGCCTTCTGCCCACTGCTGACATGTGGTCCCCAGAAAGCTCTTTAGATGAGTATGTGCCCCCCCCAAGCTGAAAATAGTTCCTGATTGCTGGTCTGCACCATTTGTTAGCCTGGCAGATTTCCTTATGTGGATGTTTCCGAACACTAAACACAACCCAGCTGTAGGATGCTCATGTCCTTTGATCTGATCTTGGCCTGTATTTGGGGAGATGTCCCACTGCTGTGGCCAACTTCAAATAATTTGGTGCTTCCCAACCTTTGGCCAGGACAAGATGGGATAGGCTGGCCCTTGGCCGATCCCTTTATCTGCAGCATTTTCTTCTAGACAGAGAGACTTTCAAACAAATGAACCAAAGGCCTAGGGTACAAATAATTCTCTTCTGCTAGGCAGGAACATAAGTGGTTTTGTATTTGGGCTGGGAGTTTTCATGAATATGGATTTTACTGAAGATCTAGCAAAGGCGCCCTTTGATCAAGCGGCTTGTTCATGAATAAAAGCCTAGGTAAGGAAAGGGACTTGGGGGTATACTCTCATCTGCTTGCCTGGCTTGCTAAGCAGAAGCCGAACCTAAATTCTTTGGAGCACCTCACTGCAATAAAGCAAGTAGGGCTCTGTTTTTGTTTTTTAGTTTTTTAGAACATGTTGAACTGCTGCAGAATATCAATGATCCCTGTGTGTCACAGTGCAAAGGCAGATGGCTTTGATTTAAGCGCAGGCAGGTATGCTCTTTTATTGCCTTGTAGTATACAGAGGCAGCGGAAGGGAGGAATTCAGCCCTCTTTGTGACATCAGTGTCACGGTCCATATGTTCTTTAATGTCAAGACCCTAAGACACCCCAAATGACTTATGTGTCCATTATTAAGCTGAGGTACACAATCTGGGAAATATATCTGCCAGAGCATTTGAAAAATTGCTTCCAGTTAGCACAGACATAGTATTGTGACCTATCTTTGGGCACTTCAAACAGTGGCCTTGAGGAAGAAGCTACACATAGAAATAAGGATCAGGAGGATCCTATTTGATAAGCCCATAGTCCACAAATCTGAATGACTCCCATATAGTCCTATGTTTCAGATTACTTGAGCAGGGACACCAAATCTTTTTGATCACTGAACAACCAGTACAAGATCTTTCACTTCTCTATAAAGCCTTCAGAGAAGTCTCACAACACAGGAGTGCAATGTTCCTTCCAGCAAGGTATGTGCCATGGAAAACATCGTCAGAGCTAAGATCATGACTTAATCTGCTCTTGATTTTGTGACAGGAGATTGATTGGCTGTAACCTTTGCTGGAGCAACATCTGCTGCCCCTAGGAACTTTCCAAAGTCCTGATTTCAGTTTTCTGTTTGGAGTCTTCCTGCTCTTAGCAGTTCTCTGCTACTGGATGCCTGTGTCCTGTGACCTGCTGCTAGTTATTCTGTTGCAGGTCACTTTCCCTGAGACCTAGCCCAGAACCCCCTTTTGCCTAAAAGGGGCAAAAAATATATGTGGTTAGAGACACCATCAGTCTACTCCGTTTAAGGCATCCGTTGAGGTTGAAATTGCTTTGTTAATCACTTGCTACCCAAAAGTCTGCAAGCGACTTACAACACATAACAAGTGAATTACAGCACACTTAAAATCACTTGTCCATCATGATTGCTTGTTGTTCAAGAGCTGGTCCAGGCAGAAAAGCAACCAGTGAGATAATCTTTTGCTCGTTCAGTGATCAATGTCAGCTTTATAGCATCAGCTGCTTGTAAAAGATGGTTCTGCCTTCCAGGCAGTCCCGTAGCCGTAATAATTTGATTTTGAGCTGGAGGGAGGTGAACAGGAAGGATAAGTTGGGGCACTTCTTCCTTGATCTGCTTTGTTGACTCTTCAGAAGAGGCAGACAGGTGGGAATGTGGGTTAACTAAAGGAAAACAAGTTTAAAAATAGATGCCATTTGTTTGTATTCTCTGTTGTTGTGTTTCTGTCTGAGCTGGCTCGATGTACAGCAAGTTGGTCTTTCTGAAGAATCAAACAGCAACTGCTCTGGCAAAGAATGAGCTGCCAGGTTTTAAAATTTGGAAGAGATTTTCTATTTACACCATACTGTCTTGTTTACAACTTAACGGGGAGATCTGCAGTGTTTTTTTCGACATTTAGTTGGATATTTTATTCAGTTTCAGTTTCCTGATGCACTCTTACGCCATTGTTCTCACCAAGGTGAGGAAGGTAGATTGTAAGAACACAGAATATACAGAATAAGCTAAACTATCTATCACTGAGAGCTTCATATTCCTAAGTTTATTGCAAAATACCGGAGTCGTTGATACCCAGGAGCAATGAGATATCAGCTACCTTCGTGGTAGCTCAGTGGTAGAACTTTACATGGATAATACTATGAATTCAATCCCTTGTGTCTACAGGTAGAGCTGGGGAATGTTGTCCTCCCTGACACCCTGGAGAGCTATTTTCAGTCAGCAAAGAAGCTGGATATGGGGATTGTCACTTTCCAGATGAGGTTGTATTACAACTCCCATCCCCCTCCATTGCCATGCTGGTTGGGGATAATGCACATTGCAGTCCAATGACATTTGGAGGGCCACAGAATCCCAATCCCTTCAAACATGAGCTAAATGGATCAATGTTCTGAGTAGGTGGCCGTTGCCTAGAGTAGTCCTTGACTGATTGGATTGGCTATACTTATATCCTGCTTTTATATTTAAAGTATCTAAAGCAGCTTAAAAAGTGGCCTACCTAATTAAGATAATAAAAAGCTTGCAGAGGGGGAAAACCTAAGAGGACAGCAGAGACAGTTAAAAAAGAAAAACCCAACCAATTAAAACTCAGATGGATTCAAATCAAATTGGTTAAAAAGCTGCAATGGAACAAATCCCTCCCCTTTCCTAAAAACCATTGTGAATAGCCATGCCACATCTGGGCAGATATAAAGTCTTCCATCTACATAAACTGCCTTTTCTGTGTGCTTACGTAATATTTCAGGCGGTCACCTGTCACCTTCCAGGTGTTCTTGGACTACAACTTCCATTAGCCACAGTGAGCATGGGCAATGGTCAGGGCTGATGGTCACTGTAGTCCAGCAGCATCTGCAGGGCCACAGCTTCCCCATCCCTGATGTAAAGCACCAGCAATTCTATGTATGTTATGTAAAAGCATGTATACCTCACCCACTTTCCTCCCTCTAGTAGAGTTACAGTCTCAGCATGGTTTAACCATCAATCCCTCTTCACAGAGAACTCTGGGAACTGTAGCTCTGTGAGAGGACATGGGGCCTCCTAACAACTCCCAGCATGTTTAACAAACTACAGCTCCTTGAATTCTTTGGTGTAAGCCATGACTGTTTAAAGAGGCATCACAGCGCTTCAAATGGATGGTAAATGTGCAGAAAATCCTTACCATCGGCGTTTCCTTTCACCTCTTGCATTTCATTGCGTACCAAAAGGGCTATATCCGGAGGGGCATATCAGTCTGTTGCAAACTTCATACACTTTTGCGAGACATGCCTCCTTTCCAAGCTGTCATCCTTTTGGGGGGAACAGAAAACAGATTTACACAGGAAGGTGTGAGCTAATTTATAGGAATCACAGCAGATTGAATGGACATGACATGACATATATAGAATGAACCAGTGCTCTCTGCCTGAAGGCATTCTCTGAAACGCAAAGGCTGGCGCAGGCAGGACAAATAAGGACATTGTGTTATTCCCTCCTTCCCCCCACCTGCACCCCTCACAACATTTATTGCATGATAGAGCTGGCATCTGCAATGTGCATCTTTGGAGGGTTTCATTAAAGCCCTTACATCTAAACAAATGCGAGCTGATAGAGCCTTATCAGAAGCCAATATGCAATAAGGGTGGGTGGGAGGATGAGATTGAAAAGGACAAGGGGCCAGCAATCTTGTTGCATCTATTCCTCAGGGGGGTGGGGAGTTGGCTTTGATCTACTCTGCTTCAGTGGTTGCACTTAATAGAAATTTTCTATTGATGCTTGAGCCTGCCTTTCATTGTGTCTGGTCAAACATCATGATGTCAAAAGCAAAGACAGTTGATTCAGCGCGGTGCAGAGGGAAAACATTGCAGTTTCTTCAATCTGTATGTGATACTTTATATTACAGGCCTGCAGACAACTTGTGATGAGGGATAGGGGACAAATCTGATTCGGCTCATATTTGAAGGAGAATCTATGTAATTTGCGTTTTTCGAAACAATACGGAAAACTGAAACACAGCCAGCCAACAAAATTCACACTTCTGTGAAACTTCCAACGAAGTTCTCTAAGCAAGTAATTTGTGCAAGAATGCATATTCTAAAATAGGCATAAAAATCATGAAAAAAACTTACAAAAAACCCCTTTGATTCGGCAAAATTGCTAATTGAAAAAAATGTGTATATTAGGGGAAATTGTGCATTAGAATGTATATGTGAGGAGAATGTAACACTGAAATGGACTTCCGGGTTAGCGCCAACGGCTAATGGCAGATTCCCTCCAAGCTCCGGAGGGAATCGGCTCCACAGGATCAGGGTCGTACCGCTGCGGCGACGCGGAGACCCTTAAAAATCACAGGCGGAGCAGCCTGTGAACCTGGTGACTCGGCGGGCACCATTTGCGCCCCCCCGACCTGCGAAGGAGCCTTTTTAAAGGCTCCGGAACGGGGGACGGGGTGAGCGGCGCGGTGCTGTGAGTCGTCTGCTTCTCCTGTGGAGTGAAGCCGCGCTGCCATGGCCGGAGATCGCTGACTTCTTCTTGTGATTTGGACTTCAAAATAACAACCCGTGAGTAGTACGGAAATTGGATTTTTAAAGAAATTTTTTTGATGAATTAGGTACGATCGGGGGAGGTGTAAACAGGAAGTCAGCCTCCTCCTCCTGTAAATAATCTAAAGCAAGGACCTGCTAACTAAGGTCGAGAGAATTTTTTCTTTTATCATTTGGCAAAAGACATTAATTTCACGATTTGGCACTAGAAGAAATCTTACTGGAGGATAAGAGCTAATTTTGGGAGTTGAAGTTCCACCCCCCCCGGACCTGGGAGTGATCCGCGAGAGAGCCTGTTGAAGGTATTGGAAGAGTTTGACAGCTGTCAAATTAGCTGTCAGACGGAAAAAGAGAACTTTGTTTCTGTTGCTTCTGCTGGCTATACTTGTTACAATTTGAATATATTTTGTTGAAAACAAGGAAGAACAGATACAAACTAATTTGATTTTTGGATTTGAACTGGAAAGAACACTAAGTAACCAAAATCCCTCTAGAGGGGGTTTTGGGACATTACAAGAATGGCTGAAGGAGGGGAAATTCAAGCTGAACTGGACAGACTCTTTGCTCTCTTGGGAAAGTTACAAGGCCAAATTGATGTTTTGGCTACAAATGTTACAACTCTGGACTTAACAGTAAACAAATTCATTGAATCTGACAAGGAACCGACTCAGGAAGCTCATGCAGCTGAACAAGAAGAGAAACTTGAGAGCTTTGAGAGTGGGAAGAAAGAGATATATGGTGTTCCTGAGAAAAAGGAAGGAGGAGCTGTAATTTTACAGATGGTAAAGGAGAGCCAGAGGCCTGGCATGATGGCTGCAAAGGAAAATAAGAACTCGATGGTGAAAATTTGGTTTGAATTGGAGACTGAAGAATGGAGAGATCTTCTTGTCTGGAGATCTGAAGACCTAAGGATTACAAATCTGATTAAGGTGGAAGTTGGAGCTTTCGGGACATTTGGACTTAAAAAGAGTAAGAAACAAGACTTAGGCTCCACTTTTGAGTATGGAGGTCTGGTTGGAAGAAATATGGACTTTATTGGACTAGAGCTTCTCCGAGATTTGGTGTTTAATACTAAGGACTATCCAAAAAGCCGGCAGAGAGGAATTGAGAGAGAATTAAGAGCCTCGGACGTGAGATCCCCAGGCTGAGAGTAGATTGACTGATGGACGATTATTGGGGATTGGAACCGGGAAGGGGGGGTGTGGAATTTGGGAATCCAAAGGGTGCATAATTATAATTTGTTTTGCTTTTATTTTGTTTTGTTATTTGTATGAGAATTGAGGAAATCGTGGAAGGGAATTAAGGTCGACTTTAGAAAAAGGCTTTAAGAATAAGAACAGATGTATAATTATTGATGTTTATAAGTTATAAGTTATAAGTTTATAAGTTAAAAGTTTAAAAGTTAAAATTGGTTTTTCTAAAATGAATGAAATATAAAAAGGTTAAAAATTGGGGACAAGAACTTGTTGAACCAACAATTTGAACTGGAATACAAGAGGGAGAGGTGTGGGGAAGTCAGGAAAATATGTTATTGAAAATAAGGACTTTGAATTTTATGTGTTTTTAAATTTTGTTTTGTTTCGTTTTCTTTTTTGTGTTTTTTATTTTTTGAGAATGGAAAAATCTTAATAAATATCATTTTAAAAAAAAGAGAATGTAACACTGAAATGTTGATAAATTTACAAGATTTTTTTAAAGGAAGTGGCAAGCTAAGAATAATAAAAAATGTTCCCAGTCTTGTAGTAGAGGTGTGTTTGCCCAAAGCAAACACCAAAGCAGGGATGTTGGAGGGGTGGGTCATGTGGGGCCCAAAGACCAACCAGGAAGGGGATGGAGGGTAGATTATAAACATGCTCCTCCCACAAACTCTTCCTCCTTGTGTTTCTTTTGCACCTTCCCTATCTATATGCAATGGGGTTTGGTTTGTCATCTGTTGAAGGGGCTGAGTAGGAATTTTTGGGGGGAGATTTCATGATTGGGCCCCTCCCCTTTATTGCCTATTCCACAGCGCTGGGAAGAATTTGTTTGGCATTTGGGAGTAGCATTGTGGATTGCCGTTTGGGGCAATGAGCCTGCACAGGTTAGGAAATGGGTGAGAAGACATTACATATGCTAAGGCATAATAGGATTAAATGAACCTTTTAGGGATTTCTCAGTGCATTTTGCCTAGTGGACTTGATGTGCACATTTTGGGTGAGTGCTTGGCAGCAGCGCCTGGATGTGCATGTTGGGTTCATGTCCAAGGCTCATCTAGCAAGGAGGGACAACTTTTCTCTCAACCCTTTCCTGGGAAACCACAGCCTGTGACTGCATCATCGGTCTGGAGGGGATGTTTCTCTCTCAGAGTTACCAACATTCCTCCCCACCAGTGCTTTCTGAATTCAGTTAATTAACTGGTTTGCAGTTCTTCCAGTTAGTTATATTAATCAATATAACCATTTCCCTAAAGCAGGCATAGGCAAACTCCGGCCCTCCAGATGTTTGGGACTACAATTCCCATCATCCCTGACCACGGGTCCTGTTAGCTAGGCGTAATGGGAATTGTAGTCCCAAGCATCTGGAGGGCCCAAGTTTGCCTATGCCTACCCTAAAGCTTTGGTCTCATGAGTCTTCACTGTAGGCGCAGTGCCAAAAGGTTTTGGTGAAAATGTACACACATTTGAGAGGAGTGGGGTGGGACTACATGATCCTTGGGGCCCTTTCAACTCTATGATTCTATGATAACATTGTTTGCAAGCCTTTTCCTCATATGCAATGCATTCTTGGGTGCATTATACACACACCTGCCTCACCAACATATACATGTTTGCAAGCAATTTCCCCTGATACGTACCTTTTTGCGCAATCTGTGTTCTTTTGGTTGGAGAGCTGGATTGCAAAATATAAATTTTGTAAGACAGCAGCGTTTCAGTTTGGGAAGTGTAGACTGAGCAAGTTCTCATTAAAATGTGAACTGCAATTATTTTTTTCTCCATTCTCTCTCATTACTGACATATTCTGATGGACAGCATCAATCAATGTAGGAGCATCAATGCAGAGAAGGCTAGGGACAATGTTCTGGGGATGCCTTTTCTTTGTTTTCCAAGAGAGCAGGATGTGTGGTGTCAGAAGTCCAGCAAAGTCAAAGCAAGAGAGGCTGACAAGTATAAGGTATTTTCTTGAGTGCTTGGTGATATCTGACCTTGTGAAAGACCTGAACTCAGATATTTTATTGATGAGCACACAAAGTCTGCTTTGTGTCAGAAGATCTATCCTGTCTAAATTCCCAACAACCTGCAAGAGTTGATTGTTGGCAGGAAACTGGGGTGAAGCCAAGTGAGAAATTACAGTTTTGAGAAAATATTTCCAATCCTTACTTTATGCCAACCTTCTCTTCAAATATTTATGCGACCTATTCTTTTAGTATTGTGAAGGAGAATTTCTGAGCTGGACCAAAAGGGAATTATGTTTAAATAAATAAATAAATCCATTGCATTGCTCTCACTCACAGGCATTTTTGGCCGCATATGGAAACAAGGAGGCAAGACACAAAACTAGATGAACCAGGCCACATTTATCGATGTAACAAATGGAGCAGTTTCACAGTAGGGATCCATTGTGCAGGATAGTAACAGCTCATAGCAAAGTCTGGACAAGCCAGCAGTGCCAAGGTTGAAGGCAGCTTTTCGTCTACCCCTTTCCTTCAGTGAATGCTCATGAAAACAAAACAGGAACAGAAATTCCCCATGTTAACTTATTCGTCTCATGTCAAGAATGGATATAAATCCAGTGAGTCTAATGAATCCTTTAAGATCAGTGCAGCTTGAGCAAGAGAGCAGAAGAGTTTTCTCGATCAGACCAGTGCCCCATCTAGCCTAACATCCTGTTTCTCATGGTGGTCAACCAGATGCCTCTGGTCAGCAGCACTTTCAGCACTTGAGATTCCCAGCAAGTGGCATTCAGAGGCATACTGCCTTTGACAGTGCAGGCAGAATATATCCATCAGGGTTAATAATCATTGATAAGAAAGCCAGTGTGGTGTAGTGGTTAAGAGCAGTAGACTCCTAATCTGGTCAACCGGGTTCGCGTCTCCGCTCCTCCACATGCAGCTGCTGGGTGACCTTGGGCTAGTCACACTTCTCTGAAGTCTATCAACCCCACTCACCTCACAGAGTGTTTGTTGTGGGGGAGGAAGGGAAAGGAGAATGTTAGCTGCTTTGAGACTCCTTAGGGTAGTGATAAAGCAGGATATCAAATCCAAACTCCTCCTCCTCCTCCTCCTCCTCCTCCTTCTTCTTCTTCACCCTCTCCCCCATGAATTTGTCTAATCCTCTTTTGTAGCTATCCAGCTTGGTAGCCATCACTACTTCTTATAGTTACCATATCAGACCATTGCCAAGGACTTCAAGATAAAAAATTTGGATAGTAAACTCCTAAAGGATCAGGGACCCGCCTTGCTTCATAAACTGTACTACATGATGATGGTGTTATATTAGGAAGGGACAAGCAACAACCTCAGGATTTAACGTCAAGGAAGAGGCTGTAGCTCTGTGGTAGAATGGCATCTTAGCATACAGAAGGTTCCAGGTTTAATCCCAGTCAACTCCAGGTAGGGTTGGGAGGCTGAGGTCTGAGGCCCTGAAGAGCCACTGCCAATCAGATCGCACAATACTGAGCTAGGTGGGACCAACGGCCTGACTTTGTATAAGGCAGCTTCCTATATTTCTAGTGCTCATTTAGGTCTCAGGCTGCCCAACTAGACACAGTGTTAAATGGATATTCACATCGATGTAAATAGCAATTGCTTGGGGTGGTGGAGATTAATGGGATCAGAGCAGACATAGGGCTTAATCAAATCTATGTTTTATTACCCTTCTGGATCCAAGTTAAGCTGATGGTGTATATTATTGGCCTTCTGTGAGCTTAACAACTTTTTTTTTGCAGGGGGGGGGTACATCCTCCCAAAGGGCAGAGTTCTGTCTTGAAGAAAATCCATTGTCTGAAATGAGTATTTGCATTGGGAAAAATTGCATTGGCACCAGTGAAGACTTTTCCCTCAAAGCAAATACAGTGGACGCTCGGGTTGCGAACGTGATCCATGCGGGAAGCACGTTCGCAACCCGCAGCGTCGCGTCTGCGTATGCGTGGGTTGTAATTCGGCATTTCTGCGCATGTGCAAAGCGCGATTTAGTGCTTCTGCACATGTGCAGGTGCCAAAACCCGGAAGTAACCCATTCCGGTACTTCTGAGTTCGGCGCTTTGCGCAACCCGAAATTTCGCAACCCGAGGTCTGTAACCTGAGGTATGACTGTAGGTGCTTCAGAAAGGTGGTTTTCTTCACAACTTTTGCAGGGGTGAAGGGTTAGGTTATTCCTCCTTGCCTGCTCTGATCCTACTAATTATCAATCCCTACCTCCTCACTGGTGCTACTTGAAATTCAGACCTATCCATTAAATCCAGAGACCCATCATCACCTGCCATTCGGCCTTCAGTCCCCAGACAAAGAAGGTATGGCAATGTGCAGATTCAGTTTTCATGATTCTCCTGGATTGCCCAGACCTGGGGTGAATACTGGGATCCTAACCATGTTCCCATTTCTTACCAATTGAAGAATATCTTCTCAGCAAAGCAGTATCCCAATTAAAATAAAATATTTTTTTCACACAGCACATGAAACACAGCACTATGGAACACCAAGTTGGATGCCTCCAAAGAGAATCAGGGAAGTTCCTGAAGGATAAGACTACTAGCCATAATGGAGACAATGTTGTGTCTCCACGGTCAGAGGAAGTGTGCTTCCAAACAGCAGGTGCTGGAAACTGCAGGAGGGGAGAGTGCTGTGGTGTCCAGGCCCTTCTATTGTGCTTCCTCCAATAGGCATCTGATCGGCCACTGTGAGAACAGGATGCTGGACTAGATGGGCCACTGTCTTGATTCAGCAGGCTCTTCTTATGTTATATGATATTAAGAGAACACACTCTCTGTGTTTATATGTGGATGTGGTTCCCCATGAAACTGGTCTGGTTCTAGAAAAAGAAGGAACATTTTATCACATGTGGTGGGAATGTAAGAAAGTAAAGAACTTCTGGGAAATTATATATAATGAGATGAAAAAGATGTTGAAATATACATTCTTAAAAAAAAACCAGAAGCATTTTTACTTGGTATTATACACCAAGACATTAATAGACAAGATGGCAAACTGTTCTTATATGCAACAACAGTGGCAAGAGTATTGTTAGCCCACAAATGGAAGCAAGAAGAAATTCCGACAGAAGAAGAATGGCAGATGAAATGAATGGACTATGCAGAATTGGACAAAATGACAGCAAGGATTCGAAACCTGCGGGACCAGAGATTTACAGAAGATTGGAAGAAGTATGTGAATTATTTGAAGGGCAACTGTAATCAACAAATTTCACTAGTAGGACTATAAGAAGTTTTCTAAGGAGAAATATATAAAGTCTTACAAAGTAGAAAAAGATAGAGATATTGGTTATGTGTTTGAAATGTAATAGGGAAAATAAGAAATGGATACTAAGAGATTAGATTGGAAAATTTTCAGACAGGACTGATGGAAGTAAAAAAAATATGAATAAGATGTAAAAGTATGTTTAATTACTGTTGAAAACGATATGTTAAAAAACTAATAAAAATTTATATATATATAAAAAGAAATTGGTCTGGTTCTATATTATTGCCTTTGCAACGTAGACTTGGTGCCAGATGTCAGTATGCTTGGGCATTGCTGAAGGCCCTAAAGCTAAGAATTTAACATTACTTGTATACTCCCATTTTAACAATTCATCATAGATTGTATTGCTACAAATGACTGGGCACCTATTATTTGTTTTCCAAAACATGTGGCTTTCATCTTCCTCTTCTTCCTCCTCTTCCCCTTCCCCTTCCTCTACCTCCTCTTTTTCTTTTTTCTTTTTTCTTTTTTAAGGATGAAAAGCGGGGAAAGAAATCTGACAGAGGTAAAGGCACAGGAAGAGTACTTTTCAAGTCTTACCAAGTTCTATCTTTCAGTGAATTTTTATGGCCATGTTATAAACCTCTTGGAAATATGGGAAATGCTGACAAACTATTAAATGCAGCAGCACTACAAACACGGTTCCTGGAATTTATATTCCTCAGAATGCTTTATGGCCTCTCAAACAGAAAATGAAAGCTCTAGCAAAACTCAGCCCTTCAGGCTCAGACACACATTTTTTCAATCAGTTCTAAGGTGAACCTTATACCATCCCGACTGTATTTCTGAATGCTTAAAAAAAAATCAAAAAATTCCAAGAACCAAGTTTCCTCTCTGGTTTGTCTGTGAGGGTGAGGATTCTTGCCCTCCTCCTGCCTCACACTGGTCCCCTAAAGTGAGTTAGCTAATCTGTAGCCCTCCATATAACGTTGCACAACTCCCATACCACCACAATCACCTGTGTCTAAAACCACCCTTGACCCACACTGGGCAGTCAAGGTAAATAAATAAATTAAATGGCATAGCTAGCTAGCTAGCTAGCTAGATATAGATATATTGATAGATAGATAGAGTGATCGAGGCTAGGTCTAACCGCACAGATCTGTTCTCATGGTGTATATTTCAAATTATAGAAATGATTTTATAGTGAATATTCTGATTCTAGTTCCTTTGATTGTACTTCAGGGAAGGTTTGTGACTAAGAAGTAGCAAGTTGGAGAGGTGCTTGTATAATCATTGAAGTGCCCAGGGCAGCTTGACGTTGATCCTTAAGCTTTCTCCTTTCCAGGCATAGAGGGAAGATGCCAGGTAAGCGAGGCATGCTTAAAAGCATGATTTTGAAATCGATATAGAATTGGACAGGAAGCCAATAAGGATGATACATTCCCAAGACCTGTAAGAGCTTAAAAAAAATATTACTGGTTGAATGTGCTACCATATGAAGACACTACAGGGAAACAGAATTGTTGCCAAGGGGGAAATATCAATAGATAGTTCAAGGTGTCAGTGTCATTATAAAACTGGCGGAGGAAACAAAACCAAACTCTGAAAATTTCATGCACCTCAATGTCAGGAGACTGTGGGCTACTTTATACAATCAGCAAAATGTAAGAGTGCCTTGAGGGTGTCATGGTCTGCACCCATGGGTGACACTGCTCTCAACCATGGCGACTTCCTAACGCTCCGAATCATCTTCCTCTGAACTTCTTTACAACTTTCATATAACTTCCCATCCTCCCCTTATGAAGCATGTATAAATCAGCATCCTTTGTTAGATCTCTTCCTCTTTCACTGAAATATGTGTTTGGTTCATTGGAATAGAAGGGGTGTAAATTAAGGGTACATTACCAGTGCGATAACATCATCTAGTTAATTACTTATAGCTTGGTCCTTGAGAAAATTGCCTACTTTAGTGTTCTCATTATTTCAAGGAAAGACAATCTCCCCCTTGGTCCTTTTCAACCACACTAATAATTTGCTGTCTATAGCAAGGATGTCTTTTAAGATCAGACAGTCAGTAAATAAGCAGTGGTCACACACACTCTGTCAGCTGTAAAATTGGTCAGGCCCAGGGGTGGGATCAAACCATAGGATTTATGCATTGCTGACACTTTCACCACCACGTGTCTGGCAGGTTCTGAATGCAACTCAGGCAGTGTTAACAATGACAATCAATTTCTCAAACCATGACATCTCTGCTCAACAACAACAACAACAGCAACAGCAACAACAACAACAACAACAAGACCTGGCTTCATAATCCCTGATGCACACAAAGGGGCAGAAGGATGCGTGAAAATTCTGTAGGAGAATCTCCTGTTGTAACCCTTTTTTAAAAAACAAATTTTTATTCAATATTTTCTTGGTTTACAAAAGTGTGTGCATTGCCTCTTTTTTCAGATTGCAGAGTCTTTTCTACAGATCAGCTACATTTGATGTGAGACATTAGTGTTTTGTGGTGATTTTCCACAGAAGCCCTACGAGCACTTTCCATTCCATTCCTTCTATCTTTTTTTCCCCAATAGCTCGCCTTCTAAATTATTTTTTGCACAAACGTATTGCACTTGTATTGATGCTGCATCCTGAGTTTTGTAGTCATAAGGCTTCACAGATGACTGAATTTGTGCTATGGAAGGGTTAAAACCCCCCAACAGGAAAAAAAAGAAATATTCCACGAATTCTAGAGTGGCAAAAATACCCTGTAGCCACTACCCAGATAAACTGCAAGAGATTTGATCAGGAAATACTGTTTTCAGTATATCTGCTAGATGCTTAGCAACATCATTTGGGAGTTATGTTTAATTTAAGATCTGCGTTTCATTATATTTCACCTTCACTCCTTGGGGTAATGCACACAATACAGAAAAGTCAAGCATTTTATAGATCAACCTTGTACTCACAATTAATGGCTGCAAGTGCTGTGCTGCTACACCTGTGGGACATCTGCCACATCCTATGCCTGGAGTCCCAATGCAAGGTTCCTGTCTCAGTTCTGGACAGAGAAGTATTAGCACTGTCCAATAGTTTTCATGCATGCTCAAGAGGTTAACATTTTGCACAGTTCTATCTTGTGCTTCTCTGTTTTTTGTGCAAAGTTTTGCTTCCCCATAATATCTACTCACCAGAATTCTCCCCTGTATTCTCTAAGTGGGTATAACACAGGCGTTACAAAATAATAGCCCCAGGTTACACATGCTGTACCTGGTTTGACTGGGGGTTATATATTGGGTGAAGTGCTTGCTGTGATCAGAGATGGAGGAGAAATTCAGTTCTGTTTTGATTTCAATAATGTGATGCAGTTCCCCAACCCCTTCCCTCACAGAAAACGTAGTATATTAGGAGGAACTGCTTAGAAAAAATGTTAATATGTGGCAAAATTGCATGCAAAGGTGTATATGTTAGGAGGATGGGACACTAAAATATTTGTGAGGGGTTTTAAATTTAAAAAACACACCAGCAAACTGATATGAGAATGAGCCAGTATGGAGTAGTGGTAATGGTAATGAGAATAACCCGGGAAACAAGGATTCAAATCCCCACTTCGCCATGAAGTTCACAGGTTCTTGCAGATTAAGTGGACAAGACCAGTAGTGAACCCAATGATCAAGAAGGTGGTTTTTGCACATGCTTTAGAGGGAAGTGAGGGGCATATGGGGCTGGGAAGGTTGCCCATCTAGGAAAAGGAAAACTCAGATCCTAAAACTCTGCTGCCTCGCAGGACATCTATGGGTGAAGAAAAGGCTATGGAGTAAATCCTACACAAATCTGGAGTGGAATGCTTAAAATGATTGGATGGCGCCTTGTACACCTCCTTCTGGCAACTCCTGCAGCCAAGTTGGTGCCAAGCATATTGCTCTTATTTCCTTTGGGCCGCCTCAGTGAAGCAGAGAGGGGGGTCTTGTTGTCTGGACAGCCCAGGACCTTCATACACACTGCCCAGGCTTATGCCCCGAGCTGATCACTTCAGTTCTGCTAACACAGCTGTTTGACTTCACCCCCAGAGGTGCACTCCATTGTCTCTCAAAACAGATGGATGCTAACAACAGTAATTCGGTCATGTTGAACAAGTGGATCTTTTTGTGTAAGATGTTCCACAACTAGACAGTGTAAATTTGTTAGCTTATGAACAAGAAGATCCACCAGCAAATCCGTTAGGTTGGTTTCCTCCATTGAACCACGATCAGAAATAGACTTCTACTAGTGTAATGGTCCTTTCGCTTCTGGACTGACCATGTTGGATACAACCCTAAGTGTGAAAGAGGGCTATAACACGATGTGTAGCAGCTTTGTTCCCTTCTCCCCTGACCTTCCCACATCGAGAGGAAGGTCAGAATAAGAATTGTACAGAGAGGAATAGAAGAATATTCAGCTGAATGTGCTTACAATCTCCCTAAAAACCTACTGTACCAGCTCAATGAAGGAAATTCATGGATGGAGAGGTCTAGATTGGCCCCACTCCATGGATCGAATGTAAGAACATATGAACAACGTTTAGTTTTCAGTACAAATGATCAAAGAGACACTAAACTTTCCTCTGGCATGTCAAACACCTTTTCTAATTTAGATTCTTGATTTTGGGATCAATGAAGCCCTTTTCCATACTGTACAAACTGCAAAACATTTTAACCTATCCCACGAGTCTCTAAACCGAAAGAAATCAATAACTATATTTTTATGCGGCATGAATACCTTTCGGGTCTTGTTAAAGTAGGTTATTGGGGAGAAAAGATTTCTTTCCTATCCCCCTACCCCCTAGTAAAAGTCCAGATGTTGTGTGAGAGAGAAATATGGAGCATCCGAATGGGAATGTGACTTGAACGCTGAATACTGAAATGCAAATTTGGAAAATACACTTAGCTAGAGAAGAAGAAGAGTTTGGACTTGATATCTCCCCTTTTCACTCCCATTAAGGAGTCTCAAAGCGGCTAACAATCTCCTTTCCCTTCCTACCCAACAACAAACGCTCTGTGAGGTGAGTGAGGCTGAGAGACTTCAGAAAAGTGTGACTAGCCCAAGGTTACCCAGCAGCTGCATGTGGAGGAGCGGGGAATCGAACCCATTTCACCAGATTTCGAGTCCACCGCTCTTAACCACTACACCACACTGGCTCTCCAGCTACATTGGTTTACTTTGCTTCATGATAGCTTTTTTTATGTGCCTAAAAACTCCTCCCATTTGCCTCAGCTGCCTAAACTCATGTCATTTCCTCTACTGTTTTCATTCTTCTTCCTTCACTGCCCTCATTGTCCTCCCAGCCCTTGTCTTCATTTGCCCTATTTAACAGTGATTAATTGTGGCGACCTGCATAGGTTTATTTTGTAATTATTTGACTACACTGTGCCTGATGTGAGGAAACCATGAATGCTAGTGAAGAAAAACATATGGGTCACTACAGCCAATGGGATGAAACAGTGTTGTGGGCTGTGTGAAGATGGAGGAGGAGGAAGAGCTTAAAATATGCAGGAAACAAAGGCGCTGAAACCATGTGAATGGTTGCTTCTTAATCTTGGACTACAGCTCTCATCATCCTTGAGCACTTACCATGTTAGCTGGAGCTGATGGGAGTCAGAGCCCAACAGCACCTGAATAATAATAATAATAATAATAATAATAATAATAATAATAATTTTATTATTTGTACCCCACCCATCTGGCAGGGTTTCCCCAGCCACTCTGGGCGGCTCCCAACAGAACACTAAAAACAGAATAAAACTTCAAACATTAGAAACCTCCCTAAACAGGGTTGTCTTCAGATGTATTCTAAAAGTTGGGTAGTTTATTTCCTTGACATTTGATGGGAGGGTGTTCCACAGGGTGGGTGCCACTACCGAGAAGGCCCTCTGCCTGGTTCCCTGTAACCACTTCTCGCAGTGAGGGAACCACCAGAAGAGCACCATGTAGGTAGCGTCTGGAATAATCCCCGTTTTACTGAAAATGATCACAGCAGTTACATTTTTAAAAATTTTGCAACAAATTTTGCAACAAATCTAGGAATGGATGCATCATTGTGTTTCTATGCCATGTCACTTCCATGTGGACCATCATCAGATCTATCCCTAACAGGTCAACCTGAAGCCCTGCTCAGCTTCACACACCACCAGATTCTCCCATTGCACCAATACCTGCTGGTGGGTCTCTGGCTATGGAGGAAGTTGTCAGGAGCTCATCCTACACTCGAGTAGGACCCTGGCAGAGACACATGCCCGACTGGCATGTTCCCTCCCTCCTGGTCGATCGTTCAGGAGCTTCAAGAGCTTTCTTCAGCCCGAACATCACAGCGACCGATGCCAACAGACATCGGTACACTTAAGGATCCACAGAGTCTTCGCAGTTTGTGTAACAGACCTCAGCAACTCAGCATTTTTGCTAATCTACTTTATTTACATATAAACACACACGGAGCACTGCAACATGGCTCCCTCTCTCTCTAGAATCAGACAGCAAAGAGAAAAAGAACAAAGGACAATAGTCCCACTTCACGGAACACAGTAATACAAACATCCTGTCTCCGTCACTTCCCACTCTGTGAAGTCAAAACATATACTATCATGTGATAGACAACAATGCCATGACTGCAGTCATGGAGCAGAAGTGTCCAATGCCAAGTCTGTCTCCAAGCTTGCACTCCATTACCTAGGCCTCAGAGACTCACTGCTGGTGTGAACAGACGGCTCAGGCCCAGTCTGCTAGAAAGAACTCCCATATGCATGTCCAGTCCAAAGATGAATCTTGCTTGTTGTGCTAAACCATGTCCACCCCACTCCTGCATAACAGGAGTCTAGGGGTCACATCAACCATTGGATCAACATGTTAGCTTTCCTTGCTGTGCATTACACATTAACCCTTGCCTTGTTTATGAACCATAATGATTCAAACATTCCTCATCCCTGTTCTTTAGCGTCAAAACTACTGCATTTTGTATATGACAGAGAAGCAGAGAAGCATTAAAATCCTAGGTGGGTAATTTGACAACAGCAAGAACAGAAAGTGTGACACAGTGTAAAACAATTCAATTAGGAACAGAGTTGTGATGGCAGATAGGAACAGAGAGGAACGGTAAGCATTCTAGAAGTGATAGCAAACACTTCAGAGCAAGCAGATCAAATGGATTATAAACTTAAATAATGAAATCTCCTCCACCCAATCTGTGTGTCTCAGTGCTGTCCAGTTTCCAAGCCCTGGAGGAAAGCAATCAAGGAAAGATCAGGGTATATAAATCAATATAACATTGGATCAGAGAAAAAGAAGAGGACCTGTGTTAGCCTCAATCAGAGGTGACATGGGATATCACTTGGATGAAAGCAAGTGCATTTTTGCAGCCTCCAGATGATATCTCCCAAAACTGACAAACTAACACAAAAGGAAACCTCCTGAGAAAAGAAAAGTCATTGTTTTGAATGCAGACATTTTGCTTTTCTGTTTGTTTCTGGAGCAAAACTGAAAAAGCTGATTGGCAGAATATTTGCAAACGTGCTACGGATTTACATTTTCACACCTTCTGTTAAATAGGCTATGGGTTGGGCTATCTGATGGGAAGATGGTGTAGGGAGAGGCTTATTCTCACACTGTTATGGGTTACAGAACACCAGGATGGATGGCTGTCATATGCCTTCTTCCTTATGGTCTTCATGGAAGAACTATAATGTTTGCTACTTGTGTCCATATTCAGAATGTACAAAATCTCAGCACTATCTAAATTCTAATCCACACATAAGTCCAGGAGGTGCTGATCTGGCCAGCTTGTAGAGAAATTCACTGGGAACCAATTCCTCGGGCATCCCTAATTGAACCCAGAGAACTATCAATGGACTGGACACAATGGCTGTGTTCTACCTCCAGTGGCAGTGACCACATACTTCCAAACACCAGTTACTGGAAACCAGTAGTAGGGATAGTGCAGTTGTGCTCATATTCTGCTTGTGAGCTTCCCCCAGGCATCTGTTGGGTTGCTGTGAGTTCCACCTACTGGAATAGGTGAGTCTTGGGCCTAAGAACATAATAATCAGGTTAATGACGGATTCAAAGTAACCAACCAGATGCCTGGGTGAAACCCACCAGCAGGACTTGAGCACAAGAGCACTGTCCTCTCCTGTGGTTTCCAGCAATTAGAATTCAGCATTACTTCAACCAACCATGAAGACAGAGCATAGCCACCATGGCTAGTATCCATCAATAGCCTTCTCCTCCATGAATCTCTCTTAAAAACAACTAGGTTGGTGGCCATCCCTGCCTCCTATGGAAATCATTTCCATTGTCTAACAATGTGCTGCATTAAGAAGTACTTTCTTTTAGCTGCCCTCAATCATCTAACTTTCAGCTTCATTGGCCTGATCCACCAGGGCATTGCTTGTGTTCTTATGTTCTCCTCTATAATGCAGAGTTAGGAGAAAATGATTTGCAGGTGAGAAGTGGCCAGTTTAGGAATGTTTCATTCTTCTCACATGTTCACTACTCCTTTCAACTCTTGCCCCCCAAAAGCTGGAGTTCCAGATCCACGTTTGAGATGGCACAACTTGGCAAAAGTTGTAAGGGAAATTAAAAGTTGCCAGAATCTCAGACTTTCCTTCCTATGTTCAGCATAAGAAATCAATGTTATGCTGATTAAAAAGTACAACTCGCATTGACCGCAGAATACAAACATTCAACTGATTGCTCCCACCATCCCAGATGCATTTCAAGGGAAACACAAATTCCTCCACAAGAATTCATATAGTCTAATGAGTTGGCTGGAGAAGCAGGGTGCATTTGATCAAGGTTTCATGGTGATCTTTGTTTTCCTCAATCTGTTTCCAAATCAAATTCTTCCAGGGCTGTCGTAAGACTTTCTGTCCACAGAACAAAGCATCTGTATGAATTCTAACAAAGTTTATTCATAGCTGGAAAGAGAATAAGAGGGAAGTTGGCATAAAGTGGAGGTGGGGAACCTTTTTCAACCCAAGAGCCACATTCCCAGGTGGACACCCTCTTGAGGGTGACATAGCAGTGGTGGTTGGGCAGATCAATCTTTTTTCTTGTGTACAGTAGGCTACAGTCCAGCTGTGTAAAAGTCAGAGATTTCTACCGTACATGTCTCCATCTGTACGTACAACCAAGAGGCATTATGATAGTTCAAGGACACATTCCAGCCTGGCAAAAGCATTGGAGAAGTGCAGCCTTGGGAGGAGGTATGGCCTGCTGAGAGCTCCAAGGGCCAGATAGAGAGATTTAGAAGGCTACACTTGGGCCTCTGCCCTGAGGTCCTCCACCGCTATCATAAATTGAGGAGGGAGGGAGGTAAAATAAAAGGTTGGAAGCCACTTTTGAGGTTGAACAACATCAACATGCTACTGGATCCATCTTTGTCAATAAAGTTCCAGGTGACTCAATGGCTAGGAGGGTCTTCTGTCAGCTTCAGCTGTTTCTGTGCCAGGATATCCTGATCACTGTTGTCCATGCACTGGTAGCCTCCAGGTAGGATTACTACAATGTGCTCTATGTGGGGCTGCCCTTGTTGTTGGTCAGGAAGCTGCAGCTGGTGCACATTGTGGGGGCTTGACTGCTCACTGAGGTAGGATATCACCAACAGGTTAGCCTGCTGTTGAAAGAAGTGCACTGGCTGCCAGGTAGCTACCGAGCTAAGTTCAAGATGCTGTTTTGTTTGTTTGGTTTCTAAAGCTCTATATAGCGTAGAACCAGGGTACCTGAAATATCATCTCACCCCTTATATACCCAGTCAACCATTGTGCTTTGCAGGTGAGGGCATTCTGCAGATACATCTTATCAGGAGGTCCATTCCACACTATTTTGGAACCAGGCCTTTAGTGTAGTGGCACACTTTGGCATCAAATATTTAATATTAGACAGGTGCCATCTCTATAGTCTTACTGGTGCCTGGTAAAGACCTTCCTCTTACAACAAATTGAGATCTTTCCAAGTAGGCATCCAAGTATTGTCTCCGAGTATTGTAATTGTTTTTGGGGTTTTCTTCAGATTTTTAAAAAATATTTTTTTAATGTCTTATTACTTGCGTTGTACACCCTGGGCTCCTTTTCCCACACCAATGCAGCAATTGGTGTTGGGTGTATAATTCAGCGTTCTTATTATCTTCCATTATTTAAGACTGAGAAGATGGGCAGGAGTAGTAGAGAGCTGTTGACCAAGATAATCAGAGTTCAGGAGCAGAGTCCCTCTGCTAGGCTGCCAGGATGCAGGATTATTTGTGCAACATGAGAAAATGTGTGTACATTCACTTAATTGGTATAATATATACATGTTACAGTCTTCATTTTTTTCTTAGAGTTGTTGGTGTTTTTTTTGCTGTCTTTGTGCAGAATTCTTATTCTCCCTCCTGCCACCTGTCTCCATCTTCAAACAGAGCAAATACATGGCCCTGCCTGTGTGTTGCCACACAACAGCTCTTCACACCTTGCAGAGCCCTAACTCAGCGTCCCTGCACAACAATTTTTGTGTGTGAGAGAGAGAGAAGGAAGAGAAGAGGATGAGACTGCCAACAGCTCCACCTCCGCAATTAGCAACACAGGGTGTTGTTTTACACCAGGGTAGGATTGCACCTTTAAGATCTAATTAATGGAATTTGCAGATATTTACCCATGCTTAAATTACTCCCTGGCAATTGAGCAGACATGGCAAGAAGCAAGAGGGGTAGCTTCCCTCCATTCTCTTTCTTTCGTTGATCTCAATGGGAGGAGAGCTACTGACACCTGCTGCAGTCCTAGTGTAAATTTCTTCCTTTCGTAAGTGCATTCTTACGATAGGTCTGTAGCCTTAAGATGAAATTACATGCAAAATTTGCACTGATAAAACCACTCTCAAATCTTTTTTAAATGGCTGGTTGTATGTAAGAAATAGGAATTGACCTGGCATAGAAGGAAAATGTTACCACAAGGGACACCTTAACACAGCGGAATGCAGATCTCAATCTGGTGGAATCTACTTTATTTTTTACTAGAGTCTCAAGAGTCACCTGTGGTTTCCTGTAACTGGTATTCAGAAATATCCCTACCTCCAGCCATGGAGGCAGAGCAAAGCCACTATGGCTAGTAGCCTTATTTTCCATGAATTTGTCTAATCCTATTTTAAAAACATCTACACTGGTGGTCATCACTGCCTCCTATGGAAGAGAGTTCTATCATTTAACTATGGGCTGCATGAAGAAGTACTTTCTTTTGCCTGACCCGAATCTTCCAACATTCAACTTTCATTATTCCAATATAATTTACTGGGGGAACATGTATAGTTCTTGCTATAATTAAGTAATTGGGAGTCAGAAATCATTGATGATGCACTACAAATAATCCAGAAATCTTTCAGTGGATCCTGATCTACTTACTTCCCACCTCTGTCTTATGGTACAAGGATGTCCCTCATATAGGAATTCTTAGGAGTTGTTAACACATTATTATTCTTCGACCCCAGAAGAGTATTTTTTTACACATCAGAAATCACAAGGGCAGTAAGGGACAGGCAATGCTGCTAAAATTGATAGCTTAATTAACTGCTAGGATTTATTGAATAAGAGACCATTGGTTTAATGGATGACCAGAGAGCTCTCCAAGGTGCCATTGACACAACACATGATTGAAGGACTGGTAAAGTTTCACTTTCCCTGTCTTCTCCCTCTCCATGTCCCCACCAAGGACAAGGAAGTGTAAGGTGTACAGCATACAAAGACGAGAATTGTAGTGTTCACAGAAATGTCTCAGGCCATAGGGAAAGGGCTCATATAGATCAATGCTGTCTATAACAGAGATAGGGAACCTGTGACTCTCTAGAGGTTGTTAGACTCCAACTCCCATCAGCCTCAGCCAGAATGGCTGGTGGTCAGTGCTGATGTGAGATGTAGTCCAACAACATCTGGAGAACCACTGCTTCCCTACCCATGCTTCATATCATCCACCCTTTTCACTGTTGATACAACTCAGAGTTCTTCTTCACTTGTTATTTCTTACATTGACTATTGTGACGCTCTTCTGCTTGGACTTCCTTTCCTCTCTCCTTAAACCTGCTTCTCCATTCTGCGGCTTGCTCCATCCAATCTGCTATTGCTTAGAATAGTGTCACTCACCTTTCCCATTCATTGAATCAATTTGCTCTTTCTTCCCATGCACTCTTTGTATGTCTTCTACAAATATCTTCTTGGGCAGGGGGACTTTGCAAAAACCTTGGTCACTTTTTGTAAGAACATAAGAAGAGCCCTGTTGGATCAAGACGTCCAGTCCAGCATCCTGTTCTCACAGTGGCCAACCACTGTGGGAAACCCTGCCTGTGGGAAACCCGCAAGCAGGATTTGAGCACAAGAGCAATCTCACCTCCTGTGGTTTCAAGTAGCTGGTGCTGAGAAGCATTACTGCTTCCAACAATGGAGACAAAGCAAAGACATCATGACTAGTAGCCATTGATTGCCCCCTCTCCCGTGAATTTGTCCAATCCTCTTCTGAAGAAGCCATCTAGGTTGGTAGCCATCAATGCCTCCTGTAGGAGTGACTTGGGATGAGGTTCTCATGCCTTGATGTGTGCAAGAGTGTGACTGGGAACAGTTATGGACCACCGGTATAAAGTTTACGGCATGTAATGCCTTAAGAGAGAATATTATGAAAATGATTTATAGGTGGTACATGACCCCAGTCAAGCTTGCAAAAATCTATCATTTGCCCAATAATAAATGTTGGAAATGTAAGGAAACTGAAGGTACTTTCTATCACCTTTGGTGGACGTGCCCAAGGATTAAGGTCTTCTGGGAGATGATCTATAATGAAATTAAGAAGGTTCTTAAGTGTACCTTTCATAAGAAACCAGAGGCTTTTCTCCTGGGCATGGTAGGCCAATTGGTGTCAAGGAAAGATAGGACGTTCTTTATGTACGCTACAACAGCAGCAAGAGTTCTTTTAGCAAAGTATTGGAAGACACAAGAACTACCCACGCTGGAAGAGTGGCAGACGAAGGTGATTGACTATATGGGACTGGCTGAGATGACGGGCAGAATCCATGACCAAGGAAAAGAGACGGTGGAAGAAGACTGGAAGAAATTTAAAGTTTATCTTAAGAACTGTTGTAAAATTAATGAGTGCTAAAATGTCATGCGTAACGTAAAACAGAATTGCAGCGGTAAATGATTGGGTAAGAGAAAAAGGATTAAAGAAAGTGAATTATAAGTAATTGAAATTAGGGGTTGCTGAAAAATTTTAAAACAGGGATGCAGAAAAGGGAGGCATGGGGAAGTCATTGAAATTAGGCTTAAGAAAAAGAGGTTATGAAATTATACGTGTTTATATGTTTGTTTGTCTATGTTTTGTGAGTTGTAATGTGTTTTAATTCATGTTGGAAAATCAATAAAAAATTTATAAAAAAAAAATGATGTGTGCAAGAGTGAGTTCTCATTCTTGCTAAGGTGGGAATCCTGAGCATGTGCTGCTCCACTGTAGACTACCATCAAGGACTCAGACACGACTGGAGGTTCCTCAATATCAAGCAACAACCAAATAGCCAGAACAATGGGGAATCCAGTGAGCGAGAGCGAAGGCTTAGCTAGTCTCATATTTCTCGTGGAATTGTAGGGACCTCCAAGGGACCTCCAAGGTCATATAGCCCAGGTCCCTGACAAAGCTGGAAAGCTGTTGTCGTGGGTGGACAGTTAGCCATCTCTAGCCAAGGAGAACCTACCACCAAGGCAGTCTGTTCCACTGTCAACACCTCATAACATTAGAAAGTTTGTCTTAATATTTAAAGGGACAGAAGTCCAAAGGGTAGGAGCCACACTGCATTTTTATGAACTGCTTTTGGGGGGATATGATATATTTTATTCATATCTATCCTACATGCTATTGCTTAAAAATGGGAGGTAGCCTAGAGGCATTTTTGGTGCAGAAAGCAACATGGAGCCAATGTGGTGTAGGGGTTGGAGTGTCTGACTTGGGAGATCAGGGTTCAAATCCCTGCTCAGCTATGAAACTCATTGGATGACCTTGGGCTCCTCACTCTCAGCCTAGCCGACCTCACAGGGTTGTGAGGTAATACCAACTTGAGCTCCTTGGATGAAAGGTGGGATATAAAGGAAACAAAATAAGAATAAAGATGGTTAAATGCATTCTCTTATTTTTAAAAAATAATTGTTAGTTTGTTCTATCAGTGATGTGACAGCCCTTCAAATAGGTGAAGTCAGCTATCATTGCACCTCTTCTCCAGGTTGATCATAGTCAACTCCTTCAACTTTTTATCACTGGGCTCTGTCTCCAGATTCCTCATTACCTTTGCTGCCCTCCTCTGGATAACTTTATTTATTACAATTATTTATATTCAATCTTTAAGGCTAGGAATCTTTCCAAAGCCATTTACAAGAAACGTTACATTAAAATACACACACACACACACACACACACACACACACACCACACACATTACCACAAGAAACATTAAACCAATTCTAACATTTGTAGTAAAAGGTAAAAAAGGGAAATGACCCCTGGACGGTTAAGTCCAGTGAAAGGCGACTATGGGGTTGCAACGCTCATCTCGCTTTGAGGTGGAGAGAGCCAGCACTTGTCCACAGATAGCTTTCCAGGTCATGTGGCCAGCATGACTAAACTGCTTCTGGTGCAACCGAACACCGTAACGGAAACCAGAGCTCATGGAAATGCTGTTTACCTTCCCGCCACAGTGATACCTATTTATTTACTTGCACTGGTGTGCTTTCGAACTGCTAGGTTGGCAGAAGCTGGGGCAGAGCAACAGGAGCTCACCCCGTTACAGAGATCCGGACTGCCGACCTTCTTATCATATTTATTTCAGTTAATGACCAGTAGAGAAGCTAGGAAGAAAGCAGAGTACCTAAAACACAATATAATGCATCAAATACAATATTCAATAAAAAATTAAAAACAGGTAGAATATAAAACAGTGAGAAATATGAAATGATATACTAAAATGATGAAGCACAGCGTAAGGTAAGGTATCCATAATTCTAAAATTAAGGCAAGAATCTGCTCTGACAAGCTATTGCTGCCACAAAAAAACTAGCTACCTTGGCAACATGGGGGGGGGAGGGGAGTCATTAGGATATTTCCCACAGGAAAGTTGATGGTAGAAGGAACCTGTGTTTTGAAGAAGATGGTTCAGCTGGAGCAGATCTGCATGGTGAGGGTTTCTTTGTCTTCCTATCTCACCTGGAATCCTCCTTGCTGGACAGTTGAACACCCTCAGGTGGGCTTAGGTGGGAGTCCATCTCCCCTTATCTTTCTTAAACTGGCATGGTACCCAGAACTAGATGCAGTGATCCAGTTGAGGATCTGACCTAAACAGAATAAATGAGAGAAGAATTGATTCTTCATTGTGGCAGCCCTACCCCTCTCTTTCCAGGAGCTCTCTGTCCACTTTCACTGCTTAAATTTGTTTGTTGGATTGTTTAGACAAGCCTCCCGAAGACATGCATTTTTAAATTACTTAGATTTTCCTGAAACTGCTGATTTTCCTCATATTTTGACAAATGTGCCACCAATTTGCTTTTAAAGTTTGATGGGAGGGTATTTGTTATGACTGTTTCGTATTGCTTTATGCAAACCACTCAGAGGCATTTGTTGATTAAACAGTGTGTGTGTGTGTGTGTGTGTGTACAGACCCTCCAAGTGTCCCTGTTTTTCAGGGACATCCCTGATTTAGAGAAACCACCCCAGTTTCTGATTTTATCCCAGAATGTCCCGCTTTTCCTTAGGATGTCCCTATTTTCCTTGGAGAAATGTTGGAGGGTATGGAGCTATCCAACCCCCTGAGCCATCTGAAGGCAATCCTGTATAGGGAAGGGGTTTTTAAAATGTTTTATTATGTTTTTATATATGTTGGAAGCTGCCCAGAGCTGCTGAGGCAACCCAATAAGATATGTGGGGTATAAATAGTAAAAAGATCACTATGGAATGGCACATCCCTATTTTCATTGGAGAAGTGTTGGAGGGTATGGTTATGCAACCCCCAAGCCAAGGAGATAAGTAAATACACAACCTTTAGAAGACATATGAAGACAGTACTTCATAGGGAAGTTTAAAAATGTTTAATGTTTTATTATGTTATATATGTTGGAAGCCACCCAGAATGGCTGGGGCAACCCAATCAGATGGGCAGGGTATAAGTATTATTATTATTATTATTATTATTATTATTATTATTATTATTATTAAATAGGCCATCTCTATTTTCATTGGGAAAATGTTGGAAGGTATGTAAATCTTGTTAAATGAAACAATTCATATTTCTGATACTTGTGACATGATTTTTTTTCTGTGTGGAGTATAGATAAGTATTTCATTATGTGATGCCCCAAATTCAGTCTCAGGTGGTACAGTGTAGACACAGATTTGTCACCTCAGTAAGAACTATGCCTGAATTTATGGGCAGAGTCTGTTGCCCCTTCAGCCCTTCTTCACTTCACAAAATGACTCTGATTTTTTATTAGTATTGCTGTTGTTAAACCGTTGCTAGGTTTTTGTCAAAGGGTACCCAGCCTTCTGAAGCCCTCTGACAGCAATAGGTGTTTCCCCCTAGGATTAGAGCTCCTGGTTTATTTTCTCTCAAATGGAACAAGAATAAGAAACACTCACAAAGGCATTACTTTTAACTCCCAAATCACCTTGCATATGCATGACTGAAAACCAAACAATGCTCTTCAAATCTCGGAAGCAAATTTGAGAATCGGATTCCTTTGGGGAACACACTTGAAATTGAATTCGTAACCTTTGAGGGACTTCTAATTTGCCACAGCAACTTTGACTTTGGTTGCATTTATTTCAGGCAAGTTGACACAAATTGAAAGAGACACTTGCCCGCCATTCCTAGGGTACACAGGACATATGCACAAACGTACAACAAACTTTTCAGTCTCAGACAACATAAACAAGTCACTTTGTCCTAAAACACATGAATGCAGGTGTATGACTTTTGTTCCCAACACACCAAAGAAGAGTCGAGCGGAATAACTATGTGTGTGTGTGTGTTATATTTATTAAATATAAAAAAGAGGCTTTCAACAAACCACATTGAACTAAATGAAATTTGTCTTGGCAAGTGATCTGCAATAAATTGGAAGGGGAGATTGTAATAAATTGGGGGCAGGGGGGTGGACATCTCTTGAACATTTAAAGCTGCATGTTGTGACCACACAGCAATGTTTGGAAGAAAACTCCCTACCTGCAGTTTTTACCTTTGGTGTGAACCTAACAGGCACACCATGTCTCCACTGACCAGCATATGTTGTGATAGAGTGTGCATTAAAATGGATAGATTATTAAAAATAACTGTGACGGCCTGGGACTCAGGCTCAGACTTGGAACCAGAGGAGACTCAGTCTGCACCGGATCCTTTGCCTCATTCATCATCTGAACCAAGTCTGGGGCCTGATTCTGAAGAGCCCCAGTCTGCACAGGTTCCCCTGCAACAAACACCAGCTGGACCGAGTCAGGGGCCTGAGCCTGTCCTGGCTCCAGATGCGGGGATTACCTCATTGCCTTCAGCTGGGCCATCACTTACAGCTGCTCCACTACCAGTTGGGTCAGGAGAGGCTGAGGCGGCCTCTGGGTCTAGTAACCCACCGACGTCTCCCGAGCTGCAGAGACTAAGGTCTGAGAGAAGGAGAGACCTGAGTACTCGCAGGAGGAGTGCTAGTCTTTGGGTGAAACAGGAAGGTTAGTTGCTGGGGGATCAGGACCAGCCGCTACCCCAACAAAGATAAAAGGCTGTCGGACCCTGCCCCAGGTTGCGGGAGCAACATTGCTATATGCTAGATCCTGCCTGAGATCCTGTACCTGTCCTTGCCTGGTTTCCTGCCTCGTGTCCTGCCTTGGCCCTGACGGACTGACTCTCAGCGGAACCTTCGGATTCTGGACCAGTCCTGGACCGTGTTTCATGGGTTACCCCCAGGCCCAGCACAATAACATACAAAAATGCATGGTATTTGGGGAAATAGCTTTGTGAAAACATGCCTGTTACGTACTCGCCAACATTTCTCTGCTGAAAATAGGGATGTCCTGCTATAGCTTCCAACATTTCTTTGAGGAAAATAGGGAGGTCCTAAGGAAAAGCAGGACATTCCAGGATCAGATCAGAAACAGGGACAGCTTCTGTAAATCCAGGACTGTCCCTGGAAAATAGGAACACTTGGAGGGTCTGTACACACATACACTGTTTAATCAACAAATGCCTCTGAGTGGTTTGCATAAAGCAATATGAAACAATAATAACAAATATCCCCCCAAAAATCAAACTTGGAGGTTCTGCTGTTAGGCAAAATTGCATAGCGAATGGTGTATAGAAGGATAGCTTCACACTAAAATGAATTTCTTTTTTTATAGAATATTTTTTATTAAAAGTTTTCAACATGAAATACAATAAAAATCACACTTATCTAGAAAAGAAAAAGGAAAAAAGCAAGAATAAGGAAAGGGAGGAAATAAAGAGAAAGAACTAAAGAACAAAAGGAAATTACAAAGTTAGCTGTCAAAATAAAACCTTAACCCTTAAATCTTAACAGAAGAGTGAAACCTCCCATTTCTCACCTGGGAGTTTTCCCCTCCTGCCCCTGCCTACCACCTTGGGAGCGTCTTCTCTGCCCTGCCATTCACACATGGTTCTTCATCTCCAATCCATCACTTTCCTGTGTGTAGCTTCCTTAATCCAAGACAGATAACTTCAAATTGCAGAGCAAATTTGTAAATATAAATAAAGTTAATGAAGGAGAATCATAGAAAAGGAAGGTAGAAAAAGACCTAAAGAAAAAGAAATTAGAAGGGCTTTCAATTCTCTTTCTGCCAATTATGTAACATTTATTCAAAATGTTGAGAGTATGCATGCCAGGTTAATCTGGCTAAAATGACGATGAATTTCCATGAGGCCTTAAAAAAAATAAAAATCACAAACTGACATGGAAATGTGGAAGGAAACAGATAAACCTAAATTTAGCAGATTTGACCACGCCTACTAAGCAAATAGCAGCTGACATCAAAGGACAAGGAGGGAGAAAAGGGGTGGTGAAGTTAGGGGGATTGCATCTAATGCGACTTTTACTCAGAGTTGACCCATTGAAATTAATGTACCTATTTCAGCCGTGGACATGAATTTCCATGGGTCTGTTAGTATTTTCATTCTCTCCCGTTGCTGGATGTGTGATTGTTACATCACATTCCATGTGTTTACATTCCATGCTTGGAAAGTGTGGGAAACGGAAGCCAGTCCTATCTCTTCCATTGTATTGTACTTTTGTACAGTGGTACCTTCGGTTATAGGGACGTGGGTGGCGCTGTGGGTTAAACCACAGAGCCTAGGACTTGCCAATCAGAAGGTCAGCAGTTCAAATCCCCACGACGGGGTGAGCTCCCGTTGCTCAGTCCCTGCTCCTGCCAACCTAGCAGTTCGAAATAGGTACCGCTCCGGCGGGAAGGTAAACAGCGTTTCCGTGTGCTGCTCTGGTTCGCCAGAAGCGGCTTAGTCATGCTGGCCACATGACCCGGAAGCTGTACGCTGGCACCCTTGGCCAATAAAGCGAGATGAGCGCCGCAACCCCAGAGTCGGCCACGACTGGACCTAATGGTCAGGGGTCCCTTTACCTTTACCTTGGGTTACAAATGATTCAGGTTACAGACGCTTCAGGTTACAGACTCTTCTAACCCAGAAACAGTACCTCAGGTTAAGAACTTTGCTTCAGAATGAGAACAGAAATCGCACAGCGGCAGCAGGAGGCCCCATTAGCTAAAGTGGTACCTCAGGTTAAGGACAGTTTAATGTTAAGAACGGAGCTCCAGAACGAATTAAGTTCTTAACCTGAGGTACCACTGTACTTTCTCTCTCTCTCTCTCTCTCTCTCTTGGAGAAGATGTGAGAAGGACACCATGATTGCTTTGTCCTGTATATATTACTTAATATACTTAGATGACACCTCACAGCCTCAGCTTCCAGCTTTACTTTGCTGTCTGAGTGTGCACATGTCTTCAGATATGTGTTGCTGCTGCGCACCGGGACTGAAGAGTTACAGAATGTCCTGTGCTGTGCTCCAGAGGGAAGATGCCCAGAGAGGTTTCCAGTGTGGGTGCTTTGCATCATCGTCATTCCCCCCGGCATTTCCCACAGGGTCATCTCTCATTGAAAGCAGAGTTCGATATAGCCCACATTTTGCATGGCTGTGTATTTAAGGAGATTCATTTGGCTCTTCCCCTGCAGCACCCTTTCTTCAATGAAGGCTGATGGATGTGTTCCTGGAGCGCCTCCCAAGCCTCTGTAGCCTGAACATGGCCCCAGGCCCCTCTTTGCTGATAGAAGAAGCCATCTGCAGGAGTTTTCCCGGCTCGCCTGACAATAACCCGCCTTGCTTCCTTTTGTATTGCTGGACATTAATAATGCAGCTCCCTCCCGCTTTGACTAGTTGAGCTACTGCTGTGATATGCAAGTGAAATGCAGACAAATAAGCTGGTGCTGGTTCTGATTCAGCCCTCTAGCTTTAGGGGCTGACAGATAAAACTTTTAAAAGAATCAAATCAGGCTGCAATGGGAAGAGGGCAGCGGAACTGCAGCGTTGGCTTTGTGTTGGAACCTCGCAAAGGGAGAAACAAGCCGTGCTAGAGAGAGAAAGCGGTTATCCATCAGGGGAGCTGGGTCATAAAAATTCGCCTTTCCAGATCAAGGTTGCATTCGGACATGTGGAATATTTCGTTCTATCTCCTGATCAAAATGCTAGAGCTTCTGTCCTGGTTTCTAATACACCTTTCACAACACTTGGGGGAGCTCGAGTTGGTCTGCATTGACGGGGCTCCCCCTTCTGGTGGTTTACCCTTACCGGCCTCCCTGCGCAACGGGCAGGAGTCAGATATAGTTGGGTCCATTCAATGCCTAAGCCAATACCGCTCACATTCTGTAATCAATAAAGTTGTGGCCCAAATTTGCCCAATAACAATTAACCTAATATCTGTGTCATAGTGTGTTTTATTTTCCAATGAGGGGGTGGTTGTAGGGTCTAGACACACAACTAATGCACCTTTCATACTGCGGTGCCTCTTGTGTTATGAAATGGTATATTTTAAGCTGATTTAGCAGCATAGAATCATAGAACTGTAGAGATGCAAAGGCCCAACACCCAACAAGGGTCATCTAGTCCAACCCCCTGCTATGCAATGATTGCTAGATGGCCCTTAGGGACTCCTCCAATGTCAGTATTCTATGAATCACAGCTAAAGAATCCCTGACAGATGGCCACCCAACCTCTGCTTAAAAACCTCCAGTGAAGGAGAGTCCACCACCATCTGAGGTAGTCCATTCTACTGTCAAACAGCTCTGAGCGTCAGAAAGTTCTTCTTAATGTAAAGTTCCAATCTCTCTTTTTTCGTAATATGAATCCATTGGTTCAGTTCATACCCTCTGGCGCAGAAGAAAACAAGCTTACCCAATCTTCCACATGACAACCCTTTAGATATTTGAGGTTAGCTATTGTATCCCCTCTCAGTTCCCCACCCTTTGCTTCTGTTCCCCCATGATTCCTACATGAAAAGAGCAGAAAAGAATTGTATGGCAGCATACCACCCCAAATTTCTTCATTTTACTCCGATAATCTTCTGGGTTAAGGGGGCTGCAAATGGTCATGTGTGTTTGTTTTGTTTTGTTTTTTTCCGGAATTGAATGACACAGAATTGAGCACTAAATGTGCCTGTATTCCTTTATTTCCCTAGAAGTGGCTCTTATGCCATGTGAAAGCTCAAATATGAAGTGGGATTTGACATTTTGGGAAATATTGGGGGAATGGAACAAAGTGCTGTGTAAATGCAGCCCAGGCCAAATTTCATGCAGTCCTGAATTCTCTGTCTGACTATGGTCATTCAGATACCCCTGGAAGCTTTCAAAACAGATCATCCTTGCAACAGGGGCAGAGAAGAATTTGGAATGTGGAGCGGGTTCTAGGGATAGAGGAGAAATCTATTTGCTTTGCATATTAACTAGAACTGACTTAATTTGCCTTTCCTGGACTGATATGTGATACGGAATGCAGCTCTCTCTTGGATTACACAGTTCTCCAGATTTAACAATGCAGGTTTTTTGGGGTAAAGGATATGCACAAAAATATATATTTTGCAGAAAATAATGCCCGTTTTAGGGGAGGAATGGGTACAAAGTGCATACTTCAATAGGAAATGCAATTTAAATTGATTTTTTTTAATGCTTTAAAGGAAATCCATTGAAAATGGAATATAATGGACTCATGATTAAGCACAAGTAAAATTGATATGAAAGAGTAAAACACTGTTCTGTCTATTCCTAGTGGAACTCACACAGTTTGGAAATCCTTTGGCCATTATGACTTGAGCCCAATCCATCCCCATCAGATTTCATATTGATTTGGAATGCCAGGCACCAGGCAGTTCCAGTACAGAAATAAAGCTGGATTGAAATTTGAATTGGATAAATGAGAAACCGAGAGAAAGCAAAGCTGACTGCTCCGTTCATCTGTAGTGGTAGACTATCTTTCATTGGATGTATTAGAGGAGAGTATGGACCCCTATGGGTCTGAAGAGCCTGCATTGAGCATGGGATTGGACTAGATCAGGATGGCTAACAGGTGGCTCTCCAAATGTTGCTGGACTACAACTCCCATCATCCCTGACTCTTGGCTACACTGGCTGCAGCTGATGGGAGTTGAAGTCCAACAAAATCTGGAGGGCCACTGATGTCCTGGAAGAAGTGACCCCTGAGTATGATTCAATAAGGATTGAAAAGTCCATTATGTCATTTCTTGAAGCTTCCTGGGATGGGTGACAAATTGGTGTTGAGGTTTAGGTATTGGGGAGAACACACACAGGGGAAGAGTTGTAAATCAGCGGTAGAGCCTCAGCCAGGGTTCACTCTCAGATATTCAACATCTTTATCAACGACTTGGATGATGGACTCAAGGGCATCCTGATCAAATTTGCAGATGACACCAAACTGGGAGGGGTGGCTAACACCCCAGAGGACAGGATCACACTTCAAAACGACCTTGACAGATTAGAGAACTGGGCCAAACAAACAAGATGAATTTTAACAGGGAGAAATGCACTTGGGCACTTGGGCAAAAAAAATGAGAGGCACAAATACAAGATGGGTGACGCCTGGCTTGAGAGCAGTACATGTGAAAAGGATCTAGGAGTCTTGGTTGACCACAAACTTGACATGAGCCAACAGTGTGACGCGGCAGCTAAAAAAGCCAATGCAATTCTGGGCTGCATCAATAGGAGTATAGCATCTAGATCAAGGGAAGTAATAGTGCCACTGTATTCTGCTCTGGTCAGACCTCACCTGGAGTACTGTGTCCAGTTCTGGGCACCACAGTTCAAGAAGGACACTGACAAACTGGAACGTGTCCAGAGGAGGGCAACCAAAATGGTCAAAGGCCTGGAAACGATGCCTTATGAGGAACGGCTAAGGGAGCTGGGCATGTTTAGCCTGGAGAAAAGGAGGCTAAGGGGTGATATGATAGCCATGTTCAAATATATAAAAGGATGTCACATAGAGGAGGGAGAAAGGTTGTTTTCTGCTGCTCCAGAGAAGTGGACACAGAGCAATGGTTCCAAACTACAAGAAAGAAGATTCCACCTAAACATTAGGAAGAACTTCCTGACAGTAAGAGCTGTTTGACAGTGGAATTTGCTGCCAAGGAGTGTGGTGGAGTCTCCTTCTTTGGAGGTCTTTAAGCAGAGGCTTGACAACCATATGTCAGGAGTGCTCTGATGGTGTTTCCTGCTTGGCAGGGGGTTGGACTCGATGGCCCTTGTGGTCTCTTCCAACTCTATGATTCTATGATTCTATGATATCCCGTGTCTGAAACCCTGCAGAGGCACTGCCAGTTCTTGTTCTTGTTTCTTCTTCAAGTTCTTGTTCATCTTCCCTGTTCTCTTACACTGCAGTTCTCTTTATGTCTACTCAGAAGTAAGTCTCATTGAGTTCAGTGGAACTGACTCCTAGCTAAGTGGGTACATGATTGCAGCCTCCATAGTCTAGTATTCATCAAGGCACTCCCAGCTGGATAAATGGTTATTTGCTCCAAGTGTCTATTTTGTATTGTTTTAGTTTTGTTTTAAATGTATCTGCTGTTTTTCTTGTACATTGCCTTGAGATGATTATGTAGAAGGCCATAAAGAAATAGATAGATGAATAAATAATCAAGATTAGCTTTGATATTGAGCATCATTATTTGGCACAGAGGGCTTTCATGCACCTCTCTGTTGTAGGAGGAAATATGTGTGTGCAAAGAAACATCAATCTTTTGCCAGGGAATGTTGCATCAGGTGCTAACTCTCCTTAATTTTCCTTTGTACAAGTCCCTTCTCATTTCAAAGGTACTGCATACTATGACTAATGAAGCCCTTGGGTCCAATTAAGAGACTTCATGCAGCTAATTGTGGGGTTGTTTTCATACTCAAATAAATCAGGAGCCATGGACCATCTATTATTACGAAAACAAACAGAGCTCTCTGGGCTGTGGAATCTAACAGGGGGCGCAGTGCAGCTTAGATCAGCGGCTGAGTTCTCCAACTTTCCTTGACATGAGGGAGGAAAATGAGGCATTAAGTCTGCATGTTCCCCATGCCAAGCCATTCATATTAAATTATAAATCTATTTCACATTTCCAAGCTCAGATGGTCAACATGTGGGTGACCAGGGAGAGAAATCGTAAACTTGGCAATGCATGTGCCAACCATTGCCCTTCTTGGGAAATAAATAGTGTGTGAGGAATGAGGGGGTCAAACCACCTCCACCTCGCAGTCCCCTCACCCAGGAATGCTGGGCATAATATTCTGGACTTAATTCTGTTGGCAGGGTAGCTATATTGCAGCTGGGAAGCCAATATTACGTGCAATACTGAATCTTTTCTTGAAATTAAAACAGTGTCCAAACACTTGTTAAAACATTCAACCGCTTTTACTTGCAGAATATATAGCTAAAGAAGAAAATATGCAAGGTATTTACATTCACATGCTTATCCAAGCATGGACTTAGTTTTACTTAGTTGAACGTTCAAACAAACTGTGTCGTTATCTTTCTAATACTTGCACTCAGCCTTCTTTTCATGGCCCAGCTTGACCATGCAGTTCCTTCTAGAATAACACTAACAATAACAATAAATTATTATTTATACTCCGTCCATCTGGCTGGGTTTTCCCAGCTACTCTGGGCAGCTCTCAATAGAATATTAAAAACACGATTAAGACATCAAACATTAAAAACTTCCCTAAACAGGGCTGCCTTCAGGTGTTTTCTAAAAATCAGGTAGTTGTTTATTTGCTTGACATCTGATGGGAGGGTGTTCCACAGAGTGGGTGCCACTACTGAGAAGGCCTTCTGAGAAGTTTCTACTTTCCTTCCAGAAGAATTCTCTTTTCAGCTTCTTTGGAAGAACATCAACTTCTGTACTGTCACATACATTCAAACAGAAACGTGAGCACTCCTCTATTGCGTTTAGAGAGAGAGTATTCTAACACTGGACTCAGCTACATCAGCCAAAATACAGAGTTATAAATGTGTTATAACAATTGCACCAGAAGCAGTTTAGTCGTGTTGGCCACATGACCCAGAAAGCTGTCTGGTGACAAACGCTGACTCCTTCGGCCTGAAGCGAGATAAGCGCTGCACCCCATAGTCACCTTTGATGGGACTTAACCATCCAGGGGTCATTGACCTTTACCTTACCGTAACACTGTGACACCAGCTGGTGTTGTAGAGCTGAAACTGCAACTCAATTGTATTTTCAATTGTGAGCTTTAAAACAGTTTTTTGCAGAGCTGTTGTTTTTTATAGCTGTGTATATCTAGCCACTGTCTCTTCTTCAGTATTCATGGAGATGCAGCCATTGCAGTCAAGTCAATCGCACACAAAACAAAAATGGAGAATGTAATAAGATACCTCCCATGTAACCAGAGTTCACAAGAGTTACCGAGGCCCATTCCAGAATTAAACGCAAGTAATACGTACATTTAAGCATTCGAAATTTCAGTAAATCGAATCACTATAGTATTTCTTCATTTCTTCCTCTCTCTTTTTTATAAAATGTTTGTGATGGCATGAAGCAAAAGTGGTTCAGATTGAGAAATACCAAGATTGCTGCAGATTGAGAAATGAAAATACAAAGCTAGTCAAACAGCAATCAAGTCCTGTTTGTCCTGGAATGCAGCAGGGGAAGAGGGAAGCTAAGCAGAGCACCTGGGCTCAATGGATTATTGCTGCAGCTCAATACAGCAATGCTTTGCCTGAAAGAAGTATGACGTTCTCTCCTCAACATTGTGCTGGGCCCAGGGGTAACCCATGAAACGTGGTTGAGGACTGGTCCAGAATCGAAAGGTTCTGCTAGGAGTCAGTCTGACAGAGCCAAGGCAGGACACGAGGCAGGAAACCAGGCAAGGACAGGTACAAGATCTAGCATACAGCAAAGTTGCTCCCGCAACCTGGGGCAGGGTCCAACAGCCTTTTATCTTGTCAAGGTAGCGGCTGGTCCTGATCCCCCGGCGACTCACCTCCTTGTTTTGCCCAAAGGCAAGCACTCCTCCTACTAGTACTCATGTCTCTCCTTCTCTCAGACCTTAGTCTCTGCAGCTCAGGAGACGTCGGTGGGTTACTAGACCCAGGGGCCGCCTCAGTCTCCCCTGACCAAACCGGTAGTGGAGCAGCTGTAAGTGATGGCCCAGCTGAAGGCAACGAGATAATCCCCGCATCTGGAGCCAGGGCAGGCTCAGGCCCCTGACTCGGCCCAGCTGGTGTTTGTTGCAGGGGAATCTGTGCAGACTGGGACTCTTCAGGATCAGGCCTCAGACTTGGTTCAGATGATGCCTGAGGCAAAGGATATGGTGGAGACTGAGTCTGCTCTGGTTCCGAGTCCGAGCCCGAGTCCCAGGCCATCACAAACATCTCCAGTTGGGTTGGAAAAAGACCCACATGGACTTGAAACCTGGAGAGCTGCTACCAGTCATTGTAAACCAGAGATGGGAGCGGGGACATTTTCCAGCCCAGGGGCCACATTACTCTCTCTCTCTCTTTTAAATAACTTTTATTAAATATTTTCTTAGGTTACAAAAGTATGTGCATTCTCTCTCTTTTCCGCCCAGGCCATGGTGTCTTTTCTACAGTTACATCTGATGTGAGACATTAGTGTTATATACAACAACACCAGTGTAGATAATCACAGTGGCCTCTACCATAATGTTGTGTAGCTCTTACAGCAGGCACCCCCAAAGTTGGCCCTCCAGATGTTTTAGGACTACAATTCCCATCATCCCTGCACCTGAAAGGCAGAAAGAGAGAGAACATGCATGCAGGAGAAAGCGAGAACGTCGCTGAATTAGTTTTCTGACTCAGTAATGCAATTATTGCTGAATTTATAAGATCTAAGCTGAAGTAAGCAGGGGGTGCCAACAAAAATAAATATCCATATGGCAGGTTGCGGGCAGAGCTACAGTCTCTCTGCAACTTGCTTGCATGCATGGAAGATGTGCGTGTGTGAACAATGTGATTGTTCAAGGTTATCTGTGTGAACGAGCCACTTACAACTGCTGCCTACAAAGGGGGGGGGCATGAAAATGTCAAAATGATGGAAAATATTTTAAAGATGGAGAGTGATAAAGATGCAAAGAACTAAAACATCTTGATCCCTTGTGCGCTCTCTTTCTTTCCTCCCGTCACCTCTTCTGCTTTTGCTTCTGCATATTGCAGAAACAGGAAAGAACTATCTCAGCCCTGAGTGTCAAATGACAGCCACTGCCCCCTGTTTATGAAACCAGGCCCATCCTAATCCATTTGGGGGGGGGGAGTTATTTAACGCATAAAGGGTTGTGGTTGTCTAAATGGTTGCATGGCAAGACCCTTAAGCTGACCCCCCATTAGAATAAAGAAATTCACACAGACATGGACATTTTGTTTAAGGTTTTTGGGCAAAATTTTGGTCACAACTTTATTGATTACAGGAATGAGAGAGGTATTGGCTTAGGCATTGGCAAGACTATATCTGACTCCTGCCCCCTTTGCAGGAAGTCTGTACGGGTAAACCACCCAAAGGGAAACTGCTTCAGAGGAACCCGCCTGCATGTCCCCTGGTGTTCCCAGAGGCCTGGCATGGCCCTAGCCCCTCAAGCGGACTTTGGACAGGATCCAGACCCCGGATTCACTTAACAGAATACCCTTGAAATGGAGGGGCAGGCGATGGCTGACCTCCACTCCCCCATTCAACCATAAGCCAGTGCCTAACCGCCAAACCTTACAAAGTTGTGATGATTGCTAAGAGGTAGGCAAAAACCAAGTGGCCCGTGCCAATTTGCCAAATGGAAAAAAAATCCTACCTGGTCCCCAACTCAAGATGGGCAACCAACCGAAGTCCAAAGCAAGGCCAAAGGACACTTAAATTAAAAGGAGGGAGGGCTGGTGTTCGGCAGTGCGAAGCAGGTGTTTGGCACACGTCGTGCTGCTGCTTTTATACTTTCCCCCACAATCACCCTTCAAAATGATTGGGCAATAGCCTTGGGTGATTGTGGTGCCACCCTGGCGGGAGGGTGATAGCTCCACCCACGCCAGGGTGTGTGGGGGGAACCAGGTTGAGGGCCTGCCTGCAACCAGGACCATCTATTAAGATGATCCCATTTGCCCAACACTCCCCTCCAACATACAAGGGTCTGAACCCCAAATACATTTTCATTTCCAAATCAAGTCTGATACCAGAAATGAATCCTAGAGGGAAGAATACAGGTTAGAAGAAGAAGAAGAAGAAGAGTTTGGATTTGATATCCCGCCTTTCACTCCCTTTAAGGAGTCTCAAAGCGGCTAACATTCTCCTTTCCCTTCCTCCCCCACAACAAACACTCTGTGAGGTGAGTGGGGCTGAGAGACTTCAGAAAACTGTGACTGGCCCAAGGTCACCCAGCAGCTGCATGTGGAGGAGCGGAGACGCGAACCCGGTTCCCCAGATTACGAATCTACCGCTCTTAACCACTACACCACACTGGCTCTGTGAGAGAAAGCATTTCTCACAGAGAGAAAGCTCTGTGAGAGAAATCTCTATGGAGAAAGCATTTAACAGGAAGAACAGGATTAAGAATGGTTGAAGCTTTTGGTTTTCTCCTGGAAGCTGTTTTTTTTAAAGGTTCTGAGAGTTGTAAGGGAGCCCCTATCCTCCTACCAGAGCTACACTTCCCAGAATGGTTGAACAATCAATGCCTCTCCCCTGGAAACTCTAGGAATTGTAGCCATTGGCCTGAACCAGCGAAGCTCTTCTTATGTTATTTCATACTTCCAAGGAGAAGAACAAGCATATTTTTGATAGGCTATATTTACCTCTCCTAGTTACTTGTCCCATTCCCATGCAAATCCAATAATTAATCACTTTCCCAGATTCATTATGCATGAGCCTATATGAAGTTGCTGTCTCATAGAACCTTATTGAATGTATTGGACTCCATGTATTTCAATCTTAGCCACCACATGGACAAAATGTTTGTAGTTACAAGTCTTCCACTTCTCTTAAATGTGCTGGCTTTGCAGTACATTCTGTCTTTCTTACTCCCCTGCTGAGTTTGGCTAGCAGCTTCAAAAAGAGAAGGGCATAAGCTCATTTTTGTAAGCAGAGTGCTTCTCAAAGAAAAGACCTTTGCAGAAGTCTATTTCCAGAACATATGACTGATTTGCAATTGGATTGCGAGAAAAGCACTTAACTATACTCCACTGAATTGAAAGTACCAACCACCTCTGTTTCGCCTGAAGTTTACGAGATAGCAGGAAACATAAAAGGGAAAGCATGGAATAGGGAGTGTAGATCATCCAGGTGATATAAGCCACATAGACAAATGCGGAGGAGCGATTCTGCAGAGGGGTTTTTTTGCAAGCAAAAGTTCATTGCTTCCATAGTAGCAACACCATTTCTTACATGGATATGAGCTTGAATAAGGGAGGTCTCAGAAATATATAGGCAGGGCTGTACGGAACAGCACAGTTGCATCTGGATGAAAGTGCATGGGGAGAAGTTTTTCTCATAAATCTAAAACTCAGGGGCATCCAATAAAGCTGAATGTTGGAAGATATAGCACATTCCAAAGAAAGCAGTGGTGTAGCTTGGGGGGTGAAGGGAGCTGTGGAACTGAATTCTGAGGGGGTGCAATCCAGCGCCCCCACAACAGGCTCCCTTGCCAAGGCCGTGTGGCTGCCACCTTCCAGAGTTGCGGGGAGGCAAATTGCACCTGGGCCAGAAGTTCAGGGCTGCAGCAGTGCCTCCTTCTCACAGCCAGCAAAGGGGTGCCTACCCCTGGGTAGCTGTGGTCTAAACCACTGAGCCTCTTTGACTTGCCGATCAGAAGGTCAGAGGTTCAAATCCCCACAACGGGGTGAGCTCCTGTTGCTCTGTCCCAGCTTCTGCCAACCTAGCAGTTTGAAAGCACACCAGTACAAGTAGATAAATAGGTACCACTGTGGTGGGAAGGTAAATGGCATGTCTGCACATTCTGGTTTCTGTCACTGTGTTACATTGTGCCAAAAGTGGTTTAGTCCTTCTGGCCACATGACCTCGAAAGCTGTCTGTGGACAAACGCCGGCTCCTTCGGCCTGAAAGCGAGATGAGTGTTGCAACCCCCATAGTCGCCTTTGACTGGACTTATCAGTCCAGGGGTCCTTTACCTTTACCTTACCCCTGGGTGGAACTCCTGCAACCAGAGTCCAGACTTTTCCCGTTTTATGCTGGTCTTTCCCTAGGACCCCCCTCCTTGCATGTGTCCTTGGGCAAGATTTGTGCCCCATGGCAGGAGCACAGAGAGGAGAGCTGCCCACTTGCCTGGGAACTGCTGATGCCCACCCTTGCACTGTGTGGCAAAGCAAAGGTACCCGGGGAAGGACCGTGCTTGGTGCCTTGGCCTGCTCTCCACCACCCTCCTTCTAGGCTTGCTGCAGCTGCAGCTCTGCTGCTTCTGGTACGCCACCAAGCCTGCCAAGAAGCACCAGCTCCCGCTCCTGCTGAGAGCTCACAGAGCTGAGAGGGTGACCATGGCAACTGGCAGGGGACCTCTGTGAGGAGCAGCAAACTCCACCTGTGGCCTCCTGTGTGATGCCCACAAGGAGGTTAGGGGATGCAATCCTTGTATTGCCCCGGGCGCTTGGCAACACATGCTATACCACTGAAAGAAAGTACTTCTTCACTCAGCACATGTTATGGAATTTGTTCCCACAAGATGAGGTCCATCAACTTGGGCGACTTTATAGAGGCTTAGACAAATTCATTGAGAGCAAGGTGACTGGTTGGTCACTATGCCAGCAGGCTGCTGGAGTACATAGGACTTTGGCCTGATCCAGTAGGACTTTCCTTATGTTCTTATGGATATTACTAATGATTGCAGAAGGAAAGAAAAACGTATGTGCAAAACCCATAGGATGAACTGCAATTCTTATCTTTCACAGTCCCCAGTAGGGTCCCATTGATACAAATATTCACATTTCTTCAACATTTGCTGCAATTTCCAACCATACCCATCCATTCTCAGATTTGGAATAGGGATGTGGGAGGAATTCGTTTTGTCTACTTTTTACAGCAGACTGACCTAATCCAAAGGTCTGGAGCACCTACAGGCTTTGTCTATGCAGTTCCAGTGCAGAAAAAGGTGCTCACAGAAGTGCGTATTTTACATAACAGGTGAATACAAAAGACATATCTTATAGATAAATGCATTCCTTAGCATTTAAACTGCGCAGAACATGTGTATATTTTGTATTCTTGTACATTCTTTTGAAGCATCCACACCAAACAGCACACAGCAGGCCTATGACTGAGCATCATCAAGATTAGGATGGAACTGCTCAGCTCATCCCTAATTTACAATGTTAAAATTTTGATTCAAAGTTTCAAACTGCATTTGGAATGTGTGTGCTTTCCCCTGCCTTAAAATATGTGATATTTAGGCATGTTGGAGCCTTTGATTCAAATTGTTAGGCATCAAATATGAAATCTCATAAGCTTCCACCAAATGCAGTTTATAGCTTCCTTGCTTAGGGTTTGCTAGCAGCTGAGGATGTTTCTCTAGTTTCAAGGTGTAACAAGGAGACTTAGAAAGTGAGAACCCAAGTGTTGTGGAACACAGGGGAATTCCATACTTTTCTCTCTCTCTTGTTCTCCAATTCTACTTCAGAAGATCATTACTTTGTTCCTTTAAAAATGTACAAATGTGATACCTCTATCAAATGTTCACTTAAGCTTTGAATGATCATTCCTTCCAGCAGCTTCAGATTTACCCTCTAGTTCTTGACATAGCATCATTTGACATGATGTTCTATACAGCAGTCTTTGAGTGCTAAGTTGTGTTTTAACACCGCATCAGCCACTGATGCTTCTTAAAGTCTTGTTCTAGCATGATGCAATTTCCCAGCGTAAGTGAACCCACTGAGACCAGCGATTAGAGCAACACTCCCATTGGTCTCCATGAATCCTTGACTGCAGTTATGCTTCAATATTTGAAGAGGTAAGCTGCAAATAGTAATCTACTGAGTGTTCAAATCCAGCTGTCCTTTAGGCAGGGCTCCGTCTCATGTTAGCTGTCAGGAAGCTGCTTCTCCACAGATTTCATGGAGCCATAAAGTGCCTATCATAGAACTATGGATTTGGAAAGCACCTCAAAGGTCATCAAGTCTAACCCACTGCTGATTCATGGTACCTACATTTACAACATCCCAGATAGGTTGCATTCCTGATATCAGTATTCCTGATAGGTCTTCATCATCTTCATCTTCATCTTCATCTTCTTCACTCTATAATTCTATTATTGATTCTGTGATTCATCTTCTCCATTATTGTCCTCAGACCTCATACATCCACACTTGCCATTTAATCCATCATAGCTAGTAGCCACCGATAAACTTTACCCCCTTTGAATTTGTCTAATCCTCTTTTAAAGCCATCTAAGTTGGTGCCTATCAGTACATATTGTGGGAACAAATTCCATACAGTGGTACCTCAGGTTACAGACGCTTCAGGTTACAGACTCCGCTAACCCAGAAATAGTACCTCAGGTTAAGAACTTTACTTCAGGATGAGAACGGAAATGGTGCGCCAGCGGTGCGGCAGCAGCAGAAGACCCAATTAACTAAAGTGGTACCTCAGGTTTAGAATGGTTTCAGGTTAAGAATGGACCTTCGGAACGAATTAAGTGCTTAACCTGAGGTACCACTGTAGTATGGTTGAAGATGTACTTGCTTTTGTTGGTACTGAATCTTCCAATGTTCAACTCAGTCTGCTAAGAGTCTTCCTTCTCCTACATGGGCTATCATCGGCCCCTTGTTTCCTTCTACAGCATGTGCAGAAACTGCCTTCTTGACCGTTGGGCCCACTATTGGTCTTAATCCACCAGAGTTGCTTTCTCCACCAGAGCCTGCCTTCACATTAAGGGAAAGTCCCTAACTCACCAAGGGTTTGAAAACCATCAGCTAACCTCACCTGGTTTAGCCAGCCAGTCAAAGCTGTTTCCTGAGGTATGGCCACTATTGCATGCTAACAGCTTTTAGGAGCCACAGGTGAGAGGTATGTGCAAGGTGGGGACTAAAGATGGACAAACTTCCCCAGAAGGAGCACAATGTCTCCCCCACCAGTGGTTCCACCCTGTGATGGCCTGGGATTCGGACTCAGAGGCTGAACCTGAGGAATCCCAGCCTGCACAGGAGTCCCCGCCTCCAGAACCAGCTGAGCCGGGGCTGGGGCCTGAGCCTGAAGGGTCCTCACCTGTGCTGGATCCTCAGGAGCAGGCACCAGCTGAGTCTGCTCTGGCCCCTGAGGTGATGGAGGACCCATTGCCTGCAGGTGCTTCATTCTCAGCCCCGTCAGGAGAGGAGGAGGTTGCCTCTGGGTCCGGTAACCCTCCAGCCTCTCCCGAGTTGCAGAGGCTCAGGGCAGAGAGGTGGAGGGAACTAAGTTCCTGCAGGAGGAGTGCTCACCTCCAGGCCAGGAGACGTGAGTAACCTGTGGACCGGGGCCGCCCTATGCCTTAGGGCAGATAAAAGCCAGTCAGCCCCAGTCCCAGGTTGCGGGAGCAACGTTGTTGGTAACCTGTTCCTGTCAGACCCTGTCCTGCTCTTCTGCCAGAGTTCCTGACCTTGCCTGACTCCTTGCCTTGGACCCCACTTCAGCCTTGACGGACAGCCTACACACCACACCCTTGACCCCGGACTGGACATGGACCTTGCTGCACGGTAACCCCCCAGGACCAGCACACACCCTTTCCCTAATACCCCTAACACCCCTTTCCAACTCTACAGTTTTGTAATTCCCCAGCAACTGATATGATATGATGATTATTGTTACCCAATGGTTGCCAAGTGTCCTACACAACACATATAGAAACATTAATCTAAATACATTATAGTGTTGAGTTCACCCCAGTCTCCAAGTGGCAAGAGACTCCAAGGGTTCCAGTGCTCACAAAGGGTTTGGCTTCCTTGGAATGAAGGTCAGTGGGGACTGTGTTGTCCTTAGGATAAATGGTTTTATTCACCCGTATCTACAACCTGATCATAGGATGAAAGGACTCACAGCATCAACACCCCAACAGATCTTGCTTCTGCATTATGTTTCCAGAAAACTTTTGAGTCTAGCACTGAAGAAGACATGGCTATGCAATTTCCAGCATCAACCAAAACACACACAAGCACACCTAGTCACACTTTGCCTTCCATCCTAGGTTGAGATGGCATCCAACCAAGTGAGGTGAGAAAAGGCCCACTCATTAGGCTCTATGACAACCTTTTAGGACAGATAAATGTCAGTACTTAGGTGGCCAGCCAAACCCATTACCTTATAAAGAGACTAGTCTTACCAGTTCTTCATGCTTTCTCTCAAAGCATCACATGGGTATCATCCAGACTGCTCCCCAAAACCTATAAAGCAAAACAAAAGACAAGAGAGGTATAGTGTCTGTGACCACCGAAGAAATTATCATGGCTAGTAACCACCGTTAGCCTTATCCTTGATGAATTTCTTCAATCAGCTTTTACAGTCCCTCCCCACCATTCCTCACACACAGAGTCCTGCAAGCTCAGATCTCAGCTGTGAGATTATCTTAAACCATGTTCACTCCTAGCTCTGAGTACCTCATTCCCTTTTGCTACTGAGACTATTCAGCACATACCAAAGCCAAATTTGCTTCTTTCCTCTTCAAATATTTGCAGGTCACCTTTCCACTCACTGGCAGGATTGAAACTCTCCGAACACAATGCCCCCCCCCGCCCGTCATCTATCACCATGTTCGTTTGGGGATGTTAGGGAGGCAGGGACCAAAGTAGCAGCTGCAGAAAATGAGCAGGAAAATAAAGAGAAATCGGCCCCAGAGGAAAGCAAGCAGTTTTGAAAGCACAAATAGTAAGTTTGAGAGAGAGAGAGACAGAAAGAGAGAGATAAGGGGACCTAAAATAGCAATAAATCAACAGAGAATCAAGTCCCTTGCAACTGAAAGCAGGGGACAAAAATGAGGGACCTTAAAAATCTGAAGACATACTGTTCAGATAAGTGAACCAGCTAGAAAAACTGCATATCAGCTAAGCCAGCAAGGCTCCATTATCATCATCATCATCATTATTTTGAAAGCAACTGGAAATGAATATATCTATTCAGATATGTAAATACAGAGTTTTCTGTAATGGCTGCAGCAAGGACACTCCAACCACCAAGCCACACTGGTGTAGCTGTTGGCTGTTTGCAGTTTAGTAGCGCAGAGAGCTTGCTGGGGAGACCATGCATTAAAAAATAAAGGACTCAAAAATAACTTAAACAAGGTTTTAATAAGAAAAACAAAAACTCCTTTTACACTAAGTACATTAACAACCAAACCAGACCCAACCACCAACCCATCCCCCAGGGTAATGGGAGAGCTAGGTGCTGCTCCTTATATACTACACCCAAATGCTGACACACCTTAATCAAATACAACTCAGCAGCACCTGCTATGCTTCACAGCTGTAAAGCTGGGTCTCATTATCTTACTCTGGCCCTTGCTCTGGCCCCTTAAAGACATACACATCGGGTGCAACAATGATGAACCTTTACATTTAAATAAACCATTCAACATTTCCCCTGCGGTTCATCATTGTGGAACAAAAACATAAAGCATACTTTGTACATGTCTTTCATGTGTAACCTTTGGAAGTGCTTTAGTAAAAATGTCTGCAATTTGATTGTCACCTGGAACATATTCAAATACAATCATTTCGTCAGCAATTAGTTTCTTTACAAACTGCAAACGTAACCGTAAGACTCTAGTGCGCTGCGTATTGGTCTCTGAACACAGGATAGCAAGTCCGCTCTGGGAATCAAGGTAAACTTTTACTGGTAGTGTTACTTGCATCTGTAGGTCTGCAAATACTTGCAGATACCATTCTACATCACGAGTGGCCTGAACGCATGCACATAATTCACTCTCTGTTGTGGAAAGACAAATAATGGTTTGTGTCTGGGACTTCCATTCAAATGGACAACCGTTAAAACACCATACCAGACACACCCCTGCAATTATTTTGTTCCACTGCATGAGATGCATCGCAGAAAATTTCAAAACCTTTGTCAATACATGTTGTAAACTGCAACCTATAATGTTTGGTGTGTTTAAGGTACATTACCACTCTCTTAAGAGCAGAGAAACATTGCATAGTGGACTCTTCCACATTGTGATGCATCTTTTAACAAAAGCTTAACTGTTTCATATTTTACGCTTGGTGAATAACACAAATCATAATCTTCGCCTGGAATTTGTTGAAAACCCCTAGCAACTAATCTTTGTACCTTACAACTTCATTTTTGTCATTCATTTTAACTCTATAAACCCATTTTGAATCAATAAGTCTCATATCTGGGGTTTGTGGTACAAGAGACCAAGTGTTATGCTCTTTTAAAGAAGCTATCTCAGAGTTCATAGCTTTATACCAATTTGCAGCTTGTTGCTTAGGTAATTTCTGAACATCATTGTAGCTTTTTGGCTCAAAAACTGCCTTATTGGCATACACAGTATTAAAATGTTCATCTGCAAAACGTTGTGGCTTCTGCCTCTTTCTATCTGAACGTCTTAGTCCAGAAGGAGAGTCAGACTCCTCAGACTTAATGGGACTAAGTGAACCACTAGTTTCAGGTTGTAAATCATTGTCAGATTGAAGAGATGCCTGTAGGCTAAGCTCACGGTCAGAAAACTCAAGAGAATCTAACCTCCCCTCGGGTGCCTGTGACTTTAAATCATCAAACAAATCAGATTCAACAGACTTTTTGTCTTTTTCCATTAATTCAGAAGCACCATTTCCTGCTGCTGCTGCTTCTTCCTCTTCTTCCTCAGTATTATCTATACCATCAGTATCTTGGAAGACAGCAACTCCATTCCAATTTACAGTTTGTATCATGCTTCTGGTAATATGAAATTTGCCAGTTGCTGGTATGTAAATTCTGTACGCCCCCTGCTGGTAGCCCATTAATTTTCCCTGGACACTACGTTCACCCAATTTCTGCTTAGCGGGATAATGCATAATTACATCTGAACCCCAAATGCGTAGGTATTTCAGATTAGGGCGTTTTTTAAACAGCTTCTCATAAGGGGTGACATCTAAACCAGAATGATAACTGCGATTTCTAACATAACAAAACGCATTAAGCGCTTCAGCCCAAAAGTCTTTGGGCAGATTAGCATCGTGTAGATACGTTTTAACCCCTGCCTGCAGGTCTCGCTGCACAACTTCAACAAGCCCATTTTGCCAGGGACTTCGGGGGCAAGATAACTCATGAGTAGTCCCCTGCGTTTCCAGGAAATTCTCAAAATCCTCAGAAACAAATTCCCCGCCCCGGTCAGAAAATAGGTTCTTAATTGGTTTGTTAAAGTGCGTTTTTACCCAGTTGCAAAAAACTTTGTACTTCTCAAATGCTTGGGACTTCTCAGCTATTGCATAAGTCCAACAATATCTACTATACTGGTCTATCAGAGTAAGCCAGTACTTAGAACCTCCTAATGATGGTGGGAGTGGCCCAACTAAATCACAATGTACACGCTCAAATGGCTCAGTTACTTTCCTATCTGAGCACCTACCCTTGCGTGCAACCTTAATCTTATTCTTGCAACAGGGTAGACATTGCATAAAGAATTTACATGGTTTTAAGTTGAGGCCATTAACAATATTCTTTGTCTTAATTACATCAGCAAAATTCAGGTGTCCCAGAATTCTGTGTGCTTCATGGACACACCCGGAATGTGGCATTACATTCCTCAACCCCTGGCTTGACTGTGCTGCTCTGCAATTTATAGGCGATTGGGAGTAGGTGCGAAAATACAGTCTATATAAACCATCAGATTCCCGGGCATATAATAGACGTTTGTTCCCATCGAAAAACTCACACATTGACTTTAAGAAACGCACAGTTATGCCTTGACGAGCAAAGCACCTTACTGACAATAAATTGTCCACTGACGGGCAGTAAATGCAGTTCGCGATTGTAATGTTTAAAGAGTCAAGTTTAACAGTACCCCTGCCAAGCGACTGCAAGACTTGTGAATTGGCTAAATGTACATTACCAATTTCCTCTTCGAAAGAAGTAAACAAGCTCCGATCATTGCAAACGTGCTGAGATGCTCCTGAGTCAATAATAAAAGACTTCCACTTGGCATCTTTAATTCTTTTACGATCTGTTGTCCTAGCATGGAAAACTCGCGGCTCATTTCTGTCTCTACTATACGATGTCGGCTGCTGGGCTGACAACCGTGACTGACGAACAGAAACAGGCTTGGGAGTACTTTGCTTTCTTTTGGATCTGCAGTCCTTTGCAAAATGTCCTTGCTTATTGCAGAACCAACAACGCTTGGCAGCTTTAAATGCAGTTGTATCACCACAGGTTTGCATATGGCGTTCCTCATTCTTTCTGGAAATAGGAGTGCTTATGGCACAAGCCTCCCTTCTGTCCAACTTGCCCATTAATCTTGCCGTCACCCCTTCCACAGTTAATTGTGCTGGTGGAACGGCAGATATCTGGCTAGCTATGCCATCAAAGTCCTCGTTAAGGGAACAAAGAATGATAAAAACATACTGAATATCAGGTATCTCCATGTCCCTTCGAATTAATTCGCCGCGTATTGCCTCCAGACGTCTCAAGTGTGCTGCCAAATCACCACCAGGCTGCAACTTCGTCTGGTACAACTGCTTGAAAAACGTCAATGCAGATGCTGACTCTTTTCTAACATGCACTGCTGCAAGACTGTCCCACATTTCTTTGGCAGTTTTCTTATTTCTTATATAGACTACTTGCTGGTCACTGACTGCCAAATTAATTATCGCCCTGGCTTTTGCATCTCCTTTCGACCAAGCATTAGTCACAGGGTCAGGAGGGTCATCAGTTACATAGGTCCATACTTCTCTAGAGGTCAAAAGCGCCTCCACCCGAAAAGACCATAAACTATAGTTCTCATCTGTTAGCTGTGGGAAGACCAGAGCCTTCTCAGCTTCAGGAACCCGGTCAACCATTCTGGAACTCTTCCAGACCCACAAAACTATGCTAACAGGAGAAGGAGTTTTCAAACCTTTCTCAGAGTCCAAAAATATGCAGTCATCCACTCAGCAGCTGGGCCCATAACCAAAGATGTTGGCTGTTTGCAGTTTAGTAGCGCAGAGAGCTTGCTGGGGAGACCATGCATTAAAAAATAAAGGACTCAAAAATAACTTAAACAAGGTTTTAATAAGAAAAACAAAAACTCCTTTTACACTAAGTACATTAACAACCAAACCAGACCCAACCACCAACCCATCCCCCAGGGTAATGGGAGAGCTAGGTGCTGCTCCTTATATACTACACCCAAATGCTGACACACCTTAATCAAATACAACTCAGCAGCACCTGCTATGCTTCACAGCTGTAAAGCTGGGTCTCATTATCTTACTCTGGCCCTTGCTCTGGCCCCTTAAAGACATACACATCGGGTGCAACAATGATGAACCTTTACATTTAAATAAACCATTCAACAGTAGCAAGTATGCCCATCAAGAGGATGGATGGAGAAGACAAAGCTACAAGGATGGGAGGAGAAAGACTCATAACACTCATTCATTCATTTCCTTTTCAATGTGTAGGTAATTACCCAAGTCAAGTTGGACTTCCTGGTTGGTGATGATGATGATGATGATGATGATGATGATGATGATGATAATAATAATAATAATAATAATGGTGATCTAAGGCTGTGCACAGCCTCCCTGATATGACCCAGGTTGACACTGAGAACACCCAACCCAGACCTAGACCTGAGTCAATTCAGCAGGTAGGTCTAATGTTTAAACAGGGTTTTCTGAACCGCATCTTCTTCCACTCCATCTCAACCACAATGCAGAGAGCAGAAGGGTCATTCCTGCTGAGTGCTGTTTTGCAAGTCTGTTCCCTGCCTATTATGAGCCAGCCTCTGCCCTTTGGCAAAAAAAACAGGATTAACTGCTTGACCCCTTGTAGATTGGCTTATATGTCCACTTCTTCCTCATTGAGAAGCTGGCATGGATGCCAAGAAACAGATAACTATATGTACGTGTGGTGGTCTTGTGCTAAGATACAGAAAGTTCGGATTTCAATCCTTCATGAGATAGGTAAAATTATTGGCCGCTTACTCATCCCTTCTCCCCAATTGGCTCTCTTAAATATATTTGAAAATGGAAGTGTACCCTCTTACTGTACAAAGGTAGCATCACACTTATTAACAGCTGGTGCCAATCTTTTTTCATGGTATAAGAAAGTGTGGGAGAAAGCCTTATTAGAAAAAATTTACATATAAATTAATAGTTGCAAAAGGAGAAGGGAAAACAGATATTTTTGTGATATAATATGACTTCATTAAGAATGCTAATGGTGGTTCACATAACTTAAATCTACAACCAGCAGTTAAAAGAATATGGCTGATTCAATAAAATTCACTTGACTAAACTGCCCCCATCTCTGTCCTCTTCTTTCTATACACCAATATTTAATTCCAATGTACATTGCTCTACTCCTGTCTCTTTAGAAGCTGTATAATGTGTCCTTTATCTGTACCCTTCAGTTTCTCTGTGCTTAATGATTTTTCACTTCATTTTTCCTATTTTTATTTTGTTACAAATGTATGAAACAAGGTGTTTTGACACTGTGTTTTCTCTTCAAAATCTGATTGAAAAGTTATTTATGAAAAAAGCAGGATTAATCCTTTTTCTGACTACTCCTCATAGATGGTCTCCTGCAAGTGTCTGCCTCTGCTCTCAACTTCTGAAATAAAATGAACTGAGACTTGCATACGAAATGTTGGTTCCTATCATCATGCCAGAACAGTCAGAAGTAGTCAATATGGCACCCTCCAGGTGCTTTTGGACCACAACTCCCATAATTCCCAACCATTGTCCATGGTGGGTGGGGCTGATGGGAGTTGGAGTCCAATATCTGGAGAGGGCAATGTTGGCTCCCCTTCCATAAGGATAATCTATCTTCCTGTTGATAAGAGTGAAACTTCCAGTTAAAGGGCATATGACCTTAGCATCTATCATTTGCTTAGAAGATGCCCTTTGAAGTTATTGGAATTCAAAGCTAGCTATCTTAAAGTGCAGAAGAGAAAAGACTGTGAAGTTATTTGAACCACACCAATTATCCTGTTCTTTAACATCTGCCTACCTCTTATTTATATTCCCACTTACAACCTCTGATCATCTCAAAGAAACCCAGAGCTTGATAATCACAAGGAAACAGGGGTCAGTGAAAATAACATCTGAATGCCCCCAAATCATCTGTGCTATAAGGCAGGGAGTCGAGGCATCTTAATTAATAACATGCCACTGCAGCCATCTAGAGCTCGAAAGGTCACTGGCTGCTGAGGGCGTGAACTGTCCCTTTTTGGAAAACATCACTGTGACTTTTGCATGTCCTCAGAAAGACTGCTTGATGGCAATGTGCGCGCAGATCAGAAATCAGATCACCCAAAATGATTCCTTCCATCTGAAAGGTGGCATTTAATGGTAGAGAAACCAACTTCATTAACTAAGAGCAATGTGTTCAAAGGTCAGTCACTTGCCAATTTCTTCATGATCTTCTGGGTAAGTGGTTCACTCCCATTCCCCCTTCTGATTGCCTCATTGCAGAGATGGAACGGCAACGGGTTCTCGGGTTCTCGGTTTGATAGGTGCCTATTTAACATCAAAGGAAGGTTTGACTACCCAAAGATGGGGGCCCCAAAACGAATCGAGAAGCATGAGAAAGCTTTACAAAATTTTATTATTGGCCTGGCAAATGATGATGAAAATAGGGACATTATATTCTACATCAGGAAGCTTTTTCCACTTTTGATCTCCTGCATACAAAAAACTTATTCATATATACTTTTGTCACATTGAGCCAATTACAGCCTCTCACCCAAACCTGCCTCACAGGATTGTTGCATAGAACAAATGTTCAAGGCAAGGGATCATGTACAACACCTTCAACAGAAAAATGGAAGGGGGGGGATTGTAAGCTGCCTTAAGTCCCTATCAGGGAATCTGGTGGAAGAAGAAGAAGAAGAAGAAGAAGAAGAAGAAGAAGAAGAAGAAGAAGAAGAAGAAGAAGAAGAAGAAGAAACTGTGAGAATAATCAGGAACACACCATACAATAAATTCTATTGAATTCAGTGGGGCTTACTTCTGAGTAGACATGTAAGGGCTTGCAGTGTAAGGCTCAAATTACAATAAAGGAATAAATGCTCCATGCGTTTCCTGGAAAAAAAAAAGTCGGCTGCTGAAGCATTGCAATTAAAGAATTTAAAGTGGTTTGGTGACCTTTCCCTTCAAAATTATAGGAAGGGCTTTGTATGCAAGCTTCGCCATTTCCTTCATTTGGTGAAAGAATTTTATTTTTAGTACAAACAGGACTCCATTTTTGCACCTATACACACACACAACTTTTAATTGTTCTCCAAGATGTGGAGGGGGAAAGGAAAAAAGAAGATAAAGGATATTCCCAAGCTCTCCCCACCTCACACAAACCAAGGCAAGATGCTGTGTCTCCTTTGTTGCTTTCTGGGCTGCTGTACATACAAGCCAGACCCTCCAAGTGTCCCTATTTTCCAGGGACGTCCCTGATTTAGAGAAGCTGTCCTGGTTTCTGATTTGATTCCAGAATGTCCCACTTTCCCTTAGGACATCCCTATTTTCATTGGAGAAATGTTGGAGGGTATGGAGTTATCCGATCCCCGACCCGTCTGAAGGCAATCCTGTATAAGGAAGGTTTTTAATGTTTTATTATGTTTTTATATATGTTGGAAACTGCCCAGAGTGTCTGGGGCAACCCAGCAAGATATGTGGGGAATAAACAGTAAGATTATCATTATGGAATGGAGGGTATGGTTATGCAACCCCCAAGCCAAGGAGATAAGTAAATACACAACCTTTAGAAAACATATGAAGACAGTCCTTCATAGGGAAGTGTTAAAATGTTTAATGTTTTATTATGTTATATATGCTGGAAGCCACCCAGAATGGCTGGAGCAACTTATTTTCATTTTTGGGGGTATGACAAGGCAAGCAATGGGGTCGCAGGCACACAGTCTTGCACACTCCCTCCACTTTGCCCAGGAAAGCCTGCCCCCCCTCTCTCTCCCCCCCCCCCTCTCTCTCATACACACTCCCAAGAACCTTATTCTTGGGGCATTAGGCTCTCTGAAGAAATGTCAAGTGCCCAAAATGAGCAGCTAAACCTCCACCCTCCTCAGCTCTCTGGGGACTGTCGGCTGGCTCAGATTTTTCGATTCATGCTTTGCTCCTAAACACACTTATGCAGAAATAAATATTGATATGGAAATTTAAGCAGAAAAAGCACTAATAAGAAAACAAGGCTTACCCAGCCTTAACGCACCCTGATGGGCTTTGGGAAGCCCTCCCACATCCTTCCCCAAGCTGGGCAAGTGCTAGCTAGGTTTTGGGAAGGAGGACAGAAGACTCTGTGACCCTGACAGAGCCTGCACACCTCCTTCCCAAAGGCAAGTACTTACTAGAAGAAGAAGAAGAGTTTGGATTTGATATCCCACTTTATCACTCCCCGAAGGAGTCTCAAAGCAGCTAACATTCTCCTTTCCCTTCCTCCCCCACAACAAACACTCTGTGAGGTGAGTGGGGCTGAGAGACTTCAAAGAAGTGTGACTAGCCCAAGGTCACCCAGCAGCTGCATGTGGAGGAGTGGGGAATCAAACCCGGTTCACCAGATTACGAGTCTATCACTCTTAACCACTACACCACACTGGTGTGCTCCCGAGGGGGAGAGGGCATGGAGGGTGCCCTCCCAGATGCGGGATAGCCGCTCGGGTGCACGGAGCGGTGTGTGCACCCTGCAGCCAGGGGCGGAGCGAGCCGCCCACAGAAGCAGAGTAAGCCGCCAATGGTGGACATTCGGCGTGCTGCCCACCTGCAACTCCCAAGCCTCCCCCAGCTGTCAAAATGAAGGGGGAAGGGGGGGGATGCATCGAGATGCTTCTCTCGATGGCTCGGGGAAAGGCTTGGGAGTCGCAGGCGTGCAGCGTGCCGAATATCACGCTGTGATGGCTTGGGGGGTTGGGGGGGCATCCCAGCATTTTCAGGATATTTTGAGACTATGTTACACTGGTACCTTGAGTTACAGATGCTTCAGGTTACAGACGCTTCAGGTTACAGACTCTGCTAACCCAGAAATAGTACCTCAGGTTAAGATCTTTGCTTCAGTATGAGAACAGAAATTGTGCTCCAGCAGCAGGAGGCCCCATTAGCTAAAGTGGTACCTCAGGTTAAGAACAGTTTCAGGTTAAGAACGGAGCTCTGGAACAAATTTTAGTTCTTAACCCGAGGTTTTTGTTTAGTCGTGTCCGACTCTCAGTACAGTGGTACCTCGGGTTACATACGCTTCAGGTTACATACACTTCAGGTTACAGACTCGGCTAACCCAGAAATATTACCTCAGATTAAGAACTTTGCTTCAGGATGAGAACAGAAATTTTGCTCCAACAGCACAGCAACAGCAGGAGGCCCCATTAGCTAAAGTGGTGCTTCAGGTTAAGAACAGTTTCAGGTTAAGAACGGACCTCCAGAACGAATTAAGTACTTAACCTGAGGTACCACTGTACTCAAAAATGCAGTTTTTGCCGGAGGGATAGCCAGTGTTAAATCTCCACACACACACACACAAAACTTTGAGCATTACTGGTAAGTTGCAACCCCTCCCAAGAGAGAACTATGCTGATCTTTTTAAGAGTTCAAAGTCTGCCCTGTAAATCTCCCCCTTTTAATGTTTTCATTCATTTATCAGATATTATAAAAGGCACTTTTCACCTTCTGTTCTGGAAATTGCTGCTTTGATTTAGGAGGTCTTTTAAAAGCTCTGGTCTCTATTATGTTTTACTGCATCGGTAAATGGGGTTTGTTTAATCACATATTGAGTGTTAAAGAAATGCTTTGGTGTTGATAAAATCCAGGCAGACAGGTGGACAGTAAATTTTGTACCTTTTAATAGGATTATTTCAGAGAAAAAGAGGACAGAAACAAAGTCCTCATACTATCAAACATGCTGAGATTGGATTAATTCTTTAGAGTTGTGTGTTCAGGGAACCTTGAGATTTCTCAGAAGTTTATGACAGGTCAGTAATGGTAGACATACACAAAAGGCCACTCGCCCACCACAACCAATCTTCTCCCATAGCATCCATTTGAAAGTGTTCTAAGGCCACATCCACACCACATGTTTAAAGCACTGTGATGCTACTTTAAACAGTCATGGCTTCCCCCAAACGGTTCTGGGAGCTGTGGACATTTTCTTTCAGCAGGGGATCAGGTACAGTCAAACCTTGGTTCTCGAACAGATCTGTTTTCAAACGCTTCGACCACCAAACGCCAAAAACCCGGAAGTAAATGCTCCAGTTTTTGAACGTTTTTCAGAACCCAAATGTCCAACACAGCTTTTGCTTGAGTGCAAGAAGCTCTTGCCACCAATCGGAAGCTGCACCTCGGCTGTCAAATGTTTCGGAAGTCGAACGGTCTTCCAGGACAGATTATGTTCGACAACTGAGGTTTGACTATATATATACTTGCAGTCCCTTTTTGTGCTTATTCCTTTAGTGGGTGAGATGGATCTGTCTTTTCTTCTTATTAGAATCATAGACTCATAGAGTTGGACGAGACACTGAGGGTCATCTAGTCCAATGCAGGAATATGCAGCTGTCCCATACGGGGATCAAACCTGTAGCCTTGGCATCATCAGCACCACACTCTCACCAACTGAGCTATCCAGGCTCAGATGCGAGAGAAGGGTGATTGGCCAAGCAGTAGGCAGGGGTGATGAGCAGAGCAAACAGGGGTAACACCCGTGTGTGTGTGTGTCTCAGTGTGTGTTTGTGCACAAACACACACTGAGACACACACACACACACACACACACACACACGAATGAGCATTTTAGGGCCTTGTTTTACTTCTTTTATATTTGCATTTATTGTTTCTCTTGAGTTCTGTATTTACCTTGTAAATTGCTTTGAGGCACCTTTGTGTTAAAGAAGCCAGTGTGGTGTAGTGGTTAGAGTGTTGGACTAGGACCTGGTAGACCAGGGTTCAAATGTTCAATTGGCCATGAAGCTCACTGGGTGTGACTTTGGGTCAGTCACTGCCTTTCAGCCTATCCTGCTACACAGGGTTGCTCTATTGGTTAAATGAGTTGGGGGCGAACCATGTATGCCACCTTGAGCTCCTTGGAGAATAAGGTGGGATAGAAATGAGAAGAAGAAGAAGAAGAAGAAGAAGAAGAAGAAGAAGAAGAAGAAGAAGAAGAAGAAGAAGACGACAATTCCACTCTGGGGTAACCCACCCTCCTAACATTCCAAAATTCAGTGCCATTACTAACAACAGGAAGTGTGCTTTATATTTTGCAGTCTACACATGCTAGCATTATTTTTTTTAAAGCCTTTCGAAGCCTGCTGGTGCTTTAAGCTTTAAAGTAAGGAGGGCTCTTTTATTTCCTCCCTATCTAGCAATAACTCAACCACAAGCAATAGTCTCAAATTTTTCGAGAAACAAAGCAGTGACCTCTACTGTGTTATACACATGACCTGTAAGTTCCTTCCAGCTGTTTGCGCCCCCCTACCATTGCAATAAGTGGACCCCTCCTCACTTCCCTTCACTTTGAAAGTGTCAAAGCAGTGACCACATTTTGATCCTGTGGGATCTGGCTAAAACAAGCAAGCAGCCTGTCAGGTATCTCTGAGAGTAGAACAACAGCCCTTGTACTTTAATGGAACAAGAGCAAAAGCTTCTCACAAACAGCAAAATATACCCCAAGCAATTTGTGTGTGTGTGGGGGGGGTGTTTGTGTGTTATTTGCTTTGTTGCTGTACACCAGAACTTGCAGTGAGCTTCCGTGGCAGATAAAAATAATGGTACAATATCAGTCTTGCAAAAACACCTCAGGCATGGGTGCTGGAACTCTGAAATGTCCAATATTTGAAAAGATGGTGAAATTTTGGAACTTTCTCATGGATACTGGGTGTGGAGCATTAGCAGAGACACGCCCCCCCCCGAAAAAAATACAGGACTGTGAAGAGTTCTATGCTTTCTTTCCACAATGTACTGTTCACAGTCCACACACCTCAGACCACACCATATCCCTGAGCATTTGCTGCCTGAGGCAGCCACTTTACATTGCCTATCAGGAGGGCCAGCCCTGTCTTCTAGATATGCTCTAGTTATGGGTAGCCCATATGGCACTCTGCAGATAATAATAATATAATACTAATAATTTATTATTTATACCCCCGCCATCACTCTGGGCGGCTTCCAACAGAACATTAAAAACACGATAAAAAAATCAAACATTAAAAACTTCCCTAAACAGGGCTGCTTTCAGATGTCTTCTAAAAGTCTTTTGTGGACATCTGAAGGGAGCATGTTCCACAGGGCGGGCGCCACCACCGAGAAGGCCCTCTGCAGCTCCCATCAGCCCCAGTCAGCATGGACAATGGACAATTGTCAGGAATGTTAGGAGGTGCAGCTCAGAACATCCAGAGAGCATCATGTTGGCTACCCCAGCTCTGTGCTGTCAATGTCCTTCATAATAGGATGCTCAGAGACTTGCACTGGCTGCCATTTGTTGCCAGGCAAAATGCAAAGTGATACATTTTTATTTTATTTTTTTAAAAGCAGCAATAAAAATAAGGCAATTGTAGACTGCATCAACAGAAGTATAGTGTCCAGATCAAGGTCCCACCTCACCTGGAGTAATGTGCCAAGTTCCGAGACCCACAGTTTGAGAGGGACAAAAAGGTAAAGGTAAAGGGACCCTTGACCATTAGGTCCAGTCGTGACCGACTCTGGGGTTGTGGCACTCATCTCGCTTTATTGGCCAAGGGAGCCAGCATACAGCTTCCGGTTCATGTGGCCTGCATGACTAAGCCGCTTCTGGCAAACCAGAGCAGTGCACGGAAACGCCATTTACCTTCCTGCCAGAGCGCTACCTATTTATCTACTTGCACTGGCATGCTTTCGAACTGCCAGGTTGGCAGGAGCAGGGACCGAGCAACGGGAGCTCACCCCATCGCGGGGATTCGAACCGCCGCCCTTCTGATCGGCAAGTCCTAGGCTCTGTGGTTTAACCCACAGTATACAAAAAGAGTACAGTGCAGGAACGGGGAACCCAGTGCCCTCCAGGCATTGTTGGACTCCAGCTCCCATCACTCCTAGTCACCTTGGCCAATGGTCAGGGATGATGGGAGTTGGCATCCAAGAACAACAGGAGGGTGAGTGCCCCCATCTCAAGTACAGTGAAAGCTAACAGACATTCCTATGAAAAGTGGGAAATGTATTCGCTCCATACCAGCTCCTCCAGGAAGAGTTCTTGTGCAATGGGATTCTTCCTCTGAAGGCAACTCACAGTTCTCAACACAATTGCACATACTCTGTGCTCCCTAATTGGTTTTATCAACAATGCAGCTGATCTCTGTTAGATTCTTTCCCAATTCAAGCATGGTTCCAAACCCTTACACTCCCTCCAACATAAGCGTGGTGCTTCTAGGCTAAAACTCCCATCTTCTGCTCCTCTTGCAAAATCATCTAAGGCAATGGCTCTCATGACAACCTGTGACAGCAAATCCCACACTCTAATTGCAAACGGTGTGCAGTAGTAACTCCTTTTGTCTGCCTCGAGCCTACAGCCTGTGCATGTCAGTTTCACTGGGCTATACCGAGTTCTACTGCGATGAAAAGAAAATGGAAAACGCTCTCCTTCCCTCTCTCTGTTCGCTATCCACTTGACAAGAGAGAAGAGAGGGAGAGAGGGAGAATACAAAATGGTCTTCAGAAAATTGGCACGATCTGCAACAAGGGTCCCCCATGGGCTACTACTGAAAGCACATCTACTCTCCACACCAGGGGCTAATCTTATCCGGATGTTTGCTATGAGACCTGGCCAGAACTGGCAGCAGTTCCTTGACAATAAAACAGTAAAGCTGGAAGATGAGCACACCCTCCTATTTAATCTGCAATAGCGATGGAAGAATAATGGCAGTGGCACTCATTTTTCCCTACCTGCAGGTAGCCAGTTGCACCATCATGGAGAGAAGCATGCTAGTACTAATTGTTCAGGGGACACGGGTGGCGCTGTGGTCTAAACCACAGAGCCTAGGACTTGCCAGTCAGAAGGTTGGCGGTTCGAATCCCCGCAATGGGGTGAGCTCCTGTTGCTCAGTCCCTGCCCCTGCCCACTTAGCAGTTCGAAAGCACGTCAAAGTGCAAGTAGATAAATAGATACCACTCCAGCGGGAAGGTAAACGGCATTTCCATGTGCTGCTCAGATTCGCCAGAAGCAGCTTAGTCATGCTGGCCACATGACCCGGAAACTGTATGCTGGCTCCCTCGACCAATAAAGTGATATGAGCACTGCAACCCCAGAGTCATCTGCAACTGGACCTAATGGTCAGGGGTCCCTTTACCTTTACCTTACTAATTCAGAATGTTTCTCATGGAAAAGTCCCATCTAAAATGGTCTTGGGCTATTGAGTTTGCAATATTGGAAAGGTCAAGCAGCAGGTCTCTTGGAGGTAGGATGACCAGTTACGGTATGCACTGCCAAGAAAGAGGATTTGTATCACCAAAAAGGAGAGCAAAAGAGGCCAATTTGCATAAAATGTACACACAGTATGGTAATTTAGACATACAGATGCAAATATAGGGGAAAGTAACTATTTTTTTAAAAAATAGCTACAGTTAACTATACATTTAAATAGAAACACTACACAGCTCACCATACTGGGTGTCCTGACTCTCATTCATGGACACAATGATTGCACAATTATTTCCAATAGTTTTATTACACAACCCGCTGCAATTCCCAAACACAGATCCTGTTGCAACGTGTGCTGAAAAGCTGATGATCTAGAGTTTATGGCACACTACTGGAGGTCCCCTTTTGAAAAGCAGGGCAGACACAGTCATTTGTGTGGGTCTCAAGACATGAGATTAGGCAAACAAGCACGTTTACGGGTAGGATTGACCTGCTGATGCTGCTGAAGCTGATGCTGCCTCCTTGGAGATGGAGGTAGAGTTGACATAGTCTATTTCATGTCCAGCCTAGGGGGCAGGGGGTAGTTCATTGGAGGGGGGCAGAGGTGGGACCAAGTCAAGCTGCTCTCCCTTGCTGCTTGGGATGTTCAATGATAGGGAGGCAGGGATTTCTTCCAACAACCTGTTTGGCCCTTTCCCAGCATCCAGATCAACTAGTTCTATCCCACTGGGCCCCTCCCCAGGATCTGGTTTTACACTGCCATCCCATTCCCCCCATAACTGTCCTTCCATGGGGCTCATGACGGTGGTGAAGACACAAGTTAGGCTCCCTGCATGATTTAGATATTAATGAACTCAAAGCATGCTAAGAGATATGTGAATATTTTCACAATAGCAATGTTTTTCAAGAACAACCCATCATTAACACTGTTTGGCCCTGATCAGTTGGACATTGGACTGGCTACTTTGAGCAAATGTTGATGCACTTCACCTTATATGTAAATCATTGAGTGGCACATTTGTCCTTATGACTGACCACACACACACAGTCCCTTGGACCAGGGAAGCCATTCATTTAACATGAATCGGTGACTGTGTTACTTGCTTTCCAACAGTAAAATTCTAGAATGGAAATTCAATGCATTCTAAATTTGGCATCTATTCTGTCAATCACTGCTGAAGGTCCCTTGTACCAGGAAGAGTTAAAGATTGATATCCGAAGAAGGATTTTTTTAAAAATAGATGATAGATTTGCCAGTCCACTTAGCCCTTGTGTGGCACAATCCAGTGTTTAATCTCTTTGAGGATTTCAATTTACAGAACACAATTGGTGGATTTCTAGCCTGGCTCAAATGAGGTGCATTTGGAGTTCAACAAGGTGTAATTGAGGTAGATGCCCTCCCAAACCTTGGAGCATGCAACTTTCAGATATCTTCAAAACCCAAATATCATTTTTCTACTATTCTCAATTAGCAAAGAGAAGCCAATCTGTCTAAAATTTTTTCTAAAGCCGATTCAATAGGGGTCCCCCCCCCCAGCAAACAGAGCTCACTTTATCAAATCAAGAAATCACAAGGATGTGTGTTGGTTCTGGGAAGACACCTGTGGTCCTCAAGGGGATGTTGAACTCCAGCTTTCATCAGCTCAAGTCAGCATGGCCAATTGCCAAAGATGATTTGATTTTAATAAGCTATGTTGATGGGCAGGCTATCCATCTGAAGAAGACATCAATGAAGAAAATATGAATGAGTTGTGACATTGCTTGCTGCCCTGCCTCCACATAGTCACCTTTAGGAAGGTGCAAAGCAACTGATAGGCTGGGGAACCAGGAGAGATCATATTATATAATCATAATAGCTGTGAGTCTCACATAGCAGGGGTTGAGCTAGATGACACGTAGATCATCATTGAATGATTCTAAGATCCTATGGAACAGTGGTGTTTGGTGAAATTTTTTGTAAGGAAACAGTTAAGGCTAGATGCGCCAGCTTGCAAGGGCGATTGAGGGGGAAGTTGAACATGAGCATTGCACCTCCCACCCTAAGCCAATCAGAAGCTCCCTGGGCTTTGGGAACAAGACACCAGGGGAACATTAGGGAACTAGACTAGTCCACTGATTGCATGACACTGCTATGGAACTGCTATGGGTTGTATGAAAATGTGTTTCCACGTAGCATCAATGCACACAGCCGATTGTGGTCACCCTTCTTAGATATGCCACGATCGCCAATATTTGTGAAGCTGCATGTATGTGTTTCACAGGAGAGACTGACTCACACAGTTGGCAGCTCTGATACTTACCAGATTGTGAGTGCACTGGTACTACTGTGGCCTTGGTGCAGTGAGCTATAGGGATCCAGCAGCCTCAAAGGTAGTTTGACTTCCATTTCTCTTTTAACCAAGTGAAGGGTGTGGGTAATCACGGAGGCTCCTCAGCAATGCCCCTCAAAAAAGGACATGAACCAGATTCCAAATGCATTCCCTTTTAGATGGCATTAGCATATTCTGTTCGGCAGACCTCATTTTCACCTATTAGTGAACTTGTCTAAGGATCAGACAAAAGAACTCTCCTGCACTCCTGGCATGCTGAGTGGAATTTGCTATCAAACCTTGTGCCAGGTTAATCTGATTTGAGAGAGCACCAAAGATTCAGGGGATTTTTCTATAAACACTGTCTTTTTCAGAGCTAAATTAGAGGGTGTTTGGAGGGATTCAATGACAGAGGGGAGTTTTTTCTTGCCTGCCTCCTCTCTAATATCCATGATTAGAAATGAGCCATAGGCATGGACTGATTTTTAAAAAGCAAACTTTCACATTCTTGGCTCTTTCTTTCTTTCTTTCTTTCTTTCTTTCTTTCTTTCTTTTGTTCTTTCATTCTTTCTGCTCCTAAGGTTGTTGCTAGCTACAGGCAACCCTCCTTCAGCTTGATTCAGAACTGGCTCAATCATTTTAAGTTTGCTCAGTGAACATTCAAAAGATAAGGGGGTGGCAACCCTTCTGCTGTTCATTCAGTGCATAATTGAGCTGTGGAACTTTCTTCCACTGGAGGCAGTGGTGGACACCAACTTGGATGGCTTTAAAAGAGGATCAGAAGAAAAACTATCAATGGTTACTAGCCATGATGGCTATGATCTGCTCCCATGATTAGAGGCAGTTGTTGGTATCCATCTCTGTTGAAAGACAATGGGATGCGTGTTAGAATTCCTGCTCCATGATTGCAGTCATGGGATTATTGTCTTTCACATGACGGTATATGTTTTAACTCCACAAAGTGGGAAGTGACGGAGACAGGATGTTTGTGTTACTGTGTTCAGTGAAGTGGGACTGTTGTCCTTTGTTCTCTCTCTTTGCTGTCTGATGCTAGAGAGGGAGCCATGTTGCAGTGTTCCATGTGTGTTTATATGTAAAGTAGATTAGCCAAAATGCTGAGTTGCTGAGGTCTGTTACGCAACTGCGAAGACTCTGTGGATCCCTAAGTGTGCCGGTGTCTGTTGGCATAGGTCGCTGTGATGTTCGGGCAGAAGAAAGCTTTTGAAGCTCCTGAACGATCGACCAGGAGGGAGGGAACATGCAGTTGGGCATGTGTCTCTGCCAGGGTCCTACTCGAGTGTAGGATGAGCTCCTGACAGTGCGTCTCCAGGGGTGAAATCAAACTGCTGGAGAATTACAGCGCCCGCTGTGGCTGCAGAGAATGGTAATTCATAACTACTGCCTCTCATGTTGTTTTTGCTGTGTTGGGAGCACCAAAGTGACCCCCCTGGGATGCAACCCTGAGCAGTGCGTATGGAGGGCTGCCCAGAGACAAGACGCCCCCAGCTTTTCGGCTTCACTGATGTGGTTCACAGGAAAGCAAAGCAATACATTTGGCTCAAGCTTGGCTGCAGGAGATGATGAAAGGAGGCATACAAGATGCCAGTTGCTGGAAGCCATAGGATATGAGTTCTCTTGTGCTTGGGTCCTGCCTGCAGGTTGCCCATAGGCATCTGATTGGCCACTGTGAGAAGAGGATGCTGGACTGAATGGGTTGTTGGCATGATCCAGCAGGTTCTTCTTACATTCTTCTGATCCTACAGTCCTTAATCAATTCCAGACCGTCACTGAGTCCACAGCCCAGTGTATAGCTCTATTTTGACATAAATGGAGGTCTGAGAAGCATAGTCACATAGCCAATGAAACAGTTGTGTACACTCTCAAAGTCATGGCAAGCTGTAGTTTGCAGAGGTGTTATTGCTACATTACACAACGCAAGTTACCCCTGCAAGAAAACAGGCTTCTATTTCAAATGAAGTCCTTGCTCATTATGTTAGAGGAAAAGGGGAAGACCTCTCAGGCCAATCTCATCATGCAAACACCAGGCGCCATATTTGAGACTATACCTTCTAATTAGAAAGGAACATTAACTTGTGGAAAACTCTTGCTCAGGCTGGCCAGTTTCTTTTGAAAACTGGCAAGAGTTTAGCGAATTAGTGAACCTTGGGATAATGTGTTGTGGATAGAAGGCTTAGAATCAATTATTTTTTTCAAGGAGAGTTATTAAAATTAATTGAAATCCGGACTATTAATCCCAATGAAAAATGTACAGCAGCAGGCTCCAGATATCCTGAGGTCTCAGAAACATTTTATTGGGCAATGAAAACTCCAAGTGTCAGATTGATGTTAATTAATGTCCGTGAGAAGTTCAGAATGTGCTTTAAAGCGGAAGGGTGCAGTGGTGGAACTTGAATGAAGAGAGATGCTGGTATGCACCAATGGGTTCATCACATGAAAGTGGGCTTCCATGCCATAAAAGTACTAGACTGCCTTGGACAAACATGCTCAGCCGTCGTCCATCCAACCCTCTCAATATTGTAAGTCTAAGACCCTGGTAATAAGCAGCCAACATAAATACTCATCAGAATTGAATGGGACCTGGGACACTTTACTCTTGGTCTAGCCTATGGGTAACTTCTTTCTGCCACCCTTCTTTTCTCTCTCATGTCTGACTACCCTCTTTTACCTTCTTTACTTTTACCTTGTTTGCCCCTCCTTGACACCCACATGGAATTAGATGGAGGACTGCCTGGAATTGGGCCAAGGGTTGCTCACCTGTGATCTACCACAAGATTTCCCCTTCTGACTAGCACTGGTTCTTTCCCATCTCCTCCTACCTGAGATCTTTAAAATTGGGAGGACCATAGCTCAGTGGTACAGCAAATGGTATGCACACAGAAAGCCCCACATATGATTTCCCTCATCTTCAGTTATGGCTGGGAATATCCTTTGTCTGGAACCCTGGAGAGCTGCTGTCAGTCAGTGTAGATTATACTAAATTACATGGACCAACCGTCTGCCTCAACAGCTTCCCCCAGAGAAGCTTGGGACTGATCCATTAGAAAACAAAGCATATTGTGCTACTGAGGTAGGATTCTTTCTTGAGCCCATCTATTCTCTCCGCCACCAGACCAATTAGACACACAGGGTAGCAATTTTGTTTAAAGACTTGAGTCCAATCAGTAGTCCATTAGGATTGGGGGTGGGCTCCTTTGGGGGGGGGGAGGAATCAGCTCAGTGTGGGAATTTAACTTTGAGATAAAAAAATTTCAGGAGGAGATGAGAACAATCACCTGCTGGCTGTGGGTTTTCTAAAAAAAATACATCCAGGCTCTTTTCAGAATGTTGCTGGAAAACAGAAGAAATGAAAGGCATTGTGTTTCTTTGAAAGGTCGACATAAAGAGTTTTGAACCAACTCAAGTAAAAAGAAAGAAAGAAAGACCACAAAAAACACCGCACCACCATGCCTCTCAAGGGCTGTCTTTTGATTTCAGGCATCATTCTCCTGATCACAAGGAACACTGCCAGAATGAACATTGTATTGCACTCTCTTGCTACTCCTCTTATTGGGCATTGCATTTAAGCAGAAAACATGTCAGAGAGGAATGGTTTTTTAAAACCAAACAAAACAAGACTTTGTTGTTTAGTCATTTAGTCGTGCCCGACTCTTCGTGACCCCATGGACCAGAGCATGCCAGGCACTCCTGTCTTCCACTGCCTCCCGAACTTTGGTCAAACTCATGCTGGTGGCTTTGAGAACACTGTCCAACCATCTTGTCCTCTGTCATCCCCTTCTCCTTGTGCCCTCCATCTTTCCCAACATCAGGGTCTTTTCCAGGGAGTCTTCCCTTCTCATGAGGTGGCCAAAGTATTGGAGCCTCAGCTTCACGATCTGTCCTTCCAGTGAGCACTCAGGGCTGATTTCCTTCAGAATGGAGATGTTTGATCTTTTTGCAGTCCATGGGACTCTCAAGAGTCTCCTCCAGCACCAGAATTCAAAGGCATCAATTCTTCGGCGATCAGCCTTCTTTATGGTCCAGCTCTCACTTCCATACATCACTACTGGGAAAACCATAGCTTTAACTATACAGACCTTTGTCGGCAAGGTGATGTCTCTGTTTTTTAAGATGCTGTCTAGGTTTGTCATTGCTTTTCTCCCAAGAAGCAGGCATCTTTTAATTTTGTGACTGCTGTCACTATCTGCAGTGATCATGGAACCCAAGAAAGTAAAATCTCTCACTGCCTCCATTTCTTCTCCTTCTATTTGCCAAGAGGTGATGGGACCAGTGGCCATGATCTTCATTTTTTTGATGTTGAGCTTCAGACCATATTCCATTATTCATATATAGCAAACCATGTTTTTTTTTTCCTGGGGGTACTCAAAGGTACACAGTACCAGCACACACCCATGTTAAAAGTGTGGCATTTACTGTAACAACTTCATGGTGAATACTTGGCCCCTTTTTCTCTGGGGAAAAAAAGCACTGATCACAAGCATACTCCCATGGATATAGTCTACATTAATGAGACTTCCTTCTGAGTAAATCAGGGGTGAGGAACATCAGATCTGGGGCCGAGCATTCCTTCAAGGTCTCTCTATGTCTCACTGATGAGATAGGCCACATTTATTCAGATAGTACAGGCAGATTTAAGAATCAAGTCTTCGCACTGGGCGCAGAGCCTATGGTCTGCTGCAGGCATCACGACTATAATGCAGTGAATTCAGAAGAATGGAAGAAGAGAGGTGGAGGGCACCAAATTTTAGCCTAGCAGATGGTGCCACTGTAGTTTGAAATACCAAAGTCTGCCTCTATCATGAGGTGCTCAGGAGATGTAACACAGCCTTTACTGGAGTGTCATTCCAAATGGGAGCCTTCTGTGGTTGTTATGGGTGTTATTTTGATGCTGATATGTCTGTTTTTGCTTTATCTGTACATTATGCAGTAAACCGCTCTGGGATTGTTATGTTACTATGAAGGATGGGAAAGAAATATTTTCAACAAGAAGAATGCAACAATGACAAAGCTTTCTGGAAATGGAGTTTTATCGCAGAAGTATAACAAAATAGAAATTTGACAGTTAACTGTGAAAACTATCTCAAAGAAGGGAGATGGAGCAGCATAGGCAAACTCGGCCCTCCAGATGTTTTGGGACTACAACTCCCATCATCCTTGACCACTGGTCCTGTTAGCTAGGGAGTGAGCTGCCCATGGTGGGCTGCTTCCTGGGCAGTGGGGGGAGCTGTGCCGCTTTGCCATCAGCCTTCCTCCCTTCCCTCTTCCTTTTGACAGTTTGGGGGAGGCTCCCCCCCCAGGAAGCAGCCCGGGAGTGGGGGACAATGGCGTGACATCCGCCCGTGACTTCAAGCCTCCTCTGAGCTGTCAAAATGAAGGGTGGAGGGGGAGGCCACCGGCAAGGCGGTGCAGCTCCGCCCCGTCCCCTGACAGCTCAGGGTAGGCTTGGGAGTTGCAGGAGGGCAGGAAGCCGAATGTCACCCCCCTCAGTAATGACACCCAGGGTGGACTGCCACCACCACCCCCTTCCTCCACCCCTGCCAAAAGCATGCCTAACACATGCACCCATGTTCCTTCTGGTTAGCGTTTAGCAGCGCGCATATACCAGACACAAAGAGGTCCTATCTAGCCATGCAGCAAAAGAAGTTGTGTGTCCTTTAACCAAAGATGCCTCAGAGAGCCTATCCTTTATGTCTTACATCCATGCACGTGCCTCCACTAAATGCCAGTGAATAAAGAACATTGGCATCTTGGAACCACTCATGAAAACCAATTGATTTCCAGGCAGTGTTGAGTGGGTGAATATAAAGGGGCGCCCCAAGGTTGTTCCCACAAAATCCTTACTCAGCCCCTTAAAGGCTGATTAGCACAACTCACAGTGCCAAGGGTGAGAGGGCAGGTGGTGCATCTGAAGAAGGCTGGTAAGAGAGGTGGAGCTGGCATCAACACCCAGCCTTCTGCTCCTCCATGATTGGCCATAATGATATAAGAAGAACCTATTGGATCAGGTCAATGGCCCATCTAGTCCAGTATCCTGTTCTTAGAGTGGTCACAAAAACTGGCATAGGGACATAGGAAGCCGCCTTATACTGAGTAAGACCATTGGTCCACCTAACTTAGTATTGTAGACACTGACTGGCAGTGGATCATCAAGCTTTCAGATGGGGTTCTCTTTCAGCCCTATCTGGAGATGCTGAGGATTGAATCTGGGGCCTTTTAACACGCAAAGCATATGCTCTACCACTGAGCTGCATCTCTTTTGGTTTCTCTCCTCCCTTTGTGAAAAAGTCTCTCTTGAGTCTTCCTCCTCTCTATGGAGGTGGGGCAAATTTGCCCCCCGTCCATTTCCTGATGGGACTGGCAGTCTCATTAATTGGTGGATAATGGTTGAAAAGATACAAGAGAAATTGCGCAGTGCTGGTCTTGACATAATGCTGTACTTGTAGACATTGCCCCAGGTTCATATTTTACAATCCATATTCTACAAACGTATCATTGATTTCTCAATTGATTTTTCACATTTGCAGAGTGGAGCGTTACCCCATTCGGTTGCTCCATCTTCTTAAAACATCATTCATCCTAAAAGAAAAAGAAAAAGAAAAGGCTCATTTCAGATGTTTGGAGGATGCTGAATACTGGTCCACTGTCTTCTCTCTGCAGCAGTCTTGGCTAGGGGTGCTGGCAAAGTTTGCTGGGCTTGTGAGCATCAGTGAGCATCAGGGTAGCAGTGAATAAATTTAATAAATAAATAGAATCTTACATCATCATCATCTCAAGAGCGGCTTCTTTCCCACAGCAGTGCAGCACTGAAGTCCAAGACATCTCTCCCAGACTCCCTTAAGCCAGCCTGCCAAAAATGGACCCCTGTCTTTGTTTTTTCTCTCCTTCTTCACAGCACACCTTGCTAAAGACATTCTTTTCTTGTCAACTCACACTCACACACTTTCTTTCTTGTCAACTCACACTCACACACCATCACCTTGGCAACCTCTGTCTGCCCCAGACCAAAGAATTCCTCTTAGGTAAAAAGGTAAAGGACCCCTGGATGGTTAAGTCCAGTCAAAGGCGACTATGGGGTTGCGGCGCTCATCTTGCTTTCAGGCTGAGGGAGCCGGCGTTTGTCCACAGACAGCTTTCCAGGCCATGTGGCCAGCATGACCAAACTGCTTCTGGCACAACGGGACACCATGATGGAAACCAGAATGCACAGAAACACCATTTACCTTCCTGCCACAGTGGTACCTATTTATCTACTTGCATTGACATGCTTTCAAACTGCTAGGTTGGCAGAAACAAGGACAGAGCAATGGGAGCTCACCCCGTTGTGGGGATTTGAACTGCCAACCTTCCGATTGGCAAGCCCAAGAGGCTCAGTGGTTTAGACCACAGCGCCTCTTAGATGGGCCATCAGACCTTTTATCATGTTAAAAACTTGGCTTATCCCTGACTACCTATGTGACGCTGCTTGGGCTTGTGATCTTAAACTGAATGCACCAGTGCTTGACTTAGTTTTTATTAACCAAATTTCATGGATTAATGAGTCTGCTCAAATTTTAGCTCTATACTGAAATTAGAGATTATGGTGAGCCTCCCCTCCCCAAACTCACAGCATCACATTACTATTTCATATAACATACAACACTTCTGGAAAAACCAAAACACCACACCTTCCCCATAAACAGTAACAGCATTAGCAATACTCAGACAACTAACAAGGCAATACTTCCACCCACTAGTTTGCAGATAAGTAGAACCTCAACCCCCTCCCTTGTCCAAAATCAATTCACATTGGTGTGTCTAGTTTCCTCTAGGCATGGTCCAACATTTGTCCTCTCCCTTCAGTGGGGAGCAGCACCAAACCAAAGCAGGGAGGTGGTAGAGGTTTTACTTGCTTTGCAGTTGTACCAGCTACTGCTCCTCTCTTGCTGCTGTTGAGGGTGCTAGTTTCTACACACACACACACACACACACACACACACACACCTCTCTATACTCCATCAGCACAAGCAAGAAACATTATCAGAGTTCTATGATACATTGCAACTAGGCAAAAACATCCAGGGTTAAAAATGGTACAGTAAACAGTGTAGACTGGGGAGAGTGTGGAGGGCTCGATGGAGATGGTTTGAAGGCCACGTTTGGGCCTGAGTTTCTTCAACCCTAAAACAGATTTTTGCAGTGCTATTTTTCTAGAAAAAGAGGTGCCAGAACTCCCCATGAACACCTCTCTTGTTCTGTTATAATGGCAATTGCGCCCACCTGAGAGGTGCTGGAACTGAGTTCTGGTGAGTTCCAGCTGAAAAAAGGCCCTGGGTTTTTGCATGAAGTTTCCTTCATTGAAGATACTTGGGTTGTGCATGCTAGTCAACTGGTCTTTGGAATTGACTTTGGAAGCTTAGCTATTCAGCAAGGTCCCACTCCCTATTGGTGAATTTCTTAATAGGCCAAGAAGACACCAAGAAGAAGAAGGGAAGAGATATCATGCAGGGAACATCTTTGTCATTTCAGAGTGGGGAAAACAGACAATGTCCTATCTGATTGAAGAACAACAAAGACTGTTGTATGACAACAGTTGCAGGAACATTACTTGAAATCACCCCATTTGTTTTCTACAATACCCCCACTAAAAAAATGACATGATTTTTTTTCATTCTTTCCCTACTGGTTTCTACTAATGGGAGTTGAAAGTTTCATTATGTTATGCAGGCTATTACTCTGCTTTGCAAATGTGTCTGCACATTATTAATGTAGTGCTCAAATTTGTCAGATGACTGAAAATTTCATTTCCTCTTCCCTAAACACCTTAATTTGTTGTTCAATTATCATATTTCCCCAGGTGTCATCATCTTGGGGAGTGCTGGAGACACAGAGAGACAACTTTATTTACCACAACAAAACAAAAAAGATTAAAAACTGCATTTAATCTCCTGGAGAATGTCAGTGTTCATCAAACTAATGATAATTACTCATGTTTGTTGGGGAGGGGGTGATGCCATTTTTCAGCTTCCATCTTTCATGAATAACAGGTTGATTGTATATTAAGAGTTTTGTCAAATCCCAACTGATGTATCTTTCTCTATTTGGGGGGCGGGAGACACACCATGAAAATCAACTATAGCCTACAGGGGGTTGTCAGTTTGTGCTGAGGAATTATGGGGTAGGAGCAGTGGCTTAACCCTCACCCCTTTTGTCTGCCCAAGATAATCATCCATGCTACTTTTTTTCATCATGGGAAAAGCTGTAACCAGCTTGCCTTCTCCCCAGCAGGTGGAAAAGCAAATGGGGAGGTAATTTTCAGCAGAAAATGATTGAAGGGCAAAGGGTTAAGTATTGCCCCTCCTCATTGCTTGTAGATGTTGCATTTTTGCATATCACTTAGAGATTTTTTAAAAATCTCTAAGAAACTCTTATAAATAAATGAATGAAACCTAAACTTCTAAACCTAAACTACAAAACCATTTTACGAGAGAAACTTCTGTAGAACTAACTTTGTTTCCTGATCTTTACACACTTTTCCTTTAAGGGTCTCATGACAGTGTACATTGTGTGTCTCCCCCACACACCCATTTTTAAGCTCACAACAATCATGTGAGGTAGACAGGCTGGAAGATGCTTCCTTGCCTAAGGAACCCGATAAAATCTAAGGCTGGGCATTCAAACTCAGGTCTCTGCATCCTCTACCCAGCACAATATTCAAGGCCTTCCCAACTTTTTCCTCCGCTGGCCCTGAATTAACATGGGATAAATGGCATGGGGTAAATGAGTGGCTTCATGCAAGGAGTTTAAGTTCCTCCAGTGTGTGGAAAGGTGACCTGCAAATATTTGAAGAGAAAGGACAAACTTTTTTGTGTGTGCGTGCGTGCACTGAATCATTCTGGTAGCAAGAAGAACGAGGCACTCAAAGCCAGGAAAGAGCACCATTTAAACTAATCTTTGCAGCCCAAATCTAATCTTGTAGGATTGTACTCTGTGCCGTACCCAGAACCTCTATGAGCTGAATTTCAATTTACAGAATAGATGTTCATAAAATGTCGTAGAATGAGTTGGTTGGAATGGAAAGGTCATCTAGACAAGGACCATTTCTCCAACAGACAACATCCCCTCTGCTTTCCAAGGAGAGGCCGCACTGAGCAGCTTGCCAGCTGGTATTGGGATATATCTTGGATCACAGCCAGATGTGTGTGTGTGTGTGTGAGAGAGAGAGAGAGAGAGAGAGAGAGTGGTAGAAGAGGGGTAGAAAACTGCAGCTCAGCCACAGGGGTACAAAACAGCTGAAAATCAGTTTGCAGTGTAATTGTGTTATTTCTTAGTGAGCCATTGGGTAGGCTGGAATACTAGCTCAATGCTGGCCTTCTGTCTCTGTGAATTAAAAAAGGGAAGATACTTAATTTAAAAAATGAAAACCTCAGTCAGGGAGTGGACTTTGTGGGGCTAGACCTCATGAACTTCTCCATAGCGATCTTCCTGGACCCCAGAGGACATGTATATTTTATGGGGGGAAACAATTTGCAAGAAAGTGCACATATTAAAAGAAATTTGCCTTAAAATGATTCTGGACTTTCATGAGTATTTTTTTAAATCACAAACTGGTGAGGAAATGTGGAGAGCTAAATTTAGGAGTGGAAATAGATAAGATGTTGAGAAATCGACAGATCCTCCCATCCTAGTTTATTAATACACAGCTCTACACCCTTCATCCAAGCAAGCAAGAGGCATGATCAAGGTCAGGCAGAAGAACTCAAGGATTGAGCAGGTCAGGGTTGTTGAGGAGTGTGGTCTAGGGAGAGGGAAGTGCCAGAGGATAGCTACTGAGGGCTACTCCTGGACCTGAGGCTCCCAACACTTGGGCTAACTATACTGTTCCCTCATGGCTAGATTCATCACCAGAATATCAGCAGGAATGAGATCATGAAATGGAAAGGTCACTTTCAGCCTGTTAATGTTCTCAACCAACATTATCACTTAATGCAGCCCTTTTTTAAATACGTATGTAAGATAACTGTGACAAGCTGATTAACAACCTGGGGGGGAGGGGTTCTGTTTTGTCAGATTCCCTCCCCTATCCCAGCTCCATTAAGGCAACTCGGAATGCTGTCAGATAAAAATAACAATTTGCATAACACCATCAGCAAGCATATGGCTTGTCAACAAGACATTTCTTTTTGAAGTTGAAAGAGGCATGCTGGTTTATAGCATCAGTTTTTACATAGGAATTTTTTAAAATCCAATTATTAGGATGAACTTGGGTGCACTCCTTGACACCAATGATGGTGATCGGCAAACCCAGAGCAAAACCTGGCCCTCCACACATCCCTGTCTTGGCCCTCAGGAATTTTTGCAAACCACACCCTCTTTCCCTAGGCCACACCCTTCGGTGGCACTGCTTTATGCCCTTCTCAAGTGCCTTGAATTGTGATACTGACTCTTGCTTGCTTGCCAGGATGGAGAATGGAGAGATGTGCTTGTAGGAGCCCCTGCTTTTTGTAGGCATTAGTTCCATCTATTAATTATCCATTTATTGCCTCTGGCCCTGCCTCTTACAGACCTGTGATCCCCAGAACATTGACCCTCATGTTGAAAAAGGTTCCTTGTCCCTGTTTTACCCTCTTTGAGTAAACTGCATAAGTATATTTCTACAGAGTGTTGAAAAGGGGAGATAGGCTGCACTAGATACTCCAATTAATGCCTGACAAACAAGCAGCAAATTGATAAGGACACCAAATACCTGCAGGGACAAATAAGGACCAATCCTGCTTCCATTAAAACAATGTTTTCATTTCCCTATCCTCCAACTCCTAATTACATAATCAATTTCACAAATTAAAGTGTATCTGAACAAGTAGTGCAGTGGAATTCTGAAATCATTAATTGTACACTTGCTTCTGATGTGCAGTAGCTGAATGCAATGTGAAATTAACATGGTCTTATTTCTTAAAATGTCATGTTACCAAACAGCTGCCTTCAGTACTAAGAAAATAGGTTGCTTCCCCTGTGCACTGAACTTGAAAGAATCTAATGTAGAATCCCAGCAACCCCCCCCCCAAAAAATGGATTCTTTCATAATCCAGAGGCAGAGAAATGGTCATGACTCATACCATGCAAAAGGTCCTAAGATCAATCCCTGGCATCTCCAGGTAGGGCTGGGAATCTTCTCTGTCTGAAAACCCAGAGAGCCACCTGCCACTCAGTGTAGAAAATACTGAGCTAGATGGACCAATGCTCTGATTCAATATAAAGCAACTTCCTATGTCCCTAGAAGGATAAGACTCTATCTCTAGCTTTGGGATCAGGACTGCAGAACCATGTCCAGAAATGGGAGCTGTCCAAGGTCCTGAAATTACTCTGTGCATTGCATTCCAGGCTTGGCCCCTTTGAAGAGCCACTGCTGGCTTCCTCTGTGAGCCTTGAGCTCTAGCTCTCTATGATTCTATGACTTAAATGCACACTCAACATTTTGTCATACTTCTAATAAGATAGGTTTGCAGTGTGGCAGCCTTCCTGAGAGTATAAAAACCCAGCTGGAGCCAAACCCAGCATCCTATTTCCAGCAATGACCTTGCTTACCAGCTATGTGTGTAAACTTCACATTTATTTTAAGAGATATTTCTGCCTTTCCAAACACTGTCATCATATGTTCAGGTCACTTATCAGCATGCAAACATGTGGTTCTCTTCACTGAATAAATATTTGAGATTTCCAATTGTTACTTCATTTCAGTACGTTTCTGAGCACAATTCAAAGTATTGGTGATGACCTTTAAAGCCCTAAATGTCCTCAGCCCAGTATACCTGAAGGAGCATCTCTACCCCCCATTGTTCAGCACAGACACTGAGGTCCAGATCTGAGGGCCTTCTGACAGTTCCCTCACTGCAAAGCTACAGAGAACCAGGCAGAGGGCCTTCTCAGTAGTGGCGCCCACCCTGTAGAACACCTTCCCATCAGATGTCAAGGAAATAAACAACTATATGATTTTAGAAGATATCTGAAGGCTGGATTACTGCAATGTGCTCTATGTGGAGCTTCCTAATGCTTGATCTGGAACCTGTAGTTAGTGCAGAATGCTGCAACATGATTGCTGACAGGAGTGAGGCCACATCAGCATTTATTATTATTATTATTATTATTATTATTATTATTATTATTATTATTATTTCAACATATAACACTGGTGCTCAGAGACTGGTTGCCAACTTGCTAATGGACCAAGTTCAAGGTGTATTAAGACATAAAGCCTACAAGATCACCTTACCCCACTTGTGCCCACTTGACCACTTCAATCAGCAGAATTGGCACTAGAATGATAGAATTGTAGGGTTGGGATGGACCACAAGGGTCATCTAGTCCAACCCCCAGCAATGCAGGAATCTTTTGCCCAATGTGTGGCTCAAACCCATGACCCTGAGATTAAGACTCTCATGCTCTACTGATGAAACTATTTCAGATACAACAGGTGACACTTAATACCCATTCCACATTTGTAAGAACTCCATCATTTCATGTGGCAGCATCTCCACTTTGGAACTCCCTGCCTATTTATGTCAGGCAAGCACCTTCACTCTACTCTTTTCAGTGCCTGCTAAAAGCATTTTTGTTCCAACAAGCCAACACAGATGCTTAGAAAGTTGTGGAAATTTTAAATCTGTTTCAGTATTTTAACAATTGTGTGTTTTAAGGTAAAGGTAAAGGGACCCCAGACCGTTAGGTCCAGTTGCGGATGACTCTGGGGTTGCGGCGCTCATCTCACTTTACTGGCCAAGGGAGCTGGCATTTTTCTGCAGACAGCTTCTGGGTCATGTGGCCAGCATGACTAAGCCGCTTCTGGCAAACCAGAGCAGCTCACGGAAACGCCGTTTACCTTCCCACTGGAGCAGTACCTAATTTATCTACTTGCACTGTGTGCTTTCGAACTGCTAGGTTGGCAGGAGCTGGGATCGAATAACGGGAGCTCACCCTGTCGCAGGGATTCGAACCGCCGACTTTCTGATCGGCAAGCCCTAGGCTCTGTGGTTTAACCCACAGCACTACCTGCATTTTAAGGTAGGCTTGTACATTTTTCTTGATTTTGTTGTTTCACCTTTCCGAAGGCTGTTTTGCGGTTGTTGTTTTTTACAGTCAAGTAGTGTATAGATTTTATGAAACAAACGAATGAATGAATGAATGAATGAATCCTTGTGATGCTGGGAATTGAACCTGGGACCTTCTGCATGCCAAACAGGTGTTCTGTCTGAGCTATGGCCTTTTCCCAGTTGCTGGGGGAGAAATAGGGGACAGTCTTCCCCTCCAAGCCATGCTTGCATGTTTATTAGAAACATGTTGTTGACTACTATTGAGAACAATATAGAGGATTAGATGGGTCATTGTTCCAAGTTAGCAGAACTTCTTTGTTTCAATGAAGGCAAAAGTCTTTCCCCATTGTTTCAGGGTCTGTCTCTCCCGCCCCATACTCTGCTCATTTGTCATTCAGAAGCATACAGACTCTGTTTTTGAATGTGCACCGTTCAAGTAAAAGGGTCAAAGGAACTTCATAGGTTCTGCTTCTGCGGCACATTACGTGCAGGAGAGAAGAGTTGCATCGAAACTTTTAGCTTTAAAGCCCCATAAAGTTTTAAACGGCTTTGCTGTGCCTTTCAGTAAATCAACATAATCACCTTTAAAGCCATGCATTGTCCCCATGTAGTGCTTTACTACACAAACCCAGAGAACACTCTGAGCATCTAAAATGCGTATAAACTTTATATAGAATGGGAGAGTAAAGGCAGGGAGAAGGGAGAGGGAGAAACAGAGTGTTCAAATCAAAGCTGCATGCCCAAGTCTAAGAGGGCTGGAAATCACTATGGCTACAATTGCTCTGCGTAGGAGAAGATACAGTGAGTGGAACCTGAAACAAAGTGGCATGGAGTGGAGTGCTCCTGCTCAGGGCTCTGGCCAGCCATACCCTCATTTGAGATACTCCATTCCAATTTCCATTCCCCAGCCTCGCATCACTTCCGCAGCCACTGAGCATGTTCCATCCTCTTTGGGTTGTCTTTTCCCTTTCTTTCTCTAACAAAGCAACAATTTCCCAGAGTTCCCTGGGAAAAGAGGTTGTTAAACCACTCTGAGAATTATTCCTTTCTAAGGAACACTCTCAGCATCCTTAACAAACTACAGCTCCCAAGATTCTTTGGTGGGATATGTAACTGTTTAAAGTGGTATGATACTGTATAGTGCAGATGAGGTCTAAGTCATAGCCATGGATCTAAGTTAGTCATATTACTTAGCTTCATTTGGTCTACTCTGAGTAAGATTAACATTGGATACAACCCAGGGAGTCTTATGGGCAAGCTGCCTCTACAAGAATTTGCAGCATTTACAAATCTCTGCTATGAAGCTCACCATTTCTAAGCTTAACCTACCTCACAGAGTTGGTGTGAGGAGGAAATGTACTATTGCACACTTGTAGGTTACAAATAAATAGAAGATCATTGACAATACAACCCAAACTGCTTGAGAGGTAGGGGTGGGATGAAATAATTTGCAGATCTTCCTTTTGGTCAGTAGCACATAGCTGTTACCTTACCTGCCGGAATTCTTTTTAAGACTGAATCCTTTTTGTTTGGAGTCTTGAGGCCAGCTCTGTAGTCTCTGATGAATGCAGAAGAGATCAGAACGAGATGTCCAGATCAGAACGAGATGTCCAACTGATTCCCCTTCTCACTGGAAAGTGACAACAGAGCCACCACCTTCCTAATCTATCTTTTTCAATTGTTTGGTGATTCAAGATGAGGAGGATGCTGTTTTCTCAGTGCAATCAGACTACCTCTGTGCCAAGGGGGTTGACGTGCCCACCAACACTTTCCTTGGAAGAAATCAGCGAATATGGACATTGTTTTGTTTCATTTCATTTTGTTGGGCTCCCAATTCTTCAGTGTCACTTTCCAATCCTTAATCATTAGATCTGGAGAGGGACAAAAAGAAACCTGATGCAAACCAGGATAAGAGGCATAAAGAGGCAGATGAAGGAAGTCTGCCATGAAGGTCACTGAGTGACCTTGGAGAAATGTATCAGAACCAAAACAGACATTACTTTAATTGTATAGCTAGCAGTTACTTCTCAATTTGTGTGGGTGTAATTTGATATCCAGAAACCAGGCCCTCCTTGTATTTACTGGAAGCACAGCATGTGCATGTGTGCATGTGTGTGTGTGTGTGTTTAACCTTTACCTTCTCAGTCATGAAGCCAATGACCAGCCCCCAACCCAAGCGCCCTAATTAGAGAAAATGTCAAAGACTATTGGCAGCATACAGGGAGGGAATTTTCATTAGGGTCACTGCTGGAGAGGGGAGGGATAAACTATCCCTCCCCATTCACTATGCTCCAATGACAAATTGTGACCTTCTGCACCAGGTGTTTTTTTTTGGGGGGGGGGGGAATTCCCAGAAGTATTTACAAGTTAAATGTTGTCTGTTTCCCCCTCCCCAATCCATTCTACAAATTATTTTGATTCAGATGATTAAGAGCATAAGAATAGCTTGCTGGATCAGGCAAAATGGCCCATCTACTCCAGCATCCTACTGACTGTGGGCAGGATTGCTGCATTGCAGGGGGTCGAACCCTTCCACCTCTACAATTCTATGAGTCTATGATTCTCACAGTGGCCAACTAGATGCCTGTGGGAAACCTGCACAAGAGCAGTCTCCCGTACTGTGGTTTCCAGCAACTGGTATTCAGAAGCATCACTGCAACAGTGGAGGGCAAGCATAGACATCATGGCTCATAGCTATTGATATCCTTCAGGAATTTGTCTAATCCTCTTTCAAAACCATCCAAGTTGGTGGCCGCCACTGCCTCCTATGGGAGGCAAAGAACCAAAGGCAACTTCCTTTCAAAATGGAAATTTGCAACCAAACACCTTTGTTACCTGATCTAAGGTTAAAACTCTCACATGTTAGCTGCTAGAGAATGATAATCAGTTAATTATCAACCAGTTAAGGCTCGGAGAGAGCTCTTCTTGGTGTTCTTGAGCTACAATGGAATTTTCCCATGTTAAACCTTCAGAAATACACATTTAGCTCTTCCCATTTCAGTGTGAATTAAACCAATTATACTTAACACCCCCACATTTGTGATTCCCAGAAACTGGCATTCAGACAGTGTAGTACCTTAGTAGCCATTGATCACCTCAGCATTTCAGATCAGTTCCCTCTTGTGCATCACAGTGGGACAGGTGGTGATTCCTGAAGCAGACACCTGGGTCGGGCTGTGGTTTTTTTTGTCTGACCTTCTCCCATCTCCATTTCTTTCAGATGCAAGCAGGCAAGAAGCTGAATAGAAACACTTTTATTTGCATTCCAGAGTAACCTCGTACCAATTTGTCATTTTGCTGATAGGTCTCTCATACACGGAGGTATTTAGAAGATTCCTTATTGGTGAGCTCTCAGATTACATTGTTGTCATGACAAATGAACTTTCTCCCTGGTTTGCATGACTGATGGATATTCTCGGCATGTGCATGCCCCCTTGGAAGTCAAACTACTAACATCTTTTCATATGACATTGGCATTCTCTACCGGGTATGTAGAGCTAAAGCTGAGCTTATCATATTAATAATAGCTTAATGGCTCTATGCGGTGTTTTGTCCAATTTCCAATAAGTCTTGTCCCTCCTGAGCATGGACTAAATTTTTCATCAGGAAATGTTCTTTATGGATTGCTCAAGAGTGAAAACTGAGTGAACTACAAATCCCATGACCCTGTATGTACTACAGTGGAATGTCAATGAGACAATGCTGCACATGCTACAATTGGTGGAGCATAGGAATGAACATAGGAAGCTTTCAGGAACCCTAAACTGAGTTAGATCATTGGTCCAACCAGCTCAGTATAGTCCACTCAGATCCACATCAGTTCTCCAGGCTTTCAAACAGGAGTTTTTCCCCAGCTGTGGATTGAATGTAGGATTGAATATTCTCCCTGCAAACAGATGTACTACTGCTGAGAAACATTGGTCCATTTTGTTCACTGGCAACAGTTATCTAGGGTTTCAGGGGTCATTCCTAGGCCTACCCGGAGATGGCACAGATTGGACCTTGGGCATTCTGCATGAAATTCAAATGTTATGACCTACAGTTCTCTCCCATAAAGCCATAGCCCAGTCCTGAATTGCACAAGTGAGTTACAGCATTTAAATGTCTTGTTTGACATCTTTCTGTCCAAGGTTATTCAAGGTTATGCATAAGAAAAGATAACATAAAAGCATTAAAATTCAGGACCCCATTTCACATCATAAATATGTTCTGAGCCACCTCACCTTGGTGGATCGTAGAACCATTAAGATGAGTGGGACAGAGAACTATGGTGCCAACCCTGCCTCCACCCCAGTGTCTCTCCAACTCAGCTAGGAGAACATCTGCTCACCACCAGCTCATCTTCTCCTTTGACTGCCCACCTTCAAAGTGAGCCAAGGAGGCTTCAGCCTTTTGTTTCAGCTCATCCTAGCAGGACAACCCTCTATGTGATGAAGTCATCAGGTAAGGAGGGAGGTGGAATTTGGTGCAGCTTGCATTTCAATGCATATCTACCTAATTCACACCTCCTGAAACAATATGGGAACTGAAACACAGCTAGCCTTTGAAATCCACACTTGTCTGAATTCTGCAATGCAACTGGCTAACTGAAAAGAAAATGAGTAGAAAAATGTGTAAGAGAAAGTGGGCACAAGAAGGCATCTATTGGGGAAAGTTAATTGCCAAAACATGCATACTAGGCAAAATTGTATACATATATTAGGAGAAATGTGCAATGAATTGCTGACAAATTTTCATGAGGGCTTCACCTTCTTGTGTGTGGGGGGGGAATGCAAACTGATGGGAAATGTGGTGCACTAAACTTAAAATTGAAAAAAGAAACGAAAATTGATAGATTTGTCCATCTGTATCATCAGAGACCAAGAATAGCTCCCTTCCTATCTTCTTGACTCAGTCATAAATGAAAAGTAGGTTAGAAAGGCAAACCTTCAGCATTAAGATGCCAGTGCAGCCTTGATTAAATTTTTCTCCCACCCTGCAATCTGCACCGGATCTCCTAGTTGTGACCAGAGTAGGAAACATATGGTCATTCAGACCATGTGGCAACATCTTACATTACACATTCCAGCCTACCCCTAGCATGGGACAAAGTGACTACTCAATTCCAGTAGGTGGAATTTCTTACTCTTCCCACCAAAGGGCAATCTCACAGTGTCAGATCTTGAAATCAGTGAGTGGGGCTTGGACTGCAAAGGAAACAGGATGGGGGAGGTCCTTAAGTTAATAAGAAGATCACCTGAATCAGGCCAATGGCCCATCTAGTCCAGCATCCAGTTCCCATAGCGGCCACCCAGATGCCTATGAGAAAACACAGGCACACTCTCTCCGTCTGTGTTTCCAGGCAACTGGTATTCATTACTGGTTGACCCTGAAGGCATACCATAATTATTGTGGCTAGAAGCCATTTATAGCCCTATCCTGGTTGGATTGGTCGAACCCTCTTTTAAACTCATGCAGGTGGTTGGCCTTTACTGCCTCCTGCTTCCTTACAAAGATGAGACGTCCCTTAATTCTGACTGCTCCACAAGATGCACAGCCTCACAAAACCAATGGGACATTCTCCTGGAACTAATTTCACTGGTTTCCCTTAGATCAAAGCCTTCATGCCATTTAACATTTTGATTTTCCTTTTTTACGGATTGTATTGTAAACCACCAGCTGTAGAAATAAGCTGATCAGACTGTAAGGCGAGGTGTACGTTGGAAAAAAATAATTAATTTGTCAAGAAGAAGAGTGTGGGCGGGGTGGAGGGGAGAGGGAGGCAGGAAGCTTTCTGCTTATCAAAGACACCTTGCAGTGCTCATTGGTATGGGAGCAGCGAACCTCTACAAATATCCTCTCATATGTTCGCCTATTAGAGTTTCTGCAGCGTGTTTATATTTTTTCCGAAGCTGTGAATCAATGGACGCGCACAGGATTTATGCCTTGGATGGCATTTCATTGGTTTCAAAGTCAGTTTGATGATGAGCCCATGCATTTAAATTACAAACCAGTTGGGCCAAATTCCATAAAAAGACAGGTGAGATCATAAATTTTCTGCTTCGGGGGCAGTTATTGCTGTCTATAAAGTTAAAGCCAGGGAGGCATTGCCGCGTCTGCTTGCAGCCTCTTCCCAAGACCCTGCGAGGCTCAGCGAGGCTCACAGATGCTAGATGAAATCCTCCATGGATGCAATTTTGACTGGCGGCTGTCAAGGTGCAAGCTTCTGCAGAGTGTCCTCCCTCCTCCCCCTCAGAATCGGATCTGGTGTGCTTTGAGATGTTTGAAGAGGAGGCTTTTGTATGAGTCATTTGTGTGGCACGACTTTTGGATGAGAAGATATTAGCAATGGAGAATGTGTGGGTGGGGCTCTTTTTTTGTTTGCGGGGAGGCAAAAGCAGAGATTCAGAGCAGAGAAGACCTTATTGCAGAGCGAAGCCAAATCTTGGTAAAATATTGTTACAGATCTGGGGTAACAGAGCTTGCGTCTGCAAGGGCACCCATTACTGCTAGAATTAGTGCATGTCGAAAATTAACAACACTATAGAATTTAGATAATACTTGGAGCATTGAAAGGAAGATGCCAGACCAGTGGAAATAAACAGGCTGAACGCTCCCTCCAACTCCACACAGGTTGAAAATATGTGTTAATAAACCATATTTCTTAAAAACACAACAGTCACCACTGTGTCTTGATCCCCAATGGAAACAAGGCTATGCTTGAGTGCCTGGAACCCCGTGGCATCTTGCTACCGCTCAGCAGAAATCGGGGGTGACTCACAACCTCTGTAATAATATATTATCCTAACCTGAGGGGTGTGAAACCTCCAGCCTGTGGGCCAATCTTGGTCCACCAGAGGGCCCATTTTGTCCCATGAGGCCATTTTTTCACAAAACAGCCAGCCCCTCCATCAGCTGATGTCACCAGTGGCATCAAATGATAGGAAGGAGGACAGTGTTTATTTCTGCAGTGGCTGGGTGTTGTGTTCCCAACAGGGAACCAGGTCACATAGCTAAGGCAGCATGATTTAATTCCCACCCATCAGCAGATGAGCATGGGTTAAAGCCCTTTGCAAAAGTGCTCTTTGAAGCAGCTTCACACTTCTGCTTTAAGTGAGCAAGTAGGTGGGCAGCATTGGGGGGGGGGGGAGAAAGGAGCCTATACAATGCACCCTGCTGCTGCCCACCTCCCACCACTGCTCACTTGCCTGCCTGCCTGCCTGCCTGCCTGCCTGCTTAAAGGAGAAGCATTGTCTTAAAGTGCTTTGCAAAAGCACTTGGGCTGTTGTGCACTCAGAAACCTAATGCAAGGGATTTTGAAAGGTGGGCATCATGTGATAGACAGAACTTTGGTCACTTTGGAATCCTGATCTGAAAATTCTTATAGCCACTCCAGAACCCTTTTTCTTTTATGAAGCTACGTGTAAGTCATAGTTCCATGAACGAGTCTTATGTATCCCCATGAAATTTGTGTCATCACAATATTTTAACCTTTTCTCACGAAGCCATCTGCAATCTCCTCATATTTTAACCTCTTTGTGCCAAACCATCTGCATTCTTAGAATATTCCCTTTCTCACCATTCCATCTGAATTACTGTGAGCAAAACACATATGCTTAAGAATGAGCTATCTGTTTCCTGGTGGTATTTTAACTCTTCATCACCAGCCTAGCTTCATCCTCCTGCTCCAACAATGCAAGGGCATGAGCAACTGTTTATGCAGCATAAATACTATAGTATCAATGATGCAGTGCAACCATAAACAAAACATATGTTTGAAAAAAATATTGCAGGGACAGGATTTTAACTGAGAATCTAATGATGAATTAGATCCATTATTGTCCTGAAACTAGATTTTCAGGGGGGCGGAGGGAATCACAGCTCAAGACTGGGAACTGGACATGCAAAATTAAATTGTTGTTTATTGTTATATTGATTGTAATTATAATTATTTTGCTTTATTCAGAAAAAGAGACTCAGTGTTTATAAAAATTCTTCCAGTTGGTTTCATACATGTTTAATCTTAAAACCGAGTGCCAGAGACCTGAAAAGGCCTCATGGGTGGCAGTGTTTGCCTGGGTTTTAACTGAAGCACCCAGGAAGGCTGCAGACTGCAGCTCACTTGTGAGTTGATGTGTGGAATGAAACAAAACCATTTAGCAACCTTGAAAGTAGTAAAAACAACAAAAAACCAGCACCCCACTCATGTGAATTCCACTGAATTCTTCTCTTCTCTTTATTAAGTTTCAAGTGCAATTTTGGGAGACATCCTAATCGTTTTATTGCTTCTTCTGTTTGCCACCCTGGACTCCATTGGGAAGAAGTATGGGCTATATCTTGAATTAAATAAATCATCATCATGATGACAATAATGTATTCTCATTCACTGATGGAGAATCGTTGAAAAAATGCAGAATAAATTTTCAGCACGGCACTTAGTTCATATTGTTTCCTCACATTATGGTTTCGCAACCCACGTTGGGTCGATAATCCAGAAACAGTCAGGTTCAAATAAAATAATTATTAAGCACCATCATTATCACAGCACATAATTAATTGAGCATGCGTCTGATTTTGCTTTTGTTGCTGAGATCTGATACAGAAAGATGTTATTAGCAAAGGCATCTGCACGAAGACTTGCACCAAAGCTTCCGACGAGGTTGCATCAGATCCATATTTAATCACAGGGCGATTTGTCAAGGTGACTGCAGGGAAGGCGGGGGAGAGGAAAAGAGTTGTACGATGCTCAGTCCTCAGGAATATAAGGCAAAATAGTGTGTTGCAAAGGTGAACAAAAGACGAAGGGCCCAAATGAATATTGTATTAGTCATGAACTGCATGACTCAGGAGGAATTTCAGAGTCTTTTTATCCCTCTTTTAATGATCTCCTCACTATTGACCCTTAGACAAATGAAGGCAGCTTAACTGCATAGAAATGTCCTGCTCCAATTATTTTGCATTCCTTTACTCTTACAGCAAGCAGTCACGGACCGTTTCCCTGTATTTATATATATATGATTATTACTACAGTGAAGTTGTCCCTCCCCCATTCTCTTCTACAGAAAAAGAGAAAGAGAGCCTGGATTTAAGCAATAGACCTCAAATATTTACTCATCAATGCTGCAGTGGAACTGACCAAACACATTGGTTCCATGGGTCATAAGGAATTAAGAATAGTCTTCTTTGTGCATGTGTGTGTGTGTGCATGTCTGTGTGTTTAACCTTAAACTTCTGGGACATGGGTGCTGCCTTTGCTTACTTATATGGGCATTAGGTGAGTATGACAGCAAGGTCTGGGCGGATCCACAGACACTCCAAGTGTCCCTATTTTCCAGGGACAGTCCCGGATTTAGAGAAGCCATCCCACTTTCTGATTTGATCCCGGAATGTCCCACTTTTCCTTAGGAAGTCCCGGTTTTCATTGGAGAAATGTTGGAGGGTACAGAATAGGATGTCCCCAGGGCTTGCTTTCAGCTGGAAGTCACCGGAACTAAGTTCCAGCACCTCTCAGATTGGTGCCATTCCCATTCTAAGAGAACAAAGGAGGCGTTCATGCTGAGTTCTGGCACCTCTTTTTCTAGAAAAAAAGTACTGGATAACTCTATTTTCATGAGATAAATGTTGGAGGGCATTTGAATAGTATGCCCCTATTTTTATCGTAGAAATTTTGGAGGGTATGTATCGGTGCACCTGTGGGACTGCCCTTGCCAATCCAACTCTCCCTTTGATGCACATGTCCTGCCCCACCTTTGGCACTCTCCTGTCCTAGCCCTGTCCATGTATACAATAGGAATGCCAGGGCCAAGAGGGTGTCCCTGCAGCTCCGCCCCACCACAAGTGCCCCTACCACTGACAGCAGGTTGAACAAGTTCAGTAGTCAGTCCAGTGTCAGCAACTGTCAGGTTTCGGGGAATCAGCTTCCTGCCCCTCTCCCTAGCAGTACATAAGCAGGACAAAGGAAAAGGAGTCTTCTTACCAGTTAAAGGTACAGGTAAAAGGACCCCTGACCATTAGGTCCAGTCGTGACCGACTCTGGGGTTGCGGCGCTCATCTCGCTTTATTGGACGAGGGAGCCGGGGTACAGCTTCCGGGTCATGTGGCCAGCATGACTAAGCCGCTTCTGGTAAACCAGAGCAGCACACGGAAATGCCGTTTACCTTCCTGCCGGAGCGGTACCTATTTATCTACTTGCACTTTGACGTGCTTTCAAACTGCTAGGTTGGCAGGAGCAGGGACTGAGGAACGGGAGCTCATGCCGTCGCGGGGATTCAAACCGCTGAGCTTCTGATTGGCAAGTCCTAGGCTCTGTGGTTTAACCCACAGCACCACCTGCATCCCTCTTCTTACCAGTTAGATACTTTAATAATCACAGCGAGAGAGCAAAGAACACATCTCCTAGAAATGGCGGTGCTCCTACTTAAGGGTCGCCCCCTCTCCATTCCTATTAATCTACATCACTCCTAGGTCTTGTAATCTGAGTTTGTAGCCTCTGCGCTTTCTATTCTAACACTTTCTGAGCTCTCCATGACTTTGGAGACGGGGGAGTGAATGCTGTCCCGAGATTATGAATCTGTTCACTCTCTCTTCCAGTGTTTCTTCTGCTAGCTATTCCCCATCCAGTATTTCCCAGCTTCTGTCTTCTGAACTATGCACCTCTGCAAACCACTGTTCTAAATCAATACTGTCCTCCTGCTCCTGGGAAGATTCAGTATCAGGATCAGGGGGAGGGGGGGCTCCCACCATTCTTCCTCAGTGCAGCCCTCCTCAGCACAGTCCCTGCCATCAACTTTATAGGCGGAATTTTAATAGACCCTAATGTCATTTGACATGATGAGATAGTAGTGGCACTAACAAAGTACAGCCAGTGGAAGCTGGTACATTAGAACAAACTGAGAATGGTCGCTCAAGTCCGCCTGCCATCAGCCAGTCCCTGCTAGATTACCTCATCACTTACAACCATTCCAAGGCTGTCAGCTTCCTCCTCCTTAAACTCGTTGTTGCCTTAATAGTGCATGGCAGGAAGGAGGATGTGGACAAAACTAGAATTAGTTGACCGTGTTTGTCACTGGCTCTGGCACCACCTGCTGTTGACCTCCCTACCTTCTGCCCTATGAGTCTCAATGGGCACCAGCATCACTGAGTACAGCAGAAGAGCAGAGAGCCCGCCCCCTGGTGTCAGGCTACCACAATGATATAGCAAAGAAAAAAGCCCCCTCTTTTATTTAACTTGATTCTACACACCACCCCCACCCCGGGTGTTCAGAACTAGCTGTGCAGTTCTTTGGATCCCAGCCCAGATGCTGGAAACACTCCCCCTTAAAGAATTGCTATATTTTTCTGTCTTGAGCAGAAATACTTTCAGAACAGTTTGTTCCGTGATATTTTGACAGTATGGAGAGTGGGGTTGTTAGGGAAAGCATTGCATCTGAATATAGAATTTGGAAAGGGTTTTTTATTTGAGTTCTGTTCCTGAGATGCATGGCAGATTGGGGAAAGGCTTTTGAAACTCATTCTTACTCTTCCCCTCCTTGCAGCTACATCTATCTCAAAATTACCTAACTACTCATATTTCCATGTGTTCAAATCATGCTCTTCCTTCTTTGCATGAGTATGAACACTAAAAGAGAGTGTGGTTTCTCTCTCTCTCTCTCTCTCTCTCTCTCTGTGTGTGTGTGTGTGTGTGTGTGTGTGAGAGAGAGAGAGAGAGAGAGAGAGAGAGAGAGAGAGAGAGAGAGACTGACTTTATGCTGCTATCATTCTTGGAAATAGTCCCATGCAATTTAGACCCAGGAAAGGTAATTGAAGGCACTTAAAATGCAAACTGCAATCCTCCAGAATTTGATACAGTACACAATGCAAACTAATTTAAAATAATAAAAGCGTTACTTGGTGAAATATTTTGTGAGTGTGCATAAGCATTTCTGAGAAATTCATTTGGGACTTCCTTACAGTATGTTGGAAATTCAGTAAATTAGATCAGGAAGAAACAATTATGTTTTATTTTGCAACATAAAAAAAAAAATCAGTATTTTGTTAGCGCATCCTTAACTTTCATTCACACAGATTTTCCTCCTTCTTCAAGGAATGTATTGATCATCTTCACATTTTGGACAGGAAATGATGTATAATAAAGTCTGAGAATACAAGCTGTTAGCCAAACCAATTCCAAGCCTTTATACCATTCCATATCTCATAATGGATATGCCTTTAAAAGGACTGCATCCACCATGATTGCTTTCTTAGAAAAGATATGTACTTAAGGAGGGCTGCTAGGGCAGTTAAAATAAGCATGTACAAGTTGTGCACAGAATGAATATCTTCCCTATTCTAGTTTGTACTGGAGTGACTGTGATAGACAGCATTTGTAATGATGGGAACTGGGGGAAATGGCATCACTCCTGTTCAAACGGCACCTAGAAATAGCATCATCAGGCAGGTTCAGGGTCACCAGCAATGCTGTTGGTTTCTTGTATTTGGTAAAATAGAAAGGACAATTCCCTGGATGCCTAGACTTGTTCTATTTATTTGATTTATATCCCACCTTTCATCCAAGGATCACAGGATGGTTCATAGTATAAAAACACAAAAACACATAACATGTACTGTACATAATGCAGTGTTTAGGGAGTCATGGGAAAGCAATACACTAGATGCAATGAAGTTGTTAGCCAGAGGACCACTGTTGCACCTTAAAGCACACAATAGAGTTCTGTCACCTGCCAAATTAAGTCCCTGTTGTGCTAGGCTTTGGCCCAGCCCTAGATGCATCTTCCTGCAACAGCAGAATATAGAAAGCTGCGGTATACTCAGTTGGACCATCATTCCATTTAGTTCTGTATTGCGTACATTGAGTAGTAGTAGAAGCTGTCCAGGTTTCCAGCTAGGGATCTTTCCCAATTCTACCTGAAGATGCTGGGAAACTGGGAAAGCAGACAGCCCTTATGACACCAGTAGTTCTGTCTCTCCAGCATTGTCTTCAGGGAATCTGAGATGGAGAACAACCACTATATTCCTCCATTTCACTCTAGCTGTTAGTAGACCCATCCCATCCCTGTAACGTGATATAAAACAGGTCCTTTCCTAATCTAGATCAGCGAAGGGGGCCGTTTTCCCTGGAAAGGTTAAAGGGGGTCATTCCTCTTCAGTTGGAATTTGGTTTGCTTTCTCTCAGACTTCTAACTAATTCCACAATGTGGCCACACAGGGACAGTTGATCACACACCCTATCAATACAAATGGCCTAAATCGAGACAAAGTGTCCTGATCTGCAGAATTATCTCTTTTTTTATTGGCAAGAGAGAATCCCTTGACTGTACTCTGTTTAAAAATACTGACATCTTCTAGCGGGTGTTCCCAGAAACATAAATTGGCCCTTCGCAACATCGCTTCCTGCTCTGTCTCGAAAATTCACAAAAAAATAAGCAGAAATTTCGGGCCAGTGGAGGGTTTCCGGTAAATCAGAATCTTTCTCTAAAAATTCTGGCTGGCCATATCTAGCATAAGAGGGATCTCCATTGTCACCACAGGAACACCACCCTCATGGCTTTGTTAGTTATCTGCCAATCACATGCATGCCTGGATCTTCTTCCTATGAGCTTCTGAGGTCACATGACTTAGCTGTCGATAATGTTATTGTTCTGTCACCTGACTATTGTCATTGCAGTCTTGCCTTAAGGATGGGATGTGTTAAAAATGCACAAGAAATGCATAGATGGGGGCGGTCATTAGACATTTGGGGGCAAGGTGTCATCAGTATTCTGATGATACCCAACTCTATTTCTCTAATACATCTGAATCAAGAAGGTTTGTGAAAGACCTGGTGAACTGGATGACAATAAACTGAATCCAAATCCTGGGAATTTGGAGGCTTTGTGGATGGGTGGTTCCCAGAGATGGGCCAGTTACTGGTTCTGGAAAGGGACTCTTTGGAGAAAGATGTGGGCATAAAGGGTTTTTGAATAGACTGGTGCTTTCAGCCACACTGGTTTCCTAACCACAGTCTGATATGGTACAATCCAGTACAGGGTGCTGCAACCAGCTCACCTTGTTGCTCATGCATGTTGGCTATAAGACAGGATTCAAGTAAAGTTTTCTCAGAATGCTGCAGATCTTCTCTAAAGAGATGGTGACAGGTTACGGCAACTTTACTAGCTTATAAAGGAGGAGAGCCTAGCACAGGTTGCTTGTAAAGTTCCTGGCACAATGCACCCTTTCTATGAATGGGGAACTCTCCATATGTTTCACTGGGCACAGGTCAGACAAAGAGGTGAACATTTCATCATTTTACAAGCCTGCAGAAACACTCTGCATCTCCATCCAAGGGTCTCAGATGTCTTTGTTTGAGCTGAAGAAAAGAACTGTCATTGAGGTGTTTGTACTTGAGGAATGTTGGTCCAGGTGAGGTAATCCAGCATTCTCTCATAATGAAAGATAAGCATAGGGTTTTTGTGTTTCTATAAATGAAGTCTGGAAGGGACTGTAAGAGCACAAAAAGCTCTGCCAAATGGTGTGGACATGGCAGCTGTCTACTTGCCCAGCTGACAACCACTATTTCCTTGTTGTCAGACCCTCTGTGTAGCACATCTTTCTCCTGCTGGTTGGCTAAGCAAGAAGAATATCACTCTCCCTCTGTCAACAAGGAATGGCAGGGGATAGAAAGTTGTCAGTACCACATAGCTGATGATGAAAAGGATGAAAAGGAACTAAATTTTAGGAACACAGGAATCTGAGTCAAATCATTGGTCTGCCCAGCTCATTGATTGGCAGCAATTCTCCAGGGTTTCAGGCAGGGAGTCTTTCATAGCCTTACCTGGAGAAGCCAAGAATTGATCCTGGGACCTTCTACACATAAATGCTCAGACATTGAGCTGCGGCCCTTCCCCTTGTTGGCAATAGATGTTTGAAAGATAGGTTGTTTACTCTCTTGTAGCAGTGTTAGCACAATGGCAATTGCTGCAAGAACATTAAAACTTGATTAGATTTTCACCTGCCCTCACCCACCTTTAAATAAATGTTCCCCATGTAAATACTTAGGCTAGAATAAATCACAGACACTTAGCTTTGCAAAAAAGTGAATATTTGACTCAAATAGCTTCCAGAAGTTACAGCAAACAAGTCTCCATCCTCTGGCAACAAAACAAAGATGAAGGGGGGGGGAAGGTTCCAAATGATTTAAAAAGAAAAGTACTTGGTTTACTTACAAAAATAATAACACAATATTGAGTTGGCAACTATACAGGCTATAAAATATCCCTTTTAGAGAAATTCAGTTCACTTGAAGAATTTGCTCAGTTGGGAGCCAAGCATGACTTCTTTGCTTGTACAGGAGGCATGAAGAGAAAAGACTGAGAAAAGTGGGGTGGAACAGAAGTTGCTAATAGCCTGCAAAGCTACACACACTGATAACATGAGCTTAGAGCTCTGGTTAACCTTTTTATGCATTGAAGTGTGAGGTATATTAACGGTATATTAACGGTATATCAAAAGGTAAAGGGACCCCTGACCATTAGGTCCAGTTGTGACCGACTCTGGGGTTGCGTGCTCATCTCACTCTATAGGCCGACGGAGCTGGCGTTTGTCCGCAGACAGCTTCCGGGTCATGTGGCCAGCATGACTAAGCTGCTTCTGGCAAACCAGAGCAGCGCACTGAAACGCCGTATACCTTCCCGCTGGAGCGGTACCTATTTATCTACTTGCACTTTGATGTGCTTTCGAACTGCTAGGGTGGCAGGAGCAGGAACCGAGCAACGGGAGCTCACCCCGCCACGGGGATTCGAACCGCCGACCTTCTGTTCGGCAAGTCCTAGGCTCTGTGGTTTAACCCACAACGCCACCCGCGTCCCTAACAGTATATTACAACACCCCTATTTTTAATTTTCCAACTTCCAAAGGACTTCATTCGACCCATCCCAACTCCTCTGTCTCCACCCCCTTTTAACATTCTTAATACTATCCTCCAAAGTAAAATTTCAAAAGGGAATTTAGAAAAGATTCAATTTTCTAAGTGTTGAGTTTGTTTGGTAACCATATTGTTTGTGTGAAAATTCATTTTTGCCTTTGCATAACTTTTACCTCTAGAGACAAATTACATTGAAATCTGTTGGTCTGGACATGATATAGTCATTTTTTACTGCATATATTTTGAATAACAATTTTAAAAAGAGTGATAATAAATATTTTGCATTTCAATAGTGCTTTACAGGAGGTTGAAGTAGATGACTCTTTCAGGTCCCTTCCAACCCATCGTTCTATGACCCTATGATGCTTTAACTATGAGCTGTGCAAAAGAAAACTTCATTTTGCTCTCTGAAATGTCACACCATTCAGATGTTTCCAGATTCTAGCATTATGAGAGAGGGAGAAAAGCTTCTCCCTGACTATTCTCGCCATATACAATCCTGCTCATGACCATCTTTGACTTTGGGTGCATTGATGCGCTCATTCCAGCATTGATTTACACCATGACTTTTTGCCACTTTCTTAAACAGGTATGTCAGTGTAATGGAAGATCTTGTTCCAGAAAACCCAGCTGCTCTCATAATCTCCTTCTGAACAGAAATTGCATCTAATACGGAGAAGGAATTAGCCACCAGTTTTAATTATTTTATCACATCAGCTTTTGGAAGGATAGGAGGCTGAGACAAATGTTTGTTTATCTCTTCTACTGGAGGGATGGCTTGGAGGACCAAACTCTCATGTATTTTCTAATTCAGTTAATTTTCTGCCTGATAGAATTTCTTTAATTTGGCCATCTGTTTATTAGTCGCTGAATATGGATGAAAATGCATTGCTCTGGAGGCCTCACAAGGAAGCCTACAAATCTCCAAAGGAACCATAACCTGGAAGCATAAAGCAAATCCTTTGACATACACATGGAACATCCTTCAAAAACACACCAAAGAGTCTTGTCTGTTCTCTGGATATGCAGGGAGCAGAAGGAAATGTTTGGCAGTTCAGAGGGTGGAGACTGACATGATATGCAAATTAGGGGAAGGGAAGAGCCTGGATGTATCTGGTGCCTCCAGAAGAAATCTGATGGACATGGGCTGGGGAGAGAGTACAATAAATACTAAAGATGCCCTTAAGTCAACCAGGTTCTGGTCTGAAACTCGCAATGGATCAACCTTGCTGAAGCAAAGCACATCTAAGTCTGGTCCATACCTGGATGGTATCCCATTATATGCTGCTTTGAGTTCTCTCAATAGTAGAAAGATGGAGAACGAATTTAATAGAATGATAGAAATGTAAAGTGGAAAGGGATCCCAAGGGTCATCTGTGAACATTGGCTGTGGTAGCTGGGGCTGACAGGACTTGGAGTTGAACAACATCTGCAAGGCACAAACATTGGCTACCCATGAAGTAGATGGATGCTCAGTCTCACCAAGTAAGACTTTTCTAATGAGTCTGAAACTACAATTAAAGCTTCAGCTTATTAATCATTCCAGTTAATTGACTGAAGCTTGGATAACTACATATTTTCAAGAGCATGATCTGAAGACACATAATAATAGAGTGAAGTGATGGAGGACCACTGAAGGACTGTATATTTGCCACCTCAATTTCCATGAAAGAAAACTGGGGTACAAATTGAAATCAATATTGTGTTTCAGTACCATATAGTGCCACGTTTTTAGTTTTATTTGGCAGTCTTAGGCATCCATTAAAATTGGTGAGGAACCTGTGTCCCTCTCAATGTTCTTTGGTTACCAATCCCATCACCCCTGAGCAGTAATTGGAGAACACAAGAAGAGCCTGTGGGATCAGGCTAATGGCATTATGAGAGAAGGAAAAAAACATTTCTCTATTTGCTTTCTTCATATCACATATTATTTTTTTATCATGTCTCCTACTCTTCTTTGCTCTAAACTCAAACTCCCCAAATGCTGCAACCTTTTGTTGATGGGGCTGAAAGGAGGTGACATCTAAATTCTAGAAGGCCACATGTCCTCCACTAATGTTTACTTGAAAGCCATAAGACAAGGTAGAGCCCTGGGGACAATGGAAAGCCATTACTTCTTGGAATATCTCTCTTAGCTTTCCCTAGACTCTGAAGACCTGCAGAATCAGGTGCGTAACCCTGCAAGAATCCTGTCTGCACATCCATCAGTTGCTGTGACTAATTGCAGCTGAGGGCTTTGGTTTTCGCAAAAGTAAAAATTAAAATTTCAGAATCCTCACCCAGTGCCTATCTGATCTACTTCCTTCTAACAATATTTCACAATATTTTTTTTTCCAGCTCTCTCTTTTTGGCCCAGCTCCACTGCTTCTATAAATCTTTATGTTTTTACTGAAGTTAATGAGGCCATGTTGATTTATACTCGTTGGGGAGCTGGCCTGTAATTTGTAATCATGGCTCCATCTGCCATATCTAATAGACCTTTTTGTTGTTTAGTTGGGGGGGGGGATCAGAACCACAGGATGTGGGAGGGGGAAGGATCCTGAAAGGGTATCTAGCCCATCTTGTTTGCAAACTGTATTCAAGGAAACTCTTGGGTTCCTTGGAAATGTACTTCGAGTTCATTCATTAGAAGATGATGGACAAGTCTGTGTGAAAGACCAGATCTTGCCAGGGCACAATTTTCAATCTTTCTACACAATATGCAGCCACAATATGCAGAGTGTTGTGTGTGTTTCATATATGGATGGTAGTGAAGCTTGCTAGCATATATATATATATATATATATATATATATATATATATATATGAGATATTGAGGATTCGTATTGCCCATCTCAAAGAAAAGGCAATCATGGCAAATTCTCTGAGTTCTTCTCAGCAGCCTGTGGGAAAACTACACTTCCCAAGAGCCCCTTGGTCCCCAGCTATAAAGTGGAGGAGTGCTTTTGCACTCAGGCTCTTCTTGTGCAGTCCCCATAGGCATCTGGTTGGCCACTGTGACAACAAGATGCTAGACTAGATTGGACTTTTGATGATCCAGTAGGGATCTTCTTATCCTCTTGAGCATGTGTGTGCATGCACACAAACACAAATGATTATTCTCCAGTTTCAATGTCATCTCAAACATTGATTAGATTCACACTACTGGGGAGGGGAACTCATTTGCCAAGAATTCATGCTAATTCACTGGTGATGGGCACCTATCTCCCTCTGCCATCTCCTCCTTTTTTGGCACTGTATTGCTTGTTCTTTGCCTTCGTCTTATTTGACCTACATACAGTGGTACCTCGGGTTAAGTACTTAATTCATTCCGGAGGTCTGTTCTTAACCTGAAGCACCACTTTAGCTAATGGGGCCTCCTGCTGCTGCTGTGCTGCTGGAGCACAATTTCTGTTCTCATCCTGAAGCAAAGTTCTTAACCCGAGGTACTATTTCTGGGTTAGTGGAGTCTGTAACCTGAAGCGTATGTAACCGAGGTACCACTGTACAGTGTTCTGTTGAAAAGAATGTGTGAGGCCATCACATTAGCTATGTTGCGATGGCCACCAAAAACGAGGAGAGCTGCCACCACATTTTTAAGATGGGGAGGCTCTTTAAAATGGTCACTCCATCTCACTGAGCCATGTTCATAGATTGAGGTTGGGGGGGGGGACGACTGTAAGAGGAAAACGGGTTATAATCTTTGAAAAGGCATACACCTGCAAGCAGGTGGCTGCTTAATTAGGCAAGGCTCATGACTACTTTCCTAGCTGTGCTTGCATGTTCAGGAGCCCTTTGTACATGGCAATCCAATGTACAAATAAATTCATGTGGGCCCACCCCAGCCTTCCACGCATTTGTGGTTCAGTTTGCAAGGGGGGTTGGCTATATAGAGCTGAATGTATGCATTTTTTCCATCAACAGCTCCAGAAATAGAGGCTATGGCTGTGGTCTGGGGAGGGTGCATGGTCTAGTGAGACACCTAAGGACCAGATAGAGTGACCTGAAGGAACTCATTTGACCACCTATGTCCAATGTTCCCCACCTTTGCATTAGTATGTTTGGTGCCACTTTGCTCAGGGGAGAAATAAGAAAATAATGGTTGGATAGATCAGAAAACTGTTCGCCACCACTGAAGAGTTATAACCACAAGAGCAATCCAGGTGTTAAGAGTGCCAAGGGGCCTTTGTGTTAAGGATAGTGCTGGTACCACTGTAGGTTGGTTGTGCTTGAATCTATCTCAGTGCCTTTGCATCCTACCCAAGCAGCTGCTGTGCAAATTGCAAGACAGCCAGAGCTTGGGGGTGGAGAGGGACAGACGGGGAACGATAAATCTTTTGGGCCATGAAAATGGGTTTCATGATATCGGCCACCTGCATCACATAAAATACAATAAAAGCAGAGGGCATTTGCCATTCAGCAGGAAACATATGAACTCCGTGAAAAGCAAGTCATTTTGTTTCTAGTAAAAACCAGCAACAAAGGGATAATTGGATTGGGTTTGATAGCCCACATCAGTGCAATTATTGGAAAGCAAACCATTTCTGTGGGCATGCCTGGGAGATGCCCAAGAGTCAATGCAGCTGAGATGAGAGATTGTCATGAGAGACTGTGGGAGTGGGATTCAGACCTCCAGCGACCCCACAGAAACAAATTATTACTGAGATTGATCAAGGGTCTTGTCGAATGATGGGTCATGCAGCCATTCATTTTGGTCTCAAAATACATTTAGGAATGAAGACTTTATCTCAAAATACAGTGAGAACAGAGTGCTGGGCAATGCCTTAGGGCTTGTCTTATGTTTGGAGTCCAGCCAACAAAAAACATTTCCCTGCCAGAAGGCAGAGTGAAAAGAAGACTGGTGCAACCAAAATGTCAGAGCAGATATACAGTGGTACCTCGGGTTAAGTACTTAATTCATTCCGGAGGTCCGTTCTTAACCTGAAACTGTTCTTAACCTGAAGCACCACTTTAGCTAACTGGACCTCCTCCTGCTGCTGCGCTGCTGGAGCACAATTTCAGTTCTCATCCTGAAGCAAAGTTCTTAACCCGAGGTACTATTTCTGGGTTAGTGGAGTCTGTAACCTGAAGTGTATGTAACCTGAAGCGTATGTAACCCGAGGTACCACTGTACACATTTATATGTATTTTCTGAAATCTACCTTCTTGTATTCAAGCTCTCTGTGACACATATGGATTAAGTATTCTTTGTGAGAACAGCATTAGCCCATCCAATTCACCATCTTGTTTATCGTGGTGACCAGTCAGGTGCCTCTGGGAAGCTCAACAGCAGGGCAAGCTGCTAACAGCCCTCTTCTGCTGGTGTCCAACAGCCTACTGTCTCTGAACTGAGATATCATCACCATGATTTATAGCCATTGGTACCCTTCAAAATGAAGTAAGAAAATATGAAGAGTCTGTTGGATTAGACCAAAGATGCACCTAGCCCTGGAACCTGTACTCACCAATTGGCCAATGAGATGCTTGTGGGAGGCTTGCAAGCAAGAACTGAATGCAACAGTATACTCCCTACCAGAAATTCTCCATAACTGATATTCAGAGGAACACTGCCTCCAACAATGGAAGTAGAACACAACACATATGGCTAGAAAGTCACCAATAGCCTTATCTTCCATACATTTATCTCATCCTCTTTTAAATCCACCTGAGCTGATCATAGAATCATAGAATCATAGAATCATAGAGTTGGAAGAGACCACAAGGGCCATTGAGTCCAACCCCCTGCCAAGCAGGAAACACCATCAGAGCACTCCTGACATATGGTTGTCAAGCCTCTGCTTAAAGACCTCCAAAGAAGGAGACTCCACCACACTCCTTGGCAGCAAATTCCACTGTCGAACAGCTCTTACTGTCAGGAAGTTCTTCCTAATGTTTAGGTGGAATCTTCTTTCTTGTAGTTTGGATCCATTGCTCCGTGTCCGCTTCTCTGGAGCAGCAGAAAACAACCTTTCTCCCTCCTCTATGTGACATCCTTTTATATATTTGAACCATCACTATATCATCACACTAGTGATAGATAAATTACTTAAAGAATCAGATGCAGTTATAGAAGTATTGGTGAATTCATTAACAGCTTCTATAATCTGCATGGCTATAAACTTGGCGGGGATTCCCCCACAGCAACAGACTGGTTGGAAAGAACTTGGACAAGCATAGTCATGATCAAATCTACATACAGGTGAATCCTTGTTTAGAGAGGGGTTCTGTTCCCAGCCACTGCACACATCAGTGGGACACACGTAGGTCCCTTCCAATCCAATCCATTTTGGTCTGTTCCATTCTGCCCCTGCCCTGCTCCCTTTCAGAGCCAAAAATGGCACACGTGTCAGCGGTCGTGCACATGTTGGTCTCACGAGAGTGGGGAGTTGCCTGTATTTCAGGAGAGGTACCAATTAATAGCCAATCAAAACTTGGGAATAATGATCATAACTGATCGTGCTTTGGAACTTCAATTACCATGACAACATGCAGCCTAAATTTAGTTTCTGTGAGTTAGAGCATCATGCTGATAACACCAAGGTTGCAAGTTGGATTCCTGTATGGGACAGCTGTGTATAGCAGGGGTTGGACTAGATGATCCTCAGGGTGCCTTCCAACTCACTGATTCTATGATTTTGATTCCTTGTTTTGCACAATCTGTGACTGAAATAAGTACACACCCACCCATCAATACACAGCTCACTGATGGGGTGGCAATGTTTTTTTTGGGGGGGGGAAGGGTGCCATTTTTCAACAGCACTCCCAAGAAACTTGTGAGGTTGTCTGCAAAATAAGAAGTAGGTTGTGTGTCCTATAAAAGAAGCTCGTCTGTCACTATAGAGACAGAGAGGGCTTCGTGAAGAACTGGCTCATACTCTTTGGCAAAACCCACTCATTATGTTTGGTCATCTTCTCTGTCTCTCTCGCTCTCTCGGCCCCATAATTAATGTCTCATTCTCTCTCTGTAATGGAGAATATGAGCATTCACTGGAAGACAAGTGACTGATTTCTGGAGACAAAGGCAGCCAGCGCAGGGCCTCGCTCTCCCGTCATTATGCTTGAATGAGTTTGAAAATGTGTCACGACTCTGCCTCCTGTTTGGAATGCGCCATTGTCTTTCAAATGGTGCCCTCAAAATGGGAGAGGAAGTGAGGAGGATCGGGAAGTAACCCTTGCAAGGGAAGATCACTCAAACTTTCTTAGGCCCAGTTTGGATGTGTTGGGACCAGACCTGCTTCACTGCACAGCATACATTTAAAGCCGTATGATACCACTTTAAGCAGTCATGACTACCCTCAAATAATTATGTGAGTCATAGTTCATTAAGAGTTCTGGGAGCTTTGGGTGACCTCCATTCACCTTCCAGAGCTACAATTTCCAGAGTTCCTGTGAAGAGAGATTGAATATTAAACCAGTCTGGAAACTGTAGCTCTGGGAAGGGAAGATAAAGCAGTGGCCAGGAAGTTTGATTTTAGTCTGATGAGGGGTATTAACTCTTCTCTCACTTGCCAGATCATCACCGTGTTGTGGTGAGTGGGCTTGCATGTTCCTATGACCCTTGTGAGCGTATTGTATCATGTTGTGCGGATGTCTGATTATCGTCTTCCGAAGCAACTACTCTATTCCGAGCTTAAAAATTGAAAGCGTCAACAAAAGAGGTTTAAAGGCTCTCTCAAGGCAAATCTTTAAAAAATGTAGTATAAACACTGACAACTAGGAAACACTGGCCTGTGAGCGCTCCAATTGGAGAACAGCCTTTACCAAAGGTGTCATGGGTTTTGAAGATGCTCAAACTCAGGACAAAAGGGAGAAACATGCTAAGAGGAAGGCATGTCTGGCAAACCCTCACCGGGATCAACTCCCATCTGGAAACCTATGTCCCCACTGTAGAAGGACGTGTGGATCCAGAATTGGCCTCCACAGTCACTTACGGACCCACTGTTAAAACCGTGTTTATGGAAGACAATCTTACTTGTCTACAAGTGATCGCAGAAGAAGAAGAAGAAGAAGAAGAAGAAGAAGAAGAAGAAGAAGAAGAAGAAGAAGAAGAAGATTAACTCTTCTCCCCAACACACACACACACACACACACACACACACACACACACTACACACTGCCTCCACATATTCTGCCCCTCATTGTCAGCATTTCCACAGCAGAAGTGAACCCAACTGAAACAAAAACTCCTGAGGGCACAAAATTCAAGGAGAGGAAGCTGTGACTGGGGGGTGGTTTAATACCTCCTCTTCCATATGACTCTTCCTGCTTTTTGTGGGAAAGCCATAGCTCAGTGGTAGAGCATCTACAGCTGCATTGCGTGCAGACGGTCAAATATCTCTAATTAGGACTTGGTAAGACTTGACAACTCCTCTTCCTATATTTCCACATCTGATGAGAGCGTCCAGTTTTTACCATTCAAGTTCTCTTCCCATTCCTCTTCCTAATAGTTACCATGCTGTATGAAAATAAGAGAAGCAGCAGCAAGACATTCCAGGTTCCCTTTCACTATATCAACGCCATTTTGTAGCATAAAATAATATAACAAATAGAACCATAACAATGATTTCCTCGCTCTGCTGTTTGGGTAATGCTACCCCCCGATGAACGATGTGGCAGGTGATAAACAATGTGACAAATTTATATGTAATCAATCCATTTAGACTTCTTGGATGGCTATAAAATTACTCTGTGAAATGGCTCTCTCCTCTTTTTATGATTACGACAGTATTGTCATATGTTTGAAATGCTACTTCGTTTGTTGTTTCTAGGAATGGCACTTGAATGGAACCAGCTTTCCTCTGATCAGTAAAGGTGAGGGTCAGCAGTCTTAAGAATGAAAAGTAAAAGAGAATTACTGCCCTGTTTGAAGACTTGACTGTGCTCAACATTCCAGCTGCAGCAGCCAAAACCACAGGAAGCTGCTTTGTACTAAATCAGACTATTGGTCCATCTATGTAGCTTTTTGTTGACTACACCAGAAGTGGAAAACCTTCCTCCTACCCCCACTTTGCTGTGAAGGCCATATTCCCTTCTTGGCAACCTTTTATTATGATTTAATATGTGTTGGAAGATGCCCAGAGTGGCTGGGGCAATCCCCAGGGCAGGGTACAAATAATAAAATTATTATTATTGATCTTTCATTTATTTTAAATTTATTTTTACATAGCATAATGTTTATTCAGAATAAAGAATTTATTTAAGTATTTGCTGCATGTGGAAGCTTACAAACCGCAGTCACTTGCAATTTTTTTCCTTTGCATTTTTAAAATAGTTTTACATAATGATTATACACAATCCCAAAGAAAACAAACAAAAACAAACATTCTCTCGAACCTCCCTCCCTCTCTCCCTGGGTTCCATTTCTAACTTTCATTCCTACATCTTTGACTGTTATCTATCCATTATATATCCATAGTATCCAAAGTTTGTGTTACTTTGTAAGTGTTACTATTCACCTTTCAAGTGCAATTCTGATTTGGCTTCAAAGGAGTACTGAATCAAACTTTTCCTCCATCCCTAGATGATTTCTATAATTTTATTTTTTAAATGGAGAGTGTCTGGGTCTTCAGGAATGAAGATGGGGAGAGGTGAACTGAAGGACACTTGTGATAAACAAGTGTCCATTCAGGAAAAGTCAAAGCAAAGATTTGTTTTGATAATAATAAAAATGTCAAGTTCACCCACCCATTCATTTCCTCCCTCCCCAGTACCACTTGCACCATATTGAATTCATTCCAGACCAATGATTAGGATACAAAAACCTGAAGACCAGTGAAGGCTAAACCAGCCATGCGGTAAATCAAGAATGGGGAATCTCAGACCCCCCAGTCTTCATTATCTGGAAATTAGAATTCTCATCACGTCACACACCCTTTCCACAGAACCCTGTGTGCTATCTCCAACATTCCATGGGACACATTCATACAAAACAGAGACGCTTGAGGAATTTGTTCCTTGAGGATTCCAGTGTGAACTTGCCTCCCGGACTAACATGTGGATTGGAACATGCTTCTCCTCCTGATTTCATCTCTTTCTAAAATATGCAGTGCAGTTCTCAGCTCACAAACAAAACATACCAAATGCACACTTTTGAGAGAAAATACATTTAGAAATAAATCTGCTGAACAGCTTTCATTTGCGGAACTGGCACTTTTACGAGTGCCAGATAATGTTTGCTCTGCACTTGTGAGAAATTAATCTTGCATTCAGATGACACTTTATTCCATCTACATGGTGCAACAGGTGCTGCAGTATAAAAGAAACATTAGAAATTGGGGAAGAAATGCTGGTATTGTAACCAGTAGAACTAACATGAGAAAACCCTGTGTTTGAATGCAGTCTGAGTATAGCATCACCTGTTCTCCAGAACTCATTGTCTATTGACATTAGATGAACCATTTTCAACACCTGCTAAAACTGGATGCTTCGGCAAGCCTTCCTTGGCATGTATTATTTTTAAGGACCTTTGGTTTAAAAACCTGTTGATTTTATCTACATTTTGATAACTTTACTGTTTTCAAAGTCTGTTTTTATTGTTATTTTTAAAGAACATTTTATATCGTTTTATGTAAACCACCTATTTTCTTGATCAAGTAGTATATAAAAATCTTGCTACATGAATAAAATAATTATGAGAGAATATATTCATAATTACACACAAGTATAGATGTCCTTGCTGATTATTTTCCCAATATCTAAAGAAAGTTGCAGATGAACGTGGCCGTGTGACAGAAGAAACTTGTGTTTTAATGTGTGAAATTGACACGGACCAGGAATAGACCGTTCCATCCATCCCTAATAGACAGTCACTAGAGGGTGGAAGTTAGTATACTTCTGAAGTCACAACAAAGCCGTTTTTAGCTGTTCAGGGAAAAACATGCCATGTTTGTTCCTTCTGAAGGTGCTTTTCAGCCTATGAAAAATGCACCCTTCAAACAAGCTGTTCCTCTGAAGCAAATGAAGGCTGTAACCGCAATGTCTACTAGAACAGATACCGAGCGCATAGTGCCTTTGCAGTCTATAGAGCGGATGACAGCCGCACGTGAAAAGGGCACTCCATTAATGCATGCACAGCTTGGAACTGTCCCTCTCAACTGATTTTGCAGCAGCAGCTTTTATAAATGACTCCATTTGTTTTCGGCATTTAAGAAAACGCTCCCTCTGAGCTTCTGCAGAAAACATACATCTTGCTACATCTCAAGAAAATGTCTGTTTTTCTATTGGCCATTAGTAACTTGTAGGGTTTTAAGTACTGGCAACCATGAAAATAAATATATGCATTTTTGAGCAGGGAAACACATCAAGTTGGTTACCTGGAGAGGGTAGTAAAGCTGGCAGGACACAGTTAGGTGTCACTTCGAAAAAAATGATTTTCCTTCTTAAAGCCAGTGGTGTTTTGCAAGAAAGGCACTCGCTCCCAATGCTTTCAAGCACATGGACAGGGAAATCCAATGGCATCAGCCACTACTGGCAGTGTTATGTTTCCATAATGTGGCTGCAATCCCATGCACCCTCTGCAACAAAGCAAAGTAGATAGCAAAAGCTGGAGCTGACAGATACGCCTGCAATATCCGTGGTAACACTGATGCCGGCTGTCAATCACAAGCTTGTTCACCAATGCCTCCAAACTGCCCACACATGGAAAGCACCAATCAACACTGGATGACGTTAACCACACATCAACCTACAGAAAGCACAACCCACACCTAGGACACCATCTACTAGGGGCCATGCTCTTTTGCCCCCTCCCCAATATTTGGGGAGGGAGAAAGGCCTCCTAAAGACCAAAGGCCTCCCGAGGAGACCAAGCATGGAGCCAAGCATGACATGGCCTCAACGGCCAGGTCTCCTTCTCCTCCTTCTCCTGCCACAGAGGGGAAGGAGGCAGGAAGCAGCCTCAGGCTGCTGTTGGCAGCAGGATGAAGAGGAGCTGTGGCCATTGAAGGTGTGCTGCAGCTGTGCTGCCACTGCTCTGGGCTCCACCTCGAATCCTCTGAAGTCCTAATGTCACACACATGATGTTGGGATGTCTTGCCTGCGATGTCACAGGCCACACTCCCCTGCCCCCCATTCTTCTTTGGAAGTTGGTGCATGTGTCTCACCCATGACAAGGCAATTAGGAAGAGACCTTGGTATCACTCCCAATGCTGGACAGGCCCCATGGTGCAATGAGACCAGATATATGTCATCACATGTTCTAGGCCTCCCTTCAGACAGGAGTGGACAGCTTGCTCCATGACCCCAACAAGTGGAGGGCAACTTTCATCAGTGATTATGAGACCTATAATCCAGCAACATCGAGACAGAAACTTTGCTCAGGGAAGATGGAAGCTGTAGTCCAGCAACATCTGGAGGGCAACTTTGGCTCCCCCTGAAAATTTGAGGAAGGTATAGTGATGGCTACCAACTTGGATGGCTTTAAAAGAACATGAGACATATCTATGGTGTATAAGGCTATCAAGGGCTTTTAGCCATAACTACTATGTCCTACTTCTCCTGCTGGAGGCAATATGCTGAAGATCACAAGTGGGGAGAACCCAGCTTCTGCTTGCAAGTTCCCTGTGGGGATCTAGTGGGTTGCTGTGAGAACAAGATGCTGGATTAAATGGGTCTTCCATCTGATCTACCAGGGCTCTGACATTCATCAGTTCCATTTCCTTCCTTCCAAATCTCATTGGGATCTGGTCCCCCTTTTCCCTCTCATCCCACCCTCTATATCCTCCTCTCACTAAATCTTGATCCTGGCATCCTTGGATCACCACCTCCCTCTTCAGGTTTCAAACAGAGCAAAAGGAAGGAAAGTAAGCATTTGCCCTCTTGTCTTTTCTTTTCTCTCCTCCTCGGCCCACTTCCATTATTTTTCTCATTGATTTTAAACTGCAACGACCCCTGCTTTTCTCTTATTCCTTTTCTCTGAAGCTTAAATCGCCCACTAAGGGAAGGTAGAAAAGAATAAGCTAGCAAGCAAGAGAAGCTATTAGCAGAGTCTCCAAAGTTCCTACATGTAGTTTTTAAACCTGCTCCATCTTCCAGGCTCCAAAAACATATATATCTTCCAGAGTCAATAATGAGCCAATGTAAGCAGCGCACCTTATGTAATGTGAACAAATAGCCGTTATCTCAGTGACACACTCAGTTTCCTCTACTATCTATCATTTGTTAATACATGGAAGAGTCAGGGACTTGGAAATTGGGGTTACGTCATGCTGTGGCTTTTGCACTCTGTAGGACAAAAAAAAAGAGAAGAACTTCGCTAGGAAGATGCCAAATTGCTTTCATTAGCAAACTCGCTCTGTGAAGCTGTTGTTATTATTAATTACAGTCATTTACACAAATACAAAAGAAAAAAATTACAAGAGAACAATATTCCTAAAGGTGTTCATCCAACAAGTACTATAAAAAGGACAAATTTTGCCTCACCGCACTAAAAGATGAATGCCACAAAACAGGCCAGAGGTCATACCACTGTGTGATACAAGTTAGTCACCAAACGTCTGGGCAAACAGGAATGCCTTAACCTGGTATCTTCATGCTTCCCTAGGGAGAACATTCTACAAAGAGGGAGTCACAATTGAAATGGTCTGTTCTTGCATTGCCATCCTCCACAACTCCATTAGAGCAGACACATAGAGAAGGGACTCCAACAATGATTGTGTTAGTACCATAGTCCAACACTCTGCAGTGCAGGAATCTTTTGCCCAATGTGGAGCTTGAACCCACAACTCTGAGATTAAGAGTCTTATCCCACTGACTGAGCTAATCACACAGAAACATACTACTCCATTCATAGAGCTGTTCTATTCCATGTCGTTACTCAACAATTAGCTTTGCTTGCTCTAAAAAGTGATTGGGACTTTGTGCACATTCCATGCGAACATGCAGAACATTATTTTTAAAGATAGCTGGGAAACACCTGCTTTGTGTTCACCACCTCCTCTAGACAAAGAAACATACTCTCAGGGTGCGTGAAGACAGAGTTGGTGATAGATGATGGATCAGGGTGAAATGTCAGGCCTGGGCCATGACAGAAACATGCAATAAGTTTGGAACTGGGAACCAGGAGTAAAACTAAAGAGCAATCAGGTTCAGTGGACAAATCAGAAAGCAGGACAGGAGAGTCTAAACCAAAGAACAATCAGAATTAGATGGCAAGCCGGAGCTGAGAAGCTCACAGGTACTCCTTGTTGCTCATGCAAACTTCCACTGAGACAGGAAGTCCACTTATACTCCTTCCTGTTGGAGGGGAGCCAATGGCCAGCCTGGGTGGAGTCAGCCCAGAAGGTTCATCACGGAAAAGCTGCAGTGACACAACTCACCATGTGGGCAGAGTTCAGCAATTCTTGGCATGCACACAGCCCTGATCCCAGCATTCTGCTAGTTTCTGCCAATATACAGTGTGATCTTCTGTGTCCATTTTCAGCCCTAGCCATGCATTGCACAGGTGTCCCCATTGGTTTCCACTCTCCTAAGAGGCTCATGAATGGGATGAGATTAGAGCTAGGGACCACCTGGTTCAGTCACTCATGGTCACTCATTACAAGATATCATCCATCAGCAGAGACCCAGACACTCAAAACACACAGCCTTGGGTATTGGCAGTCTATCTTGGCCCTTCCACTTGTTTCTTCTGCAAGAACACAGTCAGCAAGTCTTGGCACATCTCCCAACCACTTAATCCCATTTCTCTTCATTTTCTGACAGCCCATGCCTCTTGGGATCCAGTGTGTGCAGTTACCTTTTTCCATAAAATGTTTGCTCATCCCCTGAGATGTTAAAAGGACATCCAAAGAATTCTTCAGGGGCTTCTCTGTATTCTAAAAGCTAGCTTGCTGCTTTCATTCAGAGCCCATGTGCTCTCAGAGCCTGCAGATGAGTGTTAAAAATGCATGAAAGCCAACAAATTTCACCTTGGGTGTTATCAAGCAATGTTTTCTCTTTTGATTTCTATTGAAAAAGGCATGGCCTCCATGTCTGAGGGACTCTCAGCATTATGATCCACAGAGATGTCCTCCAAGAAGGGAAGATGATAGCTCAAGTAATGTAGAGTCTCCATAAGTTGGGTTTCCCTCTTGGTCACCACCGCTCACCCAGGGATGGGGAATTTGTGGCCCTACGGATGTTGTTGCACTCCAGATCCCACCAGTAACAGCCAGCCTCCCTCTACTTAGTGCCCTCCAGATGTTTTGAACTACAATTCCCATCAGCCCCAGCCAACATGAACAATGGTCATGGATGATAGAAATTGTAGTTCAACAATGTCGGGGAGAGGGGCACAGGTTCCCTATCCCTTATCTATCCAGGGAACCTGTCTCTCTCTTTTTGCCTAGTTGAGCTGCTTTCTGGGATCACTGCCTGCACTTTTCAAACACGCCTATTGTTTTCCTCTAAGATGAAATCTATTGCTGTACACGCCAAGTCCTGTTATTGCTGCAGAGACGGCAGTCACTGGGAGAAAAGGAAAGCAATCGGACAAAACCTGCAATGAACTTTGAAACCATATAATGTGCTCCTGTTGTGTGAAAGCCCTTTCTCTTTTTCATCTTCTGGTTTGTCCTATTTCTGCAGCTTACCTGGTCCTGAACTTTGCTCAAATACAGCCTCGTTCTCTATAAGTGGCCAATTACAGTAACACCCAGCAAAGAGGGTGGCTGCCTGCTTGCTCACTCTCATTTCTCCCAAGCTAATCTGCAGTCAAGATGATGTGTTTTGCTGAGAGTCATCGCCAGTGGATATCATGCTTACTTATTTATGAGAAGATACATACGCCACCCTAATGTGTGACATAGAATGGCAAATATTAAAAATAGCAGGTTTAAGAAGGAGAGCAGATGGTCAAATGAGTTTCAGCTAACATTTGAAAAAGAAGCAAGTTCTCAGGTAAGGGAGTTTGATGGTTAAACCACTCAAGGAATTGTAGCTCTATGGGGGGAATTGGGGTCTCCTAACGACTCTCAACATCCTTGGAAAAACAACAACAGTTCCCAGGATTTTTTGAGGAAAAGTCATGACTATTTAAAGTAGTATAATATTGCTTTAAATGTACAATGCAGATGGAGCCTCTCTTCCAAGAACTTTTGTGGACATTTCTAAAAAGTTCTTGTAACTTACTCTAAAAGTCCAAACCACCTGGATTCATCCATTGCCTGAATTGCTACAGTGAAAAAGCCTCCACTCAAATGAGAGATAAAGATACAGACCTATTGAAGGCAGCGATACCCTTGAATGGTAGGTTTGTTCTGAATTCACAGCTATTGTGGGGCAAAATCTGTTTGTTGGAGATGAAGAGACACCGTTAGACTTAAAGAGAGATTTGGAGTTTTCCTTTGTTTCTTTCTTTCAAACAGTTCTATCATCCAGGGTTTTTTGTTTCAACTGTCTGCAAATCTGACTTTGCTTTTTATCCTAAATTTCCAATGAATAGAGGGAAATACTGATAGCAAGGAGCCAGAAACAATCAAACAGGAATACCTTAAACACTTCACACTGTGATAAATGATTTATATGTAGTCAAAGGGGGAGCCCCTCTATCTGCACCATTGTCAGATCTGCCATGCTGTTTGTATGCTTTCATTCTGAAGGATGCCTTCTTTGAAAACCAACAGAGATTAACCAATCCTTCCAATATGAAAATGTTGAGTTTACTCTCTCAGGTACTGTATAAAATGCTACATCTCCCCACAAATCTTGCTCCCAATCCCGGTGCAGTTTGATTTTAGCTCTATTCTTTCCCAAGGCCAAATGACCATATAAGGTCATATTAAGCCCGTTTAGAACAATATCCACAAGAGTTTCCTTAATGAATTTGCAGTTGTGGCCAGCTATGGATAAGGGATACTCCTGGCCTAGAGTGTTCAAGTTCAGGGCGGGTATTGCCCTGAATCTATTGTGGCACAAACTAACAGCTAGGAGCATTGGAAACTGCCATATACCATTTGCCCATTTTGCCCAGGATGGCCTACTGGTTTTAGAAAGTCCTCCAGATATTCATGGTGGGTCTCCTCTAATCTGAGCAGCATATCTGAAACATCAATGGCAAAGTAACAGCAATTGGAAACCCAGTGGCTCTGGAGATATTGCCAGATTACCACTTCTCTCAAGCCTGACCATTGGCCATGCTGGTTGGGGCTGATGGGAGATGGAGTCTAACAACAACAACAACAATTTTATTATTTGTACCCAGCCCATCTGATTGGGCTGCCCCAGTCACTCTGGGCAGCTTCCCACAAATATAGAAGCATAATAAAACACTAAACATTAAAAGCTTGCCAATACAGGACTGCCTCCAGATGTCTTCGAAAAGATGTAAAATTATTTATCTCCTTGACATCTGATGGGATAGCATTCGACAGAGTAGGTGCCACTACTGAGAAGGCCCTCTGCCTGGTTCCCTCTAACTTCATTTCTTGCAACAACATCCCAAAGGCCACAGGTTCCCCATCCTTGCTGTATGTAACATGTTCTTTAACGGAGGTCATTCCATAAAATGATTCTCCATTCTCTCTCTTAGGCAAGAGGCAAAACTTCTCAATAAATTTGGCAGTAGAATCAGTTTTGAAGGATATACTGAGAGCTTGTCCATTTCCACCTTCATCCAATATACAGATAAAACAGAAGGCTTGCCCAGTGTGAGTCTGGAGCTGGTTTTTAGTTACATGACAATATATAGCCAAAATAAGTTGAGGAGAAGAAGAAGCTACTTCCAGATTAGTAAACTTTAGAGATGATGTTTAGAGAAATAGAAAAACAAAATATCAATGAAAATAAATCATTTTCAAGATCGGTTCAAAGCAAGTTCATCACTCTCTATTCATTTGGCTCCATTTCCTATCATTCAGAATGGAAATATATACAAAAATAGCTTTGCGCTCACTGTAGATTGCCTTCAAGCTAAGACACCATCACATCACCTCAACAGATGCTAAGCAGAGGTGAGGATGCCAATTCCCATCCCATTTTTCAGCTGATGGCATTGTATATCAGCTTCATTAAATGAAGTTTAAGTGGCACGAGCAAAACCATTCCCGGGCTATTTCATGCTCCATATAACCTTCAGTGTACTATTTTCCACTAGCACCAAGACAGAGAAAGAAGGAGAAATGGAGTTGGAGGCTGTACGCAGGTAGGTAGAAAGGCGAGTCACCGGCTCTTGCAGGGTGCCACTAATAAGCCAGTTGAAAAGGCCAGATGCTCAGAAACACAATCCCATGAATAAATACATGAAGAACACAGAACAACAGCTTTTTAAAAGGATGAAACTGGACCTTTTTCTCATCCTGGTGTGAGTTAAAGTAAGGGAAGCAGGTGCAAAATCACAGTTTTGGAGGAAAGAAATACAGGATAGGAAGTGACAAATTAGTTTTCGGAAAAGGTCAGGAGAGCAAAATAGAAATACTTGTGTGTTTGTGTGTTCTGTTTTACACTCTGCTGTTGCCCTGCAGAGTTCATTATGTGTTGGCTACAACAACAAGGCCAGCTGAAGAGTATTATAAAAGCCAGTCTATAAATCCAAGAAGCATTCACAGGTCAAATACTGTACATCAGGATACAGAGTAGTGTTTCTTAAAGTTTTCATACACGGATTACAAGGCGAAGAACTCAAGACATACTTTCTCTCTGTGCTCAAAAAGATATATATGTATCTTCTCAAGCATCTTTCAGAACTATGGACAACTTAGTTGTGTGCAACTGAAGAATAGCCCAGTTACAATAGACTTTCCACCTCCCTGGTGTGTGCTGTATGAATTTGGAGGTATGCACTGAATTCGTATAACTATGATTTTATATTGCTGACTGTTATGTACTGAGCTGAATCCTAGAACAATAAGATCCAGAATGCAGCAGTCTGATTGGTCTGCAGGAGGCACCCAATCCAGCTCCAGGTGGAAGTGAATCAGCTACCTGATTGGCCTGCAGGAGCAGCCAATCAGGCTCCTGGATGAAGTGAATCTACAACCTGATTGTCCTATAGGAGCATCCCGGAATTAGCCAGTCACACAGGGCCCATTGTGTAAATAATGTATATATAGCTAGACGTTTGGGGGAAAGTTTCATTCATTGCTACTACGAGCTGAATAAAGAGCATGATATTCACACTCGACTCCAAGTATATTTCACTGACTTAATTTTATATATGGAAGGGCTGTGACCAGTGTTAGAAACTGAGATGTGAAATCTAGGAGCTAAATGGCACCTTAAACCTAGGTTATGGGCGCAACAACAGAATGTCTAGGCGCACTTTCTCTATAACGAGAATACAAAGCTGAAAATGAATGAACTGCAGCTAAAATATTATGTTCCTTTTTCACATGGTCTTGTCCCTCCCCTGCCCCCCCTAATATTCTTAAGAAGGTCTGGTCTCTTTTCCAGTCTTCAGAGAGTAGCTGGAAATAGGGAGGCAGAAAAAGGTCCTCCTTTCCTTCTACTCTGTAGTTTTAATCTGAAATCTTAGAACCAGTACTGCGCCCAGAGCTCAGAAACTGCTCGTGCTAATGAAATTTCCTGTTGCAAAATGCACCTAGAACAATGGGAGTTTCAAACACTGGCTGTTACACAATGGTGGAACTTCTGGTCTGCATGCAAGTCATGTCAGGTGCAATTCCCAGAATTTCAAGGTAGGGCAGGGAGAGACATATGTTTGATATTCTGTAGAGCTGATGTCAGGCAGTGTAGACAATACTAGAAAGACCAATAGTTTGACTCAGTATAAGCTTCTGACATTCCTACTGGAAGCTGCTTCAAGAACCCTTTAGAGTGACTGAGGAATCAATACAAAAGTTAGAAGTAAGTAAATAACTCTAGCCTCCTACAGCAGTGAGTGAGAATATGGTAGAGGCAGGTTTCTTTTCCAACCAGAATTCAGTTCTGACACCTCTCAGGTGGGCACCATTGCCGTTTAAGAGATCAAGGGAAGTGTTCATGATGAGTTCTGGCACCTCTTTTTCTAGAATGACCACTCCCCACATCAAATGGGGGTGCCTTTTGTGTGGTCGTGCACAGCCCCCTGGATCCCAGTGCGGCTCCCGGTAGTACGGGCTGACTTCACCCTCCCCAGGCTGGATACCTGAATGTCTCCACCTACCTCAGCCAATCACCCAATCCTGCCTGGGGAGGCGTTGCCAGGGGATCGGCCAGGTAAAGGGAGGGAGCGGCCTGCCCACACAACAGAAGGTGAATCTTACCTGCAAAGCAGCAGTCAGCGCCAGAGCTTCTCCCTCCCTCCCCTCCCTCAGTTGTCTTCTTTTGCAGGTTAACCTCTTCTCCACAGGTATGCAGGCGCTGCCACGTCAGGGTCGCTGTTGAAGGGCCGGAAAGGAATTTTCCTGCATTGGCAGGTTTGGCCTTTCCTGTAGCAAAATGTCACAACTTTGGCAGTTTCAGGCCTTGGGCAGAATCCTTTAGTCTATTTTCCTAAATGGGGGGGCGTGAAGTGGTGACCCATGCCCCCCTTGCGGCAGTGATATCAGGGTTCCCCATTAAAGGGGCCTTGAGGGGAGGCATTGGCCATACGCTGAGAGGTTGTTATTGTTCTCCCTTCCAACGGCGGTGAAACAGGGGGCGGGCTCTCTGTTTGAACATATGTTCTCCAGAGCCAGCCCAACCCCCACACGTTCTGGATAACCCTGAAGTCTCCCAGATCCCCGGCTGGGGACTGGGAAGGATAAATGCCCAATGCCTGAGCCAAGGTCTCCCTACATCTGAAACTTAATAAAGTTGTGGTCAATTTTAATCCCATAGCATGTTATCTTGAGTCATTATTTGACTCGAGGGTCACCTGGGGTTGGGGGGACTCTGCTTGTCCACGCAAAAATGGCACTGGGTAGAGGTGTCTACTGGCCTCCATTCTTGAGGAGGTTCCACCATGAGGTTCCACTGCACCTATGGAATGGTCAGTGGACAGAACACAACTCTGGTGTTCTGAGAGGGATTTGATCCAGGGACCTCAGCTATGCCATGCTAATTCCCTCTCATTGCTTTGGCGTGCGAGAGGGGATTGAAATGTGGATACCATCCTGACTCAAAAACACCAACAAATCTGCTACCCATATATCTTCAACCCTGGGTGGCATGGATGCAGCTGTACATCCACTAACCCTGCTTAGGATTCCTTTGTCCCAAAGCCTGCAGTTCTACGCATATCTGGGAGTAAGTCCTATTGAACTCAACGAATCAGACTTCTGAGCAGCCATAATTAGGATTGCACTATAACTGTTTTGGCCTCTACAACTTTCCTATATTCCTCCCCCCCCCCAATATATTCATGGTAACATTCCTAACAATGGATCCTCAGAGGTCCTAGTGAATTCAAAGGGCTTAATGGGTAGGTAGGGATAGGCTTGCTTCCTCAGTTCTTTGCTTTGAGGTTGGGGGAGAAAATTCGTTTTGTATGATGTGCGTGACAGCTTCACTGTATTTTTGTGATTCCCCTTCTCCATGTCATATTACAGCAGGCACTGCCATGGCTGACTTCATGCAAAGCCATCGCAGGTCAGATTGTCATTCAAAAGGTGCCCTGCTCTTTCCCTGTCAGCTAGATGTGCACAGTCTATAACTCAAATGTCAGAATGGCTTGATTATTTAATATCTTCCTTTCATTTCCCTGTCAGCCTTGCCTATGGCTAATAAAGATGCTCTTGGAGGCTCACTCTCTCTTTTGATTAGGGTGAACGGAACCTCAGGCAAAGCAACAAACCATAATCCTGCCCATCGGGATGAATTGCCGAGCGAGTTCTTGCAAAAGTGTGAGGCTTAGGGTCAAGCTACACTACACATGACATGTGAGATCACATACAATGTGTCTGCTTTCTTTGTGGATCTATGGGGCAGAGAGAATCAGGAATTTGGGTGATGGTGCATTGGGGTGTTTAACCCATCCTTCTCATGCTTCCAAAAGAAATCAGCTCCCAACAGTGCAAACCTATACATGTCTACTTAGAAGTAGGCCCCATTGAGTTCCATGAGACGTGCTCCCAGGGAAAGGACTATAGGAGTCAACCTGATGATATTACTTGATGCAGGAGGGAAGTTCTTGTTGACACCTACTGGCAATTGGAGGGAGGGGGCCTTTTTGTTTGGGCTGCTCCATGGGAGTAAAGAGTTAATGTTCCTACTCACATGCTGTGGTCCCAATTTTGATGATCCTTTTGGCATGGCTGTTCCTTTGCAAGAATGGATATATCAGGAGAATTTTGCACTTAAATCCTGATGAATTTGCATGAGGACTTTAAAAAGGGGTGTGTGACATATGTAATGTGGAAATGTGGAATGTGAAAACCATCATCATCATCATCTTTCAGCACATGAAGAAGCTATCTCACTCTGCCTTATGACAGGGTAGGCTCTGTTGAAATCATGTCAGCGAGGGCAAGTGAAACAGCATTGCCAGAACTTTTCCATGGATAAATTCTGCCAACCTCTTTTACACACTGTCCCAAAAGAATTTGCCACTGCCACTCTCAAATGGGTGTGTGTTGTTTTGGCTGATTGATCCTGCAAATGTTCCCGAAAGTAGCCCCTCTGCAAGATGGACCCAATATAATGATGCAACGGTGGAGATATTGATGGAAGACTGGTCATCCTGTGGTTCCTTCATGTGAATATGAGAGGTATTGAGCCTAAAATAAAGTTCAAAGCAAACATAAAACCGGGATAAACATATGGATGATTCTGATGAAAGGCAAGCATTTAGTTGAGACATGGGAAGGTTTAGCACCATGTGTTGGTAAAAATGATGTCAGGTGTAGTGATAACAAGGAAGGAGGTGGACCTTCCATTGGGTAGAGTGAGCTGGTGTCAGGAATGAGCCAGCTCCAAGTGAAGGTTTGCAGTCAACTGCAGAAAGCAGCCAGGAACAGAGAGGCTTGGATGTTAGGCAGGCAGGGGAGAGCCGGCAGCTGCGGACTCCAGCTCTTCCTGACCTTGACAGGCAAGTTGATAAGGCAGTAGCTGAGAGCAGGCTAGAACACAGCCAAAGCTTGCAGGAAGCACAAAAAGGCACGAACAGTCTCAGAGGCAGCCTCTCAGATCAGGAAGAGGGTGGAGCTGATCCACTAAGATCTAAGAGTTGGCAATTGGGAGGGTTGTTAGACAGGAAACAAAACAAGAGATGCAAGAGTCGTAAGTTCAATATCTTCTGTAGATGCCGGAAGAAGTCTTCAGAAGGGTCATCTTGAGTGATGATTTGAAATAAATCCTCCTTTTTAATTACCTATGCTTACTGTTTTATCAAACTGAGAACCAGGACTCCTGACAGCTGGCTATCTTAAGCATCTGATTTAGGGTGTTACAAAAAACCAGAGAAATGTTTAGTTGTTTATTGTATTGTTGTTGTTATTTTTACTCCCAGGAAGAAGCCCTTGCAGAGCCCCTCCCCTATTTTTAGGCAGCCATTGGGCATCTGGTTAGCCACCATAAGAACAGGATGGTGGGCTAGATGTGTCTTTGCCTTGATGCACTAGGGATGTTCTTCGGTTCTTGAATGCTCTGCCTCAGTTGGAAAAAAGAACTTGGTCAACCCTGAATAATATAGACTTACTCTCCCCCAGATGGAAAATTGTCCTGAACCAGCCCCAAAGGTGGGAGAAGATTTATGTGGGAATGGAGAGAAGTTTATAATCTCACATTTAGTGGAAAGGTACCCTTTGCACGTGCGCGCGCGCGCACACACACACAGAGAGTTTTCTATTTCCCACACTTCTTATTCGTTACTTTAATTGTGATTTGTGGTCCCTTTCTCTGAAAGTATAAAGCTAGGGCTTTGTACCCGGCAATAGGCAGCCATGTATATTTGTTCAAATTAAAATCATTTGCAGACATTAGTAACAAAAACAGCTGCCAATTCCTCATTGTTAGGTCAACGGTGGGGGAAGAAGTAACCAGTAATCCATGCAGTACATTCCAGAAAGCAAAAGGTCACTCATTAGTCATCTGTATTAAAATGAAAATGTGAAATGTTTTCTTGTGCTGCGTAAAGAGGTTATATTAATCTTAATCTTGAGAATTCAGTGGGTGCATGTTAAAAAAAGATGGGGGGAAATGACAGAACACCCAAATCTAGTAGTATCCATTGACCTTTGGCAGCATTTTAGTACAGTGGTACCTCAGGTTACAGACTCTTCAGGTCACATACGTTTCACGTTACATACGCTTCAGGTTACAGACTCCACTAACCCAGAAATAGTACCTTGGGTTAAGAACTTTGCTTCAGGATGAGAACAGAAATCGTGCTTCGGTGGCGCAGCAGCAACAGGAGGCCCCACTAGCTAAAGTGGTGCTTCAGGTTAAGAACAGTTTCAGGTTAAGAACAGACCTCTGGAATGAATTGAGTTCTTAACCCTAGGTACCGCTGTACATAGAATGAAATTGTTAAGAAGGGAATCATAGAATTGTTGCGTTGGAAGGGACCCAACGAGTCATCTAGTCCAGCCCCCTGCAGCCTCTCCCCACGAAACAGCACAAACATTTCAGAATGCTTCTCAGCCATAAAGCTCACTGTGTGACCTTCAGCCAGTCACCTTCGCTCAGCCTAAATTCCATCACCGGGTTGTTGTGAAGATAAAAGTGGGGAACAGGAAGAACCTTGAGCTCTTTGGAGGTAGGCAGAGTTTTTTTTTTTTTTAATGTAGCCAGTTAACCAGTTAAAATACTGTATGGTTTTCTATCAAAAAATGGGATAGGTTATCAGTTGTGGCTGGATGTTGTGGATTTTGCAATCCCCATGATGCCCACTAACCTTTCTTTTCGGTGCCAGAGGCATGAATCACAGCAGGGGCTTTTAAGGTGCTTCATGGCAATGCAGTGCTCAATACATTAAAGAATGCTGCAGACAAGGTGCTGGGAAGGGCGAAAAAAATCTAGAGTGGGGAGTGATATGATAGCCATGTTCAAATATATAAAAGGATGTCACATAGAGGAGGGAGAAAGGTTGTTTTCTGCTGCTCCAGAGAAGCGGACACAGAGCAATGGATCCAAACTACAAGAAAGAAGATTCCACCTAAACATTAGGAAGAACTTCCTGACAGTAAGAGCTGTTCGACAGTGGAATTTGCTGCCAAGGAGTGTGGTGGAGTCTCCTTCTTTGGAGGTCTTTAAGCAGAGGCTTGACAACCATATGTCAGGAGTGCTCTGATGGTGTTTCCTGCTTGGCAGGGGGTTGGACTCGATGGCCCTTGTGGTCTCTTCCAACTCTATGATTCTATTCTATTCTAGGGTAGGTGGATAGCTCTGTGGTGACTGACAGGCCATGCTTGTAATCAGAGGGAATTACTTTACCTGGGAAGTGGATCCCTTTCCGTTCTTCCTACCTCAAAATCAAATTTAAAAGTCCTGAGCAGGAAAGCTCCTGTAATTATTTATTTGCAACTTGGAAGGTTTCTTACCCAGGGGCATCTCTCTCGTGTCTGAAATTTTCAGACCGATTGCTCAGAAAACACTGCAGGATTTTAACTACCCTAAAAATGTAATAACTCCCCTTCCAGGAAAACCACTACGGCTATTCTTTTGAATTTTGGCAGGATTAATGCCATCAAAAGTGGCAGCCATGCCTGAAAATTTAATTCACTTCACCCACAATAAAACTTCTGTAAGTCTTAGAAGTTTCCTCTTTAAAAAATTAAAGGTGCCCTGCACAAAAGCTCTTGAACCTATTTGCCGGTAATTTGGCAGGTTTTGTACAATCGGGCAAGGGATGGAGCTTGTCTGCCAGTTTCATGCACTTCTGACAAAAGAAAACACACACACATCTCCCATTAATGGGAATGGGGAAACGAAGTGAACCCTCAAACTGTAGAAGTTGCCCTTACAAGAAAAACCCTGCAGCTACCATTCTGAATTTCTGCATGCTATATTCCCACAGTTGGAAAGAACTCGCTTGCATATTTCATTTAATTCTGACTTTAATATAAAATTAACAGATTTTATTTATTTAAAATAATCAAATTTTGAAGATGTCTGGTATAAAAGCCCATGGGTCCATTTACCTGTGATTTGACAAGCTTTATCTACTCTGGGGGGACCCGTGTATCTGCAGATTTCATCAACTTCTATAAAAATGAAACTATCTAGACACACACACACACACACACCTTGGAAGTTGAACGGAATCCATTTCAGAAGTCCGTTCGATTTCCAAAACGTTCAGAAACTGAAACGTGGCTTCTGATTGGCTGCAGGAAGCTCCTACAGCCAATCGGAAGCAGTGGAAGCCCCCCTGGACATTCAGCTTCCAAAAATAGTTCACAAACTGGGAGCCAAAATGTTCAAGAACTAAGTTGTTTGAAAACCAAGGTACAACTCTGTGCGCGTGCACACACACACACACACCAGTAGTGAATGCAGGCAGAATGGATGAACCAGATTCAAATGAACCTCAAGTCTCCAGCACACGGTCCACTGTGTCAGGCAATCCCTATTCAGGAATGGCCATAGCTGGTACACAAATCAAGGGTGGAAGAACGAGACAGGGTGGAAGAACGAGTACAAGCTAGGGTTTGATTGACAGGGCTGCACTAAGCCTAGAAGCTTTACCCGAGTTGCTACCAGTTCAGATTATTTTTGAATCAGACTCTAGTTATGTCATGAAAGTTCAGGTGTCCTTGCTCAGAAATTAGAAATTCATTGGCTCAGGAATATGAGGCAAGCACCATGGCCCCAAAAGTTCATTTCTAGCTCTGAGTAATATGTTAATATAGTGAGGAGAGAAGACTCCCTGGAAAAGACCCTGATGTTGGGAAAGATGGAGGGCACAAGGAGAAGGGGACGACAGAGGATGAGATGGTTGGATAGTGTTCTCGAAGCTACCAGCAGGAGTTTGACCAAACTGCGGGAGACAGTGGAAGACAGGAGTGCCTGGTGTGCTCTGGTCCATGGAGTCACGAAGAGTCGGATACGACTAAATGACTAAACAACAACATATGTTAAAAACTTGGGGGGAACTAAATTTCCTGACACTCTTATAGAAGCAGGCCAGTCAATAGAGAAAGGAGGGCAGAGAGACCCATCTTCTTTCCTGAATTCTACTACTACCACTAGGACAATCAGAGAAAGGGGTTTGGAGTGAAGTAGGCAGGTTAAACCACAGAGCCTAGGGCTTGCTGATCAGAAGGTCGGCGGTTTGAATCCCCGCAACGGGGTGAGCTCCCGTTGCTTGGTCCCTGCTCCTGCCAACCTAGCAGTTCGAAAGCACGTCAAAGTGCAAGTAGATAAATAGGTACCACTCCAGCAGAAAGGTAAACGGTGTGTCCGTGTGCTGCTCTGGTTTCGCCAGAAGTGGCTTAGTCATGCTGGCCACATGACCCAGAAGCTGTATGCTGGCTCCCTTGGCCGGTAAAGCGAGATGAGTGCCACAACTCCAGAGTTGTCTGCAACTGGACCTAACGGTCAGGGGTCCCTTTACCTTTAGGCAGGTATGTGAGCTGGAGGGAAATATTTGTGAGATCCGACACCATCACTTTTCCAATGAATGTGGCCTGATTTCTGTTTATTTATTTTATGTATCTATATTGCATTCATAACCTACTTCATCTCCAAGGAGCTATTCATTTAATCCCCACAACAACCCTGTGAGATAGGTTACACTGTGAAGGAGTGACTGACCCAAGACAACTCAGTGAGCTTCAGGGCCAAGTGGTCCCCCAGGTCCTAGTCCAACACTCTAACCACTATACGAGTTGGGTTTGGAACATCAATTTTTCTGCATGTCTCCTGACAAGAGGGAGTCTGAATCCTGTGAGAGCTAAAGACTCACAGTGGAAGCGCAGAAGCATCCCCAGCCGGAGGATAAGTCCATACAGTAGTCTGATTTAGGAAGTCAAGGCAGGAATTCAGAGCACCTACGGACCATGGACAGCTCCAAAGATCTCATTGAGCCAGCTATACAAGCTGTATAGGACCTAGATGTGCTAACTGATGACTTACCTATGTCAACTGGATCTGTAGTGTAGTAATCCCTGCATCTTCAGAGGAACTCACTGTTTATTAAAGGGTCCTCTCCTTATTTTGTTGTATTTTCCTTCGGAGGGGCCCAGGATGCAATCTCCTAGCAAAATCTCACCCTAAGACCAAGTTATACAGTGGGGGAAATGCTAGCTCCCAATTAACGATAGCATATATTCTCTTTCTGGCAATGCTATTGTATCCTCTGAGCTGGGAATCGTGAGTACAGCCATCAATGGCAGTTTACACTATCCATAAAACATTTGTTAGCAGGCACTTATACAGTTTAACTAATAAGTAACTGAGCAAACAATATGGGATTTTGAGTGCTGATAGAAATGAAACACAGCTACTTGGTTTAATTTGTCTGGAGCACCACCAGTATTTGGATAAATTTCCAATCTCAGAGTGAAAACTGAATGGAGACTTGCTACCAGAAAAAGAGGCAAAATCTGAAAGGACATTTATTATTTCAGTTTGCTCCCAGGATCATTCCCCAACGTTTCCAAGTAGGGCTAGGAGAGAACCCTGGAGAGCTGCTGATAGTCAGTGTAATTTGCGACCCTCATTTTTTTTTATGTGATTGGACTGTGACAGGACAAAGCTGTGTGGGGCAGAGAGGAATGGGGGGGAAATTTGCCACTATGGTTAAATTGATATGCTACCTCAGATTACAACAGCAAAAACAAAGGCATAACGGTTTTTTTTTAAAATATTTTTTATTAACAGGCCAATCAAATCACATTATTTCCAAATCACATTAGTTACAAATTATACAGCCAGATTTTTAAATTTTATTGGGGGTACCCATACATCAAGCTCCGAACGGAGGTCCAAGCATCACTTATATTGCTGCTTTAATTAAACAGTTCTATCCAGTTCTATGGATGCGGGTGGCGCTGTGGGTAAAAGCCTCAGCGCCTAGGGCTTGCCAATCGAAAGGTCGGCGGTTCGAATCCCCATGGCGGGGTGCGCTCCAGCTGCTCGGTCCCAGCGCCTGCCAACCTAGCAGTTCGAAAGCACCCCCGGGTGCAAGTAGATAAATAGGGACCGCTTACTGGCGGGAAGGTAAACGGCGTTTCCGTGTGCTGCGCTGGCTCGCCAGATGCAGCTTTGTCACGCTGGCCACGTGACCCGGAAGTGTCTCCGGACAGCGCTGGACCCCGGCCTCTTGAGTGAGATGGGCGCACAACCCCAGAGTCTGTCAAGACTGGCCCCTACCTTTACCTTTACCTTTATCCAGTTCTATCCAGATAGTCTCTTTATTACTTTCTTCATCTTCTTGTTGTTATCATATATTCCTTTCTTTGTGATCTCTGATAATCTTCACAAGCAGGTTGGAAACAGACATCCTCTGTGTGGGTTTTAGACTCTCCAAAGATCATATCACTTAGGGACAGCCGCCATTCCACACTTCCATAAAAAATTTATCTTCGGTCTGTCCATTAATTTTCTCAGGCTTGCCAAGTATATCAGGAGGGCTCTGTCAGGTTAAGATCACATTCCAATCATCATTCACATTCCGATGATCCTGATCCTCCTCCCCCTGTCTTTCTTAGACAAGCCTGTCTTAGCGAGACGCCATTTAAAGCTGCGTCATAAAATTTTCCTCTGTCCTCCGTTGTTTACCAATCATCTCTTTGATCTATAATTCACTCCACACAGTTCTTGAATTCCTGCTTGTGATTAATAACATGCAATGATCTTCTTTCTGGGGTGGAGGGTTATTAATATTCACATAAGGCAAAGAAAAGAAAAGTTTTTTCCTCCACCCCCCTTCTGTTTCACTCCAAACATACCAGTCTCTTAATGGTGGTTCATCACTTGATTTATTTGTCCCATCCGTCGCTCCGGTCACAGAGATCCATTAATCAGCAGGCTTATCTCCCGAACTTCACTTAATGTATGTGCTTTAGCTTCTTTCCAATTATATGTTTCCAATTATATTTTCGAGCTAAAGCGAACCAGCACGCGCTGATTGGAGACAGCGTCAGGAAGAGCCGACCTCACCGAGGGCTTGTGCCAAGTGACCGGCACCCCCTTCTTTCGAATCTGGGGGTGCGTTATGGACACCGCTGGCAAGGCAGCCCCCCCATCTCCTTGGGGGGGGGCAGGAAGGCTGCATACTTCCCATAGCAGCCTCTTAATTACCTCGTGTGGGTCGGAGAGATGTTATTGTCGGCCATCGTCCAATGCGCCACCTGGTGGCCCTGGCACAACGGCTTTTCAATAGAAATAGATTTATCGAGTACAGTAAAATAAAGTTATTTTTGCCCAAAGCAATCTATTGATTCATGATGTTGCAAGCATATGTAAAAGCAGTGTTTGAGTTTACTACACATTAACTATCAATATGTCTTCAAATGAACAATGCAAGAAAAATCACACCGGTACAGCTCAATATATTTTGCTACCTGAGGCAAATGACAAGATGGTGCTTCCATCGCATTACATGCAGAGAAGATGACTGGACTGGCATTTGAGTCCTATTCCAATGCAGGAAATAGGGCAGCATCCTCCAGTGGCAAGTGACACTAGCAAGCTAATTTAGGAAGTGTATGTCAGGCTTTTCTAGCTGTCACTTCAAACTCTCCCCAGACCACACCCTCTTCCCAGGCCAAAGCCCTCACTGGCTCTGCTCCACAACCTCCTCCAGCTGTTTTGCCTGACTGTCTCGTTGATCTGTATCAATACCTCTTTCCTGACAGAATGCAGAGATGAATGGATAGAAATCCACAGCTTCCACATGGCTGGACTGTAGCCTCCTGTGCCAAGATGAGAGTTGCATCTGTTCCTCCACCTATCATGGATGCTTGACCTCAAGAAAGTTAGCCACTAGGGAATGCAGACTTCAGATTGAAGAAGGGTCTAGAACTGTTCCAGAACACCTTGAACTAGGCAGCTCTGATTCATAGGGCTGTTGAACCTGTTATATAGTGTCAGACCACTAATTCCTCTATTCCGACCATGAACTACTTTGACTGGCAGTGACTCCCTCACACAATGGTGGAAATAGTAGTCTGACAAGGATCCCTACAATTCAGCCCTGTAGCTCACAGCAGCCTGCAGCATCCCTCTCTGACCCAAACAGGTGAAGAATATATCTGGATCTGATCAGTTTGCAGGGTTAGCTTCACCTCGAGATACTTTGTTTCCTCTGACAAGCTGGACATCTGAATCCTCATGTTATCCCAATCTGTTCAAGAGCAACTAATTGTTTCTTTTGGGTAGAATGTAATTCAGTCAAAGCTAGAGGTTTTCTAGAATGAGCAAATGAAGAGCTCAGTCATTAGTGGTGAATGGTGGGTGGGGAACCCACTCTGGGGTTTGTCTGAAAAAAGGCCTCGTCCAAATACTGTGATCTCCCCCCAGGTGAAGAAGCAAGGGAGGGGAATTTGGTGAGATATCATCTTGTCGCTAAATTATGTTGTCACAGGAAACCTGAAGCCTCAGGCAGTCTCTAAGCATATGGCATCGAGAACTTTTGCGAGGGGTTTCATCTCCAGCATGGATCTGCATCCTTGATTGCCACAGCTGTCAAACTGGCCAAGGGCCAGCAAGTCTGCAGTTATGACTTTCCCTGGAATTAACTGAATTCAAACTTCTCAGGAAATAAAACACACCCAGCTATTGATAAAGAAGATAAACTATTCTGAAATCAAATCTGTCTATTTTGGCTTACAGTGGTACCTCAGGTTACATACGCTTCAGGTTACAGACACTTCAGGTTATAGACTCTGCTAACCCAGAAATAGTACCTCAGGTTAAGAACTTTGCTTCAGGATGAGAACAGAAATTGCATGACGACGGCGCAGCAGCAGCAGTGGGAGGCCCCATTAGCTAAAGTGGTGCTTCAGGTTAAGAACAGTTTCAGGTTAATATCGGACCTCCGGAACGAATTAAGTACGTAACCAGAGGTAGCACTGTATTTCAGTTCCTAATTTTTTCCATTCTTAGATACCATTCCCAATATTTCCATGTCAATTTGCTTCCCCCCCTTCAAAGTCTACATGAAATTCACCAGCATTTTAGTGAAATTCCTCTTAATATAAACAGTTGTGTGCAATTTTGACTAATGTTAACATTTTTGCAAAGCAATTTTGCCACATAAGAAACATTTTTAATACTATTTTCACTAATAAATGTATGCCTTTTATGGACATTTGACCATAGGATATGCATTTGTGTACATACTGCTGGGCTAGGGAACTGCATTGCAAAATTCAAAATAGTGCAGAGTTGGAAGGCTAGCTGTGTTTTGGTTCATGCATTGTTTTGGACAATGTGAATTAGGTAGCTTTGCCTGTCAATGCATGCTGTATCAACTTTCACCACACAGTGAGGATGCTGGACAAGATGGGCCTTTGGCCTGATCCAGCAGGGCTCTTCTTAGGTGTTTTTCTTTTATTCCAGGGAAGATACATCATAGTGACTCTAGCAACATTCAGCTGCCTTTTACAGCCTTGACTTAAGAAGGGCATCTCTTTTTGTGTGCAAACAGGTCCAAGTGTGCAGGGATGCTGCAAAAAATTGAACAAGATGCACACATAGACAAATGGCCCTGTTTTAACTCTTGCAAGCAGATTTGAGTTAGGCAGAAACTCAGTTCTGCTTAAAACTTTTTTCTGCTGCCTCTATCTGCAACATGCCTCAGAAATGTTAATTGGGGCAGGGGGAAGTAGTAGAGGAGGCTGGGGCAAAAACTGCAAGGTGGGTTTTGTTTTCGTTTTGTTTTTTAGAGTGTTTGATTGCAGCACTCAAAATCCTGCTCAGCCCATTTCAGGGTGAACCAGAATACAGTGGACCCTCCATATATGAATTTAATTCGGGGGTCTGTGTGCACCCTGAAAAACGTAACTAGACGCATAGAGATAACAAGGAAGGAGGTGGACCTTCCATTGGGTAGAGTGAGCTGGTGTCAGGAATGAGCCAGCTCCAAGTGAAGGTTTGCAGTCAACTGCAGAAAGCAGCCAGGAACAGAAAGGCTTGGATGTTAGGCAGGCAGGGGAGAGCCGGCAGCTGGAGACTCCAGCTCTTCCTGACCTTGACGGGCAAGTTGATAAGGCAGTAATATGAGAATATGTGAATATGAGTAATATGTGAATATGAGAGGTATTGAGCCTAAAATAAAGTTCAAAGCAAACATAAAACCAAGATAAACATATGGATGATTCTGATGAAAGGCAAGCATTTTGATGAGACATGGGAGGGTAACCAACACCATGTGTTGGTAAAAATGATGTCAGGTGTAGTGATAACAAGGAAGGAGGTGGACCTTCCATTGGGTAGAGTGAGCTGGTGTCAGGAATGAGCCAGTTCCAAGTGAAGGTTTGCAGTCAACTGCAGAAAGCAGCCAGGAACAGAGAGGCTTGGGTGTTAGGCAGGCAGGGGAGAGCCGGCAGCTGGAGACTCCAGCTCTTCCTGACCTTGACGGGCAACTTGATAAGACAGTAGCTGAGAGCAGGCTAGAACACAGCCAAAGCTTGCAGGAAGCACAAAACAGTCTCAGAGGCATCCTCTAAGACCAGGAAGAGGCTGGAGCTGACCCACTAAGATCTAAGAGTTGGCAAATGGGAGGGTTGTTAGACAGGAAACAAAACAAGAGGCGTAAGAGTCGTAAGTTCAATATCTTCTGTAAATGCTGGAGGGTGTCTTCAGAAGGGTTGTCTTGAGTAATGATGCTGAAGGCTTTATTAGAGCTGTCTGGAGCTATCTGTTTGTTTTTGCAATAAATCCTCCTTTTTAATTACCTATGCTTACTGTTTTATTAAGCATCTTATTTAGGGTGTCACAAAAAAACCAGAGAAATGTTTAGTTGTTTATTGTATTGTTGTTGTTATTTTTACTCCCAGGAAGAAGCCCTTGTAGAGGCATTCATAACCTGAAAGTTATGTAACCAGAGTGGTACGTAACTGGAGGGTCCACTGTACAATCTTCCTGATCGGTGAAGAAACTATGCATGCCATTTATTTGGAACCTGCAAAAGGTTGTCCTCTTCAGGATGAACAGTGGAGTGATCATACATCGTATGACCCACACCACTCCTTTGCACCAAATGATACAATAACAACTCATACCTGAAAACTTTGCACCATAATGACATTGGTAATGCTAAAAATTGTTGCAAATCAGCACTTGGGTTGTGTGGAAAGGAGGAGGAACAGCACCAGGGGAAATGAAGGAGCGTAATGGTTTGGGACAAACATTGCTGGAAGGAAGAAACGAATGAGTGGATGGTGTTGATGCTGGGAGGAGGGAGGGTGGCGTTGAAGTGGAGCAATCAATTGACAATGTTAGTACATCTGCCTCTCATAATTTCTTAAGTATTTTTTTTACCGTGTTCTGAATCTCTTACGAGGCTGTTTTTATTAAGTTGACATCTCAAGTTGGAAGCTTTAAATATAAGCCTCATGTCAAGCTTGGGAACTGTGTTCGCACCTCCACATGAAACCTGATGAATGATGATAAACAGAAGAATGGGGCAAATGAACCATTTTATCTGCTTGGAAAGAGAGGCAGGCCTGTGAGGATCTTTAAAGGGCATAAAAAGAATTGCTCATTGTTGCATGAAATTTCTCTAATGGTCTGCCACAGCTATTGTCTTCCCTTTGCTGCTTGTGGGAGAATCTATGTTGAAACCTATTCATCAGCAGGCAGGCATTAATAAAACAAGTGATGTCAATCCGACTCGGCAAATTAGAATTCAAAGTTTTCAACTCTGAGGCTAGACTACTGCAATGTATAAGGGCAGCCCTGGATGACGGCCCTACTTATTTTGCATTTGCTTCATACTCTAATTAAAATGAGTCAGAAACTCTGAGACAGCAGAAGGGAAGGGAAGATCCCTTTGGTATCTTGTCACTGGCTGCAGGATCAAGAGCTACTGAAATTCTGCACCCACTTCTCCCAGGAAGAAAACCCCAGCAAAGGGTGAATACCTGCCTGGCTATGACTATTGACCAGAAAATGAGGAATGGCCATCAACTTGCTTCCCCATTTCTGCCCCAGAGGGGATTCTGGTCCAACCATCAGTGGCTGCAGTGCTAGCATAGAGGGCTTTAAAGGAGATTAGACAATAGAATTTATGAAATACAGTGGTACCTCGGGTTACATACGCTTCAGGTTACATATGCTTCAGGTTACAGACTCTGCTAACCCAGAAATAGTACCTCAGATTAAGAACTTTGCTTCAGGATGAGAACAGAAATCGCACAACAGCGGCACAGCAGCAGCGGGAGGCCCCATTAGCTAAAGTGGTGCTTCAGGTTAAGAACAGTTTCAGGTTAAGATCGGACCTCTGGAATGAATTAAGTACGTAACCAGAGGTACCACTGTATACGTGACTAGATGTTCAAAACAATTTACAACTAAGCTTGCATTTGCAGTGGAACAGCAAGGTGAAGGTTCCTTACTTTGTCCGCTTTCAATGCCAGCAAAAATTGGGGATAATAATAATAATAATAATAATAATAATAATAATAATAATAATTTATTATTTATAGCCCGCCCATCTGGCTGAGTTTCCCCAGCCACTCTGGGCAGCTCCCAATCGAGTGTTAAAAACAATACAGCATTAAATATTTAAAAATTCCCTAAACAGGGCTGCCTTCAAATGTGCTATAGCTCGTAGGGCAGCTGCTTTGCATGCAGAAGGTTCCAGGTTCAATCCCCAGCCTCTCTAGAGGGTTCCATGTCTGAAACCTTGGAGAGCAGCTGCCCATCTGAGTAGACACTACTGAGCTAGTATAACTAGGTATAAGGCAGCTGCCAGTGTTCCTATATTCCTAATTGCATCAAGAGAAGATTGTCCTGCCCCCACGGCTGGATGCAAATACTTTTTAATGACTTTCCTCTTTATTCCGACATTATCAAGCTGGTTTCCTTCCACTCCCCTTCTCTTGTGTGTCTTATCCGTTAGTTTGTACACCCAGGAGCAGAGTCTGCATCTCATTCCGATTTGCGCATAGTGCTTCCAACAACATTGCATATTGCATTTTAATTATCATTTGTATTGAGTTTTAATTGCTCACGGGCCATGTTGGGAGACAGTTTTGGTTTGGAAACTTGCATACCAAATATCAAATAAATAAAGAACTAAGTGTATCATATGCTCAGTGCCCCCCATCACAATTAGCATAATAGTGTGCCACGTTCCCCCATTCAAAAGCACAGCTATTTCTGTAATGCAGACCTGAATTATTATTCGGCGCAGCAGACACAATTGGGTTAATTGTGTATTATCTTGAACATCCAGCAGCATAGTGTGAAGGCTCCTAGCCCTTGTGTATTTTGAAGTGCATGGTGAAAAGAAGAAGCTCACGCCTGGCCCTCATTGAGGTTGCCACCACGTATTGCACCAGCAAATTTCCGAAGGGAATGCACTCAAGAAACGTGGAAGATGAAACCGGCACAGTGGGAGGCAACCTACATCTTGAACATAATTGGCACCCATCTTCATTGCCCCAGTACATGCACTTGCTTGCTACTGAAAATGGTTTCTGGTTTTCCTTTGGTGGCTGGGACCTGGGATTAAGATTCAAGACAGAGAAAGGGAGGTGCTTCTTCACATGGTTCATAGCTTAACTATAGAATCCGCTCCCACAAGGTGCAAGAACATAAGAAGAGTCTGCTGCATCAGGCCATTGGCTCATCTAGTCCATCATCCTGTTCCCATAGTGGCCAACCAAGTAGGTGGCCACCATTGCCTCATGTGAGTAAATTCCATAGCTTAACTATAAGGATTGGATAAATTCATGGAGGACAAAGCTACATATGACTGCTAACCAGGGCTTTTTTTTCAGCCAAAACATGCTGGAACAGTGTTCTAGCACCTCTCAGTTGGGCCCTGGAAGTGTGAGGAGATACCTGACCAACATCAGCAAAGCCTCTGGCTCATGAGGAGACACTCCTCAGAACCTGAAGGGGACATCCTCTATAGGCTCCAGAGAGGATTTCCTCACAAGCTGGAGGCACAGCAGGGCTTTGCTGAGGTTCTTCAGCCTCCCAGCTAACAGCTGACATAAGGGAAAGCTGTGTCCCAGCTGAGCAGGCCCCCTCCCCACTGCTCCGGCTCACATGAGCCAACGAAGCAGTGGGTGGGGAGCTTGTTAAGGTGCTCAACTGAGGGATGGGATGCTCCCCATGCCTCAACTGAGCAGCCTCAACAAGCATTGTAAGGAGACACTTCCCACCCCAAGAGATTCTCTTTGGCCTCTGGAGTAGGTCTTCTGAAGGAGGTGCATTCTGCAACCTTTTTGTTTAGAAAAAGAGCATTGGTACTAGCAATCATGACTATGTTTTAGCTTCATGGGTAGAGGTCTCAGGAACTGGACATCGGAGGAGGAATGCTGGAGACCGCCTCCCTCTTCTCCTGAACCTTCCCGAGAAGAGGAGGGCAGTATAGATTTACAACGGTGGTTTGCAGAGGGTCACGGCTCAGAGGTAGAAGAGGGGCAAAGCTGGGAAATAATGGGAGAAGCAGAGCAGGAACAGCTGGCTGACACGTTATCACTAGAGAGCATTCCAGACCCCCCCTTCTTCCAGAACCCGATGAGCATTGAAAGTAGGAGAGCAAAGAGTTAAGAGGCAATTCGCCTTAAGCAACCACCGTAAAGGGTGTGTGTGTGCTATTGATGACTGAGAAGGGAAAAGGGTGGCGTTTACTCAGAGCCACACCATTACTCCAAGATGCAGCATTTCTAAGCCTCTCTCTGTGAATATTGAATAAAAAACTTGGTAAGAGTTTCTTGTCTATTACTGGCAGCCTGCCGTGGGGAAGGTTCGGATTCCATGAAGTCTGACAGTGGCCCACAAGTGGGAAGATTGTGGTTGCACTCTGGTTCTGCTTGTGAACTTTCAATAGGCATCTAGTTGACCACTGTGAGCAGGGTTCTGGACTAGATAGGCCAGTGGCCTGATCTAACAAAACAGTTCTTAAACTTGTGGGCAATCCTGGATTCAACATTTCGAGTGAAAGTGAAATAATTTTTAATTATTTTGAAACATTTTGCATTTGATGTGTTCTTATATTCCACACCTTCATGGTACATTAGGCTATAATGGCCAAATGTATTAACAAACAGTGGGGTGAGATTTCTGTCACACCACAAATCCTCCCACCCATCACCAACACTTGTACAGAGATTTTGATCCACACAGGGAGAAGCAGCACTCGAAATCTTGTCTGGCTTGCCCAGGATTAACCTGGATCTTTCCAAAAGTCTGAGACAAACAACTGAGCTAAGAATTTGTGTGGCGTGAGAGTCTTGGAAAGCTGAAGCTCTGATCAACCTGGAGCCATATCTCAGAGAATTGATGTATTGAGTATTCTGGGAGATACATCATTTTACCAGGGAGGAAGGGAACAGACAGCTTAGCTGCACAAAGTGAACTGAGAATAACTCTTGCTTGAATTGGGATGGGAAGAAATTAATTTCAGTTCAATTTTAATATGGTCCTATTTAATTCACACTTCCTGAAACAATACACAGAGAAATCCACTCTTCTCTGAATATTGTGGTGCAGTTCTCCAACCAAAAAGTATATGTGTCTATTTGGGGGAATTGTGCATAGAAACGCATGTGTTAGTGAAAGCACAATAATGCATGTTGAGGAAAATCATTTGCAAACATGTGCATATTAAGGAAAGGAAGGTGGAATACGAAAACATGCATATTGGGAGAAATTTGCACTAAAATGCTGGTGGATATTCGGGAAGAAGAAACAGGACCTGTGAAATAAGTTCTTGTTGGACTGTTGCCAGTGGGAGATGTAGTTTCATGGCTCTCACCCCCAAAGCAGGCAGTCTACCCTGGGGAAAGAGGAAGGACAGGTCAGTTTACTACCCCAGTTCAGATCCTTAAATAAATAAGACATGACCCTCAGTTCCATCCATACTGAGTCTTGTGGGTGGCAGTTCCACTAACCCAAGGACTTTGGCCTGCACAACAGAACTACTCTCCCCAGGTGCATGCCCAAAACGTGTTCTGGGTTCGTCCTGCACCCTCTGGAGCAGATCTGGGGAGGGTATGTGGGGAGGGGAAAATAGAGGGAATATTCATTGCACAGAAATTCTTACACCAATGGAACTGCTTCATTGGATACCACCCCGTGTCTTCATTCTGGGGTGTGTGAGTGAAGAACGGGTGCTCTCAATGATGGGTAATACAGCCTCCATATAAAGAAGCAGTATATATCTGAATACCAAATACTAGGGACCAAGCACGGGGGAAGGTGCTCCCCCCCCCCGCCCAGCCAAATGCTTTCGAGAAAAATCTAAGAGAGAAAACAACTTTCAGAGGAAGAATATATGGGCTCCCTCTTTTGCCAACCTCAGCTTGGCCGATTTCTTTTCTCGAAATATATATTAGCTGAATGAAGCAGTTTGCAGGGCAGCTGGAGGGTGAAAGGGAGAAGAAGAAAAAATATTCCTACCCTTTTGGAATATTCACTGCTTAATTGGAATGCTTCCTCACTCTAAAAAGTGGCATAAATGTCATATTTCTTGTATTTAATGTTCCTATTTATTTGCTACGTGTGCACACACATAATTTTGCTAATAAATCTGATCTATCTGTGAGTGCAGAGTGTAACTATTTCTAATTAGTTTGATCAAAGATTCCTGTGGTCGCTGCTGAGTAATGGAAATTAGGCTAATAAAAAAATTCTATGTCTTCTGATAGGGCGGGGTGGAGGGAGGATCACTGAGCGCTTCCAGTCTATCCTGCAGCAATTTGCATGGAATACAGATATTTTTCTACGTCCACATTAATGTCAAAAGTGCTGTCTGCTCTCTGTGGGATTGCAGGAATAGTTATCTATCTGACTCCATCAGGCTTCTGCCAGGATGTTTTCCTGGCTTCAAACTGTAGGGAATTTTAGCTGACGACTAAGACGAACTTGTCCTGGCAACAGTTAGCAAATTCCTCCTTTCTCTAAAGCAGCCTTTCTCAACCTGTGGGTCCCCAGGTGTTGTTGAACTACAACGCCCATCACCCCTAGCTAGCAAGGCCAGAGCTCAGGGATGGTGGGAGTTGTAGTCCAACAACATCTGGGGACCCACAGGTTAAGAACCAAGGAACTCCATCCAGGGTACAGAACTTTGTTCCTCCTGAGGGCCACATTCCCTCCTGGGCAGCTTTCGAGGGTCCACATGCTGGTGGTGGGTGGAGCCAGAAGCAAAAGTGGGCGGAGCAATGAATGTGAACTCTGTCTTTGTACAGGAAGTGGGTTTCTGCACACATTCACACATCTCCCTCCATCTTCCATCCAGATAGACAACAGGCATCATCAGAGAAGTCGAGTTCAGGCAGCCACGGATAGCTATAGGTCAGGTTGGATGACACAGAGTTCTTGGCTGTCAAGCAGCACAGCATTAGGCAGGAAAGAGAGATGGGTAGGGTGAGAAAACCCCATGAAAAAGCCAAAACCTACCCTATGATCCATATAGTTAAAGCTGTGGTTTTCACAGTGGTGAAATATGGAAGTGAGAGCTGGACCATAAAGAAGGCTGATCACCAAAGAATTGATGCTTTTGAATTATGGTGCTGGAAGAGACTCTTGAGAGTCCCATGGACTGCAAGAAGATCAAACCAATCCATTCTGAAGGAAATAAGCCCTGAGTGCTCACTGGAAGGCCAGATCCTGAAGCTGTGGCTCCCATACTTTGGCCACCTCATGAGAAGAGAAGACTCCCTGGAAAAGACCCTGATGTTGGGAAAGATTGAGGGCACAAGGAGAAGGGGACGACAGAGGATGAGATGGTTGGACAGTGTTCTCAAAGCTACCAACATGAGTTTAACGAAACTACGGGAGGCAGTGGAAGACAGGAGTGCCTGGCGTGCTCTGGTCCATGGGGTCATGAAGAATCGGACACGACTAAACAACAACACCCTATGATCACCATCAGCATTGTCCTGCTTGGTATCTCTCCCTACCCAGAATTGCTTTGTCCCCTCAACAGCTGATAAGGGGAAGGAGCAATCTTGCAGTGCAGGCAACATTTGAAAGCTGCTTGTGCAGCCTCACCCAGACCCAGGACTACTGTTCCTGCACCACAACTGTTGAGAGGAGGAAGCAATTAGCTTACCTTTAGGAAAACTATTTGAGAAACATCACCAACACACCAAGGTGGACCTGTGGGGAGGCATTCCTGGTCTCAGTTGGGAGTGGGGCAAGGGGGATGCAAAGTCTTCTTCCCACACCTGTGTCCCAGTTGTGTGTTCAATTAGGTATATAAAACTTGTGAAATAATTAGATTTTTTTTATATAATAAAAAATCAGCATGTAAACCCTGGAATCACAATGGGGGAGAGATACAAATAGTCTGAAAATGGGAAATAGCATATTTTTTCTGTCTAAATATTATTAATAAGGTAAAGCATCACCTGAAGTTTTCAATTTGGGGAGAGCTGATGGGACCTGGGACACAGAAACACACTTTGGAGCTTGGAAATTGCTTCTCTCTCGCTCAGTCCACAGACCACCTGGGAAAGGTTCCTGCTCCCCAGTACATTAATAGATATGTCAGGCACTCACACTGATTCACACCCCCCCCCCCAATCAGGTTCATCTTCCTTTCCCCTGCCTGGCCCTTGACTATGACAAGGATACCTTGGGGAACAGACCTTTTTATATTTTATGAGTCAGAGTTTATCAGACTTCCAACTGGCCATGACCGAAAAATAAATGTGATTGCAAGCAGAGCTCTGGGAATGGATTGCAAGCCCTGTTTTATATACACAGAAGACTGAAATGAAAGCAATATGGAAGGAAGCTGGGATGACAGGCCCAGAGCACGGTGGAGATGTTCCTTATAAGACCTTCAGTGTCTTATAAGTAAAGGTAAAGGTACCCCTGCCCGTACAGGCCAGTCTTGCCAGACTCTAGGGTTGTGCGCTCATCTCACTCTATAGGCCGGGAGCCAGCGCTGTCCACAGACACTTCCGGGTCACGTGGCCAGCGTGACAAGCTGCATCTGGCGAGCCAGCGCAGCACACGGAACGCCGTTTACCTTCCCGCTGGTAAGCAGTCCCTATTTATCTACTTGCACCCGGGGGTGCTTTCGAACTGCTAGGTTGGCAGGCGCTGGGACCGAACGACGGGAGCGCACCCCGCCGCGGGGATTCAAACCGCCAACCTTTCGATTGGCAAGTCCTAGGCGCTGAGGCTTTAACCCACAGCGCCACCCGTGTCCTTCAGTGTCTTATAGGACACAACATTTCCATTAAAGGCAGGGTGGGCTTGATGTCCTGCTAACTCATTATACACCATGTTCCATAAATTTTGAAGTTGGAGCCTTGAAATAATGATGAGCAGAGAGCTTAGGTTCTATGAGCACCTAAACAAGGTTCTTTACTTTCTCGGCTCTGTAGTCAATACCCTTTCTCGACTTCCTAGGGTCAACTGAGGTTTAATGAACCCATGCAGCAATATTTGTAAAGCCATATGCTCTGGCGGATTGAGTGAACAAGACCAATAGTGGATCCTATGGTCAAGAAGGTGGTTACAGCAGGTGCTGTAGGGGGAAATGAGGGGCAGTTGGGACTCATCAACCTGGGAAGGTAGCCCATCTAGGAGAAGGAAAACTCAGATCCTAAACCTCTGCTGCCTTGTGGCTATCCTCATGAATGAGAAAGGCTTCAGGTTTAAACCCTAAGGAAATATCCTTACCCACTGCCTAGTGAGACGTATTTGTCTCCAAATGTATTGCTCTGTTTTCCTTTGGACCACATCAATGAGGCAGAAAGGAGGGTCTTGTCATCTGGGCAGCCCAGGAGCTCCCATACACACTGCCCAGACTTGCTCCCCGGAGAGGTCACCTTGGTGCCGCTAATGCAGCAAAAACCATGCAGGAGGCATCAGTTGCGAGTTATTGGTCTCTGCAGCCACAGCAGGTGCTGTGATTCTCCAGCGGTTTGACCTCAACCCCAGAGGCACACTCCATTGTCCCTCAAGACAGACAGATGCCAACGGTATATTTTCAAGCTCTTTCCTATTGATCCCCAACACTGAAGTCACCCTTTCCCCCATACAGCTACTGCACACTGTCTTGACATATTCATTGAGCTACCCACCACAACCCAAAGGTCTTGTTCCTCTTCAGTCACAGCTTTTTTCAGACCCCCAGCTACATAGATTGACCCACCAGAGGAAGGAATAACCCTCCATGAATTGCTGCCTACCTGGGATTTCATAAACAGGCAGGCTGCAATACAAGGCGATGTGCAGGGGATACATTTGAAGGATCACACATTCTGCAGGCCTGATATGAGAGTGAGGGAAACTATTGTTTTGAAACTTCATTTAATCTTTCTATTCCTCTGCATCTGTCTTAAAATCCAATTCCTTTTCACAACACTTTGACTAAGTGCTGTTCTTGAGTGCATCAGGGCATTTCCACAAGGCTCCAGCTGAGATAAAAAAGCAAGAAGAACCACTGAAACGAAACCTTTCATCTCCGGTCTACTGATTACTATTAGCACCATCTAAGTTGGCTTTCCAAAAGTTTAAGTGCTCCACTGGCCTAGATTTTGCATGGCGGCCATACCGATCGCAGGAGAGTGTGCCTCCCGTCTCTGAAAAGGCAGAAGTAGTATGGAAACTGGAAGGGAGTAAAGGCTAGCTCACTTCATTAATTCAACGGAGTGTAAGCCATAGACAAATGGAGAAGCTCTGGTCAAATGATGGGCTTCCATACATTGTGGACTACAGCTCATCACAGAAGTGTTACTGTCACAGTCTGGATTATGGGTGGTCGAAGTCCTGGTGAAGGACGTCGGGACCGGGGGAAAGATGATGGGGTGGGAGCAGGAACGGGAGTCTGGAAGCCAAGGGTAAAAGGGTCAGAGAGCCAGGAGTCAAGAAGCCAAGGTCCAAGGATCAAGAAGCAAGAAGCCAAACGCAGCAAGGCAGAAAACGAGTTGCTATGGTAAAAAACCGAAGAGAAATGCTGACCTTGTATCCCTTCCTGGCTCTTGCTACCTGGTGCAGTGAGTTACCAAGCGGCCTCACCTGTGCGGCCATGACTTGCCTCTCCAGAACAAACTTAGGAAGGCCCCAGTCCTGCGAAGCCCTACTGGTCACAGGGCCCAGCTCTTGCACGCACTCCTGATAGTAACCCACCATAAAGCATAACATAAGAAGGAGTAGATCAGGCCAGTGGCCCACCAAGTCTGGCAGTCTGTTCTCACAGTGGCCAGTCAGATGCCCATGGGAACTGCACAAGCAGAACCTGAGCCCTCTCCCCACTTGTGATATGCAGCAACGGCCTTTAAAGCTGGAAGCAGAACATAGCCATCATGGCTAGTAGGCATTTATAGCCTTTTGCTCCATGAATTTGTCCAATCTTTTTTTTTAAAGTCATCTAAGTTGGTGGCCACCACGGCTTCTTGTGGCAGCACTGTTTGAAAAAGTACATTGGTACCTCAGGTTACAGATGCTTCAGGTTACAGACTCCGATAACCCAGAAATAGTACCTTGGGTTAAGAACTTTGCTTCAGGATGAGAACAGAAATCGTGCGGTGGTGGCGGAGCAGAGGCGGGAGGCCCCATTAGCTAAAGTGGTACCTCAGGTTAAGAACAGTTTCAGGTTAAGAACGGACCTCCAGAACGAATTAAGTTATTAACCTGAGGTACCACTGTACTCTATTTTAGTCTTGTCTGGATCTTCCAGCATTCAGCTCCATTAGGTGACCCCAAGTTCTAGATTATATGGTGGTGGTGGGGAGAGAGGGAGAGAGACTCTTCTCTATGTTCTCTACACTATGCATAATCTTAAACACCTCTATCTAATTCCGTGTCCTGTTTTCACAGTGGAGAGCTTGATGTCTATGGGAATCCCACATACAACATATGAAGAAGAAGAAGAAGAGTTTGGATTTGATATCCCGCTTTATCACTACCCAAAGGAGTCTCAAAGCGGCTAACATTCTCCTTTCCCTTCCTCCCCCACAAGAAACACTCTGTAAGGTGAGTGGGGCTGAGAGACTTCAGAGAAGTGTGACTGGCCCAAGGTCACCCAGCAGCTGCATCTGGAGGAGCGGAGACGCGAACCCAGTTCCCCAGATTACGAGTCAATCGCTCTTAACCACTACACCACACTGGTTCTCAACAGTATTCTTGCAGCATTTGATACTGGGGTATGAGAATTCCCATGCCTATTCTAACCACCCCGTGATGTTTTCAAACATCACAATAGCTTTGTGGGCACTTCCTTCCTAAACTGACTTGAATGCAAATGTATACAGCAATGGCACTGCCACATCAGTGTTGCGACATTAACTCAAGCAAACAGCAGGTGCATGAGAATAGCTTTATGTCTATGCAGCTTTAGGACTACAAATCCTATCGTGCATTGGAACTGCAGCTGAACTCAGATGTTCAAAAAAATAAATAAGATCCAATGACATGGCAAGCAACTGAAGAAGGGAATAATGAAGTCAGGACATGACCCACATGGTAACACATTTAGTTAATACATTGGCAAGGGGGCACAATTTGCATGGGTCAGCAAAGCTTCTCCAGTGGGTTTTATTCATCTAGTGCTGCATTTATTCCCCTTCCACCCATCCCAGCCCTGAAAACTATACCTTCCTTCTCTGTGATATTTCAGAAAGCAAAAATTGCCCTCAGAAAGAGGGCAGGAAAACATTGTGATGACTCTAGTTTGGCTTCATGGTGCCATCACATAGCCCAGTCTGTTCTGCTATGTGGCACCATTGTGTTATTGTACAGACACTATATGCTTCATAATCACTAGCCAGCTAAAATAGAAGAAAATGAGGAAGAGACAAAGTTTTGGAAAGCAGAGAAAGGGAGGGAGGGAAGCAAATTTAGAAGAGGATATTTGAGTTGGTTTTGGGGAGGTACAGTTCCCTGTTTGCACCCAAAAAAATTAGTCCATGGAAATTCACTTCACCCCACTCTTGTTTTCATCTTCCATGTAACTTTATTCTGATTCATTTGACTTTGTGTCACCTCTGAATTTGGCCCCAGATGTCTCCTGCCTTAACTACTGCATGTGCAGCTGTTTATATTTTGCATTCACACAGAATAAACATCTGCTCTCAGCTTGAAAGGATTTGATTTTAGGTTAATTAAAGGATGCAAAGACGATCAAGCTCCCATACCAGCCCAGAGCATGCATGTTTCCTGAAAAAAGAGCTGGTGGTGCAGTGCAGGGCTGGGGAGCATGAGATCTCTGCTCCAAAACTGTGCTCAGAATAGAGATGCCATCACTTAGTGAAAGTCTTAATTCCAAGTTTGGTTTTTCAGGTAGAAATGGGAGCAAAAGAGAAGAGTAGGGAGGGGCAAATATCTCAATTCCAGTTCCTCCCAGTTTCTTCTTTCCCTAATCTTTGATTCCGTTCCTAACCAATTGAAGACTGAATCTGAGGTGGTGCTGATGGCACCCAGGTGGACCTTGGGGAGGTCAATCTCATTGCCTCCCCATCCCCAGATCACAGCCATGGGGCAGATGTGGGGGCAGCGGCCATGCACAGCCAAAGCAAATATATCATTTTTTATTTCCCTTGATTTCTTCCCCCCACCCCACTCTTAAGTTCAGCTCTCCACATTTCCACATCGGTTTGTGGTTATTATTATTTTAATTCCTCATAGTGGATCCAGCAGTCAAGAAGGTGGTTTCTGCACAAGCCATAGAGTGAGGGGCACATGGGGCTCATCCCCCTGGGAAGGTAGCCCATCGAGGAGAAGGAAAACTCTAATCCTAAAACTCTGCTGCCTTGTGTGATATCTTCAGGAGAAGAAAGGGCTAAGTAAACCCTACACAAATCCAGAGTGAAGTCCCCTAAGACAGCTGGGTGGCAAGTCCTTTTGGTAACTCCTGCAGCTAAGCTAGTGACTAACATATTGATGGAGCTTTATCACATTTGGCAGAGGACAACAGAACTAAGCTGGCTGCTGGCTGCACACAAACCCACATAGACTTAAGCTCACTGAAATCCAGGACTTTAAGCTCTTGTGAGTCTGCTCCAGTGGCCATTCTTTAACTCAGTGGAAAGAAATTATAATAATCATAATAAATCACTTTGTGTCTTAAATCTGGCTCATAAAATGTCATCCTAAATCCCAGTTTAAAATCAGAATGAGAACTGCACACATCAGAGCATTATCAACAAAAGACCCCAAAAAACAAACAAACAAAACAAAACAAAACTATTACCAAGCAAGCACAAAAATGGGAAAATAAATGCACACTGTGAATGTCAAAACCAAGGCCTTCCAGCAGCAGTGCAAACTTTCCCCCCCAAGTTCATGCTGCCGTCATCTTTAAATCACCCGGCCATCGCATTCACTAATAAAGCATTTCAGGCCAAAGTTACCACAAGAAAACATAATAAAATAAAATGTATGGGGTAGGGAGAGGACCAAATAGCTGGCGGGCTGTCTGGAGTCAACAGCCTTGAAATCAGGCTTGAAATATATTTCAAACACGAAACATGTATTGATTAGGAGCGATGGTGTATCTTTAAATTTCAAACACACAAAAGAGATTGGGTGTCCTCCAAGCTGGATTGATTTTTTTTTAAGCAACAGTCATTCTGCATGAGATATCTGCCCCACTGAAGGCAATGTCTGGGCTAGACTCCCTCTCTCTCTCTCTCTCTGAACACACTCACACTGTATGTGTGCCCTGAACCTTTTAAGACATAGATGGGGAACATGTTGCACTCCACAAGAACACAAGAAGGTGCCTTAAACTGAAGAAGATCCAATGGTCCATATTGCTCAGGATTGGCTACACTGACCAGCAGCAGCTCTACAATGTTTCAGGTCCTGCTTGAAGATTCTGGGGACTGAACATGGTATCTTCTACAAGCAAAGTAAGTGCGCTGTCACTGAGCTATGGAGCTTCCATGTAACATTGGTAACCACCTTCTGACATCAATACCAGGGAAGATTCTGGAGCAGATCATTAAGCAAACAGTCTGTGAGCACCTAGAAAGGAATGCTGTGATCACCAATAGTCAGCATGGATTTCTGAAAAATAAGTCATGTCAGACTAACCTGATCTCGTTTTTTGACAGAATTACAAGCCTGGTAGATGAAGGGAACGCAGTGGATGTAGCCTACCTTGATTTCAGCAAGGCATTTGACAAGGTGCCCCATGATATTCTTGTAAAGAAGCTGGTAAAATGCGGTCTTGACTATGCTACCACTCAGTGGATTTGTAACTGGCTGACTGACCGAACCCCAAGGGTGCTCATCAATGGTTCCTCTTCATCCTGGAGAAGAGTGACTAGTGGGGTGCCACAGGGTTCTGTCTTGGGCCCGGTCTTATTCAACATCTTTATCAACGACTTGGATGATGGACTCAAGGGCATCCTGATCAAATTTGCAGATGACACCAAACTGGGAGGGGTGGCTAACACCCCAGAGGACAGGATCACACTTCAAAACGACCTTGACAGATTAGAGAACTGGGCCAAAACAAACAAGATGAATTTTAACAGGGAGAAATGTAAAGTATTGCACTTGGGCAAAAAAAATGAGAGGCACAAATACAAGATGGGTGACACCTGGCTTGAGAGCACTACATGTGAAAAGGATCTAGGAGTCTTGGTTGACCACAAACTTGACATGAGCCAACAGTGTGACGCAGCAGCTAAAAAAGCCAATGCAATTCTGGGCTGCATCAATAGGAGTATAGCATCTAGATCAAGGGAAGTAATAGTGCCACTGTATTCTGCTCTGGTCAGACCTCACCTGGAGTACTGTGTCCAGTTCTGGGCACCACAGTTCAAGAAGGACACTGACAAACTGGAACGTGTCCAGAGGAGGGCAACCAAAATGGTCAAAGGCCTGGAAACGATGCCTTATGAGGAATGGCTAAGGGAGCTGGGCATGTTTAGCCTGGAGAAGAGGAGGTTAAGGGGTGATATGATAGCCATGTTCAAATATATAAAAGGATGTCACACAGAGGAGGGAGAAAGGTTGTTTTCTGCTGCTCCAGAGAAGCGGACACGGAGCAATGGATCCAAACTACAAGAAAGAAGATTCCACCTAAACATTAGGAAGAACTTCCTGACAGTAAGAGCTGTTCGACAGTGGAATTTGCTGCCAAGGAGTGTGGTGGAGTCTCCTTCTTTGGAGGTCTTTAAGCAGAGGCTTGACAACCATGTCAGGAGTGCTCTGATGGTGTTTCCTTCTTGGCAGGGGGTTGGACTTGATGGCCCTTGTGGTCTCTTCCAACTCTATGATTCTATGATTCTCCAAATGATGTCAGGCTGCAACTCCCATCATTCTTGATCATTGGCCATTCCAGCTGAGAGCTGATGGGAGTCAGAGCCCACCCACATCCAGAGGGCCAGAAGTTTCCCATTCCTAAGAGTCATCTAGTCTAACCCCTGCAATGCAGGAATCTTAAATAACGCCCCTGTTTACAAGTCCTGACCACAAGCTTCCAGAGGCTGCAACCAGCTAAACCGCCGTTTCCCAAACTTGGATCTCCAGCTGTTTTTGAACTACAATTCCTATCATCCCTGATAGCTAGGGATGATGGGAGCTGTGGTCCAAAAAACTGCTGGAGATCCAGGTTTGGGAAACATTGAGAACAGCTGCTGGCTGCTAACTCATCCCCCATCTCACTTTCTCATTCAGCCTGGCTTCCTCTCAGCAGTAGCCCCTCTCCTTGGTCTAGCAGAGCACAGAGCCACACCCCCAAACAAACTCACAATCAAGCTTCCAAACAGCTCCAGACAACCAACCAGCCTTAATCCAAAAGGCACACACTGACTCTCCTCAATCTCCTCCACCAATCCCTCTCCAACGACCCTATTTACAAGTCCTGGTCATCAGCTCGCAGAGGCTGCCATTAGCCAAAGAGAATGCTGCTGGCTGCTAACTCCTACCCACCTGACCAGCTGACACGGCAGCGCTGCCTAGCTGGCCCCCGCCACATGCCCTGTTGCTTTCACGTTCTCTTTCGCCTGCATATACTGTATTAATGTAGCAACTCCTTTAATTCTGTCACCTTTGCAGTGAGCGAGCAGCAGCAAAGGCGTTTCCTCTCAATTTCACAAACAAGGCAGCTGCTAGCGCTGATTAGAAAGCACTTTTCCCAGAAGGCCCGAGACTGCATGGATATGGAGAGGAAAGGCATAGGTGAGAAAATCTCTTCCGTTATCAAGGGTGGGGAGCTTCAGCTCTTGGGGGCCAAATAAGGTCCTACAGGCTTTCCTATGCAGCCCTCAGGACTGTCACAGACCATGGCCCTCCTCGGGTGTTAGGGCTGTTTCAGCTGTAGTTCAGCGCAGAAACTCAGAGATTAGCAGTAAGGTTGATTCTTTATTCAGAGAACCAGGATTTGACGGAGGACTCCACGGGCAGGACTAGCCCTGGTGAGGCAGTTGCCATGACAGGATCTGAGCCTCCTACTTCCTCCTAAGACTCCTCCCCAGCCAGCTGCCTTCCCAACAGCAGCATTCTCCATTGAGGAGGGGCTCTCTGTGTCTTTTGTTCTGCTACATGTAACACCTTCCTTGTTCTTGGAGAAAGAGTAGGAGTGGAGAAGGAAACAGTGGAACTGGCAGGTGGCTGGGGATCTGTGACCTCAGCCTCTTCCTCACCAGCCTCAGTCTCACCTAGCCCTGTTGCTTGCTCAGCTTCCAACCCATTTGCACCCTCTTCTTCCTCTGTCTCCTGCATCCCACCACCATTGGATTCAGTGTGCATCGCAAGGCAAGCTTTCTGAAACAAGGAGTGACCCAAAGCACTTGTTTGTGGACACATGTGCACCTGATTTGTGGCCACACTTTGTAAATCCAGATTGATCCTAATTGAACAGCGGCGAGTGAGGAGGAAGTAAAAACATTATTTAATATTAATAATATCAACTGTGGTTAGGAGGAGGAGAATTTTTTGCACATAACAAATGTCTGTTCTCCTTGTGGTACCTGCTCTGTAGGATATTTAGCTTCAAGGTTAATCTACCTGTATTTAGAGCAAAACAGCAACTGCGTGCCACATCTCCCCTTCTGCAAAAGCTCCCAGCTCATATTCATGTACCTCATCAAGGTTACATTTTTGGTCTAATTTGCTTGGCTCCGTATACAGCATCTGCTGGTCCCATTTTCACAGCTCCACATGTGGCATGATTAAGAGAGAGGAGCCCATTCAAGAGTTCTGTCCTCCTGGTATGACTGTTGCACTGGAAGACCTATCAGTGCAGATGAACACTTTAACATTTTCCCATTCCAATGTGGTTGACTCGCAAGAGAAAGGAAAATTAATGTTGGCGGAAGGCGAGGACTCCCACATCGACTCTTAAATCTCACATTACTTGCTATGCCGCTTCTGATTCTCCGAGCCGCTTAGATTCATTTTCTTCCCACCAGATGAGCAGTAACATCTGTCTATCAGCTGCACCCAAATTACACCCTTGTTTTTCAGGTATCGTTTTTTATTGGCTCAGTGTCCCGAGTTAATATGACAAGTGTATTATCGCTCCGAGTGCTGTAATGAATTGTATGAGGCCGGCTGCATTAGTTTGCAAACACTTTTTAAAAAAAAAACTTTTTTTTTATGCCCAGCTTGCTCGCGCGTCATTTGCAAGTCAATAGGAAAAGAAATGTAGCAAGGAAACTAATGTGCTGTATGCTGTATGACTCCCTTTCATTAATGTCAGAAATTAATTGCAACATGAGCAAACGCAGCACAAGAAAGGGCCATTTAATCCATAAAGCTAGAAAATAATGGGATGCAATGCCTCTTGGCACATTATGTCTCTTGAGCAATCTAGGTCAGGCCGAGTGAAACTATGATCCCACCAAGCCACACTCACATTCAGGGTTGGTGTTTACTACTTGGTGCATTAATGAGGCCAAAGAATAGGACCTCGGGAGGCTTACTGCACCCACACTACTATGGGGAGTATCTCGTCATGGTGTTTTATTTATTCATTTCGTTTGTATCACACCTTTCCTTCCAAAAAGTTCAAGGTAGTGCACATGGTTCTCTGCCTCCTTGTTTTATCCTCACAACAACCCTGTGAAGTAGGTTTAGGGTGAAAGTCTGGCTGAGTTAGAATTTGAACCTTGGTCTCTCATGGTTCCAGTGCAGTAAGGTAAAAAGGCAGTGCTTTTTTTTTTCTGGGGGGACGCAGGAGTACGCATACCTCTAAACATTTTGTGAATCTTTGTACTTTTGTCCATTTACTGTATTTATTTTTCCCAATTTGAACTATAAAATGGTGATTTTCTTGAGTCAAAATGAGAGTACCCCTAAAAATATATATTTTTGGGGGGGGACACTGTAAAAAAAGGTAAAGGACCCCTGGACGGTTAAGTCTAGTCAAAGGTGACTATAGGGTTGTAGCACACATCTCGCTTTCAGGCCGAAGGAGGCAGCGTTTGTCCACAGACAGCTTTCCGGGTCATGTGGTCAGCATGACTAAACTGCTTCTGATGCAATGGAATACCATGACAAAAACCAGAGTGCACGGAAATGCCGTTTACCTTCCCACTGCAGTGGTACCTATTTATCTACTTATGCTGGCATGCTTTCGACCTGCTAGGTTGGCAGGAGCTGGACAAAGCAATGGGAGCTCACCCCGTTGCGGGGATTCACTGACCTTCAGATCAATAAGCCCAAGAAGTTCAGTGGTTTAGACCACAGCGCCACCCACGTCCCTGTTCTAACCACTACACAACACCATCTATCACACTGGTTTTACTTATCTCAATGATTCAATAAAGCATTGGAAAGTTAGTTACAAATACAGTGGTACATCGGGTTATAGACACATCAGGTTACAGACTCTGCTAACCCAGAAATAGTACCTCGGGTTAAGAACTTTGCTTCAGGATGAGAACAGAAATCGTGTATGCTCTAGTGCTCGTGTAGAAATGATACCAATCATTTCTAAAGTTGCACCTATACATGTGCATTAACATATGCAAATGGAATGCAAACTGGTATCCTTCTCAGATTATATGTAAGTGCTAACTCCAGCAAGAGCTACTATTTGCCCTGAGAGGCAAAACATACAGGTACCACATGGGTATCTGTATATTGTGCCCCATGGGGCCAAAACCAGCTCCAGGGACCTGGAAATACACATCCTTTTTGTTACTTTTTCTTGCAGATCTACAAAAAATGGGAGGGGGTGCTAAAGTCTGTTTCTTTTCAGGCATCCCTTCTGGACCGGATGACAAAGTAACCTCGTATGGCAAGAGCAAGACACCGCTAATGAAGATCAGAACATTAAAATGCTTGGTAATTGTTATGGGTGCATTGAGCTTTCATAGACTTAGCTGTGATGGAAATGTGAAGCAATCAGGAAACATACTGTTAATAAAATCACAACAGTGTCCTAATGACCTCAAACATCTGTCCTTTTGCCATGAATGCATATAAAATCCTCTGAGGGCTCCCTGTCTTTCTCTTTTTTCCTTCTCCCCCCTTTTTAGTGGTGTTTCTAAAAAATAACAGAGACAAAAAGCTAACAACTGCAGCCCATGCTGATATATTCAGCTTCGGACTCACTAATACAATAACTTCAGAATTGCCATAGATTAATCTACAGTTATAGTTAGGTCACCTGTCTTGTTTCATTTCCTCTTAGACTGTGTTCACTAGGTGTCTCTTTATGTGCAAGCGGTTAAGATCTAGATCTAGATTTCATTACAGCAGCAGGAGTTCCTCTTATTGCAAGCCCTGGTTAACGGACAAAGGAGTTCGGCCACACTATATGCTTCTACACACTATGTTTGCAAATGACCCTTGCAAGACAATGCACCTCTTAGAAACATACCTATGTCTCCATGGAGGCCTAAGTCCCCAGTGACCCTCATTTACCTAATGACTTTCATTAAGGGCATGGGTACAATGACATCAATGTTTTCCAGGAAGGAGATAGGCTGAAAACATGATACACATTATAAATGAGGATAATTTCATGTGACTGAGAACAAGAGAACAAGGTTTCCTCTATTGCATACAGCAGGGGCATAGTATGGGGGGTGCCAGGGGGCGTAGCCAGGGGGCTTGGCCCAGGGTGCACATTTTTTGAGGGGGTGTGAACCATGCAACCCCAGTGGGTCCTGGCCCAGTGCTCTCCTTCACTCGCCAAAGGCCATGATGGCCAACCCGGCTTCCCCCTGCATGGGCGGGCAGGCAGCTCAGTGTGGCCCCGCTTTGCTCCTGTGGGGGCATTCCAGTGGTTTGGACAGTGAGGATGGGCTGGTGCCCCCTGCCCGACATGCACACTCATGCCCCGCGAGCCGACAACCAATGCTACACCACTGGCATAGAGTGCCCTCAGTGCAATTTCTCATACACTTCCAGAAACTTTTGTGCTGCCTGCTACAAGTCAGTGGAAATATTCATGAAAATAAGGTTGTCTTTGCACAATACTAATAGAGTTCAAAGACTAAAGCATGACTTCCAAATTACATCTTGGCCACTGACTCATTGTCTTGGGGAAATGTCTTTGGCCATACGTATAACGCAATGTAACATTTACCTCTGCATGGAGTGGAGCTGTGTCAGGTGATCAATTCTTATTTGCCTCCCAAGGGTGAGCCAAAGGTGTGCAACTGAGCCAATAGTCATGGAGAAAAATGATTGCAATCACTGCTGCTTCACCTATGGAGCCAGGAAGTGTGGGCAACAGTTAAAGTGTCCCGCTCCCATTGCTATTATTGTCATTCCCTGTATTGGAACCAATGTGACAATTGCAATTTTGCCCCTCTTGGTGATCATGGCTGTTATGCTCTCTCTTTGCACACTTAGGAGGATAAAATTATGACTTTCCAGACAGAAGATGGTCTAGGTGACACTCAACCTCTCTCCTTCCAAACCTGTATATGTATCCCAGCTCTGATAAAAAGTGGGAGGTTTCCAGTGTACTTCTCATCCATAGTTCCACAGGCCAATCAATCTGCTTGTCCACCTTAGGCTTGCCATACGTCTGGAAAATTCTGGACAAATCTGGAAATTGGATGCTTAAAATGGTGTCTGGGAGGAATTTTTGAATTTTAAGAGATGTCCGGAGGTTCAGAGCTGACTGTGGGACTATGGATGAGAAGTACATGGACGGGTGAGAGCAGCTGCAGCTGGGAAAGGAAGTGAGGAATGCTCTCTGTCAGCTGGGGGGTGGCAGTCACCGCTTTCTCTGAGCACTCTCTGCCCCTTTTCTCTTTCTTCCCTGGCCATGAGGTCAGGAGTTTCAATAGACTTTGTATGTGTGTTGCGGGGGCGGGGAGGTTTTGACTCAACAGAGACCTCAACACATGAAAAATGCCGCTGCTGGTCTGTAGAGAATAGTCTACTGGTCTGCTGCTATCAGAGAATCAACGAAAGGTAGAGTTGGAAGGGATCCCCAGAGTCATCTAGTCCATCCCCCTGCAATGTAAGAATCTCAGCCGAAGAATCCTTGACAGATGGCCATTCAACTCAAAAATCTCCAGAGAAGGAGAGGCCATCTAAATCTAAATCTAAATCATAGTAGCCCAGCTGTGCAGAATTGAAATATGCCTGCCGCCTGGCCACCCAGATGCCTTTGGGAAGTCTGCAAGGAGGACCTCAGTGCTACAACACTCTATCTGTGTGTGATTCCCAGCAAACTACTGTTCAGAGGCATACTGTTTCCACAATGCAGGTGGAAAATAGCCATTGCAGGAAATAGTCACCGTAGTCTTATCCTCCATGCATTTATCTAATCCTCTTCTGAAGCCCTCTAAGTTGGTGGACATGTCTACATCTTGTGGAAGCAAAGTCTATAGTTTAATTATGCACTGTGTGAAGCTGTACTTTTCTTTTGTCTGTCCTGAATCTCCCAACATTCAGCTTCACAGGGTGGTCCTATATTCCAGTATTCTAAAAGAGGAGTAAATTATTATTATTATTATTATTATTATTATTATTATTATTATTATTTTATTATTCTGGGTGGCTTCCAACAAAATATTAAAATACAGTAATGCATCAAACATTAAAAGTTTCCCTAAACAGGGCTGCCTTCAGATGTCTTCTAAAAGTCTGGTAGTTGTTGTTCTCTTTGAGTGGTGGGAGGGCGTTCCACAGGGCAGGTGCCACTACCAAAAAGGCCCTCTGCCTGGTTCCCTGTAACTTGACTTCTCGCAGTGAGGGAACCACCAGAAGGCCCTCAGAGCTGGACCTCAGTATCCGGGCAGAACGATGGGGGTGGAGACGCTCCTTCAGGTATACAGGACCGAGGCCATTTAGGGCTTTAAAGGTCAGCACCAACACTTTGAATTGTGCTCGGAAACGTACTGGGAGCCAATGTAGGTCTTTCAACATCTTCCTATCCATTTTCTCTAATCTATGCCTAACTTGATACACCTCTATCATGCCCCACCCAAACTGCTCAAGTTTTCCCTAAACTAAAAAGCCACAAATGTTTCTCATGGGGGAGTTGTTGCAAGCCCTTGATCATTTCAGTTGCCCTTTTAAGAAAATAATAGCTAATACTGAATATATTGCACCAATACCATTCTCAAAGCCATGACCTACCCCCATACCCTGCAGGTTCTTTTTCATAAAGCTCCAAGAAATGTTGTCAAAGGCTTTCTCCGCGTCCACAAATATCAAAACTGCCTTTGTATTTATGTTCACTTCTAGCTTTTCCAAAATGTCAATTATGTTCCTTAGGTTATTACAGAGATGTCTACCCGGAAGAAAGCCCGCTTGGTCCTTATGAATCTCCTCGATCAGTACTTTTTTCAGTCTCTTAGCTAAAATGCCAGCAAAGATTTTGTAATCCACATTTAATAGGGATATGGGACGGTAGTTAAGAAAATCATAGCTAATAGCCCATGTCAGTCAGCATCCTTTTCTCACATTGGCCATCCAGATACATGTGGGAAACAGGTAAGCAGGAGCTAAGCACCAGAACATTCTCCTCTCCAGTGATTTCCAGCAACTGCTATTCAGAGGCATTATTGCCTTTCAGCACGGCAGTTTCCAAAAGAGCTTTGATCCCCTAGTATTCAGTGTTCAACACCTGCCATACTCAGAGTAGACTTGTGAACTTCCAATGGGTGCATAACTTTGGATAATACTATACTTAAATATATTTCCATAGTATGGCCAAAAGTAAGCAATGTGGTTATTTCACCCATGTGCCCACCATTCGCTGGGCATTTCACTAATGACTCCTAATTAGGCTAAAACGTCGTGTTTTTCAATTTCAAAAGGCTTTGCAAACATTGATTAATTACCCTTAAGCAAGGCAGGTTGGTGATGTTTGCAATATTTATTTAAAGGATTAAGCTGCTTTGCCTCCCACCCACTCCTTATGAGCTCCAACCCCCCCCCCAAAAAAAACCAGTCTAGCAATTAAAATAAAGTTTCCAATGCACTTTAATGATATAAAGAAAGAGAATAAATATTTTCCCAGCAATATGATTTAAGCAAGCATTTAATTAAGCCTTATTAAGGCACACCATATGCTCTGCATAGGAGAGACGCTTAAGCGTGCACCTCCTCCTCCAGAAGGAATGACTTGGGGAGAAAATTACACAACGTGAAATGGACAGCACAGTGTGCCGCTGATTCAAAATTACAGACGCAAGAAGTAATTATTATTAGAAAGATATTAACATTCTAATAAGTGTTTGGACAATTTAATGATGCTTAATGGCACACTGTAGCTGCTAGGTTGGGTAGCAGTTCCTCCTGATACGGGCAATACATTTAATGTCCACTGATTATATACCGGATGAGTTCCATATCTGCTGAAGAGTTCCCTTAAGCTCTGAGAACTGGAGCTGGATTTGTTTCCTTCTGCTTGGACCCAATGCTGTATCTGTTCTTAGGGTGCCAAGGGCGATCTGGGAGGGTGTGGAGTTTCAGGGTGGAACCAGTGTTGGATTGGCTAAATCTGTTGTCTCCCTGAATGAGGGATGGATCAGGTGGGTGGATTATCAGTTTCAGCTGACTCCCCTTGGTCTCATAGATTAGGGACGGAAAACTCTTTTCACCCCAAGGGATACATTCCGTCATTGACAACCTTCTGGTAGGTGGGGCAACAGGCAGAAAGTGGGTGTGGACAGAAGGCAAAAAGTTAAATGTAAAGGACCCGTGGGTGGTTAAGTCCAGTCGAACTTGACCATGGGGTGCGGCAGTGCTTTTTTTCTTTAAAAATGTTTAGGGGTACTCTCATTTGGACTCAAGAAAATCAACATTTTATAGTTCAAATTGGGGAAAATAAATACAGTAAATGGACAACCGTACAAAGATTCACAAAATGTTTCATTGGCAGGGTTTTAAGAATGCTTGTAATTTTATTATGAATGGACAATAAGTAATTCAAACGGTTAAAACTTTATAATGGACATGTAGTACATTGATATACAATGGAACCAAGGAAGGGAATAGGAAGAAATCAATATGTTTTGTTTTTGTTGATGTTTGTTTTGTTTTTGTTGGAAATTAATAAAATGTTATGTGGGGAAAATATTTACAAAATGTTTAAGGGTATGTGAACCCCTGTGTCCCCCCAGAAAAAAGCACTGGGGTGGGGTGCTTACCTCCACTTTCAGGCTGAGGGAGCCGGTGTTTGTCCACAGACAGCTTTTTCTGGGTCATGTGGCCAGCATGACTAAACTGCTTCTGGTGCACAGAACACTGTGGTGGAAGCCAGAGTGCATGGAAATGCTGTTTGATCATCCCACCGCAGCAGTACCTATTTATCTACTCGAAGTGGTATGCTTTTGAACTGCTAGGTTAGCAGCAGCTGGGACAAAGCAACAAGAGCTCACCCTGTCATGCAGATTCAAACTGCCGACCTTCCGATCGGCAAGCCCAAGAGGCTCAGTGGTTAAGACCACAGTGCCACCTGTGTCCCAACGCATGGACAGAAGAACCAATGGAATCCTTACCTTTTTATCTTTCACTGTTCCCACTGACAATTGGAATAAACCCCCACTGACAGCTTAAGGAAACTGCATTATACCAAGTCAGGTAATTGGTCCAGCTAGCTCAGCCATTCCCTAGAGTTTCTGATGTCTGTATCTCCCAGCCCTACCTGGACATGTTGGAGATTGAATTTAGGACCATCTGCATGCAAAGAAGATGCTCTGCCACTGAGCCATGGGAGCCAGTGTGGTGTAGTGGTTAAGAGCGGTAATCTCGTAATCTGGGGAACCGGGTTCGTGTCTCCGCTCCTCCACATGCAGCTGCTAGGTGACCTTGGGCTAGTCACACTTCTCTGAAGTCTCTCAGCCTCACTCACCTCACAGAGTGTTTGTTGTGGGGGAGGAAGGGAAAGGAGAATGTTAGCCACTTTGAGACTCCTTCGGGTAGTGATAAAGCGGGATATCAAATCCAAACTCTTCTTCTTCCCCACTGAGCTACAGCCATTGTATGGAATGGGTCACACACACCAGGATAATAAGACTCTCAGCTTTTGCTGCAAAGTGTGGCACAACTCTTTTAAAAGCCCTGAGGAACTTCTGAGAAGGTATTCCCCATCCCTCAATACATAGCTGTCAACTTTTCCCTTTTCTTGCGAGAAATCCTATTCAGAATAAGGAAATTTCCCTTTTAAAAAGGGAAACGTTGACAGCTATGCCTCAATACCAGTGAGGTGTTTCTGAAGGAGAATGGAAGATCTGAGGAGAATAAATAAAAATTGCCATCTAGAGTGGACAGTAGATGAGAAAAGCTCCCTGGCTCAAATAGTCAGTGCCAGATTACCAAATAGCCTATGGGCCCCATGCCTTATAGGGACCCTGTAACAGCAGATCCAAATAATATATATTTGATCTTGAAAGTAAATTACAATCAAGCTTTCCTAGTTCAAGGTTATCCCACTAGAGCATGCACACGAGAAGCCTCCAGATATGAAGCTTTCCAAAATGTATTAGGAGATAATTTGTGAGCCCCCCACCCCCGAGATTTCAACTGCCTAGGGGCTTCCACGGGATTTAATCCAGCACTGCATATAGTGTCCCCCCCCCGGAGCAGCTACACACTTAGGGAGTGATTTTGACCGAGGCCTTCATAGAATCATAGAATCATAGAATCATAGAGTTGGAAGAGACCACAAGGGCCATCGAGTCCAACCCCCTGCCAAGCAGGAAACACCATCAGAGCACTCCTGACATATGGTTGTCAAGCCTCTGCTTAAAGACCTCCAAAGAAGGAGACTCCACCACACTCCTTGGCAGCAAATTCCACTGTCAAACAGCTCTTACTGTCAGGAAGTTCTTCCTAATGTTTAGGTGGAATCTTCTTTCTTGTAGTTTGGATCCATTGCTCCGTGTCCGCTTCTCTGGAGCAGCAGAAAACAACCTTTCTCCCTCTTCTATGTGACATCCTTTTATATATTTGAACATGGCTATCATATCACCCCTTAACCTCCTCTTCTCCAGGCTAAACATGCCCAGCTCCCTTAGCCGTTCCTCATAAGGCATCGTTTCCAGGCCTTTGACCATTTTGGTTGCCCTCCTCTGGACACGTTCCAGTTTGTCAATGTCCTTCTTGAACTGTGGTGCCCAGAACTGGACACAGTACTCCAGGTGAGGTCTGACCAGAGCAGAATACAGTGGCACTATTACTTCCCTTGATCTAGATGCTATACTCCTATTGATGCAGCCCAGAATTGCATTGGCTTTTTTAGCTGCCGCGTCACACTGTTGGCTCATGTCAAGTTTGTGGTCAACCAAGACTCCTAGATCCTTTTCACATGTAGTGCTCTCAAGCCAGGTGTCACCCATCTTGTATTTATGCCTCTCATTTTTTTTGCCCAAGTGCAATACTTTACATTTCTCCCTGTTAAAATTCATCTTGTTTGTTTTGGCCCAGTTCTCTAATCTGTCAAGGTCGTTTTGAAGTGTGTTCCTGTCCTCTGGGGTGTTAGCCACCCCTCCCAGTTTGGTGTCATCTGCAAATTTGATCAGGATGCCCTTGAGTCCATCATCCAAGTCGTTGATAAAGATGTTGAATAAGACCGGGCCCAAGACAGAACCCTGTGGCACCCCACTAGTCACTCTACTCCAGGATGAAGAGGAACCATTGATGAGCACCCTTTGGGTTCGGTCAGTCAGCCAGTTACAAATCCACTGAGTGGTAGCATAGTCAAGACCGCATTTTACCAGCTTCTTTACAAGAATATCATGGGGCACCTTGTCAAATGCCTTGCTGAAATCAAGGTAGGCTACATCCACTGCGTTCCCTTCATCTACCAGGCTTGTAATTCTGTCAAAAAACGAGATCAGGTTAGTCTGACATGACTTATTTTTCAGAAATCCATGCTGACTATTGGTGATCACAGCATTCCTTTCCAGGTGCTCACAGACTGTTTGCTTAATGATCTGCTCCAGAATCTTCCCTGGTATTGATGTCAGACTGACTGGGCGGTAATTATTTGGGTCCTCTCTTTTCCCCTTTTTGAAAATAGGGACAACATTTGCCCTCCTCCAGTCTGCCGGGACTTCGCCTGTTCTCCAGGAATTCTCAAAGATGACTGCCAGTGGTTCTGAAATCACATCTGCCAGTTCTTTTAATACTCTTGGATGCAGTTCATCTGGCCCTGGAGACTTGAATACATCTAGACTAGCCAAGTATTCTTGTACTATCTCCTTAGTTATTCTGGGCTGTGTTTCCTCTGCTGAATCATTTGCTCCAAATTCTTCAGGTCGGGCATTGTTTTCTTTATCGGAGAAGACTGAGGCAAAGAAGGCATTGAGGAGTTCAGCCCTTTCTGTGTCCCCTGTTTGCATTTCACCATCTTCTCCTCTGAGTGACCCCACTGTTTCTTTGTTCTTCCTTTTGCTACGAACATACCCATAAAAGCCTTTTTTGTTGCTTTTAACCTCTCTAGCAAGCCTGAGTTCATTCTGTGCTTTAGCTTTTCTGACTTTGTGTCTACACGTGCTGGCTATTTGTTTGAATTCCTCTTTGGTGGTTTCCCCCCTTTTCCATTTTTTGTACACATCCTTTTTTAATCTTAACTCAGTTAAAAGTTCTTTAGATAGCCACCCTGGCTTCTTTAGGCACCTTCCATGTTTCCGTCTCATTGGTATTGCCTGAAGTTGTGCTTTTACTATCTCCCTCTTAACAAACTCCCAGCCATCATGAACTCCCTTTCCTTTTAGTATTACTGTCCATGGGATCTCACCCAGCACTTCCCTAAGTTTTATGAAGTCGGCTTTCTTAAAGTCGAGAAATTGAGTCCTAGTATGCTTGGCTGCTCCTTTCCGCTGTATAGTAAACTTCAGAAGAGCATGATCACTCACGCCTAATGATCCTTCCACTTCTACCCCACTAACCAGGTCATCAACATTGGTTAGGACCAGATCTAAAATGGCTGTTCCTCTTGTAGCTTCTCCCACTTTCTGGACAATGAAGTTGTCTGCAAGGCCAGTGAGGAATCTGTTTGACCTTATGCTCTTGGCTGAGTTTGACATCCAACAAATATCCGGGTAATTGAAGTCCCCCATTACTACTATCTCCCTTCCTTTTGCATGCTTGGCCATCTGTTCCAGGAAGGCATCATCTATGTCCTCCGTTTGGCTTGGGGATCTATAGTAAACTCCCACAATGAGGTCACTGTTATTCTTCTCTCCCTTAATTTTGACCCAAATGCTCTCACTTTGGCTTTGAGGTTCTAAATCTTGGATCTCTTCACAGGTATACACATCCCTGACATATAACGCCACTCCTCCTCCTTTCTTGTCTGGTCTGTTTCTCTGAAATAGATTGTATCCCTCCATTATTACATTCCAATCGTAGGACTTATCCCACCAGGTTTCAGTGATGCCTATTATGTCATATTTAGTTTGCTGTACCAAGAGCTCAAGCTCATCTTGTTTATTTCCCATACTTTGCGCATTAGTGTACAGACATTGAAGTCCATTAATCATTCCCCCGCGTCTCTTATTTAAGGATTTTTTCCTCCCACCACTAGGTCTGCGTGCTGTTTGCTCCATTCGGTCTATGACATTTGGATGATCATCTTCATCAATTGATAGACTCCTACCTTCAGGAGCACTGTCTCCCTCCCCCACATTAGTCAGTTTAAAGCCCTCCTGATGAGGTTTCTGAGATTTTTTGCAAAAACATTCCTCCCAACCGTTGTGAGGTGCAGCCCATCGCTTGCCAGAAGTCCATCTTCAAGAAACTGCATTCCGTGATCTAAGAATCCAAACCGTTCCTGTTTACACCATTTGCGAAGCCAGTTGTTCACTTCCACTATTTTTCCCTCTCTCCCTGGGCCACGTCGTTCAACTGGGAGGACAGATGAGATGACAATTTGTGCATTTAATTGCTTCAATTTCCTGCCCAGAGCCTCGTAATCTCTTTTGATCTTCTGGAGGCTATTGCTTGCAGTGTCATTGGTTCCCACATGAACCAAGAGGAAGGGGTATTTGTCAGTGGGTTTTATGATTCCTTGCAGTTGTTCAGTTACATCTTGGATCTTAGCCCCGGGGAGACAGCACACTTCCCGAGACATCTTGTCAGGCCCACAGATCACTGCTTCTGTTCCCCTCAGTAGGGAATCCCCTATCACCACTACACGCCTCCTCTTAGGTCTGGTCGGGGTTCTTCCGTGAGCTGTCCGTTCCAAGGTCGCCTGCACATTCCCTGAAGACTGCCTTTGCTGCTCGTCTTCATATACCTGATCGACTGTAATGAGGGAGAGATCCTCAAATGGAGTCTGCTCTTCATCTTCCATGCTAGGGGAAAGGACCTCAAAGCGATTGCGTATTTCTAAACAATCAGAGCGAACCCTGGGCCTCCTACTTCTTTGAGTCACGTTTCTCCATATATCTGGCTCCTGTGTTGGTGAACTAGCCTCCTTCTCAGGGGAGTCCCCTGTCTCCTCCTTGGTGGAGACGGTGTGCTCTGTTGCTTCCAAGAAGAGCTCCAGCTCTCTAATTCTTTGGAGCGTAGCTACACGTTCCTCCAGTTGCTGGACTTTGTCTTTTAAGAGGGCAATCAACATGCAATTGCTGCAGGTAAAGCTGCCTGCAACCTTTGGCAAGATGGCAAGCATTGCGCAGGAACCACAGGCGACTGCAGCTGTTCCCTCACCCTCCATCTTGAGAAGGTGTCGTTGGGGGTGACTACAGCGGCCCTCCATCATAAAAAGCGTGAAGACAGGACAAATAAACCCCCCCAAATAAACCTATATCTCCCCCAACAAACGTTTGAGACTAGCTCCCCTAAATCTAAAAGATGGATCAAACTGCGCGCGCTGCCCTACAAGCTCTGACAAGCTCCTCCCACAGCTAATCCCCTACCTCAACAGAAGCCCTGCCCCCTCTGACCTTTGCACAGAGAAAGCAGCTAATCAGCCACAAGAAACTCACACAAGAAAACCCTTTTTGTTCCTTCTTCAGCCGCTGCCCTACAAGCTCTGACAAGCTCCTCCCACAGCTAATCCCCTACCTCAACAGAAGCCCTGCCCCCTCTGACCTTTGCACAGAGAAAGCAGCTAATCAGCCACAAGAAACTCACACAAGAAAACCCTTTTTGTTCCTTCTTCAGCCGCTGCCCTACAAGCTCTGACCAGTTACCTTTCAGTTCCAACCGCAGCACAAGTCCTTGACACCATCCCCTTCTACCCTTGACATCATTTCCTTTTGTTAGGGGCTAGAAATAAGAGTTAGGGGACAACCCTATTCAGAGTGAATAATCCTTGCCAGTTAACTTTTCTTCCATCCCTTAATTCCATTTTCAGTTTCACAGTAAAGCTTCTGGTGGAATATACACCTGTACACACAGTACGCACAACTGGAATACGAATATTTACAATGGTGAAAACCTAATGAAGTATGGTGGTTGTATTTGGGGGGGGGTCCCCAGTTCAGAGGGCTCCAGCTCAAGGGGTGTCAGAAGCTTGTCCTACTCTCGAGTAGGACCCTGACAGAGACACATGCCCGACTGGCATGTTCTCTCCCTCCTGGTTGATTGTTTGGGAGCTTCAAAAGCTTTCTTCTGCCCAAACATCACAGCGACCGATGCCAACAGACATTGGCACACTTAGGGATCCGCAGAGTCTTCGCAGCTTGCGTAACAGACCTCAGCAAACTCCAATTTTGGCTAATCTACGTTTATTTACATACAAACACACACAGAGCACTGCAACATGGCTCCCTCCCTCTCTAGCATCAGACAGCAAAGAGAAAAAAAGAACAAAGGACAATAGTCCCACTTCACAGAACACAGTAACACAAACATCCTGTCTCCATCACTTCCCACTTTGTGGAGTCAAACATACTCCGTTGTGTGATAGACAAAAATCCCATGACTGCAACCATGGAGCAGGAATTCTAACAAGGGGATGCTAGCTGTGAGACTTCTGTTCAGGCTCGGGTTCAGATTCTCGGTTTCATTTCAGCAGTTCCACAGCTTGTACCACTACCCTTTCTGAGTCAATTGGCTCCTTCTCTGTGTCAGAGTCCTGGTTGCTTCTTTGAGTTGGGGTGAAGTCTAGCAGAGCAATAGGTTTACACACACGCACACACGAAGAAAGCAGTGGGCCAAGATGACAGAAAGCAGTGAAGAAAGAGGGAAACCGAAGAGAGAATCCAAAACCTTGCTGTGGATTGATCAGAAGAAAAAACAGAAAGTTTATACACAAGTTTATACTTGTATGATCAGATGGGTATGTACAAAACCTTGCCATAACCATTTGATCAGAGGAAAAAGTGTGACAAAGATACATTATCATATATCACCAGCCTAGTTCCAGCTTGGAGAACATCTTCCATCTAAACAATTATGATTCATTTAAAAATAAGAGTCTGAATCATTTTAAACTAGGAGTTTAACTAGGCTGTCAGTCGTGAAGCTTCTCTCCCTTTCTCTCCCTTCCCCTGCACATTTCTTTGGAAAAAAAGAGTTTAAATGCCTCAAAGTTTGTGCAGCTTGTGAGTAGTTAAGTTACTGCTGTCTGGGGAGCCTTTCCTGGTGTTGCTGAGTGATTCTCTCCCCCACTCAAGTTACTGTACGCAGAAGGGGAATGGGGACTAATGAGACCTAATGAATCACAGAAAAACACACTTTGCTCCAACAAAAGGCTGATCTGACAGTTTGAGAAGAGGAAAAAATAAATACCTGCTGAGCATGTGCAAATAGGCTGTAAATTACCCAGAATTCTGCTAAATGAGACAGCTACTAGAGCATGAGATCTAAAGAAATCATTAGCTGAATTACTGCCCCTTCTAGGTGTTCATGTTTCTCTAATCCCTTTCCCATCAGGGCCCTCTTTTGAATGAGCATCCTTAAAACAAAACAAGCAAACAAAATAAACCCACCCCATAATTAGTTCTCACTTGAGCCTCATATCCCTGATCATGTTTTTTATTCTACCATTTGGTCTTCCCATTTCCAGGATTCTGTCTATGAACGTAAGCACAGCCTTCTGGATCAAAGCAAAGACCCATCTAGTCCAAGCTCTGGGAATGGGAGAGGACAATGCCTTTAAAGACAAATCTACCTAATTGGCACTTTCCTAACACAACACGTGAGCCAAAAAGCTGGAATCTTCTGGAATTCATGCATCTCTGAATTTTGCAATTCAGTTCTCCAGCCAAGTACTGTGTACGAAAATGCATACATCAGGGTAAAGTGTGCATATATTCGTGAAAATAACATTTAAAAATGTGTTCTAGTAGGGAAAGTTCCCTTTGCAAAAATGAATGCATTATGCAGAATTACATACAAAATTGTATAGACTGGGAAAAAATTGTATTAAACTGCTGATGAAGTTTAGGATAAGAAAATAAGGTAAAGGACTCCTGACAGTTAAGTCCAGTCGCAAATGACTCTGGGGTTGTGGCACTCATCTTGCTTTATTGGCCGAGGGAGCCAATGTTTGTCTGCAGGCAGTTTTTCCAGGTCATGTGGCCAGCATGACTAAGCCGCTTCTGGCGAAACCAGAGCAGCGCATGGGAATGCCATTTACCTTCCCGCTAGAGGGGTACCTATTTATCTACTTGCACTTTGATGTGCTTTCAAACTGCTAGCTTGGCAGGAGCTGGGACCGAGCAACGGGAGCTCACCCCGTTGCGGAGACTCAAACCACATACCTTCCGATCGGCAAGCCCTAGGCTCAGTGGTTTAGACCACAGTGCCACTCGCCTCCCTTCACGAGGATACATACTGTGTTTTTCCATCTATAAGATGCCCCCATGTACTGTATTTTTTGCTCCATAGGGCGCAGCGGATCATAGGGCGCACCTAGTTTTTAGGGGGGGAATAAAGGGAAAAAAATTATTCTCCCCCCCCCAGCCCCAAAGAGCAAAGAAGCCAAGACAGTGAGCGGGATCCATCCCGCTGACTGTCTTGGCTTCCTCTTTAGCCGCACACAACCTCTCCAGCTGGGAGAGGCTGCGTGCGGCTTTGGCAGAAGCCAAGACACCGAGTGGGATTGATCCCGCTCACTGTCTTGGCATCGTTTTTAGCCGCGGGGCTGGGGCAAGGGAAGCCCAAGCTTCCCCCAACCCCAGCCCCCAAAACAGGTCCAGGAGCGGTGGCAAGATTGCGCGCAACTTCACTGCTGCTCCCGGAGCTTGTGGATAGCTGCCTGAAGCCCGGGGAGCGCAGCGGTAGTTGGCACTGCGCTCCCCGGGCTTCAGGCTTCAGGCTGCTATCCACAAGCCTTTGGAGCCTGGCGGGAACTCTCGCCATGCTCAGAAGGCTTGCGGATAGTGCAGCGCCACCCCCTATTTTGGGGGACTCCGATTTAAGAAAATGGGGGGAGATGGCCTCCATGTATAAGACGCCCCCACATTTTAAAGGAAAATAACCTAGTCTTATACATGGGAAAATACGGTATATATCCACAAACTGATGTGGAAATTTGGAGAACTGAACTTGGGACAGGAAGAATGGGAAACTGAGAGAATCTGAATGTCAGGGGCCAGGAGTCAGCTTCACCTGCTGAGCAGCAGCCTGAAGGAGCAGAAGGTGAAATGACTCCGACTGCTGCTGATCAGCCTTCTTGCTCCTGATGAGAACCAGCCAGCTCCAGCTTTCTTAAGCTGGGTTTCTGGCCTCAGTCAGTTGCTGCAAACAGCCTTCATTGTTCCTGGCCAGACCTTGCGTCTTGTGACCCTGCACCCTCGGCTTTCTTGAATCCCAGTACGCCTGACTATGTGAACTGAGATATTCCTGGCCTTAGAACTGGACTGAATCTTGCATGTGGACTCTGTCTCCATGCAAGTATCCTCTAAGACTCAACTGGTTGATTGGCTGGCTGGCTTCTTCCTCCACTGAACACTACTGCTGATCTTCCCTGGGTATGGCCCCAGTTTTAAGCAATAACAGAGATGAGCTATTAAAACTGAAAATGTTTGCTTGTATGCATTTAAATTTGGGAAGGGCTGTAGCTCAGTGGTAGGCAATGCTATTTTTCGGGGGTGGGGGTAAACCTGCTCAAAATACTGGAAAACCTATGCCAGTCTGTGTGGGCAATATGAACCCTGATGGACCATTGGTCTGACTTGCTATAAGGCAGCTTCTTTTGTCCCTCTATTCCATTCCCTGCAGTCTTTGTATCAGTCTCCTGTGGTCAAATCCCCTCGCCATTCTTATGTCATTAGTTGTGGCTGAAGTAGAAATAAATCTAAGTGAAAGCCCTCACATCAGCAGTACAGGAACTTTTAGGACAAATCACACAGCTGTCTGTTGCTCACATGGCTTAGCTCTTGTGCACAGTGTACATATTTAATGGATAAAATAAGAACTTCAATCAAAGGGTGTTATTCAACCAGACGCATACTGGCACAGGGAGAGGTCCAGGGTGCCTATTTATGGGGCGATTATGGCCCTGCATTGAATAGGCTGTGATGAAAATGACCCATTCGGCCTTCCAAGCCTGGGCATGAAGGGCCAATTAACGCTGCTCCAGAGTTTCTGTTTTCATTGAGCAGAAATAGCCCTTGGTTACAATGTTCCTGGAACTCAAATGGCCGGGTGCCTTTGCAGTGCTTGAAACCATAGCAATCACACTTAATATATGTGTATGGTGAGACCATTTGCAGTTGTTGCTGCAGAGGAGTGGCTTTCAAACTGTGTTCCCGGGAACAGTGGGGTTCTTTGATGAGAAGATCAGAGATGGTGGTCCAACTGCTAGAGAAACTTCCATGGGCAGTGATAGGAGAACATAACTTCCAGTGTCTCATCAGCAACTGGGCATTCTGTGGTGCAATCACTGGGCTCATGAGGCTTGGGCACCATCCCACCTAAACAGAGAACACAGCTTAAGAACCTAAGGCAAACTCTGATGGACCAGGCTAATGGAGTGATCTAGTGCTCGCAGTGGCCAACTGGATGTCTATTCCACCAGAGTGGAATAGCACTCTCCCTGCTGGTGAAGTTCAGCAACATGTGTGCTTTACTTCTCATGACCCTTAACCTTTTCTGGCGTATGTGAAGATGTTTCATGACTCCTTGTTTGCTGCGTTTGAACTACTATCTAAGCTTTTGTTCTGAAGTGCCTCAGGGCAGATCTTCTCAACTGGCACGTTGAATTGAGCGAGCTCTGTCCTGTTGCAATAGCTACAATAAATACTGGGTCCCTTAATCTGGTTGCTGGACTTGGAAATAGTTTCCTTGGTTCTGTGATTTATTCAAAATGCGGTTGTTCTTCACCTGGGTGATGAACCTCTACAACAGTGGTTCTCAACCTGTGGGAACCCAGATGTTGTTGGACTACAACTCCCATCATCCCTAAGCTCTGGCCTTGCTAGCTAGGGGGTGATGGGAGTTGTAGTTCAACAACATCTGGGGACCCACAGGTTGAGAAAGGCTGCTCTACAAAGTGGTGTAGAGGTAAGTTCTTACCACACTAGGGATCAAACTGGGACCTTCTGCATGCAATGTATCTTCTCTACTGCTGTGCTATCAATCTGCACAGCAGCCTGTCAGGCAAATAAATATTGAGGCTAATGTTTTTAATGGCCGCCACTTTAAAGTGTTGGAAGGGCCCTAACTCAGTGGTGGAGCATCTATTTTGCATGTGGGTTCTATCCCTGATATGTCTGGGCAGAGTCGGGGAAAACCTCTAGTGAGCTACTCATTTATTTAAGAGCATTTCTCAAATCCTTAATATTTAAGCAACCCCCAAGCGGTATACAAAAATACGGCCTGAAAATAAAAGACAGCATTGTTAAAAGGAGATCTGGAACATACAAAGCAGCACTGTAGAAAGAGGAATTCAGTAATAAAATGGTGTGATTTCAGGGGTGAGGGAAAATCTGGGCAAGAAGATCAGATGCCTGAAGCAACTGATGGGATGATTATTCCCAAATGGCAGAGGGAAGGGCATTCTAGAGTGAATGGCAGAAAATGCCCATTTTCAATGCACAGCCCTGTGATATTTTGAGGGGAATGGCAAGCGTAAAATTTGCCCAGGTGATCTGAGCGATCTTATAGGTCTGTATATGAGCAGGTAGCCATCAAAACAGAAGCAGACCTCTCCCCCAGATTGCCCCTAGCATTCATTTAAAGGTATATTGCTCCTGCACATGGAGGCTCGCATTTAGCTCTCCTTGATGATGTGCAAGTTTTCCAATCCAGCTGGAAGGCTCCAGTTTTCATTCCTCGCTTTGTTTTCATGCCGCTGGAAATATTTTAAGAGACAGCGACATGCCGTTGATTTAAATTATTTAGCAGCCAATAATTTAAATATCAATTATTTACCACTGTATTCTGCTCTGTTGTTGATACTTGACTGTGCACCACGACTGAGAGTGGCGTGCAGATAAATAGGGGAGGACACCAAGTCATCTCTCTTTTTATCTCAAGAGCTTTTTCACATACTGAAGACTTAATTGGCATTGACAAAGCTCTTTCCGAAGAGAAGCACAGGAATGTAGTGAACCAGTGCCTTGGAAAATTACAATGCTGAGCAGAAACTAGCTACTGGTTTTGCAAAGGGTTGGGCAGTTTCTTTGTCGTCTTGCAAAAAGAAAAAGAAAAGTTTATGTATTTACTCAACTTATTATTTCAAACTTTTAATGGTGCATCCTACTCTTCCTCCAAGGAGCTTAAGGAAGCATTCATGGTCCTTCCCCCTGACCCATTTATTCTCACAGTGGGGATGGGGGAGAAATTGCTAAGTTCACATTTAAAGGCAAACTATCTAATAAGCACTGTCTGAAACAAAATGTGAACCAAACCACAGCCATCCTTCAAAACACATACCTCTCTAAATTTTGCAGTGCAGTTCTCCAGCCATGTAATTGGAGGGGAATGCATATACTAGGGTAAAGTGTGCATAAAAATGCATATATTAGGAAAAATAACATAGAAAAATATATTCTCTTAGGCAAACTGGGAAATAAATTTATTCCAAGTCAGGGCAAGGCTTACATCAGCAGGCATGCAGTTTCACTTCTCATGCATGGGGGGGGGGAGGCTACTCCAAATGACCCCTTTGAGCAGGTGAAGGGGGGATTACCTGAAGCCCCATTGACTCCTAGGTTTTATTTGCTAAAACCAAGAGTATAGACATAGACAAAAGTCCAGCTACTGATAGGAACTTGCCAAAAATGAATCTTTCTCTTCAGATCAGTTATTTCAGATACTCATTTTCCTCCATAGCAGCAACCTTGAACTTTGACATTTAAGTCCATTGTCCCTTCTACACAATCTGTTTTCTGTTGCAGCCAAAAGGGATCATTAATGATCTTGGCCTTCCACTTAGAGTTGATAAGTGCAATAAGAAATAAGATAGCATTCCAGCGTCTTGAAAAGAGGCCACTTGTATGTCTGTTACAGGAAAATCCTTGGGCTCTCTAGGATTACCAAGCCAGGAATATAGGAGCAAAACAGCAGCCAGTAGGCCTGGTCTTTATTCAAACGACTGTTGCAACAGGAATTCCACCCACCACATAGAAAAAGCAAGAAGAAGCCCAGAACAAAGGATGGCTCCCACTTTTGTCAGTTTTACAAAGATGCCCACAACACCCCTAAAATTACATGATGGATACATCACAAATACATCATACGTTAGGAGGGTCTGGCGACAGAAACCTCAGCATCAGGGCTTGCCCCCCCCCCCTTGCCTTGACCTCCACCATACACCCATCAAGTGATGGAAAAGAGATATTTACATGTCCCTGTTTCCCAGCCAAGTTCATTGCACCGTTCTGTCTTGAGCTGGGTTTTCTATTGTCTCTGGAATGGCTACCTGTCTGGCACTCGCGTATCAGGATGCCAGAGATTATCACTCAGGCAGAGAGGCTGCTGAGTACCTGAGCTCACGCTTTAGGGATTATGGCTGCCCTCACTCATGTCCCAAGCTCCCCCCTTGGTAGCCGTTTCCTTCCTGAACAGAACAACGTTGGAAATTGTGTGGTGTCAGTGTGTTATGTGGTGCTTTGAGAAGACATTGTGTGTATGAACAAAGGGGGGGAGGGTGCACACTGCATGCTGGAGGGACAACCCCCCCAATCATTATAAAAAAAAAACCCCTGTAACAATGTCCCAACAGTTCTTCAAAAGGGAAGCACATGAACAAGACTAGTCTAACACTCCTCCTTCTCTTGTCCAGCAACAGATAGGATCAGATGCTCTGCAATCGACCAACCAGGTTGCTTTGTCTCCACCCATCTACTCCTTTGGTGATGGAGCACTTTCCATGCAGACCAAAAACTTGAAAAATAACAGCAACCATCCAATTGCAGCTGCCTCTCTCAGCTCCACAGAACCAGAAGAGGCAAGGGCCATTAATGTGGCCATTCATTTATTTATTTTTTTAAAGAATATTTATTAAGTTTTCCAATTTTTTAAACAAACAAACAAACAGAACAAACAAAAACATTAAACAAAGGCGTAAAATTCATAAACCATATTTTTAGATAACAAATTTCTCAGACCTCCTCGTACTTCTCCTTCTTGTATCCCAATTAAGATTATTTGTTCAGCAAATCCTTCATTTAAAGCATTACAGCTTGTAACATTACCTTATTTTTCAAACCCTTTTTCCCCCCCATCTATGTTCTTATATATCATTGCAGCTAGAAACCTCTCAATTTCAATCCAACACCATCTAACTTTCTTAAATTTTACAATATTTCTGTAAATAGTCCTTGAATTTTTTCCAGTCTTCTTCAGCCGACTCTTCTCCCTGGTCACGGATTCTGCTCGTCAATTCTGCCAGTCCCATACAGTCGATCAATTTCATCTGCCATTCTTCCAGAGTGGGTAGATCTTGCGTCTTCCAATACTTTGCGATAAGTATCCTTGCTGCTGTTGTAGCATACATAAAAAAAGTTCTGTCCTTCTTTGGCACCACTTGGCCGACCATGCCCAAGAGAAAGCCCTCTGGTTTAATGTGGCCATTCATTTATTCTCTAGGGTGCCTTTATTAAAAGTTGCTAAGGCAATGGAGATTTATCCCCTCACTTGCATTCCCTACACCAGGCTTCCTCAACCTCAGCCCTCCAGATGTTTTTGGCCTACAACTCCCATGATTCCTAGCTAGCAAGACCAGTGGTCAGGAATGATGGAAATCGCAGTCTCAAAACATCTGGAGGGCCGAGGTTGAGGAAGCCTGCCCTACACCATAAGAACACGTGAAGAGCCCTGTAGGATCAGGCCAAAAGCCCAACTGGTCTGACCTCCTCTCCTCACAGTACCCAACCAGATTTCTCTGGCAAGTTCATAAACAGGACCTGAGTGCAACTCTCTCCATTTGTGATTCCCAACAACTGGTTTTCAGAGGCACATTGATTCTGGCAGGAGAGATCAGACACGGCCCTTGTTGCCTGTGGCCATAGATAGCTTGATCCTCTTTTAAAGCCATCCAAGTGGGTGGCCATTGCTACATCTTTGGGGAAATGAATTTCATAGTTTATGCAGCATATGAAGTAGTACTTTCTTTTGTCCATTCCAAGTCTTCCAGCTCGCAGCTTCATTGTGTGTCCCTGATTTCTACTATAATGAGAGGTTGGGGGAAAAAATCTATTTTCTTTCTTCACACCATGCATAATTCTATACACCTCCATCCCGTCCCCTCTCGCTCGGCTTTTCTCCAAACTAAAAAGCCCCAGATATTGTAACCTTTCCTCATAGGGGAGTTGCTCCAACTCATTGATCATCTCGGTTGCCCTTTTCCTGAATCTTTTCAGAAAGGTTCCTTTCACTGCCTGCTTTGAGGTGAGGCAAAGCAAAACGGTGCACAGAGTATTCCAAGGGTACAGGTTTGTCTAAGGGCATGATGATACCTTTTCTTAAACTAAGGGCACCACCCTCCCCTCCCCACTCTTGCAGGGACACCCCAGTCCCTCCTATGCAAGGAAATCCCCTTCCCTTTCCAGGAATGTGAAATTTTTCGTCCTTTCTGCATCCCTGGGGTGCAGAGGCAGCAAGACAACCTCAAAAATGAGGGTTCCCAGAGCACAGCGCACAAATGTGATGAAGGCAGCTCAACCCCCTAGAGTTGGCACACCTGCTGGGGTGTTAGTTACAGAAACTTGCTCACATAGCAATGAATTATGTCCCATTCATCCTATACAATGTAGTGTAGTGGTTAGAGTGCTGGACTAGGACCTGGCAGACCAGGGACTCAGCTATACAGCTGCAATTAAAACGTTTTAAGTATGTTGTAAAGTGCATTATAGGATGCAGGTGGCACTGTGGGTTAAACCACAGAGCCTAAGACTTGCCGATCAGAAGGTCGGCGGTTCGAATCCCCGCGACGGGGTGAGCTCCCGTTGCTTGGTCCCTGCTCCTGCCAACCTAGCAGTTCGAAAGCACTTCAAAGTGCAAGTAGATAAATAGGTACCACTCCGGCGGGAAGGTAAACGGTGTTTCCGTGTGCTGCTCTGGTTCGCCAGAAGCGGCTTAGTGATGCTGGCCACATGACCCGGAAGCTGTACACCGGCTCCCTCGGCCAATAAAGCGAGATAAGTGCCGCAACCCCAGAGTCGGCCACGACTGGACCTAATGGTCAGGGGTCCCTTTACCTTTACTAAAGTGCATTATACAAATGTGACACTAGATGGCAATAGCGAGCTATGGCAAATTCAATATATTTTTCAAAACTTTTTTTTATTTAACAAAGCATATTCACAGGGTTGTTGTTTTATAATATGTGTCTAGATTCCACCCAGGATTCAAATTCCCACTCAGCTACGAATGTCACTTGGTGACCTTGGACTAATTACTTACTCTCAGCCTAACCTACCTCAGAGGGTTGTTGTTCTGAGGAAAATATGGAGATTGTCAGAGGCATCCTCACCACCTTGAGATCCTTGGAGGAACATTGGGATATATATGCCACACACAAAAATAGAATGAAATAAAATCTTGAGACCTGAAGCAGGACTTGTCCTTATTATTGTCATTATGTTCCTCTGAAAAGTGGTGATGCAATATAAATGATAGGTTTTGGTTTTCCCTGGAGAAATAAAAGCAAGTGTCTAATTGTCCCTTGTCTGAATTTCCCCCCTGCCCTCGCTTCCTGAGTGACCCACACAAGCTGCAACGGCAGACACCAGCTTTAATTTATGCCACAGTTTCTCTTCTCCTCCTGTTGGCATTCTGATGTTAGACCTAATAAGTCATTCAGGAGCTGCATTATAACGGTTTCTCGTCAGAAAAAAGCTCTAGGGAGTAATAAGCATTTCACTGGTGGTTATGAAAAGAACTTCACGGCATAGCAACACACTACAGAGGGGATTCTGTATATTTTGCTAACAACCTCTGATTTTTTAAACAAAGGTTCATTAAATGTCAAATCTACAAAAAAGCCTCTAGCGTTCCTTTCATTAGAGATTTGGGGACAGGGAGGAAATAGTTCTTTGCTGCTGCTTCTTTTTTTCCTCCAAGCTGCACAGCATCTGCATAGTTTTATGTAGTCCTAGTGTTTTAATTCTTAATAAATCAGGTTTTTTTGCGCAGGCAATTTCTTTCAGTGCTTGGCCAGTGAGCAGAAAACACTTCCCTGGAGATGGGGCAGAATGGAGGGAGGACAAGTATTAGCAAGTCATATTTCTCTCACAATTTAGGAACATTGTTTAGACAGAGAGTGAGGAACCTTTTCCAATCCCGAGGGCCGCATTGCATCATAGGCAAATCCTCTGGGGGCCACATGCCAATGGTGGAGGGGGGAGAGGCAAAAGTGGACAGAGCACTGGATGTGGCCCTTATCTTTGTACAGTGTGCTCTATTCCAGGCGCACAAACAAACAGCCACAAACACTGCACATTGCTCCATCATCTGTCCATGCAAGCTATCATAGTTCAAAGACACATTCCAGCCAGGCAAAAGCACTTCCAAATCACACAGAGCAGAACTACTGATAGGGGTAACCTGGGGAGAATTCTAAGGGCCAGATAGGGAGACCCAGAGGAATGCATCTGGCCCCCAAGCTTGAGATTGCCCACCCCTTCTTTACACTTAAGAGTGCTATCACATTTTTAATGAGCAAAGAACAACTTAGAGAGCAAGGAGGAGAAGGGATGTTCTGCTATGCCATGTTCTCTCTGACACATTACTTCTTATGCACAGTGGTGTAGCAAGGTCATGTGGTACCCGGTGCAGAAAATTTATTTTCACCACACCCACCCACCCACCCACATTGAAATCTAGTTGGACTCCCAAGAGACTGTGATCTATTCACAGTATAAAAAGACTGCCTGTGATCTACCCATTGTCATTGCCAGGAGTTGTTGAGCATTTTTAGGGGAGGGTTGACCAAAGTTGTTGAGCTTTTTTGGGGGTTACAGGGTTTGAGTCCTGAGTTGAGGGAGCTTCTCTTCTTCTCTTCTTCCCACCGTCCACTTGGTTGCTCACCTGCCTCCTTCCCATCCTCTCCCTGCATGGCTCCTACAGCAGCCCAGGAGCGCGGGGCTGTCAAAATGAAGGGGGAAGGGAGGAAGGGAACCAGCAAACCAGAGAAGCTTCCCCCTATTCCCCAACGGCTCAGGGTAGGTGGGAGTCGAGGGCAGGCAGCACACCGAATGTCACTCCCCTCAGAGATGACACCTGGGGTGACCCGCCACCCCGCCCCCACCTTGCTCCACTCCTGCTTATGCAGACTTCTGGCCTGAAGACTGATACTTCTTCTGCACCCCTTGGCCTCATGCCTAGTATAATCCTTTCCATTGGTCCAGTGTGATGGGTTGGGAGTTACTGAGCTCCTCAGGCCTATCAGAGGTTGCCTGCCAGGGTTCTAGCTCCATGAACGCTGCTGCTGTGTGTCTGGTCCAGGGACCTCTGCCCACTGGACCCCAATTTAGCACCTCCTCAATCACCAGCATCAGGTCTGGCTCCTTAGCCAGCAAATCTTCAACCTCAGACTCAGTGTTTTAATTGCAGTTGGAGGTCATGACAAACACTAACCCTTTTCACCTGGTTGGAACCGCCTCATCTGAATAACATTGTCTCATCCCCCCCCCCCCAAATCCATGCATTTATTAAACCTGTACACACCATTTTAGGTGTTAGTGAGTCATGCTTGTGAAGATCTACTGACTCTAACAGCACAGTCCATGTACTCCCTGTCTTGATTTAGCAGGGACAAGTCCCGTTTTTTGGTACCTGTTCCTGGGAAATATCTGTTCCTTTTCTCCCCCTGTTTTCTTTTCTTTGGGGAAATTTGGAGAAAGCATATCTCTTGTTGTAGACACATCTGATGTTTTCCTCCCTTGTGGCTGGGCAATAACTACCTATCCAGAAGACAGACAATGCTGAAAGCACATGAGTCATAACTCTCCCAAAATAAGGATAACCAGATCCATTGTTGGATTAAAATTATATTATGCATTACATTTTTTAAAAGAAAGCTTTTATGCTCAGTTGGTGCAAGTCAGTTCAGGACAAGCTCTTGCAAATAAAATGGATACAGAGTTGTACAGCAGGGAATGTGGGTGGGGAAGCAGTGACCATTTCTGTTCATCAAGTAGGAGAGGTTGTCTCTGAACTTCTGGGAAGAAACAAAATTACATAAAAAATTCTGCTGCCCCTCTGTGAAAACTTTTTCTTTCTTTTTTTGGTATTCTGAGCTGGAGAAGAGCTATGAAGTCTGTAATATTTATTTTATCTTTGAGGTGTGTATTGTGAGCTGCATATGTAAAACTCAGCAACATGATTATCGAGAATGCTTGTGAACATTCTGTGACATCAGAGCAACTCGACCAATGGGAGCATAACAACCAAATGGTCAGTTTTTCATAACATGCACCTACCTATACCACAGACTAAGCATAGTTAGAAGCTGAATTTAAGACAAATAAGCAAGTTCATTATTTTCATCTAGCCCTGCAAATAGAGACTGCCAGTAGCAATTGGGATCTACTCACTACATTCCAGCAGTTAACCAGTGTTGTTTTTTCTGCTACTATGAAAGTTGGGTGCAATAATTTAATCCACCCGCCCAAAAAAGAAGACGAAGAAGAAGATGAAAAAAATACCTCTTGCCATTGTACACTCCAATGAAATAAAATGTCCCTGGCCACATTGAGTCAAATCGGCCCTTTCATGAATTTTGATTGGTTGCCATGGCAACAGCGACACACTCCATTTAGCACTGGAACTCTTGCCACAACAGAAGGTGAGATAGAGTAGAGTGGAAGCAGCTCCCATGGGCTGTCTCTATGCACACCATTCTAGGCCACTCACAAAGCAACATGGTCGGATTCTCAGATGCTTCCCCCTCCCAGTTTCAAAAAAAGAAGATCCTTGTAATCAGCTCAGTCATACTATAACCTGAGAGACCAGGGTTCAAATTCCCACTGGGCCACATGAAACCCTCTGAGTGACCTTGGGCCCATCAGTGTCTCTCAGGATATAAATGCAATAAACAAACAAGTAGACATTTATGGCTGCATTAACCACTATGATAAGTACTGTTGTGCAGACTTCAATCTCTGAGTGGCAGGAGACTCCATGGGTGCCTAGGCTCACTCAGGATTCAATTTCCTTGGAATGAAGGTCAATGGAGACTATGGTTTCTTTGGTATGTATGGCTTCATTTACACACATATACAACCTGAGCATAAGATGGAGGGGCTCACAGCATCAACACCCCAATAGATTTTGCCTCTCTATTAGTTTTCCAGAAAAGAACCAAGCTTAGCTTTGGGTCCAGCACAGAGCACAACTTGCCTCTGTTTCTCCAGCTTCTAACATCCGCCAAACACTCAAACATAAAACTCTGGCTATTGCTCTTCTACTTCACAAGGTGATGTTAGGTGAGGTGGGGGCTACCTGCGATTGTCTCTATGGCAACAGGGAAACCTCTTTGGACATGTAAATGGAAGCACTTAACTAGCTGGCTGAAGTCATTGCTTTAACAAAGGAACTGCTTGGGCTGCTTTTCTCCTGTATATTCTAGCTCCACATATACAGGTTTGGAAAGGTATCATCAACAGGTGTCATCCACACTTTCTCCCCTCCCAACATAGAGCAGTATGGTACAGAGCAGGGACTCAACAAAATACCAGACCGCTGCTACCTAGGAACATAAGAAGGGCCTGCTGCATCAGGGTAATGGGCCATTAAGTCCAGCATCCTCTTCTTAGCTTGTAGGCAACCCACAAGCAAGGCCAAAGCATTCTCCTCTCCTGTGGTCTCCAGCAAGTGGTATTCAGAAGCACCACTGTCTTCACCTGTGAAGGCAGAGAAAAGAATAGCCACAATGGCTAGTAGCCATCAATAGCCTTTTCCTCCATGAATTTGTCTAAACCTCGAGCAATGACAAACCTAGACAGCATCTTAAAAAGCAGAGACATCACCTTGCCAACAAAGGTCCGTATAGTTAAAGCCATGGTTTTCCCAGTAGTGATGTATGGAAGTGAGAGCTGGACCATAAAGAAGACTGATCACCGAAGAATTGATGCTTTTGAATTATGGTGCTGGAGGAGACTCTTGAGAGTCCCATGGGCTGCAAGAAGATCAAACCAATCCATTCTGAAGGAAATAAGCCCTGAGTGCTCACTGGAAGGCCAGATCCTGAAACTGTGGCTCCCATACTTTGGCCACCTCATGAGAAGAGAAGACTCCCTGGGAAAGACCCTGATGTTGGGAAAGACTGAGGGCACACGGAGAAGGGGACGACAGAGGACGAGATGGTTGGACAGTGTTCTCGAAGCTACCAGCATGAGTTTGACCAAACTGAGAGGCAGTGGAAGACAGGAGTGCCTGGCATGCTCTGGTCCATGGGGTCAGGAAGAGTCGGAAATAAAGTGTAAATAAAGTAGATTAGCCAAAATGCTGAGCTATTGAGTCTGTTACATGAACTGCCAATACTCTGCAGATCCGTAAGTGTGCTGATGCTTCTTGGTATCAGTCGCTGTGATGTTCGAGCTGAAGAAAGCTTTTGAAGCTCCCGAACGATCGACCAGGAGGGAGAGAACATGCCAGGTAGGCATGTGTCTCTACCAGGGTCCTGCATGAGAGTAGGGCGATCCTAACAGCTAGATCTCTGTAGCCAGTAGGTGGTGGCAACAGGGCCACTCCTCTGGCCTTGCAACACCATTAAACACTGAGGAAGAGGGAACATTTGTTGGAGCAAGTTGCTTACTTGGAAGTATTTGTGGACCTGAAGCTCCTGATCTGTCTGCTGCCTTCTCCATAGAATCCAGAATTGGACTAGAAAAAGACAAGCCTGGAGCAGAGAAAGTCAGCTGGGGTGTAATCCATAATACTAGTGGGAAGTCAGATGTAATATACCACCCCCCACCCCAAATTGGGATGACTTCTTTAGGTGACTTTCCTTGAAGTTTTCAAGCAATGAAGTAGCCAATGGGGATGTTTTACTTTGTTTTCTATTTATATATATATACTCCCTTTCTGTACTTCCAAAAATACCTTGCATGGTCACATGGTCCTGGAAGGAAGCACACCTGGGAGGCTGAAGATACAGCTGTTCAACGAGCATTCAAGGTATTTTTGAAAGCACAGAATCAAAGAAAGAAAAACAAAGTCTCATTTGGTTCTTCTCTACAGCTTCCCTGCATTTCCTTCTGTTTCTCCAAAAAAGAATAAACTAGGAAAAGTCGCTCCCTTTTCCAATCCAAATTGGGTTTCCAATTATTGTCCCCTCCCCCTGCAAATGGTCAAAAAAACTTAAAGCAAGATGTTCCTACCAGCATTAATGAGAACCAATAATCTCCTAAAGCGGAAGTCCTAACCATATCTATTTAGAATTAAGTCCTATTGAACTCAATGGCCAGGTAAATGGAGACTTACTTCTGAGTACATGTGGTTACGATTGCATTGCAACTATTTCTTTGGTCATTATTCCTTCAAGTCTTACTCATCTAATTATTATTTTCATTTCAAAGAAATGTTGAAAAGCAACTGATGTGCAGTCGCAAATTTAAAAGCACATATCGGTAAACATTTCTTCAGTGCTGTTTATCAACCACATCCACATCAAAATTTTAGTCTTAAATCATTGACATGAGTTGCAAGACACTAGCAAGTGAACGGGGGTTTCAAATCAATTTGCTTTCTTTTCTCCTTAGCCTCTCTAGCATATAAGCCAGTATTCTGATGAGCTGTGGTTAATATACAAACTAAAATGCAGTAGACGAACGTCTCCACCTAGAGCCCACTAAGGGAAAATAAACCCTATAATTGCTTTACTGAAAGGCAGCTGAGCTTTTCAAGCCAAGGGTCTTTCACTGGGCATCTGGACTGAAATTCTTCTGTGGTACCTCGGGTTAAGAACTTAATTCGTTCTGAAGGTCCGTTCTTAACCTGAAACTGTTCTTAACCTGAGGTACCACTTTAGCTAATGGGGCCTCCTGCTGCCGCCATGCTGCTGCCGCGTGATTTCTGTTTTCATTCTGAAGCAAAGTTCTTAACCTGAGGTACTATTTCTGGGTTAGTGGAGTCTGTAACCTGAAGCGTCTGTAACCCGAGGTACCACTGTATTGAGAACAATTTCACAGGAGTTAAAATCTGCACTGATTGCTTGTCTTGCAGGATGAAAGACAAGGAATTTTCACAGAGAGTAAAAAACAACAACAGTGAGCTGCCTCTTATTTACTATATATTGTGGAAAGTTCTTTGTCCGTCTGTCCATCTGTCTGTTCTCTGTAGGTTTGACCACTTCTTGGAAATCAAGATGGTGGACCAAAGTGTAACTTTGGTGTGTCTTTGCCCATTTTGGGCCATAGATTCAGCTGCCTTTTGAGATATTGCCACCAAATTCAACTCCAGGGTTCCCAAAATGGAGCTGTGGGGAAGGAAGCCAAACCTGGGCCAGGTCTTTGGGGCCTGGCTCCAGTGTGCAAGGCAGTTGCAGAAGCAGCTTTTTCATACAAAGCCCAATACCACCAGCCAGCTGCAACCCCGCTCCTGGGAAATCTCAAAATTCCAGAGAGAAATAATAGAATGCAGCAACAAAGTATTCTCAATAATGTACAATTTGTTGTTGACATGGGAAACTAAGGATGAAGAGGTCAAATGTGTGATGATAAAGTGAGCAAAAGACATGGGACATAACATCCAAATTTCAGAATGGGATTTTTTAATTTTTTTTGGAAAAAATGATTTGAAATTTACCGCTTGTACATTGATAAAGAAAATTACGTATATGAAAATGATGCATGGGTGGTACTTAACACCAGTTAAATTAGCACAAATGTATAAATCAAGAGAAAAAAATGCTGGAAATGTAAAGAAGTAGAAGGTATGTTTTATCATATGTGGTGGCAATGTAAAGTTATAAAAAAAACTTTTGGGAAATGATATATAATGAACTGAAAAAAATGTTTAAAATAATTTTTGTTTAAAAGCCTGAAGCCTTTTTATTACGAATTATAGGAAAGGAGATAATCTATATCTATATCTTTATCTTCATGTATGTGATGACAGCCACACGAATATTGATAGCCCAGTGCTGGAAAGAGGATAGGATTCCCATGAAAAAAAGATTGGCAAATTAAGTTAATGGAATATGCGGAAATGGCTAAATTAACAGAGAAACTCAGAAATCAGAACAATAACAAATTTAAAAACAAATGGGAAGTTTTTTGTGGCATATATATCAAAGCATTGTATAAATCAGCAGGATTCTAAGAAACATTTGCATTATTATGATAAAAGAAAGAATTGGATACAATTAGATGGCTAATATAACTTGGACATGCATGAAGTAATCATGAAATAACAGAACCATGGAAGAGGGGGAAGTCAAGGGATTGGAGAAATCCCACATTTTGATATTTTATTGAAACAATATTATGAAGTTTTTTATTATTTTCCTTTTTAAAATTTTCTTTTCCATGTTTATCTATATGTGATGTTTGTTACAATGAAAATTAATTAAAAAATATTATAAAAAGAAAAAGAAATGGATGCTGGACTAGTTAGACCTGTAATCTGATCCAGCAAGACTCTTCTTATGTGGTGAAAAAGGCTTTCCCAATTCTGTGGCCTACAAAGAGTGGGTAAGCATTCTTGGTTCAGTGAGAATTAAAATGCAGGAACCACTGACCCAGGCACACAACCCCCCATTGTTGCCTTCCTTCTGAATAATCCCAAATTTCAGCATCACTTTTCTTCTCGGTGCAATATCCCTTGCAGCCACGCAATGTTGACAAATGGCTCCGTCGCTGAGCTCCACCACGGAATACCATAAAATACCCATTTCACCTCGAGACATGTTTTAAAGCTTGTGCTATAAAAATGTACAGTAATTGTAAGTTGTTTTAAATAGTAAACAGTTCAGGATTACATTAATAGCAGCTCGGGAACAGCAATTCCTCCCGGTTTTGACAAAGACTGTTTTCAACTCTCAAGGTAATTGCAAAGATTGTTCATTTTAAGAGAATGAATAGCAAAGAGAAATATTGCCTCCAGGTATAAATTTGGTTTTTAAATAGCTAATTTTGCACAGTACTCTTACAACACTGAGCATACTCTTCATGCTTTAACAGCCACACTGTTAAGACTTCTAAACAAAGCCATTGAAACCATTTTATAGGAGAGCGCATACAACTCTAAAATTATACAAAATTCGTTGTGATTTACAGCTCTATTGCATATACAGTTACATACAGAAAGAAAGTCAGATCATTATGAAAGTTATGTAAGCTTTTGAGTTTTACAGAAGTCTTCATCAGATTAAGCAAAAAAACCCCAAACATATACCAAGCTAAATAGTGCTATTTACTTTTGCATCAATGTTGTGCTTTTAAGGGTTCAGGAGCTGGAGTCCTCAAGTCAGTTACAGCCTGGGGGTGGGGAGAGCGAGTGCTAGTTGGCCCTTGAGTTGTCCCACTTGATCACTCAATTCTCGACTGCGATGTCTGAGGAGGGAAGATTTTGGTGGCTTGACTTGTCCCACTTACTGTTAGCAGTGTTTATATTCCCTGCTGATGTTGAGTGGCAATTTCTTCAAAGGATCCTACCAGAGTGAGGACAGGGAGCACTGCTTATGTTCCCTCCCTCCCTCTGACATGGCTTGGTGATAACGTTCTGTAGATGCATTGCCCCTTCTCTCACTCTGATTTGGCTTCATGATGATATCACATACATGATCATGAAGCCAAATCTGAGTGAAAGCAGGAGGACTTGTTCCCTCAAGCCTGCTTCTATCTCCCTCTTTTGCATGAGCAGTGCCATTTTGCCTCCATAAGGAATAGTGTGCAGAGACCACATTCACTAGCAATATGTAGGATTATGAAGACCAGCTTGTTGGGGGTAGGGATGGCTAACTTGGGGTTCTCCAGATGCTCTTGCTGTCCAGCTCCCATTGACCCAGCTATTATGGCCAATGGGCAGGGAAGATGGGAGTGTGAATAGTTCCACAACATCTGGAAGACCACAGTATCCCCTCACCTGCTTTTGGCTTCTCAATGCATCTCAGGCACTTTGCCATGCACTGTCATACATTATCAGGTCTCCTTATATTCCATATTGAATATGGGGAGGAGATTGAAGCCTGTGGAAAAAGCAGGTGCCCTACAACTTAGCTATGGCTCTTCCCTAAATTGAAATTCCATTTCCACAATGGACCAGATAGATGCCTATGAAGTTCACAATGGTAGCTCTGAGGTGGAGCAGCTGCTTTGCATGCAGAAGGTACTGGGTCCAATTGCTGGCATCTCCAGGAAGAGATGGGGGAGAACCACATCTGAAATCCTGGAGAGCCACTGCGATCAATGTAGACAATACTCATGTAGAGGGACCAAACGATCTGACTCTGTATAAGGCAGCTTGCTATATCTGAAACCCAGACATCTGCTTCATCTCTTAGCTGCTTCACTGCACTAGCTCTTCCCTTTAAGGTAAGGGTGGGGGGTCTTTTTTACCCAGTAAAGTATAATTGTTTTACCCAGTAAAGTATAATTGTTTAATTGCACGTACATTGAAATGGAAAATAACTCTGTATGTGTATTGCTAAATGCATGCAAACCTCCATCGTAGCTAAACAAAGGAATTGCAGAGAGCCTAACAGGTTGATAATTAACTATTTCTGCTACTCTGTCATGAGGTGTTTAACTTTAGATCACATGAGAAGTATTCAGTTGCAAATCACCATTTTGTGGAAGTTAGTCTTTTCCTCAAGCACCACAGAAGAAAGGACATATGCTAATGATCTCTCTCAAGGAGAACACAGCCTCAGACAGTAAAGGAGGCTGTGGGAGAGACAAAGTGTTGTTTTCAGCTCTGTTTGAAGTAATGTCATAATTCTAAGATGCTGCACCTGTGCTTGGACAAGCACAAGCTGTTATGCAACTATTTGGGTGTAACATTATTTTATTGAGTGTTTTGGAGCAAGTTCCATTAGTAAAGTTTTGGAGCCATATTTTTGGACTAGACAATTTTTATTTCAAGAAGTGTCCATTTTTAGTCATCCTATTGCTTCCATGTGCACAATATTAATAACCACAATAAATCCTTCTCTATCCTTCATCCAGGGAAGCAAGAGGCGTGATCAGAGTTCAAAGATACATTCCAGCCTGTTGTTGTAGCCCTGTCTAGTCCCGTTGCTGAGCAAGCAGGGGCTAGGTGTATCTGAAAAACACCTCCTGACAGAAGAAACCACATATGAAGTCAGACAGCCCAGAAGTCAGGGAATCCAGATGATCACAAAGCCAAGGATCCAGTCCAGAGGCCAGAGAATCTAGATAGCCACAGAGTCAAGGGTCAAGCTGGAGAGCAGAAAGCAGCAAGGCAGGGCCAACTACAGGCATTATTTCCAGCACCTGACTGCTGCTGAGAGCTCTGTTTAAGAAGGCCAGAGACAGCTGGTTCTCACCAGGGCCTTCTCCTCTGTGAAGGCTGATTAGCTGCAGGTGGAGTCACTCCTTCATCTCCCCCTTCAGACTGCTGTTCCACAGGCAAAGCTGACTCCTGGTCCATGACACCAGGCAAAAACAGGGGGGTGGGACGGGACACCAGGGCTATTGAGGGGTGTGGCCTGAGGAGAGTCCTGGGGCCCTGACAGAGCCAAGATGGGGATCTCAAGGCTTCTCTAAGTGTTACGAAGTGAAACTTTTTGAATGTGCTTTACCTACATGTTAGAATAGTGTCAAGTACAAGATGTTCAAACTATTACCAGCCATGAGCTCAGTAAGTTAGACATAATAAGTTTCTGCTCATAAAGAAGTGTCCCTCTCTCTGCTAAAATAAGATGCCTGAAGTACACGAGGAAATGGTATCAGTGAGTCGTGACTTCTTAAGGCAAGTTTTTTTTGGGGGGGGGGGTGTTTGCTTAAGATGCATGTAGGGATGACCTTTGTAGTCACAAACCTTATTAGCACTACACAAGCTGCTTCAGAAACCAAAGCTCGACAAAATCATAAGCCCGTTATACCATCTGATGAGGTTAATGAGATTTCTGGTCTTTAAAACTAACTAAAGGACAATTTGATTACGCTGTAAGTTCCCATAAAGAGAGAGAGAACACTGAATATATTGTGATACAGGGTTGTGCTTCCATAGGTAGTGGGGCAAGTCAGAAGACCCTGTGTCCCTTCCCCCAGCCAGCCCTTATCTCCCTTTGCACAAATAGCTGCAACCACTGGATTGCTCAGCTCACAGTTGTTTCTTATATAGAAACAGTGGTATAGCATCTGCCTTGCATGTATGAGGTCCCAGGTTCATTGCCTGGCATCTCCAGATAAAGCTGGGAGTGTTTCCACTCAGAAACCCCAGAGAATCTCTGACAGTCTGGGTCTACAATACTGAGCTAGATAGACCAATAGTCTGACTCAGTATAAGACAGCTTCCTATGTTCCTGTTAGGGCAAGGTGTTACGTCAAATTCTTGTCCCCCACTGAATGCACTCTGGCAATTTTTTGTTGGGAAACTGCAGCCTTAAGCTCCTCCCCAGCACATTCTCCCTGCTGGGCTTGGGCTCCACTGGAATTTCCATCAGGTCCTCTCTGCCTCACCTCTCCCCTTCTTCCTCAGTTATCAGAAGCTCCGATGTCTCAGTCAAGAGCCGTGTCTCTGCCCAGCTATTCCTTATCTGCCTTATCAGACCCCAACAAAGGGATGTGCACACATGGACACAAACATTTGCAGCTATTAAGAGATCTGTAAGCCTGAAGAAGAAGAGGAGTTTGGATTTCATATCCCGCTTTATCACTACCCTCAGGAGTCTCAAAGCGGCTAACATTCTCCTTTCCCTTCCTCCCCCACAACAAATACTCTGTGAGGTGAGTGGGGCTGAGAGACTTCAGGGAAGTGTGACTGGCCCAAGGTCACCCAGCAGCTGCAGGTGGAGGAGTGGAGACGCGAACCCGGTTCACCAGATTACGAGACTACTGCTCTTAACCACAACACTACACTGGCTCTTAGATCCAAGAGCAGGAAGCAAGAGCAGCTCTAAGCCCCATAAAAAGGGTTGTGGGCTTGTGGAGAAGAACACCACCTTTGATTATATGACCTTTTCCTGTTGCAGCTGAAGACTTCGTTGCTTTACAAGATCATAAAGGTGGAGAAGAGATTCATAATATTATCTGGGACTCGGCAATGAAGAAGAAGAAGAAGAAGAGTTTGGATTTGATATCCCGCCTTTCACTCCCCTTCAGGAGTCTCAAAGCGGCTAACAATCTCCTTTCCCTTCCTCCCCCACAACAAACACTCTGTGAGGTAAGTGGGGCTGAGAGACTTCAAAGAAGTGTGACTGGCCCAAGGTCACCCAGCAGCTGCATGTGGAGGAGCGGAGACGCGAACCCGGTTCCCCAGATTATGTGACTACCGCTCTTAACCACTACACCACACTGGCTCTCGAGAGAAATTGCCTTAATAAGATTGCATAATTTTATGAAAATGTGTTATTCTCAAGCAACCCCATTAGCTACCCATGGAGTGAGGTGTGTATCCAGATATATGTGGGAAGGACATACTGTAATTGTCTTTCTGAAACAGGAAGCTTTGATCATTGTTTCCTCTCATTGTACTTCTTTGTTGAGTGTTATTAACCGTCTCAATGCCCTTTTCTAAGCAGAGAACAATTGAGTTCCATTTCACACATAATAGTGATGTTCACTGTATCACTAAATCTGGTAGAATTGTAACAAGTATAATAATTTTTACATGGAATAATTAAAAAGCTTTGAGTCTGCAGCTCACAATTTATTTGCTCTCAACTAGTGTTCTCCCAAAGGATCCTGTTAGAGGAATCAATAAAGTTTGGCTAGGGATTAAGAATATTGAACTTTTGTCTGGTCAAGAACATGGAATATGGGTGATGGTGACATCTGACGATTCATGTTCTGCTTAACCACAAAGACCAAAGTTGTGTAACAATGTTCTAACATGTTTAACTGCAGATTGCCAGTAAAGCAAACTAACCACTATGCAAGCTGAATCTAAAAGGTAAAGAAGTATTTCAGAACATGTTGAAATATTGCTTTGAACTTACCATTTTATATTTGAGGAAGTAAGTCTCTGTAACATGTTCAGAGGATTCTCTGACTCACATGAGAACAGGGATCAGGTACCTGAAATAAAGAGGAGCTCAAGGCAAATCAAGTGTTGTGCTGTTTAATTTCTACAACATTCACTGTCACCTTCCTGTTCTTTGGTTTTAGTTTGTAAGCTCCTTGGGGCAAGGACTTGTCAGATTGTTTAAATTTGATTGAGTGCCATGTATGGTGACAATCAAAAATGTTAGAGTTATTAGATTACAAAAGCTGGTAAATGTTTCTCTATTACTTCTATAGAAACACAAAGATGGCTTGCTAAAGCCACATGGTCTAAGCTTGGAGCATTCAGCTTAAACATGTTCAAATGGTGGAAGAAAAAAAGAAACAAAGAGTTTGGTAACCCTTTCTCCCAAAGGAAAGGGTGTGTGACCTAGCTAAGCCTGGCAGGAAAACTTCTTCTATGGTCTTAACCCCTTCATGCACGAATTAGAGTTAAGCATGTTGGTTATATGAGACTTGATATATCTATCATCTATCTATCTATATCTATCTATCTATCTATCTATCATCTATCTATCTATCTATCATCTATCTATGATGTGTTCATATATATGCAGGATTACAGCTGACTCTTGAACTTATTCATTGCAGCTTAAGCCATATCTATCTATCTATCTATCTATCTATCTATCTATCTATCTTGGTCTTCTCCCCATCTTCCTTATTCACTCAGCTTCTAACATTCTTTTTCATCAATTCATTGCAGACCACAAACTTGAGTCTCAACTTGCCTGACCTTGGTTTGACTTACGTGCCGTGAATAACATGTGGGTGCTTGGCATACACAAACATTACCAAGCCATTACCATGCTCAGAACAATGGGGAAATAAAAAAAACTTGTTCAGAAAATAATTGCACTTTGCAAAAATAGATTTTTCAAAAACCCATCAAGTACATATTAATCTATGTTCCAATTTGAAACAATGCAATGCACATTTTGCAGTCAGCTGAAGTCTCCCTTGTTGTCTGTGGGATTCCTTCTTTTTCTTTTCTTTCAATTAGCAAACATTTTTTTCAAAAAAAGCACATGCTCCTATTATTTGAAATCAGGCAGAGGAAGATGTAAGATAACAGATGAAGGAAGCTATTTACTGTCTGAGTTTTGAGTTCCCTGCAATTAATTAACATAAAACTGACCTGCTATGTGCCACGGAAGGTGTTTTATGGAAACAAGACACAACAGACAAACCTCAACAAATTGTCTTGCTTTTGTTTGCTGCTCAGGGTTAATTAAAAGCAACAGATCCTTTGATGCCTGCCTCAATACTGCTTTTCCTTCAGTCTTGTCAATCAAGGTCCCCCCCCCCCATTATGATAAAATACAAGAGAAAAGAAAAGCTTGCTGTCAAAGGAAACAAAGATCTTATACTGCAGAGAGAGAATAGCTTGTGACAGATGCACTCCTCCTAGCTTGATTCAGAATGGCCTCATCATCCCACCTGAGCTAATTTTGGTCCAAAATAACTTAGGGTTGAATTACATTGTTTGAGTCTGACCCCCTTGTGAGCCAAGCCTGTATTCCATTATTGGAAGATGTTATCAGTGGTAGAGAGGGAGTTTGAGGCCTCCCCCCATGAACCCCTACCACCAGTGGCGGAGCAAGCCGATCGGGCACCTGGGGTGGTGCGCGCACCCAGGGGCAGGGCCAGCTGCATGGGGGGCTGCCAGCCAGGGCAGGACACTCCACAGGGCCTCCAAGGAGTCTGCCTGCCTCCTCCCACTCAGCCACCCTACAGTTGAGGGGGAGGTGGCAGGCGGAGAGGCGTGGCTCAGGCGAGCTGCAGTCCCCGTGGTGAGTGCTGCCTGGCATTTTGTCACACACACCCCGTGGTGACACCCAGGCTGGGATGTTGATATTTCCATTCCACTTTAAGGAGCAGACATGTGGAACTGTTGCGTGTCACATGTCTGTTTACATTCCAGCACAGCTTGCTGGGAATTTCCATTGTGTATAGCTTTTGCTTTTCCCGTTCTATCTGAGAAGACGAGAGAGAGAGAGAGACGACATGTTTCTTTGTCCTGATTTATGATTAATAAATCTGTAGTTGTAGTATGCTTCCACAAGCCTCATGCCTATTCTGTGTGCGCAGTTCGCTCTGCTGATAGTGTGCCCTGGCTTTGAAGCCCGGGTCGCTGATTTACGTCAGAGCAGATGCCGATGGTCTTCAAAGCGGGAAGACTGGAAGGAGACAGCCCAGCTGAGGCTAGCCAGCTGGCCTCCCAGCACTCTGTATGCCAACACGGACCACCCCCACCACACCCCATTGCTCTGCCCCTGCCTACCACTTATTTCCCAAAGTTCCTGTACCATGGGATGTCTTTCACTTACAAAGATTCAAGCGGTACTTGTATCACAACCTCTTCCTCATGAACACATTCTTCTCTACCACAGCAAAACACTGGGTGTTCTCAAGATATCCAAGGTTAGGCCTCTCGATTGTCACCCGGCGATCAGCACTGAACTGTGTTCATGTCACACAAAGCTACCACCCTGCTGACTGCGACACAGATCACTACCTTGGTAGCGAACAAGATCCATCTCCAGCCAAAGAGAGCCCATAGTACAAAGCAGACCTCAAACCAACACTGTCAGAACAGCCATATCTGAACTTTGTGAACACTTCTCTGATTCTGTCAAGCTCTACTGAACTGCTGCAGAGATAGCACAGGAACACGGTGGAACCACATCAAAGAGGAAATCTGCAACACAGCTATGTCCTCCTTTGGCAGAAGAGAACAACAGATCCCCCAGCATAAAGGACATGGAGTGTGCTATTGTTGCAAAGCATGAGGATCTTGTGAACTGCAAGTGTGAGCCCTTCGAAAAGTCATTTGCTACACCGAGAAAGGCAAGGAATGGTGCCCAGTACATTGCCAGACAATGTGCCATTGACGACTGGCTAAAGCTGTGTCAGAGCGTTCAACTTGCTGCTGGCAGCACTTACAAAATGTACGAAGGCATAAAGAAAGGCTTCAGAGTAACAGCCAGGAAAACTTCATCACTGAAAACCTTATTGGGAGAGATCATTCCAGCCAGGGCAAGTAGATGAAGCAATGTGCAGAGCTAACATAGGCCTAGAGTTAGGGTTGAGTGACTATAAATTTCAGTTTCTTATTTTTTTCAGTCTTAAATTCAGACTTCTTACTTTCTTAATCAATTTACATTTCAATTTAAAAAAGTCCTCAGGAATATTCATAACTGTTCTCATAATGTTTTTTTTTTTTTTTTGCAAGCGATCTTTCCATGTGCAAGGCATTTTTTAATCTGATTTTCACTAATACAAGCATCTGCATGCACATTTTTCATAATATACACTGTGGGGAGGGGTGTCAGAGAACTGCACTGAAAAATTCAGAGAAGTGGAAATTTTGAACGATGTTGAATTAGATAGCTTTGCACTGAAACACCAATTCAACCCCATGCTTCCCACATCCCCAGGTAGCTTCCACTTTCTTGCACATGCCCCTCATATGCATAAGCCTGGCCCTGGTGCCTCTACATGCTGAATCCTAACTTCCTAAGAAGTCACCTTAAATCCAGGTGGTTGCAAAAGAATGGCTACCAATCACTACTAGGCACAATGGTTATGATGTACCTCCACTATATGAAGCACTGGGCTTCTCAAAGCCCGTTGCTGGGATTTGTACGAAAGGAGAGTGATCTTGAGGTTGGATGGCTATTTGTCATGGATGCTTTAGCTGAGATTCCTGCATTGCAAGGGATTGGACTAGATGGCCCTTGGGGTCCCTTCCAATTCTATGATTGAGCTCAGGTCCTGCTTGCAGGCTTCGCAGAGGCATCTGTTTGGTCACTGTGTGAACAGGATGCAGGACTAGATGGGCCATTGGGCAACTCCAGCAAGTTTGTCTTATGTTCTTAAATCTGGAGAGGGAGGAAGGAAGGATGGGAAAGAAATCGAACTCTGCTATGTATTTCATTAATTATTTCTCTAAACCAGTGTTGGAGAGAAGCAATCTAAATTCACCATGTAGGCATAAGCTTTAAGAATTTTTGTTTTGTTTTTGTTTTAATATCCTCCAACACAATCTGCAACTGGGTAACTTTAGCTATTCAAGTGTGAATCACTGCCACTTTTAAAAGTGTAATGTCCCCATTGGGAGCTGTGATCACCAAGCTGCCATTTTGGAGTCACTCCCCAAATTAAGTGCCCTTCTGGCCACTTCCAGCATTTAAAAGCCTCATTATTGATTCGAGCAAGCGAGCCGCGAGGCTCTGCCCATATTTGCCAGACACACTAAACCAAAATCCCCCCCCCTTTTTGTCTCCTCCAGGAAACTTAAATAAGTCACATTTACGGCACTCACCAACTGTTCCCCTGCTTTTAATATCACAAGGTTCATCGTCAGGAGGGGGGGGAAGTAATTGGAGACACTTTATGGCTATTTGGTGGAGAGAGAAAACAGGGAATGTTGTGACCTTTCATTTGCTGCAAAGTCAGGAACAAATCCTTGCCCATGATGTTGGGCAACTCTTATATTACGGACAACTCCTAGCTTATTGTGTGTACAAAATAAAATGTGTCATAGTAAGAGCAGCATCGGTGGTAAAGCCATCTATCCCAGGTGGAGGAATGGGTAAAATATGTGAGCTGCTTGCAGGGCCATCTTAAGCATATCCAGCGCTGTGGTGCAAAGATCCCTCCGGCACACACACACACACACGTTTCCCAGAGTTGTCGACCTTTTCCCCAAGCCTCTGTGGGGATCACTCTACTCCTGCAGAGGCTTGGTAAGGAAGCTGCACGTCCACCAGTCATATAGTTGGGGGGGTGGGGCGCAGCTTCCATCCTAAGTCTCTGTGGGGATTGCTCTCCTCCAGCGGAGGCTTGGGAGGCAAGCTGCACGCCCGCCAGCCATATGATTGACGGGGCGCAGCTGGCAGGAGTGCAGGAGGGAAAGGGGAGGCCACCGGCAAAGCCACGCAGCTCTCCCACTCACTGGGGTGCCCCTGAGAGGCCTGCGCCCTGGCACAACATGCCAGTAAGCCCAATGGGAAAGATGGCTCTGGCTGCTTGCCTCCATATTATATTCATTTTCACTCTAGTTTCACATAGGGGAAGATGCTGCAGGGTTCTGTCTTGGGCCAATTGTTCAACATATTTATAAATGATGAAGTAATTGAGGGGATGCTCATCAAATTTGCAGGTGATTCCAAACTGGGAGGGGGAGCTAATGCTGCAGAAGACAGAATCGGGATTCAGTATGACCTTAACAGATTGGAGAACTGGGCCAAAAGTAACAAAATAGGGGCGAATAGAATGTTCTGTACTTAGGCAGGAAGAACCAGCTGGACAAATGTAAGATGGGGAACACATTCCCAGCTCCTCCAACCGTTCCTTATCAGCCTTGATTTCCAGACCCTGGCCACCCTCCTCTGCGCACCTTTCAGCTGGTCAATAACCTTCTTAAATTGTGGCACCCAGAACTGGGTATGTTTAGCCTGGAAAAGAGGAGACTGAGGAGAGAGATGATAGCCATCTTCAACTATCTGAAGGGCTATCACATGGAAGATGGAGCAAGCTTATTTTCTCCTGCTCTGGAGGTTAGGGAACAAGAAAGTCGATTCTGTCCAAACTTCAGGAAAAACCTTCTGACCGTAAGAGCTGGTTGACAGTGGAACAGTCTCCATCAGGAGGTTGTGGACTCTCCTTCACTTGAGGCTTTTAAGCAGAGGTTGGATGGCCATCTGTCAGGGATGCTTTAGCTGAGATTCCTGCATTGCAGGGAGTTACACTAGATTAGGGATGTCCTACTTCCAAGAGACTGCAATCTACTCCCACTATAAAACCACTGGCAGTGATCCACCCAATGGGTTGAGCTGTTGTTGAGCTTTTTGGGGGGTAGGGATACCCACGGTTGTTGAGCTTCTTCTGGGGAGGCTTCAGCAGAGTTGTTCAGCTTTGGGGGGGGCATCTGTCAGGATTACTTGATCAACCAGGATTTACCAGGAACACCCCACGATCGACTGATAGATCAATCTTGGGGTTCCTTCCAACTCTGCAAATCTATGATTCTCCTATTTTATTTTCACTTTCCACAATATATGCTGTTATCATTTTTGCTTGTTGTTTTTTATGTATGTGAAAAATTGGTTTAAAAATCATTATGATTTAAAAGGTGTTTAAAACAAAAGCAGAAGTCTGTGGAACAGGCTGCTGAAATTCAGTGCTAGATCTCTGGAGCTGAACCGGTGAGGATTTCTATGTAGATTTTTTTTTAAAAAAAGAAATCATTATTTACTATAGCAGGAGTGGGAATCTATGCTTGATGGCTGCATTCCCTTCTGAACAGCCTTTCAGGAATCACATGCCAGGAGTGGGCAGGGTCAAATTCCAAAGTGGGTGGAGCTATGAATATACATGTTTACACATACACTCACACATCCCTCTCTGTTCTCCATTCAGACAAAGGTCATTATGAGAATACAAGGACACACTCCAGCCAGGCACAGACCTTCAAGGATTTTGGAAAGCAGGGCCAGTGGGGGGTTGTGATCTGGGGAGAGTTATGAGGGCTGGACTGAGACCCTGGAGGGCCATAGTCAGTCCCTGGGCCAGAATTTTCCCACCACCTGTACTCTAGCAACAGACCAATTCTTGAGCTGGCACATTTCCGGGCATCACTGCTGCCTCGCCCACCCACCTCGAAGGAGTCACAAACTCCACAGTCCAGCTGAAACAGGATTGTGTTGGGGACAAGATGTGTTCTGGTGAACCAGAGAGGATTTCATACATTTCTGCCCTTTCATCATACCTTCCTCTGCCTTCTATTCTCACGCCACCCGACACTCTGGCAGCTTTGAAAACTACCCACGCAACCTTCAAATCGAACGCCGGTCTCCTAGCCATCCAGGGAGTTTGGGATTTATCTTCAGCTTTGATATGAATTTTCTTCAAAAGATCAGCTCGCTTCAGATCCCTTCGATGACCCGTTTAGAAATAATATATCAATGAAAAGGGAGGGTTGGAATGCAAAACGCTCACTCCCATTCCCTAATGCTTCTCACGAACAGATGCTTAAAAGGGCATACAAAGAGCTTAGGGGGCGCGCGCGAATGTGTCTGTTACCAAAGGGAGTGCAAGTGTCTTTGGAAACCAGAGGGCTGTTTGCTTGCTTTTAAAATATTTTAAAATATGTTGTGAATCTTTAAATATCTTATTGGATATTCAGCGTAGCTTAAATCCCAACTGGTCTGCAGCTGAAAGTTGCTGCAGTAACTGCAGAGAGGAGATGGATGCTGCATCTCGCCTCCCAACCCAGATAAACTCTTTCCCCTCCCCCAATGAATTGAAATGCAATAGAGGATGGATGGATGGAAGAATTGATAAAGATAAAGGGACCCCCGACCATTAGGTCCAGTCGCGGACGACTCTGGGGTTGTGGCGCTCATCTCGCTTTATTGGCCAAGGGAACCTGCGTACAGCTTCCGGGTCATGTGGCCAGCATGACTAAGCCGCTTCTGGCGAACCAGAGCAGTGCACGGAAATGCTCTTTACCTTCCTGCTGGAGTGGTACCTATTTATCTACTTGCACTTTGACGTGCTTTCGAACTGCTAGGTTGGCAGGAGCAGGGACCGAGCAACGGGAGCTCACCCTGTGGCGGGGATTCGAACCGCCGACCTTCTGATCGGCAAGCCCTAGACTCTGTGGTTTAGACCACAGCGCCACCCAGATAGATAGATAGATGATAGATAGATAGATGATAGATAGATAGATGATAGAGAGAGAGAGAGAGAGAGAGAGAGAGAGAGAGAGAGACTTCCGGGTTGGCGCCATCGGCAAATGGCGGAGTTCCTCGGACCTTCTGAGGAACCAGCTCCGTGAGATCGGGTCCCGCGCTGTGGCGAAAGCGGGGACCCTTCAAAAATCACAGGCAGGTGAAGCCTGTGACCTTGGGGTTTGGCGGGCACCATTTGCACCTCCCCTACTCACGGGGAGACCCATTTTTTCGGGGCTCCGGAGCGAGACAGGGTGAGCGGCGCGGTGCTGCGAACAGATTGCTTCTTTCATGGAGTGAAGCCGCACAGCCGTTGCCGGAGAGCGCTGACTTTTTCCTATGGACAATTTGATCCTAAAAGCAACTACCCGTGAGTAGAACAAATCGGAAGATTTTAAAAGAAAAAGGGTCAAAAAGAACTTAATTTTAATTGGAAGATATAAAAAGGGAAAGAATCAATTTGGCAACTTCGTGGGGAGGCTTAAATAGGAAGTCCGCCTTCCGCTTTTGTATATAGATTGAAGCAAAGACCCTACAAGCTAAAATCTTGAAAGTTTTTGATAAAGGCTTAAATATTCATCGTTTAAAATGCAAACCCCCCTTTTGAAGAAGTAGGGGGAAACTTTGAATTCAACAAGCTTTATGAAATCAAAAAACCTCAGCTCTGAGCCTGGGAACGGGCTGCCTTTGACATTCGGAGAATTACATTAAAAGATTTTTGAGAGAATGGGCTTGACAGCCAGTTAAAATACTGGATGGAGGAAAGTAACTTAAATTGATACAAATGGAAACTGTGTCCCTCTAGTGGGAGATTTCTGATACTATTGCAGGAGTGAGTGCCAGCTGGAAAGATAAGATCCTGAGAAACTAGAGACTGACCTTGAAATACTTAAAATGTTGCTTACTGAAGAAATTGTGAACTCACTGTTTAAGATAAATTATTTGCTGGAAGAACTCCATAAGAAGGTGAATGATAGGACTTCAAAAAAAATTGACAATTGGGAACAGGAAATTCCTAATCACAGACAAGAAATGAGCACTAATGCTAGTTTGTCACAGGAATCTACTTTGGCAGCAGCTGTTGCTATAGAATCCAAAACAACACAAGTGAGAACCTTAGTCCCACAGAAGCAAACTGAGGACTATAAATTGAGGATGCTTAAGACTGAATTCGGTGAAAGTCGGATTTTGAAAACTGGATCCTGGCCTGGAGTGAAGATGGAAAGTTGGCAAGATTTTATTACACAGGGACCTACAGACTGTTAGTATACGGAGGGAGTTGAAGGATTGGGGGCTCTTGGACTTGGAGACATTTTGAAATACAACTCTAGTTTTAGCCATGGAAATTTGGCTGGATTGCTCAGAAGATACGACCGTAATATTAGGATGGAATTTTCTTGGGATCTGTTACTTGGCATTAAGGAACATGAAGAAAACCTGCAGAAGGGGCCTGGAGGGGACTTAAGAGCCTCGGACATTAGATTTCCAGATTGAAGGACTACAGGGAATTGACGGAAAGGACTGGCAGTTTCCGAAACCAGGGGGGGAGCTGAGGGAAGAAGATTGGAAATTTAAAGTTTTTACTAAAGTATATATTAAGTTTAAGGTTTATATGAAACTAACAAAAAATTTCTTTTGAGGGATAGAAAAACGGAGGATTGACACTTCATGGATTTGGCAGAAATGTTACCAGAAGTTAAGTACTTATAAGTTTTAGCTTTAAGGTTAAAATAAGGTTAAGAAAATTATGTTATGTATAATTGAGATTCAAGAGAAAGATGGAAAGGATTTGCTGAAATTAGCTAATAGAAGTGGAATACAAGGAGGGAGGTGTGAGGAAGTCGAGGAAACAAGTGAAAGAAAGAAAGGTTGTGTTTTGAAATGTTTTTTCTTTTTTTATTCTTTTTGTATTGTGTTTTTGGTTTGGTTTGTTTTTTGTTGTGTTTTTCATTTTTGTTGTTAAAAGCAATAAAGATTACTTTTTTAAAAAAAATAGATAAAATAGCTATTACAGGTTGGTGACAGAGGCTGCATACGCATCATACATTTAAAGCATATTTTAAGCAAGAATCCAGGGAATTGTACCTCATCCACCACTGGCATGGAGCTCAGAAGGGAATTCGGTCTGCAGGCTGAAAAATGTTCCCCAACCCTGCCTTATAAGTTATCAGATGCAGCAAACGCTCTGCGAAACATTTTCAGTTCGAAAAGCAGCAACAGTCTTGGTCTGGCCAAGTGTGTTTTCAACCAAGTACAAGGGCCTGGGAGCTGGGATTTGCTGTACTTCCCTGCCACATGGTGTCAGAGGGGGAGGAGAGCCAGCAAAACTGGGACTGTCCTGCTGCTGGCAACCTCTGACTCCTCTCTCTCTGAGTCTGTGCTCACATTGTCCTGGTAGGGCCTCCTCACCCATTTTGATCACTCAACCTCACTGCTTCTAGCACCTTCCAACTCATCCCTTCCCCCAGACTGGTCTTTAATGTCCCACCACCATGATCCAAGGTCTAAGTTGTCGTCTTCTGTGTCCTCCCTGGGTGGGGTTCTTGGGCAGGAGGCTTCCATCACTCTTCCTCATCCAGCCAGTCCCTGACACTGTGTAAGTGGGAGGATTGCCAGCGAACTACAAACACAGCTAAGTTTTCTGAGTCTTGTTTCATATTCTTAGCCATCCCTCATTGGGAGGATGATTCATGCACTCTAGAAGGATGATCCATGAACTCTTGTGCTCATGCCATATAGCACATGATCCAAAGGTCTCAATGGCTCATTAAGAGCATGTCATAAGAAGAGTCATACTGGATCAGGCCAAAGGTCCGTCTAGTCTGATTTCTTGTTTTCAGAGTGGCTAACCAGATACCTATTTGGGATCATCAGCAAATGTAGCTACTTTATACACCACATCATCATCATCATCATCATCATCATCACCATCATTTTTATTTGCTGTGCCTCTCTGTACCAGACTGAAAGTTTGCTAAAATAAAATTCAGACCAATTGAAGCTTAACCTTGCATGTAACACTCTGTAACAGCAGTTGGCTAAGTGCACCAGGATTTCCCCAGGCATAAAATTTTCAAAACTAGGCTTTCAGAAATATAAAGCCTACCATTTTATCTCCTAATAAAAGGTGCAACTGCATGGTTACCCAAACATGGATTTTGTTAAAGGCGCCACTTATTGTTTCTTATGGACTGAAAAACAGCTTGTTATGTGATAAGCAGAAACAACAACACCATGAAGAATACACCTTGAAAGGGGATTAAGCAATTGTGTTCATGGTCCCCAGGAAAGTTACAACCATTTCAGAGATTTGCAAATCACTCTTTGTCTGGAGAAGAAGTGGGGGATTGCCTGCTTTTTCACTTAAGCAATTTAGGGGGCTGGGGAGGGTTGGGGGAAGGATTAGGGGCAGAGCCTGGCAGCTTCTAGTCATGCTGATTTGGGATGGTGGGAGTTGTAGTTGAAAACATCTGAAAGGCACCAGGTTGGGACAGGTATTCTGTGGAGCTCAAATGAGCCTGCACAATTTGTGACAATTTGTGATCTGAATCTTCCAACATCCAGCTTCACTGGAGGTCCACGGTGGGAAGGGTTGTTAAGCACAAGAAAGGGAAGGCTTATGGTTGGTGGTTTCTCAAGAACTGTTAGCTTGTTATCCTTAACTACTTTACCACTCCACACAGAACAGGTAGTTGACTGGGCCAGGTAGTTTTTTTAAAAAGAAAAAAGAAAAAAAGAAAATGGTTAAAGATTAAAGGGCTACTTAATGGAGGTAGCCAGAGGCAGGGGCAGTTATTGAAATTGAAATTGAAATGCTGTATTGTCACTTGTACAACTTGTATACAGTGAGGCACAGAGGAAGCGTGCTGGACGCCAGCATAACACAACAGAGATTACACGAGCACACACACCCCACTCAGCTTTTTTAGTCTTAATTCCCCTCATTTACTGATGCACACCCACCAAACCCGAAAGTCAGTTGCCCTGTTGTTATCTTTTCATTTAGCAGCCTAACAGCCCACGGATAGAAGCTGTTCTTTACCCTGTTGGTGTGACTAGTCATGCTTCTATATCTTCTGCCTAAGGGCAGGAGATCAAGAAAGTGCCGGCCAGGGTGTGTATCATCCCTGAGAATTTTCCTCACTCTCCTGAGGCAACATTCTTCTGTGATGTCATTCAGTGGATTCATGGGACAGTCCATAATATCTTGTGCTGTATTCACCACCCTCTGTAGGCACTTCCTATCAGTTGATGCCAAACCAGCGTACCACACTGTGATGCAATATGAAAGGACACTTTATATTGTGGACCAGTAGAAGGAGATCATCAAATGTTGATTGACATTGTTCTTTCGCAATACTCTTAGGAGATGGAGTCTCTGTTGGGTTTTCTTAACCACCTGGGTTGTATTGATTTTGCAAGTAAGGTCTTCACTGAGGTAAACTCCTAGGAATTTAAAGAAAGAGACTGTCTCCACACAGCCCTCCCCAATGTACAGTGAGGCTATTTCTCCTCTCTTCCTCCGAAAGTCCAACACCATCTCCTTTGTCTTGCTGATATTAAGGTGCAAGTTGTTCCCTAGGCACCATGTAGATATTTTTTTGGACCTCCCTTCTATATGCTGATTCAATTCTACCTGTTATTAAACCCATTATGGTGGTGTCATCTGCAAACTTATTAACTGCAATAGACAGGTCAGATGATACACAATTGTATGCATACAATGAATACAGGTAGGGATTTATCCACTTGGTGTCAGTGATGAAGTTAACCAGGTGAACCTGGGCTAGCTGCTTTGATTGCCACCCCTGCCTACCACAGTGCAGACATCTGAGGGAGAGATCATGCTGGTGTGTGGAGGCCTAGTTCTGTCAGCCCCCCTAAGCTTGCTTCAGTGAGGAAGCGCCAGAGCTCAGTAGCAAAGCATCTCCTTTTCATGCAGAAGGTCCCAAGTTCTATCACCCATCATCTCCAGGTGAGGCTGGGAGAGACCCTTGCAGGAAACCTTGGCGAGCCACTGCTAATAGATGGACCAATCATCTGCTACAATTAACTTGCTGTTGTTCCTAAGAAGACAGTTGTCATTCAGGCAAAAAATTCAACGCATATAACATGCCTTTTATAGCCTTTCCTGTCTAGGAAGGAACAATGGGTAGCTAGGGTGGGCAAGGACAGTCCAGAGCCAGAAAATACTTCACTTTCAGGGAGAAAGGGCCCTAGCTCAGTCGTAAAGCATCTGCCGTGCATGCAGAAGAACCCAGGTTCAATCCCCAGCATCTCTAGATACAGCTGGGAATGCAACCCTGGAGAGCCTCTGCCAGTCAGTGTAGACAATGCTAAGCTAGACTGACCAACGTTCTGGGTCAGTCTAAGGCAGCTTCCAAGGTTCCTAACATTTTCATCTTCCAAGGGTTGATCCAGCAGGTCTGTGATAACAGATTGAACTCCCTGGAAATCTAAATTTGTTTTTCCCAATATCAATGATTTTCTGTACAGATTCTGCCTCTCATTTGTTTCTTCTCCGGAGCCTGAGCTGTGTTTGTTTTTAAATATAGGAAGAGAAAGTGTTTCAAAGAAGCATGGTTTGAATCACAAATATTTTCTGCTTCCATTAACCAGCAAGGATCTAATAAAGCTATACTATTACCTAATTATCGTTATCTGTTAAATGAACAAGGATGTATTTCAGACTTGACTCTCGCAGAGAGAGTATTTCTGATTTGTTTCTTTGACCTTTTGCTGTCTGGGCCAATAGACTTTTAAAACCTCTTTTCTTTGAGCCTTCAGAACAGATGCTGATGTGTATGATTCCTGGATCAATCAGCGTGAATAAAACATGCCTTTACTTTCTTTGCAGCTCGAATACACATTTCCGATGAGGAATTCAACAACTGGGGGCTTTTAGGGCCATTCCATCTTCCTGTAGCTTTTCAGCCGGAAATAAAAAGCAAGTTTAGGATTTGTATTTGTGACTGAATGTAAAACAAACATGAAAAGGGTCTTGCTTCATCACGTCAAAGGTGCATCTTCTCCAGAATTAGGAACATAGAAACCTGTTTTTATAAATTCAAACTATTGATTCATCTAGCTCAGTGCTGAGTACACCAGGGATGGGGAACCAGATACTCTCCAGCTGCTTTTGGACTCCCATCAGCCCCAGGGTTCATGGTCAGTAGTCAATAATTAAGGGAGTCCACAACATCTGGGTGGCCACTCCTGATCTCCTGACCATGGTTCTCCAAGATTTCACATGAGGGACATTCACAGTCCTACTGAGAGATGCCTAGGGTTGAACCTGAGACCTTCTACATGCAAAGCAGGTGCTCTACCACAAAGCTATGGCCATTTCCTAAAGGCAGATTCCTTTCCCACAATGGACCAGCCCCAAGCCTCTGAACTTCACTGTGGTAGCTCAGTGGAATGACCTCCATACAGAAGGTCCCAAATTCAATCCTGGGCATCTCCAGTTAGAGCTGGGAAAGTACCTGCCTGAATTTCTGGAGACCCCCTGCCAGTCAGTATGTAGATAATACTGAGTTAGATGGATCATTGGCAGCTTCCTATGTTTCCATGACATGGATGATAGGAGCTGCAATCCAACAAAACCTCATTGGGTCAGAGGTTCCCCATCCCTATTTTAATGTTTGCAGCCTCCATTTTGACTTGGTCCTTTGAACGGATTATGGGGCTAATGAGGATTTTGCAGCATTTGGGTGTTATATGGTCTGAAAAGCCTAGCTGCTGAATTTTGCCTTGATGGAAGTTTTTGATACTTTTCAAAGGCAGCCTAGCACAGAGTACAATCCGGTAGTCTAACTTGAGATGTAAGCAAAGTACGTGCAGCTGTCACAACTTTTTTCCTCCCCTATCTTTCCTTACAATCTAAGAGCGATCAAATTCTGCTGCTGTTTCCTTGTTAAATATGCCTTAACACAATAGAAATCTTTTGTTTCCAATTTTCCTATATACTCCCACCTTTCCAGGCCTTATTGGGAGGGGGGGGGCGTTCCTATTACAAGCAAGAGCGGAATTAAAAGGCAGAGAAAGGAAATTGCATTTCAAAGAACCAAATCTCTTCAAATATTGCCATTAAATTCTCTTGTCATTTAGGAAAAAAGGTGTGAGAGAAAATGTCTTTGTTCAGTTCTGTCCTTAGGGGGTTCCAACATACTCTGTAATGTGCCCCAAATCTCATTCTAGTTGCAGAATGCATTATTTCAAATCATGAGCATTTCAGGTTCAGGGTTCTAGTGGATGTGTTTTAATGCTATTTTGAAATTCTGCTATACTCCAATCCCAATTGCTGTATGAAATTCACTCTGGTGACAGAGTAACCTCTCTACATGGGAGCATAAGAAGTGCCTGGCTGCTAGATCAGGCCAAAGGCCCATCTAGTTCTACATCCTGATCTCATAGTGGCCAAGGAGATCATCATCAACATTTTTTATATGTATGCCGCCTTTCCACAGTTAAAAACAATGCTCAAGGCGGCTTACAACATGACAAGGTTTACATAATTACAAAAGTCATTAATAATAATCCCAGCCACTCTGGGTCGCTTCCAACAAAGTATTAAAATACAGTGGTCTGTGAAACATTAAAAGCTTCCCTAAACAGGGCTGCCTTCAGGTGTCTTCTCAAAATCTGGTAGTTGTTCTTCTCTTTGACATCTGGTGGGAGGGTGTTCCACAGGGCGGGTGCCACCACCGAGAAGACCCTCTGCCTGGTTCCCTGTAACTTGGCTTCTCTCAGTGAGGGAACCACCAAAAGGCCCTCGGCGCTGGACCTCAGTGTCAGGGCAGAATGATGGGGGTGGAGATGCTCCTTCAGGTATACTGGACCGAGGCCAGTATAACAAGAAACAATAAATAAACCACATAAAAAAAATACACAAGCAAATGGAGAACAATTTTCACATAAATCAAAATCTAAAACTAAGAATACAGCATTAATATCACAGTTTAAAATGACATAGGTAAAAAATAGCAGCAATTTAAACAAAAACAAAAAAACAAAACGGCAGCAGCAGTCCTTTATAGAGCCCATCAGGCCCCGCCCTAAGCCAGGTGGTGAATGGCAGGACTGGGGCCCTCAGGCGCTGAGCAGGGGAGAGAATGGTGGCATAAAGAGAGAAGGGGGAAAGGGGTGCCGCTCTCACTTTTTTCTCTTTTCTCACTTTTTTCTCTGGCCACACCTCCGCTGGCTGCAGTCCACCCAGCCGCCAAAGGCAGCACCCCACATATTATCCCCAGTTGAATGCCTATGGATGATTCACCAATTTAGGGCTTATCTTAGGACTGCTGCTATCTGCCACTCATATGTGGGTGGTTCCATTTTGGCTATGTTTTTGAACAGGCCTGTAAAGATTTGATTTTGAAGTAGAAGAGATTTGATTTAACAGGTATCCACCATCTGTACTTTCTGGAAACAAATGAAGACACGTTTTTCCCAACAAGTTATTCCAGCTGGTATCTGACATGGATGCCTCCCTTTATTTCATCAATCTGCTGTTACTTTCTATGCTTTTTTTAAAAAAAGTATTTTATTGGGTTTTGTATAATATAAATGGTACAATAAGGAGTAACCATAACAGCGAAGGAAATGCAAGTCTCTTGCGATCTGTTCCATAAACTAATCCATCCAGAGCAATGACAGAAAAAATGAAAATAAAACAAAGAGACCTATTGTGTTTAAACAGAGTTTTATCTGTTTTTAGTATATTGTGCACATTACCTTGAGACACATATGTGGAGGGCAAAATAATAATAATAATAATAATAATAATAATAATAATAATAATAATAATAATATGCACTTTTGCATTGCAAAATCTGGTAAAATGGGTAATCCGACTGGGAGTTCTGCTCAGAGCTGCAAGCAAATTCAGGAATGTCACCTCGCCTAATGACAAAAATGGTCTGTGCACTTGAATTTTCAAATATGGCTCACAGACTGGCCACTGTTTTTGTAATGATCATTTAAGTCTTCACTGAGATGGATTAGATAAGCCTTCACTATACTGACAAATCAGCCCCAGGGAATAGTGATTATGGGGCAATATCCCACTTCACAAGGTGGGCCTTTTGAGGAAGGCAGTAGCAAACACCCTCTTTTCTAGCCCTTTTAAGGACACATCCTGATGTAGTGGAGAATAAATAGATGTATAACTTAAATGAAATGACAGGAGCGCCCATGGAAACATGCTATGAAGCTTAAGATGAAAGCAGCGATATAGGACTAACATCTGTAGCAAAGCAGCTCAACCTGGCTATATATAGAAAAATCTAATTTCCTGGCCCCTTTGGTCTGGCAGAAAAACAACCATCCAGGTTAGATATCGAAAAGTGCAACTTTGGAAGCTTCTTTCTTTTTTTGGTACATGTAAATGTCAAGAAATATCAAGCTGCAAATTGAAATGAAAGCATTTCTCTCTCTTTCTCATCACATGTCTTATCAGTAATGAACAATATTCCCTTTGTTATCTGTTTAATTACACTCACAGGCATCTGCAGGATATTATGGAGAAGGTGGTGTTGGGGAGATGAGCACCACTGGTTGAGGGAGGGGTAGTAATAATGGTTCTTTACAAATTATGATGAATAAAACAGAAGATGAATATTTACAGATAGTGTATCAGCGTAATGGACTGCTCTCCAACAGCCATTTTTTTTTACCCGTGTTCAGTGCTCCATCTCACATGAAATTAAATTGCAAACTTGGGAAGGCAAACTCTTTTGCATAAGAATCCATCTGGTTTAGGTTGTCAGGGTGTCTTACAAGAACCCACAAGTCTTAGCTTGCTTGGCTATTTGAGCTGTTGCTTCTGCCTCCCACAAATTAAATGCCATAGCTCAGTGGCTTTGCATGAAACCCCCCCCCCCAAAAAAAACCCCACATTCAATCATCTCCCAGTACAGCATCTCCAAGTACAGTTCAGAAAAACTTCTGCACGAAATCCTGGAGAGACGCTGCCAGTCTGTGTTGACAATACCAAGCTCAATGGACCAATTGGCCTGACTCAGTATAAGGCAGCTTCCTTTGCTCCCAGAATGATGCATGTTATTATAATGTTGTTCCATGTATGAAACATGTGTTGTTTCATAGATGGAGCTTGAACTTTGTATGACCAACCAGAAAAACAACAACACTAAGTTTGGGTCCTGGCTGATGGCTCACTGAAAGCAAGCAAAAGGAATGATACCATTCCTGGGAGTGTTTAGGAAAGGGTTAAGAAAACAAATTAAATGATAATGCCCTTTATGGCAGGCTTTATCTACTTGGAAGGAATACCCAAAATTTGCATCCAATTCTGGCCGGGGTTTTTTAAACTGTTCTGTTTCATTCTGTTCTTTTAATATATAATTTAAAGGTTCACTGTGTGGATCCTTTACCTGCAAATTTAAGCACTCGTGAAAAAGTGGAGGGAAGTTATAGTCATTTTTAGATTGTCCCCATTGTAGTCATTGAGGAGGGGCACAGAGTTTAGAATTTAAGAGATTGGAGTTGGATGAAAATTGGAGTGACAAACCAAACTGGAGTGATTGGAACTGGACCCAAATTGGATTGGGCAGTTTCCAAATGCTACGTACAGTATACAAGGTGAACCTTGTGGTCTCTGCACACCCCTAACACTTAATGGAATGAAATGGTCTTGATAGGCTGCATCAAATCTTTCAGGACCCTGGACAGATCCCTGTAGCAGGTGGTTAACTGGAACTCATTATATCCTCAGCAGCATGCAGAAGAAGCCAGATGAAAGTGAGCTTGTCTGGCCTTTCTGCAAACTCTCCTAAGAGACTGTTCCTGTCACAGGGGTTGCCCTCTTAGGAATAAAAGGATGAATTAAAGTATTGGGTTGGTACACCTGCCAGTCACTGAAGCCGTTCCTTTGTATTTTACACTGAACCTTGCAATCCCCGAACTTGGATAAATAAAAGGATTAATGGTGGGAGCAGGGAGCAAACAGTTTGCAATCCTTTTACCCCCTTCCTTATGTTATTGATCAGTGGAAGCTTAACCTACAAGTACAGCAGAAGCCATTTCTAATGGGCTTATTTTGCGGAGGCTTGATGGTTCCAATATAAGCCTCAGCGGTTCACATTTCAAGAACTTCCGCTAAGCCTGTGATGAGATGCATGGAGCTGCCGTGCAAAAGAGCACCCCTGTGCTGAACTTCTCGACATTCTGTAATCAAGACATTTTATTGCTTCAGGTAAAGGACAGGCTGGTGCTCTCTCTCCTTTCCACATAGTCAACTGGAAGTGGGGCTGTCTATTGCATTTGTTCCAGGAATGGCAAATGATGCAGAATGCTCCAGCACAATGACTGACAGGAATGAGATTGTGGGTGCATCCCGTGGTGGGGAATATTGTGTTAGTTTTCCTGGTTATGTGTGGAACCCCCTCACTTTGGAACTCCCTGCCTCTTGATATCAAGGAAGTGCCTGCACTCTACTATTTTTTGGTGCCTGCAGAAAACATTCAATAATAATAATAATAATAATAATAACAACAATAATAATAATAATTTATTTGTTCCCCGCCCATCTGGCTGGGTTTCCCTAGCCACTCTGGGCAGCTTCCAACGAAGATTAAAAATACATTAAAATGTCATACATTAAAAACTTCCCTAAACAGGGCTGCCTTCAGATTTCTTCTAAATGTCAGGTAGTTGTTTATCTCTTTGACATCTGATGGGAGGGTGTTTCACAGGGCGGGAGCCACTACTAAGAAGGCCCTCTGCCTGGTTCCTTGTAGCTTTGTTTTTCGCAGTGAGGGAACCACCAGAAGGCCCTCGGTTCTGGACCTCAGTGTCTGGGCAGAATGATGGGGGTGGAGATGCTCCTTCAGGTATGTTTTAAAGACAAGTCTACCCATATACTTAGAAAGCTGAAATAATTTTAATCTGTTTCAGTATTTTAACTTGTATATTTTAAAATATGGTTGTAGTTTTGTATTGATTTTATTGTTTTATCTTTTTGTAAACCGCTTGGAGGGCTTTTTGGAAAATAAAGTAGTGTGGTTTTGTCTTTTGTTTTTATTCTGTGAACCGCCCTGAGACCTCCAGGCATAGGGCAGTATATATATATAAAAAATGAAATATAAATGAAATAAATAAATTATAATGCTAGTGCTTCTTCCATGTTTTCTAGCATTCCTTTCACACTGTAGTACCTGTTGCATTGTGGAACTGTGACTTTTTGACCGATATACCAGCATGCCATGCTAAATTCCATTAACATCAGATGTCGTTGGACAATGTTGCACAATGTCCACCACCCTTTCCACACATGCATTCTTCTCTTCCCCCATGGTAACAGCAAGAAATAACTGTACTCTGTTATACCACCCCAAATTCCACCATTTTACCCCCACAATTTTCCAGCTCACCAGGGCTGCAAATGAGCACTAAATATTAGTTTCCTGGAATTTATTTTTCTTCACGTGAAAGCTCAGATGTAATGCAGAAATTAAGAGTTATGAAAATGTTGAGGAAATTGAATAAACTGCTGTGTGAATGCAACACATACGCATTCCAACATCTAATGGTTCCCCCACTGGGTTTCCAGGAGATCACCTGAATTCCATCACAGTGGATGCTCACAGAGAGCAGGAACAGGATTCTGTGTGTTCCAGCAAAAGATGAGGCTGATATTCTTATTTCATGCTCCTCCCCAGTCAGGGCTGTGAGAGAAGTTGTTCACAAAGTATTTGCTTCCACTGGTGTGTGTGTGTTTAATCAGATAATATTGGGATAGCACAGAGGCGAATAAATTGAAGAGGCATTAGCTTCTGTAAAGGTAATAAAACCTTGTCTTCTGAAACCATCTCCTGCCATTAATAAGTTCTCAGGTGTTCATTCGGAGGAGATTACTTTCTTAAGGTCATCTAGAAACTGTGTGCGGGTAACCTGAAAGCAAAACTTGTCAGATTTTATCCTGCTACAGTCGAGCATTTCGTAGCCAATATTTGAATACAGGCCACAGTCTTCTGTCAGTTTCTAATGCTGCATGCTTCAGTTAAGGAGGACGAACCAACACACAGCCCACCAAGCTGGGTGTGGATTCACCGGCCACACAGGATGGTTTATGAAGGCTCAGTACATCTCCCTGTTATACTGCTACTGCTGCTTAAGGTTTGCCAGTCATCTTCCTCATAGAATTCTGAAGATTTGTACAGCAATTCCAAGTGAGGCAAGATCATCTCCCACATGCAATGCTTTTAGCGTGTGACAGTTCTCACCACTTTGATTAAACATCTCCTCCTCTCTCTTTTTGTTTGCTGCCCATGACAACCATTTTGCGCTGGCAGCCACATCACTTCAGTCAAGAAATGTGTACTGGCACCTCACTTTTTACCAAAAAGAAAAAAACATTGCCCACTTTGTAGAAGGGGAAAGGGCACTGAAGCTGAGACACTGGTTTTGTTTAGACAAGGCATGGCCAAACTTGGCCCTCCAGATGTTTTAGAACTACAACTCCCATCATCTCTAGCTAACAGGACCAGTGGTCAGGGATGATAGGAATTGTAGTCCCAAAACATCTGGAGGGCCAAGTTTGGCCATGCCTGGTTTAGACCAATTAGTCGGTTCAGGACAGAGGTGAGATTTGAACTAGAGGCATCCTGATTGCCAGCTCTGTCTCATTAGCCACCATGCTATACTCTCCCTCTCCCTCTTTTAACATGTGTTTTTGTGTGTGCAGTTGCTGACTTGTATGCATCCTCTTTCAAGAGTGCATGTACCTGTCTGGGTGTGCAAATGTGTCTGTATGTCTGCCTGCCTGCCTGCCTGCCTTTAAATCTCCTCCCACCTGCCTGCCTTCTTACTTACAACTGGTTCAGGGAGACTTCTGGAGGAAGGACATTGGTGGACTGAAGGTATTTTTTTGGCGATAGCAGCATGGCTGTCCTAGCTCCTAGTTGCTGAAGAACAAAGAATTGAGGAAGAATTCTTTCCAAAGACGTTAATGTTTATATTACAGCAGTACATATGCAAATCGCTGACTTAGGACACTTCAGGCAATATGTGTGGTTAATTCTAAATACTGCTACAACTGTGGCAGATGCTCTAACTGTCAAAGCTTTAGACATTGATTCAACACTGCCACACCCCCTTGCTATCCTATATATAGGAATCGGGTGGGCTAATCTTAGGGCACTAACCAAATACAGTCTCTTACTACACCCAGTAGGAACAGCCCTCTGTTGCCTTCTGTTTGGACTCCTCCTGGACCTAAATGACAGAGAAATCTCTGAAACCTGAGAGGTGGCCAGGACTGGTGAAACATCCCCTTCTGGGTGAACAGAGCTACACCCAGTAACTGACAGTGCTGGGCTAGGCAGTACAACAGGTATGGTGGAAGTGCCAGAGAGAGGCTCTGACAACCCTGGAGATGGAGGGAGTGATGGAGATGGCTCTCCTCACAGGGATGGAGGGAGCTCCCACCCACAATGCCAGGATCTTCAGTAGCAGAATTCTCCACTCCTGACAGAGGCCCCCACATCCCACTGGAGCCCTCCCCTGGGTCCTTGGCCAATCCTGCATCTGCATTGTGCTGAACTCAGCCAACCCATGACATCAGCAAAATCTCCCAAATTGCAAAATTGTGTTGTTGTTGTTGTTTAAGGAAGTGTGGCCTATGCATATTATAATAATAAATTAATAATTTTTAAATTTAATCTTAAAAAAAGTTTTCCATAATTGCATTCCAATATCTACATCCACCAAGTAGCATTGCAACTTCATTGGCTGATGAGTGCTTTGCCAAGTGACTGTTCTGCCTCCACCAACTGCAGATTGAAAGCCTGGCTGCTTGTTCACCCCTTGCCTCCAGATGGGAACTGAAAAGAGCATTGCTGGATTGCGGCTGCCAGCACAAGGCACTCCAACCCAGAAATACATTTTTTATGTTCAAATCAAATATGGCACCCTTCCATCCCTCCCTGTAATGCCTGATGCACCATCTATCGGGGACCAATTTGCTGCTCCGTAGGCAAGACAATGAAGATGTAGAGCAGCATCCAAGAATGGCAATTCTGTGAGCCAACCGCTGCATTCCAGGGATATAAACTCTTGGCATGCTGGGAATAATGCACCCCACACCCCACATGATACCCTGTTTACAAAGATTGACATGTGGGTTGAGAATGTTAAATATCCTGGATCTCACAGTACTCCTGGAAGAAGGAAGCAGGGCAGGGGGAGTGACAAAGGTGGGAAGATTGTTCCTTAGAATTCACTGGCGGTTAGAAAGACCTGAATGCAGTTCTTCTGTATCACAGATTCTGTAATGCATTTTCTTCCTGCTTGCTTCAGCCACCCGCTCTGCTGAGGTGAGTATGAAGCCATCCCCAACCCCATTTCCAAACACATTTTTTATAGTATGTAATTCCACTATGAATCACTTGCCATAAAATATCTCCAAGCAATTCCGTGGGAAAGCCATCAATAAACAACAATTAGAAACAGTTCCAAATATAAATACAATCCAAAAAGATTCCAAACATAAATACAATTCCATATGCAAAAACCATCTCAGATCCAAGACAGATGCTTCCTTCAATAAAGATCTCCACTTAAACAGCTTGTTGGAAAAGGAAGGTCTTCAACAAACACTGAAAAAACAGTGTGGGCAGAGCCTGTCTGATATGCATTGAGAGGGCGTTTCACATGGCTATACGATAAAGATGGTAGACCCACCTCTGTGGAGATGGAGTTCCACAATTTAGGGCTACCATAGAGAAAGCCCTCTCCCAGGCCATGATTCGCTTCACTTCTGAGGGTGGTGGAACTACCAAGATAACCTGCCCTCCCAGTCATAGGATCATAGAATCTTAAGAGTTAAAAGAGACCCCAAAGGTCATCTAGTTCAACTCCCTGCAATGCAGGAATTTCAGCTATAGCATCCATGACAGATGGCCACCCAACTTCTGCTTTAAAACTTCTAATGAATGAGAGTCCACAACCTCCCAAGGAAGACTGTTCCACTGTTGAACAGTTATTACTGTCAGAATGTTTTTCCGTATGCCTAATCAGAATCTCTTTTCCTATAACTTGAAGCCATTGATTTGGGTCCTACTTTCCAAAGCAGGAGGAAACAAGATTGCTCCACCCTCCATGTGACAGCCCTTCAGATACAGTGGTACCTCGGGTTACAGATGCTTCAGGTTACAGACTCCGCTAACCCAGAAATAGTACCTCGGGTTAAGTACTTTGCTTCAGGATGAGAACAGAAATTGCGCAGCAGCAGCGCAGCAGCAGTGAGAGGCCCCATTAGCTAAAGTGGTTCTTCAGGTTAAGAACAGTTATGAACAGACCTCCAGAACTAATTAAGTTCTTAACCCTAGGTACCACTGTATATGAAGGTGGCTATTATATCTCCTCTCAGTATCCTCTTTTCCCAGCTAAACATACCCAGCTCCTTCAACTGTTCCTCATCAGGCTTCCATTTTCATGGTGGCCAACCAGAAGGCTACAGGAGCTCAATGAGTAGAACATCAGCACAACAGCCCTCTCCCAACCTGTCATTCCCAGGAGCTGGTATTCAGAGGCATACTGCCTCCGACAGTGGAGGCAGAACATATCCGCCATGATTAATAGCCTTGTCCTCCATGAATCTGTCTAATCCGTGAATCTGTCTAGTCACCCAAGTCTTACTTGGATCCTCATTGTGGGGTTTTCCGCAGGCATCAGGTTGACTACTGTGATAACAAGATGCTGGACTAGCTGGGCCATTTACCTGATCCAAGAGGTTCTTCTTATACTGTTCTGTGATGTTCAAGTTGGACACAAGGCAGGGTAGGACAAGGTTCAGGCTGCATACAAGGCTCTGGGAAACACACAGCTCAAAGGTTTCTCCAGGAGTGAACTAGCTGAAACTGAGCCCTTTTATAGAAGTATCACCAGGTGCAGCCTAATTATTAACAGATGCTGCTCTACTTTACAGAGGTCCAGCCTTCTCTAGGAGCAGAGGATTTTCAGGGCTGCCCAGGCAGTCCTCAGAGTCAGAGCATGGTTGTGCCATGTTCTTGGGCTGGAGAGGCACTGGCCACACAGGTTTATCTGGTAGCAGCACCTCTGGGAGTTTTATGCCCTCCCCCTTCAATTTTGTTTACCTCCTTTACCTGATGAACAAAAATCTGACTCTTGTTCCCAGATTCAAGTACTTGCTGGAAATTTAGTTGTACACAATGAAAAATTAATTGAAGAGCTCTGTCACCCTAGCAACAAACTCGGTTTTTTAAAAAAATAAAGAAATAGATGGTTTTTTATAGTTATGAATTTGATGAGAAAAGGGTATTGAAAAGCGTTGATGAATGAGAAGGCTTGTGTGCACCCGGCAAGCAAATCAGGATAAATAGTAATGGTTGTATAACTGCCCCATAAACACATCAGAATGAATGCTCAATAAAGGCCAGGCATCATAAGTTTCGTACAAGTGAGTCGCAATGAATGCTTGGAGAACAGGTCATCTGGAGGAACTCTCAGAGCAGAACCAAACAGATGTCCAACAGTGAAGCAGAAGATGGACCAGCCTCTGATCCCTCACATCAAATTAATTTCACCCACATCATGCAAATAGTTTGATGAAGGCATTGAAATGTTAGCCAGCTTCTTGCACCTTCCAACCCCAGTCTTTATGGCATATTAATTTCTTTTCACCAGCATGGGTTGCCAAGGAAAGCTGGACCAACAATATCACCCTAAGTATTGTGTGGACATCTGTAGGTTGGGTTAGGAACGTGTGAATGATGCTCTAGGAATAGCATTGATATGGAATTGTCACTAAACCCCACATGCAGTTGAAACTTACCTTGCAGTTCATAAGGATGTGCAGAATTAAACAGTACAGCCCACCACAGAGATTTCACGATGGTATTTCAAAATGGCTCGCCTGAGTTGTTGCCTTTTATGTTTGAGCAAAGCCTTGTAATTATTATTAATTTGGAGACGTTTGATCTGCAGCTCTATATTTGATCTAATTAAGGGAAAGCTTTTACAGCCTTTAATTTTAAATTTGTAAATGGCATGAAAACACGATTTAGCTGCCCTCATGGGTATGATGATAAATTATAAAATCAAATGACTTTATCATGAAAATGATGATAAGAATGATAATTGTAATAATCTAATTGATGAAGATGAGCAAGGCATTTATCCAGCAGCAAAGCTTCTTGAATATCTATTGCATCATTTTTTAAAAATTTCTTTTGCAAAGTTCACAATAAGATAAAGACAATTTCTGTATAAGAATAAGAATAAATAGCATTGAAAATTGATATTCTGCTTATCTTAATAAAGCAAATACTCTAAATGCTTGAACATTGAGTGCAGAGAGAAGAAATGCCATGGTGCATCTGCAGCAGCACAACTGGACACCTTCATCTGCTCCAGCTGCAACAAAACATGTCTCTCCATGTCTTTATAGCCACAGAAGGGTGCTGCAACCACCCAACAGCTGGACCTCACGTCCAAAAGCTCTCTACTCCATTGTCTCATGAGACAGACAGATGCCAATAATCTCCTGACATTCGTCACTACAGAACATTGCAAAAAGTGAGCATCTTTTTCATATTCAGGTATTTGATATGTTTTGTGATATGCCAACTTTACTGTGGCACATGTTTTCTCAAACTATTCATAAGAACATAAGAAGAACTTTCTGGAGCAAGCCCATCAAGTCCAGAACTTGTTCTCACAATGCCAGGCCAGATGCCTATGGGGACGTGCAAACAGGACCACAGCACAAAAACACTCTCTCCTCCTGTGGCTTCCACACAGCTGGAATTCAGAAGTGTTATTGACTCCAACCTAGAGAGTCGTGGTGTCTGCTGGAGCAAGAGCACCATTCCCTTTCCAACCCCTAGCAAGATCCATTATTGAACTTGTTCATACATTTGCTATTATTTCTAGACCTACACCTAATGCTACATGTTTGTGGTAGAATACAAGCAATATTTTTGGTGCTAAATATAACCAGTGGTGGCTGGTGGGGCGGGAGGCAGAGAATCCATGCAGTAGGTGGGGTGGGAGCCAATAACACAGAGAGCTGGTTTGATCCACATCCTCTTCTCTGCAGAGGTCTACAAGGACAACTGTGATGACCTGGGAGTCTGATTCAGAAGCTGAACCTGAGGAGTCCCAGCCTGCACACGAGTCCCCGCCTCCAGGGCCGGCTGAGCAGGGGCAGGGGCTTGAATCTGAAGGGCCTGCACCTGTGCTGGATCCTCAGGAGCAGACACCAGATGTATCCACTCTGGCTCCGGAGGTGATTGAGGACCCATTGTCTGCAGGTGCGCCTCTCCCAGCCCTGTCAGGGGAAGGTGAAGCTGCCCCTGGGTCCAGTAACCCTCCAGCCTCTCCTGAGCTGCAGAGGCTCAGGGCAGAGAGGCGGAGGGAACTAAGTTCTCTCAGGAGGAGTGCTCACCTTAAGGCCAGGAGAAGCGGGTCACCTGTGGGCCAGGACCGCCCCTGGCCTCAGAGGAGATAAAGGTGAGTCAGCCCAGTCCCAGGTTGTGGGAGCAACGACGTTGGAAACCTGTTTCTGCCAGCACCCAGACCTGTTCTTCCGGAGTTCCCGACTACGCCCGGCTTCTCGCTTCGGACCCCGCTTCGCCCTTTGTGGACAGTCTCCAGACCCTTGACCCAGGACCGGACTCTGACCACGCCTCACGGTAACCTCCCCCCGGGACCAGCACAACAACACTGAGACTAAGGAGGAAACTGATGGGAAGAGCCACCCCTGGAACACTTATAAGGAAGGAGAAAGGAAGAGAGGGGCTGAGTGAGTTCAGTGGGGCCGTGCCCCATTCACCTTAGTGGATCAGCCTCAAATGCATTTACGATATTTTTTTTGAAAACAATATTTCTTGGAATTTTATGAAGAAAAATCTTCAGGGAATGGGGGTGGGACAAGGGTTTGAAAATGGTATAAATGCAATTTATTCAGAACAAAAGGCCAAATTGATAGTTAATAATGTGGTGACAGAAGAATTTAAGATAGAAAAAGGAACACGACAGGGTTGCCCTATCTCTCCATTACTTTTTATCTCGGTCCTGGAGGTTCTGCTAAACATGATTAGAAGGGACCGTCTGATTGAAGGTATTCGGGTCAGAGTTAAACAATATAAATTGAAAGCTTTTGCAGATGACCTGGTTTTGACGTTACAGGAGCCAGAATCTAGTACGAAAAGGGTATTAGAACTGATTCAAGAATTTGGTCATGTGGCAGGATTTAAGTTGAACAAGTCAAAAACTAAGGTGCTTGAGAACAATCTAACACCGATTGAGAAGGAGAGGTTTCAGAAAGAGACAGGCTTAACATTGGTTAAGAAAGTAAAATATCTAGGGGTTTTCTTGACTGCTAAAAATTTGAATTTATTTAAAGATAACTATGAGAAATGTTGGTTAGAAGTAAAAAAAGATTTAGAAATATGGTCAAATTTGAAGCTTTCCTTTTTGGGTAGAATTGCAGTTATAAAGATGAATGTATTGCCAAAAATGTTATTTTTGTTTCAAGCATTGCAAATTGTGGACAAGATGGACTGTTTCAAGAAGTGGCAGAGAGATATTTCTAGATTCGTCTGGCAGGGCAAAAAGCCCAGAATAAAATTTAAAATATTAACTGATGCAAAGGAAAGAGGTGGGTTTGCCCTGCCAGACCTTAAACTTTATTATGAATCAGCAGCATTCTGCTGGTTGAAAGACTGGCTGCTTCTTGAGAACACAGATATGTTGGATTTAGAAGGCTTTAACAATGCATTTGGATGGCATGCATACTTGTGGTACGACAAGGTAAAAGCACATAAAGCATTTAAAAACCATATTGTCAGGAAAGCTTTGTTTAATGTCTGGACAAGATATAAAGATCTATTGGAAAACAAGACCCCAAGGTGGTTGTCACCAATGGAAGCAAAGGCTCAGAAAAAACTCAATATGGAGGCCAACTGGCCGAAATATTGGGAAATATTAGAACAAGAAGGAGACAAATTGAAATTGCAGAGTTTTGAGAAATTAAAAGATAAAGTGCGAGATTGGCTTCATTATTTTCAAATAAGAGAGGTTTACAATTTGGACAAAAAAATTGGTTTCCAGGTGGAGAAATCAAAATTGGAAACAGAACTGTTAGATCCAAAAACTAAGACACTATCAAGAATGTATAACTTGCTGTTAAAATGGAATACACAGGATGAAACGGTTAAATCAGCTATGATTAAATGGGCACAAGACATTGGTCATAATATTATGTTTGCTGACTGGGAGCAGTTGTGGACCACCGGTATGAAATTTACGGCATGTAATGCCTTAAGAGAGAATATTATGAAAATGATATATAGGTGGTACATGACCCCAGTCAAGCTTGCAAAAATTTATCACCTGCCCGACAATAAATGTTGGAAATGTAAAGAGATTGAAGGTACTTTCTTTCACCTCTGGTGGACGTGCCCAAGGATTAAGGCTTTCTGGGAAATGATATATAATGAAATGAAAAAGGTGTTTAAGTACACTTTCTTGAAGAAACCAGAGGCCTTTCTCCTGGGCATAGTCGGCCAATTGGTGTTAAAGAAGGATAGAACTTTCTTTATGTACGCCACAGCAGCAGCAAGAATACTCATCGCAAAGTATTGGAAGACACAAGATCTACCCACCTTGGAAGAATGGCAGATGCAAGTAATCGATTACATGGAGATGGCAGAAATGACTGGCAGAATCCGGGACCAGGGAGAAGAGTCGGTGGAAGAGGATTGGAAGAAATTTAAAGATTACCTTCAAAAATATTGCAAAATTTATGAATGCTAAGATTATGTTGGATTTAAAAATAATATGGCATTAGTGATTAAGTTATGGAATATGTAACAATGAACTAAAAAGGGATGAAAGATTGGAGATATATTATGTTAAGCTATATAATTAATAATGAGAATTGAAAGAGGGTAGGGATTTGCTGAATTTGATTGAATAAATGGGAACACAAAAAAGGGAGGTGTGAGGAAGTCAAGAACCAGGGCTAAACAAATATAGAGTTAAAAATTGGGGTTTTTTTTCTTTCTTGTTTATGTTTTTTCATTATCTTTTTTGTATTGTTTTATTGTGTATTCTTTGTTTATTCTTTGTGTAACTTTGTTATTTTTGTTTTTTCTTTTTATGATGTATGTATTCATATGCTTTTTTTGTAAAACTTTAATAAATATTTTATATATATATATATATATATATATATATATATATATATTTAAAAAAGCAGCAATTGTAGTGTAGGATGCAGCAGCCAGGGGGCTGCTTGAGGCACCTGCCATTTAAGACATATATTGAGATTTTGTATTGGCTGCCTCTATATTACAGGGCTCAGTTAAAACATATTAATGTTAGGTATAAAGCCCTGGATTACTTTGGACCCACCCAAGTACTTGATGGAACTCCCCCCCCCCATCAGGTCCTGTGATGAGATTGGTGGTGGCTTTTCATTGTTGCACCAGTGACAGTAGCTCACTGTGTAATGATGCAGGATAGGACCTTCTTTGTAGGCCACTTGATTCAATTTTGTCTTCATCCAGTGAGCCAATCACTTCTCCTTCTCTTTCAGCTTCCTAGTCACAGACAAGTAAGCTTCATAGATGTTCTCCTACAGTTGTATCTGCAATGATCAGGCAGATGTGATGTGGATGATGTTTAGGGGACAACCTGAGCTCCACTTCAAAAAATGTCACATGGTTGGTCGAGGAAGTGTTTTCTTGCTTCCGTGTTCCTGTGATAGACACACACACACACACAGAGAGAGAGAGAGAGAGAGAGAGAGAGAGAGAGAGAGAGAGAGAGAGATTTGTCTACATAATCGTAGATCATCTGTGATTCTTGGCATGCGGGTTGGAGTCTCTTCCATGATAATGACTAGAGGAAAATCTGTTGGAAGATTTAATAAGTGCACTCACTTCTATAACAGCTTTTATATACGCTCAAGCTGCTCTGTCCCGACATAGAAATGCAGGGCTCGTTCGACAGTCTTTGTGCATCTCTTTTAATGGCTTCATTAATCAAATCAGGTAGGGGGAAGGAGGGGCTGGGTGGGTGTTTTCTTTCAAGTCCTTTTCAATAGCTGTGGGATAAGAAGAGAATATCGGTTTAGCTGATCCTTGTAGGAGGTTATTGTGCTGTAGACACAAAGTCGATCAATCAAGCATGAATATTTTCTCCCTCTTCTTTCCCCTCTTATAGTTTTCATAAAATCTTTTTTGTTTAAAGGACTGTATAACACAGTTAACTCCCCCCCCCCTCGTTAACTGTTTGAACATCCTAAGCTGGTGTATTGATCCATCTTGACCAATTCCATCTACACTTGTGGATAGTGCTTCTATAGGGTCTCTTCCATCACCCGCTGCTTCTTTTAAGAGAAGGTACTAGGGATCGAACCTCAAATGTAGTGCTTGGGAAGCAAATGCCTTGGCAATGAACTATGGGCCCTCTCCATCTTTTTTAAAAATGTAGGGTTTTAGGGGGGTTTTTTGCAGCTGAGGTATGTTGCCCGAGTGTGCAGTTCTGTGCAGATTAGTCAAACAGTGGCAACTGAAATCTATCCAGGTGAAGAGAGCCAACACAAGGGTCTGTGCATGGAGCAGAATAATGAAAGGAAAGGCTTAGGGAGCACAAGAGCTAAAGGTGTTCACCCTCAAAAAATCAGTAGTAAAGCTTGCTTTTGATCCAGAAACACATCTGACCCCTGCTAATTGCCACCCCCGGAATTTAAAAAAATTCCTTGTAATTCTAGATTATTTCTGGACCACCACCACCACCCTTTACTATTGAGCATAATCTAGAATCCAGCCATTTTGTGAAGAAAAGGACGCCCTCCAAGGTGTCGATGTGTTCTGCTTTACAGAGGACTGTGCTTCATTTGAAGGGCACAGTCCTCTGTTTGGAGGGCTGTCCAATCGAAACCAAGATTAAAGAGCTTGGGGGGCCTTGGAAGTTGCTCATCAGCACTCAACTCCTGGACAGCAGACTGAGCAGCCACACAGGTCACTGTGCTCCACAACAATTATTTTTGTATATCTATCATCTAAAAGGGATGCGGGTGGTGCTGTGGGTAAAACCTCAGCGCCTAGGACTTGCCGATCGCATGGTCGGCGGTTCGAATCCCCGCGGCGGGGTGCGCTCCCATTTTCGGTCCCAGCGCCTGCCAACCTAGCAGTTCGAAAGCACCCCCGGGTGCAAGTAGATAAATAGGGACCGCTTACCAGCGGGAAGGTAAACGGCGTTCCATGTGCTGCGCTGGCTCGCCAGATGCAGCTTGTCACACTGGCCACGTGACCCGGAAGTGTCTGCGGACAGCGCTGGCTCCCGGCCTATAGAGTGAGATGAGCGCACAACCCTAGAGTCTGGCAAGACTGGCCCGTACGGGCAGGGGTACCTTTACCTTTACCTATCATCTAGCATAATCTATCTATCCATCTGTCATCTATCTAGATAGAGCCAGTGTGGTGTAGTGGTTAAGAGTGGTGGACTCCTAATCTGGGGAACTGGGTTCGCGTCTCCGCTCCTCCACATACAGCTGCTGGGTGACCTTGGGCTAGTCACACTTCTTTGAAGTCTCTCAGCCCCACTCACCTCGCAGAGTGTTTGTTGTGGGGGAGGAAGGGAAAGGAGAATGTTAGCCGCTTTGAGACTCCTTCGGGTAGTAATAAAATGGGCTATCAAATCCAAACTCTTCTTCATCTATCATCTATATATCTATCTATCATCTATCTATCATCTATCTATCTATCATCTATCTATTTATCATCTATCATCTATCTACCATCTAAATCAACATGTGCAATGATTTGGAAATCTGTACCCTCTTCCTTTGGTGTTGGCATTCCCTCTCACTGATTTGGCAAAGTGTAAATGACCACCCTAATGCCCTCTCATCTTTCATGGGGTGGCCCGGCCAACATAAAGGCCAAGCATTGATAAGGATTGATGGCATCATCAGCGTATATTGGCATGCCAAACTTCATAGCAGGACATCAGTACAAGGAAGGGATTTTCAGGCTTGCTTCTATCCATAAAGTCACCTTATACAGTGGTACCTCGGTTTTCAAACGTAATCCATTCCGGAAGACCATTCAAGTTCTGAAACGTTTGAAAACTGAAACTCAATAACCGACAGCTAGGCTTTAGGGTTTTGCACTCAGTGAAAGTCACGTTTCCTGTTCGACTTCTGAGGTGTGTTCCAGGTTTACAGAGTTTGAGTTCTGAAATGTTCAGAAAGGAGGCATTCGAAAACCAAGGTACCACTGTATCTGTATATTTTCATGGGGGGGGGGGGGGAATAGCTGTCAAGTGTCCCTTATTTGAAGGGACAGTCCCTTATTCCAGCGCCATGTCCCACTGCTGTCCCTTATTGATGGATGTCCCTTAAATGTCCCTTAAATGATGTCCCTTAAATTTCAAAGGAAGCAGCTCCTCTCCCTCCCTCCCTGCCGGCCAGGGAGGAGGGAGGCTCCAACTGTGTTGCTTGGCTGCATTGCTCACCCAATAAGAAGTCTAAGAATGACTGGGGGGGTGGAGCTTGCATGCCTTGTGCTGATCAAATCGGCTGCGTTCCCTGGGGACTCGCCTTTGCTCAGTGCTTCCCAGCGGAGAGGTGACAGTGGTTTTCCTTGAGGCTTCGTTTGGCTGCTGGCTGGGCTTTCTGCCTTTGGCTCAGAGGGGCTCAGAAGTTGAACATACCTGTGCTGAGTGCTCAGATTGAAATTGGATGGATACGTCATAGATGGCCCACTCACCATTGCCGGCGAAAAGGTCTGTCTGGAGCGGGGGCACATGGTGTGGGAAAAGGAAAGGAGATCTTGTGGGAGGGGGGGCTTTTGAATTTGTTTTGGAGGCTCCTTTGATTGACTTATGGGGGGAAAGAAAGGAGCTGGTTGACTAAAATGGTGGGTGACTGGCGATCTCGTGGCGAAGGGGGGAGGCTGTGTGTGTGTGGCTAGTTAATGCAAGCTGAGAAGGTTTTTGAATGCTGGACGCCATTTTGTTGTACGTGTTGCTGCAAACTTTGCAGTGCAAAGCCAGGCCGGGGAGCCATCTTAAGCTGAGGCTGCATAGGCCTTGTGGTGCATGTGATTCAGATTCTATTCCATTGAACCTCTGGTTACAAAGTTGGTTGGACAGTGTTCTTGAAGCTACCAGCATGAGTTTGCCAGACTGCAGGAGGACAGGAAGACTGGAGTGCCTGGAACAGGCGAGGCTGCAGGTCCCTTATTTTGGCTGCTGGTCCCTTATTTTCAAATCTGTAAATTGACAGCTATGGGGGGGGAATGTTATACATCTCTGAGTTGCTGTCTCCTCTCCACTTGGATATGCATTTCAGGTTCCAAGCCACTCTATAAAATGAAGATCTGCCTTCCCTCATTCAAGATAATGGGTGTTTTAAAAAACAACAAAAATCTGCCGCCGCCACCCCAACCATTTTGGCCAAAGTGCATGAAATTTATCGGCACAGAAGCCCTTCCAGAGTGGATTAAGCATGCCATTTTTAAATTTTTATAAGGGAAGGCTTTTGGTGGGGGAAATAAAGGGATTTCATGTTCCTCCGTAATCCTTTATGGAAAGGGAATGTGAGTTTCATCTCTTTCTTGCCTTAAAATAATTAAGAGGTGGTCAAGTGGTGTGAATTCTCATTTGTACATTTAAAAAAGAAAATGTTGCAGTGGAAGTGTTTGTGTGTTCCATAGTCTTGCAGGCATTCCAGTATGTCTTTACAGGTGTCTAGTGGGCCTTACAGCATCCTGAAATGCTCCCTGTGGAGTTCTAAAGAATCATAGAATCATAGTTGGAAGGTACCCCGAAGGTTATCTAGTCCAACCTCCTGCAATGCAGGAATCACAACTAAAGAATCCCTGACAGATAGCCACCTGACCTCTGTTTTAAAAGCTCCCATGATGAAGAGTCCACCACTTTCCAAGCTAGACCTTTCCAATGTCAAACAGCTCTTACTGCCAGAAAGTTCTTCCTAATGTTGAGTCAGAATTCCTTTCTTGGAATTTGAATCCATTGGTTCAGGTCCTACCCTCTGAAGAAGCAGAAAACAAGCTTGCTCCATCATCCATGTGACAGCCCTGGGTTGGGCTGTTTTTTGTTATTAAAGCAGAGCAACATGAGATTGTTTCATTTGTGGGTTTTTTAAACTTAACTTAAGCTCTTAACTTTTTTTCAAAGGAACTCCTCCACTGCTCTGCTGTAATGAAAACAATTCAGAGCTCTTCAGATTTCTACAGCGACAACTTTGACTCTTGCAAGTATATATACAGGGAGATAGAGAAGGAGAAAGAGAGAGGTGCCAGGACGATGTTTTCTAGTCTAGCCTCCTCCCTGATGTATGAGTGTCACAGCCGAACGATGCTAACAGCACTGAGTAGGTGTAGACAAACAGAAAAGGGTTCAGACGTCTTTTGCGTGGGATTCACTGACAATTAGCCAAGGTTAACAGCAGAACGTTTATTTGTCTGAGGAACAATTCAATCACATGCACACAAAACTGAAATCTGAGGCAAATATCATGAGTGCTTGTCATCTCCTGACCTCATTCCCATCCTGCTAATTTCTTCTGCCTTCCACCTTCTTCCAACTAGATTTCTAGGCGTAACTTTGTGGTGTGTGGGTGTGTGGGTGGGTGTGTGCTCAAGTGTCCATAGAGGAATGCTCAGGCATACAGTCCTTCAAGAAGTGGCACTGTGGAGGAACAATTTTGCTGTGGGTTGTAGCCAACGAGAATGTTAGAGAACAAGAGAGAGCTCTGGTCAAATAAGGAAGCAGCAAAGAGATCTGTCACACCAGATAATAAAGTATGTTGGCACCAATAGGCTAGAACAGGGATAACCTATTCTCTCTAGTGTGGTTCCCTCTAGATGTTTTGTCTCATCTGCCCCACATGCATGGCCAGGGCTGATGGGAGTTGTAGTCTGACAACACCTTGAGAGCACCTCATTGGGTATCTTGAGCTACAACATGCTAATCTCCACAAATTTTCCATTTCCATTTCCAATCACAAGAATATAAGAAGAGATATTGCTTCTGCTACTACACCTCTCAGAACAAGCAACAGGAAAACAATCCATGATAGCATTCAAAGTGCAGACTTAACCTAGGGATCAAGGGATGCTCTTAATTGGTACATCTTAATTGGTGCAGCTGGTATAGCTTCCTGAGCTGAAGTAAACCGAGTGTACATGAATATGCTTCTGACATTCACAAATGTTCAGAGGCCGGAGTTCAGAGTCCTTGCATTTTTTAAAGCTGTTTGTCATCTGTGAAGACATGAAGAAAGCACATTTACTTTCATCTTAAGTGCTCACTTTCCAAAAAGTTTCCTCTAACATCTCCCTGTCTCCCCACTCTGTATGTCATTCCTTCCTCATAGGGCATCATTCAATAAAAAAAAGGTAGGGGAGGTGGGCATTCTGTTTGGTTCAAGTCTTATGCTATTATTTCTTGTGAGTATTGTGAGTATAATTTCTTGCAGTATAATTTCTGCAAACTCACAGGTTCTAAACATTAAATGGTGATGGTGATGCATTATCTATAAAGTAACAACCGTCTATGAAGCTCCATCTAGTATTTGCTGTATTGTGATAAGCTATTAAGCCTGACATGTAAAAGCTCCTTTGCTGGAGGTTTTTAAGAAGAAGTTGCATGGCCATGGAAGCCTTGGTTGAGATTCCTGAATTACGGGGGGTTGAACTCAGAGTCCCTCAGGGCCATCCAACCTCGGCTTAAAAACCTCCAAGAAAAGAGAGTCCACATCTTTCTTTCTTTCTTTTTTAAAAAAGATATTTATTAAGATTTTCAAATTTTTTTTTTTATAATATTTTTATTGAACAATTTTTTATATAACAGAAACAAAACATACATGAACAAACATTCAACAATAATAAAACATAAAACAAGTACCATTTCATAACCCAGTTTCTAAACCTTACTTCCTCGACCTCCTCTTACTTCCCGTTTCTGTATTCCAAATTCTTACAGTTATTCAGCGAAATCTTGCCTTATTTTATTATAAATTTATGCTAATCACCCTTATTCTCTTTGTCATAACCATTACTAATAGTAACCATTTGTTTTAATCCAACATCATTCTAACTGTCTCCAATTTTATAATATTTCTTTAAATAGTCCTTGAACTTTTTCCATTCTTCTTCCGCCGCTTCTCTTCCCTGGTCTCGGATTCTGCTCGTCATCTCTGCCAAGCTCATATAGTCCATCACCTTCATCTGCCATTCTTCCAGTGTGGGTAGATCCTGTGTCTTCCAGTACTTTGCAATAAGTATTCTAGCTGCTGTTGTAGCATACATAAAAAAAGTTGTATCTGTCTTTAACACCCCCTGGCCGACAATACCCAAGAGAAAGGCCTCTGGTTTCTTGGGGAAAGTATATTTAAATACCTTTTTCAGTTCGTTATAAATCATTTCCCAGAATGCCTTAATCTTCGGGCACGTCCACCAGAGGTGAAAGAATGTACCTTCCTTTTCTTTACATTTCCAGCATTTATTATCAGGCAAGTGATAGATCTTTGCAAGCTTGACTGGGGTTATGTACCACCTATAAATCATTTTCATTATATTTTCTCTTAAGGCGTTACACGCCGTAAACTTCAACCCGGTGGTCCACAACTTTTCCCAATCAGCAAACATGATGTTATGACCAATGTCCTGAGCCCATTTAATCATACTTGATTTTACCATTTCATCTTGTGTATTCCATTTCAGCAGCAGATCATACATTTTTGACAAATTCTTAGTACTGGATTCTAACAGTTCAGTCTCTAATTTTGATTTTTCCACCTGGAAGCCTATTTTTCTGTCTAGTTTAAACACTTCATTTATTTGGTGATAATGTAACCAATCTCTCACCTTCCCTTTTAATTTTTCAAAACTCTGCAATCTCAGTTTGTCCCCTTCCTAAGATTTTCAATTTTTTATGCAAACAAAAAACAAACAAAAAAAATTAAGAAGACATATAGTTCATAATACTTAATTTTCAATAACATATTTCTCTGACCTCCTCATACCTCCCCTTCTTGTATTCCAATTCAAATTATTTGTTCAGCAAATCCTTAACTCAAAACATTACAGCTTATAAAAACACCTTATTTTCTATCCAACATCTTAAGTTATTATAACCTTAAATTTTTACTTATAAAGAACCATTTTTTCGTATTCCTTTATACCATTACAGCTAGAAACCACTCAATTTCAATCCAGCATCATTCAACATTCCTTAATTTTACAATATTTCTGTAAGTAGTCCTTAAATTTTTTCCAATCTTCTTCTGCCGACTCTTCTCCCTGGTCACGGATTCTGCCAGTCAAACACTGCAAATTTTGGACAAAGTGGACTGTTTCAAGAAGTGGCAGAAAGACATTTCTAAATTTGTCTGGCAGGGCAAGAAGCCTAGAATAAAATTTAAAATTTGAGAGTCCACATCTTTCTGAGGGACACCATTCAACTGTTGAACAGCTCTTACTGTCAGAAAGTAATTCTTATAATTTGAAGCCATTGGTTAGAGTCCTGTCATCCAGAGCAGGAGAAAAACAAGCTTACTCCATCTTCCATGTGGCAGTCCTTAAGATATTTGAAGATGGCTATCATATCTCCCCTGGGTATAGGGCTGGGTAACAGGATGCAACCTAGTGTCCTCTTGCGAGGTCTCCAGCTCATTCCGAGAAGTATCCGTATCTTCAATATGTGGATGACACACAGGTCTACACCCTCCATACCATCTGAACCACAAGTAGCCATTTCAGTGCTGAACCTGTGTCTGGAGGCTGTAATGGGTTGGATGAGGGCCAATAAACTAAATCCAAACAAGTTGGAGGCATTATTGATGGGTAGTAATGTACTCTGCATAGGGTTGTCCTTGATGGCCTTGCTACAGCAACAACTGTAGTGTAGGATGCAGCAGCCAGAGGACTGCTTGAGGCACCTGCCATTTAAGACGTATATTGAGATTTTGTATTGGCTGCCTTTATATTACAGGGCTCAATTAAAGCATATTAATGTTAGGTATAAAGCCCTGAATGACTTTGAACCCACCCAAATGCTTGATGGAACTCTTCTCCCCCCCCTCCCATACCAGGCCCTATGGGGATGGCTTTTCATTGTTCCACCAGTGATGGCAGCTCACCGTGTAATGATGCAGGATAGGACCTTCTTTGTAGGCCACTTGCTTCAGTTTTGTCTTCATCTAGTGAACCAATCACTTCTCCTTCTCTTTCAGCTTCTTAGTCACCAACAAATAGGCTTCATAGATGTTCCCCTACCTGCAATGTATCTGCAATGATCAGGCAGATGTGATGTGCATGGTATTTAGGGGACAATAACAATGTCCCCTAAACACAGATGTGGCTGACCAGGGGGCATGGAGCTGCTATGCTGCTATCCCAGCAGGTGGGTCGCTGTTTAGTTCCAGGATGGGTGAGACTGCAGGGAGCTCAGCAATGGGATGGCTCTGCTCATTTGTTTGCATCAAGCCAACCTCTCTATTTGCAAAACCCTTTATTTATGAGGCCATCTTCAAGTATCCGACTGGTCATGTTTTGCAGATAGCTGATTATCGTCTTCCAAAGCAGCTACTCTATTCCGAACTTTAAAATGGAAAGCATAATGCTAGTGGTCAACAAAAGAGGTTTAAAGACTCCCTCAAGGCAAATCTTAAAAACTGTAGTATAAACACAAACAACTGGGAAACACTGGCTTGAGAGTGCTCCAATTGGAGAGCAGCCTTTACCAAAGGTGTCATGAGCTTTGAAGACCCTTGAACTCAGGATGAAAGGGAGAAACATGTTAAGAGGAAGGTACACTTGGCAAACCCTCACCGTGATCAACTCCCACCTGGAAACCTATGTCTCGACTGTGAAAGAACGTGTGGATCCAGAATTGGCCTCCACAGTCACTTACAGACTCACTGTTAAGACTGTTCATGGAAGACAATCTTACTTGGCTATGAGGAATCACCAAAGAAAAAGTAGGAGCCTTAATGCTGACTTAATGCAGAGTGAAAAACAATTCCAGATAAGTTGCAAGGAGGGCCCTGCACTTAACGCAAAGAACTTGGGTTCAGTAAGTGTTTGCAATGACTGGAGTGGCAGAAGGTTGAGAACAAACAGCTAATAACAGGTTTTACTGTTGTTATTCTGTCTCTCACAGCTACAATAAACCTACTATTAAAATTAGGGACTGGTCATTTCTTCGTCAGAGGGAAAAAGGGCAAATTTAGCAGCAGATCAAATACTTTCCCCCCTCACTGTATATATGTGTGTGTGTGTGTGTACACACACACACACATATATATGTATGTATAGCTAAAATATATAATATATAGCTAATATATTGCCTATATAGGGATTGTGCTGTCTCACAGACTCTTTTGAACTCTATCCAGTAATACATTGCTGAATAAAGTCTAACTAAGTGGAAATCTGGTTTGAGCATCCATATTGAACCCACAAAGGGAATTTTCTCCCTCATTCACCCTTTTTCTTCCTGGCAAACATCAGCGCCCCACCTGTCAGCAAGCCAGTGTAGCAACTTTGCCCCAATCACCAAGTTGCTTTGGGCCATGGGTTCCCCATCTCTGCAGCACATGATGGGCAAAACAGCAATGAGAGGGGCTCAAATGCATGCTTCTGTGCAGCCCCGACCCAGAAAGACTACGAACCAGGCCAGAGGAAGAGAACAAAAGAGTTAATGAATCATTTCTGTTGCCTGACTTTGCTGTAATGTGTGGACGTCTTAATGACACGATGGCTGTACAAAGAACATAATCCCTTCCCACTGAAGCTCTCGAAAGAATGCTGCATACTCAGAGAAGAACAAAAGCTACGGAGGTTGAGGCACCGAGGCGTGAGGTTATCGTTGCCATGCTTGTAACTTTGTGCTGTCAGGAGCTCCTTTGTGTTCCTCTATCGTGTGTCTTTGGGGAGCAAGGATATATTAAGTTGTGCAGCAGATTTGTGGCACGTGCTGCTACAAGTGTAATAATAATCGTAATTGCTAGATGATCTGGCAGATGGGACTTCCGGGTTAGCGCCATCGGCTAATGGCGGATTCCCTCCGAGCTCCGGAGGGAATCGGCTCCGCAGGATCCGGGTCTTGCCGCTGCGGCGACGCAGGGACCCTCAGAAATCACAGGCGCTGAAGCCTGTGAACCTGGTGACTCGGCGGACACCATTTGCGCCCCCCCCGACCCGTGAAGGAGCCTTTTTAAAGGCTTCGGAACGGGGGACGGGGTGAGCGGCGCGGTGCTGAGAGTCGACTGCTTCCCCTGCGGAGTGAAGCCGCATGCCATGGTCAGAGAGCGCTGACTTCTTCTTGTGAACAATTGGACTCTAAAAGCAACAACCCGTGAGTAATACAGAAATTGGATTTGTAAAGAATTTTTTTTTTTTTTTTGAATTAGGCATGATCGGGGAAGGCGCAAACAGGAAGTCCATCTCCCCGTCTTATAAATAATCTAAAGCAAGGACTAGCTAACTAAGGTTGAGAGAATTTCTTCTTCTTTATTGGGTAAAAGACATTAATTTCACGATTTGGCAGTATAAGTAATTTCACTGGAGGATAAGAGCTAATTTTGAGAGCTGAAGTGCCACCCCCCCGGACCCGGGAGTGATCCGCGAGAGAGCCTGTTGAGGAGATATAGAAGAGTTTGACAGCTGTCAAATTAGCTGTCAAGAAGGAAAAAGAGAACTTTGTTTCTGCTGTCTCTGCTGGATATATTTGCTACAATTTGGTTATATTTTGTTGAAAACAAGGAAGAACTGATACAAACTAACTTGATTTTTGGATTTGAACTGGAAGGAAGATAAAGTAACCAAAATCCCTCTAGAGGGGATTTTGGGACATTACAAGAATGGCTGAAGGAGGAAAAATTCAAGCTAAATTGGACAGAGTGTTTCTTCTCTTGGGAAAGTTACAAGGCCAAATTGATGTTTTGGCTACAAATGTTGCAACTCTGGACTTAACAGTAAACAAATTCATTGAATTTGATAAGGACTTGACTCATGAAGTCCATGCAGCTGGACAAGAAGAGAAACTTGAAAGATTTGAGAGTGTGGAGAAAGAGATATATGTTGTTTCTGAGGAAAAGGAAGGAGGAGATGTAATGTTGCAGATGACAAAGGAGAGCCAGAGGCCTGACATGATGGCTACAAAGGAAAATAAGTACTGGATGATGAAAATCTGTTTTGAATTGAAGATTGAAGAATGGAGAGATCTCCTTATGTGGAGATCTGAAGACCTATGGGTTACAAATTTGATTAAGGTGAAAGTTGGAGCTTTTGGGACATTTGGACTTAAAAGGAGTAAGAAACAAGATTCGGGCTCCACTTTTAAGTATGGAGGTCTGGCTGGAAGAAATATGGACCCTATCGGGACAGAGTTTCTCCAAGATCTGGTGTTTAATATTAAGGACTACCAAAAAAACCGGCAGAGAGGAATTGAGAGAGAATTAAGAGCCTCAGACGTGAGGTCTCCAGGCTGATAGTAGACTAAGACTGATGGACATTTGTTGGGGATTGAAACCGGGAAAGGGGGGGTGGGGTTTGGGAATCCAAAGGGTGCAGAATTATAATCTGTTTTTTTTATTTTGTTTTGTTATTAGTATGAAAATTGGGGAATTCGTGGAAGGGAATTTGGGTCGACTTTAGAAAAAAGTTTTAAGAATGAGCACTGATGTTTAAATACTGATGTTTATAAGTTAAAATTGGTTTTTTAAAAATGAATTAAATATAAAAAGGTCAAAAATTGGGGACAAGAACTTGTTGAATTAACAATTTGAATTGGAATATAAGAAGGGGACGTGTGGGGAAGTCAGGGAAATATGTTATTGAAAATAAGGATTGTAAACTTTATGTGTTTTTAACTTTTTTGTTTTTTCTTTTTGATTTTTTAATGTATAAAGGTGGAAAAACTCAATAAATATCTTTTTTTTAAAAAAAAATAGATGATCTGGCAGATGGTTCTTCACACAAGCTTCCAGAATCTCTTTTTCATCTTAACGGGCAATGGTTACCTTTATGCATACCTTTATTTATTAACATGTGAAAAGAGAGAGAAAACAAAGGAGGGGATAAGTGCAATGTTTATTGCTTACTTGTCTTTCTGGCTCATGTAAAACAGGGGTGGGAAACATTTGGCCCATTTCAAGGTCTCCCATGGAACCCTGCCTCCTCCCTCTTTCCCCTTCTCCCTACACTGCAATGACTAATTCTTCCATTTTTTGAAAAACCCATCTTATTTCTACGATTGCAAGTTGTTTTAGACTGTTTCCAGCATTGTGCTTTGCTTGTCCCCCCCCCCAGTCTATTTGCTGAAAGGAGGATTATGGGGAGTTGGGCACAGCTGGGAAGCGAAAGGTTAATATGCCCTGCATACTATACTGTAAAGAAGCAGAGGATGGAGATTAGAGCAATGGGTGCCTGAAGGTGTTGGGCGCAGAGCTTTGTCCTTGCTTGTTTGCCCTGCTTTTCATCTGACATCATAGTGGTCGCAAGTGATTGACAAGCCTGCCTACCTATCAGACTTGGTCCACAGCAGAGTGAGATAGGTATCTGGGCTACAGGCTGCAAGCCCCTTGCTGTACAGTCTGGGATTTTGCCTAAGCAAAAATTGTCTTCCTGGCTCTGGTCTTTGGCTTGGCTTCTGGCTTTATCCCTCAGATCTGACACCCCCAACCACAGTGCCACAACTTGTGGTTCCCAGCTCCATTTTGGCAATTGCCAATGGGTCAACCCATGACAATAGGATAGCTAAGAAAATGGACAGCTCTTGTCCCATCTAACTTCTCTCTCTTTCTCCCTCTCTCTCCCTCTCTCCCCCTCTCTCATTTATCTATCTGGGATTCTTATTCACCCCTTCCAGCTAGCCCTGCATAAGTGAGTGGTTGCAGTCTGTTAAAGATGATCACTATACCCTACTGCATGTCTGAACATCATGGCTCAGGGTGTGGTCATATTTATTCAGTATATAATGATAATATAACTGCCAACATGTAACTAACAGGTCTCAGTGGAGGCCTCTCTATAGGTCCCCTCTGCTATTATCATTGCCCTTATTGGTTGTTCCACCACCCTCCGAACCTTGGCAGGATGGGAGTGGGTAACCCAGGAGAAGGAATTCTCTGTGGCAGACCCTAAGTTGTGAAACTCCCTCCCCATATCTGGCAACTTCGTTATACAGCTATCAGGGAATCCTGAATACACACCTTTTGACACCTGATATGTTTCTTTTTTAGAACCCATCTTATTTCTATGATTGCAAGTTGTTTTAGACTGTTTCCAACATTGTGCTTTACTTGTGGTAACCTGCACTGGGACCTTAGGGTGAAGGGCAGATATAATAATAATAATAATAATAATAATAATAATAATAATAATAATAGGTTCCAGCTGCTCTGCTTTGCCAGCACACTGTGTTCTCTCTCCCAGCCATACTGACATATCACATCCCTCATAGAGTCTGGACTTTAGTCCAAGAATTCTGTGGCTGTATGCCATTGCCCTAGATTCTGGACCATCTTTGTCGGTTCTGCTGTCCTTTTGTGTCTAGCCTTCTTCCCTTTCTGAGACATGTTCTTAATTACTCTTCATGCAACAGAGCACCATAACTGTTTCTCCACTGGCCTCCTTTAATCTGTTTCTCTTTCTTTCACAGGGATATCACTCCTTTAAATCTGTTAACACTGCAATCAATAAGCCAAGCATACAAGGACGTTTAGCATTTGCAGCGTCTGGACTGATGATTTTCTGTTTTTGATCTGAGCATAATTCCCCAGCCAAGCATTCAATTAAAATAAACAAGGGAGCACCTTGGAATGATCAAATGCCTAGCTGGGCGAGGGATTCGTTCAGAGTGAAAATGTTAAAATATTGAAAGTTCTGCATGCACCAGAAGAGCAGACGACGCAATCCAAACTACACAGAAATCGTGCCAAGCAACTTTAAAGGTATGCAAATAAAAGGAAACCAGATGCTTCCAAGACATGAATGGAACCTGTAACTAACAGGTCTCCATGGAGACATGGCCCAATTAATTGACTGACAGTCTCCAGGCCTACACTGAAGATTTAATAGACCAGTTTAATAGTTGTCCCAAGTTCCCCAGGAAATCCTGGAAAGCTTACATATTTTATATAAAAGAAGGAAGAACCCCATAGGCAGCATTCTAGGCAGCCTTGCCATGTAAGGCATATTAGAGATGTGAAGAGGCCTTGGCCTGTAAGGCGTATCAGAGGACACAGAAAAGAGACAAGCTCTGATGCTTTTGGTAATCAGTTGTTTATTAAGCTGGATGAGATTTGGGAAAGGCTCATTTGCTAGGAGCTGTACCAACTGTTCAATTTCTCAACTCCCAACAAAAGATGGATTTGATAGGTCCAAGCATTAACAGATTCTTCTTGAAGCATCCCTCCAGTTAACTCCTGTCTAGGGTTGATGCTCCCATCCAGACTTGCAAGGCTGGTGCAGCTTTTTCAACTTCTAGGAATGATTTAGGTGCTACAGCGATCAGGAAAACACAGAGCTTTATTTTGCACAGAAGAGCTCGGCACCCAAGACACAGAGCGAAGCAGAGAGCACACAGCAAGCAGATCAAAATTGTAAAATATGTGATCTGTAATACAGATGTCCTAAAAAAGCAGAGACATCACCTTGCTAACAAAGGTCCATATAGTTAAAGCTCTGGTTTTCCCAGTAGTGATGTATGGAAGTAAGAGCTGGACCATAAAGAAGGCTGATCGCCGAAGAATTGATGCTTTTGAATTATGGTGCTGGAGGAGACTCTTGAGAGTCCCATGGACTGCAAGAAGATCAAACCTATCCATTCTTAAGGAAATCAGCCCTGAGTACTCACTGGAAGGACAGATCCTGAAGCTGAGGCTCCAACACTTTGGCCACCTCATGAGAAGAGAAGACTCCCTGGAAAAGACCCTGATGTTGGGAAAGATGGAGGGCACAAGGAGAAGGGGACGACAGAGGACGAGATGGTTGGATACTGTTCTTGAAGCTACCAGCATGAGTTTGACCAACTCATGCTGGTCAAAGTGGGAGGCAGTGGAAGACAGTAGTGCCTGGCGTGCTCTGGTCCATGGGGTCATGAAGAGCCGGACATGACTAAATGACTAAACAACAACAATACAGATGTGAGACAAATCTTGGGGCTCTCACACACCCCTAATTAAAAGAGAAGTAGACACAACTGAGCTTTAATTAGGGGTGCACACAAATATCAAGATTTGCCTTAAACTGGGAAAGTTTGCACTGATCAACTTATCTCTTTGACCTTCCTCAGAATATTTAGGAAGATTTTTACTAAGACCAACTCAGGTTAGATTTTGAAGTACTTCCACAAAGACAAGGGAGAAATGGACAATCTGCTTAATTCTGGCCTCTTTTTCTTATGAAGAAATTATGCATTTTTATTGGATTTTCAGCCTTGTAGTAATTGCTGCCTCCTATATTAAACATTAATTATGAATCACTAATGAAACAATGGGGATTCCAAAATAATTCTAGACTTTCAAGGTCACTCACATGGGAGGCATGGCAATATTGAGAACCTAAGAAGAGCCCTCCTGGATCAGGCCAAAGACCCATGCTGCTCGGATTCCTGTTTCCAACAACAGATGAAAAGGTAGGAAGGCAGGACTACTGCCTATATATGCATCACTATCAGGGCTAGGCAGCATCACCTTGAAACTGGCCAATGATCACACCATTGCAGGAGTCCAGTGTCAACCCCTGGGGCATCCTGGCCCTGCTCCTCCTCCATCTTGCTGTGACAACTTATTCACTTGAGAAAAGCATCCACTGCTTTCATTACTGTCTGCACTGGCAGAGGAAGAGGAATGCAGGGGAAGCAGCGTGATCCCCAGGGTGAGTCCCAAAGTGAAGAGGAAGTGGAGACACTCAGAGAGGTCCTCCGTAGTGTGTGTCTTGCCCCAGTGTGCTTTTAAAGATGAAGCCATCACTGCATGAAGGTAACAACTCTCTTTCCTTGTTCGTTCCCCAGAAACTAGAGGTTCGCTGCCTTGAAATATTGAAGTTCTACTTAGCTAGCTTAACTATGGAGTGGAGCATAGGAAGCTGCCTTGAGCCGAATCAGACCATTGAACCATGCAGCTCAGTATTTTCTCCAGCTGTTTTTGACCTGCAATCCGCATCATCCGTGACCACTGGTCCTGCTAGCTAGGGATGATGGGAGTTGTAGTCCAAAAACAGCTGGAGACCCAAGATTGGGGAACCCTGGTCTACACTGATCGGTGGCAGCAATCCAGAGTTTCAGACAGGAGTTTCCCTCCAGGCCTACCTGGACTGAATCTAGGACCTTCTGAATGCAAAGCAGATGCTCTACCATAGAGTGACAGCTCGTTCCCTAATCGTAGACCACTCTTTCACAAAATTGTTCCAATCCCTTTTCAAAGCCATCTGCATTGGTGGCCATCACCCTGTCTTGCAGCAGCAAATTTCATAATTGCACACTACGTAGAGGAGCACTGAAATTGTGGCGGTGTATCCAGCAATTCATATACTACCTGTGGCAAGTGCAACTTATGAGAGAATCAGCTTTCCTCTTTCTCCTTGCCTTCCTTTCCTTCCTCTTTCCACTCAGCACCAGTCAAATGAGTGAGCAATCTAAGGCTCTTTAAGTAAAAAAAAAGGTGGATATAGATTTTGCAGAGCTAATGCCGGTCCACTTAGAGCACTGGTAGGACCTGTACACGAATGCTCTTTTAAGCTAAAGAACCCAGCAGATTTAACAGCCTAGCGTTCCCTCCGTGCTGCATAGAGACTGTCACCTACCTTAACCTCAACATAATGCAGCCTACTGCCCATTAAGCGTGAGTCAGCTCCCTCTAAGCAAAGAGAGACTGCAATCTCCCAGGTTATTAAGATAACAGAGGACAGTATTTTCCCATGGCAAACTTAAGAATAAGTGTTCCAGTCAGCAGAACATGGACATTTCTTTCCTCGCCTGGAATCGCAAGCAGAGATTCAGACAGCCTTTAGGAGGGAGGAAGAGGAGACACAGCCTGCAGAACACAATGCTACAAAACCAGCAAGATGTCCTAGCTAATTATGTGTACTTGTTCAACATTCAGATAGCTGTTTTGAACCAATATGGGGAATTTGGGGTTTCCCATCTTTCCAAACTTTGTCCCCCCCTGCAACAACACTGTTTCCTGGCTCAATGTTGAGAAACTCCGCCCCATCTCCGTCCATACTTAACTAGTTTCATCTGTGATTAGCAATCCATAACTGCCCATTCCAACTTCTTCAGTCAGAATGTTTATGCATATTCCATTGTTAAGTATAATTGGTTTAATTGACACAGAAATGGAAAATGTTGGTGTATTAATGAAGGTTCAACACTGGTTTTTCCCCACAGTAGTTTTCTAAGAGACTCTCAGCTTCTTAATGAGTTGATCATTATCTAATTGTTGTTTTCTGCCAGCTAACACGTGAGTGTTGTAACCTTAGATCAGGTGACAAAGGTATTGAATTGCAGGTTGCCATTTTGAAGGGAGTTGCCTGTTTAGTCTTTCTCTGAATGCCACAGAGAACAAAAGGATATGATAATGGGTCTCCAAGAAGCTGCATAGCCTTAGGCTGGGATGGAGGAGAGAGACACTGTTTCGATTTTTGGAGTTATCTTTTATTTCCAAGATGCTGAGCCTGTGCTGGACAGGATAAGACATTGTATGGATGTTTTGGAAGCATCATTTGATGTATTGTGTTATAGTTTGGAAAAGTTCTGCAAGTAAACTTTGAATAATATTTTTATGGGTCTGGACAATGATTTAGTCCAAAAGGAGTCAGTTCTTATGCTTCCAGTCACTTCAAGCTTCGCAATGTTAATATCTGCAACATCCATGACCACATAGGAACTTGCCTTATACTGAGTCTGACAATTGGTTCATTTTTTAGCTCAATATTATCCTGGCAGCAGCTTTCTGGGGTTTTAGGCAAGAACTTTTGCCAATTCTATCTGGGGACGCTAGGGATTGAACCTAGGAGGCAGATTCTCTTCCACTAAGCTATGGTCGTCCCCACAGAAGCTGTCCCCATTGTGAGAACTTCAATGAACACAAGTGATATAGAATGGCAAGTTCATGAGGCAGAGAATTGTGGGAGGAAGAAATTATAATCACCGGGAGAAAAGTTGCTGTACTTCTTCCAGCTAACTTTGTGTTACTATCTTCTCCTTTAACCTCCCTACCTTCCTTGTGTCGGGGAAAAACTGATGGGAAACACAAACCTCGATAATAAACTCACTGAGGCAAGGGCCCATTTCTATTTTTATTGTTTATGCAGTATTTTGCACAAATGAGGCCTTGGTCTATGATTTGGGGTTTTAAGCACTCCCCTGTAGCCAACTATTAATTATCGGCTTAACATTCATTTTATTGCACATCTGTTTCAAAACAGCAGCTCCAATCATAGAAGGAGGCCCTATAATGGGTAGGGGTAACGAACTTAAAAAAACAGCAGCTATTCCATGCAAAAGTATGGTCCCTGAAATGAGAAAAAGTAAGGCACAACACAAATGCAAAAGGAACTGCAGGCATCCAGTGACTGGATGAGTTGGTGCAATACAGTGAGATTGTGTGAAGCATAATGAGAGATAGTGTGGTGGACTAGCTAAGAACCTGAGCTATAAGTCAGGAAGTCCTTTGTGTGAATCTCACATCTTTACTGTATTTCTTGGGCCTAGGGTCACAAACGTAGCACCCAGAGGTGTCTGTGTGCTTCTCAGCACCTCTGATGGCAAATATCTCTTTAAAAATCCACAGTGCATTAGAGATTTTGCTCTTCCTGTGGAGTTCCTGTTTGCACCGACTCAACCTCTACTGCATCGAATGCAGCTTCTTCAATATCCACCATGTATATTGGATTAGCCATTGGATGTCTCCCTGTTCTGAATGGAGGAGAGGAGCCTCTCTCTGTGAACTTTTGGGGGATGGATCCCTCAAATATTTTATGTGGGGGCAAAAGGGAGCTCGGCCCCTAGGAGTTGGCTCCTGTGAGTGAATGGGCATGGCTGTATCATTTAGTGGCCAAAGCAACATGATATCATTTAGAGAGCCAGTGTGGTGTAGTGGTTAAGAGCGGTAGTCTCGTAATCTGGGGAACCAGGTTCGCGTCTCTGCTCCTCCACGTGCAGCTGCTGGGTGACCTTGGGCTAGTCACACTTCTCTGAAGTCTCTCAGCCCCACTCACCTCACAGAGTATTTGTTGTGGGGGAGGAAGGGAAAGGAGAATGTTAGCCACTTTGAGACTCCTTCGGGTAGTAATAAAGTGGGATATCAAATCCAAACTCTTCTTCTTCTAGTGTCCTGTCTCTCACACCCTCCAACACTTTGAAGCCAAAATCCAGGACACCATCTTCCTGAATGCCATCTTTCCGTTTATCGTAAGAGCATGGCAGCCATTTGGGTTTCTGTAACCGTGTGTGATTTCACAACGTGGTTTCCCTGCCCCCCCAAAGAACACTTTTTGGGTACTGCAACCCAAAACACGTGTTTTGGGGCACCATACGATATTGCAGCCCCCCAAAAGTGCTTTCATCAGGGGGAAATTGTGCTACGAAATCATGTGAGATCACAGCAACCAAAATGGCCACCACTCTCGTATGATAATAAACGGGATGTCCCAGTTTTTCTGAGACACTTGTGGGATATGGTCTCTTTTCCTGCTGCCTTTGTCCCTTGTCCATTGGCTGGAATGGGACCGGTCGTGCTCAGCTCTCTCACAGTTTATTCATGGGATTCTGCAGGGTTCCAGCTTATCCTTCTTTGGCCTATCTAATATCTACATGACAGCACTAGGAGACGTTATCTGATATTTAGGACTGGGTACCATAAATCAGCTGAACACATCTAGCTTTATCTTTCCTGGATGAGATAACTTGATCCACGATGTACCAACACTGGTGCCTTCTGGGAGAAAAATAATGGAGGAAGCTGGCCAGTAGTTGGCTACTCCAATGATCTTTCTCTCCCACTGGGGGAGGGAGGGGGGGAGGAGAGGGAGAGACTGAATTAGGCCACATTCACAACATACATATAAAGCACTATGATCACACTTTAAACATTCATAGCTTTCCCCAAAGCATTCTGGGAGCTGTGGTTTGCTAAAGATGCAGAGTTGTTACGAAATCTCCCTTCCCAGAGGTATAATTCCCAGAGTTCCTTTTGAAAGGGTTTGACTGTTAAACCACTCTGGAAATTGGCTCTCTGAGAGGGAAACAGGGATTTCTTAACATCTCTCAGCACCCTTAACAAACTGCAACTCCCAGAATTATTTAGAGGACTGTTTAAAGTGCGATCATAGTGTGAATAGAGAGAGGGGGTGAATGGGAGACAGAGAGAAATCCGGACTTTTTTTTCATGCCCTCCCACATTTATCTGATGAAAATGGGGATGCCCCATTCCATAATGATAATTTTACTATTTATACCCCACACATCTTACTGGGTTGCCCCAGCAACTCTGGGTGGCTTCCAACATATATAAAAAACATAATAAAGCATTAAGCATTAAAAAATAACTTCCCTATACATGATTGCCTTCAGATGGCTATGGGGACAGATGACTCCATATCCTCCAACATTTCTTCAATGAAAATAGGGACATCCTAAGGAAAAGCAGGACATTCTGGTATCAAATCAGAAACCAGGATGGCTTCTCTAAATCAGGGACATCCTTGGAAAATAGGGACACTTGAAGAATCTGTTTCTTTAAAGTAACAAGGTAAAGGTAAGCTATCCAGAAACATTTCAGGACAGTTCTCCAAACAGCTGATATCACCCCATTCCTCTGCCTCCTAACAGAGGGGCAAAACTTGGTGGGCTATTTTGGTGCATCCTTCAGAAAGAGAAATAGAGGTGTCTGCTCTGCAAAGCAGAAGTGAACATAGAAGGCGCTTTGAGCCAGCTTCGCCAACTCTTTTGCCTTCGCAATCAAGGGTAATGAAGGCAATTCTCCAGTATGCATTAAGTTGCCCGCTTGAAACAGACAGCTCTGCACTTTGTTGTTAACCTGCTTCAACTTAGCAGATGTTTTATAAGCAGAAGGGGCCTGCGTTGACCTCTGCTTTATTGCAAGAGCAGCTGGAGAGGCCGCAAGTGGCAGAAGACTTTTTAAAAAAACAAAAAACAAAACCTTTAAATGCTCAAACCCTGCTTTATGATCAAGCAACGTGCCCTTAGTCACTGCGGCACATAAGCGAGCCTTCTGTCATTGCTAATGCAAGTCCATGGCTTCATCCAAGCCACTTTTCAGTGCCAACATCAAAACCTGTGGAGGAGCTCAACCATACATTTCCACTGGCTAAGCTTGCTTTGGAAGGACATCCTCTCTTCTCTCCCCCCCACTCCACCTCCAAGTGAAATGCCTTGAAACAGGGACAGGGTACCTGTGGATTAGTAGGGTTGCCACCTGTGCTGTATAATGCAGGGTTGTCCCATGTTTCATTGTAAAATGCTGCATCCTGTATTGATAAACATTTTGTCCTGTACTTCAGGTGCTCTCTTTCTCATTCTCTTTCTTTCTCTTTCTGCGAAGTTTGGGATCCTTGAATAATGCATGTGTTTGAAAGGGTGTGTGAAAGGTCATGTATTTAAGCTCAAGGGAGCAGTGGCATAGGTAGCCAGGCTGAGACCCTACCTGCCCGCGGACTGTCTCGCCAGAGTGGTGCATGCTCTAGTTCAGTGTTTCCCAACCTTGGGCCTCCAGCTGTTTTTGGACTACAACTCCCATCATCCCTAGCTAGCAAGACCAGTGGTCAGGGATGATGGGAATTGTAGTTCAAAAACAGCTGGAGGCCTAAGGTTGGGAAACACTGCTCTAGTTATCTCCCGCTTGGACTACTGCAATGCACTCTATGTGGGGCTACCTTTGAAGGTGACCCGGAAACTACAACTAATCCAGAATTCAGCAGCTAGACTGGTAACTGGGAGCGGCCACTGAGACCATATAACACCGGTCTTGAAAGACCTACACTGGGTCCCAGTACATTTCCAAGCACAATTCAAAGTGTTGGTGATGACCTTTAAAGCCCTAAACGGCCTCGGTCTAGTATACCTGAAGGAGTGTCTCCACCCCCATCGTTCAGCCCGGACACTGAGGTCCAGTGCCGAGGGCCTTCTGGTGGTTCCCTCACTGTGAGAAGCCAAGTTACAGGGAACTAGGCAGAGGGCCTTCTCGGTAGTGGACCCGCCCTGTGGATCGCCCTCCCACCAGATGCCAAAGAGAAAAACAACTACCAGACTTTTAGAAGACATCTGAAGGCAGCCCTGTTTAGGGAAGCTTTTAATGTTTAATAGGTTATTGTATTTTAATATTCTGTTGGAAGCCATCTAGAGTGGCTGGAGAAACCCAGCCAGATGGGCGGGGTATAAATAATAAATTTATTATTATTATTATTATTATTATTATTATTATTATTATTATTATTATATAGCCAACCAGGGAAAAGCACCAATGCAGCATATGCATGCGAGGCAAGCATCAGTAAGTAACAGACATAGTGCAAACAAAGCTGTAAAGCAAAGGAAACCGGCCAGTCAATTGAATGAAAGCCAGCAGGGAAGACAAGCAAGAAAGACAATTTTGTCTCCTTCTTCCATCGCTTGCGGTGGAACTGTCCCTTTTCTGCCTTATTGTCTCGTTATTTAGGGTACCTGTTTGGCAATGAATATTCTCAGTGTTCTTGTAGGAGCTGCTGCTGTGAAAGTTATTTTGTCTTATTCCCCTTTTCTTTTCTTTTTTTTACTCTTTGTCAAAGCTCTGACTAATGTGGCAGCAGAGAGGGAGAGGGAGAGACTTTGGCTGCAGTTCAGGCATAATCAGACACTGATTTGAGATGGGGAGGGAAACAAAGTTATTCTGGGGGCAGGCGATTGTTCTGTTGTCATACTTGTTGGTTCTGGTTTGCCTTTGGCGGTTACTTTGACAGTGTTCCTTCCCTGTGAACTCCTTCCAGCAAACATCTGAAATGCCTCCATAAGCCTGCTGTGTTGGTCTCAATCTGCACTCCGCAAATTGGCCTAATTGCTGAGGAAGCAGAAGCAGATCACAGCATTCTTGTAGTCCCTTGCAAATCTGGCTTCTTCCCTTAACTATTCAAAAAGCAGCGACTATGCCAGGCAACAGGTGATGGCCTTGCATGTTTAAATGAGCTGCTGCAGATTAAACACTGCATTGGAAACTGTCCTGAGACTTCAGGATACAGCAGAATAAAACAGGCAATCATAGCAACAGTGGGGATAAAGACTCAGCTGAAATGGCTCACTGGTTTTTTGTGAACATTTTCAACCACTTTTCACCATCCTTTGAAAAAATATTGGCCTGCACGTTTCATTTGTCCTCACTTTCCAACGCCGTCACTTGTCTTAAGTGATGGCTGCTTACAGCCACATCTTATTGGTTGTGTAGCATGATGACATGCATACAATCAGGGTAATAGTTCAGAGGCAAAGAACCTTGCATGTAGAAAGTCTAAAATTCAACCCAGTATCTCCATTTAACACCTGCACCCCTGGTGTTATCAGCACTAGGGGAGCTGTTGTTGTTTAGTTATTTAGGCATGTCCGCCTCTTCGTGACCCCATGGACCAGAGCACGCCAGGCACTTCTGTCTTCCACTGCCTCCCGCAGTTTGGTCAAACTCATGCTGGTAGCTTCGCGAACACTATCCAACCATCTCGTCCTCTTTCGTCCCCTTCTCCTTGTGCCCTCCATCTTTCCCAACATCAGGGTCTTTTCCAGGGAGTCTTCTCTTCTCATGAGGTGACAAAAGTATTGGAGCCTCAGCTTCACGATCTGTCCTTCCAGTGAGCACTCAGGGCTGATTTCCTTCAGAATGGATAGGTTTGATCTTCTTGCAGTCCATGGGACTCTCAAGTGTCTCCTCCAGCACCATAATTCAAAAGCATCAATTCTTTGGTGATCAGCCTTCTTTATAGTCCAGCTTTCACTTCCATACATCACTACTGGGAAAACCATAAAGGTAAATGTAAAGGTACCCCAGCCCGTACGGGCTAGTCGTGTCCGACTCTAGGGTTGTGCGCCCATCTCACTTAAGAGGCCGGGGGCCAGCGCTGTCCGGAGACACATCCGGGTCACATGGCCAGCATGACGAAACTGCTCTGGCGAGCCGGCACCAGCGCAGCACATGGAAACACCGTTTACCTTCCCGCTATAAAGCGGTCCCTATTTATCTACTTGCACTTAGGGGTGCTTTCAAACTGCTAGGTGGGCAGGAGCTGGGACTGAAGACGGGAGCTCACCCCCCCGCGGGGATTCAAACCGCCGACCATGCGATCGGCAAGCCCTAGGCGCTGAGGTTTTACCCACAGCGCCACCCGCGTCCCATATGGAAAACCATAGCTTTTACTATATGGACCTTTGTTGGCAAGGTGATGTCTCTACTTTTTAAGATGCTGTCTAGGTTTGTCCAGGGGAGCTATAGTCTGAATACATGTAGAGTTGCTATCAGTCAGTGTGCACCAGAGATGGGGAACTCCAGATACTGGACTCCAACTCCCATCAGCCCCAGCCTTCATGGCCAATGGTCAGGGATGATGGAAGCTCCAGAACTCTTCAATTCAGTCTGGATCATGTGGCTTGAGGTACCAAATGGAGCCTGGCTGGCTAGATATAACTCCAGCTCTAAGTTGTGTTGCATGGACGTATCTGATAGCACAACAGCAAATGATGCCTTGCTTTGCCATCTTTGACTATGTTCCTGTCTCTGGCACTTGATCTGGAAACACAGAAACATAGGAAGGTGCCTTATACTTAGCTCAGTGGTGTCTACACCAGCCTTTCTCAAACTTGGGTCCCCAGAAGTTGCTGGACTACAACTCCAATAATCTCTGATCCTGGTAGCTAGGGATGATGCGAGTTGTAGTCCAAGAACATCATGTTACGAAAAAGGAGCAATGCAGCAGCGAGCTCCAGATGGCTGGAAAGCCAAACAGGATGTTGATGTTTGGGACTGTACCGTGGGAACAAAGGAACAGTCTATTCACTGTACTGAGCACCGGATGTTAGCTCAGAGTGTCATCTGACCTGTACTGGAAGTACAGGGGAGGAGTTTTTCTCTCTCTGCTGTTGGTGTTAAGAGAGTGCAGACACGTTTCTCTGTACTGCTGGAAAGACAGAAATAAAGGCATGTAAATACATTTCTGTCTGTCTCTTTCCCCTCCCTGGGGATGGCAGGGAAGAGGGGAGGAGTGGTGTGTTCTTCTCACGTTAGAGGAGGATCGCCGATTGAGATCTCGCCTGATCTTGCCGGGAGTCGCAGACGGGGAGGTCAACAAGGAACTCAAGCCGGGTGCCTGGAGAGTGGCCAATTCCTCTGACTAGGCTTGATTCCTACACATCAAGGGACCAAAGTTTGAGAAAGGCTGACCTACACTGGCTGGCAGCAGTTCTTCTCAAGCTGGAGATGCTGGGGACAGAACCTGCTCTACCCACTGAGCTGAAGGACACAAGCCAGGAAGGCAAAAACAGACAAGGAAGGGTGCAGAGCAGGGGAGGGGAGGGGAGTGGCACGGCTCAGGAAAGTGTCTCACCTTCAGAGAGCTGCAAAAATAATACAGAGAGGCACAGGAAGGGAACGGCGGTCATCCATTCCCTGCACTTAGGTTATCCATCTCTACAATAGGAGCTTGATACCGTAACATTACAGCTGGAAAGGAACTGCCGTGCAAAGTAAGTTTTAAAAGAGAGCAAGAAAGTTACATTTTAAAAAAATACTCTGCCAAGTTTGGAGCCATCTATATCCCCCCAAAAAAATTTTTAGAGGAATTTTAGACCTCACCTCCCATTATTTATGGTGTCTGGGCAAATAAAATATATTCAGCATTAATTCCGTCTGGAAATGCAGGGCCTTCCTATGCTTGACACTTCTTAAAGCTTATAATACAAACTGGAACTGCAGAGAAATATACAGAGAAACATAAATATGGCCTCTGATGCATCTCTGCAGCATCTGTGTGTCTATAAATTTATATTATAGCTCTACTGCCATCCAGTGATAGAATGGTTTTATTTTTTAAAAAAATTACTGGAAATGTGGCAAGTAACCACAACAAAAATCTAAAGAGGCTCTATTTAAAAATTAAAATGCACAAACAAAGTTATTCTCCATCACTCTCATTTGAATTTCAGGATGGGGAACCCGTGGCTTTCATATGTTTCTGGACTACAACTCCCATCATTGCTGACCAATGGCCACGGTGGATGAAGATGACGGGATCTGGAGTCCAACCACATTTGGAGGGTTACTGGTTCTCTGTCCCTGATTTAAATGGCTGTATGATCCACTTCCCGGGACACGGGTGGCACTGTGGGTTAAACCACAGAGCCTAGGACTTGCCGATCAGAAGGTTGGCGGTTCGAATCCCCGCGACGGGGTGAGCTCCCGTTGTTCAGTCCCTGCTCCTGCCAACCTAGCAGTTCAAAAGCACGTCAAAGTGCAAGTAGATAAATAGGTACCACTCCAGCGGGAAGGTAAACGGTGTTTCCGTGTGCTGCTCTGGTTCGCCAGAGGCTTAGTCATGCTGGCCACATGACTCGGAAGCTGTCTGTGGACAAACGCCAGCTCCCTCGGCCTATAGAGCGAGATGAGCGCACAACCCTAGAGTCAGTCACAACTGGACCTAATGGTCAGGGGTCCCTTTACCTTTACCTTTATGAGCCACTTATAGGGGTATAGTTTATTGAGGGGTCCAAAAACCCCTTCACCCTTAGGAGTTTGTGTGCCTGCTGCCAAGGAACAAAGGTCAGATATGAAATGTTACAAATCCATATGGTTTTGGTGAGAAAAATAGGAGGTGAGTTTGGATGGGGACTCACATTTAAGGATGCAAGAAGTGCAGTGGTGAATCCAGGTGTGAGGGCTGTGGAGGCTTGGGGTGTAAGGATGAGGATCAAGGAAGCAGGATGTAGTCACATGGAGCCTAGAGACATGAGTTGTTAATGTACTTCTGTCAGGAAAGCATATGATGAGCTAAAGGCAGCTGGACTTCACTCACTGAATAAATGAATGAAAATGCAACCCTTTGATGGAGGACCCTAATATGCAACAATCCTGCAATTGCTAGGACATGTCTTCTTTGAACATAGATAAGTTAATGCAAAGCCTCTGGAATGCCTCTGCATAAGAGACCATCATTTCAGCAGCTCTTGCATGGTCCAAGGAAAGTCACAGAATAAAGCTACAGGGGAATTGTAAAACAAGAAAGGATATTATATCTAAAGAGCAAAATCTGCCATATGAAAACACTCCCTGTGGATCTGACAGAACGAAAGGAGAATAATTAAGATGATCCCTCAGAGCTGGGAATGCAAAACGTGGAAGAGAGCATAAAGGCCTAATATATGCAGAGTTAAAGGTGATATGCAGCAGGACAATTTAAAATATGTCTTTGATCTTAAAACATTCTTAAAATTCACTTAAAAGTTGATCTAATGCCAATCCAAACAACTTGTGACCCATCAAACTGTGAGATAAACAGTCTCATATAAACAACATGCTTAAGTCTAATTAATGCATGAAGGGGTTAAGACCATAGAATAAGCTGTCCTACCAGACTTAGTTCACATTGGGAGGAACTAGGTAATCAAGGCTTCGTTCCCTTTCAATCTTCCTGAGAAGTTCAGCATGTGAAGAGGCTAAGCCACGTGGCTCTCAAAAGCCACTTTTGAGTTCCTATAACAATAATTTAGGAACTTTCACCACTGTAACTAAGCCAGGTTTTACTTCCTGTGCAACGTTTCTGATTGATGTATGTAAAAGCACATGAACCTGACCTTTGAAGAGTTTGTAAGTAAACCATTTTTAGCTTGTCAAATGTGTGGTCTTTTTCTATGCTGGGGGAAGAGGGAAACGTTTGGAGCTCACAAGGGCATATTTCAACAGTCTATCAGCCTATATTTCTATGCTTTAATTTGCTGCATATTTTGTGATTTTAAATCTTTGCAGAGGTTCTCTCACAAGAACCTGGATGCCCCAAACCTGGATCTTGGGATCCAGGGAATTCTCCTTTTAAACCTACTTTTTCCTTGCAGCAATACAAACCAAATATGGGTTTAATAATTCTTTAGCTTTGCTGCAAGCAGGGGAGGAGGTTTATCAAGCATATCCTTTGAAGACAATGTTTTTTGTGCTGAAGGACTGATCCCTCAGTCTTAGATCACTGACAGGCACCCTTTGCTAGATTCATCTGCAACCTTACAGCACAATTTTATGTATGTTTCCTCAGAGGTTATTTTAGATAGCCTGGACGCAGTCTACACTGCTCCCTGACCTGCTGGTTTTCCGTGTGCAATGAATATTTGCATGAAGAAACATTCAACCATGTGAGTTTCCACAAGCAGTATGAAGTGCTTTACAGAGCTTTACATTGCAATCAAAACATAAGAAGAGCCCTGCTGGATCAGAGAAAATACGTTATCTAGTCTCACAGTCTGTTCCCAAGGAGACCCAAAGGATGCCGGGGAATATCTCTAGCTCTGCCAGGGACCGTGCTGAGGAGGGCTGCATTGAGGAAGAATGGGACTGATCCTGAATCTTCCCAGGAGCAGGAGGACAGTATAGATTTGGAACAGTGGTCTTGCAGAGGAACATAGTTCAAAAGACAAAAGCTGGGAAATACTGGATGAAGAAGAAAAAGTGGGTGACAGTTAACAGACTCACAGTTGCTGGATAGCCCAAGGTCAAGAAAAGCAGTTAAGAGCACAGAAAGCTCAGGTTACAAGATGCAGTAGTGACGTGGATGACTAGGGAGGAAGTGGGTGGAACCCTTAATTGGGAGCACCTTCATTCCTAGGAAATGGATTCTTTGCTCTCTCGCTGTGATCATTAAAGTTTCTAACTGGTAAGAAGACTCCTTTTCCTTTGTTCTGCTTATCTATGGCCAAAGGGGGGGAGGGGAGCTGATTTCCTGAAGCCTGACAAGCTCACTGGCAGAGCTTCTGCATCACAAGCTCCCAGGTTCAATCCCCAGCATCTCCAGGTAGGGCAGGTAAAGGTAAAGGACCTCTGGACGGTTAAGTCCAGTCAAAGGCAACTATGGGGTTGCGGCACTCATCTCACTTTCAGGCCAAGGGAGCTGTTGTTTGTCCACAGACAGCTTTCCGGGTCATGTGGCCAGCATGACTAAATCACTTCTGACACAATGGGACACCGTGATGAGTGCCAGAGCACACGGAAATGCCGTTCACCTTCCTGCCGCCGCGGTACCTATTTATCTACTTGGACTGGCATGTTTTCAAACTGCTAGGTTGGCAGGAGCTGGGACAGAGCAACAAGAGCTCACCCTGTCAAAGGAATTTGAACCTCTAACCTTCTGATTGGCAAGCCCAAGAGGCTCAGTGGTTTAGACCACAGCGCCGCTTATGTCCTTGTCTAATTCCCTATCTGAAACACTAGAGAGTGCTATCAATCTATATAGACAACACTGAACTAGACAGACCAATGGTCTGACTCAGAATAAGACAGCTTCATATATTCTTAATCTGATGAAGTAAACCTCACAATTCAATGGGGTTTACTCTAAGGAAAGTGTGCATAGGATTGCATCTTTATTACCATATCGCAACCATTGAAGATGCAAAAAAAAGCCCATGTTGGCTCAGATCAGAACTATTTTCATAAGGTTGGCAGGCTCAATAAATCCACTACATTTGGATAGTGAGATTTAAAAGCAAAACAAACCATATAAATTCTAATGAAGCAAAGAACAAATATTTGATCTGCAGTATTGGGAGAGAAACTGTAGCTTTGCTGAAAGAGACATTTACATGTTAGGGGTCAGCACTGGAGAGTTCTCTCCTCCTGGCAGTGGTGGTGCCAACAGACAGCTACTGTGGGGTACTGTGGGGCCCGGTGCCTACCTATGGCAGCCTTTGCCAACCTGGTGCCCTCCAGATGTTTTGGACTGCAACAGCTGTGCTGGATGTGATTGGTAGAGCATGTAGTCTGAAACTTGATTAGTGTCAACCTAAGGTGTCAGTAGCAGATACCCAGTGACCATGGGCCAATCCAGAAGCTGATAAGGAGAATGGGAGGAGCTGGCAGGTGGGAATGAAAAAAGGAGATGTTTTCCTTTGCTAAGCCATTAAATTTCAAGAAGAAGAAAGAAGAGGAGGAAGAAATATCAGGGGTGGAGGAGAGGGAGAGGGAAACTGGGGTCCTGGTGATAGATGGGAATGGATGGCAGCAAAGCAAACTTCAAGGCTGACAGTGATAGCAGGAAAGACAGAGGAAGGGAATCAGTAAGAAAGACAGAAGCAGGAGAGACAGCGAAGGAAGCTACAGGTCCTAAATGGACAGGCAGAAGGATCCAGATCACAATTTAGGAAGGATGTTGACAAGCTGGAACATGTGCAGAGGAAGGCAGCTAAGATGATCAAAGGTCTAGAAGCCAAGCCTTATGGGGAATGGTCGAAGGAGCTGTGTATGTTTAGCCTGGAAAACAGGAGACTGAGAGGGGATAGGATAGCTGCACTTAATGAAAAATAGTCAATAAATGAGAAATTTACGTTGAGACTTTGAGACAACAGGGAGTGGCCAGTTTTCCTGGCCGATAAACAAACACAGGAGTATAAGATGGCTAGCAGGGATACTTCGTTTCCCATCCTGAGATGCAGAAGAATTATACAGGGCAGTGTTTGATTTGTTTTGTTCCTGAGCATTATGAACTGGGCAGATTCATTCCTGAAACAGGTAGTTTTGACAACTCACAGCTAACACTATTCATGGCACATCAGAAAACAACAGAATCAAACAGATCTAGCTGAACAGCATTGTTTTTCCCCCATCACCTTTCATCTCAAACACCCAGTATTACTGAACGTTGCTTAATCCTGCCGAGAATGTTGGCTTGCCTGAAATGACAAAGAGGTCTAATAATAGCCAAAAGATGAGAGCAAATGTCACGCTCCCTCTCCAGCCCCCAAGTGCCTCAATCAAGAGCCATGAAATCAGGATGCTTTGATTTCCTGCCGCATTGTATATAGGTGGATCAATCTGGCTTTGCAAAAATTGCCGCCTAGGCATTGCACCAATTGCCTGGATAATCAGAGGACACCCAATGGAAAGATACCTTAACCAAGAAGAACAGACTCAAAAGCTGTTAGGAAGGCAATAAAAGAAGAAGAAGAAGAAGATGCGTCCCTCCTCCCCCAGTGAAGTCAATACTCAATTTGTGTTGGTGTTCAGTATAAGGTATGTTACAAATGGGGAGGGGGTAGGATTTGCTATCTCCGAAAGCCATGGCCCAGCAAAGCTGTTGGCTTTATAACCGAGCTAAGCTGGACATCTCATCCATCAGGTCAAGATGGGGCTGTCAGTCTGAGATGCTTCCTTTCCTGACTCTGAGCTATTAATCTTAGAGGTTGTGCAGTGCACACACATCAGCCACAATCCAATACTGAGATGTCTCTCTCTCTCACATCCCCTCCTATATCCACTGCTGTTGTGTTGTCAACTTTGAAACAGGACAGAGCTAAGAGCCCTCCTGATGCCCGGACTGTTCCAGGGCAAAGCATGAGGCACTGGAGAGAAATATGGGGTGAGGGGTAGACCCTGGCACCTCAAAAGTTCAGCAACACCAAAATAAGCCCCCCTCCACTTCTCACCTTCAATTGGATGTCATAGTTGCAGCGTCTGCTGCAGCACCCCAGAAGATCTGCGCCCAGCATCAGCACTCCCCTAGATTTGATGGGGCTGAGGGTTCTTCCACACAGGGGCGTCTTAAGTATATCCGGCGCCATGGTGCAAAGATCCCTCCAGCGCCACCCGCCCCACCTCCCATTTCCCAGAGCTGCCAACCTTTTTATGGGGTTGCCGGCAGCTTTGCAGGGCTGGAGGAGGCAGACAGTGGCTGGAGGGCGGCTCCTCCGGCAGGGAAGAGGCGGAGGGTCCGGGCGCGGTGCTGCTTCAGCGAGGCGGGTGAGAGGGGTGAGATAATGCCGGGAGGCGCTGCGCCGCACCTCACCCAGCCTCCACCTCTTCCCTGGCACCCATGCCGCAGTGGCCATGGCAGGTGGAGGCTCCGGGCGTGGTGCTGCTTCGGTGCAGCATGGCGGAGGCAGGCCAGGGCAGCAAGCTGATGCTGGGAGGCACCACGTCCAGCCTCCACCTCTTCCCTGGCGCCCTCCAGAACTTGGCACCCTGGCACCCTGAGCCACTTGCCTCTATGGGCAAGACACCCCTGCTTCTGTTGGAAGTCCGTTCGACCGAGCTGCTCCTCCAGTCGAGCCTTTGGAATCTCCTCCGAAGGTGATTAACAACCTAAGCCTTTGATAAGGCTCCAGGCATGTTCCCATTACGCAGAGTATACATACATACAGCAGCAGAAGAAGAATGAGAAATATATGAGCTACATTGCTACGTTTATTTCTAACTACTCAGGACTATACATCTGCTCTCTGTGAAGTCAGAGAACCAACTGGCACAAAGAAACAGGAAACCAGTAGCAACAACTTCCGTCTCCCGTCTCCCGTGAGACTTCCAACAGTCTGGAATGTAAACAGAGTCTTGTGACTCCAAAAACTGCACAGTGGCACAAACAGAAACCTAACAGCTTCCACATGGAAGCCTATTGTGGACTTGGAGGTGCTCATCCATTCAAGTTTCTTTCCCCCCAGCATACACATTATTTATCAACTTCCACACACATAGTTCAACAAGAGGTGCAGAACACGATAAAAGCAACTGGGGAAAAATAGTCTTTAAAACTCTGCTCTGTCTCCACACTTGAAGGCAGCAACCTTCTAAATACCAGTGCTCATGTGGTCGGGTCCTGCTTGTGAGTTTCCCCACAGACATCTGGCTGGCCACTGTGAGGATGCTGAACTAGATGGGCCATTGGCCTGATCCAGCACACTCTTCATATGTTATTAACACAGAGAATGACAGCAAGTGATAAAATAATAATACAGACACCCACGGCAGCTGGGAAAGCCTTAGCAACAAAAATTTATTAAATTGTTTCCGGAAAGTGCAAATAGTGGACAGCTGTCATATATTGATAGGAATGCTGTTCCACAGAACAGGAGCAGCCACAGCGAAAGCCCTGCCTTAAGTTACTATGGCTCAGGCTTATGAGATCCTTGGAACTTGATGGAGAAACTGCCTTGCAGACCACAGCGACCTAATGGGTGTGCAGGCGATAAGGTGGCCTTTCAAGTAACATTATGTCATCCTCATCAAAATTTGAGTTCTTGTTGGAAATACACTGAAAAGGATATACCAAGAGCTCGGGCCACAAGTTTCAATATAAGGAATAATTCCTACTCGAGAGTTGAAAAGAAAAACGTGTATATTCTGCTAAGAATAACAGTTTGAAGCTAATAGTAAATTTAAACACAACGTGTAAGTACGATAGTTTTAAGGTAAAACGTTTAAGTACAGAAATAATGTAGTTTCAAATATGCAGTGATATAGTATAAAGGTACATAAAATACCAGTACACAACAATTATTTTGTACAAGTCTCAATGGCAGTCAAAAGGAGTCCATATTATATAGAATCAGAATAAAGAATAAAGAATCAAATAGGGCCGAAAAGGAGTATCCGGAGTGTGAATCAGATGTACGACTCAGTAGTGGTGACCAGGACAGGGCCCTGTTTCGGAGTAAACGCCTTCTTCAGCTGGTAATATCAAATAATATGTCAAAATAAATCAGGTTCTTCAATACCATAGATCATAAATATAATAAAGTATATACATTCTAAAGTGTATTAACACATATCATGATATTTGGTTCCATACCTTGGTTTTTTGAGGACTATAAATCTGTTGGAAGTCTGTATCATTTAATTCTTTTATGTTTCTTTTTCGACATGCGTCTAGAGATAAGGATTTACAAGAGTTATTATTTCCAGTCAAATTGTTTGTGAAAAACGGACATCAAATGAGTGTTTTCTCACCTTAGATAATGGTCACCACTACTCATCAAAATGCCATCTCACCACCATCATTGTTTAACCCAGATTTACCATTCCCATGGACTCAGGGGCATAGGAAGTGGGGTGTGGGGGTGTGTGGTTCGCCCCAGGTATCATCCCTGAGGGCGTGACAAAATGGCACACCGCAGGGGGCAGCACTTACCACGGGGCCTGGCCTGCAGCACGCCTGAGCCACATGTCTCTCCTAGGAGTGATGCGGTGGCTCGGGGCCCCACACTGCCCAAAACAGCAGCGTGGGGCTTGTGTCTGCCAGGTGGACTCTGTGGACAGATCGCCATGGCACCCTTGTGGGCAAATCGCCCCACCCCCCGGTGGGTGGCTCGCCCCACCCCCGCCACTCCGGGTGCCGGAGCAGCTAGCTGCGCTGCTGCATGGACTCTGGAAGAAGCTGTTCTGCTGGGAGCAGGAAATCTCTGAAGACTCTGCTGGGGCACTGCATACTCTGCTGAAACATCACACTGGCTGAGGTGTGGTGACTTCCAGCTGACTAGCTGACTTCCACAAGTCAACAATAGACCAGAGGTGGGGAACCTCAGGTCCAGTAGACCACATGTAGCCCTTCAAGCTTCTCTATTTGGCCCTCTGCACTCTTCCAAGGATACAATCCCTCAACAGTGGCACACATCCCCCAGGCCACAACCCTCCTGATACCCTATCTGAGTGTTTTTGCCTGGCTGGAATGTGTCTTTTGACTCTCATAGTGCCACTTGGTTGTCCAGATGGTAGACAGAGAGGGCTGTGGTGGGGTATGCAGAAACTAGCCTACTCTACAAAGGCAAAATTTGCATGTATTGTTCCACACACACTTACCTGTGGCCCTGCCAATTTCTGGCATGTGGCCCTTGGAATGTTTTCCAGAAGGGAATGTGGCCCTCGCTCTGGAAAAGACCTTCCAACCCAGGACTAGATGGATCCTAGATCTAGTCTAGTGAAACCTCACCCTTTCTTAGGGGTTCTCCTTATGATCTTCAACAGCTGCTCCTTTTATGCAGTCGACCACTGGAGCTGTTGACGGTTTCTTCTCCAGAGGGTTTTATCAGCGCAAGACAGGCTTTCTCGTGATCCACAGCCAAGATAAGTAGTCATTCTGTAAGCAGGTGAAAACAATGAGGTTTTTCTGTCTCTTTAAGCCATCTGTGAAGAGGCCATCTTGGCATTTATTTATTTATTTTCTTCCTGAGCTGCTCCTGCTGCTGCTGCCTGCCAGGCATGGTTTTGAAGCGAAGTCTGCAAATGTCAAAGCCATTACTGGTCACAATGAGAGAGGCACATAATGAAGGCCGCTGTGAAAGTGGCTCTTTCCTTCTTCCTCTAAGGTTTCTTGCACTCAGAAGAAAAGGCTGCCATGATGTCAACACAGAAGTGTCCCCTTTTAAAAGCCTTGGCCTTCGGTGACACAATACAAGAAACTGTTTGGAAGATCAGATTGAGCTTTTGGATCGTCATTCTCACACAAACCAGCTTTCCAGTGCAGTTTCATACAAGATCTTGCTTTTTCTTTTCCCCCTACCATGTGTCACCAGCAAATTCAAATGATGCTGCAGAAGGAGGAGGAGGAGCTACTGTATTCCTGGTATTGTGCGCTATAGCGTCGTATCCAGGCATCCCATACGACATCATGACATCAAAAGTGATGCCCAGATGATCATTGTGGGTGCTCTGCCCAGTAACAAATATTGGGAGGGATCAAAGGGGGGTTCAGCCCAGAGGAGTCATTACCCCTGCATGGGACTATCCAGTTGAAAGGAACACTACGTAGCAGCTAGTGAAAACAATGCTTCCGAAAGTTCTCAGCTGGGGTGTGCTAGTCCCATGACAGTGACTTTAACTGGTGGTGAAGCTCCACTATTACTCTCTCACTTAGCATAAAACATAAAGCAGGTATTAGACACTGTCATATGCCAAGTCCTTCTTCCTCTTCTTTTCTTTGGCGGCTGAATAAGATTGTCTTCCATGAACACGGTCTTAACAGCGAGTCTGTAAGTGACTCTGGAGGCCAATTCTGGATCCACACATCCTTCCACAGTGGGGACATAGGTTTCCGGGTGGGAGTTGATCACAGTGAGGTTTGCCAAGCATGCCTTCCTCTTAGGATGTTTCTCCCTTCTGTCCTGAGTTTGAGCGTCTTCAAAGCCCACAACACCTTTGGTAAAGGCTGTTCTCCAATTGGATCACTCACAGGTCAGTGTTGTCGGTGTTTATACTACATTTTAAAAGATTTGCTTTAAGAGAGTATTTAAACCTCTTTTGTTGACCACCAGCATTACGCTTTCCATTTTTAAGTTTGGAATAGAGCAGTTGCTTTGGAAGACGATAACCAGGCATCCGCACAAGATGGCCAGTCCAACAAAGTTGATGTTGAAGAATCATTGCTTCGACACTGGTGATCTTTGCTTCTTCCAGTACACTGGCATTAGTCCACCTGTCTTCCCAAGTGATGTGTAAAAAATTTGGAGACACCCAGCATTGTCTACACAGACTGACAGACTGACAGTGGCTCTCCAAGGATTCAGGCAGACGTCTTCTGTGGAAGATGATCTGGAGAAGGACTCTTGGACCTTCTGCATCCAAAGCATGTGTTGTAGTGCTGAGATGCAACTTTGCACATAGGATTCCCACTTAAACTGCTGGTGAGGCTCCACTATTACTGTCTCACCTAGCATAAAACAGAAAGTGGATATAATAGTGGAGCCTCACCAGTTTAGGTGGGAATTCTAACTACACATATACATTCATGCCCGATAAAAAGAAGCCCACTGCCCTTATTACTGTCCTCTCTCATGCTGTGGTCTTGCCAAAAGCCTTTTCTCATGACATGATACATTCCTACACGTGATTGATTCCTGAAAGGGTGCAGCCTAGAAGGATCCAAACATTAGCTAAGCCATTTCAGGTCTGCATTCAGGATCTTCTCAAAACATGTACATGTCCGTTCACCTCTCGGTTGTGGTGGACGGATATCCTGCCCCTCCTCTGAGTTAGGGCATCTAACTTCTCCGAGGTGAGTTGCATCTGTGGTGATGTGCAATGACAGCCCTGAAGGGTCAAAATGGAGCCGGCAAATGAGTGAATTTCTCCTTTGCTGGCATGTTTCACCTTATTTCCTGTCACTGCCATCCCTCTGGCATCCATTTCAATGTGTATATGACAGGGGCAAGAGCTGAGAACACATCTCCTTCCCGGGTGGGTCTGTGGTGTGGTGCCAGTGTGGTGTAGTGGTTAAGAGCGCTAGTCACGTAATCTGGGGAACCGGGTTCGCGTCTCCGCTCCTCCACATGCAGCTGCTGGGTGACCTTGGGCCAGTCACACTTCTTTGAAGTCTCTCAGCCCCACTCACCTCACAGAGTGTTTGTTGTGGGGGAGGAAGGGAAAGGAGATTGTTAGCCGCTTTGAGACTCCTGAAGGGGAGTGAAAGGCGGGATATCAAATCCAAACTCTTCTTCTTCTTCTGATATGAAATCAGAGTAATTGAAGCAATTGCTGTATCCCATGTCCATCATTCATCTCCTTCGTTGTATGGCTTCACTTGCTTTTGCTGGAAATCAATTAGGTCACGTTTGACTCCAGGAGTCCTCAGTGCGATTGTCAGGTGTCCAGAACTTGAAAAAGAAGATCAGAGATCAGCTGACTTGACATCATGATTGTGGCTTCTCTCTCTCTCTCTCTCTCTCTCTCTCTCTCTCTCTCTCTCTCTCTCTGTCTTCATCTATCATCTATCATCTATCTATCTATCTATCTATCTATCATCTATCTATCTATCTATCTATCTATCTATCTATCTATCATCTATCTATCTATCTATCTATCTATCTATCTATCATCTATCATCTATCTATCTATCTATCTATCTATCTATCTATCTATCTATCTATATCTATCATCTATCTATCATCTATCTATCATCTATCTATATCTCTCCGGTGTCAGCTCTAGCATAGAGTTCCTCCGATTTGTTCCCCACAAGCAGATCCTGTAATTAATGGAGGGTATGCCACTGGCCCACTTCCTGAGCACATATAAACCTCAATGTCAAAAGGAGCCTCTGGCTGGTTGTCTCAGTGATCACTTCTGACAGCTGCTATAGAAAGATGGAAAGCCCTGTTCTCTCTCTTTCTTCCCTTTCAGTCCACTAGGGGTTCTTCACGCAAGATGGGGGAAGAATAGGAAAGTCACTGCGATATGGATTTCTCCCAGCCAGAAATACTGAATTTTGCACTCTCGCAACATGGCTGCAGAAATACAGACTGGGACAGAGTGGAATCCAAAGCTCCTTTCTGCTGGGCTGGGGGTGGGATTGGGGGGAGGTGTCTGTCTGCACACACTTTCCCACATTCGCCTGAGGAGTGGTGCCTGCTCCCCCTTCCACCTGCCCAAAGTGGGCCGGTTGAAGTGGTCCCATCAGAATCTCCAACACTGGCAGTGACCAAAAATGCCCTGAAACAGGATGATAATGATAATTTATTAGTTATACCCCACCCATCTGGCTGAGTTTCCCCAGCCACTCTGGGCAGCTCCCAATAGCATATTAAAAACATGATAAACATTAAAAACTTCCCTAAACAGGGCTGCCTTCAGGTGTCTTCTAAAAGTCGGATACTTGTTTCTTTCCTTGACATCTGATGGGACAGTGTTCCACAGGGCGGGCACCACTACCGAGAAGGCCCTCTGCCTGGTTCCCTGTAACCTCACTTCTTGCAATGAGAGAACCGCTAGAAGGTTGTCGGAGCTGAACGATGGGGGTGGAGATGCTCCTTCAGGTATACTGGGCCGAGGCCATTTAACGCTTTAACGGTCAGTGCCAACACTTTGAATCGTGCCTGGAAATGTACTGGGAGCCAATGTAGGTCTTTCAGGACCGGTGTTATGTGGTCTCGGTGGCCATTCCCAGTCACCAGTCTAGCTTCCGCATTCTGGATTTATTGTAGTTTCTGGGTCACCTTCAAAGGTAGTTCTGGTGGCATTGGGCTTGAGCTGGACCCCATTGCAGCATCCCCTCCCGGCTGCTGCAGTGATTTATTTGCTCACCTTCCACTACTATCAATGTGTTGAGCAAGGCTGCAGATGCAGCAGTGGCCCCACTGGTCCATTAAGCCCTACTGAGCAGCATCTGAAGTTTGGATGGTACCCACATTTAGGAAAAGTACATTAAAATTAAGACACTTTTACAGGATTGAGCTAGCTCCAGTTGAGCTTGCTGAGGCCCATCTGAGCTGGGATAGAGGATTTATGCCTCTCACAATCTGGTCATCTACTGGAAAGCTAGATCCAGGAGTTTCTGCAAATTGTGGTACTGATTATTATAATTTGGGGAGGAAGGGGAATTTTTATTGACTTTTTCAAGATAGGCAAAAAGAAGGTTATTTGCTCAAAAACACACCACAACAATGCAATGATGTAACAAACAACAGCATGAGCATATGTCATGATTTATAAATACGAAATCAACTATTTCGCCCGTTCTTCCATAGGCTTGTCACACTAAAGGCTTGGGATTGCATCCAATGTAAGTCCTACTTAGAGTAAACCCATTGAAATGAATGAATTTGAATAAATCAAAGTTACTACCTTGGGCCCATTGCTTTCCGTGGGTCTTTTCTGAGTAGCACTCACCCTTGGTCTTCAGTAAACCAAAAATCAGTGGTGTGTGCAGGGAAACCAAAAGTTCTCCATCAGAAGATCTCCATGACTGAGGTGGAGCATAAGGAATCAGGCACACCTTAATGCTGAATTATGAATTAACAAAAGATCATTGAACCTGGCCTGTTAGTAAATCAGCAACCAGTGCAGCTCTTTCCACAACATAGTAACATTTTGCCAATAACCTACAGTAGTTATAGTTTTTGGACCAGGTACAAGGGCAGCCTCAGATACAGTGCATTACAGTAGTCAAGTCTCAAGGTTTCCTAATAGACTGCTTATTTCCCAACAAAATTAAGGATGGGAGTTGGAGGAAACAGCAACCCAAAAACTATTTGGGTCTTTGAAAACTATTATCCCATAATAGCAATGAAGTCCTCCGACCAAACCATTTCCTGGGAAATTAATGACCATCTTGCTTAACAGCCCGGAGCTCTGCTTCAGGCCATCAACTCCCCCAGCCAATCATCAATCCCCAGGAAACCTCAAGGCCTTGAATATTATCGCTTCAATTTTTTCTTTTAAAAAAAGCTAATATGCTACTTTGCAATGTCACTCTCAGGATGGGGTGACACGTTCACATTTGGCAACTGCTCTTTTTTGTCACGACAAGGCTGTCAGAAATTAAAAGCCGTTGCAATCCCCACTCCGCCAGATCATTTGCCGGAGAGTCTTGTCACATGGACTGAGAAGAAGGAGAAGGAAGGTTTCACGTTTCAATAAACTCCCCATGACATGTAAGAGATTTGCTGCTGCTGTAGTAGGCAGCCAAGCTAAACGTTCAAAGAAATCGCTTGGTGGAGTCCTGTGCATGTAAAAGAAATAACCTCTCTGAATGGGGACAATTAGTAGCTCAAGGAGAAAGTTTGCAGCAGCAGCAGCAACCCCTTGAGGTGCTATTTTTCTGCATCACGATGATGGTGGTGATGATTACCGTATTTTTCGCACCATAGGGCGCACCGGACCATAGGGCGCACCCAGTTTTTTGGGGGGGAAATAAAGGGGAAAAATTATTTCCCCCCCAGGCGCGGGGCTGGGGCGGGGGAAGCTTCCCCCGACCCCAGCCCCCAAACAGGCAGCTCTCTGCAAGCCGTGGGAGCGCTCCCACTGCTTGCGGAGAGATCCGCGAAGCCTGGGCGCGCTGAGCTCAGCGCGCGCAGGCTTCGGCATGCTGGCAACTCTCCGCAAGCAGCGGGACCGCTCCCGCTGTTTGCGGAGAGGTCCGCGAAGCCTGGGCGCGCTGATCTCAGCGCGCGCAGGCTTCGGCATGCTGGCAAGTCTCCGCAAGCAGCGGGACCGCTCCCGCTGCTTGCGGAGAGATCCGCGAAGCCTGGGCGCGCTGAGCTCAGCGCGCGCAGGCTTCGGCATGCTGGCAACTCTCCGCAAGCAGCGGGACCGCTCCCGCTGTTTGTGGAGAGGTCCGCGAAGCCTGGGCGCGCTGATCTCAGCGCGCGCAGGCTTCGGCATGCTGGCAACTCTCCGCAAGCAGCGGGACCGCTCCCGCTGTTTGCGGAGAGATCCGCGAAGCCTGGGCGCGCTGAGCTCAGCGCGCGCAGGCTTCGGCATGCTGGCAACTCTCCGCAAGCAGTGGGACCGCTCCCGCTGTTTGTGGAGAGGTCCGCGAAGCCTGGGCGCGCTGAGATCAGCGCGCGCAGGCCTGAGCATGCAGGCAACTCTCCGCAAGCAGCGGGCTCCCGCGCTGGGCTCCCGCTGCTTGCAGAGAGGTGGGCGAAGCCTGGAGAGCGTGGGGGGTCTGTGCGCACCGACCCCTCTCACTCTCCAGGCTTCAGCGAAAGCCTGCATTCGCACCATAGGACGCACACACATTTCCCCTTCATTTTTGGAGGGGAAAAAGTGCGTCCTATGGTGCGAAAAATACGGTATTTCAGGTGGGAGAAAAGGCAGCCTGCCACAGTCTGAAGTGAGGCTCTCTAGGTGGGACTCTCCCACCATGACTTTTCAAATGCATTGATCAAGTCTTCAGGTACGTAGTTACATTTTTGGTACAAACCCATCACTGGAGGGATTTTGTTCTTCTTAGAAAGACAAAAACAAGCATCAACAGGACCAACTGTGTAGATAAAAGGGGGATATTTAATATCCAAAGTATTTCAAACAGCTGTCTTCTGAAGGGGGTTGGACTAGATGGTGCTTTGGGTCCATTCCGATTCTACAATTCTATGATTCTATAGTTCTTCACAAATCCGCACACAGTAACATTTTAAAAAATTATATTTTATTAAATGTCAAAATTTATAGCATATGAAATCAAAACACAATTATGTCTTTTTTTCTTATCGTTGTTGACTTCCCACCCTGTTTTCCATGGAGTTATTGTTTCTCCCCTTCTGCCGCACCCTATATTCTATCTATTAAATCATAACCACAATATTATAATCTAAGTGCACCAACACGTCATACATACAGAAAACAGAAATCACAGCACATTTGCACCATCCCTGTTTGCAAACCTAAGGTCTCTGGCCAAGATCTTCTGCCAAGGCCTCTATTCCATCTTCTCTAAACTAATATTCTCAAGCAATACCCTGCCCTGTTTTGAAATCCAAGAGTGTGGCTACTCTTTAAATATATTATAGTGCATCACAGATCATAGAATTGGAAGGGAGCACAAGGGGCATCTAGTTTAACCCCCTGCAGTGCAGCAAACAATGTGGGGCTTGAACCCTCAACCTTGAGATTAAGAATCTCATGATCTACTAACCGAACTAATTTTATGATATACTAGAAGCGGGATGGGTGACCCAAGGGCAGTATTACTTTCTGGGCAACCTCTGGGCAGGGCCAGAGGCAAAAGCAATGCATGTAAAGTTTATATCTGGACAGCAGGAGAGCTTCTACACATGAGCACCTCTATCTTCATCCCAGCAACCAAGAAGCATCATTGGAGTTCAGGGAGACATTTCAGACAGGGGAAAGGAAAGTACCAAGTAGGGCTGACCCAGGGGAGGGGTGTGGCCTGAGGAGAGTCTCAAGGGTCCTAGAGATGGATGCATCTGGCTCCTGAAACCTGAGGTTCCCCATCCCTGGCATAGAACATCATTATATACTAGAGCACAGATGAGCAACCTGAAGTCCCCAGACTAATTTCAAAAGCCCGCTGCAAATGATCTGTTCAGACCTCTGGCAAGAGCAATTTGTTCCTTCACTCCTGCAGCTCTGGGCAGGAAGGGAGAAAGGAGACCATTTTCGAATGGGAAAGGTCTACAACATAATTGGCATCTTCTGGGATGAGATTCATGGAGTACTGGGTGCAAGTGGCCCAAACGGAACATTATATGGGAAGTAGCTGGTCTCTAAACTGAGCCAACGGAGAGGTCCTGCAATCCCACCTCTCGCCTTCTCCTATAGACTGAACATCCATCCCCACTTTTTTTTCTGCTGGAAGATGCCTGGATATTTAGAACTCAAATTCAGATTTTAATACTCGTGTTTTGAAAAAAACAAATTCCAACTTCTGTAAGTTTTTTGATGTTTCTTGGGTTGGTAGGAGGATTGTTTGTGAATCTTTGCAGTTAGCAACAAAAATCTTGGTGAGATTCTTAAAATGATTCTCACAGGATCATTTTTCAGGTGGGGAAGAGAAAGTGCTTTCTTTATAGTATATACATTAAGGGAAAAGTTATATGTTGGCTGTAAAGGCATTTTATTACCCTACATAGCATAGGAAACACAGAACAGATTCTCGGACAGAGTGATTCACATGCAGTGGCCAAATTCCCACCTGCTACCCTGGTAAGCTTCTCCTTGATGGAAATAAAAATTGGAAAGTTTGGAGACACTAAATCTGCCCTTGCTTTAAGAAGAATAAAATGGTTGTACCTAATCTAATGAACAACCTGACAGCACCTCTTTGGGGACCTGATTTATGGCACCATAGCTGCCTTGTTACAATTGTATTTGAAATTGTGGCTCCTTTGTGGCCATTTCTTTCTTGTCATGAGTATGAATTATTATTTCTGGTTCCCTGTAAAAGGATTGCCCAGAGGAACGGTTATTTTGCAACTTGGCCTGGTGAATTAAAAGAAAACGAGCATGGAGTGTATTGCTTCATAACTTTGTAAACCCAGTCCAGAGCCCAACTACATGTTACACTCACTTACTTAAAAGCAGCCAAATGTAAGCAAAGCTCTGACCAAGGAGAATTCTGAAGGCCCCTCTGTAGAGCAGCAGAGGAAGCTGGAGAGGATCACTGGCAAGCTCCTAGCCAAGGAGCAGACCCCAAATGCCTATCTCTGTACATTGTCCATCTCTTCTTAGATCTTTCATTCAGGATAGGGGTCTGGAACCTAAGAACATAAGAAGAGCCTGCTGTATCAGGCCAATGATCCACCTAATCTCATTTTTCCAATCTTATATTTTATTCTTCCTCCATATTTCTGCAGCAATAGGCTCTCTCTCTCTCTCTCTCTCTCTCTCTCTCTCTCTCTCTCTCTCTCCATATATTTAATATGGAGACCAAGTTTGGAGACATGAGAAACTGGGAGAACCAAAACTGACTGATCCATTCATCTCTAATCATGAGTGGGCAGAAAGCAGCACTGATCTACTATATCAGCTATTGCATAGTGGTGATATTCACAGGAGAGGAAAACAAAATTTAAACACACACACACACAACTGGAGAGAGGAGAGACGTATGGCTGTGCTAAGGTCCAGCTACCTGCTCCCTCTGCTTTTTAGGGTTTCAGTGCCAATCTGACCCCGACACACGTTTGTTGCTGTCAAATCACGTTTGCCCCCAAATGAGACTTTATATAACGCAATGGGATGACTATACCTGGGAGCTGCTCCAAAGGAATGCATTATGGTAATGTCAACAGGCATCCAGTGGTGAAAAGCCGATTGCTCACGGCACGGTCAGCGTCTTCTGCAAGCCCTTTTCAACATGCCTTACAGTGTGCAAATCGGTGTTTGCTGGCCCCAGTTCCCTGCTGTGTGATCTATTAAGCTCAGTGTACCTTGCCCCAGCTATGGCATGGTGTATTACATTCGCCCGCACTATCATTCCCAAACACTCTGTGTACATAAAGCCTCCTTCTCTTTGCCAAATTTATTTAAACTGCCCAGACATTTTTTAAAGAGACCTCCTTTCCTGATGTGTGTGTGTTTTTCTGTAGTGATATTCTCCATTGGGCTTTTACAAAACAAAATGGCTGAACTGTCCAGCTGAATATCTCAACAGATGAACAAAATGTTTGAAGTATGATTGGCTGAGCACTGTCACATGATATGGCCATGTCATCCTACCTCATTTCCATACTGCCTATATGCACAAAGCACTTTTAACAGCCATGGCTTACCCCCAAAGAACCCTGGAAACAGTAGTTTACCCCTCACAGAACTACAATTCCCAGAACCTTTGACAAACCACAGTTCCTATGATTCTCCATGACTGTTAGAGATATGAAAGTGCTTTAAATGTATGGTGCAAATCATAGGAGCCAACTCCTAGGGGCTGAGGTCCCTTTGCCCCCACCCCATAAAATATTTGAGGGGGCCTGGTCTCCCCAAAATTGATAGACATTGCCATTCAAATGATGTGCTTGTGCTGTGTCGCATGATCAATTTTGCTTGGTGGAGCTTACCTGCCACCCCCCCCCCAAATATTTTATTCAAGTTGGCACTCCTGGTGCAAATGTGATTGAAGAACAGGCACCCAGGAAGGCTGCAGAGTGCAGGCCGCTGGTGAGATGTTTTGCAGCATGAAAGAAAGGACATTTATCAATACCCTTCAGCCACCTCAAAAGTAAGGTAATCACAACTGAAACCACTGTACCCAACCGATGTGAATTTTAGTGTGTGTTTTTTCCTCCCCTTTGATAATTTTCAAATGCAATTTCTTTTCTCATTAATTGATGGAGAGTGGCCAAAAATAATAATAATATGCAGGATAAATGTTCAACACAGTGCTAATCTTTTCTTTGAGGGACTCCTGATAAGCTTCTGAGGAACTTCTGAGGCAATGCAGAACATTCAATAGGAGCAGACCATGAGAATGAACTGGATGAAAGTTTCGCCTTTCCAGCAGAAACATGAATGACTGGTTGGGACTGCAGATCCTTCTCTGCCGTATATTTTTCAGCCTAAGGGCCACTTTCCCTCATGTGGAACATTTTGGGGGCCACATTCTGGTGGTGAGAGAAACCAGATACAAAAGTGGATGGAGCAATGGTCCCATTGTGTATCTATGTCTGTGCATAGAGACCTCAGGACAGTGTATGGCTGGAATGTAGCCTACCATTCAAAGGCCATGCACAATCCTAAGGTTTCTATGCACAGACATAGATACACATAGAAACACAGTCACATATGGAAATGTAAGGAAAATGAAGGTACATTCTTTCACCTTTGGTGGACGTGCCCCAGGATTAAGGCTTTCTGGGAAATGATATATAATGAATTGAAAAAGGTATTTAAATATACCTTCCTGAAGAAACCAGAGGCCTTTCTCTTGGGCATGTCTGGCCAAGTGGTGCCAAAGAAGGACAGAACTTTTTTTATGTATGCTACAACAGCAGCAAGAATACTCATCGCAAAGTATTGGAAGACGCAAGATCTACCCACTCTGGAAGAATGGCAGATGAAGCTGATTGACTGTATGGGATTGGCAGAAATGACGAGCAGAATCCGTGACCAGGGAGAAGAGTCGGCTGAAGAAGATTGGAAAAAAATTAAGGATTATTTACAGAAATATTGTAAAATTAAAGAAAGTTAGATGGTGTTGGATTGAAATTGAGAGGTTTCTAGCTGTAATGATACAAAGGAACATAGATGAGGAAAAAAAGGATACAAGAAGGAGAAGTATGAGGAGGTCTGAGAAATTTGTTATTTAAAAGTATGGTTTATGAATTTTATGCCTTTCTTTTTAATGTTTTTGTTTGTTCTGTTTTTGTTTGTTTGTTTAAAAAATTGGAAAATTTAATAAATATTTTTTTTTTAAAAAAAGAAACACAGTCACACATCTCTGCATCCTCCTAAAGTCACACATTCACAAACCCCTCTCTGTTCTCCATCTGGGCAAATAAAAGGCACTATAGAATCAGAGAATTGTAGCATTGGAAGGAAGTCCAAGGGCCATCTAGTCCAACCCCCTGCAATGCAGGAATATCAGCTAAAGCATCGATGACATATGGCCATCCAACCTCTTCCAAGACAGGAGAGTCCACAACCTCCCAAGGGAAACCGTTCCACTACTGAATAGCTCTGTCAAAAAGTTTTTCCTGATGTTTAGTTGGAATCTCCTTTCTTGTAACATGAAGCCATTAGTTTGGGTCCTACTCTCAAAAATACTTCCCAGCCAACCAAAAGCACTCAAGGAGGATGTGGTTCAGGACCAGTGAGAGCCATGGCCTGGGGAGGGGATCTAACCTTGGTAGAGTCCCAAGGCCAGATACAGAGGCGTGGGGAAGCCACGATTGGCCCCCAGGCCTGACATTCCCCACCCCTGAAATACACAGTAGAGTGTCCCCAAAACACATCATGAAAACTACAGGCCTAGAATGTTTCTGCCTTGTGCCAGATGCTGTCAGGAGTAGCGTGCAGAAGCCGGGCCCTGTGACCAGTGGGGCTTCACAGGACTGGGACCTTCCTAAGTTTGTTCTGGAGAGGCAAGGTGCAGCCGCACAGGTGAGGCCGCTTGGTAACTCACTGCACCTGGTGGCTAGAGCCGGGAAGGGATATAAGGTCAGCATTTCCCTTCGGCTGTTTGCCACAGCAACGCACTCCCTGCCTTGCTGTGTCTGGCTTCTTGCTTCCTGATCCTCGGACCTCAGCTTCTTGACTCCTTGCTTCTCGACCCTTGGACCCTTGACTTTGTGACTCCTTGCTTCTCGACCCTCAGACCCTTGACTTCATGCCTCCTTGTTTCTTGACCCTTGGACCCTTGACTTTGTGACTCCCTGCTTCCTGACTTCCTGAGAGCTTGTAGGGCAGCGGCTGAAGAAGGAACAAAAAGGGTTTTCTTGTGTGAGTTTCTTGTGGCTGATTAGCTGCTTTCTCTGTGCAAAGGTCAGAGGGGGCAGGGCTTCTGTTGAGGTAGGGGATTAGCTGTGGGAGGAGCTTGTCAGAGCTTGTAGGGCAGCGGCTGAAGAAGGAACAAAAAGGGTTTTCTTGTGTGAGTTTCTTGTGGCTGATTAGCTGCTTTCTCTGTGCAAAGGTCAGAGGGGGCAGGGCTTCTGTTGAGGTAGGGGATTAGCTGTGGGAGGAGCTTGTCAGAGCTTGTAGGGCAGCGGCTGAAGAAGGAACAAAAAGGGTTTTCTTGTGTGAGTTTCTTGTGGCTGATTAGCTGCTTTCTCTGTGCAAAGGTCAGAGGGGGCAGGGCTTCTGTTGAGGTAGGGGATTAGCTGTGGGAGGAGCTTGTCAGAGCTTGTAGGGCAGCGGCTGAAGAAGGAACAAAAAGGGTTTTCTTGTGTGAGTTTCTTGTGGCTGATTAGCTGCTTTCTCTGTGCAAAGGTCAGAGGGGGCAGGGCTTCTGTTGAGGTAGGGGATTAGCTGTGGGAGGAGCTTGTCAGAGCTTGTAGGGCAGCGGCTGAAGAAGGAACAAAAAGGGTTTTCTTGTGTGAGTTTCTTGTGGCTGATTAGCTGCTTTCTCTGTGCAAAGGTCAGAGGGGGCAGGGCTTCTGTTGAGGTAGGGGATTAGCTGTGGGAGGAGCTTGTCAGAGCTTGTAGGGCAGCGGCTGAAGAAGGAACAAAAAGGGTTTTCTTGTGTGAGTTTCTTGTGGCTGATTAGCTGCTTTCTCTGTGCAAAGGTCAGAGGGGGCAGGGCTTCTGTTGAGGTAGGGGATTAGCTGTGGGAGGAGCTTGTCAGAGCTTGTAGGGCAGCGGCTGAAGAAGGAACAAAAAGGGTTTTCTTGTGTGAGTTTCTTGTGGCTGATTAGCTGCTTTCTCTGTGCAAAGGTCAGAGGGGGCAGGGCTTCTGTTGAGGTAGGGGATTAGCTGTGGGAGGAGCTTGTCAGAGCTTGTAGGGCAGCGGCTGAAGAAGGAACAAAAAGGGTTTTCTTGTGTGAGTTTCTTGTGGCTGATTAGCTGCTTTCTCTGTGCAAAGGTCAGAGGGGGCAGGGCTTCTGTTGAGGTAGGGGATTAGCTGTGGGAGGAGCTTGTCAGAGCTTGTAGGGCAGCGGCTGAAGAAGGAACAAAAAGGGTTTTCTTGTGTGAGTTTCTTGTGGCTGATTAGCTGCTTTCTCTGTGCAAAGGTCAGAGGGGGCAGGGCTTCTGTTGAGGTAGGGGATTAGCTGTGGGAGGAGCTTGTCAGAGCTTGTAGGGCAGCGCGCGCAGTTTGATCCATCTTTTAGATTTAGGGGAGCTAGTCTCAAACGTTTGTTGGGGGAGATATAGGTTTATTTGGGGGGGTTTATTTGTCCTGTCTTCACGCTTTTTATGATGGAGGGCCGCTGTAGTCACCCCCAACGACACCTTCTCAAGATGGAGGGTGAGGGAACAGCTGCAGTCGCCTGTGGTTCCTGCGCAATGCTTGCCATCTTGCCAAAGGTTGCAGGCAGCTTTACCTGCAGCAATTGCATGTTGATTGCCCTCTTAAAAGACAAAGTCCAGCAACTGGAGGAACGTGTAGCTACGCTCCAAAGAATTAGAGAGCTGGAGCTCTTCTTGGAAGCAACAGAGCACACCGTCTCCACCAAGGAGGAGACAGGGGACTCCCCTGAGAAGGAGGCTAGTTCACCAACACAGGAGCCAGATATATGGAGAAACGTGACTCAAAGAAGTAGGAGGCCCAGGGTTCGCTCTGATTGTTTAGAAATACGCAATCGCTTTGAGGTCCTTTCCCCTAGCATGGAAGACGAAGAGCAGACTCCATTTGAGGATCTCTCCCTCATTACAGTCGATCAGGTATATGAAGACGAGCAGCAAAGGCAGTCTTCAGGGAATGTGCAGGCGACCTTGGAACGGACAGCTCACGGAAGAACCCCGACCAGACCTAAGAGGAGGCGTGTAGTGGTGATAGGGGATTCCCTACTGAGGGGAACAGAAGCAGTGATCTGTGGGCCTGACAAGATGTCTCGGGAAGTGTGCTGTCTCCCCGGGGCTAAGATCCAAGATGTAACTGAACGACTGCAAGGAATCATAAAACCCACTGACAAATACCCCTTCCTCTTGGTTCATGTGGGAACCAATGACACTGCAAGCAATAGCCTCCAGAAGATCAAAAGAGATTACGAGGCTCTGGGCAGGAAATTGAAGCAATTAAATGCACAAATTGTCATCTCATCTGTCCTCCCAGTTGAACGACGTGGCCCAGGGAGAGAGGGAAAAATAGTGGAAGTGAACAACTGGCTTCGCAAATGGTGTAAACAGGAACGGTTTGGATTCTTAGATCACGGAATGCAGTTTCTTGAAGATGGACTTCTGGCAAGCGATGGGCTGCACCTCACAACGGTTGGTAGGAATGTTTTTGCAAAAAATCTCAGAAACCTCATCAGGAGGGCTTTAAACTGACTAATGTGGGGGAGGGAGACAGTGCTCCTGAAGGTAGGAGTCTATCAATTGATGAAGATGATCATCCAAATGTCATAGACCGAATGGAGCAAACAGCACGCAGACCTAGTGGTGGGAGGAAAAAATCCTTAAATAAGAGACACGGGGGAATGATTAATGGACTTCAATGTCTGTACACTAATGCGCAAAGTATGGGAAATAAACAAGATGAGCTTGAGCTCTTGGTACAGCAAACTAAATATGACATAATAGGCATCACTGAAACCTGGTGGGATAAGTCCCACGATTGGAATGTAATAATGGAGGGATACAATCTATTTCAGAGAAACAGACCAGACAAGAAAGGAGGAGGAGTGGCGTTATATGTCAGGGATGTGTATACCTGTGAAGAGATCCAAGATTTAGAACCTCAAAGCCAAAGTGAGAGCATTTGGGTCAAAATTAAGGGAGAGAAGAATAACAGTGACCTCATTGTGGGAGTTTACTATAGATCCCCAAGCCAAACGGAGGACATAGATGATGCCTTCCTGGAACAGATGGCCAAGCATGCAAAAGGAAGGGAGATAGTAGTAATGGGGGACTTCAATTACCCGGATATTTGTTGGATGTCAAACTCAGCCAAGAGCATAAGGTCAAACAGATTCCTCACTGGCCTTGCAGACAACTTCATTGTCCAGAAAGTGGGAGAAGCTACAAGAGGAACAGCCATTTTAGATCTGGTCCTAACCAATGTGGATGACCTGGTTAGTGGGGTAGAAGTGGAAGGATCATTAGGCGCGAGTGATCATGCTCTTCTGAAGTTTACTATACAGCGGAAAGGAGCAGCCAAGCATACTAGGACTCAATTTCTCGACTTTAAGAAAGCCGACTTCATAAAACTTAGGGAAGTGCTGGGTGAGATCCCATGGACAGTAATACTAAAAGGAAAGGGAGTTCATGATGGCTGGGAGTTTGTTAAGAGGGAGATAGTAAAAGCACAACTTCAGGCAATACCAATGAGACGGAAACATGGAAGGTGCCTAAAGAAGCCAGGGTGGCTATCTAAAGAACTTTTAACTGAGTTAAGATTAAAAAAGGATGTGTACAAAAAATGGAAAAGGGGGGAAACCACCAAAGAGGAATTCAAACAAATAGCCAGCACGTGTAGACACAAAGTCAGAAAAGCTAAAGCACAGAATGAACTCAGGCTTGCTAGAGAGGTTAAAAGCAACAAAAAAGGCTTTTATGGGTATGTTCGTGGCAAAAGGAAGAACAAAGAAACAGTGGGGTCACTCAGAGGAGAAGATGGTGAAATGCAAACAGGGGACACAGAAAGGGCTGAACTCCTCAATGCCTTCTTTGCCTCAGTCTTCTCCGATAAAGAAAACAATGCCCGACCTGAAGAATTTGGAGCAAATGATTCAGCAGAGGAAACACAGCCCAGAATAACTAAGGAGATAGTACAAGAATACTTGGCTAGTCTAGATGTATTCAAGTCTCCAGGGCCAGATGAACTGCATCCAAGAGTATTAAAAGAACTGGCAGATGTGATTTCAGAACCACTGGCAGTCATCTTTGAGAATTCCTGGAGAACAGGCGAAGTCCCGGCAGACTGGAGGAGGGCAAATGTTGTCCCTATTTTCAAAAAGGGGAAAAGAGAGGACCCAAATAATTACCGCCCAGTCAGTCTGACATCAATACCAGGGAAGATTCTGGAGCAGATCATTAAGCAAACAGTCTGTGAGCACCTGGAAAGGAATGCTGTGATCACCAATAGTCAGCATGGATTTCTGAAAAATAAGTCATGTCAGACTAACCTGATCTCGTTTTTTGACAGAATTACAAGCCTGGTAGATGAAGGGAACGCAGTGGATGTAGCCTACCTTGATTTCAGCAAGGCATTTGACAAGGTGCCCCATGATATTCTTGTAAAGAAGCTGGTAAAATGCGGTCTTGACTATGCTACCACTCAGTGGATTTGTAACTGGCTGACTGACCGAACCCAAAGGGTGCTCATCAATGGTTCCTCTTCATCCTGGAGAAGAGTGACTAGTGGGGTGCCACAGGGTTCTGTCTTGGGCCCGGTCTTATTCAACATCTTTATCAACGACTTGGATGATGGACTCAAGGGCATCCTGATCAAATTTGCAGATGACACCAAACTGGGAGGGGTGGCTAACACCCCAGAGGACAGGAACACACTTCAAAACGACCTTGACAGATTAGAGAACTGGGCCAAAACAAACAAGATGAATTTTAACAGGGAGAAATGTAAAGTATTGCACTTGGGCAAAAAAAAATGAGAGGCACAAATACAAGATGGGTGACACCTGGCTTGAGAGCACTACATGTGAAAAGGATCTAGGAGTCTTGGTTGACCACAAACTTGACATGAGCCAACAGTGTGACGCGGCAGCTAAAAAAGCCAATGCAATTCTGGGCTGCATCAATAGGAGTATAGCATCTAGATCAAGGGAAGTAATAGTGCCACTGTATTCTGCTCTGGTCAGACCTCACCTGGAGTACTGTGTCCAGTTCTGGGCACCACAGTTCAAGAAGGACACTGAGAAACTGGAACGTGTCCAGAGGAGGGCAACCAAAATGGTCAAAGGCCTGGAAACGATGCCTTATGAGGAACGGCTAAGGGAGCTGGGCATGTTTAGCCTGGAGAAGAGGAGGTTAAGGGGTGATATGATAGCCATGTTCAAATATATAAAAGGATGTCACATAGAGGAGGGAGAAAGGTTGTTTTCTGCTGCTCCAGAGAAGCGGACACGGAGCAATGGATCCAAACTACAAGAAAGAAGATTCCACCTAAACATTAGGAAGAACTTCCTGACAGTAAGAGCTGTTCGACAGTGGAATTTGCTGCCAAGGAGTGTGGTGGAGTCTCCTTCTTTGGAGGTCTTTAAGCAGAGGCTTGACAACCATATGTCAGGAGTGCTCTGATGGTGTTTCCTGCTTGGCAGGGGGTTGGACTCGATGGCCCTTGTGGTCTCTTCCAACTCTATGATTCTATGATTCTATGATTCTATGATTCTATGATTCTATGACCCTTGGACCCCTGACTTCTGGAATCTTGCTCCTGCTTCCACCCCACCATCTTGCCCCCGGTCCCGACGTCCTCAGCTGGGACTTTGATCGCCCATAGACCGGACCGTGACAGATGCCCTGAAGGTATATTTTCCGTGTCTCATTGAGCTTGCTCCAAGATGGCCAGACATTGATGTGTGAATTCATGCCAATATTTTGCCCATAATTGTTCTTGCGAGAAGCAAGCTTTGGGCGCAGCTCCTTCATCGGACTTTGGCAACATTTTCAAACAATTGTCCCAGATCTGTTGCCCCACTGGTACCCATTACAAGCATCATTTCCCCATGACAAACAGAGACTGTTTGGGGAAGTAAATCTAGGAGTCTTCATAACCCTGCGCCATCGACAGCAATAAATATGATATGAGGCCAGACTCTTGCTGTCCCTCCCTTCTTGGAATTACTGATTGAGTAGCCCCGGTTTTGAAGCCAGCTCTGAAGTATGGATTTTTTCCTCTCAACACCATCTCTCATCCAGCAGAATCAGTCATTAAGCTGTCCTAAAGATCTGTTGCCCAGGTCCGACTGCTAGGTATATATCAGAACCTAGGGAGAGTTGTGCTGGAGCATAAATTGGTAGTGCAGGCCATGCCTTTGGAAGCCAAATGAATGGACAGTGGCTGTTATTGGCTACAGCCACACAAACATAAATAGGCCAGATCAGAGCTTGCTTAAATCTGTTGCGGAAAGAAATATTCCCTTTAAATGGAGTATCAGGGACTGGGCAAAGGAGGAAGAATGGTGGAGACTGCCTCCCCATCCTGACCCTTCCTGGGGAAGAGGAAGACAGTATAGATTCACAACAGTGGTTTGCTGGAGGTCACAGCTCAGAGGCAGCTGAGGGGAAAAGTTGGGAAATAATGGGAGAAGAGGAGCAGGTAGAACCAGAGCAGCAGCTGGCTGTCATGTTGTCACTAAAAAGCATTCCAGACCCACCATCTCCCAGAACCTGGCGAGCCTTAAAAGTAGGAGAGCAAAGAGCTCAAAGACAGAGGGCATGTCGCAGCACCTGTAGTGGGGGTGGTGATGATGATGATGACGAATGAGGAGAGAAGGGGGGTGGAGGTGGAGATTCACTCGAGACAATGCCATTTTCCAAGAGACTGGGTTCTATAACCTCTCTCTGTAAAGTTTGAAATAAAAAAAGATTGTAAGAAACTTCTCCTTGTCTTTATATTTTCTTGGGCAACCAACCACAAGCCGCTGACAACATCCTGACATGGAGAGAGGTACACAAAGCAAACAAAAAGTTTCTATTTTATGAAAAATAAATATTCTGTTGTAATTGCCATTGAGGCCGGGATGGGGAACCCAAGACCCTGTGGCCGATGGCCCATCTAGTCCAGAATTCTGTTCTCGCTGTGACCAACCATGTGGCTGCGAGAAGCCTGCAAGCTATACCTGAGCAGAAGAGCCCTTTCCCCTCCTGTGGTTTCTACAGTGGTACCTCTGGTTAAGAACTTAATTCGTTCCGGAGGTCCATTCTTAACCTGAAACTGTTCTTAACCTGAGGTACCACTTTAGCTAATGGGGCCTCCCGCTGCCGCCGCACCGCCGCCATACAATTTCTGTTCTTTTATTTCCCATTCTAGCAGAATACTATATGCATCCAATACTCTTTTAAAGCCATCCACGTTGGCGGCGATCACTGTCTCCTGAGGGGGCCAAGTTCCAGCGTTTATACACCACATGGATAAATACTTTTATCTTTCCTGAATCTTCCAACGTTCAGCTTCACTGAATGCTCATCAGTTACGAGAGAATGAGAGAATCTTTTCTCTATCCACTTTATCCATGCCATGAATATTTGTATCAACTTTTATCATGTCACTTCTTCCTTGCCTTCTTCACTGAGGGACTGAAGTTTTGCTTTTCTCTGGGTGGGGCAGTGACCAGCAGTTCACGGTGCTTCACTGGGAAGTTGCAGTTATGCACTTACTGCCATGAGGCAGTTCCTGACATCAAAAGCTATGCATTGTTGGGATGCAGGTGTCCCTCATTTTAATTTCTCAGGCTAGCAGTTGAAAGAGGAGAACTATCAAGCCCCTGTCTTGCTGTCATTCATGGTCACTTTTCCTAGCCATCTTCCTTCCCTGCACCTTCTGCAAGTGATCACAACCAATCAGGGATCATGTAATGGCAAATCCAATTCTGAGTGAGGGCGGGAAGTCCTTTATCCCTGATAGGTATTAGTGAGGAAATATTTTCACCCCTGTTTTCAGCTCTGTCTCCCAAACACTGCTGAAATGGAAAAGAGTGATTTATTCTTTTAATTCAGTGGAAATGTTTGCATTTGTTTCAGCTCAACTGCAAAGTGACATAATCTATGGTATTTGGTAATGCAATGACATCACTTGGATTAACTAAGGGTAATTTGGAATGACAGTAATTTAAAATGAATGAGCAAACATTTCTGCAAGGACTGCTGAGGGGAGGTGTTTTTCAGCATCGCTGAGAACATTTGCAGAAAAACAATGGGATTTTTTTCCTTTTCCTTTTTTTACTCAGCTCTAATTTTTATACATCCTTTAAAAATTCTGATCATTAAGCAGCAGAGACAGATTATTTTTAACCTAATGAGCAGGCTCATTATGTCGATGACAAAGAAATAATACAAAAATGTAGAATAATGATAAATACGTTTGACTCAATTGATAAGATCTTTCTGTGGGATGGGTGAGTGGGTCTCTGCAGGCCTCCACATGTAATGGAATTCCCGGAGGAAGAACCTTGTCAGCTCAAAATGTGTTAGATGATACTGCCTGGCTAATTGTTATGAAAGACTTTCTTCCAGCCACCTTTAGGATAACCCTTTCTGTTCTCTGATGCTAAAGGTTTTAGAGAAGAATGTCAGGAGGTATCAGTGCTAGGAGCAGAAAATGTTGCGTTTTCATTGGGTGGTACAGTTGGCAAAGTACCTGTGGCTATGAGGTTTTCTCTTTCAGCTACTGTACATGGGATAGCTTGGTTGGAAGAGCATGACAGCATTCCTCTCAGGGTCTTGGGTTGCAGCCCTACATTGGGGAAAAGATTTGACTAGATGACCCTCAGGTCCCTTCCAACTCTACAATGATTCTATGAAGCCCTGAACAACTCAGGACCAGCTTATCTGAAAGACCGCCTGCCCATGTATAAACCTATAAGCATATTAAGATGATCTGGGGACATTTTTCTCACGGTAACATATCCTGCAGAATATCACTGGATGACCAAAAAATGGGCATTTCCTGCTGTCGTCTCCCTCTCCTATGGAATGCTTTCCCCTCTGACATACAGAAAGCATTTCTAAAACAGGGGCTGATAGATGTGGGATGCAATCCATTGGTACAGTCAAGTGCAACATTCCTTATTTCCCTAGAGTAAGCACAGGCAGGGGGATATCTAGTCAGTGTAACTTCCTGTTGCGTGGCTATTCCCTCCCCCTCCCACAGATGGAGTAAATAAAGACACAGGACACCAGAATTTAGGTTAATGGGCGAAAAATGGCCACAACTTTATTGATTACAGGAAAGAGCGGTATTGGCTTAGGCATTGGCCCTAACAGACTATCCGGTTCTAACTGGGAAGGGTTAAACACCAGCAGGGGGAGCCCCCGAGATGCACATCCCTAGGCGCTCCCCGAGGGGTTACCGCTCGGGAGCGCGCTTTAGGCCCTAGCCTCCGTAGGTTTCGGACGAGGCGACGCCCCTCGGAGTCCTTTAACGAACTACCCTTCAAGAAGTGGGGGAGGTGATGGCGTTCCTCCCCCCCGATCTCATTTGCATAACAATACCCCGGCCAATGCCTAACCGCCAAGACCAAGAAGTTGTGACGTTTGCTACGAGGTAGGCGAAAAAACCAAGTGGCTTCAAAATTCCAGCCAATTAGCCAAATGGAAAAACTCCTACCAGGCCCCTTGCGGCGACCAGCCAAAGCCCATAGCAAAGTCTGAATGCTAACCTAAAGGGCGGGTGGGTGGGAAAACACAGCTGCTGCGAAGGAGGAAAAGGGGCGAGCCAAGGGCTGCCCCGACCTTAAGTGCCCCTAGGTCGGCCCGCCCCTGCTGCCAGCTGATTGGCTGAGGCTGCAGGAGATGAATACTAAGAGGGAATCCCTGGTTCCCGCGGGGCTGACACCAGCCCCGCGAGAGTGCGTGTGGGCGGGGTCATGAGCCCGCAACACCCCCCCCCTCCTAAATTCGGGAGTGGCTTTCCACTGCTCTGGAGCTTCCTCCCCCTGCATGTGACCTGGGAGATGGGCTAGCTAACTCCATAAAAGAACTGAGTTTCCCAGTTTCAGATTTGGTTTTTTTTGTTTTTTAATTGGGTTTTATAACCAAGGATAATGTTATACAAACCAAGCTTTCTTGTGTCATTTGTATATCATAAAAATAAAAGAAAGGGGGGAGAAAAAAAGGGGGTGAGGGGGGAGTGGCGAGATCCCGGAATGTCCCCCTTTTCCTTAGGATATCCCCATTTTCATTGGAGAAATGTTGGAAGGTATAGAGTTATGTGACCCCCAAGCCAAGGAGATAATTAACCATGCAACCTTTAGAAAACAGCTGAAGGCAGCCCCCCCTTCTTCTTCTTAATTGTTTAAACCATTTCATAAACCAAGAACTTACACCTTGACCACTAATAATGAAACATGTATTGTAGATATTTTTCCACATTAATTGTGCTATTTTTGTGATATACAAATGACACAAGAAAACTTGGTTTGTATAACATTATTCTTGGTTATAAAAACCCAATTAAAAAAAAACAACAAATCTGAAACCGGGATGGCTTCTGTAAATCCAGAAATGTCCCTGGAAATTAGGGACACCTGGGGGGGTCTGTGTTTATGGCAAAAGGAAAGCTCATTCACTTCTCTGAAAATGGAAGACATCTGTATTTAAAACTGGTCAGCTTTCTTCTTCCCTCCAGGATAACACTGAAACTTATCCCCGGTATCTAAATGAGTTCTCAAATTCCACATGAGACCCGTTCTCCCCTTTCCCTTTTGTATTTCCGTAATGTTAATTCCTACAGCGCAACACTCATTGGGTCACTAACGGCTTTCCTCCTTCGCTTCTTCCATTGCCACCTCTGAGTTTCTTCCTGAAGAGGGTCATGAGATGTTGCCTTGATCTTCTTCTTCCCCGCTCCCATTCCCTTTCCCCCCAATTCATTCAAGACACAGAAGAAGGAGAAGTAGTGCAGATGAAGCTAATGAGGCAGAGGCATGGAACTGTCTTAGATGCTGACCCCAAGGGACAAGAGTGAAGATGGTGAGAAAAGTGTGAGAGAGGGAATCTTCATTCAGGGCGGATAATGATTGTGTCGCTTGTTGAACTCTGGATGGAGCAGGTGCCAAAAGCTCCAGAAGTTTTAATCTCGAACTCCTAACTTTTTATCTCCTGGCATGTGGCAGAGCATGAAAAGTGGGAAGCAAGGGGGGGAGTATGAAAAATGCTGCTTGAATCAGCACCTTTGGAGTTTATCCAAAGTGGTGGTAATTGATTTCAAGTCAGTGCTTAATAAGGGAGCAAACACCATGTCACGGCCACCTGAGAGACAACCTTGGAGTTTGCATAAAGTTGAAAGGAGAAAGACCAGGCGACTTTGCTTATTTCCCAGCCCTGGAGAATAATAATAATTATAACCCAGGAGTAAGCCCCATGGAAAGTAAAACGATGGTTCCTTTCATTTACATATTTTATCATTTTACAGATTTATAAACAGTCAAAGCTATTGAAGCAGTGTACACCAAGATAAGATAAAATACAAAAGATACAGATTCTTTTTAAAAAAGAAACTTTAAAAAAGGCATTACTGCAATTGTACAGTAAATATTCCATCAGATGTCTGGGACACACTTCAAGGAAACACTGATGTTCAAAGCAGGGAGGGGGAGAATTTTGTTTGATCTGCATTTTTAAGTAAACTCGCCTAATTTGCACCTCCCAGACTAATGCATGGCTTGGAACATAATTATCCTTCTAATTTTTACTTCTCTGAATTTTGCGATATAGTTCTCAGTTCAAATAGCATGTGAAAAGCAAATTGCAGAAAGTGATTTGTGTAGTAGGGAGAATTTTAGCTCTTGTAGCTTTTCTCAGCCTTGGCTTTGCATTCATTCATGCCCATAACATGCGCCCACACAGAGCCAGAGAAAAATGCCATGCGAGCTCAGCAGTGAAAGTTGGGAAAGTGTGAAACCTCTAGGGAAGATGTTCTGGCAGCTGGAGATATATTACGAAGAGGCTTCGTCTCCCCTAGAAGTCTAGGCCATGTGGGAATCCAGGAGAACACCCAAGGCATCTTGTGGCTGGGGAGAAAGAACACAAACCAGAGAAAAAAGAAACAGTGTGGAGCAGGACAGGGAGTAGGAGGACAAATACAACTTCTCCACGTGCCCTCAAGTGTGGTGGTGGATGCTGTCCCATTGTTGTTGTTGTTTAGTCGTTTAGTCGTGTCTGACTCTTTGTGACTCCATGGACCAGAGCACGCCAGGCACTTCTGTCTTCCACTGCCTCCCGCAGTTTGGTCAAACTCATGCTGGTAGCTTCAAGAACACTATCCAACCATCTCGTCCTCTGTCGTTCCCTTCTCCTTGTGCCCTCCATCTTTCCCAGCATCAGTGTCTTCTCCAGGGAGTCTTCTCTTCTCATGAGGTGGCCAAAGTATTGGAGCCTCAGCTTCACGATCTGTCCTTCCAGTGAGCACTCAGGGCTGATTTCCTTAAGAATGGATCGGTTTGATTTTCTTGCAGTCCATGGGACTCTCAAGAGTCTCCTCCAGCACCATAATTCAAAAGCATCAATTCTTCGGCGATCAGCCTTCTTTATGGTCCAGCTCTCACTTCCATACATCACTACTGGGAAAACCATAGCTTTAACTATACGGATCTTTGTTGGCAAGGTGATGTCTCTCCTTTTTAAGATGCTGTCTAGGTTTGTCATTGCTTTTCTCCCAAGAAGCAGGCGTCTTTTAATTTTGTGCTGCTGTCACCATCTGCAGTGATCATAGAGCCCAAAAAAGTAAAATCTCTCACTGCCTCCATTTCTTCCCCTTCTATTTGCCAGGAGGTGATGGGACCAGTGGCGTAGCGTGGGTTGTCAGCACCCGGGGCAAGGCAAGTAATTTGCGCCCCCTAACCCGTGGATTTGCACCCCCTAACCTGTGGATTTGCGCCCCCTAACCCTAAGCCCCAGATGTTGTGCCCGGTGCGGCCGCCCCCCCCTGCACCCCCCACGCTACGCCACTGGATGGGACCAGTGGCCATGATCTTCATTTTTTTGATGTTGAGCTTCAAACCATATTTTGCGCTCTCCCCCCAGCATTGAATTAAGATTCAACACCCGTTCACCACTGGAAAGCTCCAAGTAGGCTAGGGCGCCATCTTGTTTGCACCTCAGACAGCAAAATATCTTGGGCCTTCTGTGCATCTACATGCTGTATGTCACCAACTTAGCTGAGGGTTGAAGGTTGGTATGGCCAGATGGTACAGTTTGGGTAGGATCCCAGAGCAGTGAGGTAGGGAAACCTTTTCAGACACCATAGGTGCCAACTCCCTGGGGCCCTGGGTGCCCAAGCACGAACAATGTCAGGGACAGGGCTCCCCAGAGTGACAATGAGGAGGCTGAGAGGAACAGAGAGTCAGAGGAGGAAGAAGTAGTTTTGCTTCCTTCTCAGAAGTTTGAAACCAGTCACCAGCAACCCCTCTCCTCCTCAGCAGGAAAAGAAGAGATAAATTCTCATGAAAGTGAAAGGAGGCTGGAGAGAGGCCAAGTCGCTGATAAGCGGTCGCTAACAATAACATGGGGGGGGGAGGTTTGATTCATCAGAAGTAGTAGAACAGCTAGAATCTCCTTGTGCTCGTGGGTTAACTAGGGTCAGGGAAAGGCATCAATCAAGAAAGTGAAAGGCAGGGTTCTGGTGAACATCCTGTTGGCGTCGGAATCGGAGCTCAGATGCCTCAACATCTTGAAAGAGGCAGGAGCCATGGGAGCTGTTTTGAGTGTAATTACTGTGTATAATAAATCTGCTTGAAAACTAAAGACGTCTACTTGCTGCTTGTATTAAGTCTGGGAGCCACCTAGATCGTGAGACACAAAATTCCCCATGAAGGGGCCGGGCACCCACAAATTTTGGTGCCAGGGCCCTGCAAGCTGCATGTCACCCACGGCCCTGGTCACCCATGGTCGCAGGGCCAACTTGGCACTCCTGTCAGTCACATCCCATTCTAGGCAACCCTTGGCGGAGTGGGTTCCATGTTAGCGGTATGCAGAGCCAGAGCGGGAAATGGGCACAGCAATGAATGCAAACTTTACCTCTGCATAATGGGCTGATTTCTAAACACACTCAACACCTTCCTCTCCATCCTTCAAGAAACATTATCAGAGTCCAAGGACAATGGGAAAAAACACTCAAGGAGGGTGCAAAGCAGAGGCAGTAAAGTGTGTGGTCTAGGGAGGGTAGCTGTTGCCTGGGGAGAGTCCTGAGGGCCAGATGGAGAGGTCTGGTCTGCTGCAATTGGCCCCCAGGCCTCTATCTATATTGCTTGCCTCACAACAGCAGGGTTCCAGAAAGCCCGCACCCACACGTCCCCTTCTTTGCCTCCCTGCCCCATAAAATAAATGACTGTAGGCCCAGCTGCCCCCATAAAGAAACGCAAAGACCACAATGACCTTTCCTACCCCACAATTAAAGGCACAGCAGGAGCTTTGCCCCTTTGTTGCTTCTGGATGCCCTAGAAAGGGTTACATTTAATCATTCCATTATTGTCCTATTTCTCTGCTGTGGCCTCCAGAGTTATTTTAGCAACCTCTGTGGACTTTTAGAGCGATGCAGGTAATTGATTGCCTTATATAATGAGAGTGCTATTAAAGATAATAAACCTCTGGAGAGGAATACCTTGCTAAGCAGTGATCAGCAGAAAAGTGGTAATTTTTTTTTAGTGCTAATTCGACATCCTTTTTAAAACAAAAAACAAAAAAAATAGAGGTGAGCAAAAGTCAGGATGTAATTATATTATGCGTATGATAAAAGCAGAGTGGGGAAATTCATCCACCTACCATACCAATCATCTTCTGTTGACACTTGGGGAGGGGGAGCGCTCCCCAATTTTAATTAGCTGAGCTGCTCTTCAGTAAGCCCAGGCATGATCTTTGATCATACCTCCAGTTGCACTGCTCATGTTCAAATGGAAATGTTATTCATCGCTGCACATTAACAATACCTGAAACTCTGTTTCTACCAAATTAATTGTAAAGGACTCTAGGGGGACCAAGGCCATAATAGATCTTAGATCTGGCTTTTTAATCTCTAACCTTCAAGGATCAGATGTCTGCAAAAATGAATTCCTTTCACTTGCAAATGTCAACCTCCAAGGTATGCACTTGTGCACATTCCTATTTTTAGTAAAGTTGTTGTTGCTATTCATCATCATCAAAATAATCTATGCACTACCTTTCACTTCGAGTAGAAATGCCAAGGTGGTATTTGAAGAATTATGACTCGATTTATTGATTGCATTATACTCCACCTTTACCTCAATGTGGCCTCCCCTTCCTTGTTTACTCCTTACAACAACCCTGTGAGGTAGGTTAGGCTGAGAGGCAGTGACTGGCCCAAGGTCGCCCAGTGAGCTTCATAGCTGAGCACGGATTTGAACCCTGTTCTCCCAGCTCCTAGTCTAACACTCTAACCACTACAGCACACTGGCTCTGAAGAAATATGTACTGAAGAAATACGGAGCTTAGCAATGATGACAAACTTGTGTGAAGCACAATAGAAGAAGAAGAAAACTATTTTCTTTTTCAGCTGTTTCCCTGTTCCTGAGCAGTAGATTGCCTGAGGAAATGACAAATTTGATTCTGTGGCACTGTGGCAGGCTAAGTCAGGCTCTGTGACTAGGGCTGAACGGAAACATTTTCACTCTTCACAACGCATGCTCCCTGCTGCAGCGATTCCTCAAGGTGCTGCCAACAGGAGCAAAAAATATCTGAAGCTCTGCTCTCTCCACGACACCCATTCTGAACAAAGTCCCTCGCTCTGAACTGGCTTCAAGAAAGATGCCATTTAGCCAACTGGATTTGGCTCTGTGGCATCATCATACTCAAATCTGATTTGCTGTGTGTTGCTGTGACATCATGGCATTTACTGCATAACACTTGGTTGGCTGGCAGAGCCGTCTTTCCCATAGGGCTTAGTGGTGCGTTGCGCCAGGGCGCCAGCCTCTCGGGGGCACCCCAGTGAGTGGGGGAGCTGCGCAGCTTCCCCTTTCCCTGCACGCCCACCAGCTGCGCCCCGTCAACCATATGGCTGGCGGGCATGCAGCTTGCCTCCCAAGCCTCCGCAGGAGGAGAGCGATATTGGTGTTTTGCAACTTTGACCTGTTGCAGGACCTTAGCCAGATCTTAGCAGAGCATACGCAGAGTTCCAGAAAGCAATCAGTTGCAGGCAGGATGAACAAAGCAGGAACAAGACGCTGCTACTAGTAACTTGGTTACTTAGATGTGTTATTATCTTAACTAGCTCTCTCTTAACAAACTCCAAATGACTCTCAGAACTCAGAACACCACACTGACCAACACACACTCCAGTCAGTGAGGTCATAAGTCATCATGCCTGTGTGAGACCTCAACCAATGGTAGAGCTGTATCCAAGGTCTCATATCTTTAGGCAGATAACTCCTCTCTGCTCAGTCATCTTGGCTTTCGGCCAACGCTTCACTGACTCCGTGTGAAGCTGCACAGAATGACATGTAGTCAAAAATCCCAACAAGTGTGATTGACTGTATGGGATTGGCAGAAATGACGAGCAGAATCCGTGACCAGGGAGAAGAGTCGGCAGAAGAAGACTGGAAAAAATTTAAGGACTATTTACAGAAATATTGTAAAATTAAGGAATGCTGAATGATGTTGGATTGAAATTGAGCGGTTTCTAGCTGTAATGATATAAAGGAACATGGATGAAAAAAAAAGGGTTTGGATAGAAAATAAGGTGATATTATAAGCTGTAATGCTTTAAGTTAAGGATTTGCTGAACAAATAATCTGAAATGGAATACAAGAAGGGGAGGTATGAGGAGGTCAGAGAAATTTGTTATTGAAAAGTATACTTTATGAACTATATTTTTTTAAAATCTTTTTGTTTGTTTTTTGTTTGTATAAAAAATTGAAAACTTTAATAAATATCTTTTAAAAAAAAAATCCCAACAAGTGATCCCCACAGAGGCTTAGGATCATAGCTGTCAACTTTTCCCTTTTCTTGCGAGGAATTCTATGCGGAATAAGGGAATTTCCCTTTTAAAAAAGGAAATGTTGACAGCTATGCTTACGATGGAAGCTGCGCCCCGCCAACTATATGACTGGTGGGCGCGCAGCTTGCCTCCCAAGCCTCTGCGGGGATTGCTCTCCCACAGAGGCATGGGGGAGAGTTGTGCGCGTCCCCCCCCCATGGCTGACAGTGTGCAACTTCACCCTCCCCACTATCAGTGGTAATTTGGGGGCGCTGGACAGATAGTTGCACCCCAGCGCTGCATCTGCTAATGACACCCCTGTTGGCTGGGATCACAGGGAAGGAAACAGGCATAATATGTGAAAGCAAAGGATTTTCTTTCTTTTAGCAAATAATTTTTCTACCAAGCTTCTCAATAGCACTGCTTTCTCTCCCCATATTTTGATGCGTGGATAGTTGGTGTGGTCCTGTCTTAGACATGCATTAGAAAGCTTAGAGAATAGGTAGGCAAACTAAGGCCCGGGGCTGGATCCGGCCCAATCGCCTTCTAAATCCGGCCTGCGGATGGTCTGGGAATCAGCGTGTTTTTACATGAGTAGAATGTGTCCTTTTATTTAAAATGCATCTCTGGGTTATTTGTGGGGCATAGGTATTCGTTTATTTTTTTTCTTTCAAAATATAGTCTGGCCTCCCACAAGGTCTGAGGGACAGTGGACCAGTCTCCTGCTGAAAAAGTTTGCTGACCCCTGGCTTAGAGGCACACCTTTCTACCAGCGCGCTCTCTCTCTCTCTCTCTCTCTCTCTCTCTCTCTCTGTACCATTAATATGTGAAAAGAAAGTTAAGGCAACTGCATGATGCTAGTAATGATGATGGATGCTTTTCAGCTGCACCTATGAATAGCTGGCCTCTGTTTGTTTCCATAGGCTATCTGTAACAGCTTCTCCCCTTAGGGATTTACAGCTTGGCAGGCATTCATTTATTGCTAAGCTATCCTTCCAAGGGAATTGAATTTAAAGCCCAACCACAGCCATAGTTTACTGAGTTAATTCCTGGTAATTGCTGTGAATTTTGGGGTACTTCGTACTTTCCATTCATGAACAATCTAAAGGGTGGAATTGCCCTCAATTACAATAAATGACCTAGACAGACGAGTTAGATAAAAGTTTCATGTAGCCTGTCTCTAGGCTCAGCATTCAGAGATATATACTTTAATTAATTTATTGTGATTATCAGTTATGATTATCACCTGAAGCATCATCCTTATTATCAGTCTTATTTAAAAATGTGCTTATATGCTGTTTTTCAGACACACCTCGCAAAGAAGTGCCAAAAATATGACATAGAAATGTTAGAACAAGAAGCACCAATTAAAATGATATAATAAAACAGCTGAGATAAGGACTGGGGAAGTTTGAAAACGACACCTCTGTCCCCCTCAGTCAAGGGTGAGACACCTTTGGCCCTCCAGAAATTGCTGAACTACAGCTCCCATCAACCCCAGCCAGCACAGCCAACAGTCAAGACTGTTGGGAGTTGTAGTCTGACAACATCTGGAGAGCCAGAGGTTCCCCCGCTTCTGTCTTCTGGGCAAAATGGTTTGGTGGGGGTGGATGAGAGAGAAGTCAGTTCAGATAGAATACTAGATGTTAGATGGTGGGCAGTTTTCCAGGCTTCTTCTCTCCCCCTCAGGACGCAACATGGTATTTTGCGGTGGGATAAACTGTAGTCATTTTAGACAGACAGACACAGATAGAGCTGTATCCAATGCTAGTCATTCTCAGAGTAATGTTAAAGGTAAAGGTACCCTTGACCATTAGGTCTAGTCATGGATGACTCTGGGGTTGCGGCGCTCATCTTGCTTTATTGGCCGAGGGAGCCGGCATACAGCTTCCGGGTCATGTGGCCAGCATGACTAAGCCACTTCTGGCGAACCAGAGCAGCGCCCGGAAACGCCGTTTACCTTCCCACCGGAGCGGTACCTATTTATTTGCATTTTGACATGCTTTTGAACTGCTAGGTGGGCAGGAGCTGTGACCAAACAACGGGAACTCACCCTGTTGCGGGGATTTTGATCAGCAAGCCTTATATCCTGCTTTATCACTACCCTAAGGAGCCTCAAAGCGGCTAACATTCTCCTTTCCCTTCCTCCCCCACAACAAACACTCTGTGAGGTGAGTGGGGCTGAGAGACTTCAGAGAAGTGTGACCGGCCCAAGGTCACCCAGCAGCTACATGTGGAGGAGCGGGGACGTGAACCTGGTTCACCAGATTACGAGTCCACCACCCCACCCCACCATGCTGGCTCTCTGAAGAGCCACATCTCACTGCCCAAAGCAGGGGTTCCAGACACCACCAACCAGATGCTCATGGGAAACCTGCAAGCAGGATTCGAACACAAGAGCACTCTGCTTGCCTGCGGTTTCCAGCAACTGTTATTCAGAAGCTTTGCTGCCTCCAACTGTGGAGTCAGAGCAGAGCCATCCTGGCTATTTGCCATTGATATCCTTCTCCTATGTGAATTTGTCTAATCCTCTCTGGAAGCCCTCTTGGTTGGTGGTCGTTCCTGCCTCCTGTGGAAGCGAGTACCATAGATTAACTATGCACTGTAAAAAGAAGTCCTTCACCTTTCCCAAATATTCCAACAGTCCATTTCATTGAATGTCCATTTCATGAGTTCTAATCTTATGAGGGAGGAAGAAAAACATTTTTTCTATCCTCTTTCTCCAAGCCATGCAGAATTTCATACAATTCTGTCACGTCCCCCTCCTACTGGCCTTTTCTCCACACTCCCAAATGTTGCAACCTTTCCTCTTGGCAAGTCGTTCAATTGCCTTGATAAGTTAGTCGCCCTTTTCTGAACCTTTTCCAACTACAGTCATACCTCGGAAGTCGAATGCCTTGCAAGACGAATGTTTTGGATCCTGAACGCCACAAACCCAGAAGTGAGTGGTCCAGTTTGTGAACATTCTTTGGAACCCGAACATCAGTTGTGACTTCTGCAGCTTCTGATTGGCTGCAGGAAGCTCCTGCAGCCAATTGGAAGCCGTGCCTTGGTTCCTGAACGTTTTGGAAGTTGAACGGACTTCCGGAACGGATTCCGTTCAACTTCCGAGGCACGACTGAACTGAGCTGAATGGACCAATGGTCTGACTAAGTATATCTTCCTTTAAAAGAAAGGCAACGAAAGGAACAGAACAGGTAGCCTGGGGAGTGTCAGATGATGATAATATCCATCCCACCTTCTATGCTGGAAGCTTGCCATTGTTCTTTGTTATCTAATTGCTGGGTAGTGAACTAGGACAGGACCTTAACCACCCACCCCATGACAATACACTTTCATCTTCAAAACTTAAGAATAACTATTTATAAATATCAAAGGAGCAAACCCAATAGAAGTCTTACCTTTTAGTCTTCAGCACTTTCCTCCCTCCCTCCTTTGCCTAGATGAAGTCACTTTCAATGAACAGCTAGGGTTTTATTCCCCAGAGGAGCAGAGCTTTCAAGGCAGGTCAGACTGTCCCCTGGTGTTCAATGCTGCCTTGCCTACTTTGTTCAAGTTCTGATCTCTGCCCAATCAGCAGCCATCTTTGGCATCTTTTCATTTGTTTTTTTTGGGGGGGGGGTTAGTCATCTCATTAGGAATGAACTGATTTCATTAAGGTTTATTTATTTATTTATTTCCATTTATAAAATATTACATTTGAATCATTTCAACGTGATTTCACAATTAAGAATGAGGGCAATAAATGCATCCACAGTAAAACATAACCCCCCCAAAAAAAAATCAAAATCATATATAAAAATAATTAAAGCCGTTTCAAATCCAAGACAGAAAGCAACCTTCCAGTTATAAGGCTTGTTGAGAAAGTTCTTCAATGGGTACCAAAAAAGGCAATAGATAGTGATGGTGCCCATCTGGAGGGAATTCCAAAGGATTGTTTCCACCATGCTAAAAGCTTGATTCCTTCATCATACAGAATGGACCTCCTACTGAAGGAATGGGTTTCCAAAACCCAAAACTGACTGTGCAGGCAGTTTGAAACTGCACCAAAATCCCTATTTTTCCTTAGCTAAAATCCATTAACTCTGAGCTCAATGCATAAACAAAAGCCCGGCTGTATAGACAAGTGCTCAGAGCCCTCTCCTTTATCAGTTGTGACAGCAACTATGGCCTTCACTGTACCAGTAGTAGAACAGAACAGAGAGAAGACACGTCTGTGCTTTATCTTATGTCCTGGACACACTCTGACACATATAAACCCAAGTCCGGGAACAAACGCCAAAGCGTGTTCCCGGAGATGGTGACCTCGTCCCAGATAAGAGTAGGAAGAGGAAGATCCTTTTATGGTCAGAAGTACAGGAAGGAAGATCCTTTTATGGTTGAGAGTACCAGAGCAGGAACATATGTGATGTCAACCTGCGTACGTAGGCCAACGTGGTTGGGCTCCTAGGGGAGGAGTGAGAGGGTGCCTAGAGGATATATAAACTGCATGAAACCTGTCATTTCTTTGGACTTGCTGTGGACTCACCACGCAAGTGCCTTCTGCTATCCGGAGAGCAGAATAAACTCTTTCTTTGAACCAACTCGGTGTCATTTTGACTTCCTTCCTCCTGTCCCAGAGCAACGCAGACCCAATCGGTGAACTCCAATAAGGCTACTCTATCAGATGGTATCTGCAGGAAGTCCTCCTCTGCAGGTGGTTGGTTATATACAGGGTGAGGCAATCTTTAGCTGGTTGGTGATTGTGTGTGTATGTTGGACCATTTCGCTTACCTCCCAAACCTCAAAATTATTCTCTGCAAAGTTTGATGGTGAATATTCCACAAATGTCCTCTGGGTTTGAAAATAGGCTCCAAATATTTGTTGAGTATAGCAATATGATATCTATATCCAGATCTGATATGCAAACATTTAATTAATATAAAAGTGTGTTAATCCTGCCCAAGCCCCCAGATTTCGCTTGAATCCTAGCCTGTTTCTGTTGTGATCCAAAATTAAGACGGTGACCTGGACACTAACAAGCAGGGGGTCAGTGTGTGGCAGGTGGGCATGGCTTTGGGGAAATGACCTCATGAGACCCATGGAAGGGTAGCTCATGGGCCATTGGTTCCCCATCCCTGTCTTGGACTGCAAGATAATTTGGGAACCTTTGTTGACTTTGTGGTTCCTAGGTTTCATGGCTAACCCTCTGGGGTTTGTTCCTTAGCAAAAGAGCACCTCACCTCTGCTTTGTCAGTTGTGCAAAGCAGCACAGCATCTCTCACCTGCTCTCTATTGAAATGAAACATACAGGGTCTCTCTGTTAGAATTCCTGCTCCATGATTGCAGTCATGGGATTTTTGTCTTTCACATGATGGTAAATGTTTTGTCTCCACAGAGTGGGAAGTGATGGAGACAGGATGTTTGGGTTACTGTGTTCCATGAAGTGGGACTATTGCCCTTTGTTCTTTTTCTCTTGCTGTCTGATGCTATAGAGAGACGGAGCCATGTTGCAGTGCTCCGTGTGTGTTTACTGTGCATGTAAATAAAGTAGATTAGCTGAGGTCTGTTATGCAACTGCGAAGACTCTGCGGATCCCAAAGTGTGCCGGTGTCTGTTGGCATCAGTCGCTGTGATGTTCTGGGAGAAGAAAGCTTTTGAAGCTCCCAAATGAACGTCCAGGAGGCAGAGAACATGCCAGTCAGGCATGTGTCTCTGCTAGGGTCCTACTCGAGTGTAGGACGAGCTCCTTACACTCTCACTCCTCATGAGAACACTTGGAAGCAAGAATGACCCACAACTTCCATTCCCAGTTACAAATGGACATCAAAGATTGGGGTGGGGTGTCCAGTTGGATAATTCAATGGGAGGTGTGTGACCTTATGAGGCCTGACTTTGCCTGCCTCTGCAGCCAACTCCTGTTTCGTGTCATTAAGGCTTTTATCACATTTGATTTAGCTCACACCAAGGAGTGTTGTCGCCACCACTTAAGACTGCAGTTCCCCAGGCTCAGAGCTCTGGAAGGGCACTTCACTTTTCATACCTCTTGGCTCTGATTGCCACTTCTCACCTGCCGCAGGGAATTGTTCTTCCCGTATCGAGCAACAGCTAAGAGTCTCTCTTTCCACCTCCAGGGGAGGAAAGCAATGCTCAGGTCGTGTTGCTAGAGAAGGAAGTACTGCCTGAACCAAATGTATTAGATTTTGGAAGTTGCTGGATTCATCTTGAAGGTTTTTCCTCTTCTTTATAGCCTGACTTTGCTCCAAGAGGTTCAGGGTGGTATGGAAATCGTGACTGTAATATTCACTGCTTTAACAGTGACACCACGGGAGACTGGATTATGGGACAAACAAGCTTCAACATAACATCATGCAGTTCTTCGACTGCTCTTCTCAAAATGACTTCAGCTACTGGTGTTTACCAAAACATTTCCCTTCCGTGAACCTACGTGTGTTTCTGCTACAGTTATAACTCTTCTAACTCAATAGCAAGTCACCAAACTAAAGGTAAAGGACTCCTGGATGGTTAAGTCCAGTCAACATCGACTATGGGGTGTGGCACTCATCTCCGCTTTCAGGCCAAGGGAGCCAGCGTTTGTCTGTAGACAGCTTTTCCAGGTCATGTGGCCAGCATGACTAAACTTCTTCTGGTGCACAAAACACCATGATGAGTGCCAGAGCACACAGAAACACCATTTACCATATTTTTTGCACCATAACACTCACTTTTTTCCTCCTAAAAAGTAAGGGGAAATGTCTGTGCGTGTTATGGAGGGAATGCCTACGGGTGGCATGCCTACGGATTTTCCTCCTCTAAAAACTACGTGCGTGTTATGGCCGGGTGCGTGTTATAGAGCGAAAAATATGGTACCTTCCCACCGCAGCAGTACCTATTTATCTACTCGTGCTGGTATGCTTTTGAACTGCTAGGTTGGCAGGAGCTGGAACAAAGCAACGGGAGCTCATCCCATTGCACAGAGTCAAACTGCTGACCTTATGATCGGCAAGCCCAAGTGACTCTGTGGTTTAGACCACAGCGCCACCTGTGTCCCATTACCTTTACCCTCACCAAACTAAACACAACCCATTATGATGTTCCTAGAGACCTGCTTCCAAGTCTTATGGTTCTTTCAATGCAGAGATGAGGTGGTTGTGATCCTCCAGAAGTTATTGGACCACAGCTCCCACCCCACTCCTATCATGAGCCATGTTGGCTGAGTTTTATGGGAGATGGAGCCCAACACATCTAGAGGGCAGCAGGTTCTCCACTCATGAGTACGTTAAGCATGTTGACAAGCAGCATATCCACTGTCCCATATCAGATTCCCAGAAATATGACCTGAGAGCTCAAAGATGGCTCTGCTCCTTGGTCTCAGCCCAACCCATGACTGTAATAAATTTGCCCCTTTACACCTGCCTTATTATCAGCCCCAAATATAAATGAACTGTGAGAAAGACTCCATGAATCAAAAGTGGAGATGATATATGTACTTCCCCTTTTTTATTTGTTTGTGACACACACAGAATATTCTTTTAAAAATGGACAATTTCCTGATTTGATTCTTCTTTCCATCTGTGTTAGCCTTTAGACTGTAAGCTTGTAGAGAGGGCTTGTGTTTAGATATTTTGCACACTTTATAAAAGAAAGCAACAGTAACCTTTGTAATTCAATTGTAAAGGAAATATCTCAAGAAATGCATCCTACTTTATAATGAATGTCGGTCTTACTTGATATCATGGGGGGGGGTGTATGCATAATATATATATATATATATATATATAATTTTCTCACATTCAGAAGTGGATAATAAAACTGTTTGTTTGTTTTTAATTAAACTAGTATTTATAGCCCCCCTTTCAGTTGTAACAGTTTACAACATGGCTAACGGTAAGGCTAAAACCATCAAGCAGAGTTTAAAGCCATCAATTAATAGCATTAAAAAAAAAACCTTTTTAGTGCTGCAATCAAAGGAAGAACAGCAAAAAATAACAGCAGGAGCATCTCTTACTGGCATAACTAGTAAAAATTGGAATGATATTGCAGTAAGTTTAAGTTTGGTGCAGTGGTTAGCATTTGGGACCAGGACCTGAAAGATCAGGGTTCAAACCCTCACTCATCCATGAATCTTGGACCAGTTAGTCTTACCCACTTCACAGGGATGTTTGTGAGGATAAAATGGAGGGAGGAATGTGTTGAAAGTGCAATAGCATTTACCGTAGTTCCCCTCACTGCTGGGTTTAGTATTGTAACAATCCAGAGGTTTAGGAGAAGGTCTCTGAGAACAAACAAGGGCAATACAATGGAACCTCTACTTACAACTGGTCATAACTAGAAATGTACAATAAGTAGAGGCTCACTTTTCCATAGAAAGTAATGGAAAAGTGAATTGATCCATTCTAGATGATGAAAACATCCCCTAAAACAGTGATTTAACCCTGATTTTACTGTCTAACAAGACCATAGATCCATAAAATGAAGACAATAATCAATGTACTGTACTATAAAATAAATAAGACGGGATGGGGAAAAAAATATTATTATTTTTTTCTTACGTGCACTGAGGGTGGGTGGGCTTACCTGGCTACAAGCTGGAGGTGGGGCAAGGGTCAGTAAATAGCTGATTCACTTTGGCCAGGGTCACTTTTTTTCTTGCCAGGCCAGGTTCTTCTCTGCACTTCCTCAAGTTAGTTCCTCAGCAGATTTGGGGCTCCAGTGTGCCCTGCTGTGCCTCTTGCAGGCAACACCTCTTCCACAGCTTTGGGGTTAGGATGGGAGCTCTCTCCCTGGTGGCAGAGGCCCCAGCGCTGCTCTGCAGCTGGCCGGGCGAGCTCCGGGCTGCTGGCAAGGCCTCTGTTCATAAGTCGAAGCAACTACTAAAGGTCATAACTGGAATCATACATAAGCAGAGCCGTACGTAAGTCAAGGTTCCACAGTATGGCATCATTGCTGAAGATTTCCTATCAGTATGCTGAAGGGCATATTGATTCAGGGCAAAGTTTAGGGAACACATTTCTGTACTAAAATAGCACCAAACAACGCACAGAAAAGAAAAACAACCACTATTTTTAAAAAATAAATTGATTGATTGATTGATTGATTGACTGATTGATACAAATTGCTAATACATTCATACCTCGGGTTACAGCTGCTTCAGGTTGCATTTTTTCGAGGAAGAAGAAGAGTTTGGATTTGATATCCTGCCTTTCACTCCCCTTCAGGAGTCTCAAAGCGGCTAACATTCTCCTTTCCCTTCCTCCCCCACAACAAACACTCTGTGAGGTGAGAGACTTCAAAGAAGTGTGACGGGCCCAAGGTCACCCAGCAGCTGCATGTGGAGGAGCGGAGACGCGAACCCGGTTCCCCAGATTACGAGTCTACCGCTCTTAACCACTACACCACACTGGCTCCTGGAAGTACCAGAAAGGCTTATATCCGGGTTTCGCCAGACGCACATGCGCAGAAGCACCGGATCGCAACTCACAAGTGCACAGACACGCAGACGCGGGTTGCGAATGCTGCGGGTTGCGAACGTGCATCCCGCATGGATCATGTTCTCAACCTGAGCGTCCACTGTAAATACATAATGATATCAATCCTTTCTCCTTCTGATATATCTCCCCACGCATCAGCTCTCAGCCTACCGGCTCTCACTCAGCACAAAAGCAAACTCAAAGCTCAGTCCCAAAATCACACAACAAAGAGGGTCCCTGGAACCTGCTGACATCACCCTAGTCTCTTATTCTAGGTGCTTTTGTGGGCATGGACCAAGGTTGATGTGACTTCCTCTAGCTGTCCACAGTTGTGTCTCATTCAGCTGCACTTCATATACCCAGTTCCAGTCTACAGCAGGTGTGCTTGGGTGAGTTTCCCAAGGGGGCAGGGTCTCAAGCTATTCATTCAATTTTGCATTTCCTGAATTTTCCGGCAGAGTAATTGGCCAAAGAAGCATGGATCAAAATGTGATTAAAATGCATACTTTGAGAGAAAATACACTTGAGATTCATATTTAAATAGGTACTTAAATGTGAATGTTCAAATGCTGATTTTTTTTTTTTAAAAAAAGAAAATGTAAAAATGGGACAGAGCAGACTTACGGGTGGGCATGTGTGAATCATAGAATCATAGAACGTAGGGATGGAATGGACCCCAAGAGTGATCTAGTCCAACCCCCTGCTACGCAGCAATCTCAACTAAAGCATCCAAGACAGATGGTCACCCAACCTCTGCTTAGAAACCTCCAATGAAGGAGTCCACAACCTCCCAAGGGAGTCTGTTCCACTGTCAAAAAGCTCCTACTATCGGAAAATGAGACGGATAAGAAACAGATCAATTTGTCCACTCCTACTTTTTGGTGATGCCTGGCATCTTGGGGAGAGTCAGCATGAGCTAATTGTGATTCGTCTTCCAGTGTATCATTTGCCTTTCTTTAAGAGGCTCTTGGTTCTCTCTTCCCAAAAGGGATTTCAGGGGCCAAAGGCGAAGGAGGGAAGGAAGTGTGGGAAGGAATAAAACAGGCTTTCCTTCGTGTGGACAAAGATTATCCCACAGTTTAAAATCGCGCTCATTAAAGTCTGTTTCTATAGGAACAGAATCAGAGGTCTTTTTCATTGCTCAGAAAGGATTTCTCCAAAGAGAAAGGGGGTGGGGAACCTACTGTTTCATTTCTAGCTGTGATAAAAAATATATATAGTATAAATGATACATAAACAGCACGAAGCATCAGTGGAAGACTGAATATATGTGTGCTTTTTTTCTGAGGGGATGCAGGGGTATGCATACCCCTAAACGTTTTGTGAATCTTTGTACTTTTGTCCATTTACTGTATTTATTTTTCCCGATTTGAACTATAAAATGGTGATTTTCTTGAGTCCAAATGAGAGTACCCCTAAACATTTTTTTAATAAAAAAAGCACTGCACACACCAAATCCTCCAGACTGCAAAAGAATTTTGAGGTCTCATTGTTCATGAAATAAATAACTGAAGCCAAGCCCATTGTTGGCAACGTCTTAAGTCCAAATAAACAGGATGAACCTTCATTCTTCTTGAAATCTTAATGATGGTTCTGCCCTGGAGCTCTGTAGATCAGAGACTCGCTTTTTGAAAAGGCTTCATTAGCCATGTTGGCCACTCATTGTTAACCTGGCAGTGATTAGCTGCTCCTGCAGTCAATAAACACAGGGTCAAGGGCAGCCCAGGGCTATGGACACACTCCAGCAAAGACATGGACAGTGTGTTCTCCTAACCAAGAATGCCTAACAGTACAATGTCTTCTCAGAAGGGAGCCCTACTGAGTTCAATGGGGATTAATGGACCACAGCATTGCGGTCTAAATGTTTTTAGAGTTTGAGTTCTGAGTCTGAAAGTGGGAGCCTGGACAGGAGTAGGTATCTGAAAATAGGAATCATATACAGTCATACCTCGGGTTACAGACGCTTCAGGTTGTGCATTTTCGGGTTGCGCATTGCACCGAACCCAGAAGTACCGGAACGAGTTACTTCCAGGTTTCTGTGCTCACGCATGCGCAGAAGCACTAAATTGCACTTTGTGGATGTGCAGAAGCGCCGAATCGCGACCTGCACGTGCACAGACACTGAGCTGCAGGTTGCAAACGTGCCTCCCGCATGGATCACGTTCACAACCTGAGTGTCCACTGTATTAAATACTTGGTAAAGAAGGACAGTTGTAGAGAAGACAAGTTTGTTGCCTGAAACAATGGGCAAGATGGCATCACCATCCCTGTAATTCCTACTGAGCTGGCAGTTGTATTTTCTTCCATCATCCAGGACAGGACAGCATCCCCCACTCAGTAGCTGTTGGTAGGGCACAGGAATGCCAGCTTGGCCCCACGATCGTGAGTGCCTGGTGCCATGGGTGCCATGCAGCATGCATGGCCCTGGCACTGAATTTTGTGGGTGCCCAGCCCCTTCATGGGGAATGTTGTGGTTGCTCGGGCACCCAGGGCCCCATAGAGTTGTCACCTATGGTAGGGCAGCAGCACCTACCAGTCTATTGGCATTGCTCTGGCTTACCGGAAGGGTAAGGAAGTGGTGAGGTTGGTGTGGTTCAAACTCATTGCTGGAGCCAATTCATAGAATCATAGAATCATAGAATCATAGAGTTGGAATAGACCACAAGGGCCATTGAGTCCAACCCCCTGCCAAGCAGGAAACACCATCAGAGCACTCCTGACATATGGTTGTCAAGCCTCTGCTTACAGACCTCCAAAGAAGGAGACTCCACCACACTCCTTGGCAGCAAATTCCACTGTCGAACAGCTCTTACTGTCAGGAAGTTCTTCCTAATGTTTAGGTGGAATCTTCTTTCTTGTAGTTTGGATCCATTGCTCCGTGTCCGCTTCTCTGGAGCAGCAGAAAACAATTCCACAATCTGTTTGCACTGTGCCAGCCACCTTGCCTTTCCTCCTCCTGGTGTCAGGAGGGAGCCCACAGTAAATCACGCTGTGCAAGTTGGAGTTATATCTTTATTAGCAAGATCACGATCTGCACAGACTTGGTGGGTTGACAGGCCTAATGAGCACAGCAGCTCATCCCTGTTAGGTCTTGCCCATGGATCAGTTGCGAAGATTGAGAGTCCCTACCTTCCCACAGCTGCCTAAGTCCCTTTCTCTCCAGGTTTCCCCCCCAAGCAATCAGAGACTGCACCTGTGTGAAGCTAACCTCTCCTCTACCCTTTTCATCCCTCTTCTGGTTCAGGGAGACCGGGGGAAGCTTGTCACAGCAGGAGGGGAAGACACCCATGATACTTCACCAGTCTGACTCATCTCTGCCTCTTGGCCTCTCTCCTCCCCTGCTTCAGCCTACCTCTGCTTCTAGATCTCTGACAAACTCTCCTAGCCCTGTTACCTCTTCAGCTTCTGATACCTTCTCCTCCTAGTCTTCTCCCTCTGACCACTCATGGTTGTCCCACCACCAATCCCCGGACTCTGAGTCTTCTTCCCTTGGTGGTTCCCCAGCTGGTTCCTCCCACCATTCCTCTGCATCCAGCCAGTCCATGACACCTGGTAAGCTGCAGTGATGATGGTGACATGTGGTCAGGTGAGTGCTGTTGCCCCTCCCCTCTAACCGCTACTGCCTCCACAGCCCCTGAAGGCAGCAAACTAGGTTAGGCATTCAGGGCAGGCTCTGTGGCACACTCCACTCTGTCATCTTACACCTCACTGCCATTCCTTGCCCCCAAGCCTCCTGACATCTATGTGCACTGGAAATCACACTGATGCTGAAGCAGTGAAGAAGCTGCTCTTCCAAACTACAAATGGCTCTGCGTGCAATTTTAATATGATTATCGTAGGATGAAAATACAAGAAGATAATCTGTTATGGGGAGGGTGGAGGAGTTATAAAAGAAACCTTAATGGGCAATTTAATTGACTTCATCCATCTAAGGAAAGAGAGCATCGCATAGGAGACTTGGGACCACCAGAAAAGTTAAGCCAACCATCTTTACAGGGCTAGAATTAATGGCTCACTTGACAGAGGATGAGAGATCCCTGTCGCCATATCCCTGCCTGGATCAGGTAAACCAGCCTATAAATCACCCTAATCGCCATGCCTCCTCTAAAGGTTGGAACGCAACTTTTTCACGTAAGCTGCAAGTGAATGACTAGTGCAAAGCCCAAAGGTCCAAGTGCATCAAAGAGCTGTGATTAACACAGATCAAAAGCCTCTAAGTTAACCGGAGTCTCAAAGACTATATTGAAACTGCAATGCATTTGGGGAATCCGGTATTCATAACACTTCAAAATACAAGTGCTGCCGTGAGTGCTTACTGCTAAGAATACCGAAAAGAAAGGGCTCCCGGGCCAGTTTGTTAAGTGTTCTGTATCCCATTTGCTTTACTCAGTGGTTTAGCAAAGTTGCTAATGGAGGAGACCGGAAGCCCTGCCTTAAGAGTGTCTGCTTCAAAGGTCTTCTCAGGCTTAGTTGTGGTAACTCGTTCCAATTCACTTCTACATCCTACCTTCCTTACTTAGCCCATCCTACCAAGGACTCCCCAAAATTGTTTTGAAGACATGTTTCAAAATTCTGTTGAATTTGCATAGCTTGCTCAAGGAATTCTGAGTACCATCATGAAGGGATGGACGGATCTGTCAGTTTTGGTTTCTCGTGGTTTCTTGTTTTCCCCACTTTCATTTCAGTTCTCCATATTGCACATCATTTTTCTTTGTTTGTTTTTTTAAAGTCATCATTAGCATGTTTGTGCAAATTTATTCTAACATCCACATTTTTGTATGTAATCCTGCCTAATCTTGACCTTGGGCCAGGCACCATTTCTCAGCCTGACCTACTTCAAAGTGTTGCTGTGACGATGCAGTAGGTGGGAAACCTACCAGTGCCATAGCGGGGGTTGCCAGCACCTGTGCCCACACAGAGAGTGGGGAAGGGAGGAAAATGCATGTACACTCAACGGCCTAATGGCATCCACGTAACCCAGGAGATCACAGCTACAGAGATAAGAAAAGCAGAATTGTTCCATTATCTGGAGAGGTCACTTCCTTGTTCACACAGAGAAGCTGTTTCCAGTGGAGCCCAGGGATAGACGTGTGAAGCTGTAATAAGGCAGCACCAGATGTTGAAATGTTGTGCCCCTAACAGTTTTGTGCCCAGAGCGATCCCCCTACATCCCGTCCCATGCTACACCACTGAGACCTACAGTTTGTAGCTCCTTGAGTTTCTTGGAGTGTGATATAAACAGACTGAATCAAAATATTTTCTGGTGTAGCTTGGTCCACACAGTCCTCTTTGCCGCCAGAGGGGAAAAGCCAGAGCTCAGTGTCAGAGCCTCTGCTTTGCATTCAGAAGATCCCAGTTTCAATCCTCAGGGATGGTAAATTCTCGTCTGAAAACCTGTAAAACCACTGCCAGTCAGAGCAGGGCAGGGCAGGGATGTGATGGGGAACCTGCTTTGCTTCAGAAGTTGTTGTGACTGGACTCCAACTCCCATCTGCCCCAGCCAGCATGACCAAGAGTCAAGGTTGATGGGAGTTGTAGTCCCAGCATCGTCAAGGGGTGCATGAATGAGGGACCAGTGGTCTGATTCAGTATAAAGCACCTTCCTATGCTCTGCCTAGTGGTACCTACTATTAAGGATAGCAATGCTTTCTCCCCGATTTCCTTTGCAGCCAAGCATATCCAGTCCCCACATGTACCACCGTGACTACTTTACACTGACTGTGGTGTTTTATGTTAACAGTTTTATATGCATATTATTGGCATGGGGTTCTGCTTGTTGGGCATGGTCTCGAGCCATTGGCTTGGAGGCATAAAGTCCTGGAAGTAATAAGGTCTTTAAAAGAAAAAAAATAAAATGAAAGGTAGTATTGCAATATAATTACGCAGCAACTGCTAGAATACAAAGTGGATGCAGTCTCTCGGCCACATTTTAAAGCTCAGTAGGGAGTGTGGGCAGTGAGTTAGCCTGGCAGCCTCTTCTCGGAGGTGAAAAGAACAACCCATTTAAGGATTTGTTCAGAAACTGTATGAAGCGAGAGAAAACGTTATCCAAGAAAGGGGGAGAAATGACTCAGCTGGCCAATAGACCTGGGAAGTTTAATCTTCAGTAGCATAAGAAGAGCACACCAGATGGCCAATCAGATGCTTCTATGGGAAGCCTGAATGCAGCACCGCTTTTCCCATTTCTGATTCCTAGGAACTGGCATTCAGAGGTATGTTGTTTCCAACAATGGAAGGAGAACATAGTCATCGTAGCCAGCAGCCATTTGCAGCAAGCATTAGCAGCCCCTGTGGCAAGCCATTCCTTCTGCTTGACATATAGAGTCTTTGCTTAAAAAGAAAGAAACAGTAGCAATACGTCTTAAAATATCTGCAGGGTTGTCACATGGAAGGTGGAGCAAGCTATCTGAATAGAGGACTGTCTAAAGGTGAAAGGTAAAGGACCCCTGGACAGTTAAGTCCAGTCAAAGGCGACTATGGGGTTGCAGCGCTCTGGGCAGCTAGAGCGCACGGAAACACGGTTTACCTTCCCGCTGCAGAGGTACCTATTTATCTACTTGCACTGGTATGCTTTCAAACCGCTAGGTTGGCAGAAGCTGGGACAAACCAACGGGAGCTCACCCCATCTCAGGGATTCAAACCGCTGACCTTCTGATCAGCAAGCCCAAGAGGCTCAGTGGTTTAGACCACAGCACTACCTGTGTCCCTAGTGGACTGTCTATTTGAGTCCTACCCTCCTTCTCCAGCAGGGGTGCCAACTTGAATAAAATATTGGGGGAGGGCAGGTAAGCCCAGCCCTGCATAATCGATCACATGACGCAGTATGTACATCATTTGAATGGCAATGTCCTTTAACATTGGTGGGGCCCAGCTCCCTCACATACTATATGGGGGCCTGGGGCGAAGACCCCTCAGTCCCTAGGGGTTGGGTCCTATGTGCTCTGGAGGGTAGGACTCAAACCAATGTAACAATAGTAAGAACAGTTACTGTATACAGATGAAAGGGAAGCACAGTTTGAGGACCCCATGTGAGATGCAGCTAAGAGGAGAACACACAGGCTGAGAGACTGTGAGAAGAGAGGGATGAGCACAGGTGGGAGGTGGGAGGACACATTTTCGTCAATAAGGGATGAAAGTTGATATAGTGGTGAGAGTGGATTTTGTAGTTTCTCTTTCTTCTTTCTTTAGTTTCTCTCCCCTCCCTTTATTTCTCATACATTAGTTTGTTCTTTTAATTGTACAGTGGTACCTCGGGTTACAGACGCTTCAGGTTACATACGCTTCAGGTTACAGACTCTGCTAACCCAGAAATAGTACCTCAGGTTAAGATCTTTACCTCAGGATAAGAACAGAATTCATGTGGCAGCAGCGGCAGGAGGCCCCATTAGCTAAAGTGGTACCTCAGGTTAAGAACAGTTTCAGGTTAAGAACAGACCTCCAGAACAAATTAAGTTCTTAACCCGAGGTACCACTGTATTGTGAAAACTTCAATAAAAAAAATTCCCCCTCAAAAAGAAACAATGGATTGTAGTTACAAGAAAAGAGATTCTGACTAAACATCAGAAAGAACTTTCTGACAGGAAGAGCTCTTCAACGGTGGAATGGTCTCCCTTGTGAGGTGGTGGAGTCTCCTTCCTTGGAGGTTTTTAAGCACAGGTTGGATGGCCATCTGTTGTGGATGCTTTCGTTGAGATGTCTGCATTTCAGGGGGTTGGACCAGATCGCCCTAGATGGGATCCCTTCCAGCTCTACAAATCTATGATTCCATAAATATCCATAATTAGGCATTCTAATCTTTAGCAGTGGCAGGTTGTGTTGATCAAGGCTGGTCCAAGATGCTTTCCTACCTAAAGTGTTAAGGATGAGGAAGGAATTTGATTCAGTTCTCATTTAAAGGTGAATCAGCCTAATTTCAACTTTCCAGAAATGATATGTGAACCGAAAACACAACCACCCTTTGGCATTTGCTCTTTTCTGAATTTTGCAGTGCCGTTCTCCAGCCAACCAATGTATACTAGAAGGATACTTTGAAGAGTTTGAAGAAGAAGAGTTTGGATTTGATATTCCGCTTTATCACTACCCTAAGGAGCCTCAAAGCGGCTAACATTCTCTTTCCCTTCCTCCCCCACAACAAACACTCTGTGAGGTGAGTGAGGCTGAGAGACTTCAGAGAAGTGTGAGTAGCCCAAGGTTCACCCAGCAGCTGCATGTTGAGGAGCGGAGACGCGAACCCGGTTCACCAGATTACGAGTCTACCGCTCTTAACCACTACACCACACTGGGATAGGGCTGGGGCTGGGACTGGGGGGAATCATAGATGCTTGCATTAGTGAAAAGAACATACAGAAATGCATGCTACGAAGGGAACCTGCTTGCAAAAGTATGTATAGTGAGGAAAATTGCATACAAATTGCTTTGTGACTTGATGATCCTTGGGATCTCTTCCAACTGCGCAGTTCTGATTCTATAAGAAATACGTACTAAAATGCTGACAGTTCCACACCGCCCACACCGCCCACGAATGGGAGATTTTTTTTTAAATGAAAACTGATGTGGAAATGTGGATAGCTGAACTTGACCAGAAAAACGAAAATCAGAGAGAAATGGACATACAGTGGTACCTCGGTTAACGAACTTAATCCGTTCCTGAAGTCCGTTCTTAAACCAAAACCCTTTTTAAACTGAGGCGCGCTTTCCCTAATGAGGCCTTCTACCATTCGGATTCCGTTCTTAGACCGAGGTAAAGTTCACAAACCAGGACACTAACTTCCAGTTTTGTGGTGTTTGTAAACCGAATCATTCATAAACAGGACTGTTCTTAAACTGAGGTACCACTGTAGAAGTGGTACAACAAATGACTTTTCTCCCCATCTCATCTGGTCAAGATGCAGAGCACCCAAAGGCTGGACAAGTTATTTTGATGCAGGAAATACTATGAGCAGCTTTCCCAGGCAGTAAAAAACAAAACAAAAGCAATTAGAACAAATCTGTCTGTTTTAATGTGCTGAAAATTATTATTGTTAGAGATTTGTGATTTATTTATTTTTCATAACAACACCAAAAACCACTTGCCTGAGCTGGTCACCTCATGGTAGGGCTGGCAACAGATTCCATCTCACAGAGAACAGAGCTGAGATGATGAGTGTGCGAGACAGGTGAGCCCATGCTGCTGTCTGTACACTGCAGTTTGTGAAAACCAGCATTGATCTCGATGCTTACAATGTTTTCCCCTGAACTGCACTTGGAACTTATTTAGGGGGGGGGGGGCTGGTTTTTCCCCTTCTTCTCACAGTACATGCTACCCTCTAGTGCTTGCAAAAGTTTATTACAATGCAGCCAGTATATGTTATTGATCTATATAAGCACAATTAAAGCTGGTGGCTATATAGACAGTTGCGGGGGGCTGAGCCTGCTCTACCACCTTCAGCAATTTAAATTTAATTTAATTTTAATTTGGGCGGAATTATTATTATTTTATTTAATCCAAAGCCCACCCTTCCTGCCAAAGGAGCAAAAGGTTGCAAACACCAAACATTTAAGACAATGCAATTAAAAAGAAAAGAAAACCATATTTAAAATAGTTTTAAAAAACAAATTAAGAACATCTAAGAACAATAAAAAACCAATCACATAATTTCAGGGTTGCCAGGAACTGAATTTTTCAGTCATCAAGCTCTTGGAAAAGCACAAATGTTTCTATGTTGCTCCTGAACGTTTTTAATGAGGAATACAGATGTACAGTACCCCACCAGGAGGGGCATTTCAGAGATAGGGAGCTACCACCAAGAAGTCCCTGTCATGGGTCAATGCCAAGGGGGCTATGTGCCCTCCCCAGGACCTGACGCAGCATGCAGCTGAACACCACTTCATGGGGCAACTGGTTGTGCTCTTGTCCTCTTGGTCAGCTTTGCAGAGAAATCAGGCTGGCCACTGTGGAAAAGAAGACACTGGTCTGGATCCACTTTTGTTCTTATGCTTTGCTGCCAAAGTCAACATGTGGTCTCAAAAAGAAGTCACGATCAGTCATTAATATCAGAGAACTCAGATGTTAAGCGTCAACAACAATAATGTCCAAATCCACCCTTTGAAAAAACTGATTTTCTAGATCCATTTCAATTGGGGGTCAGGCCTGGTTTTGTGACTGAAACTGCCTTTGCCCTGAAGACAGACAGGGAGTGTCAAGTTTCCTAGACTTCTCAGCCGCTTTTGATACCGTTTGTATTTTTTCTGGGGAGGCTGCCTGCTCTTAAACTCCTTGATGCCCTTTTAAATAAGGTGGAGCATGAACGATCTGAAAAAATGAAATGAAGAAGTAATATGAAGAAGTCTACCTGCACTCATCTCTCATCTGTGGCTTCTAGAAGCTTCAACTAGCGAACTAAACCAGGTGAGGGTTGCCACTTGGTCTCTGTGAGTTAGGGACTTCCACTGCATCCGAAGACAGGCTCTGGAGAATTCAGCAGACCAATAGTGGGTCCAAAAGTCAAGAAGGCAGTTTCTGCATGTGCTGAAGAGGGAAGTGAGGGGCAGGTGAGGTTTGTCAACTTGGGAAGGTAGCCCATATCAGAGAAGGAAAACTCTGCTCCTAAACTTCCACTGCCTTCTGGGAAATGTTCAGGAAAAGAAATATAGGGAAGTTTTTAATGTTCAATGTTTTACTGTGCTTAATGTGTTTAATCTGTTGGAAGCTGCCCAGAGTGACTGAGGCAACCCAGTCAGGTGGGCAGCATATAAATTTTTGTTGTTGTTGTTGTTGTTGTTGTTGTTGTTGTTGTTGTAGGAGTAAACTCTACCCAAATTTGGAGTGAAGTCAACTCCTGGTGCCAAACGTGTTGCTCTGTTTTCCTTAAGATCACACTTGCATAGCTGAGAGGAGGGTCTTGTCCTGGGGATGCGGGTGGTGCTGTGGTCTAAACCACCGAGCCTCTTGGGCTTGCCGATCAGAAGGTCGCGGTTCGAATCTCCCGTTGCTCTGTCCCAGCTCCTGCCAGCCTAGCAGTTTGAAAGCACACCAGCGCAAGTAGATAAATCGGTACCACTGTAGCGGGAAGGTAAATGGCGTTTCTGTGCACTCTGGTTTCCATCACGATGTTCCATTGCGCCAGAAGCAGCTTGGTCGTGCTGGCCACGTGATCCAGAAAGCTGTCTGTGGACAAACGCCGGCTCCCTTGGCCTGAAAGCAAGATGAGTGCCACAACCCCATAGTCACCTTTGATTGGACTTAACCGCCCAGGGGTCCTTTACCTTGTCCAGGGCAGCCCAGAACCTCCAAACACTCTGCCCAGCCAGGCTTGTGCCCAAGGAGCACAAGCAACTTCAGTGCTGCTAACACAGTGCTTTGACTTCACTCCCAGAGGCGCACTGCATTGTCTCCCAAGACAGGCAGATGCCAACAGGAAGAAGTGAAATAAAGGGACGCAGCTCTTGCATGCAAAAGGTCCAGGTTCCATCCCCCAGGTAGGGTTGGAACTGAAACTCTGGAGAGCCTCTTCTGGTTGGTGTATAAAATACTGAGCTAGATGGATCAAGGGGTTTATTCATCATAAGGTAGCTTCCTATACTTCTACACATCATGGGCACAGGAGAGAGGGCCGCTTGGTTTTCACTGCCTGCAAAGATGCATTCCACCTTAATCGCATCTTCTCTCTCTCTAAAAAAGAATGAAATTCCATAAGGCCCAGCTATCTTTGCAGGGCTGGCTGGCTGAAGTGCCAACAACACGGATTAGCTGGAGGATTAATGGTTTCCTATCTCTGGAGCACAGGTACAAAAGCTCGCGAGGGAGACGAGCTCCGGAGCTGAAGCCGCTGTTGAAAGATTTAGAGGCCAAAGGACTTTTCTTCAGGGGAAGACGCAGGGCTGCAGAACACCAGGCCAGGTTGACAGATGTGGAGATTTGCCTTCAGAGGTTCTCTGCGTGGTCTTTTCCACTGAGTTTAGGGCAGCAGGATTTCTCCATCTGTCCTAGCATCTGGGGGCAGAGGGAGGCTGTTGCTCATCGCCAGCAATCCTTCTAGGGTTCTCTCTGCATCTCACTCACAATGGCAGTTCAGCTGGGATAGTTCAGTTGGTGGGGCAGGAGATTCTTAACCTTGGGGTCCTGGGTTCGAGCCCCAGGTTGGGCAAAATATTTTTACTCTCATGGTCCCTTCCAACGCTACAATTCTATGATTCTGTGAGATAACTAAGAGTCAGAAGTGGCTACACAAGTCAAAATGCTGCTTCTGACATTTCTAACTCTGAACGCAAATTGACCTTGCTCAAATGTGTCCCAGTCATTCTCCCCTTTTCCTCCAAAGTGTGAGAGAACCCTAAAAAAATGGTGGTACTATTACTTCCCTTGATCGGGACACCTCTGGTAATGCAGCCTAGAACAGCATTAGGTTTTTGTTTCGTTTTTGCTGTTGCATCACACTGTTTTTATTTGTATGTTTTGATCTCATCCAGCATAACTCTTCTAATGTTTTTACCCTGTTTGGGACAATAATCTACCACCCACCTACTTGTACCAGCAGCAGAAGGGGGAAACTAGGTTTTATTAAGTTTCTTAATCTTCCAGACTGGTCCTGATTCATTGCTATGGCTTGCATGCTGAGAACTGCTGGAAGAATGCTTACTGGCCCTGGAGGGAAAAAGAAGATTGAGTGTTTATTTCACATTAAATAACCCTCATCCAAGAAGAGGAATCTGCCACTCAAGCTGCATTCCCTTCCTGCTTTCATTTCCAGATGACATTCCCTCTGTTGTAAATTCTCCAGGATACTGTTATTGGTTGACAGAGTATGGGAAACAAGCAAGACGAATCTGAGCTCTTAAAACAGGATGGCAAATACGAGCTCCCATTGCTCTGCCCCAGCTCCTGCCAACCTAGCAGTCCAAAAGCACAACAGTGCAAGTAGATAAATAGGTACCGCTGCGGCGGGAAGGTAAACAGCATTTCTGTGCGCTCTGGTTTCCGTCACGGTGTCCTCTCATGCCAGAAGCAGTTTAGTCATGCTGGTCACATGACCCAGAAAGCTGTCTGCGGACAAATGCTGGCTCCCTCGGCCTGAAGCGAGATGAGCACCACAACCCCATAGTCACCTTTGACTGGACTTAACCGTCCAGGGGTCCTTTACCGTTACCTTTTACTGAAAACTGGCGGGATGAGTCTCATGACTGAAATGGAGGAATTGAGGGGTATAACCTGCCCAAAAGGAATAAACCAAACAGGAAGGGAGGAGGAGTAGCATTATATGTAAGGGTTGTGTACACTTGTGAAGAGATCCATGACCTGGTGCATAGAAGGCAGATTGAGAGCATATGAGTAAAAATTGTAGAAAAAAGAAACAACCCTGACCTTACTATAGGTGTCTGCTATAGACTTCCAAGGCAGACTGAAGACTTGGATGACCTCTTCCTAGAGCAGATTGCCAAACATTCAAAAAGGAGAGGTATGGTAGGTAGACTTCAATTACCCCAATATCTCTTGGAACTCAAACTCTGCTGATAATGTAAGGGATTTTATCACACTGACTGGTAGAACTCTGTGCAGCACATTCTTGGACATTTGCCAAATAAGGATATATTGACACCCCTAGGGATGGATGTCTTGTTGGTTGCGTACCCAGTTGGCTGCAAAGATTCATTATAAGGCAAAAGATGCACCTATTTCAGTACAGCACAAGGAGCGACAAGCTTGAGGGCCACATTTCCTCCTGGGAAACATTTGGGGGCCAATTGCCAGTGATGGACAGCATCAGGAGCAAAAGCAGGGACAGCAATAAATAAGATTTTTACCTGTGTACACTAGGAGAGTTTTTTTTCATACTCATACATTTATCTCTGTCCTCCAGACAAGCAACAAATATCAGCAGAGTACAAGGACATATTCCAGTTAGGCAAGTATACCCAAGGAAGGTGCAAAGCTGGACTGGTGAGTGGTGCAGCTCAGGAGGGTGTGTGGCCTGGAGACAATCCTGAGGGCCGGATGGAGAGGCCTGAGGGCCACATTTGGAATCTGGGCCCGAAGTTCCTTCTCCCTGCCTTACAGCTTCTAAGATGCTCAGAGTCGAACCCCCAAGGACTAGCTACCCGTTCAACACTTTTATTTGGTGCCATTTTTCCTAATTACGGGAAGAAAGATTGGCTCTGTGAAGAGAGGATGGTGTTCTTTAAACTGATGCTGCTCTGGGGAGAGAATTATACAAGTCCCAGATGGTCTAGGTGGCTGGTGTGCTTTGAAACACTGAAAGGCTACAATTGCAGGGATGACTCATAGTAGTTATATAAGTGAGTTTAGGCTGGAAGGATTGTTTATTGGTGAACATGGAAAAGCACTTGCCCCTGGTTTTCCCCCCATTGTTAAAGTGTAGTTGTCAGTGTATCTGTGACTGCACTTCATGAAAATGGCCTGGATTGATCTGGCATAGCTATACAAGGGACTCCGTTTCATTTCTTGCAAACTCAGTGCAAAGTTAAGGAGTTGCCAAAGAGTCACTAGTCCCCCTGTGTTTGGGCTTAATCTGCTGACTGGTTTACAAGGGCCACTAGAATCCATGTGAAGACCACTATTATAGAACTGTAGAGTTGGAAGGCATGCCATAGGTTATCTAGCTCAAGCCCCTGCGAACTATCAAAATGTAAGGTTCTGCACTTAGGCAGGAAGAACTAGATGCACAAATATAGGATGGAGGACGCTTGGCTTACTAGCAGTACATGTGAAAAGGATCTAGGGGTCTTAGCAGACCACAAGCGTAATGTGAGTCAACAGTGTAATGCATCAGGAGAAAGAAAAAAAGCTAATAGTATTCTAGGCTGCATCAACAGAAGTATGGTATCCAGATCAAGGGAAGTACAGTGGTACCTCGGGTTACATACGCTTCAGGTTACAGACTCCGCTAACCCAGAAATAGTACCTCGGGTTAAGAACTTTGCTTCAGGATAAGAACAGAAATCGTGCTCTGGCGGCGCAGCAGCAGCAGCAGCAGGAGGCCCCATTAGCTAAAGTGGTGCTTCAGGTTAAGTACAGACCTCCGGAATGAATTAAGTACTTAACCTGAGGTACCACTGTACTGACTTGGTCAAACCACATCTGGAATACTGTGTCCAATTCTGGGCAACACAATTTAAGAAGGATGTAGACAAGTTGGAACGTGTGCAGAGGAGGGCAACCGAGATGACCAAGAGTCTGGAAACCAAGCCTTATGAGGAACGGTTGAAGGAGCTGCATACGTTTAGCATGGGGAAGAGGAGACTGAGAGGAGATGTGATAGCCATCTTCAAATATCTCAAGAGCTGTGAAGTGGAAGATGAAGCAACCTTCTTTTCTCCTGCTCTGGAGGGTAGGACTCAAACCAATGGCTTCAAGTCGCAAGAACGGAGATTCCGACTAAACATCAGGAAAAACTTTCTGACAGTAAGAGCTGTTCAGCAGTGGAACAATCTCCCTCGAAAGGATGTGGACTCTCCTTCCTTGGTGGCTTCTAAGCAGAGGTTGAATGGCCATCTGTCATGGATGTTTGAGCTGAGATTCCTGCACTGCGGGGGGTTGGATGAGAAGACCCTACAGGTCCTTTCCAACTCTACAGTTCTGCGATTCTAAGATTGAATGCATGAAACACAGCTAAATAATCCCTGACAGATGGCCATTCAACCTCTGTTTATAAACCACAGTGGAGGAGAGCCCAGCACCTTCCAAAATTCCGCTGTTGAGCCGCTTTAATTATTAGACTTACTCAGCTTATTAGTCACTTGCTACCTAAAAGGTTTCCAAGCAAATCACATTTAAAACCATAAATATGAATTCATAGTTCATGCATTCAAACTATTTCATATGACTTTAAGCATCAGCTCTGAGATTGTAGCTGCACACCAGTCTGCACTCAGGTGTCCCTGGTTCATATTCCACCCTTTAAAAAGAGGCATCATAGAATTTCAGAGTTGGGAAAGATTTTGGAGGCCGACTAGTTTGACCTTTCGCTCAGTGTGGGGAGCCTGTGAAGAAGAAGAAGAGTTTGGATTTGATATTCTGCTTTATCACTACCCGAAGGAGTCTCAAAGCGGCTAACATTCTCCTTTCCCTTCCTCCCCCACAACAAACACTCTGTGAGGTGAGTGGGGCTGAGAGACTTCAGAGAAGTGTGACTGGCCCAAGGTCACCCAGCAGCTGCATGTGGAGGAGCGGGGAAGCAAACCCGGTTCACCAGATTACGAGTCTACCGCTCTTAACCACTACACCACACTGTGACAACAGCATCCTTGACAAAATGGTCACCCAGCCTCGCCAGTGAAGGAGAATGCAATACTTCTGGAGGAAGGTTGTTTTGCTGTCTGGCCGTTTTTCCCATTGGAACGTTTCTCCCAATATTTAGTCCAAATCTACTTCCCTGCCATTGTCATCTGCTGGAACTCATCTTGCACTCAGGAGCAGCAGAGAAGATGCCTGCTTCATCTCCTCCCAATGCCCCCCCCAGCAGATGTCAAACAGATAAACAGCTATCTGATTTTTAAAGGACATCTGAAAGCAGCCCTGTTCAAGGAAGTTTTTAGCGTTTGATGTTGCATTATGTTTTTACTATTTTTTGTTGGGAGCCGTCCAGAGTGGCTGTGGCAACCCAGTCAGATGAGCAGCATATAAATATTAGCAGTCTGAAAGCACGCCAGTGCAAGTAGATAAATAGGTACCGCTATGGTGAGAAGGTGAGAAACCATGCACTCTGGTTTTGGTCATGGTGTTTCCATTGCACCAGAAGTAGTTTAGTCATGCTGGACAAATGACTCAGAAAGCTGTCTACAGACAAACGCTGGCTCCCTCAGCCTGAAAGGGAGATGAGCGCTGCAACCCCATCGTCTCCTTTGACTGGACTTAACCATCCAGGAGTGCTTTACCTTTAGGTAAAAGGTAAAGGGACCCCTGACCATTAGGTCCAGTCGTGGCCGACTCTGGGGTTGTGGCACTCATCTTGCTTTATTGGCGGAGGGAGCAGGCATACAGCTTCCGGGTCATGTGGCCAACATGACTAAGCCACTTCTGGCGAACCAGAGCAGTGCACGGAAACGCTGTTTACCTTCCCACCGGAGCGGTACCTATTTATCTACTTGCACTTTGACGTGCTTTCGAACTGCTAGGTTGGCAGGAGCAGGGACCGAGCAATGGGAGCTCACCCCGTCACAGGGATTTGAACCACGACCTTCTGATCAGCAAGTCCTAGGCTCTGTTGTTTAACCCACAGCGCTACCTTTACATTTGCCTTTATATAATTACTACTACTACTACTGGGGTGTGGGTGGCGCTGTGGGTTAAACCACAGAGCCTAGGCCTAGGGCCTGCCGATCAGAAGGTCGCGGTTCATTATTATATACCATGCCCCATGGTAGCACTTTCAATTTTAACTAAGAGTTCTTCTAGATAACTGCCATTTTGGGGTTGATTCAATGACATACCGGCAAATTCAGGCTGTGCAATCAGAGTTGATTTGGAAGTTTCACTCAACAAATCCCCTTCTCCAATAGATGAGGCATTTTTTGAGTTAAGTGATGGGGAAAGGCAGTTGAAAGTGTGAGATAGCACTTGTTTGATGCATCACCATCTAACCTCTCCACAAACAAATTGCAATGAATACTTCTTAAGTTGCTAATCTCCCAGCAAACAAAACAGGATGAACGCTCAAGAAACAGGTTGTGCGGAAGCACCCTAAGAGAGGAAAACCAGGCTGCATCTTTTGCATGCAAGATCCCAGATATGATGGGAAGTTCTCTCTGTTAGATGACAGCTGATCATTATTATTATTGCATCTGGCAAAATCCATTTGTGCCCAGCCAGCTGCTCTTTTCAGAGACAATCCAGTATCATTGCAGCAACTCGGCCCTTAAATCTTTGAAGAAATCTCAAACAACCTTCACGTTTCTCTAGCTCGGAGCCTTCCACATCTTTGAACGGGATGATGATGCTCTTTAAATCAATTTCTGCCAGAAATCAGACAGAAGTCAGTACGGAAATTCTAGGAGCATGATGAACAACACTGCAGGAGAATACATTTCCCCTCTAATACTGTTATTGCTCAGACATTAAAACAGGACCTGACAAAGCAACCTTTTCACATGAGCTGTTTCCATTTCCCTTTTCATCATGAGAAAATAATTCCTAGCTTTTTAACAACTCTCAGAGGAATCAGAGCAACACATCGTTAGGATGATGGCGCCTATCTTCGCGCTGGCTTTATTATTTTTTTACTGTTTCAAAACTTTTAACAAGACAGCAATATTGAGTGTTTTAGAAAGTTGCAAAGACATTCCTTTCCTTTTATCCTCTCCAACAGGTGAACTTGTTGAACTACTTTGAAGCGTCTGAATGCATTAGCTTTTTATAGGCAGGGGTAAAAACCTCAGGCCCAAATGTGGCCCTCCACAACTACCTGGCCCCTGAGGCTCTCCCCACACCGCACCCCCTCCCTAGACATGCCCTTATCTTCCCCTGCTTTGCTTCCTCCTTCAGAATATTTGCTTGGCTGGAGTGGGGTCCTGAACCCTGATAAAGACTCTTCCACGCTTGGATAAGGAGGGGGGAGAGAGAGAGAGAGCATAGCCTAATGCACAACAGTATATTTTGTTTCTCCACCTACTTTTTCCTCTGGTCCTGCCCACCATTGGTGTGTTCCCTACTCCCACCCCCTGAAGGGAATATGGTCTGAAAAATGGGTGAACAATGCCCCAAGCCTCTGCTTATGATACCTGTTTCCCCAGACCCTGATTGTCAACTACAGAGAAGTTACGTTTTCAACGTCTGGCCATTCTAAATGCCAGACAGCCCAATCTTAAGCACACCTGAGTCCATTGGTTTCTGTGGACTCAGGCATCCCTGACACTGCGGAGGTTCTGAACACTTTGCATTTCAGATTTATGAATGCAAGGCTCCTGCAGAAAACCCCTGCTGCTATTGCTGTTATACCAACCATAAAACTGGATGCAATAAACTCCGGCTTCTGCATTTGCTGGAGCACAGAATAGCAAAGGGCAAAGTCCAGCGATAAAGGCTGCTGTACTAAAAAGCGGTGAGCTGTAGGGCAAGGGGGTGCAGTCTTGATTTTCTCCCAGGTCCCTCGGCTCCCTAGCATTCGATCAGAAAGACTCTCAGCTGTCTATCTTGCTGTATGGATTTAGATGAGTAGGAGAGGATATATTATTTATTTATTAACCTTCCTCCTTTTCTCACTTGTGTGAGAAAGCAATTGCCTATTTTAGCAGGGTAATATCACCATCTTTAGAAGCCTTTTTTTAGGAGAAAATTGCATAACCTTCTAGAACAATTATGATATCAAAGGATGCTTTAGGCAGACTTAGGTCATCTTCCCACTTTATGTTTCCCTCTTAACAAAGAAATCACTCTCAGGCTGTTTATGTGAACAAGAAAAATATAAAGTTTACTCACTTAAAAGCATTACCAGGATTCAACAGTTGCAGTGTTGAAAAGAAGCCAGGCAATAACCCTTAAAAGTTACAAAAGTCCATACTCCAGTTCAAAATAGAGTGTGCTCCCTGGAGGAGTGCTTAGCTACAGGGATTCTACGCCATCACAGGTGAGAAGAGTGTGCCGTGGCAGGAAGATTAAGTTTCTATTGTTCTTCCTCCCCACATGAAAGTTTAGCTGTGGCATCATAGAGTCCTCTGTTTGTGACCTTCTAGCAATCAAGCATTTGTACTTTGGCTGCAGATCCTCCCACACATCTATTGCCTAGACCAGTGGTTCTCAACCTGTGGATGTTGTCAACATCCAAACCCCAGATGTTGTACTACAACTCCCATCATTCCTAGCCAGCATGACCAGTGGACAGGGATGATGGGAGTTGTAGTCCAACAACATTTGGGGACCCGCAGGTTGAGAACCACTGGCCTAGACAGAGAAGTATCTCATGCCAGGAGAGGACATGTGCTCCACCTCCAGCATCCCCAGCTAAAATGGTTTTGCTGCAAAGCTAAAAAGTAGAGGGTGGGAAGGAGTAGATCTACACCCAGAGTAGATGACAGGCAGCGTGGTGTAGTGGTTAGTGTGGGAGAGCAGGGTTCAAAATCCCATTCAACCACGAAGCTTGGGGCAGTCACTGCCTCTCAGTCTAATTTCCCTCACCAGGTCGTTTTGAGGAGAAAATAAAGAGGGGAGAACCATGTGTGCTAACTTGAGCTCCTTGGAGGAAAAGATGGGATATGAATGCAATAAATAAAATAGTTGGCTCCTTGTTTTATCCAAGGAAGCTCCATGCGATGGTATCTTGCTGCACAATTTAAATGCCCATCTCTACAGCACACAGGCAATGTGGGCTGTATCCAGTGTTCTGCACATGGGTGTTCTGCTCATGCAACAGGACTTTGTGCTCACTCTCAAAAACTGCCCTGGAGTATCCTCCAAGCCTCTGGAGCCAATTTTCAGGGCACACAGGGGGAGAAAAAGGAGCTGTACTGAAGAGGAAGTTCCATTGTGCAAGTGGAAGTCTGCTATGGAAGTGGAAGAGCAACATTGGATACGACGTTGTATAACCCACCAAGGGTTGAGGAACAGTTTGTGACAGCCTCAGAAAGTGGCGGGCTTTCCTTCATTGGAGATTTCTAAGCACAGGGTAGATGGCCACCTGCCAGGGATTCTTAATTGTGATTCCTGTGTTGCAGCATGTGGATGAGTCTCAGGATCCCTTCAGTAACTATGGACAGGACCAATATGGATTCCCCTTCTTCTGTGTTGCCTAGCAGTTGAGAGCAGGAAATAAGACTTCCAGAGACCAATGGTGGTGGTCACAGTATCGTGCTAATAACATCACACCCCTGGCTTTGAGCTCCATGTTGGTTGGCATGGGCAGAAAAGAGAACAAGACTTTGGAGAAGGGCAAAGCTCAGTGGCAGAGCACCTTCTCCACATGCAAAAGACGCCAATGTCAATCTTCAGGCATCTTCTGCAAAAGGCTGGGGATGTCTGAAATGGAGAGCTGCTGCCATTCAGGGTAGACAATACAGGCTAGAGGGATCAACAGTCTGACTCGGTGTATGACAGCTTCCTATGACATCCTTTCAGACAGACAATAGTTCTCTGTAAAGGAGGACACATGGCAACCCTAACCTGCAGCATGGGAAGTGTATACCTGCATACAGCTGCTCCTGGGGGAGGGGTGTGCTGAATGCAGGGATAGCTGTCTGTAGAACATGAGACTATTAATCTCAGGGTCATAGGTTTGAGCCCCACATTGGGGAAAAGATTACTGTATTGCAGGAGGTTGGACTAGATGATCCTTGTGGTTCCTTCAAATTCTACAATTCTATGATCTCCAGGTAGAACCAGAGCCGTTTCCCATCTGAAAACCTGGAGCACCAATCAGTGCATAAAATATTGCGCTAGATGGACCACTGGCTCAGATGCAGCTCCTTATGTTGTTTCTAGTTAAGTGTCGCTAGAGTCAGCAGCTGCTGTTGAACTCAAAAGCAGATGAGCAAACTCCAATTAGGACCCTACTCCCCCAAAATAATTTTTGCTTTTTTAAAAAAACCACACACGATGGGTTGGATTGTTAGAGAGGTGATATCCAACATTCATTATACTCAGAAATTTAATGATGTTAAGCCGTTTGTCCATTGATTTCAATGGCTATTCACAAGGGACACCCTTAAGCATTCTAACTTGTTCCAACAGGACTTTTAGAGCTGGTTCTCTGCGCTGGATTGCACCCACATACTTCTATCACAGCTTTGATTCCTAGTAGCATTTCCCACCCCCAAAAAACCTGCAGAAATCTTGCAAGCTCTCATTTTCGGTAATACCAAATTCTAAGCTTGCATGGTTCGCTCAGGGGCACGCAGTCTCTGAGACTGCACAGAGTGCAAGTCCCTCAGCATTGAAACACCAGAGCCTGCCACACCTTTTTAATTAGGAATGACATTGGCACTTCAAGATGGGCTCAGAATCTGTCATTTTAGTTTTCCCACGAAAGGCAGGCAGTGGACAAGAGCAAGTTGGGAATCGGTCTCAATTTGTATACAGAAAGCACTCTGGTTATGTTTGATAAAAACGAGCAATACCGACATTTTGCAAATCATATCCACAGGTTCTCTCTCTCTCTCTCTCCCCCCCCCCCCAACTTCCCACTTTCCCAAAGGTCCTCCTTTACAGATTGGCTTTCTTTTTAAAGGTACCCCAATCTACACAAGCAACCAGCTCCGTTTTGCGTTACTTGATTTTATTTCCGTTCATAATGAAAGCAAACCGAAACACCATCAAATTCCGCTATAGCTCATAAAGCTCATTTACGAGCGTAACATTTTATGTATGCCTATAAGTAGCAAAACTTGTCAGCAGAGAATCATTGGTAATTATTTGCAGAAAATATATTCCCGTAGATTTCTCTCTCTCTCTCTCTCTTTGAAAAGCTGCAGTAACTCATTAGCGGTTGCACAGAAAAAGCTAGGGTACAACACAAGTAAGAGCAAGAGAAGTATTAGGCCAGCATTGTACAAAGAGGTATAAATATAACTTCTCTCGGGATAACTACGGTTGCGATGAAAAAGAACCACCTTTAGACACGCCCATTGGGGGGGTCTCGATACTTCGTGCCTTTGATTAGCTGAAACTCCCTCCCATTTCACAGACTGATGGCCAGGAAGGTTAAACACCTCATGGGCTTCAGAATATGCTGTGTGGCTCTTTAGAACCATAAAAACTTTCAAGGTGAAAATAGTAATAGTAAAACGAAGATCAAAATAAGGCCTTTTTACAAATGGGGAAATGCGTTGTTCTGCTCATTTTGCAACTGAAGTCCATGTTGTTGATAGCCCACACAGAAAATTGCACAAGCAGTTTGCAATTAGAGAAAGCAGCAGAGAGACAAAAGCAAAGGGGGCTGAACCTAAAAAAAGAAAAACACAAGGGCTATGAAATGACTTTTTCTGAAGCAGGATTTATGTATGAAGTCGGCGTGACTGCTGGAACCAGCTTAGGAGAAAATACATTCTGGAGGATGTGAACAGCAGCAGTTGCTTCTGAGTAACTATACACAGAACTCCTTATTACATGCTTTAGAAATAATAAGAGATCCATTTAGTAAAAATCAAGGACCTGCCATCATCCAATGGACAGTGGCTTGTTTTCAAGAAGCAGACAGGGAAAATCTCAGATTTGTCATGGCTGCAGCAAATTCCCTATAGCAAGTAGTGGGGTTCTGTGGCTGAGTCACTGCTGCATACCAAGATGGAGAGGAGGAGGTGGTGGTGAGGTTGGTGCGGTGGCGAGGTTGGTGCGGTGTAAACATGATGCCAGGATTGGCTCCGCTGGCGTCCTTGCACCGCACCAACCTCATCATCGCCTCGCCCCTCCCAGAATGCAACTCAGATGGTTTAAGGTCACTTGCCATGGGACAGACCCAGTATGCCTTTTGCTAAAGCATCTGCTGATCAATGAAACAATTAAAAACATCCAGGGAGAACACTACTCTTTGCTCTCCCTGCATGCACTTTGGAGTGTGTTTTGAATCATTTCCATCTATGCAAGTTGATCTAAAAGCTACAGCCCCACCTACCTGTACAATATGGGCAGGGCTTGGCATTCAGATAAAACATCTGGACACAGCTGGCCTCAGGCACCACTTACAGCCTCTGCCAACCTGGCACCCTACAGGTACACTGGACTATAACTGTCCTAGCCAGCATGCCCATAAAGTGCTGGAGTTGATGACAACAAGGCCAATGGAGGCTAGGATTAACAGCAGCTGCAGTTCAAAATATCTGGAGGGCATCAGGTTGGCAAAGACCGCTCTACTACTTCCAACTGAGTCTTCAGACCTCACTGCATTGCTGGTGAATAAATTCGGTGTTTTGTGAAAGCTGCATACATTACAGTTCCCTCCTGAAGATATCTGTGATTGCCACCAGCGCTGGACCTAACTCAGCAAAGCTTAATGATTCGTTTGCACGCCACTAAGCTCTGCCTGATGTACTAGACCAATAGGATTTGGCACCAATTTCTATGTCAAGGACAACTGTCCATCAAAAATAAAAGCCGAAAAGCCCATAGCAGAAACAAAAAGCAGTTTTACTTTTAAAGTATATCCATTCTTAAAGCTTCCAGATAGTTAAGAGTTTTAATAAAGTGATTTGAGGAAAGTTGTAAGAAAAAGCTACCAAGCTCCAGGATTTCAAATAATCAAGTTTAGTGGTAGATTTATTCGTTTGCTATGATGTACAATTATGTCTGGACAAAGGAGCCACTGAAATGAAACCTGATGGCTTTAAAGCTGAATTCAGAAGACCATTGTCAATTATACTCGAGAAAAGAAAAATCAGCAGGTGAGCAGCACAGAGGGAGGTGGTATTTCTGCAGTGGCATGTTCGGACGGATCCCCTCCTCCTCCTCCTCTCACAGCATTTTCCTCTTTTCAAACTCCTTGAGGGATAAAGACGGAGACAAGGTTTCATTAGAGTTTGGACAAGCATTTGCCAAACCATCCTTTCTGTCACCACCTTTAACATCTGCAATCTCTTCCATAACCTGGGCCCTCTCTGGCCGCTCTGCCCTTCTTAATAACATTGGCTGGCCTGTTCTCAAGCTCACAATGGGCTTGCAGTGACGTAGCTAGAACACTAGGAACATGCTCTTTTGTCAGAGAGGCCAGGTCGCTTCACTGCAGGGAGCTCAACTGACAGCTTTAGACTCCGAGCAGCTTCTGAGGGTCCGTGGCAACTTTGGGCAAACTGACTGCAATCTTCGATGTCCCAACTATGACTTTCGCTATTTTTCCTAACCCACATTGCAAGGGGGAAACTCTGCCGGCTCAGCTCTCTCCCGCCTCCTGTAGGGCCCAGCGATTAACAAGAGCAGGCGCCGGCAAAAATCATGATGCGGGAAAAGCCGTGAAGCCAGCCAATGCCTCTGTGCAGCTCCATCCTTGTATCAGACACAGTGAGATATCGGTATATGTCAAGTATGAATGTTAGGCCCAAAAGAAGATGGAGAAATCGCAAGGCATGATATGCTGACAGGCGAAGTGAGAAACTGGTTTTATCTTTTTTTAAAAAAATCATTTTTATTGATTTTCCAGTAAAAACAGCCAATCATCACATCCACATCATAATCCAATCCAATTAAAAACAATGAACTAAAATAAAAAAGCGACCAAATTATAGTCCAAATTGTAATTATTAATTTTTCTGGGCTCCCCATAGTCTGGACCACTGAAGCATATCTCCAAATCTTTGTTCCTGTCAGAGAAACTGGTTTTATCAAGGAAAAATGTATAACTGTGTCCAAAAGCACATTGGTTTTGCTTAATGAAAGCAAAAATCCCCTGATGAAAAAATCCCCTGATAAAACCAGGATGGAACTGGCGATTAACAATAGTAATAAATAAATAAAAAGGGTACTCTGCTTACCCTCAGCGTTGCCGGGACCAGTGCTACATCCTGACACCCACAGCTCTTATGTGAGGCTTGATCAACCCACGTGAAGGGCCTTGTGTGAATATTTGTGTGAATGCGTTAGTGTTTGAACCTCTTGGTACCAATTTATTAATGTATACTTGACTATATGAAATAACTGTTACATGAAAAGTGTGTAAACCCAGATCTGGTCTCTGATGTGTCTTACTGAAAGGGATATCACTTGTCTCTCCGGATTTCAAAAGATTTCAAGTTACTATGCTGAGGGTAAGCAGAGTGCCCTTTTTATAGTCTTCTTGCCCCTTGACGTCTATGGGCTGGCTTTTAGAACGACTGAGTTTCTGCCACTCTCCTCCTGTTCTCCTTCTGGACCACCACGTCACCCTTGCTGTTGTACCTCAGAAATACATACAACGTGTTTCAGGCCTTTATCATCTGTCCATGGCCCACCACCAGTTCCTCCTTGTCTTTGTTCTTTTCAGAGGATATTTATTACTGTTGTTCATCGCCAGTTCCGTCCTGTTTTTATCAGGGGATTTCTGCTTTCATTAAGCAAAACCAATATTCTTTAGGACATAGTTATACATTTTTCCTTGATAAAACCAGTTTCCCGCTTCGCCTGCCAGCATATCATGCCTTGCGAATTCGCCAACTTCTTTTGGGCCTAACATTCATACTTGACATACATGATGATGGTGATATATCATGACGTTGAAAACCAGATTGCCCAACAACCTAAATCTGCATACTTCTACCACGCCTGTTGCATTGAAAGAAACCCAACCCAACAAAAGCCTTGTTCATAGGAATGAAGCAGAACATATTTCACAGTGCCCAATGTTTCTGGCAACATCCTGGCAAGCTCCATTGCCTTTAAGTTGCAGAGGAGCAGCACTGTGCCCTTGAACCTCTAAATGGCTGCTGAACTAACCTTGTATATAGTAGAGCCCAGCTGAGCAGGAGACATACTGACGACGACGCCAGCATTCTGTAGGGCAGCGATTTTCTCTTTCGCTCCACCTTTCCCACCGGCAATGATAGCCCCCGCGTGGCCCATCCTTCTGCCTGGAGGCGCGGTGACTCCAGCTATAAACGAGACAACTGGCTTGGCGTCTGGACCCTGTGACAAAAGAGGAATCATTTAATAGAGGGGCGAGAGAGAGAAAGCAGAGTTACAACTACCCCAGTGAGCACAGTTATTGGTGTGGTTGGACAAGAAAAAGACATCCAAACCGAAGCACCAGCCTGAGGATTAGGGGCAGAGATAAGGAAACGACCTGAGAGTTCTGGGCAGAGAAAAGGAGGGAAGTGAGTGCAACAAAATTCCCGTAAGGATCAAGCTTGTATAGCTCATGTATAGGCCACTAAGGAAATATTTAAGTAGTTTTGATTTTAGAAGCCAGCTCCTGCGGTAGATATACCAAGAAAAAGCCCACTTTGAGGGAGAGGTGATGATGATCATAGTTACAATTTCATCTTTGGTCTGTTTGCTAATTGTTTTGCAAGCCAAAGTGTAAAATTGAAGTACAGTGGTACCTCGGGTTACAGACTCCACTAACCCAGAAATAGTACCTCGGGTCAAGTACTTTGCTTCAGGATGAGAACAGAAATTGCGTGGCAGCAGTGCAGCGGCAGCGGGAGGCCCCATTAGCACTTTACCTCAGGTTAAGAATTGAACTCCAGAACGAATTAAGTTCTTAACCAGAGGTACCACTGTAGATGTGTAGTAGCTGGGCCATAAAAGCTTTTGAGTGAAGAATGATGTGCAAAGGCTGACTCAAGAAACCAAAATCCAAATCTAGCCATGTTTTGTGGCCTTGAAGGAGCTCCTGGGACTGGTCCAGTTATTTAAGAAACCTCAATACGATGCGCCTAAGAGTTTCCAGAGAAACAATCATGCAACTCTGGCCACCTATGGACCTGACCACAGCTTCCTGGGAACATATTCCACAAACATGGGAAATCACTTCCAAGTAAAATGTGACTGTGTGCAAAAAAACCCCATCTGGGTCAGGTATTACATTTTCCTTATGGGACAAACACGGATTCTGAATGCCTTAAAGCTGCCCCTAAAATAATTCATGCAACACTGTGGGTGATATTCAACCAAATCCTACTCATTTTAGACCCACTGAAATTTTAAAAAAAAAATGTTAAAAAAAGGTAAAGGACCCCTGACAGTTAAGTCCAATTGCAAACGACTCTGAGGTTGCAGCGCTCATCCTGTTTTACTGCCCGAGGGAGCTGACGTTTGTCCGCAGTTTTTCCGGGTCATGTGGCCAGCATGACTAAGCCACTTCTGGCGAACCAGAGCAGCGCACAGAAACACCGTTTACCTTCCTGCCGGAGTGGTACCTACAGTGGTACCTCGGGTTACATACGCTTCAGGTTACATATGCTTCAGGTTACAGACTCCGCTAACCCAGAAATATTACCTCGGGTTAAGAACTTTGCTTCAGGATGAGAACAGAAATTGTGCAGTGGCCACGCAGTGGCAGCAGGAAGCCCCAATAGCTAAAGTGGTGCTTCAGGTTATGAACAGTTTCAGGTTAAGAACAGACCTCCAGAACGAATTAAGTTCTTAACCCGAGATACCACTGTATTTATCTACTTGCACTTTGACGTGCTTTCAAACTGCTAGGTTGGCAGGAGCTGGGACGGGGCAACAGGAACTCACCCCGTTGAAGGGATTCGAACTGCCGACCTTCCGATCGGCAAGCCCTAGGCTCAGTGGTTTAAGCACAGCACCACCCGCGTCCCCACACATGTTAAGTCATGCCGATTAGCTTCTGATTACCACCTTGTATGTCACAAATAAGTAATCCACATACACAACTCTCAATTCTGTGAACCATTCCCAAGTTTGTGGGTTGTCTGGTTGTATGAGCAAATTTCACTCACTCATTGCCCATTTGCCTGTGTAGGCAATTTGGGGAACTGCAGTATTTGCTGCAAAATGGTACCACCGGAAATGAGCCTGCAGGCTAAATTTATGGGGTGAATCTTCCTTTCCATTTGGTGAGATAGTCTACATCGTTATTTTCATTATGTTTAACGGGTAACGGTGAGGAGCTAGCAAATATGTAGCCGCATGTAATAACCACTTAATGCTTTTACCCTGCAAATGCCAGGCTTTCAAAAGGTTATTGATTAATCTCTCTGCTGGGCTTGGCGTACTTAATTGTGCTATAGACAACTTTCGTTTGAGTGATGAAGAGAGATTTGGGATGCTTCTGGATGGCAGCTATTCTGTTGATGGGATACAACTGCACAGTGGCAAATTCAGGTTGCAGAGTTATAGTTGATTTGGTGCTTGTGGTGCAACAAACCCACTTTAGACTGGGCTTTTGGTGTTTTGGCAGTAAGGAAAGGGACAGGAAAATGCACTGCGAAGTGTGACATCGCATAACCTCTCTGCAAATTTTGTGCAAAGGAATCAGGATGAATGTTCCAACATACATGCCATCTAGAAGCAACCTCAGTTCTTATACTTAGGAGGTCACATAAGTACATCTTTGGGATTTACCTTCATCTTCCTCGTGCAACATTCTAGTGAGGGGTGTAAATTCCTTCCAAGGGGACCCTTTCGACCCAACCCATTGACTTTAAAAGAGTGGAATACAAACAGATGAACTTTTAAAACGGTTATCCCTCCTCCTTCCTCAATAAGCAGAATGTGCACAGGAGACACACTCTCAAAACATTTAAGCTTACAGAATTGTTTTCCCTAAGGAACTGAGCGGCATCTTCTTCTGCGTTTCCGCCAATCTCGCCTATCAGTATAATTCCTTCGGTGTGCGGATCCTTCAGGAAGACATCCAGGCAGTCAATAAAATTTGTTCCATTGAATGGGTCTCCTCCGATGCCTGAAAGGTTTCAAAGAGTCCTATTAAGAGCAGCACATTTCTTCCAGAGACCAATTCTACTAACAGGGGCTGCAGAACTTTCAGGATCACCAACTTGAGTTGCCCACTTTTAGTTAAGGATAAGAAACAGTCTTGGAGCTTCATTTCAGCTATTAAATAGCTGGCAATCGGGTCGTTCAGTTCTGCCCCTACCAATATTTCTGGTTTCAGAAAAGGACAACAAAAAGTTGGTATATGGCTAATAAAAAGTGAGTTATAAAATATAAGCAGCTGCCTTGAAACCATCTATGTTGCTAGGTTGTCAAGAGAAGTCATTCTTAACCCTATGACCTGCAAACCTTTAAGAAGGGATCTTGCGGGTTGAATTTGGGGCCTTTTACATGTAAATATCTACGCCTCCAAAGGGCTAAACCACAACCTTTACATGCAGAGATTTTAAGTTGCCTTTTCACAAATCTTTAAGCCAGTTCCCAACTTGCACCTTGTGATACAGAGCATTCTCCAAAGAAGTAGTCCTGCCAGAGCAAGGATCTTTGCCTCTGTATAGGAACTTCCCTTCCCACTCTGTTCCCTTCCCCTGTTCCAGGGGTTGCCTTTGGAAGCAGATTTGGGGGAGGTGAAGAAGGTGCCCAGGGAGAGGAGAGGGAAAGTTCCATTGTGAAAATGGAAAACCTTGCGCAAGTGCAACTACTTTGATGGATGCCACCCCACAGGTTGGAAAATATGGCTGCAAGCACCAACCAAAAAAGCTGAGGGAAACATTTTGTATGGTAGCCAATGTTACTCATACTCTGAAATTAAAGTACATTATTTGCTTTAGTCAATTAATTTGATGGGTCAACTTTGTACAGAAGTTAGTTGGGCATAACCCCATATATTCAGTTACGTCAGATGCAGAATTACCAAAATGATGTAAAATCACAATCTGTTTCCAGCAAAAATTGTGAAGAATACAGCCCTCAGATGAAGTTAAAAGAAGACTGAAGCATCATTTCTTTACATTACATTACATATTTAGCACAAATCGTATTTATGAATACCCTCTTTTAGCACAGGAATTCATACCCAAAGTGTAAGGCTATCATAGCAATCCTTCAGTAGGCTACAATTCTGAAAGAGGAATGCAGTATCTAAGACTTGGCTTAAGTCACCACCTTCATTTGTAGCAGTTTAAAAAACCCAAAAACACCTTTGGGAACTTATGAAATCCTCCTCTTCTGGAGTCTCACTCTGGTGTTGAAATTCTCTTGCGCTGGGCACATTTACCAGAGCAGAACTCAAAATGTCAGACTCAGTTAACTGTTCCAGAGGTAAACTGCCAGAATTTTTTAAGTCAAGTGAGAGAGAATTCCTGCTTCCTTTTCTGCCTCTTTTAAATCAACACGCCAAATGTAAATTAGAAAATGAATTTCCGAAGGCAACTCTTTCTTTTTATTTGCACAATAACACCAGTTTGGGAGACTTGTGCAAACTGCAGCCTGAACTTCCTAAATCTGAAATTCTGGAATTCAACCAGAGTGGAACCAAAGGGATGCCAAAACAGATACAGAATAAAAGAGTGAGGATTCACTCATCTCCTCTTCTAAGAGAGACTGATCTTTCACTCTCACTTACAAAATTGAACCCTCATCCATATAATCCATCCACTTGTGGCCCCAGTCATCAGACTGAACCTCCCCAGTTGTGTCTCCCCAACCTGTTCACAGGCTGCCATGGGGGGCAATTTGGTTTAGCACTACTGCAAAACACACATTTGATGCAAAGTGGGATGGGAGTTAGCATTTCTTAAGTGGTTGCTAAGATCATATGTATTTTCTTACACACTGACTGAGCCTCTCTCAAACCCACCAACACAGAAGGATTGTCCCAGTCCAACTTGAGTTGTCTGATGAACAGCTTCGTATGTCAGAGTGCCAGATCTCGACACAATACCTGAAGGGTTTCGAAAGGAGAAAAGACAGAAAAAAGATATATAGATATAGCTATACAAATTTACATATAGCAACTTACGTAACAAGCTGACTTTGAACCTTGTAAGTTCTAATTTCATGATCAGCACATAACATTCAAAAAGTATCCTTGTTATAAGTTGAAGATCATGTAAGTTAAGTTACACTAGAGATTCCTGAGCCACACAATGCAACGTAAGACAATGTAGGAGCATTATACCAGCAGCCCCTGAAGTATAGGCCCCTGAAGTATAGGCCCCACACCAAGAGCAGCTTCGCAAAGATTTCCTGTTGTCTGGAGTTTACTTATTCAAAAGTGTAGTGTGTGCAGGAGGGTGACCTGATTGTGACACTGAAGAAATCAAACCCCACAAGAACTCAGCAAAGCCCATTGTGTTATCAACCACTGTTTGAAACTTAAAAGAGGACAGCAGTCGACTTTGAAACTGCCCATTTAAAAGAGCATGGCGTTTGAGTTTCGATATAATGCTCACCCATCCGGCAAATCGTTTTTATATGAAGTGCCTGCCTTTGCTGCATGTGCGAAAATAACAGCGCACCACCACTTGAGGAATCTAAAATCCAGTCCTTAGGTTGGGGAGAGAGCACTCAAGCCAACCTGGGGGTTATCTCTCTTTTGAAGCCTGCATATGTCATGATGGCATGGGTTAGCACTTAACACAGGCTGCAAACTAAGGGCAGACTTGGTTGGATATTTCAAGACTGGACTCAGTTGGGCCTTACTCAGAAGACTGCCATTCCGATTTCCCCCTCCGAAGACTTTGGGTTCTGCATGGGAGCACTTGGCCCTAGCTAATATGATAAGATGGCACACGTGTTTTATTTGAATTTGTCCCTGAAGCAAGCTCTGCTGCTTCAAACCTGCCTCTCTTATAGTTCCTGCACAGGACCTGCCAAATCAAAAGGTGGTGGGTATGTAGACATCGTCAACATTCACTAATATCTTGAAGGCTAGGGTGTTAAGCCAAATGGAGACCCTATTGTATTAGAGCGAATATAACTGCAGGTTTTTGTTATTGTTGTTGTTATTATTTTTCAAAAACACACCAGAAAAATCTTTTGAGATCTTACCAATTCTTCCTTTCTTGTGAATGTGGCCAGGCATGATACCAATTTTACATTCTCCAGGCTAAAAACAAAACAAACGTGACTGGCATCATTTCATACACTTATCCGAAGTCACCACCACAACCTTCCTCTATAAGACTCCTTCCCAGTATGTCAAGCCTGCCCAAAGCGACCTCTGAACTTGCTGCAAGTCCTCTGTACTTTGCACGGGATTGTGGGGCATGTTCCAGGGCAGAGGTAGCCACCCTGGTGCCCTCCAGATGCTGATGGAAGAGGGTATGCAGTCAATCCTTATGGAGTGTTCACTACACCTTGCATGAACAGAGCACACTGTCCCCATGGCTCCAGGAAGATCAGCTGCAGCATGCAAAGCACGGTGCAAGAAAGCTGATCTTCTCGCTATTAAGCTCCAGGGGTCCCCAAAACGAAGTTTGGAAAAGGATGGTTTTTCATTATAGTAGTAGTAGTAGTAATTTTATTACTTGTACCCCACCCATCTTTTCTATATAATTTTCTATTAAATTTTTTGTTATACTAAAATGCCCATTTTAACATCCTTAAAATATCAATGATTTCCTTTCTTCTCCTTCCATGGTTTGTTTTGCTTATCATAGATAATGAGAACAGAAATTGCGCGGTGGTGGCAGTGGGAGGCTCCATTAGTGAAAGCGCGTCTCAGGTTAAGAACGGTTTCGGGTTAAGAACGGACCTCTGGAACGAATTAAGTTCGTAACCCAAGCTACCACTGTATAGAATTAGAGAAGAAGAACATATGTTTAGAGAAGATTGGAAAACGTTTATTGAATATATGGGGGGAGGGGGGAATTGTGCACACCTGAAAACGTTGGCAGCGTTAAGATAAATTCAACAGTGTAAATAAGGTTTCATGGATGTATTAATGGAATACTGAATTCTTTAGTTTTTGTAAAATACGCAGGGATTTATGATATGCAAAATGAACCATGGAAAGAGAAGGGAAGTCACTGATATCTTAAGGATGCAAAAATGAGTATTGCAAATTGTAAAACAGAAAATTTAATAAAAATTATATACATATATATTTTAAAAAATGGTCAGGGAAGCTGGGAAGTGGAGTGAAGCAATACTGGGAGAACACTACAGCTCACGAGGATGGTGCCTACAAGACAGGCAAGCATTTTAATCAGGCGGCACGCTTGCCTTTAGCCAAAATATATAGGCTTCTACTCTCTTAAGAAGATCTCCGCTAGTTTTAACTTCGCTTAAGCCCTTACGTTGATCACTCCTGGGCAATTTGGGCCAACGAGCCGAGTCTTGTCCTGACGAAGCAATCTGTGTTTGACACGCACCATGTCCTGCTGGGGAATACCTTCTGTAATGCACACAACAAGGGGGATTTCTGCGTCAATGGCTTCATTGATGGCGGCGGCGGCAAATGGTGGCGGCACATATATTGCAGAGGCAGAAGCACCCGTTTTCTCTTTAGCCTAAGATACAATTACATTAAAAAAAAGAATAAATCATCAATCTTTCAAGTTGTTTGGCACACCAAAAGAATATTCTCATCATCCGAAGCAGAAATTTGCCTTCTACTGCACGAATATTTGGTGAAACATTTAGATGATCTAGCCTGGATGTAACCAAGATGTGGGATCAGTTCTCATATATCAATATATTATTACCTCCCTCACGGAGTTAAAGACCGGAAGCCCCAAGTGAGTTTTGCCCCCTTTGCCAGGAGAAATCCCTCCTACTAGATTGGTGCCATATTCCAACGCCTGTTGACTGTGAAAGGTACCCTGCAAGAGAAAATCAAACATAACAAAAACTAGGTTAAGATAGGGGGACAAAAGTGATGCAAAGCTAGACTTCTCCTGCACAAGGCCAGTGAAAGAAATGGGAGCTGCATGAGAGCCAGTAACCATGATCCATTTTTTTAAAAAAATCAAGCATACTCTGCTAGCATGGGGTGCTAGATTTCAAAGTGCAGAGGAATAAATGCTTGGCTGGTTTTATCAAGCCTGGGAAGTATGTAAATGTGCCATCTCAAACCTGCAATATTAAGTGGCACAGTCCAAACAAAGATATTCAATTGTTCTAAACAGTAAATTCTGTATAGTCAGTCTGGGTCTTGGACTAAACTAGGGGTAAGGAACATGTGTCCCTCCAGATGTTTTTGAACTACAATTCCATGACTTCAGACCATTAAGCTGGCTGGGATTAATGGAAGTCCAATGATAACTGCAGAACCACAAGCTCCTCACTCCTGGACTAAACCAAATACTCCCAAGGTCAATTCTGCTGCTTTCCTTAAAAGCAGAAAAGTCGGAAGTAGAAAAATCCACAAGTTAACAGACAAGGAATATGCCCTACTGCTTTCTAGAACTAAGGCACAGCTTCATTTCTGTGACCCATGATGGATCAGCATTCCAAACATTAAGTGTGGCATGAGAAGCTATAAATAGAAGACACCATTTGCAGATAGGCAGATACAAACTGTATGCAGGAGAACAAAAAATGTGTTTCCTCTAGTTTGTACTGACGTTTACAACTTGAACAATGGTTTCAGAACTAGATCTGTCGACCAGTTCTAATTGCAACACATATACAACATAAAACTAACCTTCCATGACCTTGGGCTCTACTATTAGTTGGACTAAGACTTCTCCCAATCCACTAGCTCAGTCACTAGAGCAGGAAACTCTTAGTATTAGGGCCGTGGGTTTGAGCCCCACGTTGGGCAAAAAGGGAGCAATATTGCCTTCACACTCGGAAGATCTCAGGAGCATCTAGTAAGCTACTGCGGTCCTTCGCTGTAAGCCAGCAGGCCTCTTATGATGTTCATGTTATTCTACCTCCAGGGATCCCTACAAACATCAGCATTCCTAACAACAAATCCATGTGTGTATCAGAAGACCTGGTGCCCCCAAACATCTTAATGAGTGCCCAGTTCTTATCGAGTGCAGGTAAGTGGTTAGGTCTATGGGGCAGCACTGGTATGGTTCATACGTCACATGGCTCAATGTGACTGCACAACTATGCTGGCTCCTAGAGAAGAGCTTGCAGCCTTTTTGCTCCTCCACAGGCTCTGCCAAATGTCTCTCCTTCTTCTGAGTAGGTGAGAGGAGGTGTTGCACCACTCAATTTTGACGCCAGGCTGGGAGGGGGGTGTATGGGTCAGTGTGGGACATCAAGGATTGACTTAGCACGTCTTCTGAACCTGGGATCGTGATTAAGGTGTCTCCTTCTTAAACAATACCTGAAGCCATCAAACAAACATTGGCTACCGATTGTGATTCAGGAGAGACCTTAGCCACAATCCTGGATTCAGAGAACTCATATAATCAAGCCTTGGCTTCACTGCCAAGGAGACCTAAAAAGTCTGGGGATGGGCAAAGTGACTGAGATCTCCTCTTTAACAGCCAGCATGACTGCACATTCACAATATGCCATTTGCAGCCAGTGCTCTGTACAAGCTGGGAACATGTCCTAGAATACACCAGAAATTTCATCCCAGCTGTGCATTACGGGGGAAGACGAACAGCAGCAGCAAGCTGTCTTTCAAGGAAGCTGGTCTGCTATCCCAAATCTTGCTAATGGACCATTGCAAAGTTCACCGAAGGAACCCCAGGGCTCCTCAAACCCAGTTTGAAAACCACTCTTCAACAGTATGAGAAAGGTACAGCCAAACACGTACCTGTTTGCCGGTAAAACCCTGACAAACGACCTTTGTGTCTTTAGTGATGTAGAGATTCTTTCGTGTGGCCAAATAGGAACAATGTCGTACCCCATTTTTCTGCACTAGGGGAAAAAAATACAGAAAAAGCTCGATCACCTTATTTTGTGAACACAGGATAAATGCGCAGCTCAGAAAATTAAACTTTATCATACTTTTTTTGACAAATTGCAGGAGAGCCATGTCCATGCTTTTTAAAATGAAAAAAGAAAGCAGATCATTGCACCTTTAATATTAACTCAAACAATTTTATTGAAAGAATAGGAGCTTTCAAAAGCAATTACCTAAGTAACTTTCAGAGCACGATGCTATTTTTCCAAAACTATGTCCATCTGCCAATTAGCTGACATCACTCTGAATGATGGGTGACATCAGCTGATGGTTGGGGTTCAATCCTGCATTGGCTGATTGTGTCAGTTCCCCACATGAAATTGACACGTGCAGCAAAAGCAGAAGTATTTGACCCATGCTCATCAGTGCGGGATTATCCTGCTGAGATCATGGCAGGGAGCAGGACTGAAGTCTCCGCTTATCAACTGATGAGTGGAGACTTTCAATCCTGCTGGGTGCTGCTTCAAAGCCCTTTTGCAAATAGTTCTGCCTTGTTCTTAGGACAGGTTCTCACAATCACATTTTAACCTTAGAGGATAGGTTCTAGCAATCACATTTTAACTGGATCCTAACATTTGCAGTATAAGGAAGAAATCATAAACTTCATTCAGGCCCCAATAATAATTTATAATTTGTGTTCTAACACATCAAGTCATAGGTTGTTTCCTCCCCCCCCCCCAATCAAATTTGGATTTTCAACAGCAAGAGAATGAAATCTAAAATTGTGTAAGGGGCAGCATTCGAAACCATGCGCTTCCTTTTGCACAAGTGCAAGTACCTGTCATTCAAAAAGCAGTTAGGGATGGCTCAGAGCCCTTGAAGCTCCAATTAGCTCTAATTAGGCTGATCAACAATCTAATAAAGCTGAAATGCTTTAGTTTTAAGATGGCACAATTTAATCAAAGGGCTTAAATCCAAGTATTCTAGTCCCAATGAACTCCAGAATGGGTGGGCGCTATACACTCATCATCCTGAAATATTAACTTCACCAAACAAGTTCTGAGACTCACAAAACTAATTACTGTAGCAATTGCTATAAACCAGCATTGTTCATTGTGCTCTAGTTTAAGCAGATACGTGTCTGCAGTGTTCAACCCCTGCACATGCCAGGAGACTGGAGAGGGAGAGGGGTTTTTTGGGCTGCAACCACAAGTCACAGCTGTTTACTAAGAACTCAGTAAAAACTCATGTCGGTCAAACTAGATAGATGCATATAAACTGGGTGGAATCCAATGCTGTGTGAGTGAATGTTCCCTTGGCCAATGGGTTTTTATCATCCTCTCTTCTGCACCACCCTCAACCCTGTGCACCCCTTAAATCTGCTCCAGAGGGTCCCCAAATCCCCCCCCCAGCAGATTTCATGTACATGCAAGAAGAGAAAAGGGAGGTGAGGTCCCATTTCACAAGCAAAAGTCCATTCTGCTCATGCTGGAACAGCAAAGGATGGAATCAAAAAAGAAAAACTGATGGTCTCATGAAACTCAAAAAAGAGGGGGGTGCGGAGAGGAGAGAGAGGGAACAAGGAAACGTGCAAAACACAAACACATTTTTAAAAATTCTACACTCTTCATCCAGACAAACGTGAACAGAACCCAGGAATACATCCAGGAACAAAAGAAAGTATGAGAGCATGCAGAAAGGCGCCACTCAACTTTCATTATATTGTTCCACTGCAAATGTGTACTCTTGGTTTTCTCATTGTTATATAGCTATAAAGCCATAAAAAGCAATTATGGTTGAGATGAGGTGCCTTTCCTCCAGTAAGAATTCAACTACGCACCAAACCTCACATGGCCTGTGGTTTTTATTTTACCTGGGTTTTTTTTTTTGTTTTGTTTTTAGTTTAATGGAAGAGGGGGAATACAACTCAAGGAGCAGCAAAGTGTTTAACTACTGTATTTTTAATTCCGAGGTAGCACTGAGTGTGTGGTCTGGGGAATTAAGATCTGCACCAATGAGTGCCCAGGCAACAAACAAAACAACCCAGGGGGAGTGGAAGATTTTGCGGTACAGTGGAACCTCGGGTTGCGGGCGTAATCCGTGACGGAGGCACATCCACAACCTGAAGCGTTCGCATCCTGAAGCGCCATGTCTGCACAGGCACCGGCGCGATTTGGTGCTTCTGCGCATGCACAAAGCTCGATCTGGCGCTTCTGCACATGCACAAGCGACGAAACCCCGAAGTAACCCATTCCGGTACTTCTTGGTTTCCTGCGGTCCACAACCCAAAAACGCGAAACCTGAAGTGTCCGTAGCATGAGGTATGACTGTACAAGCATGTCGCAAACACCTGCTTGCATACACCTGAAGCTAATCAGCTGTGTTACAGCGAAGGGCTACAACTCATGGGTAGAGCACATGTTTTGCATGGCAAAGGTTGCAGGTTCAAGCCCCCCCCCCGCAGCATCTTTGTACTTTGTTGTTGTTGTTGTTTAGTCGTTTAGTCGTGTCCGACTCTTCGTGACCCCATGGACCAGAGCACGCCAGGCACCTCTGTCCTCCACTACCTCCCGCAGTTTGGTCAAACTCATGCTGGTAACCTCAAAAACACTATCCAACCATCTCGTCCTCTGTCGCCCCCTTCTCCTTGTGCCCTCCATCTTTCCCAACATCAGGGTCTTCTCCAGGGAGTCTTCTCTTCTCATGAGGTGGCCAAAGTATTGGAGCCTCAGCTTCATGATCTGTCCTTTGTACTTGGAAAGCCCCTTCTGAAACCCCAGAGAGCCTCTTCCAATCAGTGTAGAAAACACTAAGGTAGATGGATCAAGGGTATGACTCAATATAAGGCAGCTTCCTATCTTCCCAAGTACTTATTTTAAACCTACAAATAAAAATTTAGGGCTCAGATCAACTTAAGATGGCAGGTGCCACTATGCTTTGTAGCATGCCCAGTGACTATGGAAGCAAAAAGGGTTAATAACAGTAATTCTTACAAGGCGGGAAAAAGGCAGAGATCTGGGGTAAAGCAAAAAAAGATCTGGGACTCACGTCTAGCTACGGCACTGGAACTAAAATTCCCAGGCAAAATTAGCCTAGTGCAAGCCAGGAACTAGTGTTTTCTTGAGATTGATAGCACCTAAATGTCATGATTGCACCAGGCAAGCCTCCCTGGAGAGAGCCTTGCACAAACGGGGAGTGACCACAGAAAAGGTCGCCTTCTCATGTTGCCGCCCTCCAGACCTCCTGCGGAAGAGGCAAATGAAGAAAGACCTCCGAGGATGATCACAGGATCCAGGTCAGTTCGTATGGGGAGAGGCTGCCCTTGAAGTACTGTGCTCCTGAGCTGTTTAAGGCTTTCTAGGTCTAAACCAGCGCTTTGAATTGGGCCCAGAAGCTGAGTGGAAGCCAGTGCAGTCGGACAAGGATGGGTGCAAGATGCTCAAACCATCTTTCTCCAGTGAGTGACCAAATGGCTGAACTTCTGCACCAGCGGAAGTATAAACACACATAACTAGGCTTTAATCCACCCAGGTCAAAGACTCAGTTTGGCACAAATACCTCATATGTATTTGTATACACACACAAGCTGGGAGCCTCAAGGATGCCCCTCTGGGGTAAAAAACCCTGGCTACCACACACACCATAGCTTGCTTATTGATTGATTGAATTTATATGATTGATCGATTATTGAATTTATATACTGCCCTATACCCGGAGGTCTCAGGGCGGTTCACAGAAAAGATCACAATATATAAAATCAAAATGAAAACAATAACCCAATAACACACACACACCAAAAAGAGCCACGTTTTAAAAAGGGCATAGGATGTCAATCATATCACCCAAAGGCCTAGTTAAAAAGGTGTACAGCGAAGGTGCCAGGTGAACTTCCCTGGGGAGAGCATTCCACAGATGGGGAGCCACTGCAGAAAAGGCCCTGCTCTCGTGTTGCCACCCTACGGACCTCTCAAGGAGGCGGCACACGAAGGAGGGCCTCAGAAGATGATCTCAGGATCAGGGCAGATTCATATGGAAAGAGGTGGTCCTTGAGGTATTGCGGTCCTGAGCTGTGGCTCTCATATGCAGACATGGGCATAGCCAAGAGGGGAGGCAGCTGCCACCCACTAAAATTACTTACCTAACTGAGGTTCTTGCCCACCCCCCAAAAAACCCCCGCATTATCATTATTAGCCTTTACTGAATTCACATGCAGCCCTACATGTCTTATTTGTGGCCAAAGACAGCTCTCAACTCATCTGAAGGCAGCCCTGTTTAGGGAAGTTTTTAATGACTGATGTTTTAATTTATTTTTAATCTTTTGTTGGAAGCCGCCCAGAGTGGCTGGGGAAATTCAGCCAGCTGGGCGGGGTATAAATTATTATTATTATTATTATTATTATTATTTGTATGGTTGCAAATTCCCCGAACGTGCAATATCTATACCTGCTTCCCTTACCTTTAATTCCATTTCAGAACAGAAAGGGGGGGAGAGAGAGGGACCCCCACCCCGAAAAGGGCAGAGATAAGGGTTAAATTTAGGGGGGAGGAAAAGTAGTTCAGCGTCACGTGACGAGACCCCCCTCCCGTTGGCCCCGCCTCCACCGGCCTGGCCCCGCCCCCCGCCGGCAGCCCCTCACTCACGGAGCAGAAGGAGGCGGCCGAGGCCTCGCGCGCCCACGGCGCCGCTCCCGCAGCACGACATCGCCCCGGCGCCTTCGCCCTGGCTGCCAATGACAAGGGGGGGCCTTGCGAGGCCGGCCCCTTCCTGTCACGACATCGCAACCCGGTGCGCATGCGCCAGCGGGGCTTCTGCAGGCACACGACGAAAGTGCCTGACAAGGGAAGTTTGTGTATATACATATATACACCCACAGAGGTGGGTAAGTGGCCTATCACGGTACGGGCGTGATTTGCTTATTTCGGGGCAAGGTTTCCCGGGCTAGAACCTGTATCGGAGAGGACGCGAAGGGCAAGTGAAGCAGGCGGGACCCCGGGCAGCCGCGGTGGGAAAGCCAATGGGACCGGAGGACCCCGGCCTCCCGAAGCGTTCCACGCTGGCGCAAGGGGTTGTGGGGGCTGTAGTTCTCGCGTTGAAAGGCATATGGGAAGCTACGTTGCACTCAATGGTAGTTGGGTAGTTCGCTGCGCCCTTAAGGGAGGCATATTGCTCAGCTGGTAATTAAATACAAGATTTCATAGCGCTGCAGTCTGCTCATATGCAGGCTTCCTCGGGAATCCCAGTGCGTTCAAATGAGATTTACTCCCTAATAAGTGTGCATAGGTTTGCAGGCATTGCTTGCTGCCACAAAACCCCATGCATGCTTACCTGAAGTTAAGCCCCATTGTATCCGGCTAGGTTTACTCCTGAGTAAGCGTGCATGTGAGTGTGGTGCATGACTGTAACTCCCAGACCCAGTGATCAAAGTCCAGTGAACCCTAATAGAATTTACCAATGAGCAGGATTTTTTTTATTGCATTTATTAGGGATTTCCTTAATATGCAATAATAATAATTAATAATCTTATTATTGGCGGTAGAGTCAGGACAGGGACAAAACATCTGCACCGCATCTGTAAGAACTCGGTTACTTAATATGGCAGCATCAACACTTTGGAACTGCCTGCCTATTGATCTCAGGCAGGTGCCTTCACTTCATTCTTTTCGGCGTCCGCTGAAGACGATTTTATTTAGACAAGCCTAGCCATATGTTTAGAAAGTTTATATGAGTATCAGTTTGTTTTAGTCTATTTTATTGTGGTTTTAAATTTCTTGGTTTTTTATAAATTATGGTTGTAATTTTTTTAGTGATAATTCTGTTTTATATTATTTCTAAACCACTTTGAAGTCCGTCCCCCTACAAACAAGCGGCATATAATTTTTACGAAATAAAAACAAGTTAATAAAGTAAAGGACTTCAAAAGGGGTAATTTAGAGCTGAATTTTTTTTTGGAAAAGGGCAACCGAAAAGGGCAGCGTTTGGGTCCTTTTAGAGTGCAGAAAATAAGAATAAAGTGGGGCACAGCAGACATGTATAAAATTATGCATGGTAAGTGGGGAGAGAGACATTTTTCTCCTTCTCTTATAGTAAAAATAAGAATTTATAATAATAATTTATTATTTATACCCCGCCCATCTGGCTGGGTTTCCACAGCCACTCTGGGTGGCTCCCAAGGAGAATATTAAAAGCACAATAAACATCAAACATTAAAAACTTGCTTAAACAGGGTTGCCTTCAGAGGTCTTCTGAAAGTCAGATACAATGGTACCTCAGGTTACATATGCTTCAGGTTACAGACTCCGCTAACCCAGAAATAATTCCTCGGGTTAAGAACTTTGCTTCAGGATGAGAACAGAAATCGTGCTCTGGCGGCACGGCGGCAGTGGGAGGCCCCATTAGCTAAAGTGGTGCTTCAGGTTAAGAACAGTTTCAGGTTAAGAACGGACCTGTGGAACGAATTAAGTACGTAACCAGAGGTACCACTGTAGTTGTTTATCTCCTTGACATCTGATGGGAGGGCGTTCCATAGGGCGGGCGCCACTACCGAGAAGGCCCTCTGTCTGGTTCCCTGCAACCTCACTTCTTGCAACGAGGGAACCACCAGAAGGCCCTCGGCGTTGGACCTCAGTGTCCGGGCTGAACGATGGGGGTGGAGACGCTCCTTCAGGTATACTGGGCCGAGGCCGTTTAGGGCTTTAAAGGTCAGGACCAACACTTTGAATTGTGCTCAGAAACGCACTGGGAGCCTCGTGGACATAAAATAAAGCCGATGTTGGAAAATTCAGAACAGATAAAGGAACGTACAGTGGTGCCTCGGGTTAAGAACTTAATTCGTTCTGGAGGTCTGTTCTTAACCTGAAACTGTTCTTAACCTGAGGTACCACTTTAGCTAATGGGGCCTCCCACTGCCACGCGATTTCTGTTCTCATCCTGAAGCAAAGTTCTTAACCTGAGATACTATTTCTGGGTTAGCGGAGTCTGTAACCTGAAGCTTCTGTAACCCGTGGTACCACTGTACTTCTTCACACAGCACATATTCAAACTTTTGAAGTCGTTCCCACAAGAGAAAGTGATGGCCACCAACTTGGATGGCTTTAAAAGAGGATTGGGTAAATTAATGGAGGGCAAGGCCAACAATGGATGCAAGCTATTATGGCTGTACTCTGCCTCAATGGTCGGAGACAGCACATTTTTCTGAATACCAGTTGCTGCAAACTGCAGCAGGGGAGAGGGCTCTTTCTCTCAGGTCCTGCTAGTGGGATTCTCAGGTCCTGCTAGTGGGCTGCTGTGAGAACAGCATTCTGGGTTGGATGGGCCTTTGGCCTAATGCAACTTCTTATCATCTTAACATACTTTATCCTCAGATGTGGATAACCCCAGGGAGTGTTTGTCCTTGCTGGGAAGGTGCCCGAGGCTGTAAAACACTTAAGAAAACAAAAATTCACTCCAAGAATTGCTTCTGGGCTGTAGGTAAACACTGTCTTCAAAGGCTATAAACTCAAAGAGACCGAGAAATAAATCAAAGGCCAAGGCTAGACTTTGCTCCTTTCCCGTCTGTTTCACAAAGATGAAGAAAGTAATGCAGTGTGCAAAGGCTTCTGAAGCCAAGAACTGCTCTCTAGGAGGGATGTGGGCATAACCCTTCCACCTCCTTTAATTATGTTTATTCCCAGTAGAGATTCCAGGGGGGAAAAAACAAGTTTGGTGATGCAATTATAAGGGATGCAAGATATATGCAATATGGAAGATGTGCTGCAGTGACACAGTTCAGTCAAATATTGATTAATTATAACTTCACAGAGTCGAAGAATTATGGGTGACTTGCGCGCACAAACTCTGGCACCACAAATCTATCATCTATCATCTATCTATCTATCTATATGTATGTATCTATCTTCTTCTTATTGTTTAGTCGTGTTCGACTCTTCGTGACCCCATGGAACAGAGCACGCCAGACACTCCTGTCTTCCACTGCTTCCCGCAGTTTGGTCAAACTCATATTGGTAGCTTCGACAACACTGTCCAACCATCTCGTCCTCTGTCGTCCCCTTCTCCTAGTGCCCTCCATCTTTCCCAACATCAGGGTCTTTTCCAGGGAGTCTTCTCTTCTCATGAGGTGGCCAAAGTATTGGAGCCTCAGCTTCAGGATCTGTCCTTCCAGTGAGCACTCAGGGCTGAGTTCCTTAAGAATGGATAGGTTTGATCTTGCAGTCCATGGGACTCTCAAGAGTCTCCTCCAGCACCAGTATTCAAAAGCATCAATTCTTCAGCGATCAGCCTTCTTTATGGTCCAGCTCTTACTTCCATACATCACTACTGGGAAAACCATAGCTTTAACTACACAGACCTTTGTCACCAAGGTGATGTCTCTGCTTTTTAAGATGCTGTCTAGGTTTGTCATCACTTTTCTCCCAAGAAGCAGGCGTCTTTTAATTTCATGACTGCTGTCACCATCTGCAGTGATCATGGAGCCCAAGAAAGTAAAATCTCTCACTGCCTCTATTTCATCCCCTTCTGTTTGCCAGGAGGTGATGGGAACAGTGGCCATGATCTTTGTTTTTTCAGCCTAACCTCTCAGCCTAACCTACCTCACAGGGCTGTTGTGAGGATAAAATAGGGAGGAGGAAAACCATGTATACCATCTTGAGCTCGTTGAAGGAAAGGTGGGATCTAAATGTAAATAATAACTGTTAGGAGAATGTGATAGCAAAAAATGTTCTTGAGAGGTACTGGCTACCCCTTAAATCAGTGTTTCTCAAACTAGGGTCCCCATGTGTTGTTGGACTACAACTCCCATCATCTCTAGCTAGCAGGACCAGTGGTCAGGAAGGATGGGAATTGTAGTCCAACAACACTTGGGGACCCAAGTTTGAGAAACACTGCCCTAACAATTCTTCATACCCTTAAACTACAGTTCCCAAGATTATTTAGGGGGAAGCAGAGGCACCTTGGAGGGAGATCATGTTACAATTTCAGGACCATGGATAGTGCCCTTGCCTTAGAGGTCAAGCATCAAACTTGTCTCAGCAAGTCCCTGCAGCAGCAGAACCAGTTAGGCGGTCATTGACTGTAGCCTCTCCCTCCATGTTATGTCTCCTAGCTAGAGATGGAGAAACCTGGAAGAAAAATAGGGAAAGAAGCTGTTTACCACCCCATATATCTTCACATCCCTATTCCTGGCTAGATAAAGGGCTGGTGCCACCTTCAGAAGTCATTGCCTCCTTTGAGGCAATGGGGTCTCCAGTTCTCTTGACCCCCTGAGAAGCCTGTGGACCAATCACCAAGGCATAAGCGACTCCCCAGGGGAAGACATGTGAGCTCCAACATCTACGGACCCACTTGGAGCAGACCAGGAAGCAGAACTATCCTGTCCTCTGAGCTGCAGTTCCTAAAGAACTCTGCCTCCTATGAGTGCTGGTCTGCAGCCAGGGCATAAATAAGGAGATTTCTATATTAGCGCAACTGGGATGCCTCCCCCCACAAAAAAACAACAACCTAAAAAACACCCTGGAATTTAATTATGAGAAGGGTGCTCAGATTTCTCTAGAGCAGCTTTTCTCAACCTGTGGGTCCCCAGATGTTGTTGAGCTACAACTCCCATCACCCCTAGCGAGCAAGGCCAGGCTCTCAGGGATGATGGGAGTTGTAGTCCAACAACATCTGGGGACCCACAGGTTGAGAACCGCTGCTCTAGAGCATCTGTTCCCTGGGTTTGTTTTGGGGGTTTTGGCCAAGGGGGAGATGTCTATTAAACCACTTTAAACCTATAGTGTTGATAGGTCTTTAGAAATGTATCTCATTATTTGCTACCATGCCTCAAAAGTCCACCAGGTGTCACTAGTATTCCGTTGCGTAAAGGTCTGATTCAGTTTTGAGATTGTTCTCAAAGGGTAGACATCCACTTGCCTAAAAAAATGATTTCACTTTGCCCTTTGCAACACAGGAACTCATGCTTAAAAAGCAGAGGGAAAGAAGAGGGCAGAACTGTCTCAGCCCAGTTTAGAAGGCAACAAAAGAAGAGATTCCAGGGTGACTTTTCAGAAGGGCAAAAGAAAACTACTTTCAAAGATGAATTGGGGAAAATATATATGGAGGATCAGTCTGTTGTTTGTGACAGCTGAATGGAGCCTCCATGTTCAGCAGCAATGTATTTTGGGATATCCAGAGGTGAAGACAAACCGGAGGGGAGAAATCCAGTCTACAAGTCTATCCTGCTTGTAGACTTCCTAGCAAAGTCTGGCTGGCAGCAACTGGAAATAGGATGCTTGATGGGATAGCCAAAAGCATAGCTGTCAACTTTTCCCTTTTCTTGCGAGGAATCCTATTCGGAATAAGGGAATTTCCCTTTAAAAAATGGGAAACTTTGACAGCTATGGCCAGAAGAGCCCTGCCACAGCAGGCCAGAGGGTCATTTCACCTAATATTTTATTTCCAACAGTTGTCAGATCAATGATGATTTCAGTTATAAACTCCTGGTCTGCAAGGGGGCACACAAGCTTCTGGAAAATTAAATAAGCCCTGGTGGTTGTTCATTAGAATTAGAGATTTAATCCCCAGGACAACCCTGTAAGGTAGGTTAGACTGAGAGGCAGTAATTGGCTAAAGGCCACCCAGTGAGCTTCATAGCTCAGTGGGGATTCGAACTCTGGTCTTCCCGGTCCTAGTCCGATATGCTAACCACTACACTACACTGACTCTCTTGTTTTACCGATTGTCAGCGAGCAGCAGCAATGAATTTACGCCAAATGCATGTTTTATCTGCCTCTTCATTTCATCTCGCTGCTCTTTCAGACTTTAACCCACCATCTGCTCGCCGCTTTTCCACTTCATTGCAATGAGCCTTTGATGCAGCCCAGGGTTTTAACCTGATCTTTGGAAGAATGGAGGAGAACCAACCTCGCTGATCTGCCTCCCGGGGACAGGGAGGACCAGTGGACATTGCCAGGTGTCCGCACAATCCCGTCTCATTGGACTGGCTGTCTTTGCAAAGCCCTCTGTGTTTGTAGGAAGGTGCCCAGCTGGGAGAAGAATGGATCCCTTCTGCCTCTTGGGTTTGTTTACTTACTGAGCTGCTGGACCAGCGTTTAACTAAACTCAGTTCATCATGCCAAGATTCAGTCAAATCATGCAGTCCCTGGCAGTGCTGACCAAAAGGCGAGCACAGAAAAGGAAAGCATCCCAAAGAGACTGCAGAACATCTGCTTTGCATGCAGAAAATCCAAGGTTCAACTCTGCCCATCTCCAGGTTACGGCTGGTAGTGACTCCTGCAGGGCAAATGCTAGTCATTGACAACACTACTGAGCTAGATGGAGCAGTGGTATAAGTCAGTTTTCTATGTTCCTATGTAGAGATGCAGACGGGAGTTTTTTCCCCCTTCTCATAGAAGGGTAGAGTTGGGACCCCAACTCCCAGCAATGCAGGAATCATCTTTGGTTTCAGATAGTACATGGGTCGTTGTTGTTGTTTAATCACATCCAACTCTTCGTGACCCCATGGACCAGAGCACACCAGGCACTCCTGTCTTCCACTGCCTCCCGCAGTTTGGTCAAACTCATGCTGGTAGCTTCCAGAACACTGCCAAACCATCTCGTCCTCTGTCGTCCCCTTCTCCTTGTGCCCTCAATCTTTCCCAACTTCAGGGTCTTTTCCAGAGAGTCTTCTCTTCTCATGTGTCTAAAAAGCCAGGGGACACAAATTTCCACGGCCCTCTAGCAGCTAGAGTGGCTCATTTACCAGAAGTAATGTATTTAGTGTTAATTCTGGAAATGTACACTCGATTCTGACCAAACTAAGCCTCCTGATGTATATTTTGCTCTAGGAAGCACACACAAACCAGGACGCTGTAGACAATGCATTAATGAAACAATACATTTGACATTTAAAAAATACAATTGCAGCAATCCATGGCAGAAAACATCAGGTTTTGTTTTTTTTAAAAAATATATCTTATCACTAAAGGCTTGTTCTAAATCAGCAAATTTCATTCACTCCCAAGAATTCTGGGAACTCAGGTTTACTCATCACAGACCTAGGATTCCCAGTGTCCTAAAGAAACTACAGCTACTCAGAGAGTCTGTTGAATATTGTGTGTTTGTGTGTGGTTTGTATTTTCCATCACCTGCATATCTGCTGTTTAGATCTGATGCAAGTCTCTCTCTCTCTCTCTCTCTCTCTCTCTCTCTCTCTCTCTCTCTCTCTCACACACACACACACACACACACACACACACACACAAACTTCCACTCTCCTTTCCTTCTGCACGAACAGCACATTCTTGTGGGAAGCTTTACTGGAAATTATTCACCTATAAAGCACCCGCTTCACTGTTAACTTCCAGGAGAAACAGGGGAAAGAATGTTGTGTATCGCGGTGGTACAGTATTTCAGCCGAAAAGGGCATCTGGCCTCATCTCGCTCTCTTTGCTCCGAAAACAGTGATTCTGCCTAGGCAGAGAACGGCGTACTGTGCTTTCGTTGACATGGGCAACGGGTAGCAGGGGATTTCACAAGGAAATGGCATCGCACCACTGGAATATTTGCAGAGCAGGAGAGAGAAGGTCTCTCTGGAGGCACCTGCCACTACCTCATCCTTTAGCTGGCCATTCAAATCTCCAGCAGGTGTCCGTGCTCTGAGCAGAGCCTCGGGAAGGAACCAGTTGACACATGCCGGTGCTTTCTTTAGAAAGGGTCAGCTATGTCTCCTTGGATAAATCAAGCAAATACTTGACTGCACAGTTTTGCAGATGACCCAGAGAAAAATGGGTTTAAAGCAAACAATTGGGTTGCTTTTTTCTAAAATCTCTCTGTGTGTTTTGTGAGTGAGGAGTTGAAGGATTTGATGCTCTTAGGCCTTTTGTTCTTGATTCGAAAGCCGAGTCTGAGGCTCTTGCTTATAAAAGCAGCTTCTGAGAAGGACTTTTTGATGAGGAGCCAGCACTGCCGAAACACACATGAGGCCAGCATTGCACCAGAAGATTGCACCTGAAACGAGCCCTGGCACTAACCTTTTGCAGAGCTGTTGCTGGGGATTAGATGTGAGCTACTAGGGATGCGGGTGGCGTTGTGGGTTAAACCACAGAGCCTAGGACTTGCCAATCGGAAGGTCGGCGGTTCGAATCCCCATGACGGGGTGAGCTCCCATTGCTCAGTCCCTGCTCCTGCCAACCTAGCAGTTCGAAAGCATGTCAAAGTGCAAGTAGATAAATAGGTACCGCTCCGTTGGGAAGGCAAACGGGTTTCCGTGCACTGCTCTGGTTCGCCAGAAGCAACTCAGTCATGCTGGCCACATGACCCAGAAGCTGTACGCCGGCTCCCTCGGCCAATAAAGCGAGATGAGCAGCGCAACCCCAGAGTCGGTCACGACTGGACCTAATGGTCAGGGGTCCCTTTACCTTTACCTTACTAGCCTTTTGCTGGCCTCTCGGTCTGAGCAGTGGCAGACCCTGGGGTCTCAGATTGCAGGGTGCCCTGTGCAACCCCAAAATTTGGCACCCCTGCCTCTCACACACCGTTCTAAATAATAATTGCTGCATCCCCTGTGGCACCTCTGAGTCTCTGCCCTCAGTGCGACTGAACTAGTCGCGCTCCCTTAAATCCCCCTCTGCTCTGGAGAAGGGATGCTGAAGTTACCATTACTTCTCCTTTGCTGGACTTTCCAGAGGTGGCAGGTGAACAGGCGGAAACCACAGGGAGCAGCACCTGTGGCAGGAGAAAGCCAACACCAGGCAGCTGCCAAAGCCCATACTCCAGCAAGGACCCCACTGCCAGTACCTGGGACAGCCCATAGCTCAGTGGTGTAGGGATCTGCCTTGCATGCAAAAGCTCCCATCTCCAAGTTGGGCTGGGAACAACTCTTTGTGAAACCCTAGAGAACTGCTGCCCAGAGGTGCAGACAACACTGAGCTGGATGGAACCAATGGTCTGACTCAGTGTAAGGCAACTTCCTGTTAGAATTCCTGCTCCATGATTGCAGTCATGGGATTGTTGTCTTTCACATGACGGTGTATGTTTTGACTCCACAGAGTGGGAAGTGACGGAGTTTGTTTTACTGTGTTTGTGTTACTGTGCTCCGTGAAGTGGGACTATTGTCCTTTGTTCTTTTTCTCTTTGCTGTCTGATGCTAAAGAGAGAGGGAGCCATGTTGCAGTGCTCCGTGTGTATGTAAATATGTAAATAAAGTAGATTAGCCAAAATGCTGAGTTGCTGAGGTCTGTTGCGCATGATGCACAAACTCTGCGGATCCCTAAGTGTGCCGATGTCAGTTGGCATCGGTCACTGTGATGTTTGGGCAGAAGAAAGCTTTTGAAGCTCCCAAATGATCGACCAGGAGGAAGAGAACATGCCAGTTGGGCATGTGTCTCTGCCAAGGTCCTACTCGAGTGTAGGCCGAGCTCCTGACACTTCCTACGTTTCTCATACAGGGATGGAGAACTTGTGACTCTTCATCCCTGAACACTGACTATGCTGGTTGGCTGGTGCTGATGGGAGTTGGATGGCTGTGTGTCAGGGCTGCTTTAGTTGAGATTCCTGCATTGCAGGGGGTTGGACTAGATGACCCTTGTGGTCCCTTCCAGGTCTACAGTTATAAGATTTTTGCCCAGACTTGCGCCCCAGGGAGGTCACTTTGGTGCTGGTAACACAGCGATTTGACCTCACCCCCAGAGGTGCACTCCATCGTCTCTTGACTGAATCACAAACACATAGTCGGCTAAACACTGAGAACCAGTTCCAGCTGTTCAATGAGTGTTGATGTGACAGTCGGCTGTCAGTTGCAAGCACTGTCTTTGGAATTGTTATGTACTGAGTTGAATAGGATCCAAACTGCAGCAGTCTGATTGGTCCTAGAACAATAGGATTCAGAATGCAGCAGTCTGATTGGTCCTAGAACAATGCAGCAGTATGATTGGTTGGCAGGAACCACCCAATCATGCTCCAGATATAAGTGAATCCACAACCTGATTGGCTTACAGTAGAATTCCAGAATGAGCCAATCATGTGCAGCCCATTGTGTAAATAATGTATATAAAGCAGATACTTTGAGGGGACATTCATTCATTCCTCCTCACCACTATGAGCTGAATAAAGAGCCTGAAATCACTTTGCGACTCTGAATATATTTCAGGAATATATGTCATTGAGTTCTCAATCTCATCCACAGCTTGGCTTTTGCTTTCCACCTATAATCAGCCTGAGCAAACACATCTCTTAAAAAATAAAATAAAAAATCAAGCAAAGTCTAAATGACTTCCACTTGGTGGAATTCAGGAGTGCAATTTCTGTTTTCCTCTCAAATTGTCTCCACATGTTTGTAGAATTTGACCTCATTAGTACGCTTGTAGTCTGTAACATTAGCATTCAGTCATTCAAGGGCATGCAGCCCCCCCTCCCTCTGCCTTATAAAGAGTGTTCGATTTAAAAGAGCTGAAAGTCAGGTGATCTATAGATGGGTTTCATTATTCCTAGGGGAGTGGGGCAAACAAACGCTAAATTGTTTCCGGGGATATTTAAAAGGTATGATCTCAGTTGCTCAGATTTATGATGGGAACCCCCTCCAGGATTTTACCACCGGTAAAATCGGTGGCAACTGCAGAGATGTTTTTAAAGTGAAATAAAGGCATAGGATCAGAACCAGACCACTGGGTCCACCTAATTCAGTTCTGTCTGCACTGACCGGCAGCTGCTTTCCAGGGTTTCAGGCAGGAAGTTTCTCCTAGCTCTACCTGGAGATGCCAGGGATTGAACCTGGGACCTTCTGCACACAAAGCAGATGCTCCACCACTGAGCTATGGCTGTTCTCCAATGGGCTATGCCTACTGAACTAGGGAAGGGGACCTTTGGCTCTCCAGATGTTCTTGGGCTCCATCTCCCATTATCCCTGACCATTGGCCCTGCTGGCAGGAGCTGATGTGAGTTGGAGTCCCACATTGTCTGCAAGAGAGAGGGCATAAGTTTCCTATCCCTGAAATGTAGGACTTTCTCTAGTAGCACAATGCATAATGATCCTTATCAGGTTCATCTTTGCAGTCACCTTGGAGGTACAGTGGTACCTTGGTTCTGGAACTTAATCTGTTTCTGGAGTCCATTTGACTCCTCAAACAGTTCGAAAACCAAGGCACAGCTTCCGATTGGCTGCAGTTTTCCTGCACTCAACTGGAAGCTGTAGAAGCCGTGCCAGATGTTCGCCTTCCAAAAAACATTCGCAGACTGGAACACTCACTTCTGGGTTTGCAGCGTTCAGGAGTCAAGCCATTCGAGTATCAAAGTACCACTGTATACAGTATATTATTTTACAGACGACAATCTGGAGCAAAGACAGGTTTCCCAATAAACGAGAGTGAGGATGTGATTTGATCCCAGTTCTCCAAGGTCAAAGATTCTAACCACTGAATAATGTGACCTATCCTGCTTAATTCAGGATCCACATGTCACTATGGGATGTCAGTGTGTGTAAAAACCTCCTCCCTTCCAAACTCTCCTCTGTTTGTTCTGCAGTAAAACTGCAGGCACATTGGCGAAGCTAAGCAGGGTCTTCTTTGGTTTAAAATAGATGGGGGGACCACATACTGAGGTTCTGACATTACAGGAGGTTGGACTAGATGGCCCTTGGGGTCCCTACCAACTCTGCAGTTCTGTGATTCTATGTCCAAGCCATGTTGTGCGGCAAAGATCCCAACAAGGGCACAACCTGTGGTCTATTGCGATCTAGTTTCCCCAGAACCTTCAAAGTGACTAGGATTCCTTCCATACAGTCTGTGTTGGAGGAAGATCAGTTCCCTTAGGGGACAAGTTGACCTCAATATGGGACAATCAAAGCTCTATTTTTTATATATATAACAATAATAATAAATGGTAGTGTCCAGTCACTGGTTTCTCCAAGCAGTCAGGCTTGTGAACCGGTGACAACGGTGTTACATTTGGCTCTCCACCTTGAGGCTAATAGCAACCAGCTTTCCTGCAGTATGTTATGTTCTCTGTTGGCATGATCCTGTCCTATTCTCCTTGCAGCTGCATCTTTTGCCCTTCAATATGGCTAGACATCACACAAGCGAGAAAAAACGTGTTGGCCTTAAATACAGTTCTTCACCAAAGGGGAGCAGGAATGATGAAGAAATGCACCTTGAGCTCTGTTCAAAGAAGCTGTGCAAAGATCCAGCAGAATAAAATAAGCAGGCTGTTCTTGCTTTCTTATTTTTGCATCTTCAACTGGATTGGTAGCGTAATTCCTGGTGATCCCATCTTTCCCTCCCACCCATTTCTTTTTAATTTTCAAAAGAAATGTTATTAAAGGAATGGTTTGTATACAATTACAATCAAGAAAGAAAAAATCCAAGAACTTTTTGCCATAATATCGTAACTACAACAATTAATGAAATAAATAAAATAAGATGGTTATCTGTCTGTTGCTTTCCAAAAACGTTTAATAAGCCATAACTCATCAAATCAATCATTGGAGGGGGATTAGACCAGTTGTTTTTTGGCCCCTTCAAACTGTACTTCCAACCTTCTATGATCAAATGTAGCCAGACTCTGAAGACACTAAGCAGCTGAGATTATTGGTCCCATATAAGTGCAAACAGTCTTCTCCCCACACCCAGTTTTTAATCTTGTATTTGATTTATTTCTTTAATCCATCTAGTTAATGTTTTTATAGCGCTCCTTTCTCACGAGCTGGGATTCAAGGTGACTTCCAGCATTTAAAAACATCATTATGAAATACATAGTAATGCAAACGAAGTAGTTAAAATACACTGAAACACATTTAGAACCAGCAATTAGGACACAGTTTGTCCTGACAGCAGCCCAGTGAGAATGCAACATTTACATTGTATTTTCCAAAAGCCTGCCTGAACAGGGAGTTCTTTGGCTGCCAGCAGAAGGATAACAAAGAAGGAGCCAGTCTAACTTCTCCTGGGAGCGAATTCCACAACATAGGAGCAGCCACAGAAAAGACTCTTTCCCCAAGGCCACATGAAATTGGGTTGGCACTGCTTGCCTAATTAGGTTGAACCTAACATTCTCTGCCCACCAGCACACAAGAGGCCTTGCACTAGTGGATGGTACAGTTTAAACGTCGCACCACAAAGGAATCCAAGGCAATGGTTGTGCTAGCTCTGGCTGCACGTGAGCTCTGGTTCTTGTTCTGCAATCTACCATTGTGTGGCAAAGTCCCAAACCCTCCCGGGAAGTGGAATAAAGACACATGAGACAGCATTTTAGGTTAATGGGTGAAAAAGACCACAACTTTATTGGTTACAGAATGTGAGTGTTATTGGCTTAGGCACTGGAAACCACACGGTTATATCTGACTCCTGCCCGTCCGCAGGAAGTCTTGGAAGGGCTAACCACCAGTAGGGGGAGCCCTGCTGATGCACATCAACTAGGAACTCCCCAGGGTCACCTCATGCCATGGCCCTAGCCCCCCTGTCTGGGGCTTCGGACAGAGATCACATCCCTCGGATTTCTTTAATGGAATACCCTTGAATTAGGAGGGGTAGGTGTTAGCCACTACCTCCCCTCCCCTCCAACTGAATACTCCAATATCTAACCGCCAAACCTTACAAAGTTGTGATGATTTGCTATGAGGTAGACGAAAATCCAAATGGCCGGTGCCAATTTGCCAAGTGGAAAAAAAATTCCTGCCAGGCCCCTTGTACCATCAAGGTCCATAGCAAGGTCAAGAAATAAAGAGCCTAACCTAAGGGAGGGAGGGAGGGAGGGAGGGAGGGAGAAAAAAGGGGGCAAGTCCTCGGCCGCGGGCAGTTTAAATAGCCCACGCCACGCCCCCAGACCGTCTGGATTGGACAGCCTAGGGATGATGTGGTCGAGGACCCCCTGATGGCGCAGGGGCTATCCCCCCCTTGCACGTGTCGTGGGCTTGCTCCCAGCCCACAGCGTCATTTCCCCAGGAATGGGAAGTGGCTTTTCCAGATATCCCCAGGGAAGAGGGATTGATTGCTAAACCACTCTGGGAATTGCAGCTCTGCAAGGAGAATAGGGGGTCTCGTAAGAACTCTCGGGAACTATAACAAACTACATTTCCCAGAATTCTTAGGGGGAAGCCATGTCTCTTTATAAGTTGTATAATCCTGCTTTAAATGTGTGGTGCAGAAGGGGCCTCAGCAGGATGAAATGTCCTGCTTCAAGCAGCACTAGGAAATGGGGGGACAGAAAGAAAGAATAATTTAAATGTCTTCTTTGCTACAATAATTTGCTTTGGCTAGCACAAAGGTTTTTAAGACCTGTTGGTTCATTCAGAGGTCAGGGAACATTTATTGAAGGAGTCCTTAATAACATCTTTTCAGCCTGGCCAAGTTAAGTTTATTCTATTCCCCCAAACCCCACACCAGTTTATATATTTGGCATATTCTTTATAGCCCACCCTTCATCACAACAGCTCCTGCCACGAAGGAGGAATGGAATACTAAATGTAACAATAGTTGAGTTAAACAAAAAAAAAGATCTCTCCATCGCGTTATTGCATGGACCTTCCTGACAACAGTCTTCCTCACCAGGAAATGTGTCGGAGGTGGCTCTGGATCGGAAGATTAGGGAATGCAATCATAGGAAGATCAGCTTCTAACAGAAGAGGAGGGGAAATATTCCAGTGTTTCCAGAAGCAGACAGACAGGCAGACTCAGAAGCTGCACAGCTGAGACAGGAGCTATCCAGCTATGAGATAGTAGCTAAGCAACCAGAAGGGAGGGAGCAGCTGGGCAAGATATCAGTCGAGAGTGGGGGGAGGATCCCTCCCTCCCCCCAAACTCAGAGGACCGAGCATGTCAGAGAACAAAGGAAACGCAGGGGAGGGGCAACTTCCTGTTGGCGCTTTTGTTGCTGAGGAAGTGGGGGGGGTCAGAGTGAGCAACTGATATCCTTGTGGAGGGTTGCCTTTTTGCGCTCGCAACATAATGCTGTAATAAAAGGACTATAAATCTACCAAATGCTTGTTACTTCTTATTGGTGACCTACCAGAAGGGAGAGGGGAACTCCCGTACTACTTAGCAAAATGTGTCACACAAAGATAAAGGCAAATCCACAGTAAATTTGTTTGCTCTCTGATCCATTAGGGTTGACTAAAATCCAGACCTTCAGAGGGGCAGCTGTTAATGCTAATTTTGCAAATTACAATGATGGGCTCCCATTTGTCCATTGCAGACCCTCACAGGGGGAGTAGAGGTGTTTGGGTGGACATATCGCAAACACATGGATGAAGAAGGGTGGAAGAATCAGGGGGTTCATCACATGTGCATTATGGAGAGGAATAAGTGGTACTCCGTCATCCCCATCTGGGATTCAGGCAGTCCAGGCATTTCTGACGAATGTTTATTAGTATTAGTATCATACCCTCCAACATTTCTTTGATAAAAAATATGGGCATCCTACCCATAGCTGTCAACTTTTCCTTTTTCTTGCGAGGAATCCTATTTGGAATAAGGGAATTTCCCTTTAAAAAAGGAAAATGTTGACAGCTATGATCCTACCATACTCTCCAACATTTTTTCTGCTGAAAATAGAGAAGTTCCAAGGAGAAGCAGGACATTCCAGGATCAAATCAGAAACAGTGGTGGCTTCTCTAAATCCGGGACTGTCTCTGGAAAATAGGGACACTTGGAGGGTCTGTAGAATTAGTATTACCCACCTTTCACCCTAAAGTTCCAGTGCTGTTTACAACAATTAAAACACAACATTGGCATTAAAGCAGAACATTACACAATATTAAGAACGGTTTAAGCACATCTGTCTTAGAGGGAGGAGAAAAAGATGAAATGAAAGAGATCTGAGGTGGAGGAAAGAGCTATTCTTAGGCTCAAAGCAGTGAGCTATTTTAGATACCGGATGTACAGAAAGCAATAAAAGAACTTGGCTCCTTGCTTACACACACACACACACACACTGTTTCGCAAATGGTATCACAAAATGTGTTAATCGTTTCACTTTATCTTGAAAGAAGCTGCTTGCAGATCTTGCCGGATGGCCTAATTCTGTATTCTTTCTGATGTAGGCCCGATAGCAAATATCTTGCATGTTATCTTCAATGCCTAGGGCCCCATTTCCCCAAAGTTGGATTGACATTTTCATTTTTGGAAAAGACAGAGAGGGTTGCCTTCTGCACAACCTACTGACATTGATAGGATTGAGGTTCCAGTCCTAACCATGTCTACTCAAAAGTAAAGCCTATTAAATTTAATGGGCCTCATTCCCAGGTAGTGGGATTTGGTTTGCAGCTTTAATCATGTCCATTAATCATGTCCATTAATTTCAGCATGATCATTTCAGCCCAGTATCATGGTTTCAGCCGAAGGCACGTCCTGAACATAAAGGAGCCATGCACTGTTGTTGGCATCTGTCTGTCTCAAGAGACAGAGGAGTACACCTCCAGGGGTGAAGTCAAATCACTGAGTTAGCAGGATCTAAGTGACCTCCCTGCACGGCATAGTCAGCATCTTAAAAAGCAGAGACATCACCATGCCAACAAAGGTCCGTATAGTTAAAGCTATGGTTTTCCCAGTAGTGATGTATGGAAGCGAGAGCTGGACCATAAAGAAGGCTGATCGCTGAAGAATTGATGCTTTTGAATTATGGTGCTGGAGGAGACTCTTGAGAGTCCCATGGACTGCAAGAAGATCAAACCTATCCATTCTGAAGGAAATCAGGCCTGAGTGCTCACTTGAAGGACAGATCCTGAAGCTGAGGCTCCAAGACTTTGGCCACCTCAGGAGAAGAGAAGACTCCCTGGAAAAGACCCTGATGTTGGGAAAGATTGAGGGCGCAAGGAGAAGGGGACAACAGAGGACAAGATGGTTGGACAGTGTTCTCAAAGCTACCAGCATGAGTTTGACCAAACTGCAGGAGGCAGTGGAAGACAGCAGTGCCTGGCGTGCTCTGGTCCATGGGGTCACGAAGAGTTGGACACAACTAAATAACTAAACAGCAACAACAAGTGACCTCCCCAGGATGCAAGCAGTGTGTATGGAGGTCCTGGGCTGCCCAGGCAACAATACCCCCTCCTGGTGTTGCTGATGTGATCAAAGAAAAGCAGAGCAATATATTTGGCACCAGCTTGACTGCAGGAGTTGCCAGAAGGAAGCATTCAAGGCACCATTCAACTGTCTTAAGGACTCCACTCCAGATTTGTGTTTGGTTCACTCCTTAGCCTTTTCTTCCCCTTAAGATATTCCACAAGGCAGCAGAGGCTTAGGATCAGAGTTTTCCTTCTCCTAGATGGGCTACTTTTCCAGGCTGACTAAGTTCAGTTGAACCTAAATTCCGTTCTCCACATTTCCAAATCAGTTTTAGATTATTATCTTTAAGTTCTCATGAAAATTCATCATTGCTTAAGCGCAAATTCCTCCTCATGTACACATGCCTAATACATACATTTTTCCCCCAAAGCAGTTTTCCCCAATATAATGCATTTGAGTTAGTTATTTTCACTAACATATACAATTTTATGCATGCTTTACCCTAGTATAAATATTTTTGTACACATCACTTGGCTGGGAAACTGCATTGCAAAATTCAGAGAAGTACAAATTTTAAATAATGGCTGCACTTCGGTGCATGCTTCTGAAAGCATAAATTAGGTCACTTCACTTTTCAGTGTGAACCTAATTGAATTTCTCCTCTATTCCTAATTGTAACTACCACTCCCTAGAAATTTTGAAATGAATGGAAGCATAGAAAAGTTTTTTTTAAAAAAACCCATTTGAAACACGCACTCTAAGAGCAATAAAATAAAATGCATTTAACATCACAATTAGTTTAGCCCTGTGAATTTGAGTTGCTGTGCTCCCTATTAACTTCATAATATTTTTGAAGTGGTGTAAGTATTCAAAGGTTGCCCAGGTCGCTTGGAACATCTTTAAGAGATTTCGGAGAAGGTGGGATAATTTTTAAGCTCTCTTACTGTAAGAACAGCTATGGGCCTTTGTAAATGCATCCAGGAACAACCCGTTTGAATGACTTCAGCTTCCTGCTTCTGTATTGCAAAGACAAATGTAACTCGTCACTATGGGAATAGAGTATTTGGAGTGAGATACATTAGAGTATCCAGCAGGGCTCAGAACTTGGCCCATTTGTCTGATGTGCTATCCAGGATGCTCTTCAAGTCAAAGAGAGAGAGGGGGAGAGAGGGAGAGGGAGAGGGAGAGAGGGAGAGAGAGAGAGAGATCCTCTCCATGTACAATATGCAAGTTAGATAGATCGATAGATTACATACTTGTGATGGTAGATAATTTTGTCTACCCAGGCTCAACCATAACCAGCAATCTCTCCATTCAACGCTGAGCTGGACAAGCATATTAGCAAGGCAGCTTCAGCAATGGCTCCCTTCTCCATAGGTTTTAGGAGCATGTGATGCTAATACCCAAGAAGATGAAGGTTTTCCAAGCTTGCATGCTTGAGCATGCTGCTTCATTGAAGTGACTTGTGGGAAACTTACACTTGCCAGGAACAACGCCTCAATGCCTTCCGTATGCACCGTGTCAGGAAGATTTTGGGCCTCACATGGCAGGAATGAGTCTCAAACGATGCGCTCTCCCAAGTCCACAATCCCAGCATGTTCACACTTCTGCCTGTCTATGCTGGTTTGGTCATGTCCACAGAATGGAAGATGGCAGGATCCTCAATGGGACATGAAGGCTGTCAACATTAACCCCGCCATGAGGGAATCCCACAGTGCCGAGAGACAGGGAGTCAGGTCGTGTATCCATGGCAGTGACGAGAGGAGGACTGACAGCTGGGAGAAGCACAGAGAAGAAACACCATGGTGCACCTGTGGCAACAAAACCGGGTGCTTTCATCTGCCCCACCTGCAATGAAACATGTCTCTCTCATATCGTTCTCTACAGCCAGTGGCAAAGCTTCATGCTCCGGCACTGGGGGCAGAGAGCAGGCGGGGGCGGGCTCACATCCTGGGGGTGGGGCGCGCCACCTTCACGGGCAGGGAGTGCATCCTGGGGGACACTCCTCTTCCTCCACCATTGTCTACAGCCACAGCAGGTGCTGTAACTCTCCAATGGTTTGATTTTAGCCCCATAGGAGCACTCTTCTAACGCCCCCTGAGAAAGCTGATTCCCCTCACAGGGAGTCGACACTGCGGGCAGATCATGAGCTCAACCCATGCAGTTAGGTAAAGCCAGTGTGGTGTAGTGGTTAAGAGCGGTGGACTTGTAATCTGGTGAACCGGGTTCGCGTCTCTGCTCCTCCACATGCAGCTGCTGGGTTACCTTGGGCCAGTCACACTTCTTTGAAGTCTCTCAGCCCCACTTATCTCACAGAGTGTTTGTTGTGGGGGAGGAATGGAAAGGAGAATGTTAGCCGCTTTGATACTCCTTTGGGTAGTGATAAAGCGGGATAGCAAATCCAAACTCTTCTAGGTAGCTCCGCATCACAGGGAGTTCCTGGTCGCGTCATTTCATATCGCGTCATTTCAGGACCTTGCCACGCCAAGACAGATGCCAGCAGCAGATCAAATATTATCAACAGACAGATGCACATCCACCCACACATTAAAGTCCTATCCACCCATAGGTTGAAATGATAAAGGCCAGGAAGAATTTGCACCATGCACTATTTCTGCATGTATTAATTGCCCCTAAAAACTGATTTCCACATTCTTTCTAAGATGCAAGAACAAGCCATCAGAAAGGAGTTCAAGAAGTGATACCAGCAGGAAGCTATTTCTGCAGCTGCACTGGGTTCTCCACACATCTTTTCACCACCTGGATGGCTGTCCATTAAAACATGTGATTACCAGACCCTGTTGTGCGCACTTCATGAAGCATCTTTGTCGAGTTAGGAAGAGTGTCGCGAGGCTGGCAGATACACTGATCTTGAGCTGACTGGGATCTTTGTAAACCAAAAGCCAACACAGGACTGGAAGTCTGCCATGCTGAGGACATCAATCACAGAATATAGACTCAACACGTAGGCTAATAACTGTTAGAGCATATATAATAGAATAATGATATCATTCAAAAAGTAGAAATAAATCAATAGGAGTTCATATATACAATGTAATAGACTAGTGGCGCAGAACGCCAAGCCATGTGTTCAAGATAGGTGTCAAAAGTCAAAGGTCAGTCTCACAATGGTTATTCAGAGGTTACAACAGAAGACGTCTCAAAAGTCTAAAAAGTAAACTTTTCTCAATAGTTTTTCAAAAGTTTCAGTGGAAGATGTCCCAAAAGTCTCAAGGACGGTGTTTCCAGAATGATACTACTGTTTCGTGATAGTCTTCATCAGCTGAAAATACAATATAAAGGATACAACCAATGAATGATAACAGAATTGAGCTACCCACTTACACATTGTATAGTAAAACAGAATATACAAAACAAAGTGTATAAAGAAAGGTACGTACCCAATATTTTTCACAAGAATATGTAAGTAAGATTCATCCTACTGATCAGTGCTCACTAGTGGTGTAGCTGCTGATACTTGCAACTCAATTGCATAGGACATGGCAAAGACTTGCAAGCCCCTGTCTTCCACAGTGATGATGAAAAGAGGACTGTGAAGAAAATGGTGATTACCAGATGTTGACACCTTTTCCTCCCACTTTCTATAGTTTCATATCGTATTCTCCTACTTTTCTGCATCTAATATGCAATGAAAGCAGCAAGCATGATGAATTCTGCATACAATCAGGGTACAGTTAAAGTGCACTGTTTCTAACCCAAATAATTATGGGAACTGTGGTTTACCCCTCATAGGACCACAATTCCCAGCGCCCATAACAGTTCCCAGCACTTTTAGGGTGAAGCCATGTGCTTTCAGTGTATGGTGTGTACACAGCTGAAGAATAACTACAACAAAATCAGACCCATGAACAGTGTGATCCTAACTAGGCCTACTTTGGCTTTCTCTCTCTCTCTCTCTCTCTCTCTCTCTCTCTCTCTCTCTCTATATATATATATATATAGTTTTTTAACAAATCTAAACATATATAAAAAATAATTCAAGATCCATATATCACTATTGCTCTGAATCTCTTGACTTCCCCCATCCCTTCCATGGGTCCTAATCATAATATTTATAACTGCATATCAATACTTATCCAAATTTTAACCATCCAAATTATCCATACTTTCTGTTACTTTACAAGCGTGATTAAAATCCTGCTAAAGTTTTGACCTGCTTACAGTGATCTCGTAAGTGCATAAATTATAAACTTTTCTCATTCTTTTTTACAGTTCTTGTCCTCTTGGTTTCTGAGCTTCCCAGTTAGTTTTGCCATTTCTCTTGCTTTATTTTTTAATGCTCATTTGTTGCTTTTTAGTTTTATTTATATGGATTCCCCCCCACACACACTCTAGAACCTAGAAAGCTGCCTGATGCTGTGTTGGACCGTTAGTCAGCCTAGCTCAGCACTTCCTACACAGACTGGCAGTGGCTCTCCAGGATTAGGCAAGGAGTCTCTCCTAGGTCTACTTGGAGGTGCTGGGGAGTGAACCTGGGACCTTCTGCATGCAAAGACAGATGCTTTGTCACTGAGCCACAACCCTTCCTTCCACTGAGCCATGGCCATTCCCCTTTTGTACACCACCTTGGCATTGTTTGACAAACCACAGTGGAGAGGTTTTTTTGGTAGTGTTTTAAATGAAATAAAAGAATAATAAAGCATTTCATCTGACAGTATGATGGAGTGGGAACCAGCCAGCCCTGGGTCACTTTGCAGGTGCAGAAAGGGCCTGGAAGTGTTTCAGGATTAAAGCCATGATCATATAGGGCATGTCATCTGAGCAAACAATGGACCATCTGGCCAAGGGGTGAAGTCAACCCAGAATTCGTTCCACTCCAAATGCTTTAAGCGGAAGTTGCAAATCCTGTCCAGGCCGTTAATTCTGTAATGTTATATCCATAAAAGCATTGGAGACAGACTGGGTTAGGGTGGGGAGGATGGATTTCTCTCCCTTTCCCAGGTGGTGATGAGCTTATGGTCTGAGGCTTAATTATTCCTAGCTCATCTAACTTCTACCCAAGCTCATCCACTGTAAAACCATTTAATTTCTGTGAAGATAATTTTCAAAATGTACTGAATCTGTACATTGTAAAAAATAATAATGGCAGAAATTATAAGAGGACCCCATTCAGAAAATTTCAGATCACACACACTACTCAACATGTTTGTCCTACAAGTCTAGTTCTGTTCTTCTGACCATCTAGCCTTAAGTACAGCTGAAATGATCTTCTCAAAGTCAATGATAATGGGATCTTTTCTTCTGTAATTAAGTCCCAATTATGCCTAACAAGATTGACCCCAAACCTCTTGCAGTATGATCTATGCAATCCCATCTGTGTGTGGATGTTTCCAAGGCACTCTTCTTCATTGACCACCCTTAATCCTTGATTAAGATATAGCAATGGATTAAGTTATAACTGGGAAGAAGGGCCATAGCTCAGTGGTAGAGAGAGCTTCTACTTTGTATGTAGAAGGTCCCTGGTTCTGAGATACATGTGTTACCAGAAAGATGCTGGAGGAATCTGAGCTCAGTCCTGAAGCTTCTTCTATGAGAGGTGCTCCAGCGATGCAGGGAAAATAGCCCATACATTGAAGAAGCTGGAGCAAAGAGCTTTAGACAATAGCTGCTGGTCCAAGAGATCTGATGACCAGCACTCTGATCTCCAACCCAGTTAAGGCCCATTCTTAGCCATTTCCAAGGCATCTTTCCTAGGGAGGCCCCCTTCGCATTTTGAGAACCGAGTCTGCCAGTCTAGAGAACTTCTTCAGTCTTATATTCAAGCCCAAACTACAAAGTGTTCCTTTGATGGGTTGCTCCCCTCCCTTGCTTTTAGCAGATGCAGATTCTAGTATTATCTCAGACAGCTGCTTCCCACACCTCCAGATGAATCATGGGTAATTCCAGTTGATTATCATGGGTCTCCATGCAGGAGTTCAGAAGCTCTCCTTGATCTTCCCCAGCCTTATTTTCTTCTGCTCTCACTTCTGTCTGTTCCCCTGGCTTCCACCCAAGCCTTTCTCGGGAACAGCTGTGACCACATGGCTTGGGTGTGTGCTTGCCGACTGGAGTGTATTATGCACATTTTCGCTATAAAACCTGTTGTTTCGATATCTGCAGTTAGGGTTGGGGGGAGAAATTTGGCTTGGCCCACATTTGAATAAGAACCTATCTCATTTGTGCTTCCAGGAAGAATGCGTGAACTGAAACATAGATTTCCTTTGAAATTGACAAAAGAACACAAGAAGACCCTGCAGGATCAGGCCAATAGGCAACTAGTCCAGCATCTTGTTCTCACAGTGGCCAACTAGCTTCCTGTGGGAAACCCACAAGAAGGATTCAGGACAAGAGCCCTCTCCCGTCCTGTGGTTTCTAGCAGCTGATATTCAGAAGCCTTGCTTTCTCCCACTGTGGAGGAAAGAGCATAGCCATCAGTCTAGTAGCTGTTGATATTCGTCTCCTCCATGCAGTACTCCGAATTTCTTTCTCCCCCCCCCCAAAAAAAATTTATACATTTTATAACACAAATAAACAACACAAACAGAAAAACAAACAAATTCTTGTCTTGTCCTTATTTTTTCTAAACATTGTTAGGTGAGCATCCCCAAGTCCCCCCATCTGATTTTCATTTTACCTCATCTTTAGCAGTTTACATATATCATAATTTTTAACCATTTTCTTTTCTATCACACTTACTTTTACCATAAAAATCTTCACATATTATCCCTTACAAACAATACTATTTTAAAATACACTATCTTCTACTTCTAACCCTACAGCCTATATCCCCTTCCAAAGCTATTCTAAGATTTAAATATTAACATATTTTTTCAAATATTCTTTAAACTTCTTCCAATCTTCTTCCACTGTCTCTTCTCTCCATATAGTCCATCATCTTCATCTGCCATTCTTCGATGGTTGGTAAATCTTGTTTCTTCCAATTCTTCGCAGCAGTACTCCGAATTTCTTAATGCCATTCTCCAACCCAAAACGTGTACAAAAATGTGTATATTGTGGGAAATTGCACATTAAAATGCAGGCATTCCTGAAAACAACATTTTAAAAGGGAGTGAATTAGGGCTGGCTCCTGAACCATTTCAATTAAAGAATTTAAAGCGGATTGGTGACCTTTTCCTTCAAAATTACAGGAAGGGCTTCATACGCCAGCTTCGTCATTTCCTTCCGTCACTGCAGATATTTTCATTATAAACAGGCAATGCTTTTTTTCTGGGGGAACACAGGGAGACGTATACCCCTAAACATTTTATGAATCTTTGTACTTTTATCTGCTTACTGTATTTATTTTCCCCGATCTACAAAAACTACAAAATGGTGATTTTCTTGAGTCAAAATGAGAGTACCCCTAAACATTTATTTATTTTTAGCACTGTAAAAATAAAAAAGCACTGTAAACAGGTCTCCATTTTTGCACCTACACAAACACATGCACCACATTTAATTGTTCTCTGAGATGTGGAGGAGAGGAAAAAGGGGAAATGGGACATTCCAGGGTCAAACTGAAACCTGGATGGCTTCTGTAATTCCATGACTATCCCTGTAAAACTGGGACACTTGGATGGAATGAAATAGTTCATCCTCCTAAGGCTTACTTGTCTGCTATTTAACTACATTCATGCATTCAGCTATGTGATTTTACACACACACACACACACACACACACACACACACACACACATTATTATTATTATTTTGGAGGACTGGCAAGGTACAAAGAAATGGTCTCATTTAGTTTTATGTGGAAACCCAGCTGCTTGTCGAATTAGCAATGGCAAAGCTGGAAAATATGATTTTGTGATATTTTTATAACAGGGTTAACACACAGCCAGCACAGGTGGCACCACAATTAGTGCATCACGTCGAAATCAGCCTACACGGTGCGCACAGACTCATGCATCTGTTTCTGGGGCTTAGCTCAGCCCAATTCAGAGAGGGCTGTTGTTCACATGGCAGATCCCGCTGCTCTTCTGGCAATTTCATCCCATGGCGCCTTTGCAATTTAATGCAATTTGGATTAGAGTCACTGCCAGCACATCAGCCAGAGCAAAACGGGAAGTGAACTTGAAGGGTCTTTCTTGGATGAAACATTAGACGATAAGGGGATGATAAGTGGGACACAGGTGGCGCTGTGGCCTAAATCACTGAGCCTCTTGGGCTTGCCAATCAGAAGGTCGGTGGTTCGAATCCCCACGACGGGGTGAGCTCCCATTGCTCTGTCCCAGCTCCTGCTAAACTAGCAGTTTGAAAGCACGCCAGTGCAAGTAGATAAATAGGCACCACTGTGGCGGGAAGGTAAACAGCATTTCTGTGTGCTCTGGTTTCCGTTACAATGTTCCATTGTGCCAGAAGCGGTTTAGTCCTGCTAGCCACATGACCCGGAAAGCTGTCTGTGGACAAACGCCGGCTTCCTCAGCCTGAAAGCGAGATGAGTGCCACACCCCATAGTCACCTTAGACTGGACTTAACTGTCCAGGGGTCCTTTACCTTTACCTTTTACATTAGAAGAGGAGTGGGAAGCCCCTGTGGTCAACTGTGGCCCTCCAGGAATTTTCGTCTGGCTCTCCAGATTTGGTCCAAGCATCATACGCTCCCCAGACCACACGTTTTCTTCCTGGATCCAATCTCTCACTGGCCCTTGCTCTATGGCCTTGAGTGCTATTTTATATTTATATTTATATTTCGGAGCACAATTCTGAGCACAAATCAAAGTGTTGCTGCTGACCTTTAAAGCCCTAAAATGGCCTCGGTCCAGTCTACCTGAAGGAGCGTCTCTACCCCCATCGTCCTGCCGGATACTGAGGTCCAGTGCCGAGGGCCTTCTGGCCGTTCCTTCCCTGCGAGAAGCCAAGTTACAGGGAACCAGGCGGAGGGCCTTCTCGTTAGTGGCACCCACCCTGTGGAACACCCTCCCACCAGATGTCAAAGAGAAAAACAACTACCAGACTTTTAGAAGACATCTGAAGGCAGCCCTGTTTAGGGAAGCATTTAATGTTTAATAGACTATTGTATTTTAATAATCTGTTGGAAGCCGCCCAGAGTGGCTGGGGAAAACCAAACAGATGGGTGGGGTATCAATAAATAAATTATCATCATCATCATCACCATCATATTTATATACCACCCTTCATAACACGATCTCAGGATGGTTCACCCTGGTCCCATGCCAGGGGTTGGAAATGTTGGGCAGATGCCAAGGCCCAGCATTCCAAAATGGGCCACATTGCCACCCGTTTAGGCTACCAGGAAGGGAAGTGAGGGCAGCAGCCATCACTGTTCCCTCACTTGCCCTCAGAGTAAAAAAATTGAAAGACAAATACAAAATACAAATGTACATATAACACTTAGGAACAATTTAAAACACCCCCTGCACACAAATAAAAACACCCACCCAGGGGTGCCAACTTGAATAAAATATTGGCAGGGGACGACAGATAAGTGCCGCCCTACATAATTGATCACATGACATGGCACAGCACATACCATTTGAATGGCAATGCCCATCAACTTGGGGGGGGCACAAATATTTTGTGGTGTAGTGGTTAGAGCATCATACCAGGACCTGGGGGACCGAGGTTCAAATCCCCACTCAGCCATGAAGCTCACTAGGTGACCTTGGGCCAGTCGCTGCCTTTCAGCCTAACCTACCTCACAGGGTTGTTGTGAAGACAAGGAGAATTGTGTAAACCACCCTGAACGCCTTGGAGGAAAGGTGGGAAATGAAGGCAATAATCAAATAAAATGAAAAATAGATAAATGAGGGGTGGATGAAGGGGCTGCTGGGGGAAGGGAGAATTGCCCCAAATCGGCCTTAGAACCTAAAATAGATTAAGTTAAGGAAGTTCGTGGATGGAAAGTCTCTTGTCACCTCCTCAAAACAGCCCCTTGTGTCTTGTTGCACATTGTTCAAAGGGACCCAAACTTCCAATGAATTTATATGTTAATTTGAAGCATTCAGTGTGTTTGGTTTTAGTTATAATCCCCAGAACAACTCCGCAAAGTAAATCAGTATTTTTATAATTAATGTCCTCTATCTACCCACACAACTTTGATTTCATCCACCGTACCAGACTCTTCATAAGTCTTGCAGTAATTATTCCCTTCCTCTTGTGCTCTTCGGAAGGCATCCACAAGCTTTGAGCTGATACAATGGGATGCGCTTACTTCGTTAAAACCAGCCATGCTAGTGGATTTGAAGAAACTCGAACCTCAAGATTGCAACACTGTGCTTTGCTTGTGTCTCTCAGGGGGCTGCAATAGCATCAGGGGCAGAAAAGGGGGGTTGGTTTTAAAACCCCAATGCTCCCCCTCCACATACACTTTTTATTCTGCCGCCATGAATTACTCTTTGCACCACAGACTTGGGTCTTTAAAAAAACAAGACACCAATCATAAACCACCCCGATTTCAGCTGTCAGACAAACTGTATTCCAGGAAAATTGGCCGAGCCCCCAGAAAAATGGAACTTACTAGCAGAAAGTATTAAAATCATAAAACTTTTATAGAATTCTTACTTTATTATACTTCCATCCCTTGGTATTTAGTGTATGTGTGTGCATATATATATATATATCTATACATAGTACACAAATCATATACTGCCCGATTCATTTTGGGCTTCTGTCAGTTTCACCGGCAATGCAATCCATACAAGATGTGACTGGCTCATCTCATTAAAATGCAGTAGATGAAAAAAGGGAGGGAGGAAGGAGGGGAGACATAGAATCTTATACAATTTTAGAGTCGTAAGGGACCCCAAGGGTCATCTAGTCCAACCCCCTGCAATGCATGAATTTGCAGCTGTCCCACATGGGGATTGAACTTGCAACCTTGGCGATATCAGCACCATACTTCAACCCATGTCAGAGGAAAGGGGGCTCTCACAAGATCAAGAATGCATTATGCATGGCTCTGGTGTTCCCTTTTAGAGAAGCTGTTTATAAAGTGTGCCACACAGCAAGAAGGAGAGAAAGGGTAACAAGGTTGTGACCAAGGGAGAGGTGATCTGCTTCTCTGGCATGGCCATTCAGTATGGTGGACTTCAGGTGGTGGCACATGGCCAGAAGTGGCTACCAGAAAGTATGTGGCCCTTGGTCTAATGTTAACTCTGCAAGCCATCAGTTCAGACTTTTGCAGACAGCCACCTGCATCTTCCTTGCACCCCACTAGGAAGGAAGGGAGAGATGGAAAAGGTCTATCGAGCCTGTAGGCCTCCAGATGTTTATGTTGTTGTTTAGTCATTTAGCTGTGTCCGACTCTTCGTGACCCCATGGACCAGAGCATGCCAGACACTCCTGTCTTCCACTGCCTCCCGCAGTTTGGTCAAACTCATGCTGGTAGCTTCAAGAACACTGTCCAACAATCTCATCCTCTTTCATCCCCTTCTCCTTGGTGCCCTCAGTCTTTCCCAACATCAAGGTCTTTTCCAGGGAGTCTACTCTTCTCATGAGGTGGCCAAAGTATTGGAGCCTCAGCTTCAGGATCTGTCCTTCCAGTGAGCACTCAAGGCTGATTTCCTTCAGAATGGAGAGGTTTGATCTTCTTGCAGTCCATGGGACTCTCAAGAGTCTCCTCCAGCACCAGAATTCAAAAGCCTCAATTCTTCAGCTATCAGCCTTCTTTATGGTCCAGCTCTCACTTCCATACATTGCTACTGGGAAAACCATCGCTTTAACTATACGGACCTTTTTTGGCAAGGTGGAGTTGGGAGGGACTCTGGGGGTCATCTAGCCATGTGAGCATTCCACAAACGGGGAGCCACCACAGAAAAAGCCCATTGTCACCCTCTGAACCTCTCAGGGAGGGGGACAAAGGGCTTTGAGGTCAAGAGCAACACCTTGAATCGGGCCTGAAAACTATTAGACAGCCAGTGAACCTGGAACATCGCTGAGGCAATATTGTCTGAATGGGTCACACTAGATGATAATCTGCTTAGAGCGTTTCTGAATCCAGGGCCCTCAGATGTTGTTGGACTACAACTCCAAACATTCCCCTGGGTATCATGGATTTGTAGTACAACAACGTCTGGGATTCAAATTTGGGGAAAGCTGTTCTAAGCCAAATTAATTTTCTGAGCACTTTTCAAGGGTAGCTTCAAACAGAGCATGCTCCAATGAGATGGAAGTGAGCAAAGCACCATCTGTACCAAACGTTCAAAGCAGTATCATACAGTCATGGCTTTCCCTGAAGACTCCTAGGTCCTGTAGTAGAAGGTGTAATGGGTTTTGAAGAAGCTTGAACTCAGGACGAAAGGGAGAAATGTGCTAAGAGGAAGGCACACTTGAAAAACCCTCACTGTGATCAACTCCCACCTGGAAACTTATGTCCCCACTGTGGAAAGACGTGTGGATCCAGAATTGGCCTCCACAATCACTTATGGACTCACTTTTAAAACCATGTTTATGGAAGGCAATCTTACTTGGCTACGAATGACCACAGAAGAAGAAGAAGAAGAAGAAGAAGAAGAAGAAGAAGAAGAAGAAGAGGAAGAGGAAGAAGAAGGGGTGCTGAGAGTTATTAGGAGACCTCCTGTTCTCCGCACAGAGCCAGTGTTCTCAGGGATCCCCAGGAAGAGGGATTGATTGTTAAACCATTCTGGGAAATGAATGAATAAAGCTTTGCTGGGGGGCAGAGGCAAGGAGATAAGTGCTAGGAAGGAAATATCCTAGCTGCTCAATTTACACATTTTGGCTGCTCTTTAAAGGGAGAGGAGCAAAGCAAGCGAAAACAGGTTGACGAACGGAGTTGTCAAGGAAGCTTGGCTAGGCTACTGAGGCGGCAAACTGGATTTGGAGCTGCTCATGGAAAGGCCTTGCCGGATCAGGTCCCTGATCCCCAAAGCGTTTTCCAGTGCATCGAAGCAGCTGTTCTTGGGATGCTTTGAAAGAAGAAGGAAAAAAGGCCTTGTAAAAATGAAAGTCAAGTCCATTGAGTGATTCCAACTTTCTTTTATTTAAAAAGGAAAAAATGCAAGGTATTCCTTTTGCTTAAATCTGAAGTGTTGGGGGGTTTTTCATGGTAAAGGTTGTGGTTATTGGCTGTTTGGGTGAATTTCGAGAGAGGAGAGAGTTCTTGATTCACCACTTTACTACAGGGCGTGAAAGACATCTGTGTGCAATCAGTCAAGTCTGAAATACAGGAAAAAAACATATGAGATATAGCAGCAGATACGATTTTCCCAGTGGATTTTAAGAAGCAAGTCCAAAAATTATTGTAGTTTGGGTGTCTTCTGACTGGTCAATCCATGAAGGTAGGGGATTGTGGGCTACTGGAGAGGGGTCTACAAGATCTTATTGCAACAATGATAGTGTATTAGTGTGGATTCTGCTTTCTTTGTTGTTTTGTAATGCTTACCCAATGTTACCACATTACTGCCAACTGGAGAGGCACTTTGAATGTTGGAAGATTCAGAACAGATAAATGAAAATACTTCTCCACTCAGTGCATAGTTAAACTATGGAACTTGCTCCCTCAGGAGGCAGTGATGGCCACTGATTCAGAGCTGTGAGAATCGCAGAATACGGGTCTCCTAAAAACTCTCATCACTCTCAAACTACAGTTCCCAGGATTCTTTGGGAGAAGCCAAAGAATGTATAGTGTATGGTGAGGATGGGGCCCTAGAATATCTCCCAGAATCCTATGCAAAGTGGTGTGGGGGTGCAGGGGTTGGACTAGATGATTCGTGGGGTCCCTTCCAACTCCGTGACTCTATGATATGCAGAAAGAGCTCCTTCAATCAAGGTTGAAAGTTCAAAAACAAATTGGTCTATTCCAGAGGTTTTCAACGTTTTTTAGTCCACGGCTCATTGACCAACTAAATTCTGTGTGGTGTAGAGGTTAAGAGTGGTAGACTCGTAATCTGGTGAACCGGGTTCATGTCTCCGCTCCTCCTCCACATGCAGCTGCTGGGTGACCTTGGGCTGGTCACACTTCTCTGAAGTCTCTCAGCCTCACTCACTTCACAGAGTGTTTGTTGTGGGGGAAGAAGGGAAAGGAGAATGTGAGCCGCTTTGAGACTCCTTTGGGTAGTGATAAAGCAGGATATCAAATCCAAACTCCTCCTCCTCCTCCTCCTCCTCCTCCTCCTCCTCCTCCTCCTCCTCCTCCTCTTCTTCTTTCTGTGGGGCTCAGGAGCCCAGTTATGTCACCTCTTGCTTGCAGAGCTGGCAGGCTCTCACCTGAAGTGTAGGTGGGTTCCCACGAAGCAGGACACAATAATAACAGCAAGAACCTTTATTGAACTAACAGAACTGGACAACAGGGGCAAAGCAACTGCTTATATACATTTCTAAAGACCTGGGCCACTCCCACTCTTAACGTGACTGGCTGTCTAAACTCCCAAGCTGCAAATCATAACTCAGAGTTTAAGGGCCAATGGCAGGGGCCCAAATCCTGAAATGTTCTGTGATTGGATATCATGCATCAAATCAGAACATAAGGGCTCAGAATCCTTAGTCCAGAACTCAAGCTCAGGCAAACATAGACCACTGAAAACATAACACATCCTTTTTCAAGCACCCTCCTTTGTGGAGTGTTTCCTCAGCCTCCTCTCCTTAGAATCATAGAATCATAGAGTTGGAAGAGACCACAAGGGCCATCGAGTCCAACCCCCTGCCAAGCAGGAAACACCATCAGAGCACTCCTGACATATGGTTGTCAAGCCTCTGCTTAAAGACCTCCAAAGAAAGAGACTCCACCACACTCCTTGGCAGCAAATTCCACTGTCGAACAGCTCTTACTGTCAGGAAGTTCTTCCTAATGTTTAGGTGGAATCTTCTTTCCTGCAGTTTGGATCCATTGCTCCGTGTCCGCTTCTCTGGAGCAGCAGAAAACTGCTGAGAGTCCTCTGGGCAGCTGCTGCTGCTGCCCCTGGTCTCTGAGCTGCACCCCCCTGCCCCAAAGAGAGGTGCCTCCTCATAATGCCCCACAGGGACCTGAGACTTCTTTGTCCATTCCCAACAGCAAAGGCTGAGGGGACTGGGCAGGCTCCCTCGGTCGATTGCTTGCTTCCTCTGAGACCACCCCAGCTCCTGGCAACCAGCACCCCCTGGCCAGCCTCAGAGGCACCATTCGCCTGGGGAGCTTGTATCCAGGGCTGCTGCAACAAACAGTCACACAAGCCTTTGAGAGGCAGAGACATGAGAGGGTATCAAAGGAGGGAATGACAGAGGCCAGTATTGCTCATGGCACCCCTGGCCATCATTCGAGTCACTCAAGGGTGCCATGGCACACTAGTTGAAAACCACTGGTCTATACTAAAGTGATATGTGCACAGTATCAGAGTTTGGTGTATCTATAGCAGCACAGCGCAGAAATGAATAGTCTGGGGCAGTTGAAAGAATATTTTGGGTTCCTGGGGAAACAAAGCCATTTTGGGTATAGGCAAGGCATTTGGCTATTATGAAGTCACAAGGAGGAAGGAGAAGACAATCTTCATATCAGCAAGTAGTCACTCATGAAGGAATCTGGGAGGAGATATTAGGTTGCCTTTCTGTCTATCCCCACCTCAGGTTATTTGTTATGAGTGCTGGTGTTTTATTCACAGCGTGCAAAACCTGCATCTTCCCCCAGGTTACCTGAAGTAGGTCTTCCACCCCAAAGATTTCGGAGGTTTGACTGGAATGCCATCTGGTTCTGCGTAGCTGATTTCCCCCTGTTTTATTGGGTTTGGCAGCAGAATGCTTCTGGTCCGAGAGCTGCAAAAATGCTTTCTGCATATAGGTATAAAACTTAATATTCTCCAGCACTCAGATTTTTCTCTTTCTTTTACAATTTCAGCCCTTCTCTCTCTCAACACTGGTGGTAGTGTTGGGGGAGGGGATTGCAGGGAGTGAAAGAGGAAGTGGGAACTTCCAAGAGGCAGTGTGGTTGAGTGGTTAGAAGGTCTGATTCAGAAAATCCAAGTTTGCATCCCTACTCAGCCACAAAACTCCCTGGGTGATCATGGACCAGTTTTTGCTACTTCTCGGCCTATCCTACCTCACGGGGCAGATTTGAGGATAAAATGGAATAAATATCATTTGTGATTCCCAACGGAGATGGAACACAGCCAATGTAGCTAGTGACCATTGACAGCCTTATCCATGAATTTGTCTCACGATCCACCCAAGTTGATAGCCATCCCTACTTCTGCTATGAGCAAATTCCATAGTTTAACTAAGGAAGGTGTGAAGCAGTCCCATATTTATCTGTGTGAAATCATTGGTTGGCTCCATTTAGGGTTGCCAAGTCAGGGTTGCATCCCAGAACCTGAGATTTCAGGGCCTCAACCTGAGACCTAGGTGTGGCCCCATGGTGACGTCATTCAACACAACATGTTGTGTCTGCATCCTTATATCTTGTGCCAGTTGCACATGCGCACTCAAAACGCTCTCACAAATCTCCTCCTCCTCTTCAGTCCAGCCCAGTTCTCTTTCTTCCTCTGTGTCCCTTTAACCACTGAGTCCTGGAGATGGAAGTTAATTGGGAGCAGGGAGGAGGGAGCAGAGGTGTCAAAAGTTTGCAAACTGCCATCACAGTAGATAGAAAGACAGATAGGTACTCTTACTCACCTAGAGATTCAAGATCTCCACCTGAGACCTGGAGGAAGTGAGGGAAACCTGAAGATTTCAGGTCAGCCCTGGAAGTCTGCCAGCTCTAAACCCAGTGTCTAGGATACCGAGTTAATACAATTCATAGGTTTATTGTTCTAGCAATGACCATGACAAATTTGTAGCAATAGTATTAATAAAATAATGCAGAACATATTTCCATAATATGAGTTGACTTCCATGCTGTAAGAGAGAGAAGATACCAGAGCTTAAATCTAGCTTTATTTCAGTTTAAACCTTCAAATACATAAAATCACTATATGTGGTTTTGGTTAACTCCTTTTCCTGATCTTTTTTGCAGCCAGTGACTAGAAGGCCAATCTGTGTTATGAAAAAACAAAGCAAATAATTTCTGCTGGGGTGTCCCAGCTTGAAACTGTCCCACAAACTCCAGTGGGTGCAGAATGCTGCACTGAGGCTCCTCACGGGGTCCCTGCCATGGGAGCATATTCACCCAGTGCTGTACCAGTTGCACGGGCTCCCGGTGGAGTATAGGGTCAGGTTCAAGGTGCTGGTCTTGACCTTTAAAGCCCTTTGTGGCTTAGGGCCCTCGTACCTACGGGACCGCCTCTCCTGGTATGCCCCGCAGAGGACCTTAAGGTCCATGAATTACCATAGTTTAGAGGTCCGGGGCCCTAAGGAAGTCAGACTATCCTCCACCAGGGCCAGGGCCTTTTCAGTGATGGCTCCGACCTGGTGGAATGCTCTGTCCCATGAGACTAGGGCCCTTCAGGATTTAACCTCCTTCCATTGGGTCTGTAAGACAGAGCTATTCCGCCTGGCCTTTAATTTGAATTCAGCCTGATCTTTTATTTACCTTCTCTTCCCTCCCCCTCCCCTTTTATGAAGATCACCCGCTCTGAGACCCCACAGCTAATTTTCCCCTGGTCTCCTCGCTGGCCCAAGTAGGACCAGTTCAGCCAGCTAGCCCTGGGGATTATCTAATTGATTTTTGAATTTTGAATTTTATTGTTATTCATGTTTTTATACTGTATTTTATGCTGCTTTTATAATTAAGAGTTTTAAAGTGTTTTAAATTTGTTGTTTGCCCTGAGCCCGGCTTTTGAACCGGAAAGGGTGGGATATAAATAAAAAATTATTATTATTATTATTAGAACAAAGGTTTCAGAAAGCGTTATTTTGAGTCATATGCAGAAGGAGATAGAGGTGGGCAGGCAATATGAATGAGAGAAGTGGTGGAAGGCGAATGAGAGAGATAAGTGGGTACCAGAGAGAGGGAGCCGTCATCAAGGATTGAGAAACAAAAAAGCACAGGTTAGGAAAAAAGAATATCTAACAGTTGGCTGAGGTACCACTCCGGTGGGAAGGTAAACGGCGTTTCCATGTGCTGCTCTGGTTCGCCAGAAGCGGCTTAGTCATGCTGGCCACATGACCCGGAAGCTGTCTGCGGACAAACGCTGGCTCCCTCGGCCTATAGAGTGAGATGAGCGCACAACCCCAGAGTCGGTCACGACTGGACCTAATGGTCAGGGGCCCCTTTACCTTTACCTTTAACAGTTGGCTGACCAGGAGCTGACCAGGGAGTAAGGAGTTGCTATGTGTGTGCATATTGGAATTTAACAGCCCAAACTCTGGCTGGATGCAGACTACTCATTTTTTTGCTGAGTTTATAGTGGCGAAGTTTTGGGCACCAATTGGCTGAGCTGATGTGATGACACGGAACGTTCATACACATTCCAACTTCTCAGGGAGCAAAGGTGTCAGGATGCTTGCAGTTCACCTTCTAAGTGTAGGTTACACACATTCTCACTCACAAACACACATTCTCTCTCTCTCTCTCTCTCTCACACACACACATAGGTTTTGTTTTTTGTCTTTTTGAGAATGACCTTACAGAGATGAGTAGCTTTGTGGAGTAGTTTGAGGACTAGGAAAAGGCTTGAGGAGGTAGGGAACTTGCAAACAAGGTGGCCGAAGGAGGGGTACTGAATAGGCAGTGTGAAATGGCAAGGTGGGCAACCTAAGACTAAGAAAAAGGGAGGAATGGGGGAATATTTGTATGTTGGGAGAAGAATGAATTTCACACACACACACACACACACACACATATATATATAAAACAAAATTTTTTCTTTTCTTCCAGTAGCACCTTAAAGACCAACTAAGTTAGTTCTTGGTATGAGCTTTCGTGTGCATGCACACTTCTTCAGATACACAGTGTATCTGAAGAAGTGTGCATGCACACGAAAGCTCATACCAAGAACTAACTTAGTTGGTCTTTAAGGTGCTACTGGAAGGAAAAAAAAAAAATTGTTTTGACTATGGCAGACCAACACGGCTACCTTTCTGTAACACATATATATAGTGTGTGTGTGTGTGTGTGCGTGTGTGTGCGTGTGTGTGTGTCCTGCATGACAGATAGTCTACCATTCAAATTATAAGTTCAAGATTCTTTCAAAAAGAAATCCTCGGGCCCCATCCCAACATAGGCCCTGCCTCAGACGAGCATAGCATAGTGTTGAAGCGCTTCCACCATCATATGACTGATCTTACGTCCTTCAGGTTACCACCCAAAAATTTAAATCGAAACGAGTATACTTACGGTGCCCCCTGGTATAATTCTCAGTGCAAACAAGCAAGACAGCGCCTCCGTGCTATATATAATGTATACAAGACCTCCAATGCATCTACTCTGCCAGCTAGCTATGCACATGCCAAGCAAGTTTACAAATGCACGCAGAAAATTGCCAAGCGTGAGTGGCAACATAATCGTTGGCAGGCTTTGATCACTGCTTCAAAACCACACAGATCCAGGGAATTCTGGTCTTTGATTAATAGAAGGGGGAGGAATTCCCCAAGGGCAGTCATCTCTGCACCGACATGGGAACTGTTCCTGAAGAGATGCTTCTCACAGGCAGATGCTCCCTCCGACCATCTGATGCACCTGTTTACCCACCTACCTATTTGGCCTCCCACCGATCCTGACGAAATAGCCAAGTTAATAGCTCAGCTGAAACCGGGCAAGGCCCCTGGGGCCGACCTGATCCCTGCTGAAGCCATCAAACTACACCCAAAATGGTGGGCCGGCATCTTGGCCAAAACCTTCGATGCAATCAATGCTTCCGGTCTCATCCCCAAAATATGGAAGGAGGCCATAATAGTACCAATTCATAAAAAAGGTTCTCCAACGGAGCCGGAAAACTACCGTAACATCAGCCTCCTTTCGATCATAGGGAAAATTTATGCCAGCTTTTTGCTGACTAAATTATTGCGATGGGTAGACGAGACTAACCAGATTGGTCACGAACAAGCAGGGTTCAGAACTAAACGCTCTACAATCGATCATGCGACAGTTCTTTATCACCTGGCACGGAAGTACTCCTCCCCTCCCCGGGGCTACCTCTGTGCCGCCTTCTTAGATCTAAAGGCAGCCTTTGATAGCGTTCCTAGAAATATTCTTTGGGAGAAACTTGCGAAACAGGGCATTGATAGAAGACTCTTATGGCTCATAAGCCAGCTCCACGAAGGTACCCTTGCCAGAGTGAGACTCACTCCTGCGGGCGACCTCACAAATTCGATACCAATAAACAAGGGAGTGCGCCAAGGATGCATATTGGCTCCCTGCCTATTCAACCTATTCATCAGTGACATGCGAGCACCCCTAGTTAACTCATCTCCAAGTATACACGCGCCTAGACTAGCGGATTACCGCTGTCCACTCCTCTTATATGCGGACGACGCGGTAATTCTATCTTATACACGTGTTGGACTAACCAGAGCTCTGAAGATCTTTGCCACGTATTGTCAACTCAATCAATTAACCATCAACCATGCTAAGTCCAAGATTCTGATTTTCTCCAGAAGCCGGAGATTATACAAATGGAAGCTTGGTGGAGCAAAAATAGAGCAAGTCCTAAAATTTCAATACCTAGGAGTTATTTTTCAATACAATTTGGGGTGGAAAGCTCAAATTCAACACCTACTTAACAAGGCCAAAACCTTGTCATATGCGCTCCTCCGATTCTTCTTTTCAGATGGAGCTTTGCATGTTCCCTCGGCCCTAAAGGTGTTCAAGGCAAAAGTGGTTGCCATGCTTGCTTATGCTGCCCCGCTCTGGGCCGTGATGTCAGATCTTGCTCCCCTCGAGACTCTGCAAAGCCAATTCCTACGTTGGCTCCTAATGCTCCCCCTGTGCGTAAGCAACGCAGCCATGCGACTAGAATTGAAGATCGCATCCTTAGAAACTTGTCTGTGGAAGCAAGTCTTCAATTACTGGTTATCACTGTGGCATAGATTACCAAACCATTACCTTGTCCAATGCTTATGGCGAGATGAATTCTCTAGCCTTTGGACTAGTAGAATTCATGCCAAACTCCTGAGTTATGGAATCTCTCCCTCAGATTCCCTAAAACTAGACCAAATCACTGCTCAAAGATTGATCCGCCAAAGACTGGATGACATCGACTTACAGCGAAATTATATGCTGGGGGGAGGTGTTTGCTCGCCCCAGAACATTGGTATCACTTTAACTTACTGCGTCCCATCATACCTCTCCTCCCTTTCGACTGTTGCCCATAGACTGGCCTTCACCAAAGCGAGGTTTAACGTTTTCCCCTCCAATGTCCTGAGACATAGATTCTCAAAGGGCCAAGCCCCCGCCGTGTGCGAATGTGATAAGGTGACGCCGGAGTCGCTCCAGCACATTATGTTCTTTTGCCCCTTGTTCAATGTGCCACGGGCAAATTTGCTGGGACCAATCATTCAGAAACTAGAGGGTACCCCATCAAAATTCCACCTTGCCCAAATCTTGCAGGACAAGGATACCCACACGACCCTGAAGGTGGCTAGATTCCTGGTCGCTGTCCTTTCCCAAAAGCGACGACAAGGAGCACTACAAGCTAATTAAGGCGTAGTATGCCTTTCCATCTTATAGTATTTTATTGTTATAGTGGTGTTTTAGCGACTGTTTTTTGTTTTTGTTTTTTTTCCCCCTACGGCACAAGCTGTCACTTATGTGTTGTTTTTACCTGTATGGGCCTATGGCCGTAATAAATGAATGATGATGATGAGACTAGGAAAAAGGGAGGAATGGGGGAATATTTGTATGTTGGGAGAAGAATGAATTTCACACACACACACACACACACACATATATATAAAACAAAAATTTTTTTTTTCTTCCAGTAGCACCTTAAAGACCAACTAAGTTAGTTCTTGGTATGAGCTTTCGTGTGCATGCACACTTCTTCAGATACACTGTGTATCTGAAGAAGTGTGCATGCACACGAAAGCTCATACCAAGAACTAACTTAGTTGGTCTTTAAGGTGCTACTGGAAGGAAAAAAAAATTTTTTGTTTTGACTATGGCAGACCAACACGGCTACCTTTCTGTAACACATATATATAGTGTGTGTGTGTGTGTGTGTGTGTGTGTGTGTGTGTGCGTGTGTGTGTGTCCTGCATGACAGATAGTCTACCATTCAAATTATAAGTTCAATTAAGAGCAGCAAGCGAGATCTTGACCCCGGAAAGAAAACCACCAACTATTCCTCTATTTTGTTTCATTTATAATGCTTATATGCTTGCTGCCAGTTTTCCTAATTCAAGCAACATGGGAAAATAGCAAAGAGCTCCATGCTGCCTTACCTATAAAATGCTGACAATAACATTGCAAGCAAGGCAAGCCAGTTCATAAACAAAATTAGGGGATAAATAAATAGAATTATTTCCCACTAATTCCCTGCAGGATCAGGGCCAGTATGCAAGCCCCAGCTTGTTTAGGTGTTCGTTTTTGGCAAGCCTTGTTAAATGTTTGCATTGGAGGCCCACAGCTAATTTTAATGAAAAACATGCGGCCCAATGTTTTCGTTGGAGGAAAGTTTGACCATTGGCCACAATGGACTAACACAGATTCCCCAAAACAAATATCCAATTCAACGTGTGTGTGTCTGTGTTCTTAGTTTATAATGAGCAGGCAATTTATTAAAGTTGGGAGACAATTTTACACACATTGTTCTATCTGGGAGGAGTTGGCAATAAATCAGAAGGAATTGAAGGTCCGTCTGGTAGATAGGATGAACTGGATTTAAAAAATAATTTAAAAATTCTTCAATAAGTGTCAGGAAGGGTCGCCAACTGCTGAAACCACCCATGATCCTGTGTCTTAATAGCAGCATGAGGAGCAGATAGGGATGAAATTTTCTGAAAATCATAGGTTTGTGTTTATCTGCACAGGTTTTTTTCCTAATTCCCCTCTCACAGTTTGATTGCAGTGAGAAGCAATATATTTTTTACCAGTACTGCTGAAGTTGTGAAAAATGCTTGCAAATTTTATGCACTATTATATCCCTGATATTTACATGATTCAGGTTTCCTAGAGTAACCAGGTACAAAAGCAGATATGTACAACAATGTGTAATGTAAAAAATAATGTATGTTTATAAATTATGCTGCAGAAAAGTAGTACTGCATGAGAGCTGACTTTTCTATACATATCTTCCTATACACATTGAAATGTAAGGCTGTCATCACGCAGCTCGCATTGCAGGATTTGTAGTGCTGCATCACAATCCTGGATTTGCATGCAGAAATGAGGTTGGGAAGGCAAAAACTGATCTTAGTAGTTGCATGGGATGAGAAGAGGGAGCTCTAGGGATTAATGTAGCATGGGCAAGGCCTCAAGTTATATGTAAAATACATATATTTTTCCCCCATACAATTTTGGATATATTTAGTTGCGCTTTAAAGAAAAAATGGCAATGCACGGATGGCTTGAACCTAAGTGGCCACTCAGTGCAAGAGGCAGTCTCATGTGGGAAAAATTGAATGTATGAATCAGTTTAAAATGGATTCTGATTCCATCCCTATGTGCAGACATTAACAGGTGATGTTTATCTCCATTGCATGCTGTGAAAGCTTCTTCTACTGATTTTCACTTTCATTTTATTTACTTTAAAATTCAAGAGCAGCCCAAGCCATTCTTCTAGTCAGCTGGCAGCCCAGCTGCTAGGTAACTTTTTGAGACAAACACAGTGCTTGATCAAATAAGAGCTGTACATACAGAAGATATCCTTACCTCAAACATTCTAATGTCACCTTCTTCCTGAGTAGGAACAATGGAGATCAGCACCCAAGAGTACTAGAGGAGTTTCTGTCTATAATGTTCGAGAATTCTGAGGTCGCTGCAGACTGGAGTAGAGCAAATGTTGTCCCCATCTTCAAAAAGGGGAAAAAGAAGACCCAGGTAGCTTACTGACCGGTCAATACCAGGAAAGGGCCTAGAACAAATGAGAAAACAGTCAGTCTGTGAAGACTTAGAAAAGGATGCTGTGATTACAAAGATCCATCACTGGTTTCTCAAAAACAAACCATGCCAGACAAATCCCATTTCTTTTATCAATGGATTTACAAGCTTGGTGGATCAGGGTGATTCTATGGATATACAGTGGTACCTCTGGTTACGTACTTAATTCGTTCCAGAGGTCTGTTCTTAACCTGAAACTGTTCTTAACCTGAAGCACCACATTAGCTAATGGGGCCTCCTGCTGCTGTCGTGCCGCTGCTGAGTGATTTCTGTTCTCATTCTGAAGCAAAGTTCTTAACCCAAGGTACTATTTCCGGGTTAGTGGAGTCTGTAACCTGAAGCGTATGTAACCTGAAGCGTATGTAACCCGAGGTACCACTGTAGTGTATCTTGATTTCAGGAAGGCTTTTGACAAAGTCCCCCATGATATTCTCACAAGGAAGCTGGCAAAATGTGGGTTGAATGAGGTAACTGTTAGGTGGATTTGTAGCTGGCTGACTGACCAAACCCAAAGAGTACTCATTAATGGTTCCTCATTATCCTGGGGGAAAGTGAAGGTGGGGTGGACCAGGGTCAGCACCTGTCTAATTGATGGCTGCTAGGCATGATGGCTATGTGGGATGCGAGTGGCACTGTGGGTTAAACCACAGAGCCCAGGACTTGCTGATCAGAAGGTCGGCGGTTCAAATCCCCGCGATGGGGTGAGCTCCCGTTGCTCGGTCCCTGCTCCTGCCAACCTAGCAGTTCAAAAGCGCATCAAAGTGCAAGTAAATAAATAGGTACAGCTCCGGCGGGAAGGTAAATGGCATTTCCGTGCGCTGCTCTGGTTCACCAGAAGCGGCTTAGTCATGCTGGCCACATGACCCGGAAGCTGTACGCCAGCTCCCTCGGCCAGTAAAGCGAGATGAGCGCCGCAACCCCAGAGTCGGCCACGACTGGACCTAATGGTCAGGGGTTCCTTTACCTTTACCTTTAGGCATGATGGCTATGTTCTGCCACCACAGTTGGAAGCAGTTGGAAGCAGTTCTGAATACCAGTTGCTGGAAGCCACACAAGCGGAGGGTGCTGTTGTGCTCCAATCTTGCCTGCAAGTTTCCCACAGGAATCTGGTTGGCCATTGTAAGAAAAGGATGCTAGGCTAGATGGGCTATTGGCCTGATCCAGCAGGCTGTTCTCATGCTCTTGTGTTCCTAAACTTTCGCTGGAGGATATTCCAAACTGCAGGTGCCATAACACCAAAAATCTGATTCCTGTTTTTTTTTTTTGTGGGCCTCCCAGTAATACGGCAACTGCAGGGTGCAGTGATCAATTGGGTGTATAAGGCGTGAGACGATCTTCCATGTCTCCAGGTCCCACGTGGTATAGGGCTTTTTACAGTCAAGCCAGCACCTTGAACTTAGCCCAGTACCACGAGTGAACAAGAATAATAGTTTTGTTTTTTATGGCAAAAAACCCCATTTCACTAGCAGATGAAATCTGAGTCCAATATAGTTTTGGATAATTGTGGAGGAAAACTGGAGGTGCCACATTCCTCTTTTGCCTGCTAGGCTCTGAGCAGAATACCATTGTAATATCCACAATAGCAGCCATTTGTGTGTCAATACAGTAATAATATTTTCCTACCTCCTCATCCAAATTGGCTTCCGCACTGTCCGTCTGGGATTTGGACCACCCAAGTGATCCAGAACAGTAAGTGTTACAGACAAAAGGTAACTGCAGCTAAATAAAGACACACACACAGAGAGAGAGACCCAACAACCCTGCAAAAAAGGAGGAGTGTTAGAAAAATTTGTAAAAAAATACCAACCTGCCCCCCAAATGCTATTATTTCAATCTGTGGTTTTTTTGTTTTTTGTTTTTGAAGTAACCAGAAAAAATGAGAATTGGAAGATAGAAAGGGGTTGGTGCATTAAAAAGTGCAGTGAAACTTATTGTGAGGCAGTGAAGACCTGGGGTGTGAATGCTCACCTGTGGACAATTGGATAGATGACTCTGACACTAACCCAGGGTGAAATAATTGCAGACTCTGGGAGGTTAGCATAAGGTTAACAGATTTTTTTCAAAGAATCTGGGGACACTTAAAAAAAAATAGAGGGGGGAAAGTTATTTTTTTAAAAATTAAGAAGTAATATCTTCTCTTCTGTGGTCTCCTCTATTGCATGACCTTCCACTGGGCCCTGGCCTGCTCTCTTGGAGTGCTAGCCGCCATGGAGTAGGCTCAGGTCGGGTCTGGGCTCGGCCACATGTCCTTGCCCTTCCGGTGCTCTCCTACCTCTCCTCCTCAGTGGCAGCAATGCTGCAAGGTCGGGGCTCCCCTCTTTTTTCTCCTTCCTCTTTCTCTCTCTTCCTTCTCCTTCTCTTCTCCTCCATCTCCCTGCATCAGCTCTGGGGCTTTCCTGGCTCTGGAGCGCCACTGGGCAGTTGGCTGGGTGGCCGGGCGCTCTTGCTCCTGGCTCGATTTGGGTCACAGGGGGGTGGGGTGTCAGCGGTTCCTCCAGTTGACATGCCGGGCATCCCCGGTTCCCCCTCAGCAGTGGCAGCAGCAGTCTCAGCAGCCCGGAGCTAGCCTGGTAGCACAGTTGGCTCTGGCAGGCTTCAGGAGCTGCTTGCTGCCGTGGTGCCCGCCAGTTTGCCTCGCTTGAAGTCCCCATATGATGTGTCTTGTGCCATTGAACCAATCACGCAACATTCATTCCCTACTAATAAATCTACAACACTTAAAATACAAATCCAGGGACATTAAATGAAATCCGGGGACATTCCGGGGATGGGTTTTGTCCAGGGACAGATTTGTAAATCTGGGGACTGTCCCCGGGAAACAGGGACGTCTGGTAACAATAGGTTAGCAGCATCTCAGGAGTTTCCCTAAAGGAGGTGTATCTAACCATTTATGCAACTGTCACCTCTTACTGGGTTACTGCAGTGATGCAGCAACAGCCATTGCATCAGTTGCTCATCAGGAAGTCCTGACTGCATTTCAGGATTGGTTCCCTGCTTCTTGACCCACTGGGTCTGTAAATGGAACAGTAGGCAGGTCAAGCTGGAACATGACCCCCACAGCCAAGCATCTTCCAAGGTCTAGGTAGGAATCATGGGACATAGGAGAGACAATTCTGTGCCACTTCATATTACAAAGCTCCCATATCAACTGATAATCCTCAGGATGTTGGTAGAAAACATATTCTCTGGTTTGCAAAGATTTGTTCATTTATTTATTTTTTAATTAAAGCAGTTTTAAACTACTCAAAATTTAAACTGAAGCTGTAATTTGCAATGGCATTTCTGGGAGATCTCACCCACTTAAGCCTACGAAATTTCCAAAACAAGAGGTAGATTGAAATGTAGCAATCCTTTGAAATTCTTGCTTCCCTGAAATTTGAAATTTGCTCTTCAGCCAAGTAACGGGTACAAAAGTGCATATGCTTGGGTAAGCTGTGCCTCAGCATGCGTGCATTATATCAGAGGGAATTGTTTATATTAGGCAGAATGCCATTTAAAATATGTCTGGCAGGAGGATTTCACATGAAAATGTTGATGAATTTTCATGAAAACTTTTTTTTAAAAATTGCAAACTGATATGGATATGTGCAGAACTGAATTTAGGACTGAGGGAAAAACAGAAACAGAGAGAAAGTGAAGTTGGAATATTTGCCCATCCCTAGAGTAGCCTCTCTCTTGGGAGAAAAGCAATGACAAACCTTGACAGCATCTTAAAAAGCAGAGACATCACCTTGCCAACATAGTTAGAGCTATGGTTTTCCCAGTAGTGATGTATGGAAGGGAGAGCTGGACCATAAAGAAGGCTGATCACTGAAGAATTGATGCTTTTGAATTATGGTGCTGGAGGAGACTCTTGAGAGTCCCGTGGACTGCAAGAAGATCAAACCTATCCATTCTTAAGGAAATCAGCCCTGAGTGCTCACTGGAAGGACAGATCCTGAAGCTGAGGCTCCAATACTTTGGCCACCTCATGAGAAGAGAAGACTCCCTGGAAAAGACCCTGATGTTGGGAAAGATGGAGGGCATAAGGAGAAGGAGATGGAGGGCATAAGGAGAAGGGGACGACAGAGGATGAGATGGCTGGACAGTGTTCTTGAAGCTACCAGCATGAGTTTGACCAAACTGCAAGAGGCACTAGAAAACAGGAGTGCCTGGAGTGCTCTGGTCCAGGGGGTCACGAAGAGTCGGACACGACTAAACGACTAAACAAAAACAACAACAGAGTAGCCTCTCAAAGATGGGAAGGACAACTGAGAAAACTTCAGGAATGACACTGCCATGAGATGGCAATGAGTGTTCCTCCATATGATCATTGTAGGGGTCAGGCATGCTGGGGACCCTGGGAAATGCAGTTCCTAGGATGCCAACCTCTGTGCATATTATAGAGAAGATGTACAACATTGTCCAGGGATTCTGGGAATGATGAGAACAATTGAGATTGGGAACATGTGCAGAAATGCATTGTGCATACCTCTCAGCTGAGATTAGACATGCATTAGTTCATGCATTTGATGAGGGAACTTACAGCAAAAAAAAAAAAACTTTTGCCATTAGTAATGTGTACTACAAAACTTATTTGCTGAAAAATGGACAGTAACATGGCTACCCTCTGGAAGTGGTTGCATCAGCTGACATATTCATCAAACGTTCATCATGAGCAGATCAATCCATGCAAATTTCATACATGCTAATTCCTAAATCTATTCCATCCTGTTTTTGCATGAATTTGTGGTGTTTTATTGGGGGGGGGAGTGAATGAAAATTCTTACTGTAATAGAACTTTGAATATATATTTATTTTATACATACTTTCATATAAACTTACTTTTAATATATATATTACCACTAAGTACAGACTTTAATGTATATTTTATCTATGCATACATTTCTAATGTACATCTCCTACCCTAAAATACACTTTGCAAATTATACTTGCCAGATTCTGAGAAATTCAGAGTATAATTATCATGTTCTGGTCCACACAGTTTGCATTGTAAATAACATGAGCTGAATTCCCAAGCATCCCTGCATGATATGCAAATGTGTTTATGTGCCACTCATTGTATAGATCACCATGTGCTGGAAAAAGACTAAAAGAGAGAAAGAAAAAGGAATAGTTTACTGGTGATCTCATGGCAAAGAGCTTATCACCAGAGTAGAATGGTACTATAAACACAGCACTTCTAGGGAACAGATGCTCATTAGCAAAGCCACTGTTACATATCATTAGTGGCTGAGTCAGAATCTATAGAAAGACCAGACCAAAAAAAAGAGAGGTTGGACCCAGGTAACCTAATGAGGGCATAAGAAAGAATGGGTATCAAATGCAACCTCTCCTTGATTGTTGGAGATCCCCCAAGGGAAGTCTCTGGGCATGACAACACCGATTGGCAAAGGCACCCACTGCTGGTGCAGACAGACCGGGTGAGAATTACTGCCCCGGGGGGAAGAAATTATTTTTAAACAACAAAGTCTATTGTCACGAAGAGCATCCAGTCGGAGGATCAGCCTTTACAAGTTCTGAGAAGCCTTCCCCGGGTGCAAACTCAGATTTATAGACAAAAATGGTTGTGGGTCGGGTGCTGTTGGTGCTCCTGTTTCTCGTGCTTGTCGAAGAATGGATGAAGTCATAGCATGTGGCCTCACTTTGACCGAGGACGGCGTCCACAAATGCCATTGGGATGAGCGACGTGGTTTCTGCTCAGGCATTCCGCTTTTTATTGCCTCGTTAAGGGTCAGCAAGGGGCCAGACGGGCAAGGGATGTGGTAAAACCAAGCATGTCCCTGTATGGTAGAATCCAAACAGCGAAGCTGCAACTTTGGCACGATCAGCACCATGCTCTAACCAAAGGAACTATCCAGACCGGTCTGTTGAGCTCAATATTGTCTATGCTGCATCGGGTGGGATGGACTACATGATGCTCATAATCCCTTCAAACTCTACAGTTCTATGATTGTAGTTTGACTCAGGGGAAGGCAGCTTCTTGTGCAAGAACACATTTAGAATTGGGACTGACTTGACTGAGGATGGGATATTTAAGGTGTTCGGCTTCTCGGAAGAGCCAGTGTATTGTAGTGGTTAGAGTGGCAGACTAGGACCTCGGAGACCAGGGTTCAGATCCCCATTTAGTCATGAAGCTCACTGGTAACCTCAGGCTGGTTACTGCTTCTCAGCCTAACCCACCTCACTGGGTTGGGTATTGAATTAGAATGCAGAGAACCAGGTGCACCACCTTGAGCTCCTTGGAGAACAGGTGGGCTAGAAGTGCAATTTATAAACACAGTGTTCTGTTAGCTATGCTAAGCCTGTGGATGTTGATCACCCATCCCTGTTGCTTATCCCAAGCAACAGGCATTTGGGGGGTAGACTGCATCCACAGATGAAGGTTCCATTAACCCACCATGGTTCAAATCACTATAAAAGAGAAGTGATGCGTTTGGAAGTTCTCTCCTCCTCTCGCTCAGTCTCCTGCCCAAGCATGTCTCGCTCGAGAATTTTTTGACTGGAAAAGCAGACAGAGTCTGGTAATGGTTACAAGTATTTGAAAAACTCTTTTCTTTTTCTTTCTTTTTCTTTTTGCTGACTTCTCCATTCTTTGCCAGCTGTGAAATCCTAAAGTAGCTGAGGTTTCACCTTGGGAGGTTAGTCCTCCGTTTCCCATCCAGAATTCAGAAAGAAGAGCAGTTTCTTACAGGGCAAAGATCTGGACAGTGGCAAAGAGCTGCCGGTTAGCAATATTATCAATGACAATTTTGCACTGCAACATTAAAAGGTAAAGGTACCCCTGCCCGTACGGGCCAGTCGTGACCGACTCTAGGGTTGCCCGCTCATCTCGCTCAAGAGGCTGGGAGCCGGCGCCGTCCGAAGACACTTCCGGGTCACGTGGCCAGGGTGACGAAGCTGTAACTGGAGAGCCAGCACCAGTGCTGCACACAGAAATGCCATTTACCTTCCCACTATAAAGCGGTACCTATTTATCTACTTGCACTTAGGGGTGCTTTCGAACTGCTAGGTGGGCAGGAGCTGGGACCGAACGACGGGAGCTCACCCCGCCTCGGGGATTCGAACCGCCGACCTTACGACCAGCAAGTCCTAGGCACTGAGGTTTTACCCACAGTGCCACCCGCGTCTCTTCTACTGCAACATTACATTCCTGTAAAACCGGTGCTCTCATAAGAATGCATGGAACATAGTAACATATGGTTAGGAATGGTCTATCTCAGGCTGCAGTCGTACTCAGAAGGAAGCCCAGTTGAATTCAAGGAGGTTTACTCCCAGGTCAGTGAAGCTAGGACTGCAGCCTTTGTCTATTCCATTTCCACTCCTCCCCTTTCTACATTAATCAGAAGAGGGAAATCCCATTTAAATCCATATGCATTAAATATGTATTTCAGCATGTTTTCTCCCAAATGATGCACTGCTAAAAGGGATGTGGGTGGCGCTGTGGTCTAAACCACTGAGCCTCTTGGGCTTGCTGATCAGAAGGTTGGCGGTTCGAAACCACACAACAAGGTGAGCTCCCATTGCTCTGTCCCAGCTCCTGGCTACCTAGCAGTTCAAAAGCACGGCAGTGCAAGTAGATAAATAGGTACCACTGTGGCGGGAAGGTAAATGGCATTTCCGTGTGCTCTGGTTTCTGTCACAGTATTCCCATTGCACCAGAAGCGGTTTAGCCATGCTGGCCACATGACCCAGAAAGAAGAAGAAGAGTTTGGATTTGATATCCGGCTTTATCACTACCCTAAGGAGTCTCAAAGCGGCTAACATTCTCCTTTCCCTTCCTCCCCCACAACAAACACTCTGTGAGGTGAGTGAGGCTGAGAGACTTCAAAGAAGTGTGACTGGCCCAAGGTCACCCAGCAGTTGCATGTGGAGGAGCGGAGACGCGAACCCGGTTCACCAGATTACGAGACTACCGCTCCTAACCTCTACACCACACTGGCTCCCTGAAAGCTGTCTGTGGACAAGTGCCGGCTCCCTCAGCCTGAAAGTGAGATGAGCGCCACAACCCCAGCATCGCCTTTGACTTGACTTAACCATCCAGGGGCCCTTTACCTTTACTGCTAAGCCTGTTTTCTCTCAATATATACTTCGATAAAAAGATTGGTCAGTTAGTGACTTCCCCTGCAAGTGAAGACAGGCTTCAACAGAATGGGCAGACAAGACTAATTGTGGGACCAATGGTCAAGAAGGCAATTTCCGCATGAGCTGTAGGGGATGTGAGGGGCAGATGTGGCCCATCAACCTGGGAAGGTAGCCCATCTAGGAGAAGGAAAGCTCTGGTCCTAAACCTCTGCTGCCTTGAAAGATATCTCTAGGAGAAGAAATGGCTAAGGCATAAACCCTGCACAAATGCAAAGTGAGGTCCCTAAGGTGGTTGGATGGCACCTTGTATGCCTCCTCCTGGCAACTCCTGCAGCCCATCTGATGCCCAACGTATTGCTCTGCTTTCCTTTGGACCACATCAGTGAGGCCGAGAGAGGGTGTTGTTTTCTGAGTAGCCCAGGACCTCCATCCACACTGCCCAGGCTTGCGTCCCAAGAAGGTCACTTCAGTGCTGCTAACACAGCAGTTTGACTCCACCCCTGGAGGCACACTCCATTGTCTCTTGAGACACATGGATGCCAACTAACAACCCATGGGTTCCTTGATGCTTATCAGGAGCTCCTCAACAAGGAACTTAGTAATAGTGGAAGAGCTTCATTGAAAGACAGCTTGCCCATCACTTCCTCTGCCATGCACAGCCATGGTTGTGTGGTGTAGATGTTCTAATTCATGTTCTCTGTTCAGGTGAGGCCCCAATGCCAGGACCTTCCATAAGCTGAGGTCTTAAATATGCTCCACAATTTTGCATAGACCACGCTTCCTGCATAGACAAATCATGGGGAAATGGAAGGTTTGCAAAGCACCCTGTGATCCTCGGATGAAGAGTGATATTGAAATGTAATAAATAAAATAACAAAATAAAGAGTTGATAGCCTCAAGGATATAAGTATGATGGGCACAACCTCAATGGCCTAGAAGCATTCCTTCCTACCAAGAGGAAGGGAAAGTTTTGTGAGAGATGGGATCATACCTTGGCTATACCCAGCATGAATATTGGAAGATTCAGGACAGATAAAAGGAAGTGTGTGTGTGTGTGTGTGTGTGTGTGTGTGTGTGTGTGTATGCGCTTGCTTTACAATTTAAAATATTCATTTTACATCCTTAAGATATCAATGACTTCCCTTCTTCTCTTTCCATGATTTATTTTACATATCATAAATCCCTGCATATTTTACAAAAAACTATACCATCCAGTATTCCATTATTGCATCCATCAAAACTTGTTCACACTGTTGAATTCATCTTTACACTGCCAGCGTTTTCCCATATATCCAGTGTTTTCCAATCTTCTCTAAACGTATATTCTTCTTGTTCTCTTATTCTATATGTTAAGTCTGTGAGTTGCCATTCTTCTCCGGTTGGGACCTCACTCCTTTTTCCATTTTGGGGCTAACAAAACCTGGGGCCACAGTAGTAGCTGCTTCTTCATTCAGTGCATAGTTAATCTATGGAACTCCCTTCCACAGGAGGAAGTGATGCCCACCAAACTAGATGGCTTTAGAGAGGATTGGAGAAAATAATGGAGGAGAGGGCAAATGATGGCTACAAGCCATGGTGGTTGCGCCTCAAGGCCCCAAGACCCACCCCCAAAATAATTACACACAGACACTTAGTTTAAGTTTTGGGGCAAATTTTGGCCACAACTTTATTGAAATACAATCACGTGAGCAGTATTGGCTTAGGCATTGACTCCCCACTATGACTGACTCCACCTCTCAGGGTGATCGTCCAATGGGGTAAACCAAACGAGGGAGCTAGGTTGATGAGGACCAACCTAAGCTCACCCCGGGGTTCCTGTGGTCCTGGCATGGCCCTAGCCCCTCAAGCGGATTTCGAACGAGATCCAGGACCCCCAGATTCCTTTAATGGACTACCCAGTTCCTGGAGGGGCAGGTGATGGCCGCACCTCCCCTCCCCACAATCCAACTGAGCCAATGCCTAACCGCCACCTTACAAGTTGTGACAATTTGCTAAGGGTAGGCAAAAACCCAATGGCTAATGCCATTCTGCCAAATGGAAAAATTCCTACCCAGCCTCTGTTCCAAAACAGGCGACCCAAACCAAAGCAAGGCCAAGCGACTCTCCCTAAACTAGGGAGGGTGGGCGGGTGTTCAGCAGTGCGAAGCAAGTGCCCCTGCTTGCATCACGCTGCCATTTTTAAAGCCCCTGGCATCACACCACCTACTGGCTATTGGCTAAAACAGCCTGGCATGATCCCAGGGGAATGGCCAGGAATTCCTGCTCCCCCCCCCACTCATTTTAACCCTGTCAGATGAGCTCTTGGGTCCCGCGCACAACCAGGACCCTCTGTTATGAGGAGCCCATATGTGCTCTGGAGGCACCAATGCTTATGAATATCAGTTGCTGGAAACCACAAGAAGGGAAAGGGCTCTTGTGCTTGGGTCATGCTTGAAGGTTTCCCACGGGCTTCTGCTTGGCCACTGGGACAACAGGGTACTGGACCTCATGGGTCATTCACCTGATCCATTGTCCTAAAGCACCCCTTTCCTTTCCTCCTCCCTGTTTGTCCCCATTCCCATTCTGGGTTGACCCGGATTACGCAACACCTTTTGAAGATCGTGGTGCCCTTCAAAGACATTGGCCTTTGGGCGACCTTTCCGAAGATCAAGAGGACACCTCCAGAATAGGAAGCAAACAAAAAGCCCTTCCCTAGAAAATGTGGACCTGTCCGAGCGGTGGCACATTGCAGAATAGCTATTGGAGGCAGACCCTCCGCTTGCCAGAAGTCAAATACCGTCCATGCGGAATGCCCAGCATGTGGACTGAAGCCACGGAGGAGTCCCATGCCAGGCGACTGAATAAATAAATAAATAAAAGCGCCCCTCTGCCCTGTTACGCCAGCGGGGAATGGCATTACATAAAGGAGTAGCATTCTCCAATGTTTAAGCAATCACATAACTAAGTCAGGTGCTGGAGTCTGCGATGAATGCTGGACAGCTCTCAGAGCAAGAATTGGGTCTCCTAGTTGCTCCCTTGTCTGAGTTACTCCCTTGTCTGATTCTTACCAGGATCTGCAATAGTAATAATAATAACAACAACTGTATTATTCTGCAATAATACTGGCACTGTTGTGTTTCCACAGTGCACTTTAGAATAGCCCTATGTCCTGCTTTACAGAGGACAGCTTTCTTTGAAGACCTGTTAAGCAGGCACAAAAAGTTGCCTTATACTGAACAAGAGTTTTGATGCGTTTAGCGCAGTATTCCCAAGAGTGGCTGGCAGTATATTTCCGGGGTTAACATAAGGACACAAGAAGAGCCTGCTGGACCAGTGAGGAGACCAGGGGAGAATTAGCTGTGGGATCCCAGAGCGGGTAATCTTCATAAAAAGGGGAGCGGGATGGAAGGAAGGGGAATAAAAGATCAGGCTAAGTTCAAATTGAAAGCCAGGCGGAAGAGCTGTCTTACAGGCCCTGCGGAAGGAAGTTAAATCTGTTCTGCACTCCCTACATTTTACCTGTTGCTGCATGACCAGTGACTGCCACATGTTTGGGATGCAGCTATAGCAGTCGCTATGGAATTTCCATTACAGTCGTACCTTGGAAGTCAAACACCTTGCTAGTCAAACATTTTGGCTTCCGCACGCCGCAAACCCGGAAGTGAGCGTTCTGGTTTTGCGAAAGTTCTTCGGAACCTGAATGTCTGATGTGGGTTCCGTGGCTTCTGATTGGCTGCAGGAGCTTCCTGCAGCCAATCAGAAGCCATGCCTTGGTTTCCAAATGTTTTGGAAGTCTAACTGACCTCCGAAACGGATTCTGTTCGCCTTCTGAAGTACGACTGTAGTTGCGGAAGATAATGCAATCCTAAATTTTCACACACCACACTCAGTCTTGCCCAGAAGTTGCAGAAGTTAGACTTAAGAACAAAAAATAGTCTCCTGGATCTGGTTAGTGGCCCATCAAGATGCCTGTTTGAAGTCTCCAAGCAAGACCTCAGACTAAGAGCTTTCTCCCTTCCTGTGATTTCCAGCAGCTGGTATCTGACTATAGTGACAGAAGAAGAAGAGTTTGGATTTGATATCCCGCCTTTCACTCCCTTTCAGGAGTCTCAAAGCGGCTAACATTCTCCTTTCCCTTCCTCCCCCACAACAAACACTCTGTGAGGTGAGTGAGGCTGAGAGACTTCAAAGAAGTGTGACTGGCCCAAGGTCACCCAGCAGCTGCATGTGGAGGAGCGGAGAAGCGAACCCGGTTCCCCAGATTACGAGTCCACCGCTCTTAACCACCACACCATGCTGGCTCTCTGAAGAGCCACATCTCACTGCCCAAAGCAGGGGTTCCAGGCACCACCAACCAGATGCTCATGGGAAACCTGCAAGCAGGATTCAAACACAAGAGCACTCTGCTTGCCTGCGGTTTCAAGCAACTGTTATTCAGAAGTTATTCAGAACATAGCGAGACTTCTTTCTCATGGGAAGTGAGGTACGCTCAATAGCTTGTGTCCACCAGCCATCAATGGTCCCTTAAGCAAGTGTCTCCTGGTTCTAAAGGCCCATTGCTAGTTATGTGGTGTAGTGGTTTGAGTGTCAGACTGGCACCCAGGAGACCAGGGTTCAAATCTACACTCGGCCATGAAACTCACCGAATGACCCTTGGTCCAGTCACTGCCTCTCAGCCTAATCTACCTCATAGGGTTGCTGTGGGGGTTAAATAAGGAGGGGGGAGAACCACGTGTGCCACCTTGAGCTTCTTGGAGAAAAGGTGGGACAGAAATGGAATAAAGAATCACAAAAATTAAAAACGCTGTTGCTTCTGCAACTGCAACTGCAATACCCTCCTGTTTCCAGCAGGGGGCTCTTTCCATGGACAGGGGAGGCTGAGATTCGCCATCACATCGTTCAGGCTGGAATATTACATTTTCTTCAAACCACGTGCTTTTCTGAAATGTGGAAAGCCACATGGGGGGAAAAACTGGAAGTTTTTTTTTTTTTAATTGGGAAAAAAATTAAACATCTGTTGGTTCAGAAAGCGACTGCTGAGCTTTGCATTAGCATCCAAGAGAGGAAACACCTGTCCACGTTTTATGAAGGTCTTGATGCCCACTCAGTGCACAGCACAGATGATTCAAGCCAGGGCATGCAAGGACATGGGCAATTAGCAGTGGGGCTTGGCCCCGGCTCCTGGCTCTTGACTGCTCCTCCATGATTAGCAGTGTGTGTGCAGAATTGGCCCATGCCAGAAACTGCATCATATGTTCACAAAGCAGGTTCTGTGTCCATTCTTCTGATTCATCCCTCGCCCTTTATGTGCCACCCCTCTGCCCGAACTCAGACCCTTCCAGCGTCCCTATTTTCCAGGGACAGTCCTGGATTTACAGAAGCCGTCCTGGTTTCTGATTTGATCCCGGAACGTTCCGCTTTTCCTTAGGATCAGTGCCAGATTTACGTATAAGTGAAACAAGCTATAGCTTAGGAGCCCACTTTCTTGCCCCCCCAAAAAAAAATTAAAGGAAAAACAACTGGATGTACATTTCCAAAGTATAAGATAAAAAACAAATAAAATAAAACCTACATACATACAGCAACAGTGTTTTGTGTTGTGTAGGCTCCTATTTGTTGTGTGCAAATGGCTTTAGATACCTAGTAGAGTGGTACCTCGGGTTAAGAACTTAATTCGTTCTGGAGCTCTGTTCTTAACCTGAAACTGTTCTTAACCTGAAGCACCACTTTAGCTAACGGGGTCTCCTGCTGCTGCCACGCCACCGGAGCACGATATCTGTTCTCATCCTGAAGCAAAGTTCTTAACCCAAGGTACTATTTCTGGGTTAGCTGAGTCTGTAACCTGAAGCGTCTGTAACCCGAGGTACCACTGCAGGTCCATTAATTACCATATAGCATATATTCAACACAAAAAACCAGAGACAATTTGTTGTTGACAAAGGACAGCTGGACATATAAAGGGCCCCATTACCTTCAGTAAATTAGGGCCTCATCAAACCTAAATCCTTCCCTGCTTAGGATGTCCCTATTTTCATTAGAGGAATGTTGGAGGGTATGGACTTATGCGACCCCCAAGCCAAGGAAATAAGTCACTATACCATCTTTAAAAGGCATCTGAAGGCAGCCCTGTATAGGAAAAGTTGTTTCTTGAAAAAATATTAATGTTTCATTATGTTTTTATACATGTTGGAAGCCACCCAGAGTGGCTGAGGAGACCCAGTCAGATGGGTGGAATATTGATGATAATGATGGACATCCCTATTTTCATTGGAGAAATGTTGGAAGGTATGTGAATGTGCTTCTAGTGGCCAACTTTGATCTTCATAATGTGTGAAAAGGCCCCAGATAGCAGTGCCGTGTTTTTTTTCCTTTCTTTTCTTTTTTTTTTTTAAACCCAGCTGATTTAAATCAGGAATAGTAAGGTGGCACAACAGTCTCAATGCAGTCCGTCTAATATCTGAAGTGTCAGTATTGGCAGATTCGTCAGCCCCGGTGCCTCTTTGATGAGGTGTGAAAGCAGCTAAAGAAACCAGGTTCCCATCCCAGCTTCTCTCACCTAAATATTGCTGGGAATAATCCCAGCGTCTGGTTTTGAGTCATGCCGAACTCACAGGCGCGCGCGCACACACACACACACATTTGAACGGAAGGGAAGGGTCTTCAGAAATATATGATGGAATCATTCTGGGTGGTCCTTGGTTCACAACTCGCCCACCCCTCTCCAAAAGCCCCTTCAGTTTCCAGCCTCTGTTTGCTATTTTGCCTTCAATAAAATACTAATTATCCACCTCAAGCCTCTACCCTGAAAGAAAGGAGGGGGCATTAGGAGAGGAGGAACTTCTGGCAATATTTTCAGGGTAAAAAAAGAGAGAGACCTCAGACCTTGCTCACAAGCCAACTTTTCACTGCTGTCTAATAAAATGAAATAAGAGTGAAAAGTTCAAATATTAGACTTTCCTGTGGAGCTGGTTTCATTGGGGTGGCTGGGATGTGAGGGCCAATGTAAACAGTGTCCGAGTGGCGAATTCATGTCTCTGTCTCGTCTGTGGCGAATGCATGTGAGGGCATCTGCTTAGAGGAATAAAACCTCCTTTGCAAAAGACAGAAGGGATAATATATGCAACTCTCCTGTATATAGATCATTGGGTCTGGTGACCTAAAGGTGAGATAATCTCTCTTTGTCTTACCCTCCTCCATCTGCCTTGATGTTGTAGTTACAGAACACATTGAAAACCTCTAAGTTAAGATTACCAGACGTCCCCATTTCCTGGGGAAAAGTCCCCTGACAAAATCTATCTGTTTAGTAGGAAGTTGAAAAGTGTCCCCAGATTCATTGGGGGGGGGGAGCTGTTAACCTTACTTTAAGTCCTTTTTGGCCAAAAAGTAGAGGGTGGGGGAGATTGGATCATGACTTTTGAAATATTTTCTGTTTTTGTTTTAAATTGCAAAACCCTCCAGTCTTGGGATTTATTTATTTCCCCCTCCAACTGTCCTAGGGACATGGGCACAGAACTTGTAATGTGTGGATAGTCAGGCTGAGGAATAGCAGGACTGGAGATTGAGCCATATTGATCTCACCATCGTAGTTGCTCTAACCATCTTGGTTGATTTGTTCATCCATCAATTCCTCTCCACGATGCACATTCTGGACACTAGTTTGTTATTAAACCACGCTGGGAAGCCAATAGATAGAGACGAGTTGGGAAATATAATGATCATAAAAACTAATCCCTAAGGAGAATTACTCTAAAAGATTATAAGGTTATGACTAGTATGAAGGCGGGAGGGAGATTTTTCTTCCTTTCTCATCATGCTAGAACTTGGGTGATATCACACTGAATCTGGAAAGTGCTACAGCTATAGACAGAATTCTGGATTCAACAGAACTTCAGTCATACCCAACCACCTCTGCTTATGACATAAACTTATCTGGAAACATGACTGTTCAAGGGTGTTCATCAGATGGAATGCCTTCCATCAGCTTCAGCTGGTGGCCCAGCTACGCCCCTATCTGGACAGGGATAGCCTAACTACTGTTGTCTATGGTAACCTCAAGGTTAGATTACTGCGATGCGTCATACATAGGGCTGCCTTTGAAGACGGTTCAGAAACTTCAGCTGGTGCAGAATTCAGCGGCCAGGCTGTTCACCGGAGCAAGAAGGTTTGAGCATATTACACAAATCCTGGTCCAACTGCACTGGCTACCGATTAGTTTCCAGGCCCAATTCAAAGTGCTGGTTTTGACCTACAAAGCCTCAAATGGCTCAGGACCTACCTGGACCCTGAGATCATCTCCCGAGGCCCTTCTTGGTGTGCCTTCTCCGCGAGAGGTCTGGAGGGTGGCAACACAAGAATGGGCCTTCTCTGCAGTGGCTCCCTGTCTGTGGAATGCTCTCCCCAAGGAAGTTTGCCTGGCACCTTCACTATAAACCTTTAGGTGCCTGGCAAAAACGTTCCTTCTCAACCAGGCCTTTGCCTGACTTGATCTACATCCTATACCCTTTTTAAAAATGCTGGCTCTTTGGTGTTTTTTTTTTTTATTGGGTTGTTGGTTTTGTTTTGATATATTTTGTTTTGATGTATTTGATATTTTATGTGAACCACCCTGAGACCTTCTGGTATAGGGCGGTATAGAAATTAAATTAATAACAATAATGTTGTTGTTTAGTCGTTTAGTCATGTCCCACTCTTCGTGACCCCATGGACCAGAGCACGCCAGGCACTCCTGTCTTCCACTGCCTCCTGCAGTTTGGTCAAACTCATGTTCGTAGCTTCAAGAACACTGTCCAACCATCTCGTCCTCTGTTGTCCCCTTCTCCTTGTGCCCTCCATATATCCCAACATCCTAGTCTTTTCCAGGGAGTCTTCTCTTCTCATGAGGTGGCCAAAGTACTGGAGCCTCAGCTTCACAATCTGTCCTTCCAGTGAGCACTCAGGGCTGATTTCTTTAAGAATGGATGGGTTTGATCTTAATAATAATAATAATGACATACCTTGCAAGAATTGTTTGCCCAATGTGGGATTCAAACCCACAACCCTGAGATTAAGAGTCTTAGAGCATGGCGCTGATAACACCAAGGTTTCAGATTCAATCCCTGTATGGGACAGCTGCATATTCCTGCATTGCAGGGGGTTGGACTAGATGACCCTCATGGTCCCTTCCAACTCGATGATTCTGTGACCTATGCTGTACCAATTGAGTCTTTACAGGAAGCCTGATGCCACACGGCTGCTGAAATCAGACAGTACTGGGGGAGATTTTGTGCAAAGCAAGCTCTTGGCATGTGGAGAAATCCTGGCCAGCTTGGAAATGCTGTCTTCTTTTCTTGTTTCCTTGCATTTCTCTGAGATTTGTACGTGACACTGTGGAAAAAGCACTGTTTTGGTCTCCCCAAGCACTGTGTAATCTACTCAAGCCACCTCTAGAGTGTGTCCCTACCGGCCAATGGAAAGGTGTGAGTCACACTGAAATTGCCTAGAGGAGGCTTAGGCATTCAGACCAATATCTCTGTGGTATTGGAGATTCTCTGCTCAAGGATAGCATTCCATGCTGTCTCAGCATGCTCCCTGGATTAGCACACACATTGAATTTCTACTTTAGGCTCTGCTGAAACAGCAAAATAATAGGGATGAAAGCTACGATGGAAGTACTTAACGCCTGAGCTGGGGAGATATCGGTGGTGCAGCAATAAAACCGCTAGCCCATTTGCAAAGCTAAGTAGGGGCCAGTATGGGTTCTAATTTGGTGGTTGAGATTCCTGCATTGCAGGGGGTTAGACTAGATGACCCCCAGGAACCCCTTCCAGCTCTCTGATTCTATGATCTTAAAGAGACCACCAGAAAAGCTTTGCAAAGATGTTTTTGGAAGTTTCGTTTGCTTCCCTGGGCATGTACTGGATGTGTACTGGTTGAGGAGCCCAGAAGCAAATGTAGCAGAGAGCTCCTGTATAGGGTTGCAATATGTCTGGAATTTCCTAGACGTACCCAGGATACTGTGTCCGGATTTCCACTTTTTGAAATATGGCAACCCTACTCCTGTATGATCACTGGGAGTTGCAACAAAATGTTGCAGGACAGAATGCTCTTGCTCAGAGTTCTTGTCTGCCAGTCATGCTATCATCCATGATACATCATTGCATTCAACTTCCTCTATTTCAACCCCCTTCCCAATGCACACTCAAATACGAATTCCTTGTTCACCGAGTGTATTGAGAACTGAAGTTTGTTTCTTCGTTTGCACCCTTTTTTGCCTTTGGATCACTTTGCGTAGCACACCCCTGTCACATAAAGGCTAATGTGATCCACCAACATCCACCATAAACATTATAAATTATTTGTAGCTGCATAATGATCTTGATATACACTGTTGCATAAAAGTTTTTTGAGGGGAGGGGATCGAATAGGTCAACAGAAATTGTGCAAAATAAATTCTGTTTGCTAGATACCGATCACTGCAGAAGTTACAAAACTCAGCAGATAAAGGCAAAACTAACTTCGTCAATAAATATTGTGCTTTCTTGAAATCTTTTGGAATCTATCTGGGTTGTCTTGGAGGAAGGGCAAACAGTCTTTTATGACGTATTTCAGCTTCGATTAACCCAGAAGGTCCAATTCGAGCCTGGAGAAGGAATCATTCTCAGCCTGAAAGCTTCATTCCATGAGAGGTGCATTCCAGAATTCACATGCTATGTTGTGAGTTGGGGACCTAGGCAAAAGTGGGCAGACCAGTTTGACATGCCATCCAGACTAAAACACACAAGTTTTGACACATACACACACCTCTTCACTGTCCATCCGGGAAAGTAAGAGGCACTGACATAGTCCAGCCAGGCAAAAGCTCTCAAGGAGGGCACAGAGTGAGGGGTGTGGTTCAGGCGCACGGGCGTTGTCTCATGGGGACCAGACAGAGAGCCACATTCTGCCTCAAAGTTCTGCACTCCTGCGTTAAAGCAGGTGTTTTGCTATATTTGAACTTTGCTCGCTGTCTTTAAGGTTTATTGAGATGAGGTCCATGGAGCTAAGGCTTGCAATGCTGGATTCGTGCTGCTTTCCCCTGCAAACGAATGCCCTTCTTGTCCAGGTATGTCAGCTTGCACGATGACGACCACGATGCGATATAGCTATTTGCTCATAAACGTCCCTGAGTATTTAGAGAGCCCGGAGAACAGGATGCCATGCATCTCTGGTCAACGGACAGGGGAATTTTTACGAGAGCAACCCAAAAAAGGGTAACATGGCTTGTTGGGCACAGCCTCATTTATGGAAGAAAGTTGCAAAGAGCTATGCAAAGCCAAAGTCATGCCAAAGGCTGGACGAAAGAGCTGCCTGCCAACATATTTGTCCTTGCTTTTGAAGCTATCCGTGGCCTTGTCCCCATCCTAGGTTTTTGCCCTTCTTTCTGCCCTGTAACTTGTGGTGTTTCACATATATTGTTGCACCCCAATCTCTGAGCAGTGAGAGACTCCAGGGTTCCCAGTGCTCACCCCTGAAATGCAGGAATATGCAGCTTTCCAATACAGGAATCTAACCTGCAACCTTGACATTATCAGCACTACGCTCTAACCAACCAAGCTACCCAGGTTCCTTGGAATGAAGGTCAGCAGAGACTGCAGTGTCTTTAGGATATATGGTTTTATTTACACATACATTTACACATACACGTACCAACCTTGGAACTTAATCCATTCCAAGAGTCCATTCGACTCCTGTGACCGTTCAAAAACCAAGGCATGGCTTCCAATTCACTGCAGGAGCTTCCTGCACTCCAGCAAAAGCCGCGTTGGACGTTCGGCTTCCAAAAAACATTCACAAACCAGAGCACCTACTTGTGGGTTTGCGGCATTCAGGAGCCAATTTGTTCAACAACTAAGCCATTCAGCAACCAAGGTTCCACTGTATATACAACCTGAGCATCTTGTGCATTAACACTCCAGTACATCTTGGTTCCCATTAAGGTTCCAATGCAGTCTCAAGTCACAGCTTTCGGTCGAGCACCGAGCAAGACATGCCTCTGTCTCTCCAGCTTCCAGCATCAGCCAAAAATGACACACATATAGCTTACCTTAGCTGATTATTCTCCATCCTAGAATTATGTGGCATGCAGATGAGTGAAATGAGAAAAGGCCCACCTATTTATCTCTATGGCAACAGAGCCCACTCTTTGGACATGTAAATGGTGGTGCTTCTCCGGTCAGTTACAGCCATTGTCTTACAAAGGACTGGTCTAACCATCCTGGTTCATCCTGAACTAGGACAACACGGTTCTTCAGCCATATTATTTCTGACCTACATATCAAGGCCTACCAAGATGGTCCAAGTGAGTTACCTACAGAACTCCAAAGTGCCTGAGAAACCTTAATCCACAATATGCTGCTTGAAATTGATTCAGCTGTGAGCCTTCCAACACATTTTATTAGCTATAGATATTCCTTGGGAGGGATTGCGGAAAGGGAAATCCTTTTCCTGGGGGGCGGGGGAAAGAAGTCGCTTATACTGGACTTCTGGGTTGGCGCCATCGTCTAATGGCGGATTCCCTCCAAGCTCCGGAGGGAATCTGCTCAACAGGGGTCGGGTTCTGCCGCGGCGGCGACGCGGGGACCCTTAGAAACCACAGGCGCTGAAGCCTGTGGACCTGGTGACTCGGCGGGCACCATTTGCGCCCCCCCGACCCGCAAAGGAGCCTTTTTAAAGGCTCTGGAACGGGGGACGGAGAGCGGCGTGGTGCTGAGAGTTCAATTGCTTCCCCTGCTGAGTGAAGCCGCATGCCATGGATGGAGAGCGCTAACTTCTTCCTTTGAACATTTGGATTAAAAGTAACGACCTGTGAGTAACACGGTAATTGGATTTAAAAGGGAAATTTATTTCTGGGAATTCGGCACGATCGGGCAAGGTGTTTAAAAGGAAGTCAGCCTACCCGCCTTGTAGACATCATAAAGCAAGGATTTTATTACTAAGGTTGGGAGAATACCTTTCTTTTTGTGGAAAAAAGCAATTAACTTTATATTGGGCCAATTTAAGTGACTGCGCTGGAGGATAAGAGCTAACATTGAGAACGGAATTCACCCCTCCCCCAAAACCCGGGAACGATCGGGGAGAGAGCCTGCGTAAGAGGTTTATAGATTTTGACAGCTGTCAAATTAGCTGTCAAAGTTGTGGGGGGGGGGAAGGAGAACTTTGTCTCTGCTGTCTTTGCTGGTTACATTTGATACAATTTGGTAACAAATTGTTAAAAATAAAGAAGAAAAGGTTAACTATTGGAAGACATTAAGTAACTAGAATCCCTCTAGAGGGGGTTCAGGACATTACAAAAATGGCTGTAAGTGGAAAAATACTGGCTGAATTGGAAAAGACCTTCCTTCTCTTGGGAAAACTACAGGAGCAGACAAATGTTTTGACTGCGAATGTAATAACAATGAAGGGAACAGTAAATAAAGTTGCTGAGCCTGGAAAGGATATGATCCAAGCTCCTGCAGATGAACAGGGAAGTGTTGTTGCTGATCTAAAAATCCTTACAGCCAAAAAGGAGAAGGAATCTGAGTCATTTGTGGAGGCGTTTAAACAGGAACATGAGAAAGAAGGAGGCGCTGTGATGCTGCAGACGACTAAAGAGAGCCAGAGGCCTGTGAAGCTGGATACAAAGGAAAATAAGAACATGACGATGAAAATCTGGTTGGAAGTGAAGAATGGAAATTGGAGAGATCTCCTTTTATGGGGATCTGAAGACATATGGAATATAAATATGGCCAATGCAGAATTTGGAGCCTTTGGGACATTTGGACTTATGAGAAGTAAGAAACAAGATTTTGGCTCCATTGTTAAATATGGAGGTCTGGCTGGAAGAAATATGGAGCTTATTGGAACAGAGCCTCTTCGAGATTCGGAATTTAAAATAAAGGACTATCAAGAAAACCGGCAGAGAGAAATTGAGAGAGGGTTAAGTGCCTCGGATGTGAGATCGCCAGGCTGATTTTGGACAGACTGATGGACTTTGGTTGGGGATCGAAACCGGGAAAGGGGGCGGTAGGGCTTCGGGAATCCAAAGGGTGTATAAATATATTCTGTTTTAATTAAGTTGGTTTTGCCACTAACACAAAAATGGGGATTTTGGGGAGGGATTTGGGGCCGACCTTAGCAAAAGATTGTTAAGAATAAGTGTAGGTGTATAAAGACTGAGATTTTTAAGTTAAAATAGATTAATTAAATTGATGGGGGGAATTTAGGAAAAGTATTTTAAGAATAAGTTTTGAAATATAAAGATTGAGGTTTAGAAGTTAAAATTGATTAAGCAAATTGAATTAGAGGAAACAAGGTAAAGTGGGGGACAAAAATTGCTGAACTAAAAATTGGAATTGGAATACAAGAAGGGCAGGTGTGGGGAAGCCAAGGAAATTGGGTATGGAATGTAATTAAGGGAAACTTTTTCAACTGTTGTTTTTTCTTTTTTTCTTTTTCTTCTTTCTTTTTTTTCTTCTCTGTTTTTCTTTTATACTTTTTTGAAAACTTTAATAAACATTTTTTTTTAAAAAAAGAAGTTGCTTATACTGTACCCTTTTGGTATAAATCTCGCTCTTAATAAATGTGGGTATTAGGAGCGCTGTGCACCAGATTTGGCTGATCTCCAAACTGAACTGAGCCAATTCAGGGGCATCTGGGTGTTGTTTTGATTTGGGATGAGACAGCCCCAGATCTCCATGGGGTGGGTGGACCAGAGTGACCCTGAGCTGCCAGGGGGTGGGACATCAGGCAGGAAAACCCATGAAAAGGCCTAGACCCATCTGACAGCTGGCTGTAGCTTCCTGGGAGAACAGGTGTGTGAGTGCCTTCAGTTATGGACAATTCTTTCCAACCTGATGTCCTTCCACTCCAACACCACCTGACTCTCCTTCCTGTAGATACCCAGGTCCTGTAGGATTGTCGCCTCTGTGCCACAGCTGTTGAGCAGGGAAATCGATCCTATGGGATGTAGGGTGCTCCTTTGTGAAGCAGTGCCCCACAGGATCCAAGTCCCTGAGCAACAGCTGTTGCGCAGAAGCACCAATCCTGCAGGGAGCAGGCTTCTCATTCACATGTGCACCTTCTCTGCACAGAAGCTGCTTGCAAAACAGCACCCTGCAGAGTTGAACCCCCCTCCCCAATTTCCTTCCCCAGTGCCCCTCCTGACCATATAATTAATTAGGGTTTTGTGTTCTCTTTTTAAAACCTAATTAAACATTAGCTCCACCCCTGAACTAATTCAGGACTAAACCCAGGGCATTCTTGTCTGGGCCCAAGGTGGGTTCCCAGGGCAGATTGGTGTGTGTGCGTGTGTGCGCGCACAACATTAGTTATTACTCCCCCAGTTGCAACTTTAAACATGGCATGAGAAATCCATGTTCTGAGTCTTTAAATGCACTGCTCTAATCTTTCGTCAGGAAGGTTATTATTTTGACAGGAACTCGGGTCTCTGTTCTGCATGTGTGCGGTGTATGCATTTGTTTAGCAGCTGTTCCGAATTAAGAGAGGGGATAGGTGTATTGATCTTGGGAAGTGGACAGATGTTCTTACTTCTCTCTTGAACGAAATGCGGGCCACAGGCAAGCAACGATAATTCACTAAACCTTGATCCCTTCCTAAATCTGGAGCTGAACAATTTCCCTTGGAATGAATGGGCAATTTTTCCGCACAATTCTGAGCAAGCTGTCAGAATGGTGTGATTGCTCAAGAAATACCCTAACTCTGCTGATGCAATTGCTGTGGCCAGCTTCTTTAATCAAAGATGAATGCAGTGGGTTTTTCTTTTTTCTTTTAGCAGTAAACTGCACGGCATCCAACAGAGCCATCTCTGAATTTGTTGGCATCCCTCTGTCTCGAGAGACAATAGAGTGCACCTTCAAGGGTGAAGTCAAACCACTGAGTTAACAGGATCTAAGTGACTTCCAAGGGTGCAAGCCTGGGCAGTGTGTATGGAGGTCCTGGGCTGCCCAGATGACAGCCTCGCTGATGTGGTCAAAGGAAAGCAGAGCAATGTGTTTGGTACTAACTTGCCTGCAGGAGTTGCCAGAATAAGATGTGCAATATGCCGGGCAACTGGCTTAGGGAATCCAGTCTGCATTTGTGTAGGGTTTTCTCCTTACCCTTTTCTTCTCCTGAAGATGTCCTACAAGGCAGGAGAAGTTTAGAGCAAGAGTTTTCCTTCTAGATGGGCTACCTTCCTGGGTGCAATGAGTTCCACCTGCCTATCATTTCCTTCTATACCACATGCAAAAACGACCTTCTTGACTGTTGGTCTCGTCTGATCAATCCACTTTGCATGCACAGGAAGTCCCTAACTCACTGAGGGTTTGAAACCCACCAGCTACCCTCACCTGGTTTAGCTGGCCAGTCAGAGCTCAAGGGCACATTCCAGCCAGGCAAAAACCCTTAAGGATGGTGCAGTGAGGGGCATGGCTTGGTGCAGAGGTGTGTGTCCTGAGGACCAAATAAAGATGCTTGGAAGACTGCCTTTGGTTCCATCAGCCCCATCCAGCATGGCCAAGGACCAGGAATGAGGAGGGATGGAATCCATCTACACCGTAAGGATGACAGGTCCTCCATCCCTAATTTCTGAGATCTCCAGGTATAGGGAGATATAATAATAATAATAATAATAATAATAATAATAATAATAATAATAATAATTTAGAGTCATCATTAACTGCTAGTGATTGTCAGCCTTCTGCTCTCTGAAAAGCATCTACGCTTTTAGGGCAGCACAGCTTCTGTCAATTGTGCCCTTACGTAGCATGACATTTCAGTGTTCACCATTACTCATTCCGCATTGGTCCTCTGAGAGAACAGGAAGCTAGACTACACAAGCCATTGGCCTAAACCAGCAGTCTTCTTATATTATTATTTTCTCATTATGCTTGCTTGTAGGGGTGAATGAATCTGTCAGTTTTGGTTGTTCTCACATTCTCATTTTCGCAGCCCTAAGGGCCTGTTATTCCCATTTTCATATCAGTTTCCATTTTAAAAAAAAAAGTCCCCAAGAAAATTTTAGCTCGTATTTCCCCTAAAATATACATTTTTGTTTGTGGTTTTGATGCACATTTTTGCAAGCAATTGTGCAAATGTTTGTGTGTGTGTGTGTGTGATGTTTGTGTGTGATGTTGACATATATATCCACACATACACACTTTTCCTCAATGCATGCATTACATAGAAACATAGAATTGCAGAATTGGTAGGGTCCCTAAGGCTAATCTTTTCCAACCCTTTGCAATGCAGGAATCACTGCTAAAGATTCCTTGATAGACGTCCGTCCAACCTCTGTTTGAAAACCTCCAATGAATGAGCATTCACCCCTTTTCAAGGTAGTCCATTCCACTGTTCAACAGCTCTTGCCGTCAGAACATTCTTGCGTGCACATTTTTGGGTGGGAGGACAGCACCCCAAAATTTGGAGAAGTGTCGATCTGGAACGAGAGCTGTGTTTTGCTCATGAATTGTTCCGCATTGAGTGGCCCTTCTTGCGAGTGCGCTTATCCTAGCCATTAAGTGCTTGCATAAATATTTGCTGGATGGGAGCCCACAATGCATAATGTATTCGGAGCAAAAATAGCTCTCCCTAGTATGCTTACCTCTCCGCTGGTCAAACATATGTACATCATCTCATAACAGAAGACTTTTAAGCAGCCTGCACATTTCAGCTGTCTCTTTTTAAAATGCCCTTTGATCCATTAGCAGTTTACGGGAATAGCACTATCTCCTGGGCTTCTGCTCTGACTCTGTGTTAAAAATGCTTACAAAATTGGAGGATCTTGGCAAGCGGGGGCGGGTTATTTTTACACATACGCCACAACCTTTCATAATGAAATCAAGGAAATGGGCGGGGAGGGGGAGCAGGAGAGGGAGAGAGAGAGAGGTGCAAGTTCACTGTGTGAGTAGGCCTTTTCGGATGAAATCCCGACAGGAATTACACATTCCAGGGCAACCACACGGAAGGTAGCGTTCTATCCCACTTCTTCTGAAAAAGGCATTTCCTACTGTACAGCGGGCCAAATTGGCTGCTTGCTATTGATTCTGAACCAGCCTTTTTCCACCCATTTCTATTGTACTTTTTAATTGCTCAGGGAAGGTTTTGTTGGCTCCTTCGCCTTCATTCTCTGTTTGGTTGGCTGCCTAGATACATGGAGAGGCTGGCTGGGCTGCTGCGTAGTAAAAGAGCCACAGAAAACGCAAGTAGGAATGTGGCTGAAGAACAAATCTGAGATTAAGGGCGTATCTGCACCACAGATTTTGGGTCTCATCTTTGTTCTCTCTCCTTGGGGGACTGTAGTTCCATTAAGAGATGCTTGGCATTCCTAGAATGGCAAATCTGGGCATTTGCACCAAATGTCATTTCCCAAGATTCTTTGGTAGGTTTCTGGCATTGCGAATATGACTCGGAGGCACCAGCTTGCAAGGGCGATTGTGGGGGGGTCAGCGCCGTGCGTGTGACACCAGGACATTGGGAGGAGCCAGGAGCAGAGCAGAACATGGTGGTCACATCATCATCATCATAAAATTAATAAAAATAAAAATAAATTTTATTTATACCCCACCCTCCCCGGCCAGAGTCGGCCTCAGGGCGGCTAACACCAATAAAATCACAGTAAAAACATAATAGGGGAAACAGAAAAAGAAAAAGAAAAATTAAAATACAGGTTAAAATGCAGCCTCATTTTAAAAGTAGCCAATAAATCAAGACCATAAGGGGAGGGAAACATAAGGGTCAGACTGAGTCCAAACCAAAGGCCAGGCGGAACAGCTCTGTCTTGCAGGCCCTGCGGAAAGATGTCAAGTCCTGCAGGGCCCTGGTCTCTTGTGACAGAGCATTCCACCACATCGGGGCCAGTACTGAAAAAGCCCTGGCCCTAGTTGAGACCAATCTAACCACCTTGCGACTTGGGACCTCCAAAATGTTGTCATTTGTGGACCTTAAGGTCCTCCGCAGGGCATACCAGGAGAGGCGGTCCTGTGGGTACGTGGGTCCTAGGCTGCTTCAATGGCTTCTCCTCCACACTTTTCGGACACTGGGGCCCCCAGCCCTGACCCCCAAAATATTGAGGGGGCCCGAAAGTGCTTGGCCCCCAGGAGCTGGTGCACTGATATTACTGTATGGCGCACCGTGAATAAATAAGTCAGCGTCTTGATGAGAAGATTTTCATGTTTCTTTGCAGCTGGGCTAACTCATTGAAATGGCAAATCACAGAGCCAGGATCTCTGTGCTCTGCTGAGGTGCACATGAGAAACTAGAACTTTTCAGAATTCCAAAGTGGGGCACACACAGCAAGTATGTCCCATGGAAACTTTTAGCAGTTGCATTAATATTCTGGGCATTTATTTTAACAACCTATTTTTTAAGGTCACCAATATCCTAGAAATCTAAACGATTTTATAAATACTGTAGCTAGCTGCACTTCAGCTCATTTGCTCTACATTGACTTTTGCATAGCTGGAGTGAAATAAATATTTTACAGTCTTCTCCCGCTCCTGACTACATTCTATGTTGGACTCAGAACTTCACTTTCACGGGTCTTGCTGTTAAATCTCTGCCATAAATTCTACTCTCCGGCACTATGAAATAATAAAGCCACCGAATTTCTCCCATTTCATGCTCTTGTGGAATTGAGGGCGTCTTTTAAAGCAATTAACTTTGGCTCGTGTAATACAATATTCTCCACGGTTTCTAACGTATGGAAAAGATGTTGTTTCATTAAGAAAGTCCATCCTAGAAGGAGATTATTTGTGATCATGAACTGTAAACGCATGCCCCCTTCCCCACCCCCCAAAAAACCTTGGGGTCTGGAATTGAGCTGTTGCATGTATGCATGTTTGCACATGTGTGCTCAGTTAAACTTTTTCCTGCATGCTGCATTTTCTGTGCAAAATGTCCAGAAACTGCTTTCCTCAAATAGAGTTTGCAGCATGTTTGCAAAGGCAATTATTTGAAGCCCATATGTGGGCCAATCCATACCTTGGCTTAATGTGGATTGTAAACCCCTCATGTCTCATTTAATTAGAATAATAGAATTGTAGAGTTGGAAGGGACACCAGGGTCATCTAGTCCAACCCTCTGCAATGCAGGAATCTCAGCAATTCTTCCTTGTCAATGTGACATTCTGCAACCCCTAGGCACAGTTAATGGAGCCTTAATTTTGGGTGGTGCAGGCAGTTCTCCTGCACAGGGCACCAAGTCAAGGGGGTGCAAAACTATGATGTAGCACACTTAAAAGCATGCACAGAATGGGAGGCAAGAGGAGGGGGAGGACACCAGATTTGGTCCTTGCTCAGGGCACTGTAGGACCCAAGTCCATCCCTGACCTTAGTAGATTCCAATAGGCTTAAAGGTAAAGGGACCCCTGACCATTAGGTCCAGTCGTGGCCAACTCTGGGATTGTGGCGCTCATCTCACTTTACTGGCCGAGGGAGCCAGTGTACAGTTTCCAGGTCATGTGGCCATCATGACTAAGCCACTCCTGGTGAACCAGAGCAGTGCACGGAAACACCGTTTACCTTCCTGCCAGATCGGTACCTATTTATCTACTTGCACTTTGACGTGCTTTCAAACTGCTAGGTTGGCAAGAGCAGGGACCGAGCGACGGGAGCTCACCCCGTTGCAGGGATTCGAGCCGCCAACCTTCTGATTGGCAAGTTCTAGGCTCTGTGGTTTAACCCACAGCACCACCCGCATCCCTCCAATAGGCTGAAGCATGCCTAATTCAGCACATTATCAGACCATGTCACCTATAAAAGTGACTTTAGGATCAGTTTGCTGGCATGTCAAATGGGCATATGAATGGCTTCCCTCAGAGTCTTGTTGCAAAGATGCATGATGCACAGATTGTATAATGCCCTTGACAAAACCAAGAGTGCTATAGAAATGAGTTGTGGTGGTGATGCTTGGGATATTTGGTTGGTCTGAAATTTTATGACCGGCTCTGGGATTCCTGTTGCAATGAAGAGCTGGTAATAAATATTTAAAATAAGAAATACAATTAGATAGCATGCACACTTGTCTGTGCACACACACACACACACACAAAATATAGGTTGTATTCTGAAATGTTTATATCTGCCCTGGGGCTGAAGGGCTGTAGCTCAGTGATAAAAAACATGCAGGACGTGTCAGAAGTCCCAGTTTCAATCCTTGATATCTCCAGATAGGAAAGACTCCTCCTAACTAAAAACCTGGAGATCTGCAACAGCCAATGTTTATAATATTGGGCTAGATGATCTGATGATTTGATGAGGGTATATGCTAGCTGCCTATTTTTCTGAGATATACGTCTTCTTCCAATCTGAGGGCTGTTAAACAAAGGGAAAATGCCTTCTGCGTGAATTCTGCCGTGTTCAGACTTGCATTCCTGGAGTCTTGCAACCCTCCTCCCCAATCAGAGGCTGATTCAAGTGTGTGAAAGGGGAACTTCGACTGCCCAATATTCCACCCAGCCTTGGTTCATTCTGTGCTGGGGTGCCCACTGCAGTTATAAACCAGCATGAAGCAAACTTTGCCCAGAGTTTCACAGAAAAGGGTGTATAAAGAAGACTCGAGATGAAGAATTGTGAAGGGGGAAAGGTTATATTTATCAAATATAGCAGCCTAGAGGATCTGCAAACCGAAGTAAAACTAGTTAAACCATAATATTCTCTGGGCAGGAAAGCTCCCTAAAACAGCAGGAACCTTGTTACTCTCTACTTCTTCGCTCCACAGAAAAGGATTTTGCTCCAATTTATTATTATTATTATTATTATTATTATTATTATTATTATTATTATTCATTTATACCCCACCCATCCGGCTGTTTCCCCAGCCACTCTGGGTGGCTCCCAACAGAATACTAAAAACATGATAAAAGATCAAACAATAACAACTTCCCAAAACAGGGCTGCTTTCAGATGTCTTCTAAAAGTCAGATAGTTGTTTATTTCCTTCACATCTTATGGGAGGGCGTTCCACAGGGCGGGTGCCACTACCGAGAAGGCCCTCTGCCTGGTTCCCTGTAACCTCACTTCTTACAATGAGGGAACCGCCAGAAGACCCTCGGCGCTGGACCTCAGTGTCTGGGCTGAACGATGGGGGTGGAGATGCTCCTTTGGGTATACTGGGTCGAGGCCATTTAAGGCTTTAAAGCACCAACACTTTGAATTGTGCTTGGAAACATACTGGGAGCCAATGTAGGTTTTTCAAGACCGGTGTTATGTGGTCTCGGCAGCCGCTCCCAGTCACTAGTCTAGCTGCAGCATTCTGGATTAATTGTAGTTTCCGGGTCACCTTCAAAGGTAGCCCCACATACAGCACATTGCAGTAATCCAAGCGGGAGATAACCAGAGCATGCACCACTCTGGCAAGACAGTCCGCGGACAGGTAGGGTCTCAGCCTGCATAGCAGATGGACACAGAACTGACCTGCGCCTCCATGGACAGCTATGAGTCCAAAATGACTCCCAGGCTGCGCACCTGGTCTTTCAGGGGCACAGTTACCCCATTCAGGACCAGGGAGTCCTCCACACCTACCCGCCCCTTATCCCCCAGCAACAGTACTTATGTCTTGTTCAGTACTTATGTCAATCTGTTAGCCGCCATCCATCCTCCAACCTTGGGTATGTAAGTTGGCAAGTGCACAGTGGCTCCACCAGCTCATCATTCAACCCAATGTTCATGCCAGGCATAAGGGGAACCCCAGTGACCCCAGTGCCCTTTACTCAGTTCTTTACTCCGTCTATTGACTTGCTATTCCTTCCCGGACTAATAGCTAATGAAACCCAACGAAACCCAATGCCGCTGCAGACACAAAAGTCCTGACAATTTGAAGAAGGTGAAAAAGAGGAGTTCCAAGGCCACTTAGGGGCTCCCCCCCAAAATATTCTACTCACCTCCCAAATGGGCAGCTAGTCAAGACCCATGCAGCATAGAGGGGCAGGGACTCAGAAGATTGGGGGTTGCTTAAAAACCTGCTCCCCTCTTCTTCAAAAATTGGTCCACACTGAGAGGTGCACCAGTCACAACTCTTCCCCAGGATGATACCACCTGAGTCTTCTTTCCCAAGGGAAAAGGTGGATGGCAATTTCATGCCCACTCAAGAGTGGGAGCTGCATTTTTAGAGGCCTGTCAAATGTCAGCTTCCCATGTTTCTGTGGAAGCCTCTTAAATGTTTTGAGACCCATTTGCAGCTGCAGCGCTCTCTGAGATTTATCAAAGAGCGTAGCCAAAACCAGAAATGCCCCCTTTTCTATTAATGTGCATTTCTGTCATTCATAAGTTATGCTGATTCAGCTCCAAATCCAACCACACCAGCTATCCAGAAGAAAACACTTCCAGCTGATGCCTCTCATACCGCCTTGTAAGTCCATCCTGCTATCCTGCCATTTCTCTGCCTCGCCATCCTTTACCTTTCTCTCCCTATCTGATCTCCAGGGAAACTGATAAGGTTAGGGCAGGGAGAGTGAATATTGGAGGGAATGGGGACTCTGCAGCATTTGGGACTTTTTAGCTTAGAGAAAGGTGAGAGGTGACTCACATCACTTATAATATGATGCATGGCGTGGAGGAAAAGTTTTCCCTCCTCTCTCATACCCCTGGAATTCAACGAAGCTGAATGTTGGGAGATTTGGGACAGATATCTCCACTGCCATAGACAGCAATGCTTCTGAATACTAATTGCTGGAAACCACAGAGGACGGGCAAGAATGGTTTTTTGTTCCGATCCTGCTAGCAGTTTCCCAAAGGCATCTGGTTGGCCACTGTGAGAACAGGATACTGAACTAGGTGTGCCATTGGCCTGATCCAGCGGGCTCTCCTTACGGTCTTATTTGCAGAAAATGTGAACTGGTGAAACTAACCCCACTGCCATTCTGTACAAGAGAGCAGAGGTTAACATCTGTGTCTGCAAATGTCTGCAAGTCTGTGCAAGTCTGCATTTGCTAATGTCTACAAGTCCAGTTATATTATTATTATTATTATTATTATTATTATTATTATTATTATTATTATTATTAATTTATACCCCGCCCATCTGACTGAGTTTCCCCAGCCACTCTGGGCGGCTCCCAATCGAGTGTTAAAAACAATACAGCATTAAATATTAAAAACTTCCCTAAACAGGGCTGCCTCCAGATGTCTTTTAAAGATAAGATAGCTGCTTATTTCCTTCACATATGAAGGTGCCACTACCAAGAAGGCCCTCTGCCTGGTTCCTTGTAACCTCACTTCTTGCAATGAGGGAACCACCAGAAGGCATTCGGCGCTGGATCTCAGCGTTCGGGCTGAACGATGGGGGTGGAGACGCTCCTTCAGGTATACAGGACAGAGGCCCTTTAGGGCTTTAAAGGTCAGCACCAACACTTTGAATTGTGCTCGGAAACGTACTGGGAGCCAATGATGGAATCACAGGAGGGAAGAGGGCTCTTGCCCTCAGGTTCTGCTTGAGGGTTTCTCGCAGGCATCTGCAAGGCCACTGTGAGAACAGGATGCTGGACTAGAAGGGACAATGGCCTGATCCAGCAACCTAAAAACCGTGCGTGAAGAAACACAAGCAACTGACATACTGCAAGCACTGGTCTATCCACCTCTACACTAACTGGCAGAGATTCTCCAAGGTTTCAGACCCAGGTTTCACCCTCCGCGTTGAACCGTCAGCTTTTGCAGATAGCAGAGGCTCAGTCCCTGATATCTCCAGGCACAACAGCCGGAGAATGCCCTCTGGCTGAAACCCAGAAGGGCAGCTGCCAGTCAAGGTAAGCAATGCTGAGCGAGGTGCTCCAAAGGTGAGACTTCGGATAAAGCTTCTCCCTCCATCTGCAGTTTCACGGGTCTCCTCGACTCCCGCGCCGTGCGCTCTCAGGCACCGGCCGGCCCGCGCTCTTTCCGCTAGCTTGCGCCTGGCGCAGCTCAGCTGTGCGCCCCTGCTCCGGAGCGCCGGTGCCCGCGCTCCAGTCCGAGCGCAGCCAAAGGCGCTTCCCGCCTCGCCAGAGCGTGGATGTCTCTGGCTGGAGAGGTGGAGCGTGGCCAAGAGGGGCGGACTCCCGAGCGGTGGCTTTATTAGCGCGCCCAGCAGGTTACAATGAGAGGAGCTGGCGAAAGAGGAGGCTGTGCGCTCTCGCCCTTTCCCGGCCGCCTAGGAAGAGACCTCGCGCAGCGGGAGAGGGGAAGGAAGGAAGGAAGGAAGGGGATCTTCAAAGAGGGCTTGTCCGTGCCTCCAGGCAGGAGTCGCCCACCCTTCTCCCCCGCCTCCTCCGCCCTCCTTGGCTTTCTCCGCCCCTCGCCACGGCTCTGCCTCTCCTCCGGCGCGGCGAAGGAGCTGCTTTGCGAGAGAGCGCGGGCTGCCAGCCGGGACGGGAGCGCGCGCGCTGCGGGCTGTGCAAAGCGCCAAAGAGGACCATCAGGGAATTCTCCCTCCGGCTCCTTGAAATAAATACATTAAAATTGCCCGTTTCTTTTTTTTTCCCATTCAGAAGTGCAATTTTTCATTCCGCACCCCACCCCACCCCGCAACATTTTACTTACATTTATTTATTTTATTTTTTAAAAAAGTGCATATATAGGCTGTCCTATATCCATCATCCACCATCCATCCTTTTTTTTCCCCCCTTTCGAGAAACTCACTTCGGGATGATTCTCCTGTCATTGTGCTTCACAGCAGCGGCTCTGATGCAGTTGAAGACTTCAGCTGACGAACAAGTAAGTCCATGAATATCCCAAGAAACCTGCGGAACAACGCACATCCCTTCCACCAACACCTCCATCTACTACTAATTACTATCATTTATTTATTACTTTCTTTATTACTTGATTGATTGAAGGTGATGGTGGGAAGACTTTGTTGTTCCTTTCCAAACTCCGTTCTTCCTGGTGGCTTTTTATAAACCCACTTTCTTCAGCCACCTCCCCCCCCCTTCAAAAAAAGAAAAAGAAAAACGTTTTGATTGTGTGATGATATCCCTGGCTCCTGCATGGAATTACTGCTTGGCAAAGCAGCCCAGAATTGCCTTAAGGTTCTAATTTGTAGCGTAATAGAAGAACTTTGTTTGTTTCCAACTTTCTCTTTTGCTAACACGGCTTCCTCTCTCTTTTCTTTTCCGTGTGTGCGAGTGTGTGTGTGTGTAACGGATTGGCTTGTGAGTATTAAATTGCAAGATTCTTAGCAGCTATTCCTCAGCAGCCCAAGGTGAAGAGGCTGCTGTGCAGATTAACTGCTGTCCTCTAGCCTGGGGGACGGAGTCAGCGGGTGATGGGGATGTTCTTATTCGTCTCTCTGGGGCGAGCGTGTGCGTGTGAAAGCGTTCATTCCGTGTGCAATTCCGCAGGTGGGAGGGGGGCTTCTCTTACAAGAGCCCCTCCGTGGCTCCCGTTCTCTTCACTGTGGCTTGCGCAAGAGAACTCCCCCATTGAATACTTTCCCTCTGTTAGGGAGTTATGATGCCTTTGGGATCCGTCAAGTAGAGACCAAGGCTGAATATCTTTTAGCGTGGCAGTGCCTGACCTTCGGAACTCCCTGCCTATTGACAGCAGGCAGAATCCCTTTCTGTACTCTTTTCAGCTCCTGTTTAAAACGCTTTTGCTTAGACAAGCCTACCCGGACACGTGGAAGCTGAGATTTAAACACAAGCCTTTTTAGTCTATTGTTGGTTTTAATTATATTTCTGTATGTTTTAATACCTGTTTTTAACACTCTTTCACTGGCAGTTTTCTAACTGCTTAGAGGTTTTTTTGTTTTCCTTTTTGCAATCAAGTGGCATATACAGTTCATTCAAATAAATAAATAGCAGCTTACCAAAGGTCTGGGACCCAATTTAGGCAAGGATCCTAAGCTCACGTACCTGAGAGTCATCCCCATTGAATTCAATAGGACTTACATCTGAGCAGTCATGGTTTGGCGTGTAATGTTGGTTGTGCTTAGAGTAGCCCAACTGAAATCCATGAGACTGTAAGGCATTGCTTATCTTTTTTTTTAAAAAAAAATGTGCACACACTAGGTTGGATCTCAATGTGCAGTACTCATACTCTGGGTAGACCCATTGAAGCCAATGGAACTTCAGTACTCTAAGTATGACACAGTGGAGATGCACTCCAGTGTTTGCACAAATAATAAAATAATTGATTCCTCGCCCCAGTGTAACAAAACCTGGAGACATTGCCATGGAAGAATGAGGAAATCCCAATGAAATAACAGTGGCAAGAAAAACTGATGAGTTATGCAGAGTTGGCTAAACTGACATATAAATTGCAGGATAAGAACAACTGTGGCTTTAAGGAAGAATGGGAGCTTTTTTCCAAGTTATTTAAAAAGACAACAAAATGAACTGGACTCCTTGGCAGGTTTTGAATAAACATGCACAAATTTATTGGTTGATAACATGTTAGATAGATAATGCAAGGATATCTAAAATTTTATAACATGCAGAGAATAATACGTGGTGAGAAATCAGAGACAGGAGCTGAGGGAAGTCTTGGGGGGGATGGAAGGGGGGAATAATGTATGTGATTATATGGTTTGATAATTTGTTATGTTGAGATTGCTAATAAAAAAATATATTTTAAACAAAACAAAACTTGGAGACATTGCCCATGGACAGAGATATACAGACCTGAGCAAACAGGTCATCCCACCTGCCCCAAGGCTGGCACAGGATTTGTTTTCCCCAGGAGGGAAATGGTCCAAAGAAGTCATCATTTCTTGGGAGATGTTTGTATCCTTAGCTTACTAGTACAGCCACCAGAGGTCAGAGAGCATCCTCACTAGAAGGTGAGATGCCCCTGGGCGGCCCAGGTTGGTTCCATTGTAAAACGCATTCAACACATTCCTCTTCTTTGTGCTTGGGAAGCATGGATGAACCTTTGCAACCTGACTCTTCATTTCCTCTTCCCATCTTTCATGGAATGGTTTTAATTTTTTTTATTGAAAAAAGCTCATTCAAGTCAAAGGGCTCCTCTTCCCACCCATCTGAGAATCCTTGCAATTTTCTCACAGGCTCTTTTCAGTTACAGCTGATACTTAAGAACATCCGAACAGCCCTACTATATCAATTCCAAGGTCCATCTAGTTTAGCATCCTATTCTCACAGTCACCAACCAGATCACAGAATCATAGAAATGTAGAGCTGGAAGGGATCCCCTCCGAAAATGCAACACGGCGTTCCACATCACGTGTGACATCGCTCACACTATGTGCTGATGTGTGATATCGCAAGTCCATGTTATGGCGGCAGACACCCACAATCCTGGGGGCGAGATGGAGCCCTGCCCCAGACTGTACTTTTGCTAGTTGCTGTTAATTTTCTTTGTGGGCCCACATACATTCCTGAACTTGGGTTTCTTCCCCTGCAAGTTGGTTGCTGTGAATGCAAATAGGTATGAGATGCAACAGACTTTCAGATTTGCTATGATAATAAAGCCGTCGCTTCCCAGAAACTCATTTCCCTCCCTCTCTTTGCCATCATCTTTGATCAAATAGGTTTTGCAGTCTTTTTGAATCACTCTCCGCACCTGCAAAACCTGTTCGTTCAGAGATCTAACTGTACTTCCTTTCTCTGCTAGCTCAGTTCCAGGGCTGAAAAAAAAGAGAGACTGACACTTGTCTTGGTTTCTTTGGCTTTGTGTCCCTGGAGAGTTGTCAGGATTCATGTTTGCTTGTTCCCCCTACACCATCCCTCAGGAATCGTGGGTTTAATTAGCTCTTAAAGTATTTCTTCAGCCACCAGACTCTAATTTTTTGGCGCAGCACTGCAGCATTACAGAATGGCCCATTCAGAAATCTGGGTTTATTAGCTCAAGCTGTTTATGTGAAACTTATTATTTATGGAGTCTTATTAGTGCATTGGGGGACAGCTGTTTATTCACTTAAGGGCAGCACCATTCCTGGATGTGGGGCAGTGGGGGGGGGGCGTTGCGGAAGGCAGGAGGAGGTAGAACAGTGTAGGATAAGCTGGCTAGACCAACTAGTTTGTCCTTTGCAAACATAGCAACTGCTCTGAAGCATGGCTCCTCAGTGGACAAAAATAGTATATTTCTGAATACAAATTGCTAGGGACATTGGTGATTGGAAACTGGTAGGGCAGAAGTTTGGGAGGCCAACAGTAGATGGCGCCAAAGCCAGTGGTTGGTGAAGCAAGAGCCAGAGATGGGTAGAGCCATCTAATTCTGGTCTGGTTCCCACCATCCTCTTTGGTGAGTTCCATGGGTGCGAAACTGAGACTGAGGAAGAGGAAGCTGATGGCCGTCCCCTGGACTGAGACAGGTGAGGGCTAGCTGAGGACAGACTGAGGCTGGTGGGGAGCTAGGGGTGAAAACAGGCAACAAGTAGCTCAGTCAGGAGAGCAGGAGGCTCTTAATCTCAGGGTTGTGGGTTCGAGTCCCACGTCAGGCAAAAGATTCATGCATTACAGGGGGTTGGACTAGATGGCCCCTCATGTTCCCCTCTAACTCTACAATTCTGTGATTCTATCACCTTTTTTCTTCTTCTCTCTGCTTGGTGAGATTTGCTTGGTCCCTGCTGGAATCAATGCTGAGCTAAATGGCCCTTACTTATTCCAGCACCTGGGTGCCCTTGCTTTGTTACTTTTCCAGAAACATACACTGACTATCTTCATCATGATCAGAAGCAAAGTAGCATTAGCATCATCCCACCCACTCATCCGCAAAAAAAGTTTCCTGGTCCAATTCAAAGTGCTTCTTCTTGCCTAATAAAGCAGGGGCGTGGGATGTGTGTACCTCCAGATCTTGTTGAACTACAACTCCCATCCAATCTGTCTCATTGGCTGTGCTGGCTGGGGGCTAATGGAAGTTGAAGTCCAGCAACAGCTAGAGAGGAGCACGTTTTCCATCCCCTAAGTGGCTTGGGGCTAGGACATCTGAAGGGCTGCTTCCATTGCATCCTACTCTGAGGTTCTTTTGAGGTTCCCACCATCGAAATAGGCTAGACTGGTGCTCTTGCAAGCGACAGGGCCTTTTCTGTGACAGCCCCTTCAAGACCCCGATTATGGAACTCCTTTTTTGAAGTTCTATTTATGTATTAGATTGATCTCCTGCCTTTCCTCCAAGGAGACCAAGGTTTCGTACCTGGTTCTCCCCCTTCCTCATTTTATCCTGAGAGGCGGTAATTGGCCCTAGTGAGCCTTTTGGCTGAGTTGGGGGGCGGGTTGAACTCTGGTCCCCCAGATTATGGTCCAGTAGTCTAACCACACTACACCCTGCTGGTGATTTGATTGTTGGACTATTGATTTGGTTTCACTGTTTTGACACTCTTCTGTCATTTAATATCAGTTCAATAATTTTTTTGTATGTAAACCGCTTGGACTGCCTGAGTGCCAAAAGTTGATCTATATGTGAGTATAGTGAATGAATAAAACAAATTATTGTTTATTTTTCCAGGCTGCTAAAGAAGACGTTATTCAAACAGGTAAGACCATTCAGTTGTATCTTGTTTGTGGTTTGTATATAAAATACTACTACTACTACTACTACCTACTATTGTTACGACTTTATTATTTATATGCCACCCATCTAGCTAAGTTGCCTCAGCCACTCTGGGCAGCTTCCAACAAAATATTAAAACACAAACTCAAAATATTAAACACAAGATAGAACTATTTACCACTAATATATCTTTATCACCCTGTGAGACTACACACACACACACACACACACACACACACACACACACACACCACACACCACACACACACTAAATAAATTGCCATGTAGTTGATATTTGACCCCAGTTGCCAAGTAATAGTGATACTTGTTGGAACCGTGTCAGTCTACTATGTATGGATGGATGGAAGGCAGGTGAGAAAACCAGGGGGAAAATATCTTCTTCTTCTTCTTTGGTGATCACTCGTAGCTGAGTAAGATTGTCTTCCATAAACACGGTTTTAACAATGAGTCCGTAAGTGACTGTGGAGGTCAGTTCTGGATCCACACGTCCTTCCACAGTGGGGACATTGGTTACGGGTGGGAGTTGATCACGGTGTGGATTTGCCAAGCGTGCCTTCCTCTTAGCATGTTTCTCCCTTACGTCCTGAGTTTGAGTGTCTTCAAAGCCCATGATCCCTTTGGTAACAGCTGTTGTGTGCAGCTATTAACCAAATGAAAAACAACAAAGCCAGTGGACCCGATGGGATGCCTGCCGAAATCTTCAAAGTGGGCAGAATTGAACTCATCAAAAAAATCTGGGAAAGAGAAGAAATTCCAGCAGACTTTAGAGATGCCAAAATTATCAATCTCTTTTAAAAAAGGTGACAGAACTGGTTGTGGAATATTATACATATACAGGAAATGATTGGCCATCTTATCACAATGAAAACTTTACAAATTCTCCACCCCTATAGCTCAGCCTGGACACTGAGGTCCACCTCAGAGGGCCTTCTGGCGGTTCCCTCACTGTGAGAAGTGAAGTTACAAGGAACCAGACAGAGGGCCTTCTTGGCAGTGGCACCCACCCTGTGGAACACCCTCCCAGCTGATGTCAAGGAGATAAATAACTATACAACTTTCAGAAGACATCTTTTAGAAACCCTGTATCAGGAAGTTGCTAATGTTTGAGGTTTTATTATGTTTTTATGTGAGTGACCCTGCCAGATGGGTGGGGAATAATAATAATAATAATAATAATAATAATAATAATAATAATAATACAGCTACCTGTATTTAAACCTGAATGCTGGGCTGGCTGGCCTTTGGCCTGATCCCACAATCTCTTCTGATGTTCTTATGTAATTATGGGCAGGCAGACTGAGTCCAGTGCCTTGGGGTCCTTCTCCGCCTAGGGAAACGCTCAAAAGATGTAGCTCTGGTGGCTCCTGACACAAGGCAGCTGTGCTCAGAGCTGGGGGCTCTCACTTCCAGCCTTGGCAGCTGTCAACACTATTGCAGAGCTGTGTGTGGGCAGACGAGCTAACGAAATGCCTATGGGCTTGTAACAGAGGCTCTCGTAACCGTTTCTTAATTTCCCTCCATGTGTGAATCTGGCATCTTGTTTTCCACGTAGCAGGAAAGAAAATGCTCCTGAAATGTCTGTGGATTTTTCAGATTCGTATTCATTCAGCGCTTGCCAACTGGAAACCGTATCGTCTTGGGGCAGTGGGGAGGGGGGGCAAGATGAGTTGCCAAGTCAGCCAGTCCTTGAAAACTAAATCTCTGGTGCCTTTGACCCCTTAATACGGAGGTTCAAACCTGTTCGGTGACTCTTCTAGCAGGCAAAATCTCGCATCCCGAACACTTCAAAAGGCTGCCTCAAAGCTTTTGCGATCTCTTTCTGTGACCTTTCGCTCTGAGCTCTTCTCCAGTTTGACAGCTCAGCTCCTCGTATTCTTAGGTGGCCTCGGAGCAAAAAGGACCAGTTTTCTGAAGCGTTATGGTCCTACGACAAGGATGGGCAATTGACAGAAACACAATCCAGCTGTCTTAAAAGGGAACTGGACAAAACATAGTCCTTCCTTGGCTGCAAGTCACAACAGCTAAATTTGGGCCATCATATTCAGAGGTTATATGCCATGGATAGGGGTGTTAAATAATTCTGATGCAAACAGGAATGGAAATTGCCATGTTTTTTTCTTTATGGTCCTGTGGCATTTTTCCACATTTGCACAAATTTCTCCTAGCATACACATTTTTGCATGCAACTTCATTTGAGATACACCTTTTTAAATGTGATGTTCCCAATATAACACATTTCCTTTGTAAGTATTTGCATCTTTACTCATTCTTTCCCACAATGTAGACAATTTTGTGAGCATTCTTTGACTGGCAAGCTGCATCACAAAATTCAGGGAAGTGCAAATTTGGGAGGAAAGTGCAAATTCAGTAGATTCGCATTCACATTCTAAATGAACCAATTTTCTCCTCCATTGCTAATCACCCACAACAAGTCCCTGTAAACAAATAGGCACATATATTTTTTCCCTTTTCCTGAGAGCACCCATAGTCTGTGGCTAAATGTCAGTGGAGTGCGGTGAAATATTTTGTAGAGGTGAAATTAGGGCCAGAGGCACCACATTGCAAGGGCAATGGGGTAGGGTGTGTGTGATGTAATGATGTCCTGATGTTGCGCACATGAACATTGTGCCTCCCTAAGCCAGGCAGAAGCTTCCTGGGCTTTGGGAAGGAGACACCAGGGGAACATTCAGAGGACTAGAATGGTCCCCTTGGCCCACTGACCGCACACCCCTGTTTAATGTGTGTGCTCCCCTTTGCAATGCACCTGTCTACACATGCTCCATCAATGTGACACTCTTACTGGTAAATGGTTGTGTGTGTTTTGAAGCACCAATATGCTCGGCAATACACAAGCAGGGGCATGGTCCCCTGCCCCAAGGAGCTTACAGCAGCTGCACCATTAGGGTGATTGGGGCGCTACCGCATCGACCTCAGTCTGTCCTCACTCAGTCCTCACTTCTCTGCCTTCTTATCCACAGTCAGGGAGTGTCTCTGACTGGTCTTGTATCTGGATTATCTTCCTGTTGGTCTCTATGCTTCTCGCCCTAGCAATACCAGCCACCACTGGCCTACAGTCATCCAGTGAATGTGATTATGGCACCTTGCCATCTGGGAGGGAGGGATTTGCATGGCAAAAGTAGACTTCTAGGCATCCAAACTGAAGAATATATATATATATATATATATATATATATATATATATATATATATATCCCCCAATATATATATAGGCTGAATTATGGAGCTGCATCTTTCATGCTCATATATAATTTAAAGCAAAGAGCAATTCTCATGCATCATCCGATGACATATTGCTAACAATAAAAAAACACACGTATTTTTAGCTCTTGCGGATAGGGAAGAAACAATCTTGGATGTGTGCAGGGTAGTTTGTGTTGCAAAGCCCTTTTGGCTCAGCCCTCTCGGCTCTCTCATTCTGAATGGCATGTGGAGCCGGGAGGTGATAGAATTCTGATAACACTGACGAGTTTCTGACAAGATCTTGGCTTTCGAACTTCGCGGGATGACATTGGCCAGCTGCCTTTAGGAGGGGCCTTGTGAAGCTTCCCTGATGACTCCCTGTAGGCCGAACCAGACATACTGGGGTGATAAATGAGACCCTTTTAAGTTCTGAATCAACGGGGGAATTTTAAGTGGCCCCTTGGGAGTTGTCATCTCTGGCTGAACAGGGAAATGTACTTCCAGAACTATTAGGCTATTAGATTTCATAGATTTCTCTCTCTCTCCCTCTCTCTCTCTCTCGTCCAATCTAAACATGCTTACATTTTTAAAATTAATATTTTACTAAGAGAATTTCATATATATATATATATATATATATATATATATATATATATAGTGAGAAAAAATGAAAGAAAGAAAAAGTAATTAGGAATGGAAAAATGCAATTGCATGTTTAACATGTTTACATTAGGAGTAAAAAGGTAAAGGTACCCCTGACAATTAGGCCCAGTCACAGACGACTCTGGGGTTGCGTGCTCATCTCGCTCTATAGGCCGAGGGAGCCAGCGTTTGTCCGCAGACATCTTCCGGGTCATGTGGCCAGCATGACTAAGCCACTTCTGGTGAACCAGAGCAGCGCACGGAAACACCGTTTACCTTCCTACCGGAGCGGTACCTATTTATCTACTTGCACTTTTTAGTGTGCTTTCGAACTGCTAGGTTGGCAGGAGCAGGGACCAAGCAACGGAAGCTCACCCCATCGCGGGGATTCGAACCGCCAACCTTCTCATCGGCAAGCCCTAGGCTCTGTGGTTTAGATTGCAGCGCCACCTGCGTCCCTTACATTAGGAGTACATCCTGCTTATTTTATTGGGACTTACTGCCAAGAAAAGGATGCATAGGATAGCCTTATGTGTCTGTGTGCCACATTGTGTGATTGGTTGTGCAGGTCAGGGCTTCCTTGCCCTCCAATGTTTTATTCAAGTTGGCACCAAGTTGGTAGCCAAAGTGGTGTAACAAGAACTGAAGAAGAGCCTGATGGATCCAGCCAATGGCCCCTCTCATCCAACATCCTGTTCTCACAGTGACCACCTGGATCCCTGTGGGGAACCTGCAAGCAGGACCCAAGGACAAGATCTATTCCCTTTCTTGCAGTTTCCAGCAACGTTGCTGGCTCCAGCTTTGGAGGTGGAGCATAGCCATAGGTGCTGGTTCTGACCTTTAAAACCCTTCATGGCCTAGGACCCTTGTACCTACGGGACCGCTTCTCCTGGTATGCCCTGCAGAGGACCTTAAGGTCCATAAATAGTGAGGTCCAGGGCCCTAAGGAAGTCAGATTAGCCTCAACCAGAGCCAGGGCCTTTTCAACACTGGCTCTGGCTTGGTGGAACGCTCTGTCTCATGAGACCAGGGCCCTGCGGGCTCGTGTTATGAGAGTTCTCGTGTTATGAGAGACCATGAGTTGCGATGAGCTCTAATAACGTGAATGAGATCACACATGCAAGTTAACTCCAGTAAGGTTGATGGGATCGACTTGGGTGGTCCAGCAGACCTGATTTCTTGACTTTTTTTTTTGCTCCCTCTGGGAATTCTGCTAAAAAGTTGTTACACTTAAAAAAAACAAACGCCTTCCTTTTGCTTAATTATATGTTTTGGAATGCTTCCTTATGAGAATATGATGTGCTTTCTTGAGCAAAACCTTACAACGTAACCGTTTTGCAACTGTAGCAGAAATGAGGAGCCTGAGAAACAAAATCAGGACAATTTTAAAATCCCTTATGCTGCACTCTGGAGTACTTACTTGGCTCTTCCACTGGAATCAATGGCTGCTTCCAAGTTTAAAAACTTGTGCGTAAGCATTTTCACTATTATCTTCTTCTTCCCCCTTTTTACTATTATTGGCTATTAGCAGAGCTCCTAATAAGCTAAAGAGGATGTGCTGGAACTGATGTGTGGGAGAGAATGAAGAGGGGGGAAATACTGTTTTCCACCACCAATGGATGGAATTGCATTTCCATAGACTGTAGACTCTGGAAAAGGGACAAAGGAAGTCAGCTGAGAAGCCTGGATGTCTTCAGAGTTTAAGCATGCCACATTTAATTTTAATTGCCTTTGGCTACTTAAAGGGGGGGGGGACGTGCAACAGCCTTCCATTTCTATGTTTATGGATCTTGGGAAGCTCTCTGCTGACTGCAAACAATCCTGCAGGCGTCTCCTTCTCTCCTATTTAGTCTCACCTGCTCACACGTAGTTGGTTCTGCTCCTTGAAGAGCTGGCTTTCTTCCCTTCTCCCCGCATGCTGAAATGTGGGGAGATGGTTACAGGACTTGCAAAAAGATGTTTTTGAACTGTAGCTGAAAGGCTGGAACTAACCATCATCCTAAAGGGAAATGTCTATACAGGGGACTCCCTCTGCTACTACTCATCCAGTGAGTTTTTTTGGGTTTTTTAATGCATTCAATGCTGGCAAATCAGATCACTCTTGTTTATGCTAACTGTGTCATTTGAAAAGTATTGTGTTTGTGGCAGTGGCGGACCTGGGGGTCTCAAATTTCAGCAGCACTCTGTGCAACAGCAAAATTTGGCACCCCATCACAGTCGCCACCCAGACACCATGGGGAAACCAGCAAGCGGAATTCAGGAACAAGAACACACACTTCTTCTGAGTTTCCCAGCATTTAGGTTGGTGGCCATTGCTGCCTGCTGTAGAAATGAGTCCCATAGTTTAACTATGTGCTTGATTGACGTCTTTCCATAGGTAGTGAATTGGCTGTAGTGGGTAAAGGATGATGATGATGATAATTTATTTCTCACCGCCCATCTGGCTGGGCTTCCCCAGCCACTCTGGGACGCTTCCAACAAAATATTAAAAATACAGTAATGCATCAAACATTGAAAGCTTACCTAAAGCAGGGCTGCCTTCAGATGTCTTCTAAAAGTCAGGTAGTTGTTTATCTCTTTGACATCTGGTGAGAGGGCATTCCACAGGGCGGGTGCCACTACCGAGAAGGCCCTCTGCCTGGTTCCCTGTAACTTGGCTTCTCACAGTGAGGGAACCGCCAGAATGCCATCGGCTCTTGAACTCAGTGTCCAGGCTGAACGATGGGGGTGGAGACGCTCCTTCAGGTATACTGGACCAAGGCCGTTTAGGGCTTTAAAGGTCAGCACCAACACTTTGAATTGTGCTCAGAAACATACTGGGAACCAATGTAGGTCTTTCAAGACCAGTGTTATGTGGTCTTGGCAGCTGCTCTCAGTCACCAGTCAAGCTGCCGCATTCTGGATTAATTGTAGTTTCCGGGTCACCTTCAAAGGTAGCCCCACATAGAGCACATTGCAATAGTCCAAGCGGGAAATAACTAGAGCATGCACCACTCTGGCGAGACAGTCCGCAGGCAGATAGAGTCTCAGCCTGCGTACCAGATGGAGCTGGTAAACAGCTGTCCTGGACACAGAATTGACATGCGCCTCCATGGACAGCTGTGAGTCCAAATGACTCCCAGGCTGTGTACCTGGTCCTTCAGGGGCACAGTTACCCCATTCAGGACCAGGGAGTCCCCCACACCCACCTGCCTCCTGTCCCCCCAAAATAGTACTTCTGTCTTGTCTGGATTCAACCTCAATCTGTTAGCTGCCATCCATCCTCCAACCGCCTCCATACACCGCCTCCAACCGCCTCCTGATGGACTAGATGTCATGGATGCTTTTAGCTGAGATTCCTGCATTGCAGGAGGTTCGACTAGATGGCCCAGGGGGTCCATTCCAAGTCTACAATTCTGTGATTCTATGATTCAAAGTCTTTGAACTGATCCAAAAGGGTTCTTCTTATGATGCTATGAAGGGCAATATTGATGGCTGTGTCTGCTCCATTTGACATTGATATAAATGCTGCCTTTTTTCTTTTTAACAGAAACATCAGAACACAAGCTAAGGCAGTATGTCTTAGCAACCCCGATCAGCACCAGAGCCGACGGAAGTTACATCTCCCATAGAGTTTCTGCAAGCCATTCAAGAAGAGCCGTGAGAGATGTATCGGCAAGCCCCAAGCAACTATATTTCAATGTATCTGCATTTGGAAGGGAATTCCATCTTAGACTGAGGCCTAACACTCATCTAATAGCTCCCGGGGCGGTGGTGGAGTGGTACGAAGACTCTGTAGAAACAAGAAACGGAACTGACGGCATTGGCCTGGGTCAGAGTGGGACTGTCTCCGAAAGAATATGGAAAAAAGAATCTTTATCGACCAACTGTGCTTATGTTGGAGATCTTGTGGATATCCCAAGCGCTTCAGTTGCTATTAGCAACTGCGATGGTCTGGTAAGATATGCTTTTGGTTACTGATAGTGTCAATATTTGTGGTTGTTTCTGTCACAAACATCATCAGTAACTCATAATAGCTTAAAGGATGCTTCCTTCCCCACAGATCTTCTCAGGTGCTGAGATCGGCAGAGGGGGCCCTCTTGGTAGTTCCCCCACCCTCAGAGACTCAGGGGGTGGCATCCCCTGGGAGAGGCTTCTCTGTGGTGGCCCCTAAGCTGTGGAACTCCATCCCCACAGAGATGCACCCAGCACCTTAAATTTACAGCTTCTGCCAAATGCTGAAGACACACTTCTTTACCTTGGTTTTTAACACTTGTGATGTTTCCTTTTTTAGAACCCACCTTATTTCTATGGTTGTTAAGTTGTTCTAAATTACCGTATTTTTTGCACCATAACACTCACTTTTTTCCTCCTAGAAAGTAAGGGGAAATGTCTGTGCGTGTTATGGAGTGAATGCCTACAGATGGCGGGGGGATCTGCTGCAGTCGTGAGCAGAGGATCCATGGTTCCCCTTCCTTCCCTCCTCCGTGGCTTGCATTGAAACAGCAAAGCGGGAGAAGAGCCGCTGAGTGGGGAGGAGAGAGGGACAGAGAGCCTGCTTGCTTTAAAGGAGCAAAGCAGGAGAGGAGAGGAGCCTTCTCCCCTTATACCCCTCTTCTGCATTATTAGCAGCATCCTTCTCCACCCACCCCACGCGTGTTCCTTGTCCCTTGAGTGCTTTCCCTTCCCTCCCCACTTAAAACATGGTTACAAAGCACGGATCCACATGGATCCTCAGGATTTTTGCATTGGGCTACCCCAAACTCAATGTCAGATCACATGTCTGTAGCCACAGCATGAACCACAAAAATCATACATCCACTGTTTCGTTTAGAATATTTTTTTCTTGTTTTCCTCCTCTAAAAACTATGTGCGTGTTATGGTCGGGTGCGTGTTATAGAGCGAAAAATACGGTACTTTTAATATTGCATTATGATGTTGTTGGACCACGGCTCCCATCATCCATAACCACTCTTCCTGCTAGCTAGGGATGATGGGAATTGTAGTCCAACAACAGCTGGGGACCCACGTTTGAGAAATACTGTACTGGGGCCTTAGGGTGAAGGACGGGCAAGAAATAAATATACAAATTTGGAATATTTTCCAAATGGGATGGGGGAATGTTTCTCTGTGTTGTAACTCTTTATGTTTAGCTATTTGCATTCAAATACATGAAGCTTCCTTGCTTCAGTGAACATGACAGTTGCTCTTCAGTGTTTTGGGTTACCCAGGATCCTTTTCACTGGTGAGGCTAGAGGTCAAGGGCCCCTCCCCTCTTCTCTGCCCTTCTTCCAAAGCAGGGGTGGTGAACCTGACCCCCCCCTCCTCAGATGTTTTTGGACTCCAACTCCCATAAGCCACAACCAGCAACAAGGATGGGATTTTTAGTAGAGGTCCACAGGTTCTCCACCACTGTATCTACAGAGTCCAGAGTCACTTGCATATCACTTTTACGTTTGGTCTGCCATGCAAACAAAACTCAGGGGACCAAGCCTACTCACCTTCAGCAGTCGTGCTTCATTATGGGATAAGACAATTAAATTTGTCTGCACCATTCTGTGTCCTTTGCAGTGCACCATGGGAGATGGATGTAGCTTTGATTCAAAATCTCAGTTCACGTCAAGATGACAGCTTCCCTCTTGGTTGATTTAGCGCTGGAATCTGTCGGGTCTCCTGGAAGAGATCCTGGCGGTGGTGGGGAACTGGTGTGGTGTAGTGGTTAGAGTGTTTGGTTAGGACTGGAGAAATGGAAGTTCAAATCCTGCACAAACTTTGAGCCAGTGACTATTTTTCAGTGTAGCTTATGTCAGAGGCTTATTGTGAGAATGAAATGGAGTGAGAAAATCCTTGAGCTCATTGGGGTGTGTATAAATAAATAAGCAGGAGACCATGTGAGTGGGTATTTAGAAAACTTGAATGGTTATGGTGGCCCATATCAGGAAAGCGGAGCTGTGCACGGACCCCTGATATATGAATTGGGTCAATTCATTCAGTGTCACCCAGGGGACTTTCACCTTGCACCGATCCATCCCTGAAGAAAGAGGGCAGGGCTAAAGGTTTTTTAAACCCTATTTTAACATAGAGTTGAAACACTGGGTTTCAAAAAGGTTGGGTGGGGATGCCTTAGCTCCATACAGGAGTTGATTCTCAAGTCCAATAGTTCTTAAGCAGAAGGATCCAATCCTGCACAGTATGGATCGCAGCTCCTTTGTGAACCAAGGATGTTTAAACTCAATTCGAATGATGCCTGGCTCCATTTAATAGTCCATTTCGGCTCAGTATTCAGGCCTCTGGTGAATCCAGCACACAGCCATCCTGGAAAAGCTGTCACAAAAGACAGATAATGATATTAAAGTGTGCAGTTAGTCTGAATGGTTCCATGAGGTTTCATTGCATCCAAATTTGTCAGTCTTGTCCTTGCTAGTACTTATGAAACAGTAATGCATTTGCATTATTGTTGTTCTTCATTTTAAAGTGATAATAATATTTGTCATTGAAGTTGAGGGTCGATGTGTTTTTTTGTTAACATTTGGTGCTCAGTCTTGGAATGCCCTTTCTCAGTCCTTCAGTACCTATTGCAAAACCTATTTATTTATTTATTTATTTATTTATTTATTTATTTATTTATTTAAAAACCAACCTTATGAAAATTCATCAGTATTTGAATGCAAATCTCTCTGAATAGACACTTATCTCTATGCAATTTTGACTAGTATGTGCATTTTTGCAAAGCAATTTCCACTAACATCACCTGAATTTTTGTTTGTTATTCCCCTCAATATATGCACTTTTATGCACACATTACCTCAGTAGATGTGTTTTTGCACACATTACTTGGCTGGAGAAGTGAACTACAAAATGGGCGTATGTGCTAATTCTGAAGGACCACTTTGTTCCAGTGCATGTTTAGTTTCAGAATGAGTGCAATTCCTCCCTCGTCCCTAGGGATAAGTTTCAAAAGGACCTGAGAATTAGCTGATGGGGAGGTAGGTGCTGATACTATCAGGGAACCTGGAGTCCTCCCAGACCTTCAGTTTCAATATTCTCTCTCTCTCTCTCTCTCTCTCTCTCTCTCTGATTTTGCATTTTTAGAATGGCAACATTGGACAATGAGCAAGGTAGCTACATAATTCCTTTACTTTTCAGGTCAGCCTTGGTTATCATGGCCCCCTGGACTGAATCCTTAGAGGCCACATACCTTTTTTCCATAGGTGTGCATTGCTGGATAGCAATACCAAGCCATGCCTCGCCTGCGAGATCCCTGACTGTGTGTTGCAACCAGGAAAATGCTTTGCAAGCTCAATTTGCAAAGCTGATTTGTGCAAGTCCCTTCAAAACCAAACACGAACATTGTTGCTGGGGATGTACATGGGCTGCTCTGCTTGAGCAATATCTTGGAACGAGAGAGTGGACCTTTGGCAGGGTCTAAGCATTTGGGAATCTCGTAATGTAGAAAGTCAGTCCTGTCTTTAAAGCGGACGCAAAACAGAGGGCAGCTGAGGTGAGAGAAAATGAGGGTCAAATGACAAGACAGTGAGAGGAACAATAAAGGCACCAGAAAAATATGCAATTAGTCGAACCATCTGAAATAATGAAACCGCAGATGATCAAAACATGTTAATTCTGCATGCTTTTTCATCTCTTATAGTTTGGAGCCCAATCAAGGGCCATTCATGACATTTGTTGCTCAGCAATGCGCAAACTGCAGATTGGGAGCGTAGCAATTTGTGTGCTGGAAAAGAACTTAAGAAGAGCCCTCCTAGATCAGGCCAAAGACCCCATCCGGTCCAGTGTCCGATTCCTAGAATGGTCATCCATATGCTTCTTGAAAGCCCATCAGCAAAAACCCAGGAGCGACAGCACTGTCACCAGGCGTGCCAACTCCTAGGGGCAGAGGGGTCTTTGGCGCCCTCTATGTTGAGGAACGGAGGAGGCTGGGCGTGCTTAGGTTCAATGGTTGGCTCCTCCTGAGCATGAGAGAAGAAGCCACACCATGCCAGGCTCTGCATTCAGCCTCCTCCCGACGATGCGAAATCCTGCATTGTCTGTATTACGTCACAAGAGCACACCTTGTGCCGTCCCCCAATCTTGGGTGCAAGACAGTATCTCTGACTCTCACCACTTGTAACTCCAAGCAACTGTTATTCAGAGGCATATTACCCCTGACAGCACAGGCAGAACATGGTCTTTGTGTCTTGTAGCCACTGCCATCTAGGAGAACAGGACTATTTCTAATCCTCTTTAAAAGCCAGCCAAGTTGGGAGCCCTCGTTACCTCCTGTGAGAGCAAGCTTCATAGTTAAACTGTTATTTATTGTTGTTTTCAGTGCCGTCTTTAGCATATGTGGCACCGGGGTCCAAAAAACTGCCCAGTGCCCCCAATTGCAGAAAGATCGGGGATTTGTTTCATTAAAAGCATTTCAAAACCACTTCGCAGTTCGAAAACCTCAAAGCGGCATACGTCATGTGCGTTATAATGGCAATATCCATTAAAGCAAACAGAAAACATACCAATTAAACAACAGCATAAAAGCATGGGGAAGCAAATGAAACAGAGATTCATGGGTTTCAGCCACATAAACAAAGGTCCAATCTCGTAGGTCAGGGGAAGGCTGGGAGCCACGATACGTCTTTGCAAGATGACTGGAGCAACTGATAGCTGCTGCTTTAGGTGTGGCAGAGGGAACTGGCAACAGCAGAAAATGGCCCTTCTCGGGTCACCACTGTATGATATTCTGTAAGGCATGGGGCCCTGAGCAGAATTTCCCTGGATGATCTAAGTCAGTGGTTCTCAACCTGTGGGTCCCCAGATGTTGTTGGACTGCAACTCCCATCATCCCTGAGCTCTGGCCTTGCTAGCTAGGGGTGATGGGAGTTGTAGTTCAACAACATCTCGGGACCCAAGGTTGAGAAAGGCTGATCTAAGTGATCCTACAGATCTATACAGGGGCAGTTGGTCAGGATATTGTTTCTGCTAGAGAGAGAGAGAGAGAGAGAGAGAGAGAGAGAGAGAGAGAGGCAGTCTCTCATGGGTCCATTTTATAAAAATGAAAAATGCAGAAGACATGCCAACAGTGTCCCAGTGATAACAGCTTTCCTGGCATTAAGTTGCTGCTGAATCCCAGATTTGTGTTTGTGTGTGTGTTGTGTTCTGCTAGAACTCAGTTATTACCCAGAGTATGTGCAACTGACATTTTAGAAGGAAGGTGGGGGCAAGAATTGCAGAACTGGCTTTAGACGAAGACTCTCCTTCCTATCTTTTGGCTGACGTCTGCTAGCTGGTGGCCCAATATTGATCCGATAAAGAGCCAACAAATCAATATGTTAATTGAATCCTGTGGTCATTCCAGCATCGATTCAGAATCCACTCAGCTCCCCAGAAGCATCTTGATGAATAGTTTATTGTTACTAGAATCCATCTTTTTGAAACGAATGTCTTGTTAGTCTTCCTCTCCCTCTAGTTTTTGGCTCAAAGTGTTTGCTGAGACAGCTTAGCTCACCACTGTATTTCGAAGTTTATGCTCGCTTTGTCCTGTTCGGTTTCAGCTCACTGGGGAACGTTTTCCAACCTGAGGGCCACTCTCCTGTCTGGGCAGGCTTCTGAGGGCCACATACCAATGGTGGGTGTGGCCAGAGGCAAAAGCGGGTGGGGACAAGTGTAATTTTGTGCAATCTACATGCGCTCACACACCTTTCTCCCTCTCCGCCAGCCAAGGAAACAAAAGGCCTGTTTGCAGTTCAAGGACACATTCCAGCTGGGCAAGAGGATAGCTTAGTGCAGGCTTGGGCAAACTCGGCCCTCCAGATGCTTTGAGACTACAATTCCCATCATCCCTGACCACTGGTCCTGTTAGCTAGGGATGATGGGAGTTGTAGTCCCAAAACATCTGGAGGGCCAAGTTTGTCTATGACTGGCTTAGTGGGTAGGGCATGAGATTCTCAATCTCAGGGTTGTGGGTTCAAGCTTCATGTTGGGCGAAAGATCCCTTTGTTGCAGGGGGTTGGACTAGATGACCCCATGGTCCCTTCAAATGCTATGATTCTAAAACCACTTTTAGTACAAAGCAAGTGCCAATGCTGGCGTGTGGCCAGTGGAATCTTTAGCATATGCACTTCCAGGGTGCAAAGATCTGCCCAGTGCCCCCAAGTCTGACAAGTGCTGCTGTTGTGAATGACAAGCACCGCCGCTGGCGCATCACGTCTTTGGTAAATGAGCGCACAAAGTCGAAAGTCCTTTAGTGAAACAGTAGGTATACATTTCGGTAATACCTAGGTATAACACCGGTCTTGAAATACCTACACTGGTTCCCAGTACGTTTCTGAGCACAATTCAAATTATTGGTGCTGACCTTTAAAGCCCTAAATGGCCTTGGCCCAGTATACCTGAAGGTGCGTCTCCACCTCCATCGTTCAGCCTGGACACTGAGATCCAGCGCCAAGGGCCTTCTGGCGGTTCCCTCACTGCGAGAAGCCAAGTTACAGGGAGCCAGGCAGAGGGCCTTCTCGGTAGTGGCACCCGCCCTGTGGAATGCCCTCCCACCAGATGTCAAAGAGAACAACAACTACCAGACTTTTAGAAAACATCTGAAGGCAGCCCTGTTTAGGGAAGCTTTTAATACTTAATAGGTTATTGTATTTTGGTGTTCTGTTGGAAGCCGCCCAGAGTGGCTGGGGAAATCCAGCCAGATGGGTGGGGTATAAATAAATTATTATTATTATTATTATTATTATTATTATTATTATTATTATTAATTATTATTATTATTTCTAGCTTGATGAAAATTATTTATTATTTTATTATTTATTTTTATTATTTATTATTTCATAACAGGTAGACAGTTAAGAGCTTAGGCGGCTTCAGCGACGGGTGCCTGGCGCCCTCCAGAATTCGGCGCCTGGGTGCCCTACACCCCTTGCACCCCCGGGTAAAGACGGCCCTGCATGTGGCCTGGCTAGAGAAAGAGAAGCTTGGAGATCTTCTTTCACCCACTCTCTGCATGAGGTTTCCTCAGCCTTGTTGTTTGATTATAAATTGCTTTCTGGTGGCACTTTTGGAGAGTCTGCAGTGCAGTGTTACAGTTCCTTTCAAATTAATTAGACTAAGTGTGCTGACTGGTCATTTTGCTTCCTAAGTGAATAATGCTGGCAAGAATTAAAAGTTACAAGTCTGCCCCCCTCCCCCCGTGAAGCTAACTCGGTGGGGACAAGCAGAAGAGGAAAAGAGATGTCAGGAAATACATCTTCTGGAGCCTGCTAAATTTCAATGCTGGTTCCCTCCTCTTTCAGCCCACTTGGTTTCTGTGCTGGGTGTAGAACTGCTTTGCAAAAAAATGTGCACATTAGGCAAAATTGCATCCCCAAAATGTGTTTGTTGGGAGAAAATTCATTCTGAAAGCTGATGTGGAGAACTGGAGCTAAGTCTGGAACAATGAAAAATGGAGAGAAACAAAAATGGATATATTTGCCCATCCTTCACTTTTGGGGTCTTGTGCCTTTCATCCAAGTCTGCTTTGCTGAGCTGCTCTCTAGTTCTAGTTCTGCATCTAGTTCGAACATATATGACTCCTGATCCGGAAGGGGTGTACATGCAGTAGGGATACATGAAATATCCTTCTAAACATGTATATCTGCTAGAGCACTCCCCCTCCCCCACTGAGAAATCTCCTGGGGTGTTTCTTTTTTCTTTTTTTCACCCCACTTCAGAAAATTAGGCTTGCATCCAACCGCCTTGAAAATAAACTGGGAAAAACAAAAAGTGGATCTCTTTTCAACCATCCTTTGCCCAAGTGGGTGTGTGAATCGACCCCAAATATCTGAAAGACCATCACTTTCCCTTCTTGGGTTTCTAAGCAGTGGAGACTGCTCTATTAGAGTGAATGGCCCACTGGGACCAAAAACATCAGTCAGCCCTCAGCCAGCCTGCTTCAGCCTTCTTACTTACAAGCAGTCCAGGGTCTAGCAGTCAGTTTCTTCCTCCTTGGTCTCAGGCGTTGCTCCTATACAACTCAGCAGGAGGAAGATGAGGGCAAACTTAAAATTACTAGGCTAGTCTTGTCACTGACCTTGGCTGCACCCATTGTTGGTCTTCTGTCCTACTAGTTTCTATTGGAACTAGTGACTGCTGGTGTTAACATTGGCAGAGGGACCTTCATAGTTAGGCTACTCTCAGATGTGCAGGGAATGGTGGCCGATGGAAGCAGAGGCATTTCTCTGTGGAAGCCCCTGTTAGAATTCCTGCTCCATGATTGCAGTCATGGGATTATTGTCTTTCACATGACGGTGTATGTTTTGACTCCACAGAGTGGGAAGTGATGGAGACAGGATGCTTGTGTTACTGTGTTCCGTGAAGTGGGACTATTGTCCTTTGTTCTTTTTCTCTTTGCTGTCTGATGCTAGAGAGAAAGGGAGCCATGTTGCAGTGCTCCGTGTGTGTTTATATGTAAATAAAGTAAATTAGCCAAAATGTTGAGTTGCTGAGGTCTGTTACACTACTGCGCAAACTCTGCGGATCCCTAAGTGTGCCGGTGTCAGTTGGCATCGGTCACTGTGATGTTCAGGCTGAAGAAAGCTTTTGAAGCTCCCGAACGAAAGACCAGGAGGGAGAGAACATGCCAGTCGGGCATGTGTCTCTGCCAGGGTCCTACTCGAGTGTAGGCTGAGCTCCTGACAGCCCTTACATTGTGGAACTCCCTCCCCAAAGAGATGCGTCCAGCGTCTTTGACTGTTAAAGTGCTTTGTATTACTCACCTCTTTCGCCAAATTAATACTGTTCTCTTCCATTGGAGGGCAGTCATAGAATCTTAGAGTTAGAAGGGATCCCAAGGATCAACTGGTCCAACCCTCTGCAATGCAGGAATCTCAGATAAAGCATCCATGACAGATGGCCATCCAAACTCTGCTTAAAAATCTCCAAGGAAGGAGAGTCCATCACCTCCCAAGGGAGACCGTTGCACTGTCGAACAGTTCTTACTGTCAGAAAGTTTTTGTGATGTTTATTCAGAATCTCCTTTCTTGTAACTTGAGTCCATTGGTTCGAGTCCTACCCTCCGGAGCAGGAAAAAAGAAACTTGCTCCATCTTCCCTTTGACAGCCCTTTAGACATTTGAAGATGGCTATCATATCTTCTCTTTTCCAATCCTGTCTATCTGTCATTGTAATGGTTATCTCCATTTTCACAACTGTATATTATGCCACTGTTACCAAACCTAGGACCCTCAGCAGAAATATAGGCAAGAAATCTTATAAACAAGTAAATAAACTGAAACATTTTTTCACTGCATTGGATTGGGTTTCAACCAGGAACTTGCCTGCCACAAGAAGTTCACAGATCAGACTAAACATCTCTCCCCGCTGCACCTCCAATTCCTCCTTCCGTTCAGCTTGGAGGCATGGTGGTTTTTCTGTCCCATGTAAACTGTTCTCTCTGGGCACAAACCTGCTTCCTTTTTCAGCTGAGAAGGAGAGTTCTCCTTGATTTTGGTGCAGTCTCTTGTTCTTGGCCCTCTCTGGCCTTCCTTCGCTTTGTTGCCATGCCTGATTCTTCCTACGCTTGAAACATATCCTTGGTTCTGCATGCCAAAATCACCTCCCTTTCCCCCTTCTTCTTCAAAACCTCTCTCTCTCTCTCTCTCTCTCTCTCTCTCTCTCTCTCTCTCTCCTCCCTCCAAACGTTCTCTTAAGAAATTGCTGAAGACTTGCCTTTTCCATGGTGACTCCCAGAGCTTATAGTCTGTGCTGGAGAGAAGCACCCTATCATAGCACCATAGAACTGTAGAGTTGGAAGAGACCCTGAATATCATCTAGTCAGACCCTGAACATCATCTTCTCCAACCACTTGCAATGCAGGAATCTCAGCTAAAGCATCCCTGACCCTCTGTGTAAAACCCTCCAATGAAGGAGAGTCCACAACCTCCCAAGGGAGACTGTCCAACCATCGAACAGCTCTTACCTTCAGAAAGTTCTTCCTGATGTTTTGTTGGAATTTCCTTTCTTGTAACTTGAAGCCATTGGTTTGAGTCCTACCCTCCAGAGCAGGAGAAAACAAGCGTGTCCCCTCTTCCATGTGACAGCCCTTGAGATATTTGAAGATGGTTAATCAAATGGACTTATATATGTTAATGTTTTAAGGCAGAGGTAGGGTATCTTTTAGGGATGCATGTGGCACTGTGGGTTAAACCACAGAGCCTAGGACTTGCCGATCAGAAGGTCGGTGGTTTGATTCCCTGCGACGGGGTGAGCTCCCGTTCCTCGGTCCCTGCTCCTGGCAACCTAGCAGTTCGAAAACATGTCAAAGTGCAAGTAGATAAATAGGTACTGCTCCGGCGGGAAGGTAAACGGCATTTCTGTGCGCTGCTCTGGTTCGCCAGAAGCGGCTTAGTCATGCTGGCCACATGACCTGGAAGCTGTATGCCAGCTCCCTTGGCCAATAAAGCGAGATGAGCGCCGCAACCCCAGAGTCGGCCACGACTGGACCTAATGGTCAGGGGTCCCTTTACCTTTAGGGTACCTTTTAGAGGTCAAAGGCCACATTCCCATCTGGGTAAACTTTTGGGGGGCACATGTTTGGTTGGCGGGACCAGCGGCAAAAGTAGCCAGAGCAGCACATGTGTTTTTTCCCTTTGTTCAGGAGGTTCAACTCTAGACACCCTCCTACACCTCTAGAGGGAGACAGGTGCACCATCCCTTCATTAAGGAAACATCTATTCTTTACCATCAGTTTAATAGGCTGTGATGCTCTAGGACAGAGGTTCTCAACCTGTAGGTCTCCAGATGTTGTTGGACTACAACTCCCATCATCCCTAGCTAGCAAGGCCAGAGCTCAGGGATGATGGGAGTTGTAGTCCAACAACATCTGGGGACCCACAGGTTGAGAACTGCTGCTCTAGGACTTCAACTTCTACCATTTTCAATCATTGACCGTTGACCAGGAATGGTGAGAGTTGTGGACCATCAAACTCTGGGTGGTCACCAGCCACAAAGCAGACATTAGCTAGATAGATCACTGATCAATGAGCACTCTGTGCCCTCTGAGCATGCTTGGTCCTTGCTAGATTACTTGCATTTACTCCCCACCCCTCAACTAAATAATTTTCGTACTTCTGCAAAGCTTGGGGTTCCTTCTGTGCCATTTTGCCAACCCAGTGAAAATTGAGCTTGCTGTTAGTAAATACATTGCAACTGGGTGGAATGTGCTATGAAATCAGAGTCCCCTTCTTTCCGCTGTGTATTATTGCGCAGAATAAAACTTTGCATTCATATATTTTTTTCTCCTGTTATACACTTCATCTCTCTTTTTTATAATTTGGGGGTGGGGAGAAGTGTGATTCACCTGACCCCAGTCAACCTTCAAAAATAATAGATTTTCCAAAACGGGGGTGGGTGTATTTCCCGCTTCCTGTCCTTCCAGGACTTGTTTGGTCATAGGAAAAACTGATTTGACACACACCAAGCTGAACGGCTTGGAACGTCACCGGCAGCCCTTGAGCCAAGTCGAAGCAGCTGGATTACACTTCTAGAGAGGGTGAAAACAGCAACTGGCTTCCGATACATTTTGCAATCAGATGAAGGGCAACAAACTAAGACTGGCCTGGTGTCCTCCATCATACAGGACAGGCCAGAATTTCCTGCAGTGTCCAGCCCAGTGTCCTCATTCCCTACACACCCACTAAACTTCCAGTAAACCAGATGCTCAAGGAAGGAGGTTCCAAGCGAGATGGTGACCTTTTTGGTTCTTAATGAATCAGCAAGCCAGCAGCTCAACTGCTGCTACTGCTGCTGGCTGTCTTGCACACCACAAATTGAAACCTCAAATGCTTTTGGGAAATGATGATGATGTGACACACCATGATTTCTGGGTCCAAAGACATTGGGGTAAGCACATTTGTCTGTCATCTATCTATCTATCTATCTATCTATCTGTCAGGGAACTGCCATCGGAGCCTAGGGTGGAGGTAAGGCTCCCTGACGATGCAGGAGAAGGAACCAGCAGGGAGAGAGAGAGAGCTTCCTTGGAGGAAGGAAATAGGAGGGACACCAGGAAGGAAGAGGAGGCTGCGGAGGGAGGGCTCCGAGACTCTTCCACAGAGAGCAGCAGGGAGAGCCCAGGACCTCCGTTGGGCACGCCCACTCTGCGCAGGAGACTTCCGCGCAGAGAGGCTAGGCGGAGACTTGGAGTGAAGGAATTTTTATGTTGGAAGAAGTTCAGAAAACGCCCACTAACGGATTCTGCCAGTGACTGAGACAGTCATGGAGAAAGGGCTGTCCAGCCAGGGAAAGGTTTATCCAGGCAACGCTGTCTAGAGCTGCAGCACCCTTTACGCACAAGCAACCCCAATTCCCTTTACACTATCTATCTATCATCTATCATCTATCTATCATCTATCATCTATCTATCCAGGGCCAGATTTAGGTTTGATGAGGCCCTAAGCTACTGAAATGTAATGGGGCCCTTTATATGTCCAGCTGTCCTTTGTCAACAATTGTCACTGTTTTTTGTGTTGAATATATGCTATATGATAATTTATGGACCTAATAGGTATCTAAAGCCATTTGCACATGTTGCCATTCAACCAGTCCATGCAGAATGTAGGCACCCTATATATAGAAATGAGCAAACCAGTGATATTTTAGGGAGCAGGCTAGCAGATGGGGCCAATTACTTACATTATAGAAGCCTACACAACACAAAACACTGTTGCTGTATGTAGGTTTTGTTTTATTTGTTTTTAATCTTATATTTTGGAAATGTACATCCAGGTTTTTTTCCTTTAAATTTTTTTGGGGGACCCAAGAGAGTGGGGCTCTAGGCTATAGCTTGTTTAGCTTATACGTAAACCCAGCACTGTATCTATCTAATCCTAAATTGAGGGTGGGGAACCTGTGGCCCTCCAAATGCTCTTGGACTTCAACTCCCAGCAGTCCCAGGCACCTATGACCAATGGTCAGGGATGATGGGAGTTGTAGTCCAGCAATGTCTGGAGGGCATGAAGACTTCACCTGCTCTAGACTATCATCTTAACCTTTCCCAGCTATAACTGAAGTTTTAGTACGCATAATGATGTTTCTTCACATTTTCTTCTCTCTATATTGTTTCATGAAAGCCCTTGAGGGAAGGGCCATAGATCAATGGTGCAGCATCTGTCTTCTGTGCAGAAGGTCCAAGGTCAAATCCTCAGCATCTCCAGGTAGAACTGGGACTGTCACCTGCCTGAAACCCTGGAGAGAGACTGCCACTCAATATAGGCAATACTGAGCTGGCTGAAAGATTCTCTGCATTGCAGGGGATTGGACTAGATGATCCATTGGGTTCCATCCTGTGGGAATGTTCGGGGATGCAGGAGAGGATATATTGTTTGATTATATCCTTTCCAACTTGTGTTAATTTAGCAGATTAACATTCCCCTTTTTAAACTTGTACAGTGGATACGTTTGCTCAGGCTCACTAAAGCCTCTAAAATAAATTTCCTTGGTAATTTCCCCTTTAGTCCCTCATAAAAAGATACACATGACACGGTCTTCTATAAAAGTTTTAAAAGGGTTTACTCACTCACATTCTGTTCACAGATAAATCCCAGAAGGCAGACCTAAGTTACAAAAGTAATATACAGCGGTACCTTGGGTTACAGACGCTTCAGGTTACAGACGCTTCAGGTTACAGACTCCGCTAACCCGGAAATATTACCTCGGGTTAAGAACTTTGCTTCAGGATGAGAACAGAAATTGTGTGGTGGCAGCAGGAGGCCCCATTAGCTAAAGTGGTACTTCAGGTTAAGAACAGTTTCAGGTTAAGAATGGACCTCCAGAATGAATTAAGTTCTTAACTCGAGGTACCACTGTACCTGGAAACTATCACATAAGGAGACAGCTCCTTTGTCCTCTCTTGGGTGAAAGCCAAGAGAGCATCTTAGGCTAAGCAGATGTTGCTTCTTCGATGAATCTAGTCAGAGAGAGAGAGAGATGGCGGCCTCCGCTGAGGTATTTTTTTACCTGCATAGGTGAGGCCACGTCCACCTCTGGTCACATGTAGAGGAAGCCTGTCCCACCCAGCCTAGGAGGAAACAGGAAGTTCCGACCGGCAGGTCAAGACATCCCCTTTTTACGTCCACTCTAGGGATGTTGTACTTGACTGCTCTGTGTTTCACATCCCACGCATCCAACTCTGCAATTCTATGATTCTATGAAGTAGTGGTCTTTTCCCTCAGGCAGGTTCCTATGTGAATACAGGAACTGATTTTGTCTATGCATGCTGATTACACAATATAAACAGGGCTTTTGTTTTCAGAGTACCAGAGTGAGCTGGAGCGCAGTTGTGGCACCTCTCAGGTGGGTGCCATTTCGGACCGGTGACGCTCCTGTCTCCTTCTTGTCTTTATGTACTTTTGAGAAGCCCCAAACAAACATTTCAAGTCAAAATGGAAGCTGGCCTGTATGGGAGAGTCTATGCTTTTTTTTTAGACTGCACCTAGCTCCTAGTTGTGATTGCTCAAGCTGTGGGGTGGGTCCAATTCATATTTCATTTTCTTCAGTCCATCTCCCATGTAGCAGTGACGGGCTTTAAGCTTTCCAGTCAGGCCTCTACCATTCCACAAGGACACTTCCAAACTGCCCTAGCCATCTGCCTGAATCTAAGAGAATGAGGGAAGAGGGGGGGGTACATTTATTTGACCTGTTGCTCCAACTCACCTGGTGACTTACTGTAAGTCACTGCATGGTGAGTTCTATTTGTCTTGAAATAAAAGTGCTGAGTAGAAATAAATGCAATCATAATTAAAACATTAGCTCTCTCCAGATTCTTTGTTTGCAGCACCCAGTTTTTTAAAAATACTTTTCTGAATTTCTGCATCATCTGTTGCCTGTGGCTTGAACTGTTCTAAAAACCAAGAGCACTGCTTCTTGCCGTGACTCATTTTCAAATACACCGTATTTTATTTTATTTTAAAAAATCTCTGTTGCCGTACACCTGCATTATAACTATGGTGGAGGGAAATTGCCTTGACAATTCTATCCTTGGAAATTGGTTGTTGCCAGTCGGTAACAAGCCCTCAATTATGTGAAGCAAGCAGGAATAAATATTGCAGCCGTCCACCTCCAACTTGGAGGGCATCCCCTGGCTGTGCATTAGGAAAATGGGTATTGAGAAGACTGACGGCTTTTTAAAGCAACAAGCTCTGCATCTTCTCATACCTGCCTTGGCTCTTCAGCGCAGGATGAAGTTTTTGCATCCCTTGGCTTTGCATAGGAACCAGCGGCCTCACGTACCATTTATTGACTTCACATTTAAAGCTGGACCTACCTAATCAGCACTTTGCAAAACAATATGAAAACTGAAATGCAGACGCCCTTCAAAATCTTCACCTCTTCAAGTTATGCACCACAGATCTCCAGTCCAGCAATGAGTACAAAAACGCATAAAGAGTGTGCATAAAATGCACATATGTTCATGGAAATAAACATACAAAATGCTTTACATAATAATGTAAAAAATGTGCACACTGGGAAAAATTGCTTTGCAAGAATCTGTACACTGGGCACAATTTTATGCAGAAATTCACATTAAATTCGGATAGATTTTCATGAGGGCTTTTTAAACAAAACAAAAAACAAAATGAACTGATGTGCAGAACTAAAAAACCAAAACCAAGGGAAATGAAAATTGACAGCTACAGTATTTCCATTCCTAGTTGGGGGTGATCTATTGAGGTGTGGGAAGAGAGAGAAGGTCTCCATATTTATTTATTTGCATTTATAGCTTACCATATGCATGGTGATACTAGGGTGGGTCAAACACAACTTAATACTAAAAAACTAAAAATAAAGTAAAATAAAAACTTGTATAATTCTTAGCCAGTCTAGAATTCACTACAGCCACCCAGATAATGGTCACTGTGGATTGGCAATAGCTAATATTATTATTATTATTATTATTATTATTATTATTATTATTATTATTATTATTTATACCCCGTCCATCTGGCTGATGAGCTGATTGTCCCTCTCATGTGTGCAGCTGCAGTTTATAGGAAAGAGGCAGGGAGAAAGGGATTGTGCCACCTGTCTGAGGGACACAGGAAACTGCCACATACAGAGTCAAACCCAGATTTATATTGTCTGCACTGGCAGGCAGTGGCTCTCCGGAATTCCATGCAGAAGTTCTTTACAGTCTTGCCTGGATATGTTAGGAATTGAACTTGGGACCTTCTGCATGTGAGCTGGATGCTCTACCACTGAGCTAAGGCAAGACTTCCCTGCCTCTTCTTTTGACCAGACCTGCACAGCCTGTGCTCGATGTCTGATGGCAGCTCTCTGTGCATCAGAACTTTACCATGTACAAAGGTGGGTGGGAGAGGGAATCTGTCCAAGTGGTTCTTGTATTGCCCAGCCTTTGCTGAGCACCTCATGAAGGTAAGGTAAAGGACCCCTGACCATTAGGTCCAGTCGTGACTGACTCTGGGGTTGCAGCGCTCATCTCGCTTTGTTGGCCGAGGGAGCCGGTGTTTGTCTGCAGACAGCTTCCGGGTCATGTGGCCAGCATGACTAAGCCGCTTCTGGCGAACCAGAGCAGCACACGGAAACGCCGTTTACCTTCCCGCTGGAGTGGTATCTATTTATCTACTTGCACTTTGACGTGCTTTCGAACTGCTGGTTTGGCAGGAGCTGGGACCGAGCAACAGGAGCTCACCCTGTCGCAGGGATTCGAACTGCCGACCTTCTGATCGGCAAGTCCTAGGCTCTGTGGTTTAACCCACAGCGCCACCTGCGTCCCCTCATGATGGTAGGCCCCACTTTTTGGGGGGTGGCAGGGAGATCACAATACAGTGGTACCTCAGGTTACAGACACTTCAGGTTACAGACTCCACTAACCCAGAAATAGTACCTCGGGTTAAGAACTTTGCTTCAGGATGAGAACAGAAATCGTGTGGTGGCAGTGCAGTGGCAGCGGGAGGCCCCATTAGTTAAAGTGGTGCCTCAGATTAAGAACAGTTTCAGGTTAAGAACGGACCTCCAGAACAAATTAAGTTCTTAACCCGAGGTACCACTGTAAAGCTGAACTGCAAAGAGATGTTGGGTTGGAGAGTGTGGCGGGTGATTAATTTAACAAACGCAAAGTGGGCGGTCATTAGATGTTCTTTAGTTATGTGTTTTGGAACTGTTGTTGAATCGCACCTTCTGTCCTTGGCGATACTCCCCCCCCCTTTTTTTTGCAAAAAAAGAGAGAAACCTAGAAACAACACAGTACTGGGCAGATTGACAAGTAATTTTCCTTCTGGATTTCTGCTTTTGTTGCCAAAAGGTGGCATCTGCTTCTTGAATCCTCTGTGACTGAGGTCACTGCTTGCAGCATACTGAAATAGCCTGCAGTACTTAGGAATTGCAGGCAAGACCAGTCCAACCCAGTGTTTGGTGCTGATGTTGCCCCAAGAAGGAGAAGCAATCTCCTGTTTCTCCAGGACTAGAAGGACAAGTTCTCTTCTCCCTCACTGTGTGGGATTGCCAAGCCATTGATAAACCTCTCCTCCAAGAATTGAAAGCCGTCCAGGTTGGTGACCATCACTGCCTCCATCATTCCACTATGAGCTGCATGAAAAAGTACTTTATTTCATCTGTTCTGAATCTTCCAACATTCAGCTTTATTGATGCCCATGAGTTCTAGTGTTATGGGAAAGGAGGAAAACCCTTTCTCTATCCACTTTCTCTTTTTCCATGCATAATTTTATAAAGCACTATAATACATTGGCTCCCAGTACGTTTCCAAGCACAATTCAAAGTGTTGGTGCTGACCTTTAAAGCCCTAAACGGCCTCGGTCCAGTATACCTGAAGGAGCGTCTCCACCTCCATCATTCTGCCCGGACACTGAGGTCCAGTGCCGAGGGCCTTCTGGCAGTTCCCTCACTGCGAGAAGCCAAATTACAGGGAACCAGGCAGAGGGCCTTCTCAGTGGTGGCACCTGCCCTATGGAATGCCCTCCCACCAGATGTCAAAGAGAAGAACAACTACCAGACTTTTAGAAGACATCTGAAGGCAGCCCTCTTTAGGGAAGCTTTTAATGTTTAACTGACCACTGTATTTTAATACTTTGTTGGAAGCCGCCCAGAGTGGCTGGGGAAATAATAAATTATTTTTATTATTATATATTATTATAAGGTTTCCTCTTACTTGCCTCTTATTGAACTAAGAAGTCCCTTATATAACGATCTCTGGCAGGCAAGCAGCCTGATAAGCTGCAACGACTCTCTGTCAGTTTTATACAAGTTTATTTACAACAAGAAGAAAAAACAAATCCAGAGCATGGCTTCCACGTGCTCTCATTAACAATAGTTGCTCAGTCTGACTCATCGTCCCTCCTCCAACAGAAAGAACGCCAAAATCCCGCCTTTCTTCTCCTTCCCTTCCATTGTTCTCTGAGCTTCTCCAGTCTCCTAGTACGGGGACTGAATGGCTGGCCCGTTTCATCACCACTCCCAGAAGACACAGCCTCAGACACTGGCTTATCTGCTAGTTGCCTGGCAACACTCGGGCCGACTTCCAACTCCTCCTCTCCTTGGGAGCTAACAGCTTCTTCCCTGGGAAGGAGGGGGGCTGGGTTGTCCTCTCTAAACTCTGGCAAACAGGTCTCAGCTGCAGAGTTGGCTTCTTGCTCGCTTAGCTCATTTTCTGAGGCTGACTCTTCTGCTGCGCTCTGGGGGGCCATGTTCCTGACACCTAACACTTCAACCTTATGTTGATTGTCCATTTCTGAACTTTTGCCAACTCTTCCATATCCATTTCGAAGTGAGGTGACCATTGTTGTTTAGTCATTTAGTCGTGTCCGATTCTTCGTGACCCCATGGACCAGAGCACGCCAGACACTCCTGTCTTCCACTGCCTCCCGCAGTTTAGCCAAACCCATGTTAGTAGCTCTGAGAATGTCCAACCACCTCGTCCTCTGCCATCCCCTTCTCCTTGTGCCCTCAATCTTTCCCAACACCAGGGTCTTTTCCAGGGAGTCTTCTCTTTTCATGAGGTGGCCAAATATTGGAGCCTCAGCTTCAGGATCTGTCCTTCCAGTGAGCACTCAGGCTGATTTCCTTCGGAATGGATAGGTTTGATCTTCTTGCAGTCCATGGGACTCTCTAGAGTCTCCTCCAGCACCATAATTCAAAAGCATCAATTCTTTGGCAATCAGCCTTCTTTATGGTCCAGCTCTCACTTCCATACATCACTACTGGGAAAACCATAGTGTCCATAAGAAAATAGCATAGTGACACAGAAAACTGTGAGGTGACCATAACTGTACACAATACTTCAAATGTGGTCTCACTGTAGATCTGTATAATGGCATGGTGATACTGGCAGTTTTGCTTACAATTCCTTTCTTAATGATCCCTAGCATGGAATTTGCCTTTTCCATGCCTTCCGCCCACAGGGTCGACAACCTTGCATGCAAGAGAGAGAACCGTTATGAAAATACCGTGCATTGCGTTCCCAACGCAGCTCACTTTTCTGTAGGTGATGATGAAACAATTTCTAAACACAGTAAAAATCCCCCTTCATGATTCTCTAATTTCTTATGTGGAGAAACTTCCAACTCTTGAAAGAACATAGGAGTCCAGGGACCTGCTTTATGCTGAGTCAGACTCTTGGTCCGTCTAGCTTGGAATTGTCCAAACGGACTGGCAGTGGTTCTCTAGGGTTCCAGTCAGGGTGCCTTTTCCAGCCTTGGAGCTGCCAGGCGTTGAAAACAGAACCTTCTGCCATTAAGGCAAGTGCTCTACCACCAAGTCGCTGTCTCAGAAGTATGGATCCCACTGAAAATCACCAACCCCAAGTTCCAAGGACACCTTATCCCCGTAGCTATGGAAGTAGGAAATCCATAATAACTTTTACTGCAGATGTGTTTGGATGTCGGGTGGGAGCAGCCAAAGGGGAAAGCGATGTGGGCATCATTGGCTCCTCTTAGCTTTCATTCCCCCCGCTTTCCCAGTAAATTGGCCAGTGTTCGGTGTGCGGTTCTGAACGTTTTTCATCCCTGGACTTAAAAAAGCATGTGGCAGGTATTTCGTGACGCAAGTTTTGCACAGTCATTGAACCCAACACACCTTAAACTAACAGAGAGGGTGAAAGGTGGCTGTGTCTCTTCGGTGCCTGGAGATGTGTTTTTTAAAGACATGGCAACATCGTAGCTATAAAAGCACGTTTTATGTCAACTCTTTAAGAAGTTAAATACTGGAGGGTTGTCTCCACAAACTGCACCCCCTCTCCTCTCCCCCACAACCCATGTGCACCTCCCTCCAGCCAGGTCTCCTGTGTTTGTCTTGGCAAGCAGAGACTGTCTGCTTGGCTGGCGCTCGGCTATTAGACAGATGAAACACAGAACTCTTGATCCTTATTTCAGTGGCGCTTCTATTTCGCGAATGGCAAAGCCGAGCTCCCATCAGCCGCTTGCAATTGTCCAAAGCAGTGTGTGTGTGTGTGTGTGTGTGTGTGTGTGTGTGTGTGTGTGTGATGCCCTTGCAAATGTGCCCATTTGAATAATGAGAATGGCAGCTGGAATAGAAAAGATTCTGTGGGAAGATGTAGGATTTCTTTCAGAACAGAATGCCCGTAAAACTGCAAAAGCTGTAAGGTGGTAATACCTTTGGGGGAGGGGCACTTTAGGGATGGAGGAGAAACCGGATCCAGATCATATTTAAACAGGATCCTGCTTAATTTTGCACTTTCTGAAACACAGGAACCGAAACACAGGAAAAATGTGCACATGGAGCAAATCTATAGACATACACATATTTATTGCGTACACAAATATATACAGTCACACCTCGGGTTGAAGTAGCTTCAGGATGAATATTTTTGGGTTGCGCTCCACAAAATGATGTCAGCGCATGCGCAGAAGCGGCGAAACGTGACCCACGCACGTGCAGTTGCGCAGTCGCGTGTTACGTTCTCTTCAGGATGCGAACGGGACTCTGGAACGGATCCCGTTCGCATCCAGATGTACCACTGTATATATCAGGAGAAATAGTTGAAGCAGGAAGTGCTATGTATATGCTACCGTTTGAGGACAAGCATAGACATTTATTGACATTTGTACTCCACAAATCTGCACCTTGGCTTCCAGCGTTGCAGACCTTTTTCCAGAGAGGGCAGGGCCTTGACTGACTCCAGCTACAAAAGCTGAAGCTGCTAAACACACTCATGTGCTGGGATGTTTGAGGGCGGAAGGTTGTTGTTGCTGTTAATGCTATTAATTTTTGTATCTTCATTTTAGATCTTATTACGATATATGTAGAAATTGTTTCATTTGGTTGTGTACTTTTTGATGTTTTATTTCTTGATTATGGCTACGCACGTTATGTCTGTCATTATGTATTTTTTTCACGTTGTGAGCTGCCTTGATCATGGTTTTCTATGGAAAAGTGGCATACAAATAAATTGATGGAGGATGGAAAATCACACAAAAATGCTTATGAATTTGTGTGAGGATTTAGTGCCCGGCCCCCACCAAGTGCATTTTTAAAAAAATAAAAAAAATGAAGTGATTTTGAAATGTGGAGAACTGAATTTAAAATTGGAAAAATGAAGGGGAAAGTGAAACCAAAATTCATGTATTTGTCCTTCCCTAGCAGTCGCAACAACTCTCTGGGGCCGAGGCCTCTACAACCTCCCCAATGACCACTGGGACAGGGCTCAGCCATCTCAATCTTGAGGGGCAGAGGAGGCCTGGCAGGATGTGGCCCTGGCTGACCTATGCGGCGGCCTGGTGTGCGAATGCCACATTGGGACATTGAACAAAAGTTGAGCTAACTTTCTCACAAGTATCAGCGTAAGCTACAGTGTTAACACACCATGTTGGCCCGACTATACGCCCCATCCGCAAATAAGCCACACCTTTAAAATTCAAGGCTTATTTGTGGGTGCGGCCCTTCTCCCATCACTACCACCCTGAACAGGGGGCAGCTGGCGCTTGGCACCCCCATCTCCAAGCCAGTGCCGGTGCTCGGCTCCGAATATGTTGTGGTTTAGTTGTTTAGTCGTGTCCAGCTCTTTGTGACCCCATGGACCAGAGCACACCAGGCACTCCTGTCTTCCACTGCCTCCCGCAGTTTAGTCAAACTCATGCTGGTAGCTTCGAGAACAGTGTCCAACCATCTCGTCCTCTGTCGTCCCCTTCTCCTTGTGCCCTCAATCTTTCCCAACATCAGGGTCTTTTCCAGGGAGTCTTCTCTTCTCATGAGGTGGCCAAAGTATTGGAGCCTCAGCTTCAGGATCTGTCCTTCCAGTGAACACTCAGGGCTGATTTCCTTAAGAATGGATAGGTTTGATCTGGATAGGCTCTGAATATAAGATGCACTTTTTCACAGTTGGAATTTTTTGGGGGAAAGTGTGGCTTATATTTGGGCCAATATGGTATTCATGCTTTTGAATTTGCCCTCTGGGCCGTACAGCGCCGATCCAGAAAATGCCCCGTGACGCTGCATCTCTATCTAAATAGCGCATTTGTGGAGTCAGCACATATAATCAAATAATTAGCCTCCTCCGCCTCCTCTCCTCAGCCTAGCATTGGAACAAAGCAACAGATGGTTGTTCTTAATTAATAGCTCCTCAGTGCCATGGGGCTTAGTGGAGAAGGCTGTTTAATTTCATTAGCATGGATCAAGGCAGGGTCCCATCCACTCCTGCAGCAGAAAAGGCTGGCTTAACCGTAGATTAGCCACGTAGCGTCTTCCAGACTTTGCCATGGCTTCAAACAAAAGAGCCCAAGGGGTGGCCAAACCCCAGGAAAATGTTCATACTTCCTCTCTTCATTGAGAACAAGATCAGCAACAAATCCCCAGCCCTGTTTGTTTGTTTATTTCTCTTAAGCTATTAATATGCATCTAAATCACTAAAGCTTTGAAGTGGTATACCCATTTATTTTTATACACACACATTGGATAAGATCAACTGAAATTAATAACGAAAGCAAAGCGCTTCCTTAAAATTGCCTGCTGGACTAGAAAGGTCTTCATCGAGCCGGATGGCTCAGTCCATAGAGCATGAGACTCTTAATCTAAGGGTTATGGGTTTGACCCACACATTGGGGGGGAAATTCCTCCATTGCAGTAGGTTGGACTAGATGACGCTTGTGGTCCCTTACTTCAGATTTTATGAATCTGAGCACCCGAAATTCAACAGGTTTCTAATCTCAGCCAGGAGAGAATTCTGCAGAATTGACCTCAAGATCAGTGACTGAGCCCCATTTATTCTGGCCTGTCTGAAAGCTGCTGGACTAATAAGGAATAGGAATAGTGCACTTTGACCCACTTGCACATCCAATTGTTTTTAAAATCACCAACACCACCACCATCCTGAAAATTCATCAGAGTGCATGTCTCCCATGTGTGGGCAATTTTGCCAAATATCCAACCTTTTTTTGCAAGCAGTTCTCCCCAGTATTGCTCTTATTTTCACCAATAGATTCATTTTATTCTCATTTTGTCCTAAAATGCACCTTTTCTTTGCTTGGAGAACTGCATCACACACTTTGGAGAAGCATGAATGTCTAAGGACAGCTGCACTCCACGTATTATATCAGGAACCGCAAATTAGGTCATTTCACATGAAAATGCGAAGCAGCCCGGAATTCTCCCCCATCACTGCTCTATGGTGAAGTACAGCCTCTTGAATGTGGCACTTGATTGTTAGGGCTTTTAATACCGGGATGAGTGTTTGGTTTTGGATGCCTGCTATTTCTGTTTGTGTTAAGGAATGTGAGCATCCAAATGCAAATAGAAACATGTAGAGCATGACAGCAGATTCCCCATTCAGTCTCAGGGTTTCAGAAACCGGTATTGGATATATTTGTTGGATATATTTGGAACTTAAAATACCAACGAGTCTTTTCCAGGTAACCGCAAGCTTCTTGGCTGCTGTGGCCATAGCAGTTCTCCCTCCCTTGAAACTCACACCCAGATGTATCCGAGAGGTGAGCACAGCTGGACATTTGACTTCGTGTCTTAGTGGATTTCTGCTTGTTAACAAAACTGCCCCCATCCCCAACCCACCTTCCATGCCAGGTAGGGATGGATGACTCTGTCAGTTTCAGATTCTCAAGTTTCCAGCCTTAAATTCAGTTCTCCACATTTCTACAGAAAATTCACCAGCGTTTAAGTTCTCATAACAAAGACATTTCCATGTGCAGTTTCAATATGTACATTTTTTTGCGAGCAATATTTCTCAATATGATGTATTTTTCTGTGTTATTTTTTAAGAATAGCTGCAATTTTAATGCAAACATTTTCCCCAACATATTCATTTTTGTATGCATTCATTGGAGCACTGTGTCACAAAATTCAGAGAAGGGCAAATTTCAAAGGATAACTCTGGTTTGGGTAATATATTTCAAAGGGGCTCGCTATCGGCTCTGATCTTCCAAAAGTTCAAGCAGACCTTCAAAAGAAAGAGGCCTGCATTGGTAGAGTGAGCTTGGCATCAGTTCTACAGGTGGTAGTCAAAAACCCGTGGCTTTTGGGGGGGGCATTTTTTGGGGAGGAAACCCCCAACAATTTAGGTGTCTTTTTAAAAGAAGCTCAGCAACTTTTGGGTGTCCTGGTTTTTACTGTTTGAAATATGGCACCACTGCAGTCCAGTACAAAGGTGGCTTGGATTGCAGAGACAATGGAGATCACCACCTTTGCTCAATCCACCACACACACACAGAGAGAGAGAGAGAGAGAGAGAGAGAGAGAGAGAGTCTGGAATGAAGTGGGTATGGGTTTCACCATAAGGCAGCTTTTTTTTTGTTGGTTCAAAGAATTTCTCCCTAGTATCTCAATATATGCACAGCCCTCGGCATATTTACTCTGAAGGAAATATTGCTAAATTCAGTGGCACTTAACAGAACATTCCAATGCACGTTCATGCAGCAATAATTCATGTTGAGCTTGATGAGACTTATTCCCTGCAAAGTGTGTTCAGGATTGCAGCATTAGTGGGGTAAGATAAGGACAAAGTTTGAGAGCACCAGGTCACTGAAAATCTGGGCAGGGGACATTTTAGAAGGCAAGAAAGCACTGCAGAGGGAGGGATCCTGCCTAGAGGCAACTCTACCCATTGATTATTATGTTGAAACAGGAGTAGACCCTGACTTCACAGTAAAGAGGCAATTAGGAAGGAAGCCAAATCTTTTTTCCCCTGCTGAACTGAGTAGAGTAAGTGATTGCTTATCCAGTCAGGGGGGAGATTGTATTACCGCGTTGCCTGGTGCTGGTAACACCACACCTGAATTCCTGTGCACCTTTTGACCTTAAGAGAGTAGAACTGCAAAGCAATAAAAACCGAATGTTGAACTGTGCATCCAGAAATGCCATATGGTTAGGAATGGCAGAGAAATTCAATTAAGTTTTCATTTAAATGTGGACTTACCTCATTTGCACTTCGTGAAACAGTATGTGAACTGAAGCCCAGTCATCTTTTGCAATTCACACTGTCTGAATTTTGCAAAGCAGTCCTCTAGCCATATAGCATAAATGCATACACTGGGGTAAAGTGTGCCTTATAGATGCATATATTAGTGACTATAACCTAACAAAGATGCATCGTATTTTCCTTTGCAAAAACAAACAAACAAAAGTTTATATTAGGCAAAAATGCATACATATCAAGTCCAGTAATATGTACAAAGATGCTTATGCTGGAGGAAAACCTGCATATAAATGCATATGCTAGTGATAGTAATTTGCAGAAATGCATTATAATAGAGGACACAGCTGTGCAAGAATGTGTCTATGATGCAAAATTGCATACAAAAACAAAATGTGCATATTAGGAGAAATTCACCTGCTGGTGAATTTTTACCTGGGATGGATACATGAGAGATAGATGGATAGATGATAGATAGACAAGCAGATAGATATAGGTCATGGAATCATAGAATCATAGAATCATGGAATCATGGAATCATGGAATCGTAGAATCGTAGAATTGTAGAGTTGGAAGGTACCCTGAGGGTCATCTAGTCCAACCCTTTGCAATGCAGGAATCTCAACTAAATCATGCATGATAGATAGGGCCATCCAACCTTTGATTAAAAACTCCCAATGAAAGAGACTCCACCACCTTCTGAGGGAGCCCATTCTTAACATCAGAAAGTTCTTCCTAATGTTTAGTTGGAGTCTCCTTTGAATGCATTGGATTGGGTCCTCTCGTCCAGAGCAGGAGAAAACAAGCTTTCTCTATCTGCCATGTGACAGGCCTTCACATATTTTAAGAAAGCTATCATATCTCCTCTGAGTCTCATCCAGGCTAAGTCTTATCCAGTCTTATCCAGGCTAAACATACTCAATTCTCTAAACCATTCCTCATGAAGCTTGGCTTCTAGACCCTTTATCATCTTGTTCGCCTTCCTATACATTCATACAAACAAATGAGGATACAGTGGACGCTCGGGTTGCGAACGTGATCCATGCGGGATGCATGTTCGCAATCCGCAGCGTTCACAACCCATGTCTGCACATCTGTGCACCTGCGGGTTGAGATTTGGTGCTTCTGCACATGAACAAAGCGTGATTTAGTGCTTCTGCGCATGCGCAACCGCCGAAACCCAGAAGTAACCTGTTCCGATACTTCCGGGTTTCAGCGGTCCACAACCCCAAAAAAACACAACCTCAAGTGGCTGTAACCCAAGGTATGACTGTATATGGAGAACTGAACTCAATATTGGAAAAATGGGGAACTGATAGAAACCAAAAATTACCCATCATTTCTCTATTTACCCAACACCAACAACTTGTTTTTGAAAATATTTCCCTCTGTGAACCTTTCATGAATAATGTCATCATCTATCTTACTACCCACCCCATCTATCGCTGTAAAATAGAAAAATGGAAGAGGAACCTGCTGGGGGAAAAGGCTGTTTTCTTTTATTTTATTTCCTTTGAATACTTCCAAGCTGAAAGCATTGAAAATGGGATATTTAAACAAACGTGGGAGTGCCAAGATAGAATCTTACGTCATGAGCATAGCAACTGTAGGCACAAACTCTCTCTGTCCGCCCCCCCTCCATTTCAAATGGCAAGAAAGCAATCCATTCACTTGCCAGGAGGCTGCTAGGTTGCCAACCTAATAATGCTTCTTGGCCATACGGAAAGGGAAAAATGAGGGTGTGATCCTGAAATGGACTTATTTGAACTTAAATATCCCAATGGTTATTGTTGAGGAAAGGGGCCATTCAGAGGCAGAGTGGATGCTCTGCATTGCACTTCAGTTCTGCCATATCCCAATGAAAAGGATCTTCAGTAGCAGATTTGGGAAATATCTGTGCCAGTGATCCTCGAGAACCACTGCCAGCTGATTTCTGCCTTAAGAATGTCTTGCGTGTTTTGATGGCGCTGCATATTAGCCTAAAAAAACCCACACACAACTTTTCAAGGAGCAAGAATGATCAAAACAGGTAATTATATGAAATATTCCAACCCCTGACTTCTTTCCTTGAAAGGAGCAGTGCCGGATTTACGTATAAGCTAAACAAGCTATACCTTATGGCCCCCTAAAAAATTAAAGGGAAAAAACCCCTGGATGTAGATTTCCAAAATATAAGATAAAAAACAAATAAAATAAAAGCTACATACAGCAACAGTGTGTTGTGTAGGCTCCTCTGATGTAAGTAAGGGGCCCCGCCTGCTAGCCTGTTCCCTAAAATATCACATTTAAAGGGCCCCATTACCTTCAGTAGCTTAGGGCCTCATCAAACCTAAATCCGGCCCTGGAAAGGAGTACAAAGTGGGGGTGGATAGACATCATGTCTACTCAAAAGTAAGTCCCATTGAATGCAATGAGGCTTTTAAAAAGGTAAAGGACCTCTGACAGTTAAATCCAGTCATGAACGACTCTGGGGTTGCGGCCCTCATCTCGCTTTACTGGCTGAGGGAGCTGACGTTTGTACGCAGACATTTTTTCCGGGTCATGTGGCCAGCATGACTAAGCCGCTTCTGGTGAAACCAGAGCAGCGCACGGAAACACCATTTACCTTCCCACTGGAGTGGTACCTATTTATCTACTTGCACTTACTCTATGGTAAGTAGATAACAGTAATACAGCCAAAGTCAAAATCTCTTCAGCCCCAAAAGCTTACATGTTCTCCCTTCCAGCAACCAAGTAGTTGAGGAGCTATTCCTCCGATCCTATAGACTAGGGCTGGGGAATTGAATGTGGCCCTTCAAGCCTCTCTATCTGGCTCTTAGGAATCTCCCCAGGCCACTTCCCTTACCCAGCCAAACCCTCTAGTGGCCCTGCTTTCCTTGAGTGGTTTTTACCTGGCTAGGATGTGCTTCTCCTTTTACTGCCCCTTCCCCCACTGCCTTCTCTCACACACAGCCAACATTTGAATGGCTTCGGGGCAGAGGTGTTCTAAGTAACCACAACTTTGAAGTGGCGTTGAATAACTTTTAAACGCCGGTCCTAAGCATTCCAACTAGGGAATAGATCCCACATGATTCTGCAATGTCTCTCTGCAATTTCTCATTGCTGTTTAATTTATTAGCTCCCCTCCCTCATGGAGCTGCTGCTGCTGCTGCTCCTATTCCTCCTGACTGTTCAAGACAGTGTGGTTTTCATGATGGATCAGGAGCGGGAAGATCCAGATTCAAATTCATATTCCCCCATAGCACTTAGTACATTGGGCATCCGAACATTGAACATTGGAAACTGCCTTAAAGGTAAAGGGACCCCTGACCATTAGGACCAGTCGTGGCCAACTCTGGGGTTGCGGCGCTCATCTCGCTTTATTGGCCGAGGGAGCCAGCGTACAGTTTCCGGGTCATGTGGCCAGCATGACTATGCCGCTTCTGGCGAACCAGAGCAGCGCAAGGAAACGCCATTTACCTTCCCGCCAGAGTGGTACCTATTTATCTACTTGCACTTTTGACGTGCTTCCGAATTGCTAGGTTGGCAGAAGCAGGGACCGAGCAACGGGAGCTCACCCTGTCACGGGGATTCGAACCGCCGACCTTCTGATCAGCGAGTCCTAGCCTCTGTGGTTTAACCCACAGTGCCACCCATGTCCCCGGAAACTGCCTTAAACTGGGCCAAACCACTGGTCCATCTAGTTCCATTTTGCCCCTACAGGATTTCAGGATTTCTGTCCCAACCCTACCTGGAAAAGCCGGGGATTGAACCTGAGACTTTCTACATGCAAGGTAGATGTTCTGCCACTGAGCTATGCCTGCTCCCCAATTGCCCAGACCCAGTAGTTCAGGGATAGCCTGACTCCAACTGGAGTCCTGCTGCATCTGAACCCATTACAGGGAGACAGTTGATTGCCAATTTGTAGATGCACACACTCCAACTTGTGTTTGTCCCTTAACATTTCCACACTCCTCTGCAGAGCAATTCCAACAGGATTTCTGTACCTCTCATCCAAGCATAAGGTTAGGTCTTCCACCCTTGTTTTGTACAGTGGTATCTCTGGTTGCGAATGTGATCCATTCCGGAGCCCCGTTCGCAACCTGAAAGGAACGCAACCCACATCTATGCATGCGCGGGTCACGATTCGTCGTTTCTGCGCATGCACGCAACACCATTTTGCGCGTCTGCGCATGCACAAGCGGCGAAACCCGGAAGTAACCCTTTCTGGTACTTCTGTATCACCGCGGGATGCAACCTGAAAACACGTAACCTGAACCAAACGTAACAAGAGGTATGACTGTACTACATTCAGTGGTTGACAATTGAATAATCCCAACGACAATTTATTATCATGACAAATCTGGAAGACGGATTCTTCACATATCGGTGTCTTCTTACTTATTTTCCTCTTTCTGCCTAGGCTGGAATGATCAAAGTGGGTGAAGATGAATATTTCATTGAGCCATTGGAGAAAGGGAGACAAATGGATGAAGAGAGAGGGAGGAGTCACATGGTCTATAGGAGGTCGGCCATTGCACAAGATCCAGGAGACATACTCCCTGACACCCTCAGTGAAGGTATTTCTTATGTCTATGCTTACTTGAACTCGCTGACTGCATTGGGGCTGATCACAAAAGGCTAGCATCCCCATTGCCTCACATGCTTCCACTCTCCATCCCCGAAGGATGTTAGAAGCTTTCGTTTTCCAGTTTTGATTAACCAGAGTTTAGCATTCCATCAGAACTTTAAATTGTGGTTAATCTTAAGTATATTGTGCTGAAGCAAGCCAGCTTCATAAAGCATTGTGTGAAACTGACATTTCCTATATTAACTACAGTTTAGGATTGTATCAGAACTCAGAACTGTGGCTAATCTTAGGTATATTTTGTTGATGCAAGCCAGCTGTGTGAAATTGACTTATTTCGAACAAACCATAATTCAGATTAACCACAGTTTATCAGAGTTTGGGCAATGCCACAGCTTCTGGTTAATCAAATGTGGAAACACAATCTTATGAACAGCATTGTGAATTGTGCTTGGAAACATACTGGGAACCAGTGTAGATCTTTTAGGACCAGTGTTTTATGTTCCTGGCCGCCGCTCCCAGTCACCAGTCTAGCAGCCACATTCTGGATTAATGTAGCTTCTGCGTCACCTTCAAAGGTAGCCCCACGTAGAGTGCATTGCAGTAGTCCAAGCGGGAGATAACCAGAGCATGTACCACTCTGGCGAGACAGTGCGCAAGCAGGTAGAGTCTCAGTCAGCGTACCAGATGGAGCTGGGAAACACAGTGTAGGCTAGTCTCATTCCTAACATCAAGGTTTAGTGTTATGTCTGTACATGGTCACTGTCACCATGAATATTTCTTTGTTTTATCTTTTTGCAGGGAGACAGGTGGATAGCTTTGAATAAGTAGGTAAAAAATTGAGGGTTTCTTATATTAACTGTGGAAATTTAATAAAAACAACATTGTAGAAGATCAGCAGCAATAGCGGTGTGGATTTTAATTTGGTTGTTGTTGACTGGATTCTTTTTTGCAGATCCTGAGCATTGATTTGATTAAAAACCTAAAATACTCTTTTAGGACTGGATTCACACAGTGATACAAACTACTTGTTGAGTTTGGTTCAAGTAGGATTGAGTTGCATGCGACTGTCGAAGGTGATGCTGAATAAATTGTGTGCACTGAAAACTTTGGACAAATTCAGTGTTGGCCTATGATACTGACATTTAACAAGAAAGGAAATGATGTGTTAAACTCAAGGATGATAGCTTCATCTGCTAAATGGAGCTTCCATGTTTAAGCAATAGTGTGTTGCGGAATACCAGTTGCTGGTGGCCTTCTGTGGAGAAGAGCTGTCACCTTCAAACCCTGCTTTGGGGCTTCTTGTGATGTTCTTTTGCAGTGGCAGACTATGTGGTAGACACAGGTGGTGGGAGTTGTGTCCAACAATACTGAGGATAATGGAAGCTGTGTGCTCTCCAGAAGTCAATGGACTACAACTCCCATCATCTCTGACCATTGGCCATGCTGGCTGGGGCTGATGTGAGTTCAGCAACATCTCGAAGGCTCTAACTTGGCTACCCCTGTTGGTTGGGGAGGGTTTTTTTGATAGCAGTGATGGGGATAGATAATGTGATACCAGCTATGCACTGAACCACCACGGGTGTAAATTTATATGTAATTTTAGACTCTGGACTTAATGTTCTTAGGTGGGGGACATCTTTGGATGGTAATATCTTGCTTACTTCAAATGGTGTTATGCCCCCTCCTTAACTCGCTTACTAAAAATTGAGGCAAGCCAACTATGCTGAGTTTGGAGGCCCTACTACTCATTCGACCAAGGGGGACCCTGGGCCTGGCTTGACTATGGTCAATTGTCCCATGAGAATCCAGTGTGTAGGATGAAGGGCCTGAGAAAGAGCAAAAGACGCATCTCATATGTGTGTCCCAGAGATTACCAATGTGGTCACCACTGTGATGCCTGTGGGTGCAGTGGAAGACTTGGGGTCTTTCCCTGGTGCCCGTAACATCTCTTACCTGCCCAACACTGCCACCACAGTCAGGAGGTGTTGAGGGCACTTCCTTCCGTCCCATGAAAGTACACAAAGGAGGAAGTTGGGAAAGTGATGCTCTTTCTCATGTTCTCTTTTACCTCCATGCTGTTTTCAAAGCTCTGATTAATGCTTTTGCCCAGATCCCACAGGAAAGCAGAATGTGAGCATATACAGTCTCTTGGGAAGAGGGCTTATACAGGAGGCAGGGTGAAGTGCAGAGAGCAGTTGGTCCCATGGCACTCACTCAAATTTCAAAAAATGTGCCCACCGGCTGAAAAAGTTCGGCAATGCCTGAAGTACAGTGGACACTCGGGTTGCGAATGTGGTCCGTGCAGGATGCACATTCGCAACCTACAGCGTTCACAACCCGCGTCTGCACATGTGCGGGTTGCGATTTGGTCTGCGTGTGCGCAAAGCGTGATTTAGCGCTTCTGCGCATGCGCGACACCAAAACCTCGAAGTAACCCATTCCGGTACTTCTAGGTTTTGGCGGTCTGTAACCCAAAAAAACCGCAACCTGAAGCGGCTGTAACTTGAGGTATGACTATACTCTGTGCAAGCACGGAGACCCATTCAGCTTCTTTCACTCACCAACTTTTCTTAATGCCCTGTATTTCATTTCCATTTCCACTTACAGATAAACTAGGGGATAAAACTGAGATTTTAACATGATTTGCTGTCTGAGCTTATCACTCTTTTGGAGTAATTGTTTTGTCTGGATATGTCTGCAGGCAAGCAGAATGCGGTTGACCCACCTTAAAACAATTATTGTCCAGACTATTCAGCAATATCTTTTCCCCCTCTCTTTTCAAAAATTATATAGATGCTTGAGAAGCCTAGTGGTTCGTAAACAAACAATGAATTCTCTCAAAGATGGTTGGAAGCTCTCAAGAGTGCATTCCAATGGATGTAAAGAATATAGCAAATGACTCTCTTCTATATTTAATTACTCCCTAGGTTACTAATGTGGCTCCATTGTATAGATGTGTTGGATACTGAAACATTATTATTATTATTATTATTATTATTATTATTATTATTAATGTATTAATAGAAATATTACTATGATGTGGCTCATTTTCAGGGCACCTCAGCATTTATTTGGAATTTTGTTTTTTTTTTATAATATTTTTTATTAAACAATTTTTATATTAACACAAACAAAACATACAAAAACAAACAACAAACAATAACAGAACAAAAAAACAAGTACCATTTCATATCCTAATTTCTTAAACCTTACTTCCTCGACTTCCTCTTGCTTCCCGTTTCTGTATTCCAAGATCTTACAATTATTCAGCGAATCTTCCCTTATTTTACTATAAATTTATGTTAATCATCCTTATTCTCTTTGTCTTAACCAATACTAATAGTAACCATTTATTTTAATCCAACATCATTTTAACTGTCATTAATTTTGTAATATTTCTTTAAATAGTCCTTGAACTTTTTCCATTCTTCTTCCGCCGCTTCTCTTCCCTGGTTTCGGATTCTGCTCGTCATTTCTGCCAAGCCCATGTAGTCCATCACCTTCATCTGCCATTCTTCCATTTATTTGGAATTTTGGTGGATGTGGTGCTTGGAGCTTATTTTATTGATGCAAAGTAGCCAAGAATGGTGTGCACCTTTTTCTTTCAATTAATAATTATTTCTTCAGCACTTTGCAGTCTCCCTGGCTGCCTACATTTTCTGAACGGGAATCTTCTACCCCAGTGGGAGAAGTTAACCGCATAAGGCCTTCTCCTGGCCTTCACTAAAGTATGGGCATCCACTTTTGATGGCTTTAAAAGAGGATTAGACGAATTCATGGAGGGTAAGGCTATCAGTGGCTACTAGCCACAATGGCTATGCTTTTCCTCCACTGTCAGAGGAAAGCCATTTTCGTGTAAACCAGGAATTTCATGGGTAGAGTGGTGTCGCGGTCCTGCCTTTGGTCTTCCCATAAGGCAGCGGTTCTCAACCTGTGGATCCCCATATGTTGTTGGACTACAACTCCCATCATCCCTGAGCTCTGGCCTCCCATCTGGAGTGATGGGAGTTGTAGTTCAACAACATCTGGGGACCCACAGGTTGAGAAAGGCTGCCATAAGGCATCCGGTTGGTCACTGTGAGAACAGGATGCAAGACTTGGTGGACCTTTGACTTGATCCAAGAAGGTTCTTCTTATGTTCCTAAGGCAGAAGGGACCCGTTTTTCCACTTAGGAGCCAGCAGCTCTGCTTTGACATACTCTCCAACATTTCTCCAATGACAATAGGGATGTTTTATTCAATAATAATAATAATAATACCCCACCCATCTGACTGGGTTGCCCTAGCCACTCTCGGCAGCTTCAAACATATATAAAAACATAATAAAACATTTTTTAAAAACCTTCCCTATACAGGACTGCCTTCAGATGTCTTCTAAAGGTTGTATACAGTAGTTATTTATCTCTTTGGCTCGGGGGGGCGGTGTCGCATAACTCCATATCCTCCAATGACAATAGGGACTTGTTATCATGGACTGCAAGAAGATCAAACCTATCCATTCTGAAGGAAATCAGCCCTGAGTGCTCACTGGTAGGACAGATCCTGAAGCTGAGGCTCCAATACTTTGGCCACCTCGTGAGAAGAGAAGACTCCCTGGAAAAGACCCTGATGTTGGGAAAGATGGAGGGCACAAGGAGAAGGGGACGACAGAGGACGAGATGGTTGGACAGTGTTCTCGAAGCTACCAACATGAGTTTGACCAAACTGTGGGAGGCAGTGGAAGACAGGAGTGCCTGGCATGCTCTGGTCCATGGGGTCATGAACAGTTGGGCCCGACTAAATGACTAAACAACAACAATTATACTCTCCAACATTTCTCCAATGAAAATAGGGATGCCCTATGGAAAAGTGGGATATTTGGGATCAAATATGAAACCGGGACGGCGTCTGTAAATCCGAGACTGTCCCTGGAAAATAGGGACACTTGGAGGGTCTGCTTTGAGTAACAGTAGACCTCTTTTGCTTTAAGGCAATTGAATACATGTACAGTTCTCAGAGCCACCTGCCCAAGACCACTGGGCTTTTACAAATCAAAGACACTTCCATGGCTCTTAGGACTGAAACTTCTCTTTCCTCCCTCCCTCCTGGTCATTAGACACTTAACTTACATTGGGCCCTTGAGGAGTCTGGAGGACAAATCCAGTCTAAGAAGATTGTATTTATAAAGGTGGAGTGCTGTGCGATTGGCTTAGCTCTGGGTTGCCACAACGGGCATTGTAATTAAGGAAGCCAAGTCACCTGAGGAAGAGTGTGTGGGAGGCATCTTGCCAATCCATTTACAGACCTGAAGGTTGATTACATTCAGCAGGTGTGGGCTTCCCACCTCATTCTTATCATTGCCGAGAACAGATTGAGCACACTTCGGAATTTTAATGCTGATTAAGGTGGAGTTGGGGAGGGGTGTAGATTGTAACCAGGGTGGACTTGGGATGTGGCATTCATCTAAGTCCTCCTCAGCCAAGCCCCATTAAAACTAATGAATCTAGCTTATTCTTTTCAGGTAACTTCAGTGGGTCTACTCTCAGTAGGACTAGCGGAGAATACCACTCTCAGTGCTACAGCAATACTGATTGCTTCAGATAGCTCTGAGTCATCTAGATCCTTTACATCAGAGTTTCCCAAACTTGGGTCTCCAGTTCCCATCATCCCTGACCACTGGTCCTGCTAGCAAGGGATGATGGGAATTGTAGTCCAAAACCAGCTGGAGACCCGAGTTTGGGAAATCCTGCTTTACATTTTGCAAGGAAAAGCAGCTGTATGGATTGTTGTGTGCTCAATTAATGCAGGCTTGTTTGTTTTTGATTAGACATGGTGTTATTTACTTTTGGAGGGCCCGAGGGCCACATTTGCTGTTACACAAGCCTCCAGGGGCCACTTGCTAGGGATGGGTGTGGCCAAAGCAAAAGTGGGCATAGCCAGAGTTTGCTTGCAGATAAAGAGAGAGAGAAACAGAGAGACAAAAGCAGACAGATATACATTTTCTCTCTCTGTTTCTCTCTCTCTCTCTCTCTCTCTCTCTCTCTCTCTCTCTCTCTCACACACACACACACACACACAGGCAGAGAGAGAGAGAGAGAGAGAGAGAGAGAGAGAGAGAATAGACAGGCAGTAAAACACACACACACACAATGACTTGAAACCCCACCAACCCACTCTTCTCTTAATCCATGGCTCTGCTGAAGACTTTTTCCCTCTCAGCTCAGTACCAAAGTAGAGCAGAACAGCCCTCTGCTTACTATGCAAAGCTGTGGATTACTACAGCAATCAAATCTCCACCGAAAGCCACTTCAAACATCAAACAGAAATGTACGGTATCGACAAGGCAGCTCAACACCATAGCAGATCAACTCCCAAGCCATTTACAGCTGCCTACCTCAGGCCAGCCCCCTCCAAAAGACTAGTCAAAAATGTGTTTCGTTGAGAAATGAATAATGATGGTGCCAGACAGAGCCATAGCTGTAAACCTTCCCTTTTTTGTGGGAAATTCCCTTATTCCAGCGCCGTTTCCTGCTGCTTCCCGCTGCTATCCCGGATTGTTAGATATCCCGTACACGGGTGAGGCTGCTGGTCCCTTATTTTCGAGGCTACTGATCCCTTATTTTCAAATCTGAAAGTTGACAGCTATGGACAGAGCTGGCCCTGAGATCTTTGGATGAAGGGCAGAATACAGGGCTGCTATATAGGGTTTTCCCAGACATGTCCGGGAATCGGACTGACAAAACGGCATCCGGCCAGATTTTTGCCGAATTGGCAAAATGTCCAGGAAAAATCTTGGTGGAAGAGATATTTAAATATGATTTTAAATGTCCAGGAAAACCTTGCTAAAAATATTTAAATATGGTTTTTTTTTTAAAAAAATGATTTGTAAATAAAAAAGCCCCCTAACAGCCTCAACCTGTTTCTCAAAACAATAAGAGTGCATGATTCAAGGGACTGCAGTGGTTTTCTTTTCTGGAGGAAGCAGCAGCAGAAGCAGGAGCACCCCTTCCTCCAGTGTGCAGACATGGCCTTGGCGAGGCGAGTGCTGGCTGTTCTCCCTCATCATCTTTCCAGCGCCTGCTAAGGAGAGGTTTCCAAGTGGACCTCACGGCCAGCAGCAAAGGCCGGGAGGGCCCAGCAGGAGGGCTGGGGGCACCTTTCCACTAGCCACCGCCTCTCCTCCCAGTTCTAGTGTTCATATCACCGGAGCCCGCCACCACTACCATCAACCTAGAACTCCTTGCACATTGCCATAGAGAGAGGTGGGTCTGTGTGTTGCTGGGGGCAGCAACCCCCTCCACTAACTGTGTCTTGCCAGGCCAAGCCTCCTCTTTCCACTGGTAGAAGAAGGGGGTGCGGTGGGTGCAGTGGATGTGGTCCACTCCGGGTGTCATCCCCAGGGCCTTGCAGAGCCAGGCAGAGGCCCAGGCCAGGTAGATAATGTGCCCCCCCTTTTTTTACCCTGGGGATAACTGAGCAGTTCGACCATCAACCTAGCAGTTCGAAAGTACGTCAAAGTACAAGTAGATAAATAGGTACCGCTCTGGCAGGAAGGTAAATGGCGTTTCCATGCGCTGCTCTGGTTCGCCAGAAGCGGCTTAGTCATGCTGGCCACATGACCCAGAAGCTGAACGCTGGCTCCCTCGGCCAATAAAGCGAGATGAGCGCCACAACCCCAGAGTCGACCACGACTGGACCTAATGGTCAGGGGTCCCTTTACCTTTTATTCCATCATCATCATCACCACCACTACCAATACGCCATCCATCTGATTGGGTTGCCCCAGCCACTCTGGGCAGTTTTCAACATATATAAAAACATAATAAAACATTAAACATAAAAAACCTTCCCTATACACGGCTGCCTTCAGGTGACTTCTAAAAGGTGTTAGTTACTTATCTCCTTGGCTCGGGGGTTGCATAATTCCACACCCTCCAATATTTCTCCAGTGAAATTAGGGATGTCCTAAGGAAAAGTGAGAGCTGGACCATAAAGAAGGCTGATTGCCGAAGAATTGATGCTTTTGAATTATGGTGCTGGAGGAGACTCTTGAGAGTCCCATGGACTGCAAGAAGATCAAACCGATCCATTCTTAAGGAAGTCATCCCTGAGTGCTCACTGGAAGGACAGATCCTGAAGCTGAGGCTCCAATACTTTGGCCACCTCATGAGAAGAGAAGACTCCCTGGAAAAGACCCTGATGTTGGGAAAGATGGAGGGCACAAGGAGAAGGGGACGACAGAGGATGAGATGGTTGGACAGTGTTCTCGAAGCTACCAGCATGAGTTTGACCAAACTGCAGGAGGCAGTGGAAGACAGAAGTGCCTGGTGTGCTCTGGTTCATGGGGTCACAAAGAGCTGGACACGACTAAACGACTAAACAAAGGAAAAGTGGGACATTCTGGGATCAAATCAGAAACTGGGATGGCTTCTGTGAATCTGGGATTGTCCCTGGAAAATAGGGATATACTTGGAGGGTCTGTGCAGGTGGCCCCCGATCTAAAGGGAATAATAAGACTGTAAGCCCTCCAGAGAAAGAGGAAGAGGGAATGTTGGTACCACTGTAAGCACACAGAAGCTTTCACTGGAAAGATCTCCTGGGCTCGGACCAGGGCTAGAAAGCCAGGCAAGTTCATTCTGGCAAGGGAGAACGGAGGAGAGCACAGCGTCTGAAGCAAAACGGCCTCTCCACATGCCTGCCTGACGCCGCACGTAAGGGAACAAGAGTCCTCGAGGGAAATTTCCTTCCCTGCAGGCCGGGAGCCAGAGCCAAAAGTACTGGGCAGCCCTGTTTCATAAATAAATAGGGAAGTGTTCCAAACAAACAGGGGTAGTGAGTCATAAGCAGGGAGCATATCTGTGGAAGGCCAAGTTCTCCGTGAGAGGAGAATTGCTGAGAATGTGTACGACTCTTGCTCTCTCCTGCGGGCACATCGAGGCATTCTGCTTTGCAAAGAGATTTTCCAGGTCTGTTGAACCTGGACACACAAACCGACCGGCAAACAAAACCGGGGTCCAAGAAGGGAGTGCCTGCCTTAAATCAGAGCAGAGAGTCTCTCAAAGGTCACACTGGGCTACCTTGTTCTTGGAAGTTGCGGAAAGTATTTGCCTAGAAAGTGCAATGCGAGGGATGGGGCGGTTTCAGCCAACATAGCTAGGCTGTGCTCTCGATTTCCTTCAGCATCCATTTAGCTTCAGCAAATAAAGATGCAAAGTTAGTACTCCACTTTTTTAAAAAAAGAAAATTGTTAGGGTTTTGGAAGAGGAACACAGTACAGTTGTGTGACTTTCTTGCCTTTGCTTGCTCCTTTTGCTAAACACTCATTCACCCAAACAGATGTGGGCTTGGGATGGAGAGATGTCCAAGGGGGACTGCCCTGTTCTGGTGTTGCAGAGGCACCTATCTGTACAGGGCAAGGACTACAGGTAGACTGAGGTCTTTTGAGCCTCTGTCTCTGGTCTGCCTTTCCTAGACTGCAACCCCTTTTTTAAAGAATTATGGTACTTAATGGGACAACCCTCTAGGGTGATGGAGTTTCATTGGTCCCAATGTAATTTAGCCTTCTGTTTTTGCAATTCTCTGAATGTTGTGGTAGTTTTCAGCTCAAAAACGTACCAAAATTGCACATTAAAAAACGTGTATTTTAGGGCAAGAATATTTTTTTAGAAATGCGTACACTGAGATACATATTTGAACTTATTCTGTTTTGTGACCATTGAAGAATGATTTTTTGAAGGGATAGTTTTTAAAAGGATTTCAGAGAATAACACATAAGTGGGATGGCACAGAAATATGAACACATGCAAAACTGACATGTATCTGTATTAAAAAATCAGAAATCTAAATAATTCATCTCTAGTGTACACACACACACACACACACACACACACACCCTCAGATCACTGGAATATTTGGGACTTTGCTCTTTCCAAGGCAGAGTGATTTGTGGGCAGAAGCTAATCTGGTGCCAGAAAGAAGAGGCTTCGTTTCCACAAGCTGGGTAGTATTTTGCGGTTTCTCACTTTAATTTTTCCACATGCAAATATTTGCATACAGCAGAAGGCATCCAAAAGCAGGCTTTGTGTCGCCAGTGAAGATGACAGGATCACTAAAGCAGTTGACTGCATATTTCCCTTCCCTGCAAGGACTGGAACTTTGTCAAAGTGCGGGATTTAAAAATAATAATAGTAATCATTTAATTTCAGCTGAGGTTTGCATTTCTTCTTCTTATAGCTACAGAAGGGTTTAAGAAATTCTGTGCTTCTTTGAGTCACTAGATTGGAATAAGGAGAGAAGAATAGCTGGCTGCAACCTTTTTGAAAGTCTTTCTTGTGATATTCCATTCTTATTCAAGCCTGTATTGTTACATAACCACCCCAACCTCTGAGTGGTGCGAGATTCCGGGGGTCCAGGCATTTATCCTGTGTTCATGTTTGCTTTGGAAATGAGGTGCAGCAGAGACTGTGGTGTCTTTATGATATATGGTTTATTTTCACACATATACAACCTAAGCCTTTGATGGAGGGGATACCCAGAATCACACTTCAAGAGGGTCCCATTTCTCCCATTGCTACAGCTTCCGATTCAAACTGACACCACACTTTGTGCTTTAGCCTCTCTCAGCAGTTTGCTGCATTGAACAAACTGACACCATTCTCCCTTAATCATGCCACAGCAAACTGAAACCCCAAAACTTCCTCCTAACAAAAACCAGGAAGTGACCTATCCAGACAACAGAACAACTCTTCTTGTCTCCTGGGTGACACCGACACCATTAGGCAGTTGAATGCGCATGTATACTCTGTCTGTTTCTCTCCCATCTACTGACCCCCTCTGTGTGGCCCTGGGTTCTGGCAACCCACGCTACACCACTGGCTTCACCCATCTGCTGAATGGCAGAGTCTCTGCTGTATTGATGGCCCATCTCCGTGCCTTTGTTCTCTGTTAATGGCCTATCTCTCAGGTGATCTCCTGACATGGGAAGCTGAATCCAGTTGTTAAGAGTCTGATTTCCAGTCTAATTCTCCAAACATTAAATTCTAACATATACTAAATCCAGGAATTATGGGTGCCTTGCAGCTATGAACGCACAGAATCATAGAATCGTAGAGTTGGAAGCAACCCTAAGGGTTATCTAGCCCAGCCCCTTTGCAATGCAGGAATCTTTTTCCCCACTGAGGGATTGAACCCACAACCCTGAGATTAAGAGTCTCGTGCAAGGTAGCCTCACCTACTTACACACCCACTAGTCCTGCCTCCCCTGCATTTGACAGACACCTCAAGCTGCTTTCTGTGCATATGATATCATAGATCTGTAGAGTTGGAAGGGACCCTGAGGGTCATCTAGTCCAACCCCTTGCAAACAGCTGTCCCTGGGTGGGCTTGAACTTTCTGGTTAACAGCCAGATGCACTTATATACCATGTCTAACCACTGGTCCATCTATCTCAGTATTGTCAATACTAATTGGCAGCAGCTCTCCAGGGTTTCAGGAAGGAGGCGTCTCTCCCACTACTACCTGACCATTGGTGGGGACTGAACCTTCTGCATGCAAAGCAGGTGGTCTACCACTGAGCTATGGCATTTATGCAGATAGAGCTCCTCCGCACAAGAGGGATATTGGGCTAATCAGGATCCCCTTTCAGGTGGATTAAGCTCTATGCACCAGGGTCTCATTTTCACCAAGCGTGCGGCCTGCAGTAGGTATGTTTTGTCAATGTGGGATGGGAATAGACTGTGTGACCTTGCAACTCCCCAATATGCATAAGGGGTGTTCCTACCACTGGATGTTGCTCAGTTTTAGAGCATCTTCTTTCCATGTGGAAGATCCCAGGTTCAGTCCCCAGCATCTCCAGGGAGGGCTGGATCAGAACCCTGTCTGAAACCCTACAGAGGCAATATGTAGCTAGATGGGCCAATGGTTTGGCCCAGATTAAGGCAGTTTCCAGTGTTCAGTGTTCCAATGTCTAATGTGGAGACACTATGGGGGAATACGAATTAGAATCTGGAAAATACTTCCTTTGTGAAACCCTGACAATTCTGAATGATATGGAGCAATAGGTCTGACTCAATATAAGGCAGCTTCTCAGTTCCTATTTGAGCATCTCACTTTTCATATCCTACATCGTCATATCCTTTGGGTGGAAGCCATGCAGATACTTCCTTTCCCTGTAATCTTTCCTGCATGTATTCCTCTGTGGGAATTGATTTCCTGCCTAGTCCACAATTGAAGTCACCTGTCTCTGGGAATTATTTCGTCAGAGGTCCCCATCATCGCGACCCCCTGCCCGTATGCCCATGTGCAGGGGAGATGTTCCTCTCGAGTGTGATATCACAGCACCCGGTAATCAAAGGCCCTGCGAAATCTCCCGGAAATGACTCATGTGAGAACATGATGTGCATTTGGGGAATGGTTCCCAGAGGACTCCAGTTCTGCCGTGCATGCTGTTAAAAGCTTGTTGATGTGCGTAAATTCTACCAGAGTGCATCAGCCAGATCTCCGACCGTGACCCACCTCTCTCCGTCTCTCTCTTTCTCTCTGCTGAAAGAGCTCTTGTTATCAAGGATTTCTCATTGCCTAATTTTCAAGTATTTCAAGTATGTGAGCATGCACATGTTTGTGTATGTGCTACTTCTCCCGAGAAAGCACCCAGAAGGCTTAGTTCTGCAATCTTGGTTGGAAGAGGAAGTACTCATTGCGTCTTTCCAGAGATAAAAGATATCAGTCTCCTTTTGTTTATAGTGGTGTTGATTTGTGTTGCTTTTCTCAGAGTGGTAAGCAGTGGCCACATTCACACCATACATTTAAAGCACTTTTGAACACTCATGGCTTTTCCCCAGAGCAGTGGTTTTCAACCAGGGTGCCATGGCACCCTGGGGTGCCTTGAATGATGATCAGGGGTGCTGTGGGCAACACTGGCCTCTGCCCCTCTTTCCTTCCCACCCTCCTCTGACGCCCTCTGACATCTCTGCCTCCCAAAGGCTTGCACAGCTGTTCATTGAAGCAGCCCTGGCTAAGAGCTCTGCAGGCAAAGCCACTTCTGAACTGGGAGAAGGTGGAGTTGCAGGCTTCACGCCCTCTCCACGTGCATGGGGGCTGGCTCTCAGCCTCTGCGCAATTGAGGGAATCCCCGGACGTGTTATCCCCTGGCCAGCCAATCGGCTGGCCTAGGGGCCATGGCTTGCGCTATATTACACTGGCACAGCCGGGGATCTCCCTCTTTTGCTGCCTCAGCTCATCGGGTTTCCCACCCTCCTGCCCCTTAGGTTTTTCCTTTGACCTTGCTATGGGCCTCGGTTGGTCGCCATTAAGGGGCCTGGTAGGAATTTTTTCCACTTGGCAAACTGGCACCAGCCACTTGGTTTTTCACCTACCTCGTAGCAAATTGTCACAACTTCCTTGGCATTGGCAGTTAGGCATTGGTAGGGGTATTGTTATGTAGATGGAAGAGGGGAGGTAGCGCCATCACCTGCCCCGCATATCGAAGGGGAATCCGGTAAAGGATTCCGGGGGGCGTGGCCCTGTCCGAAGCCTATGGAGGTGAGGGCCTAAGGCACGCCCCCTATCGGTGACCCCGGGGGAGTTCCTAGTTGATGTGCATCAGCAGGACTCCCCCTACTGGTGGTTTACCCTTCCAGGACTTCAAGCAAACAGGCTGAAGCCAGATAGTCGGTTAGGACCAATGCCTAAGCCAATACTGCTCATCACCTGTAACCAAAAAAGTTGTGGCCATTTTTAGCCCATTAACCTAAATAATTGTGTCATGTATCTTTATTTCCACTGGGGGGGAGGCGGGAACTCGCCACGCAAATGCAGCCCTGGCTACAAGCTCTCTTTGGGGCTGTGGGGGGGATGACAGCTCAGAGACCAGGGACAGCAGCAGCAACTGCCCGGAGGACTCCCAAGGAGTGGAGAGAGGAAAGGAGGCTGAGGGAACACTCTACAAGGAAGGGTGTTTGAAAAAAGGGTGAGAGACTTCCAGCTTGGCAGGCAAGGAGTGACATAATGGGTTCCTGAGCCCCCACAGGGGTGCTGCAGAAAGAGTGTACAGTGGTACCTCAGGTTACAAACACTTCAGGTTGCAAACACTCCGGGTTACAAACTCCGCTAACCCGGAAGTAGTACCTCAAGTTGAGAACTTTGCCCCAGGATGAGAACAGCACGGTGGAAGCGGCAGGCCCCATAGCGAAAGCGCGCCTCAGGTTAAGAATGGTTTCAGGTTAAGAACGGACCTCCAGAATGAATTGAGTTCATAACCCGAGGTACCACTGTAGTTGGTCCAGGAAGCCATGGATTCAAAAAGTTGGAAACCTCTGCCCCAAACCTCTGCGCACCGACCCCTCTCACTTTCCAGGCTTCAGCGAAAGCCTGCATTCGCTCCATAGGACGCACACACATTTTCCCTTGCTTTTTAGGAGGGAAAAAGTGCGTCCTATGGTGCGAAAAATACGGTATATATATATATATATATATATATATATATATATATATATATATATAAATACTTGCTACCATCAGTCAATTATTACAATCACATAGAGTCATAGAATTGGAGAGTTGGAAGAAACCCAAGCTCTGTGTTGTTTCATTCATCGTGGGAGTAAAAGCTTGCTGGTTTCCCAACTTCCGCGATAACTCTGTTGAATTTAGGTTAATAATTACTGAAAGTAGCGTGATGGTCACTTGCAGAGTTTTGAGCTGTTTCCTTCCCCGCAGCACCGAGTGATCCTGTGCCCTTTCCCCACTGGGAAGGTTGACACAGCAAAAGTTCAGCTGGTTTATTTTGCAGCTGATTTTGAGCGGCTTCCAAGTATGTCGCAGATTGGATCGCTTCCATGTCGCAGGGATTACGGGCATGACGAGCCCTCGGTGAAACAGTTTCGTTGACTAAGGTCAGCAAGAAATCAATTTCCCGCACTTGTGGCATTTCAGCTTCCTGTTCTTAGGAATGAATAAAAAGCAATCACCGGGGTGGTAAGAATCCCCCTTTGGTAGGGTATGTGGAACATAATGCAGTGCAAAGGCCTTAGAAATCAGCCGTAGACATTTTGCTGTCCTTCAGCCCTTAGTATATTTCAACTAAGAGTGCTGGAGAATTTCAACAAAAATAGAAGATAGAAACAGGAGCAGAACTTGCAGGTGCAGGCTTATTCATCCCACGTCCAGAACAGAAATCAGTCCAGCAAACACAATTGGCATTTGCTGCTGCCATTTTCAGTCCCCAAATGCTACGTAATTTGGGTAGTTCTCTGCACCTCCATTTGCATTGTATTTTCTTTGCTGTGATGCTGGGTCCTCTGCTACCTAGCTGCAATTTTTATTTTAACCTGGCTTGCCAGAACCGCACGTGAAAAGGATGTAGTAGACCACAAGCTTCACATGAGCCAACAGTGTGATGCAGCAGCAAAAAAATGTGACTGCTATTCTAGGCTGCATCAATAGTGTCCAAATCAAGGGAAGTAATAGTACCGCTCTATTCTGCCTTGGTCAGGCCACACCTGGAGGACTGTGTCTAGTTTTGGGTACCAAAATTTAAGAAGGATGTTGACAAGCTGGAACATGTGCAGGGGAGGGCAACCAAGATGATCAAGGGTCTGGAAAACAAGCCTTATGAGGAACAGTTGTGGGAGTCATGTATGTTTAGCCTGGACAAGAGGAGACTGAGAGGCGATATGATAGCCATCTTCAAATATCTCAAGGGCTGCCACATGGGAGATGGAGCAGTCTTGTTATCTCCTGCTCTGGAAGGGAGGATTTGAACCAATGGCTTCAAGTTACAAGAAAGGAGATGCCGATTGCACATCCATCAGAAAAGGATTTTCTGACAGTAAGAGCTGTTTGACAGTGGAACAAAGTCCCTCAGAAGGTCGTGGGCTCATCTTCCTTGGGGGTTGGCTGGCCATCAGTCATGCATGCTTTAGCTGAGATTCCTGCATTGCAGGGGGTTTGGACTCAATGATCCTTGGGGTCTCTTCCAACTCTCCAATACCATGAGTCTATGATTCACTAAAGGATGATCTCATAAAACCCCCTTGGGCCAGTTGCTGCCTCCCAGCCTAGCCTATCTCACAGGGTTGTTGGGATAAAATGAGGGGGGGGGGGAGAGCCATGGATACCACATTGAGTTCCTTAAGAGAAAAAGGTGGGATTTAAAAGCAACAAACAAAGGAATAAAAAATTCCCTTAGCAAGCTACCACGAGCGAGACACACACGCTTTGCCTCACTTTTTTATCCCTCCAGACCTCTACTAGTTCCAGGATGCTGACATGGTGTAATAACAAAGTGGGAGATGTGTTATTTACTCTTAGTTAAAAATGGCTTTTTAATAGGGAACAGAAGAGGGGAAGAAACCAATTGAAGGAGGCCAGCAATTGCTCCAAGGAACAATAGTTGAAATTCCCAGGGAAACTCCTAATAAACTGATTGAATATGCTGGAATGGGTTCCATTAGACAAAGAGAAGTCATGAGAGGGAGCTGAAAATGGAGAGACCTCTTTTTGCTTCTTGTCAAGCACTGTGGACAAATTAAAATGCATTGTTTATGTTTGGTTGTTTGTTTCAAATGCGAAGTGTGTCCAGCATTCTGGAAAACTATTACCACAAAAGGCATCTGGAATCCCTGTGCGTGTGTGAGAGTGCGCGCGCGTATGTTTGTGTATGTATATATCAAGAGAGAGGACTTAGCCATTACTCACTCCTCATTGCAAAAGTCATCCAGAGCATGTGGAAGCAGAAAATGCAGATGCAAAAAGGAAAGCAATCAATAAAAGCAAACAGATAACAATCATACAAAATAAAAAAATCTCTAAACTGGCAACGCCTGCTTGCGTGGCGAGTCCCCTCCCCAGTGGAAATAAAGACACATGACACAATTATTAAGGTTAATGGGCTAAATAAGGCCACAACTTTATTGGTCAGAGGTGATGAGCGGTATTGGCTTAGGCATTGGTCCTAACCGACTATATCCGGCTTCAGCCCGTCCGCTTGAAGTCCCGGAAGGGTTAACCACCAGTAGGGGGAGTCCTGCTGATGCACATCAACTAGGAACTCCCCCGGGGTCGCCAATAGGGGGCGTGCCTTAGGCCCTCACCTCCCTAGGCTTCAGACAGGGCCACGCCCCCCGGAATCCTTTATCGGACTACCTGCAGGGCAGGTGATGGCACTACCTCCCCTCTTCCACCTACAGAACAATACCAATGCCTAACCGCCAATACCCAGAAAGTTGTGACAATTTGCTACGAAGTAGGTGAAAACCAAGTGGCTGGTGCCAATTTGCCAAGTGGAAAAATTCCTACCAGGCCCCTCAACGGCGACAAACCAAGGTCCATCGCTACGTCAAGGAACGAAAACCTTATAGGGCGGGAGGGTGGGGAACAGGAACAGCTGGTAGGCTGCAAAATGGGCCTGCATTAAATAGGGCAGGCCACACACACCCCCAGAGCCAGCCGATTGGCTGGCCTGGGGGTGACGTGGCCGGGGATTCCCCCAATCGCACGGGTGCTGGACTCCAGCCTCTGCACGTGTGGTGGGGCCATGAAGCCTGCAACCCGACCTCTTCTTCAGGGCAGAAGTGGCTTTGTAGGGAACACTTTAAGAACATAAGAAGAGCCTGCTGGACCAGGCCAATGACCCATCTAGTGTGGCATCTTGTTCTCATAATAGCCACCTTGATGTCTGTGAGAAACCCATGAGCGGGGGAGTTCTCTCTTCTCCTTTGGTTTCCAGCAACTGATATTCAGAAGCATTATTGCAGGGTGCGCAAGCCAACACATGTTCCTGCCCTTCCATATCCTCTAATATTTCTCCAATGAAAATAGGGACATCCTATATTATTATTATTATTATTATTATTATTATTATTATTATTATTTTAATATACCCCACCCATCTGACTGTGTTACCCCAGCCACTCTGGGCAGCTTTAGACATAGATAAAAGTATAATAAACATTTTTTTAAAACTTCCCTATACAGGACTGCCTTCAGCTCTCTTGGGGGTCGCATAACTCCGTAGCCTCCAACATTTCTCCGATGAAAATAGGGATGTCCTTAGGAAAAGCGGGGCATCCCAGGATCAAATCAGAAACTAGGATGGTTTCTGTCAATCCCGGACTGTCCTTGGAAAGTAGGGGCACTTGGAGAGTCTGCACTCCACCTAATTTTCAGTTCCCCAAACAATACATGGACACACACAGCCATGATTTCATTCCAGCCGTACCTACCTTCCTTACACCTTATGTCAGGTGTGGACAGGTAAAGATGCAGCTGGGTTGAAATCAGGGTTCACAGGCACTGCCAACCAACCGATTATTGGTGCTTGCAAAGTGCTGTGCCTTTGGCCAACGCGGTTTTATTTCATACTTTGCATGTGCAAAGGAAAATGGAAAAGAAACACACACACACAATAATCAAATAATGATTAAACCGATGCAGTGCACTGCATTATTCACCCACAGGTTCATGGGTTTTTGTGAGTGTGAGTTTTCCGTCAGTGCTGACATAGATGCAATCTGAGTAATGACCGCCCTGTGTTCAGCCATGATGAACACTGCTACGCACCTCTGAACATTCTCGCACTCCCACAATATGGCTTTGTGATTCCAGAAAGCTGCTCTGTTAATTAAAAACCAATTCCTTAATTGAGGGGATGAGATGAAAAGGCATTTCTCTCAGTTGCTATGGAGAGTGTGTTTAAAGACAGAAAACAAGGTTGCTTTTTTAACATTATTAATTTCTAACTCCAGATTTACTCTGGCATTCCAGTTTGACTTCAGAGCACACTCCTCTGCCCAGAAAATGTAATAAATACAATAAGCAATAAAATGAACAGGAGGCGTCGTCTTTGTGGCAATCTGCTTTTTACAAAAATGCAGCCTGACAGAGAATTAATTTGTGCTAAAGAGCACATTTTGTTCATTTGCAGGCTCATCTGTTCTAGTGATTACTCCTTTCTCCCCCCTCTGCATTTTTTATCTAACTGACACAATCTTGCATTCAGTGTAGTACTAAGTAACTGTCCTGTCAGTACAAAGATTTATGCTTGAGCAACGGTACTCTCCCCATTTTCTACCCATGCCTTCCTCAAATCTGCCCCAGCGGAGTGGGGTAACTCCCAGGAAATATTTAGGGGGCACTTGGGCAGAGGATGGGGGGAAGTCCCTTTTTGCCAGCATAAATTCATGCACTGACAGGATGGTTACTTAGCACTAGGTTGTATGCCAGCCAGGAAACACACACAGGGAAATCATTCTTAAAAACAACTGACACATTGTCTTAAATCATTGGTCTTCCATCTGTAAATGAGGAGGATACAGTTCATTATATAATATATCCCAAAATTTCTTTATTTTCCTGCAATTCCACCACATATGAATCATTGTACCCTTTGCCTCTCTACATCTCTATATATTATATAATCTATAACAAACTCAAAAAGATGTTTAAATTATCCTTTGTAAAAAAAAAAAAAAAGCCCAAAGCCTTTCTACTGGTTATAATTGGTACAGACATTCCTAAAAATATGAGGAAGGTCTTTATGTATGCAACAGTTGCAGCAAGAATTCTAACAGCAAAAAAAATGGAAAGGAGAAACCACCCCAACTAAATTGGATTGGCAGGCAAAACTATTGGAATATACAGAATTAGCAAGAATGAGAGGAAGAATTAGAGACAATGCAGAAGAAACTTTTGTTAGAGAGTGGGATATTTGCAGAAAATATCTTGAAGAGCGTTGTAAAAATGTGAATCCTCTGGCAGGCTTAGACTGACCCCTGTATGAACATAAAAATCTTTACTAAAATAAAACCTGGGAAAAGTTTGAAGAGATAATGAAAAGTGCATCACACGAAAGGAAATTGGGACCCTTGACGGGGTGACAGTAAGTCACAACGGAAGTTATGTTGTGAGAAATTAATTTATCCTTTGTAAATTGTAGTAGTCTTTGGTTCTTCTTGGTTGATTGTAATTTTTCTTTTTAAAATTAATAAAGGGGTGAGGATACAGAAATGGCTCATGTCCTCACCTAAACCTGAAATTCTGAACATACCTACTAGATAGAATGATGGGGAGTGGCTGCCGAGACCAAATAACATTGGTCCTATAGATCCACACTGGTTCCCAGTACATTTCCGAGCCCAATTCAAAGAGTTGGTGCTGCCCTTTAAAGCCCTAAACAGCCTCAGCCCAGTATACCTGAAGGAGCATCTCCATCCCCATCGTTCTACCCAGACACTGAGGTCCAGCTCCGAGGGCCTTCTGGCAGTTCCCTCACTGCGAGAAGGTAGGTTACAGGAAACCAGGCAGAGGGTCTTCTTGGTAGTGGCGTCCACCCTGTGGAACACCCTCCTCTTCAGTTGTCAATGAAATAAAGAGCTACACAACTTTTAAAAGAACTCTGAAGGCAGCCCGGTATCGGGAAGGTTTTAATGTTTGACGTTTTGTTATTATTTTACTATTGCTGCCCAGAGTGGCTGAGGCAACCCAGTCAGATGGGTGGAGTATACTGTAAATATTATTATTATTATTATTATTATTATTATTATTATTATTATTATATCACTCTGAGAATTGCAGCTCTGGAAGAGCAATAGTGGCTTCTTAGCATCTCTCAGCATCCTTAGCAAACTACAGTTCCCATGATTCTTTGTGGGAAACCATGATTGTTAAAAATGGTATAATTGTTTCTTTAAATGTCTGGTGTGGTAGGGCCTGTGGGTAAAAACTAGCCTCTTGGACAGAAACTAACCTACTGGATAAACTGAAAATTTATATTTATAACCACACCTACTTTTGCCTCTGGCCCCGCCCACCAATGGAATGTGGCCCTGAGAAGATTGGCTAGAAGGGAACGTGGCCCCACCCCTGCTGAACAACAGCTATTATATGTTCTTCATAATATGTCTAACCAAAAGGACAAATGCCCTGCCCTCTGTAGTCATAAAGAACAGATTGCCAGTGGCATAATATGGGGGCTGGCCACAGGGGTGGTTGTCCCTGGTGCAAATTTGTTAGGGATGCAAATTTCAATACCCAGTGCTGCTGCAACACAGCTGCACACTTCTGTCACTGGGCTCCCTTGAAAACGGCTTTTCCATGCAAACCAGGGAGTGACCTCTCCAGATAATAGAATAACTCTTCTTTTCTTATTTTCTTATCTCTGCATCTGTGATCTCCTAGGTGTGATCTCCTCTGTCTGTTTCCCTCCCACCCACCCCCTCCACGTGGCCCCAGGCCTTGGCAACCCATGCTATGCCACTGCAGGTCATATCCACAGCATACGTCTAAAGCACTCTCCTATCACTACAACAGTCATGATTTATCTCCCAAAGAATTCTGGGAATTGGAGTGTTTTAAGGCTGCTGACTGCACAGAGCTGCAATTCTCAGCACCCTTAACAAACCACAGCTCCCAGGATTCTTGTGGGAAGAGGAGTCATAACTGTTAAAGTGGTAGAAGAGCACTTTAGATCTATGGTGTGGATGTAACTCAAATACATAAGAGGAGCTCTGCTGGATCAGTTCAATGGCCCATCTAGTCCAGAATCCTGTTCTCACAATGGCCACCCAGATGCTCCAGTGGGAAACTTGCAAGCATGTGTTGTTGTTGTTGTTCTTGTTTAGTCATTTAGTTGTGTCCAACACTTTGTGACCCCATGGACCAGAGCACGCCAGGCACTCCGGTCTTCCACTGCCTCCCGCAGTTTGATCAAACTCATGCTGGTAGCTTTGAGAACACCGTCCAACCATCTCGTCCTCTGTCGTCCCTTCTCCTTGTGCCCTCAATCTTTCCCAACATCAGGGTCTTTTCCAGGGAGTCTTCTCTTCTCATGAGGTGGCCAAAGTCTTGGAACCTCAGCTTCACGATCTGTCCTTCCAGTGAGCACTCTGGGCTGATTTCCTTCAGAATGGATAGGTTTGATCTTCTTGCAGTCCATGGGACTCTCAAGAGTCTCCTCCAGCACCATAATTCAAAAGCATCAATTATTCGGTGATCAGCCTTCTTTATGATCCAGCTCTCGCTTTCATATGTGCATTCCTCTCCAAAGTTTGGCTAATATTGGAGCTAAGTGTACAAAGTTGATTTCGCTCAAACTCACCTGCCTTTCCTTTTCAAAATTATTTATGATAACCCATATTTTTAAAAACTTGTTTTAATAAATTGTCTTGACAGTCTTCCTTGAACAAACCACAGAAGGAGAGAGAGGCCGAGAACTCCTTAATATACTTTCCTTGTCGTAATTTCAGAAATCAGTTTGGAGATGTCATGTTAAGGGCATTATTTTTGTGTGCATGCTAATGGGCTTTTGAATATTTTAGGAACATTTCTGCTGCTATAGGAATTACCAAAGGGCTCCTTTTAAAGAAGTGCCAGAACCCCAAGATGCATTAAACAGAAGGTTATGATCCTTTCTCCATGGGAAGAACAGAATGGGGTTTTTCTTCAAAACACCCTTTTGACCCCAAAGAAACATTGTACGTACTGTTATATGGGTTGGGGGGAAATTAGGCAATGTGAAATTTTAAGTTACATCCTCTTGTGGACTTGTGAAAGTTATCATCACCCTCTGGAAAGATTTGTGGGAGACTTCCTTTGTCTATTGCTCCATAGTGGTCGAGAGCATTGGCAAAGGCATCATCACAGTTTTTCTACAGAAATTGAAGTGGGGAGGTTCTGAAACCTTCAAAGCAGGGTTGCATAACCTCAAGCCACAGGGCTGAGTGCGGCCCTCCAGGCCCCTCAATCTGGCCCTTGAAAGTCTCTGCCTTGCCCCTTGTCATGCCCTTTAACATCAATAAAAGGGTATCGAGGCAGAGTTTTATGTCACCTTGCTGTCTACTTTTGCCTCTGTTCCATGTGGAGGCACCTGCATACAGTGGTACCTCAGGTTAAGAACTTGATTCGTTCTGGAGGTCCGTTCTTAACTTGAAACTGTTCTTAACCTGAAGCACCATTTTAGCTAATGGGGCCTCCTTCTGCCTCCATGCCGCCGGAGCACGATTTCTGTTCTCATCCTGAAGCAAAGTTCTTAACCCGAGGTAATATTTCTGAGTTAGGGGAGTTTGTAACCTGAAGTGTCTGTAACCCAAGGTACCACTGTAATACTGATGGGCTGGGACCAGATGTGGCTTGTTGGGTAGGGAAGAGTTACCAAACTAGCTTCCCAGCAGGTGGGTCACTGTCACTCACTGGGAGGTCTAGGCAGTGGGGAGGTCAGCAAGGTGCAAACACCCTGGTGGAGCCAATCTGGTGCTCTTGCTGGTGTGCTTGCCCACTTCCCAGTAAGAAATAGAGCCCCATCTACTGGCAGTTCCACCCCACCCAGCAGGCTGCTTTAGGCGGGGAGTTCCTTAGCCTAGGTGCTGCAGCAGAGAGAGATCCATACCTTGTGCTATCTTAACTCCAGATGCTCCTCCCCAACATCCCATCCTCTAAACTGCTTCTCCTGCCTCTTGCCTGTGCATCACACCCTCCAAGACATCCTCCCTCCTGTTTGGTCAAACACAGTTGATCACACTGGTGTTCTCTCTCTCTCTCTGTCCCCTGCTCTTTCTGTTAGATGGGGTCAAGGGAGCAGCTTCTTTGGACAATGATTGCCCAAGGCTCTCTTGAGTGCCCAGCAATGGCCAAGCAGGCACACTCCCTGCCGATCCTCCCCGCAGAAATGTGGGCAAGTTTCTTCTTTGGCTGCTGCTTGGTGGAGGCACTTTGAGTCCCTCTGAAGGACAGTATCCCCGCTAGCAAGGAAGTGGAAAGAGCCTGGTAGCCACAATGTTGGAGAACGTTTCACATAAGTATGAAACCCAGGATTTGGTTGGAAAAGGCTAAATGGCCTCTGCATTGGGAATGGTTGGGGCACCACTAAATTTCTTCTACAGAAAAAGTTCAGCAGTTAAAGGCAGTTGACACAATCCCCCCCCCTTTTTGTGTGTGCAAAAGACGAGGCACTCCAGCTTACTTACTCTGAAGAATGGCAAATCCCATTTCGCGTCAGCTAAGCTGATAAAAGCTTTACAATTTACTGGACCATGCCGTTAAAGCAATGACATTAAAACGGTGTTAAGGTTGGAGAAAAGGTTAATGCAATCCAAGTTTTATTCTAGGGAGAGAAAAACGTTCATCAGATAAAGCACTGTTGAGTAAGCCAATTCATTCATAGTGCATTAGTGGCTCATCTGCAATACGCCAAGCATCTGCTCTGTCTATATTGATTGACTTGCTTGAATATGATCTCTCTCTCTCTCTCTCTGTGTGTGTGTGTGTGTGTGTGTGTGTGTGTGAGAGAGAGAGAGAGAGAGAGAGAGAGAGAGAGAGAGAGAGAGAGAGAGAGAGAGACTACCAATCACAAGTTCAGACCCTCCAGGGACAGTCCCGCATTTACAAAAGCCATCCCAGTTTCTGATTTGATCCTTGAATGTTCTACTTTTCCTTAGGATGTCCCTTTTTTAACTGGAGAAATCTTGGAGGGTATGGAGCCATGTGAAGGCAGCCCTGTATAGGGAAGTTTAAAAATGTTTAATGTTTTATTAGGTTTTTATATATGTTGGAAGCCACCCAGAGTGGCTGGGGCAAACCAATCTGATGGGCAGTGTATAAATATTAAAATTATGAGGAGGAGGAGGAAGAAGATGGTGAGGATGCAATAGAACACCCCTATTTTCATTAGAGAAATGTTGGAGAGTATTCAAGTTTGATTCAGACCTTACAGGGAGAGCATTTCAGAAATGGTGGCCTACCACAGGATAAGATTAATAATGTCAGTCAAGTTTCTTTTCTTGAAGCTTGCTTGCCATCACCCACCTTCTCACTTAAGGGACCCCCAGTTCCCTGCAGATCTCACTTGAAGGGCAGAGGGGGAATGAACGAGATCATTTAACCAAAGTCACCGGGCATGCTGTTGTTCGGATCCAGAAATTTCTGCCATGAGACAGAAACAGTGTCTGGTCAGTTGCAAGAAAACCTACCACTTGCCAAGCTCCTGAGAACCAAGAGCAGCAATCGGAAGTCTCCAGCTGCCAGGATGGAAAGACAATACCACATTTATTTCAATTTAGGAGGATTGCTGCAACAAGATGACTGAAAGGGCTTGGAAGCCCTGGAGTCTGGGAATCCAGGAGGCTGTAACTGCCCTTGAGATCAGCTCCCATCCTTTTTAAGTAGCATCCAGAGCAGGCCCCGTGTCTTGAAAATAATTTCCTTTGCTTATAAGAAATGGGAAGCATCTGGTCCTTGTTGTGGCAGGTAAAAACTGCAGCATCAATGTTGGCAGTGTTTGCCGCAGGGATGAAGCCCCTTTTTAGTATTCCCCGTTTGATGGAGCTATGCCCAGTGTTAGTTCTACTTAAAGTAGATGCATTAAAAATAATGGACACGACTAGCTTAGCTCCATTAATTTCTGTGGCTCTGCTCCAAGTATAATTTAGTTGGATGCAACATTTAAACAGTATCTCGTGGCTCTTCAGAATAATTAGGCAGGGACATCAGAGTCATATGGCGTAGGCATAAGTGTGTATGTTTCACTTGATGAAACACATTGCATTATGAATCTTTCATGCACTTCTGCAGCAAGCTATTGATGGTACCAGCTGTTCTCCTTTAAGAGCCATAAAATAAAAAAAATGCCAACAGAGCTTCCAGCAAACGTAAAGGCCGAACCAATATGTCAGGTGTGTGGAAGAAAAAGCAGTTTGAGGAATGATCTCATAAGCATTCTTTAGCATGGAACTGGCAAATATTCTGTGTCCCTCACTTCTTTCTAAAAACAGCTTGGGTCTTAGCATTTGCTGCTGCCATTGCCCACATTCCACACCCTTTCCAGTAGGTTTACAGTGAGCAGGCGTGTGCTGGAGATGGAGGGGGATTGCTTGAAGGTCATTGAGAGAATGGTTTTTATTCAATGTGTTGCAGCAATACCACTGGGTTGCATTCACAAGCATTTTAGTAGAGGGTTGCTTCCAACTATATATCTCCAGAGGGTTGCATGGAGGGAGAAGTTCCATTGCACTTGTGGAAATCGCTGCAATGAAAGCAATTATTTCACTGGATGCAAATCCAACATTTCCAGCTGGAAGCTCAATTTGGCTCCTGCCCACTCAAAAAATGCCCAACCAAATTTGAGCACACACCATGCCCAGTCTAACAGCCCCTCTGCGCAGCAATAATGTGCCATTGTTGGTGAAGCATCGTGGGATAAATCTCCCACCAATGCAATATTCTTGTGTCCAGGAGGTGTTGCACAATACACCCACAATAAAACTTGAGTACAGAGAGCCAGGACCAGTTCAACATTTGTCAAATGTGTGCAGAGGAGGGCAACCAAGATAATCAAGGCCAAGCCTGATGAGGAGTGGTTGAAGGAGCTGGGTATGTTTAGACTGGAAAAGAAGAGACTGAAAGAAGATACGATAGCCAACTTCAAATATCTCAAGGGGTGTCACATGGAAGAGGGAACAAGCCTGTTTTCTCCTGCTCTGGAGGGGGGGACTCGAACCAAGGGCTTCAAGTTACAAGGAGATTTCGACTAAACATCAGGAAGCACTTTCTGACAGTAAGAGCTGTTTGACAGTAGAACGCCCCCCCCCCCGGGAGGTGGTGGACTCTACTTCCCAGGAGGATTTTGGGCAGAGGTTGGATGGCCATCTGTAATGGATGCTTTAGCTGAGATTCTTACATTGCAGGGTGTTGGACTAACTCTACAATTCTATGATTCTACTATTATTCTAATGGGTAAATTGGTGTGAGAAGGTCAAAAGTCAAAGAGGGGGGTAACCTGCCTTTTGCATTCTGAGCGTGGTATTAATTTCAGCTAGAACAAGACTTCACGGTGATCCTCCAGCCTCCATTTTGGCTGGTGGGCACCATATTTGTTTGGGCCAGAAATACACCAGAATGATGCAATACTCTATCAAGGGGCATTTTTGGATGAAATGGTGCTTCCTACTGGTTGAGAAAGAATCACTAAAATGTCCCTCCTGCTTTCATGGCCTACCATGCTGCCCTGTGGCATGTTGGAGGGTAGTACCCAATTGCCTGTGTGGATTTAAGATTTAGTTAGCAGTCCGGTAAATGGAAGTGGTGATGTTGGGATCTTATTGTGCCTTAGACAGCAACATAGCTTTCCTTATATCTCATACTTTGTCCTATGGAGCTGAAGGGAAGCCCCTGAGAAGCCCCCTGCTTTCAGTTCAGTCCTGCCCCAAAATTTACATAGCTCTGCCCTTACGCTATTTCTTGGTCACGCGAGAGTGTGACAAATATATGGAAACCAGAAACTCACCTTTGTATGTGGTTTTTTGCATTATTTCTTTGATAGAATCCCCTTTAACTTCATTTCTTAAAAACTATGGTGGGCTTACATTTTCTCCGCCATGCTGTTTAGACTGCAATGTGTGAGTTTGTATGGGTTTTAACATTTCGTCCTTTCAGCTGCTTCCATGTTTGTGTTATATGGAAAGCAGTGTTTGATCCCCCCCCCTCCTTTAAGTTACTTGTGGAATAAAGTTCTTTTTAGTAAACAGATTTACAGTACTTTTTGGCTCCATTCGCTCTTGGCATACAAATGTATGCACCTCCTTTTTTTATGAGACAGCTCATTTATTTCTTATTCTGAGGCCTGCAAAATACAGTTTTAACATAAAACAGCTCTCTGTGGCAAGCTATGATGCCCGTTCAAGGCACACACAGGCCAAAGGTTATTTTCAATCTGTGTCTCAAAATAATTATCTATATCCAAAGGGACATTGGTGACCTGAATAATTTATTCTCATTTACACATTTCTGTAAGCAAATTCTCGCAGTGTAACCCTTTTGCAACTTTTCCCTACCAGAAAGTATTTTTGCAACTTATATTCACAAATGCACACTTTACAAAAATGTGCATTTTTGTATACGTGATTTGGCTAGATAACTTTATTGTAAAAATTCAGCAATATGTGAATTTTGAAGGACTCCTACCTTTCAGTTTGTGCATAATTTCTTTTAAGGTCTTCTTTATGCCCAACGGTTGACTCTTTATTCCTCCAAATCACCTGCCCCTTTCAGGTAACCACTGACAAGGATGGACAACAGGAAATGTCTGAGGTGAGGCAGTTGCTGAGACCCAGGAGTTGTGAGTCATTGAGAAGTCAGGACCACACAGCAAGTTGTAACTGGAGCACAAGAAGGAGGCAGGGTCAGGGAGCAAGTCAGAGCACATCTGGAATACTGTGTCCAGTTCTGGGCACCACAATTTAAGTAGGATACAGTGGTTCCTCGGGTTAAGAACTTAATTCATTCTGGAGGTCCCTTCTTAACCGGAAACTGTTCTTAACCCGAGGTACTATTTCTAGGTTAGCGGAGTCTGTGACCTGAAGTGTCTGTAACCTGAGGTACCACTGTATTGACAAGCTGGAATGTGTGCAGAGGAGGGTGACCAAGATGATCAAGGGTATGGAAACCAAGCCTTATGAGGAACGGTTGAAGGAGCTGGATATGTTTAGTCTTAGGAAGAGACTGAGTGGAGATATCATAGGTAAAGGTAAAGGTACCCCTGCCCGTACGGGCCAGTTGTGACCGACTCTAGGGTTGCGCGCTCATCTCGCTCAAGAGGCCGGGAGCCGGCGCCGTCCAAAGACACTTCCGGGTCACGTGGCCAGCGTGATGAAGCTGCAACTGGCGAGCCAGCACCAGTGCTGCACACGGAAATGCCGTTTACCTTCCCGCTATAAAGCGGTACCTATTTATCTACTTGCACTTAGGGGTGCTTTCGAACTGCTAGGTGGGCAGGAGCTGGGACCAAAAGACGGGAGCTCACCCCGCCACGGGGATTCGAACCGCTGACCTTACGATCAGCAAGTCCTAGGCACTGAGGTTTTACCCACAGCGCCACCCGCGTCCCATAACCATCTTCAAATATCTCAAGGGCTGTCACATGGAAGATGGAGCAAGGTTGTTTTCTCTTGCTCTGAAGGGTAGGACCTGAACCAGTGGCTTCAAGTTACAAGAAGGGAGATTCCGACTAAAAATCAGGTAGAACTTTCTGACAGTAAGAACTGCTTGACAGTTGAATGGACTCCATTGGAAAGTGGTTGACTCTCCTTCCTTGGAGGTTTCTAAGCAGAGGGTGGGTGGTGATCTGCCATGGATGCTTTAGCTGAGATTCCTGCATTGAACTAGATGACCCTCTGGGTCCCTTCCAATTCCACAATTCTATGATTATAGCCCTACCTGAAGACACCAGGGATCAAACCTGGGACCTTCTGTCTGCAAGACTGGTGCTGTAGCACTAAGCTATGGCCCTTGGCCTACAGTCTGCAAGTGCTGATAACCTGCAGACCCCACTGAGCTTGTTAGTCCTCCCCTAACCTCATTAGGTCATCAGTTTGATTCACAAACTAGTTAAGCTGAAATGCTTCTGCCTAAGATGGTCTTGCCCCACTGACCTAAGTGGAACTGCACTGGCTTAAATCCAAGGATTCAAAGCGGGTTAGGTTAATAACTACAGGGTGTGTGTAGGTGTGTGTATAGCAGGGAATGAAGAGTGCACTGTTTGTTGAAATCCTTCATTTTCTAGGCCTATTAGCTAACAGGACAATCCTTGTTTAACCGAGGAAAAGGCAGGGTAGGTTTATTTAAACGATTGGTTTCAATCCCTGAGAAGGAAGGTGGATTTCAGTCAAGCTTTACATTTTGCAATTAATACATATCCTGAGCAAACATGCATTGGTCACTATTTTAAAAAAATGGTTTATAACTAAAAATAGCCTTTACTGAACCAGGGAGCATGATCTAACAGGGGTGCTTTACCTGTGGCCCTCCAAATGCTGGGAGACTCCCAGTTCATATCAGACCCAGCCAGCTAACCATTGGTAAGGAGTGGTGGAGGTCTATAGGTTACCCACCGCCATCTAAAACCTTTAGTCGTGAGTTCCCATGCACTTTTTACTCTGCTTAGAGATGAGCAAGAGATTTGTGTTTGCCCTTTTGTGCTCCCATGCACAAAAGGATGTTAATCAAGATCCATTTTTCTACCAGTTTCCAGAAGGAAAATTAGCAGGAAAATTAGCGTTCCTCTATGAGATGGGACCTTAAATGTAGATGCCATTTGGTTGGTAGAGTGCTAGAGAGTCATCATCTGGAACCGAGCACCTTGCACAGTTAAGAATCATAGAATCATAGAGTTGGAAGAGACCACAAGGGCCATCGAGTCCAACCCCCTGCCAAGCAGGAAACACCATCAGAGCACTCCTGATATATGGTTGTCAAGCCTCTGCTTCTTCAACAAAGAGAAGTATCAAATCATCAATGTGACCTCCATGGATTCTTAGTGAAAGGGTGGTGGCTCTTGCCTGACTTCCTGAGAGCCGAGTCTCTGCTGCATACTGGGAGGTGACGCATCGGAGAGGTCAGTGCGGTGCAGATGCAATGGCAGAGGCAATCTGGTGCTTATGATGCATTTGCACTCCACCAGCCTCTCTATCACCTCCTAGGTAAGCAGCTTCGACTCAGCTGTTGGGTGATCAAATGAGTGTATTCATCCCATCACACTGTCGGCTACTGATGTTACAGCAACTTGCAGGTTTTAGGTCTACAAGGAAGTCTTGTAAATATTGAATACATGACAGTGCTTAGCCTCAGAAGTCCAAAACATATACCCTCTGCACTTATTTTTCTTATATAGATTACAGGCTTTAATTCAGTACTTTGATACATGGCCATAATTCAGTTTTAAGGGAACGTGTGCCAAGTGTGGACATGTTTGTATTGAATTCAGTTTTCCCTTTAAATCAGGAATGGGGAATCTGTGGGTCTCTGGACGTATTGTTTTCTGCTTTGTCTTTCAGACTACAACTCCCATCATCCCTGACCATTGGCCATGCTGGTGGGGGGCTGATGGGAAATGGAGCCCAACAATAGGTTAAGCCCTTGTTTATTTGCCCTGGCATTTAAAACTGTTGGGCTTTCAGTGGACTGAATAGTTTCCCCCCTCTGTTTCATTGTACAGTTATTTTATTATGATGGTTTATTAAGTTTGTATCCTTCATCCATAGATTTCAGGGCAGCTCACAACATAAAAACACAAAATAAAAACACAAAATACAAACAAGAACAACACACACACAAACCAATAAACCTCCTCCTCCTCCAGCCTCTCCTGTTGTTTTGCAGATTTTAAATTCCTGCATATATCCGTCTGAAATCCATTGTCTTTTGAACATGCAGTTTATATATTTTTAAATCAACAAATGAATGAATAAACAAAATCTGGAGGGTCATAGGCTGCTCAATCCTTGTTTTAAACAAGGTTCCTATAATCGCTTACTATAACTGAAATCGTAAAACATCAAAAAGGTTAAAAGCTGGATTTTTGAAGGTGAGTGAGCGACCTCTTAAGGATCGTCTTTAAATCAGCACAGTTTCTACGTAGAAAAAAATGTGGCTGGCAGTGGCGTTACGTGCCACACCAGTGTAAAGCCAAAGAAGCCAGGCTGCAAGAGACACATAGATGAGAATGACCCGGCTAATTTCAGAATGAGATTACATGAGATTAGCATGTCTGCTTCAAACAGATTTGCTACAGGTAACGGAAACTTTAAAAAATAGCTTTTGGCAGCAGCTCCACAGCAGAGCATCTGCTTGGCATTCAGAAGGTTGCAGGTTAGCAAGCAGATTGGGAAGAGAGGATCCCACCTTCTGCCGTGTGTTTGCATTCTCTTTATTCCAGTGAACACTGCATCTGATTTGCCAATTGTCCTGTGGGTGGCTGGCAGGCAGAACTTGCTACTTGAGGATGGCTCGTGAAAAACAACCCTCTTTTAAAACCACCTAGAGCTCTGGTTTTCCCAGTAGTGATGTATGGAAGTGAGAGCTGGACCATAAAGAAGGCTGATCGCCAAAGAATTGATGCTTTTGAATTATGGTGCTGGAGGAGACTCTTGAGAGTCCCATGGACTGTAAGAAGAGCAAACCGATCCATTCTGAAGGAAATCAGCCCAGAGTGCTCACTGGAGGGACAGATCCTGAAACTGAGGCTCCAAGACTTTGGCCACCTCATGAGAAGAGAAGACTCCCTGGAAAAGACCCTGATGTTGGGAAAGATTGAGGGCACAAGGAGAAGGGGATGACTGAGGATGAGATGGTTGGACAGTGTTCTCAAAGCTACCAGCATGAGTTTGACCAAACTGCAGGAGGCAGTGGAAGACAGGAGTGCCTGGCATGCTCTGGTCCATGGGGTCATGAAGAGTCTGACACGACTAAACAACAACAGGTTGTTGGCCATCTCTTCCTCCATTGTTTAACTGTGCATAAAGTCTGGTGAACCCTGCTATGGAACTGCTTGGTGCTTTTGCCATAGGCTAAACCTCCCCCCCCCTCCTGTAAGCAGATGGCTGTACCTGTCCATTTGCCGGGGATGTAAATTAAGATCCTGAATATTTCACGCAGGGAAAAAAACAGGCAACGATGATGCTTTTTAACCTACAAATCCACAGTCCAGGAATGAGCTGGATATTTGGGGAAAGAAAGTGTTTCTCCCTGCCCCTTTCACACACAGAAAGGAAGATTCTCCACTTACTCCTGACCACAAAACCACTTATTTAAAGAGGGAAATGACAGCCAAGCCCATGGGCCCTGTGCGGAGCAGACGGCCCTTTCCCCCCCTCTGCTGACCTGCCGATTCAGACTATTCCATTCATGCAACGGGCATAATGATATGATGACATGACTGTATATTTCCATTGGACGTGGCGCTCCAAAAAAGAAAAAAAGAAAACCTGAAAGAAAACCACCCACCCTTGCCAGGAGGAGCAATTTTTAGAAATGGGAGCCAGGGGTATGAATTTCCCACTTGTGTGCTATCACAGCCTTTGCATTCTTGAGCCCTGCAAAGAAGCGGAGGTCAAATTGTAGAGCTTGTTTGCTAGGCTGGGTTTCTCACCCGCAAGGGCTCACAGCGCGAGGGAAGTCTCACTGTTTGATGTGGGGAAGGAAGGAGGGTTACTTATGTGTTGTTGAGCTACTGAGATGAATTTTAGGAGAGAGAGAGAGAGAATATTCTCCACTACTGAGCAAGGCACTGCAGCTGCTCACTGGAAGGAGTTGTGCAAATTTCAGAACTTTGGTTAAATTCCCTCTACTAGTTATTATTAATTTTCTGCACACACAACCCACCTTTTCCTCAAACATGCTCAAGGTGGCATTCGTGCTTCTTCCCCTTTTAATCTTCAGAACAACTCTGTGAAGTAGGTTTGGCTGAGAGTCCTTGGCTGTCCCAATTTCACCCGGTGAACTTCATTTGGCTGAGTGGGGATTTGAACCCTGGTCTCTGAGGTCCTAGCTGAATACTCTAACCACTACACCACATGTAGTGGGTTTATTATTTTAAAAGGGAATGTGGAATCAGCAGTGAATATTGATTCCCTGAAAAATAAAATGGCCATCCAATTCACAAGTGACTAATTCTGGGAATGGACAATCTTGGCGCTATTTTTTTTTTTAATGACTAGGTGGGTTACTTCCCCATAGGAGCCAACTCCTAGGGGCCAAGGTCCCTTCGCTCCCACAATACAATATTTGAGGGTGCCCTGCCAAGTTGACAGGAATTGCCATTTAAATGGTGTGTGCATGCTGCATCATGTGATCAGTTATGTGGGGTGGGACTTACGTGGGCCGCATAATATTTTATTCAAGTTGGCACCCCTGTACTCCCCCATTACTCCCCCCCAAAAAAAATTGGAGGTGAAGGCTACAATGATAGCTTGTTAGGCCTTAGGTGATTGAAGCATCCATGGATGCTGCTTGGAATCATTCTGTGATGCTGGGAATCATAGGAAAGAACATTTCCCATGGTTCCCAGTGCCCTGGAAGCTGCAGAACACATTCAGAGCTTAATAGAGACCCTGTAGAGGTGCCCGTCCTGCAACCACAGTGACATCCAGGCAAGCAGAGAAAACAGTGGCCACAAGAGCTCAGGTTGGAACACTGTTGTAGAGGCCAAAACAGCACGGGACAAAATTATGTTTCTTGAAATGATCCATCTATACTGACTGGCAGCAGCTCTCTACCGTTTTCATGCTTGGGGCATTCACAGACCTACCTGCAGATTCCAGGGATTGAAAAACAGATTCTCTATGACTGAGCTATGGTTCTTCTACTGGAAGGCATTCAGCAACATAATATGAGTTTCCAACATTATTTCCTAGCTGAGCTTGCAAGAAAGATGGTCGGGGTCTATCTGTAATTTATGGTACGGCTTCTGTAACTAAAGGATGTCAAGGGGCACTTGAACCCCCCTGGGAAATTCTAGGCAAATGAATTATAACAATGGAACCTGTGCTTTTATTTCCCCTTAGAATCTGGCCTTGGGGGGCGTCCCAGTCTTGACTCTATGTATGCAAATGTAGAGCAACAGCTGAACGAGACATTGAGGCAGCGCCGGAATGCCGGTGACAGTCACTACAACATCGAGGTGCTTCTGGGAGTGGATGATTCCGTCGTCCGATTCCATGGCAAAGAACACGTTCAGAACTACCTCCTCACCCTCATGAATATAGTGAGTTCTCTCCCTCTGTAGCTGTTCCGGGAAGCATGTTTTTTCTTCCAGTACTCAGGACTAACTCCCGCTCTCCTCAACTGGTGGGGCATTTTGCAGGTATATTCTGAAGCATAGAGGTGGGGAGGGGGATTAAGTCAAGGAACTAAGGGACGCAAGTGGCGCTGTGGTCTAAATCACTGAGCCTCTTGGGCTTGCCGATCAGAAGGTCGGTGGTTTGAATCCCCGCAACGGGGTGAGCTCCCGTTGCTCTGTCCCAGCTCCTGCCAACCTAGCAGTTTGAAAGCACACCAGTGCAAGTAGATAAATAGGTACCGCTGTAGCAGGAAGGTAAATGGCGTTTCTGTGCACTCTGGTTTCCATCACGATGTTCCATTGCGCCAGAAGCGGCTTGGTCATGCTGGCCACATGACCCAGAAAGCTGTCCGTGGACAAACGCCGGCTCCCTCAGCCTGAAAGCAAGATGACTGCCGCAACCCCATAGTCGCCTTTGACTGGACTTAACCATCCAGGGGTCCTTTACCTTTACTAAAGGTGCATTCACACAACCGTTTATTCCTTTCCCCCAGCATTTGCCTAACTGTTAATTTAGGCACTATATTTGAGCTTTCACATGACCTTAAAACCACTTCTGGAAATCTAGCAGAATATAGTGGAGGTTTAGCACTCATGTCCATGTTAATTGCTTCCAGAAAAGAAAACCCCTTAATCCAGGAAAACAACAGAAGTAAAGTGTCAACATTTGGGGCAGTATACTATCATACAGTTCTTTCCTGCAATTTTCATGGGTGTATCCTGAACCTGCAGAAAGTTGCAGAATAGTGACGTTGTCCGAAGAAGAAATAAAAATAATAAAAAATTGTCCAGTAGCACCTTATAGAACGACTAAGTTTGTTCTGGTATAAGCCTTCATGTGCATGAACACTTCTTCAGATACACTGAAACAGAAGTCACCAGACCCTTATATATAGTGAGAGGGTGGGGTGGGGTATTTCTCAGAAGGGTAGTGGGAGATGGGTGATTGGCTCAATGGGTATGGTAAACCTGTTGATGACTGTTAACGACTGCAATTAGTCCTACAGGAAAAAGCAAGGGATAGTATGCAGATGACCAAAAATAGCTTTAGCATGTGTTTGAGACAAGAACCCAATATAGTTTTCAGTTTGATAATAAGTTGTAATTCAGCAACTTCTCTTTCAAGTCTATTTCTGAAATTCTTTTGTAATAAGACAGCTGCTTTGAAATCTTGTATTGAATGTCCTGGGAGGCTGAAGTGTTCTCCTACTGGTTTCTCTTGTCCAAAGACATCATTTGTCGTTTCACATCATGCCCGCTAGCGTGAATTAAATTTAGCATGACATAGCCAATACATCCCTCAAAATGGCACAGTGCCATAATACATCAGAAAACAGAACAGACCTGCTAGCATTATAAGCGGGAAAACTAGCACAATATTCCCCATATCTGACTGCACCTTAAATAAACATCATATTAACTATAACATGCATAAAAATAAAAATAAAAACTAGCAAAAATTAAATCTGTGATCCAAAGATGCAGATCTGGCACAAGCCATTTTGTTGCCTGAGGCAAAAATGTGACTTCCTCCCCATTTCCTGTACAGAAGCAGTTTGGACCAGCATCCTGCACTGCACCTGAGGCAGCAGGATAGTTTTGGGAGACAAGGGCAGGGCATTAGCATGCAGAGGAAAAAGGCCAGGGCGCTTTGGAGCACCACCAGGAGGGTTTCAGCCACTGCTCGCAAGCATGTGGTGCAAGAGGCAATTGCCTCACTTTGCCTAATGATAGAGCCAGCCCTGTATAAATGCTTCGGTGCCATCTGTCTCTTAGGGCACAGATCTTTCTTTCTTGCCAACAGCCATCCTCATTTATGACTCTATTCCCCTTCCTCTGCCCTCACAACCCACGAAAAGTGCTTTGTAAGCGAAGGAGGGAGATCAATGTGTCTGCATCTTTGAGAGGATGACCTGTGTCAATTTTTCATGAGCCTTTCAAAACCACGCTCAGCTGAAGCATTTAAAAGGCTTTGGCAATCTGTGAGCCTGAGAGAAATGGATAGCCTCCAAGAAATCTAGGAAAAGTAAAATTGCTTGTAAAGCTGAATCTAGCCCCGTGTTTTTACAGAAAGTGTGAATCAGTGAACTAAACGTGAATTAAATTGAATTTCCCTCCCAAAACCCTATTAATGGGACACGGGACACAGAAGGGGTCTTAGTTCTTCCAGATACCTGAAATATTTTGGTGTAATCCCACGCACTATGCAAAGGCACAAGGAAAACACACAACATGTGATGCTCGTGGGAAGGACAAGGGATTTTGAAAAGTTCATATAAATCAGTGATTCCCGAATTTTGTTGACCTTCTGCCCCCTTGGTTCCATAAGCTCATCCCCCATACACTACAAAAGGCATTTATTCAGAATAGCATTCTGCATGACCCACTAAGGAAGATAATAATATAATAAAATATTAATTGCAGTAGCAATTACCATATTGGCCTGAATATAAGCTGCAGCCACAAATAAGCCGCACCTTTAAAATTCAGGGGGGGGGGATAAAAAAGGACAATACCTGAATATAAGCTGCTGCCTTAAAATTCTGCAAGGGCTCACACCCATAAATGGCCAATGTAGAAGAAAACCCTACATCGATATCGTAAAAGTCCATTTTTGTAAGGTCGCAAATTTAAGCCACACTTTAACTTTTCATGGTCGGAATTTGTGGGGGGGGGGAGTGTGCCTTATATTCGGGCCAATATGGTAATTGCACATTGATTCAAAATCCAATTAAAACTATTTAGTTTAATTAATTTAACAAAATAGATGAACTTGATCCAGTGATGTCAGCTTTCCAATGCCTGAAAAGTTATTTTCACTTCCGCATCCCTTGCCGCCCCCTTTGCCTCTTAGTTCCCCCCTAGGTCATCCCCCCAGAAGGAAGCACTTTGGGAACCACTGATATAAACTAAGGAGAAGGAATACTCATTTGGAGTGCAGATTTTAAGAAGCAACATGACCAGCTTGATGCATTTATCCTCCCTTTGACACAGTTGCAAAATCCCACTGTTCCAACACGCACTGTTTTGGAAAGTAGAAATTGGGTTGTCCTTTTAATTGTCGACTGAATCAAACTTTGGATTTGTTCAGATTTTACCTTCTCTGCCTCTCTCTTTTAGGTGAATGAAATTTACCAGGATGAATCCCTGGGGGTCCACATAAACGTTGTTCTGGTTCGCATGATGATGTTGGGCTACACCAAGGTAAGCAAACCAAGTGAATGGTCCCTTCTGTCTCCATTCTCATCCAAATTGCTTTTGGAAGGTGAGATGTTACTATGTGTGCTTCCTGAATGAAGACATCACATGTGTGTGGATTCTTTGTGTGTGTGTATCAAGAAGAGTAATGAGGGGAGAGAGTTGCTGCTGCAGCAATGGCCACCTCTGTGGGCTGGCTCAAATCCTGCCTTAATCCTCAGGTGATAAGCAAGGTCTGTGTCCTTATCATGTTTGCTTTAATTCTGAGCCTGGAAGAAGAAAGCAAATGGAGCAACATTCTAGAATCTAACAGATCTTTTCATTATTATCCTTTGCCTTGCATTTTTCTGTTTTGGTTGAACAAATAGAGTCTGGGGTTATTCCGTGTGGCTTCTTTTAATTTTTTTAAGGGAAAGTTCTGCACTCAAGGAAGCCCAAATCCTGTGCACAGAAGTAGCTGAAATCTGCAACCACCTGAATGATGCAAATAAAACACTTCATTGCAATTCCTCTTACTTTGCATGATTTACCCAGCAATTGCTTTGCAAATTTTTAACTTCAGTACTGCAGTCATTTGGACTGCTAAAGTAGCTTAACATTGAAACCTCCTTGCATGTACCAGGTCACTAAAAATTCCACCAAACCACCTCTTTTTGCTCCTGAGACTTCAGTTGGCATTCTGCAAACACTTTTACAAATAAAAAAATTCCACCACGAGGACTAGAAACTTGATTTTAAAGTTGAAAGCTGAGAGTCTCCGGAATCTGAATTCTCCACTCGGTTTCTGATTCAGATCTCCCCCAACTTGCACCCCACAAAGTCACAACCTTGGCCTGCATCCTGTCACTTCTCTTTAGGAGGATTTTGGCAGGAGAGTAAACTGAGCTGACCAAGTCTCTTTTGCCATCTAGTGGCAGTCAGCTTCTGAAAACCCAGCGATACCTTCAAATTATCGTCCTTTAAGTCATGGGTGGGGAAACCTTTTCAGCCTTAAGGATGCATTCTCTTCCAGGGGCCATGAGTCAGTGATGGGCGGAGCCAGGGGCAAAGGTGAATGGGGCAGCAAAGGTGAATTCTACCTATGTACTGAAGGCTATTTCTACAGATATTCCCCTCCATCTGGGAGGCTGAGAGGCATTAGCAGAATTCAAAAGCACATTCCATGTAGGCAAAAACATTCAAAGAAGCAGGATAAGTGAAGACTGTGGCCTGGGGAGACAGGTTAGACCCAGGGGTCAGCAAACATTTTCAGCAGGGGGCCAGTCCACTATCCCTCAGACCTTGTGGGGGGCCAGACTATATTTTTCTGGGGGGATGAACGAATTCCTATGCCCCACAAATAATCCAGAGATGCATTTTAAATAAAAGCACACATTCTACTCATGTGCAAACACCAGGCAGGCCCCACAAATAACCCAGAGATGCATTTTAAATAAAAGGACACATTCTACTCATGTAAAAATACACTGATTCCTGGACTGTCCGTGGGCCGGATTTAGGTGATTGGGCCAGAACTGGCCCCCGGGCCTTAGTTTGCCAACCCATGGGTTAGAGGTATGGCTTGGCTCTGTAGATCATCTCATCTATATCAATATTGATATCTAGATCATCTAGATTGTACTTTTGCGAGCCTTAGGAATCCTTCCAGCATACTGACACTTCACTCCAGTTTCTCAGCTTTATTTTGGCTACAATTCTGTTGGCACTCACCACTTTTGTTTTATATTAGAGGAACTGGTCTCTCTCTCTCTCTCTCAACCATACACTCCTTGACACTGAAGTTCATAATTTTGCCACCACTTCTGCATAATCTGTAGTTTGGTTGCCAGGGTTCTCTTTATGACGCTACTGCTCCTCTTTCTCCAAAAAGACAAAGAAAAAGCAGGCTTGGTTCTATAGATATAAATGGCTGCACAAAGCAGTCATTTGTATATATCATTATTCTAGCACTTAGTTGGACAGTATAATGCTTCTTGGGTGGGTGAAAGGACTGCTTCATTAATATCCGTAAGTGCTAATAAATATTCTTCTTGGGTGGGTGGAAGGACCACTTCATCAATAACCCGGAGCACTAATAAATATTTATTGCCTTTTCATCAGAGTGCACAACACTGCTGCTTCAAGCACCCCTGGCAGAAATGCTGGCAGTTCTGTGCATGTCATTAGCCTCAGATTTATTTTCCAAGAGGGTTGCCTCTTCTCCCCCAGCAGTTGGGAATGTAAGCAAAGCCCAGCTGTGCAGCCAGAATTGTCCTGGTTCTGAGACTGTCTCACTCATTGAGCATTTGTTCTGCACATGGCTTCTCCCACAGAGAAAAGGATAGCCCCCAATTCATTACCAGGATGAAGAATATAAACATCGGAGATAATGTCTTCTGCAAAGTTTCTAATATGCAGCTACAACAAGCAGATCTGACTGCCTTGAGCCAGAAAAAAGACAGTGTTTATAGCAGAACACTATCAGTGGTATTTTATTTTATTTTAACTATACACAGAGTTCCGTCTTTCATTTATGCAACTGAGGGCAGATGTCCTGACATGACAGGGCTGCCACTGAAAAGGGCATCTGTGTATACCTTCAATATATATGAAGGAGTGCCTCCACCCTCATTGTTCAGCCCTGACACTGAGGTCCACCTCCAAGGGCCTTCTGGTGGTTTCCTCACTGCAAAGTTACAGGGAAGCCGGCAGAGGGCCTTCTCAGTATTGGCACCCTCCCTGTAGAATGCCCTCACATCACATGTCAAGGAGATAAAGAATGACACAACTTTTAGAAAGCATCTGAAGTCAGCCCTGTTTCAGGAAGTTTTTAATGTTTGATGTCTTATGTTTTTAGATGTGTTCCCCAGAGTGTCTGGGGTGGGGTATAAATATGATGATGATGATGTGTCCAGGTCTCCTCAGCTTGTGAGGCATCAGTAGCTTAGTTTCTTCATACACTGCTCTCCAGCCTCCATCCAGGGGAGCAAAAAGCGTTATCAGAGTTCAAGGACACGTTCCATCAAGGCAAAAACACTTGGGGTCAGTGAGGAGTGTGGCTCAAGGATAAGGAGTGTGTCCTGGGGAGAGATCCAAGGGCCAAACAGAGAGGCATAAAGGTCCAGATTCAGTCCCTGAAGTTCCCCACACCTGTACTATGGAGTAGTGGGTTGGGGCAACCACGTGCAGCCCCTCACCATGAGGCCATGTGCCAGGTGAAGCATAGAATCATAGAAAAGATTCATATATTCATAGAATCATCGAGTTGGAAGGATCATCTAGTCCAACCTGAATATGCAGCTGTCCCATACGGGGATTGAACCTGCAACCTTGGAATTATCAGCACCACACTCTTGCAAACTGAGCTACCATCTGCATTTGCTGCCATGTTATTTTTTCTAGAATAGAATGAAATGACAAGGGGTCCAGAATATCACCACTGCAGGGGCTCTCCAGAGCCATATCATTTGCTCTGCCGTGCTGAGTGCTGGCGCCTGGCCTGGCCAGCAGCAATCTCTCCACTTGTGATCAGACCCATCTAACATATATCACATTCTTGCTCAGTCCATCAGCCTTATTGAACGAGGAAATCCATCCCGGAGCCTGGAGAATGTTTGCCGCTGGGCATATCAGCAACAGAAAGCAGACTCCAGCCACTCGGAGCACCACGATCATGCCATATTCCTAACCAGGCAAGATTTTGGACCAGCCGGAATGCAAGGTAGCGCGAACAAGACTTTTTTTTTTAAACAAGTATTTTGCTGTGTTGGCTGTTTTCAAGATTCAACTTACTTGATTCGGGCAAGTGGAATCCAGCCAGAATTCACAAGTCATTTCTTCTCTCTTTATTCAGAGTTGGTCAAAGTTTAGTAACTCAATCTATCCCTGCTGGGGAATGTGTTCAGCAATTTCTCTCCCAATTATTATTATTACTCCACTAGGTTTATGAAATAAAACTAGAGAACTTCTAACAGTTATTAAAAGAACGTATTTAGAAGCTAGGAATGGGTTGTAAAGGTTTCCTGAATCCCTCCTGGCTTCATGTTACTCTGATGGTGAATGGCAATCACACACCCTGGTTTCTAGTAGCCTTTTTTTCTTTAAGGTTCCTTCCTACTCAGAAGGAGATGGAGTAAGGGAAGAAAGTGTGCAGTAGAAAGGTAAAGAAAGAGTTTGAGGAAGGCTTTGCATGCTGAAGATCCCAGGTTCAATCTTTGCATAGGGCTTGGCATGATCCCTGCTAGAAACCATGGAAAGTCAATGCCACAATTCTAAGCTACATACACACATTATAAGGCAGCTATCTATTTTCATAAGACACAACTGGAAATCTCTCTTTTTCTTTTGCACAGAACTGTAACGAAATGTCTCCTTCTGCACTGTTGACAATTTTGTTCTGTCAGTAGGTTAAGGCTTCATGATACAGCTGTAGCCACGGAGGGCTAACAAACCGTGCTTTGTTTTGCTTTTAAAATCCAAGTCTTTCACATTTTCAACAGGCTATGCTCCAGTAACAGGCATGTGCCATCCTGTCCGAAGCTGCACTCTTAACCATGAAGATGGATTTTCTTCAGCTTTTGTGGTCGCCCATGAAACTGGCCACGTGTAAGTCTCAGTAGTATGTTTCCGAATGCCCGTAAGTTGGAGGCAGGATGCCTCTGAATTCCAGTTGTTGGGAATCACAAGTGCAAGGAGCACTCGGGTCCTCGTTGTGGGCTTCTCGTGGAAATCTTGTTGACCACTAGGAGAAGAAAGATGCAGGACTAGATGAAATCCAATAGGGTCCTTCTTATGTCCTTATGCTAGGGAATCTCTGGGTGTCCAGGGTGTCCAAGTTGGCCAGGAAGGCCATTTCCCTCCAACCACACCAAACTGCCCATCAGTTGGCATCATTTATGGGAGGGTTATATTCCTGCTGGGTGCTGCTTCACCGTCATGTTCCTTGCAGAGAATGTGATGTGAAGCAGACCCTTCCACCTACCAGGATGCACACCTATCAGTCATCTGATGTCACAATGACATCCAGCCATCCACCTGTCAAAGTTAGTCCTCTTGGGAAGAAGAGGGAGAAATAAAAAAAATGATCTGTGAGGCCAAGCATGTTCCTCACCCCTGAGGGTTAGCAGCTGGAGCAGACTGAGGATGGTAGGACAATGCTTCTTGAACCCTAATTGACCACCCCCCAGTGTTCAGGGAGAAGGATCCTAGACTAGCCTTCCAAATGTCTGTCTAAAGCAGTACAACACTGGTTTGCAATTGCAATGGAGTCCTAATGATGGGTCTGGGTCTGTGAAATTCAGACTGCAATGGCTGCCATGCTTTCCCTTCTAGAAAACCTGAAATTGAAGGAGCTTGAGAAGGGTTGAGATGTGTAGTCCTGCAGATATTGTTGAGCTCCGGCTCTCATCAGCCCGGCTCAGCATGACCAATGGTCAAGGATGATGGGAATATTTGTCCTGCAGAATCTGGAAAGCCACAGGGCTCTCCATCCCTGAGCTACCTAGACCAGCCGGGTAAAATTTATCAGAGTAAAAGAGAAGCTGGTCTAAGTCACTTTGTATGTGTAAGATGGTTTCATCCTTCTCCACTCTTGGCCCCAATTAATTCCATCATGCTGGTCTCTGATTTCAGGTTGGGAATGGAGCATGATGGACAAGGGAACCGGTGTGGGGATGAGACGGCAATGGGGAGTGTCATGGCTCCCCTGGTGCAAGCAGCGTTCCATCGATACCACTGGTCCCGATGCAGTGGCCAAGAAGTCAAAAGATACATACAGTAAGGACCAACCGGTGGTCAGCATATGCTGTATGAACAGGCACTAAATACCTGGAGCAAGACTAGGGAGCGCACATGAGGAAAGCCAAAGTTTGGCTAGTGTCCAGGCAAAGTCTCAGATCTGGCTTGGAAGCTTTAAGAACTGAATAAGGAGGAAACAATGGGTTGCAGAAGGCAGGTCAACAGCAAGACCAAGTAAAACAACCCTGGCCCTCTCTTCCTTCATAGTGACACACAGCAAAGGATACTGGTGCACAGATATGGAGATTCATTATTCAAATTTTGAGAAGCAGTTAATGCATTTTTTAAGGTCAATAGCAAAGCACCTGATGCAACAGTTGTTACTGATGTTTTGGGGTGGATAGTGATTGGGCAGCCCCTCATGGAAAATGCCTTCTTTGATATTCCAGGGGTGGCTTAACTGTGGCTTTCCAGATGTTGCTGAACTGCATCTCCCATCATCCCCAATGTTAGGCATGCTTACTGGGGCTCATGGGAGTTGTAGTTCAGCAACATCTGGAGGGCTACAGATTAGCCACCCCTGGTTTATTATGAGCCCTTCTGTTGCTATCAGTCTCAGAGTTAGGGGGCTTAGTGAACTGGGGAATGGGGTGGCTGACCGGAAATAGAAATTGGGAGAGAGCAAGGAATCTGAAGGGCCTACCAGCCCTCTTGCAAATCAGCCTGAGAGATCCCAAACACAATAAGGCAAACAGGAGAACATTTACTCTTTGCAGGGCAAGAACCACCAGTATCTTTAATTCAAGAACTGCTGTTGCCAGCATTGATAAACTCAAGTTCTGCAATCCCAGTGCATTTGAACTGAATATGTTTGCTCAAAAGTTTATCGGCCCTGCAGTGCCCTCTGGTGTTGGTCACCATGTGTTCATAGGCAGAAAGAATCTCCGTTGTCACTTACTTGATGCTGTCGAGCCTTTCTCAACCTGTGGGTCTCCAGATGTTGTTGAACTACAAGTCCCACCACCCCTATCTAGCAAGGCCAGAGCTCAGGGATGATGGGAGTTGTAGTCCAACAACATCTGGGGACCCACAGGTTGAGAACCACTAAACAGATTGAAAGATGGGCTGTGGATAAGGAATGCCCTCCTTACTTAGACTCAGTGGGAGTAAATATTAATTTAATAATAATAATAATAATAATAATAATAATAATAATATATTTATACCTCAGCCACTCTGGGCAGCTCCCAACAGAACATTAAAAACTCGATAAAACATCAAACATTAAAAATTCCCCTAAACAGGGCTGCTTTCAGATGTCTTCTAAAAGTCAGATAGTTGTTGATTTCCTTGACATCTGATGGGAGGGCGTTCCACAGGGTGGGCACCACCACTGAAAAGGCCCTCTGTTATAAGCTGTGGCTTATGCATATCCACCAGATGACTCTCTTCTCCTTCGTTTCTGCAATAGCTCCTACGACTGCCTCCTCGATGATCCCTTTGAACACGACTGGCCCAAACTTCCTGACCTGCCGGGGATCAATTATTCCATGGATGAACAGTGCCGTTTCGATTTTGGAGTGGGCTACAAAATGTGCACAGCGGTATGTCCAAAGCGAATTCTAGAAAGTAAAACCAGACCATTGAACTATTGAGAGATCCCACTTTTGCATGGAGAACTCAGTTCAATCCCCAATGGCATCCATGTAGATTTGGAAACCTGTCTGAAACCCTTGAGTGTCTTTGTGAGTCAGTGAAGACAATGTTGAGTTGGATGGACCAATGGTCTGACTCGGTGTAAGGCAGCTTTCTATGTTGTTATATTTCATTATATTATGTATCATGAAAGGTAAGCCCAAGTTGGTCATGATTCTTCATGTATTTATTCAATCTAGATCTCATCTTTCCTCCCAAACGAGAGAATGGGGCAAACCATTGATAAGCTGTAATGTGCCCAGAGCAGGGCAACCAGGATGATACAGGGTTTGGAAACCAAATCTTAAGAGGAATGGTTGAGGAAGTTAGGTGGGTTTAGCCTGAAGAAGAGAAGACTGAGAAGTGATATGAGCTGTCAGGGAACTGCCATCGGAACGAGAGGAGGAGGAGAGGCTCCACGACGATGCTGGAGAGGGGCCAAGTAGGGAGAGAGGCAGGTCTCCTGTTGGGGAAGAAATTCAGCGCGACACCAGGGATGGAGGGGGGCCAATGGGGGAAGCGGAGAGCAGGCTCCGAGACTCTTCACTGGACACCAGCGGAGAGAGCACAGGTCCTCCGCTACCCACGCCCACCCTGCGCAGGGAGGCTAGGAGGAGACTGGGCGTCAAACAACTTTTATGTTGGAAAAGGTTGAAGAAACGCCCACTGTCAGATTCTGCCAGCGACTGAGCAGCCACGAAGTGAGGGGCTGTCCAGCCAGGAAAGGTTTAACTAGGCCACCTACCCAGGAGTGGCGGCAACTTACGCATGAGCAACCCCATAACCATTAGATGAGCCATCTTCAAATATCTGAAGGAACACAGTATATGAGCTTAAAAAAATGTTTAAGTATGAAAAATATAGAAGCCTTTCTACTAGGGATAACGGACACAGGTATAGCAAGAGAAGATCGGAAAATATTCCTCTATGCCACAGAAGTGGCAAGGATCCTAATTGCTAAAAACTGGGAAAAAGAAACTGTGCCAATAAAAAATGGAATGGCAAGACAAACTGTTAGAGTACATTGAACTGGCTAGATTAAGAGAGGCAGTTAGAGATCACACTAGACAAGAGTTTCAAAAAGCATGGGGGAAATGCAGAGAATACGTCACAAAACAGTGCCCTAAAATACAAACCTGGACTTGTTTCGATTAATGTCTGCAGAAGACTTTGTGGATATTTAAGTTATAATAAGAAAAATCTTAATAATTATTCATAAAGGAAACAGTTTATAAGAAGTAAATAAGGAGGCCAGGTACAGGATAAAGGAAGTCTTTTATTAGGTTCTTTGTATTGTTATATGTTATGCTCACTGTATGTTATGTTCATGTTTAATGAGGGTGGATTTGTATTTTGGGGGGGGGGGTTATGTTATGTTGTAAATAAAATTCCATTTTTTAATTTATTTTTTAAAAAGAGAAGTGATATGATAGCCATCTTACATTTCTGAAGGACTGACAAATGAAATATGGAGCAAGCTTGCTTTCTGCAGCTCCAGAGGGCAGCACCGAAATCAATTACTGTAACTCAAATTACAAGAAAGGAGATTCCAACTAAAAATTAGGAAGAACTTTCTGACAAGAAGTGCTGCTTGATAGTGGAACAGACTACTTCCCAGGTGGTGGTCTCTCCTCTGTTCTTAAATAGAGGTTGTGTGTTCATTCACTAGGTTAATACTTTAGTTGTGGTTCCTGCATTACAGAGGGTTGAACAAGATCACCCTTGGGGTCCTTGCCAACTCTATAATACTATAATACTGTGAGATCGAAAACTTATTCAGGTGTCTCCCTTTTTCTAGTTCCGAACTTTCGACCCGTGTAAACAGTTGTGGTGCAGCCATCCGGACAACCCCTACTTCTGCAAGACAAAGAAGGGCCCCCCACTGGACGGAACGGAATGTGCACCCAGTAAAGTGAGTATGTATCTTCAAGTTTACATGTCCCAATACATTTCAAGGCAGAGAGATGCAGAGGTGATTTGATTTATTTCCAATTCCTTATACACCACAGCAGCTGTTTAGGGAAGCTTTTAATGTTTAATAGACTATTGTATTTTAATATTCTGTTGGAAGCCGCCCAGAGTGGCTGGGGAAACCCAGCCAGATGGCCGGGGTATAAATAATATATTATTATTATTATTATTATTATTATTATTATTATTATTATTATTATTTCAGTGGCTTACAGTGAGGTTACCAAACAGATACAAAGGATAACATCTGTTACAACTAACCACCAAATCAGAAAAGCTTTCTTAAAATGCTTGCTGGGGCGGGGGGAGATCTTCACCAATGGGAGCAGATCTGTTTGATTTCAACTACTGTATGTGTGGGTTTTTAACAGAATTAGGCCCCCAGTAATGAAGCTACAGCTCCCAATGAGTCTGACCCATGCATCTGAACCATGGGAGACCACTGATAGAGATCCTACCGCGAAGGCATGGGCTGGGGTAATTAATTGACTGTTAATTAATTATTAATTAAGTACAAACTCAATTATACTAATAGGGATAAACAGTGAAGCAATTTCATTGATACATTAAAATATAGAGGCTTAGACAAAATCATGAAGGAGAGGGCTTGGGATAACTTGCAAGCCACAATGGCTATGCTCTGCCTCCTCCATTGGAGACAGCAATGTTTCTGAATATCAGTTGCTGGAGACCACAGGAGAGGAAAGTCCTCTTGTGCTCGGATCCTGCTCACAGGTTTCTCATAGACATCTGTCTGGCCACTGTCAGAATTCTGGACTAGATGGGTCGCTGGCCTGATCCAGCAAAGCTCTTCTCATGTTAACAATTAAAATAAGAAGTTCAGGTGAAGAGATTAGGTGACTCCAGAGGGTCTAATTTGTGTTTGTGCCTCATTTCTCATTTTACCCTTAGTGGTGCTACAAAGGTCACTGCATGTGGAAAAACACCAACCAGCTGAAGCAAGATGGCAGCTGGGGAGCCTGGACGAAATTCGGCTCCTGCTCTCGGACATGCGGAACCGGCGTTCGCTTCAGAACAAGACTATGCAACAATCCTGCGTGAGTCGGCGGCGCTTCTCCCGCAACCTTTTGCACGCACAACGTCTTGGGGTGGATATAAGGAGGGTGCCCTCTGGGGAACACTATAGCCAGTGGCTCAAAAGAAAACAACAACTCAGGACTGCCTGGGTCAAAAGTCAGATAAGTGGAGAGATGGATCAGTGGGGTTTGTGGTCTGGATGGGGAGAGAGTGGGGGTCTGGGATCCGATCCAGCTTAGACCCACCCCCAAGCATTCTTTTCTCTCTCTCTTTGAAATCATTGTTATTTGGTTTCACAAATACAAAGTTACAAAAATCCAAATGTATATCCATATACAGAGATTCCTCCGAATCTTGGGACTTCTCCCCATCCCCTCCATAGGGTCCCATTTTGAACATTTAGAACTGCATATTCTTCCATACTCTAACTTTCACATCGATCCATATTATCCATAGTAACTGTTACAGTACAAGTGAATTCAAAATCATGCCAATGTTTCTATCTGCTTACAGTGGTCTCTTAAATAACTTATAAAAAAATTCCCATTCTTCTATAAAGTTTTTGTCCTCTTGGTTTCTGAGTTTTCTAGTCAGTTTTGCCATTTCAGCACAGTCCATCAACTTGGTTTGCCATTACTCTCTGGTAGGAACCTTGTCTTCTTTCCATCTTTGGGCTAGTAACATCTAGGCGGCTGTTGTTCCAGACATGAAAAGTTTTTTCCGTTCCTTTGGAATATTGGTACCTGAAATTCCTAATAAGAAAGCTTCTGGTTTCTTAACAAAAGTTATTTTAAACATTTCCCCCCATTTCATTATATATCATCTCCCAGAAAGCTTTTATCACCTTACAAGTCCGTCACATATGATAAAAGGTACCTTCAAGCATTCTAATTGGGCCTTGTTTCTCCCCATTAAGGCCTCATAACGGGGGTCAAGACTGTGCTGGCGTCAACTTTGAGTACCAGCTGTGCAACATGGAGGAATGCCCAAAGCATCACGAAGACTTCCGAGCCCAGCAGTGTCAACAACGCAACTCACATTTTGAGTACCAGAGCAGTAAACACCACTGGCTGCCTTATGAACATCCTGATGGTAAGTGATGGCCGGTCCTCTTCTGCAAAGAGCTGTTTCAAACGCTGCAAAGGAGTTGGGAAAGAAGAACAAATAGCAGATGTGCATTGCTCATTCCCCTCCACTAACTCTTTGCCCTCCAGTAGGGAAGCCATCAAAAAGCCACTTCTCAATAATAAATTCTTCTCTTGAGCCCTAATAACCAGAACTATTACAAAACGCAGTGACTGGATAAATATAACTAGGGAAGAAATTTTGTTATATCTTTATTCTATCAACTCGACAGAGTCTCTCGTGTAGTACAAATTGATCTCCTTTGATTAATGATGAGCCTGGCCTAAAAGAGGCTTTCATAGTGACCCTTCATAGCTTCTCTGACAATTTAGCGTGCTCAGGAAGCTAAGAATAGGGAGATGATAGAGAGACAGCTAGAAAGGTAGCTTTAGTCATTTATTGTATTTATATTAGGGCTGTTCAATACAGTCTTACCTTGGTTTTCGAACAGCCTAGTTCTCAAACGTTTTGGCTCCTGAATGATCAAAACCCGGAAGTGAGTGTTCCAGTTTTCAAATGTTCTTTTGGAAGCCAAGCGTCCAGTGGGGCTTCTGCGGCTTCCGATTGGCTTCAGGAACTTCCTGCAGCCAATCAGAAGCTGTTCTTTGGTTTTTGAACGTTTTGGAAGTCGAACAGACTTCTGGAATGGATTCTGTTTGACTTCCAAGGTATTAATGTAATTGTATTTATATTAGGTGCCTTCTGGTTCAGTCCAGGACTCATTTCAGTATCCGGGCTCATTTCCTGATTGGGCCTTGATCTGACCTGGCCATGATTTTGGGTCCCAAACTGAATCAGGGCCAGAGGGATTAATGTTAAACCACCCTGGGAATTGTAGCTCTGGGAGGAGAAAAAAGGGTCTACTAACAACTCTCAACAACATCGACAAACTGCATCTCCCATAATTCTTTGAGGAAAGCCATGATGGTTTAAAGTGATTTGAAGGATTGATGTGAATGTGGTCTGTGCTGCTTGTGTAATCCAACAATTGTTCATGGGTTTGGACACATATTTTGTTCACATTTCTACACCGTGTAGCTACCAAAAGATGCCAACTCTACTGCCAGTCCAGAGAGACAGGAGATGTTGCCTACATGAAACAACTCACCCATGATGGGACTCGCTGTTCATACAAAGACCCCTTCAGCATCTGTGTGCGTGGGGAATGTGTGGTGAGTGAGGTCTTCCTGACCATCCCAGTTGCTCTTTCTAGCTGGAGCTGTACACAAAAGACCTTGTAAGACGCGTTCAGCCAAATATACATGGAATATACATGGTGTGACTTCTTTTTTAAAATCAATTTATTTGGTTTTACAAATATAAGTTTATAATAATACCAAATACATATCCATATAAAGAGATTTCTCTTAATCTAGAGACTTCCCCCATCCCCTCCATGGGTCCTATTGTCAACATTTTCAACTGCGTATAATTTCGTAATCTATATTTTGTATCCATCCACATTATCCATAGTGTCTGTTGCGTTAACCCTAACCCTAAAAATCACTGCGGGAGGCAGTGGAAGACAGGAGTGCCTGGCGTGCTCTAGTCCATGGGGTCACGAAGAGTCAGGCACGACTAAACGACTAAACAACAACAACACCAATGTTCTCATCTGCTTACAGTGCTCCCCTAAATAAATTATAATTTTTTCCCATTCTTTAAAAAAGTTTTTGTCCTCTTGCTTCCTGAGCTTTTCAGTCAGCTTTGCCATTTCGGTATAGTCCATCAGCTTAGTTTGCCATTCCTCTCTGACAGGGACTCTTTCTTCTTTCCATCTCTGGGCTAGTATCATCCGTGCGGCTGTTGTCACATAAACATGGTGTGACTTAATTGGAGAGGGTGAAGGACAAAATTCTTTTATGAGAGAAGGTCTCATGCTCAGTTGCCAGCAATGTTTTCCTCCCTGTGTGTTTCTTTGTTACAGCTTTGCATTGAAGAGTTGCCCCTGACATTTCAGGGGGTGGGGGTCTAAAGCTCAGCTCCTCTCATTTTTCTGGGGGCAGCTCTGCAAAGCAGCCCCTTAGCAAAGCAGCAGAGAAGCAACGGAAGTGGTTTGAAGAGCTGACCCCATAAAATTTTGGTCTGGGATAAGGTGGTCGCCTGAAGAAGGTAGATTTTGATCCACTGCCAGTGTGGTGTAGTGGTTAAGAGCGGTAGTCTCGTAATCTGGGGAACCGGGTTCGCGTCTCTGCTCCTCCACATGCAGCTGCTGGGTGACCTTGGGCTAGTCACACTTCTCTGAAGTCTCTCAGCCCCACTCACCTCACAGAGTGTTTGTTGTGGGGGAGGAAGGGAAAGGAGAATGTTAGCCGCTTTGAGACTCCTTAAAGGGAGTGAAAGGCGGGATATCAAATCCAAACTCTTCTTTTGTGAGGTGCTTTTCAAAGAGGGATAGGCAGGCAATCTCCTCCAGCTTGGATTTTAATCTGATCTGGAGAAGAACATGGGAGCTCCTGATGCTCACTTCTCCTTTGAAGCAAGCATTACCAAGTACCTGAAACTCATTGAGGCCCTGAGCTGGAAGAATTTTGCCAGCTTCTCTGCTTAAAACTTCCAATGGTTATGCCTGAGACGCAACCCGTTGAAGAAAATGACATCAAAATTCTGCACAGATTCCAAAAATTCTTTGCCAGGAAATGTGGAATTCCACAATCTGCATAAGTATATTCTGTAAGGCCAGAATTTGCCTGGCTTCTGCAAGTCATGAATGGACGCAGTAAGTTGTGCAGAGTAACCCCTGAACTGCCAAAATTGCTTTTGAGTCCCTGAAGTTTACTCGGCCATATAAACTAGAGCAGGCATGAAGAACTGAATGCAGTTGGGGGTCTGAATCCTTATCTCCCCACCCCTCATGGGCAGGTTTGATAGGTGGGTGGAGCCCCTCACCTTTCAATCACCTGACACCACAATGACATCCTCTGCTGGTGCTTGCAAAGCCATTAGTTAGTGCTTTGAAAGCCCAGTGCAAAGTGTCTTGGGCCTGCAAACCCCTTTTTAGCCCAGCTGCATTTTTGCCCATCAAACCTGCAAAGCAGGTCGGCATCTCTTGACTGAAATAGCCTCATGGGCCAAAGGGTGGGCCTAATTAGACTTCATGGCTGAAGGTTCCCAACCACTGAACCAGAAACTTGCTCCTCACTTCCTCTTCTTTTTGGGTGATAAATGCAAAGATCTGCCAGAAACTGTATTAGATGCTTGGTATCAAAACCTGCTGTTATGGAGCACACATAACACCTGCACTTTCATTGGGGGGAAAATATTAGGAGTTGCAAATTTGACCTGTGCATTTGATTCTATACATTTCCAAACAATGCTTCTTCTGATTCTCTGCTCTGATGATACTGTGACTGTCTCTTTTTACAGAAAGTGGGCTGTGACAAGGAAATCGGGTCCAACAAAGCTGAAGACAAGTGTGGAGTATGCGGGGGAGATAACTCTCACTGCCGGACGATCAAAGGGACCTTCACTAGAATCCCTAAGAAACCTGGTAGGGATACCTCTACCTCCATGACTCTTCCATATTACCATTAGTTTCCATTGCTGTCCCTCACCTCTGCAGAGGAGAAAAGGTGATGAAAGCCTAAATCTCAACATGAAGTGCTTTGACCATGATTGCAAATGTTCACATGAACTGACTTCAAATATTCGTGTGGACTGGAATTGGTTTAATACAGGTCACAGCAGGGCAGCCAGCCTGTAACCCTTTAGATGTTGTTTTCGCTACCATCCTACCTATTGGCCATCCAGACTGAAGCTATTGAAGTCCAACATCAGTGTTAAACTGATTCCAGTCTGCACAACTATTTGGAGTCATTTCGTGCAACCATTTGAAGTCAACTGGAAATGGAAATTTCAAACTGATTTGCAGACCTTTAAACTGAGCTTTTGAATGATCCACAGTACAACAGCATGTCATGCTTCAATTATTTTTATTTATTTATTTTCAATATATCCAAGACGTTTTGCGGTAAGTTCAGGACACCAGTTGAAGCATTTGCAAAGCTAGCAAATGCAGAAAATCCTGTTAGCTGGTGTTTGAGGATGATCTTTGTCCTTGGGGCAGTGTTTGAAGCATTGATTTTCCATTCCACAATCATATTTCACAATTATTTATCATTAGATTCCATTTTTGTTTGGCATTGCAAGAAAAAAATCTAATCAACCTCTTCCAACAGGGAAACAATTAAGCAAGAGGTGCCAAAATGAACTCAAGGTTCTGGAAAATGAAATCTGCAAGTATCCAATTGATTTTTCACAGTCTTAATTTTCATTGACTTGATGTTTTAAAGTAAAAGAGAACTGCTGCAATGTGTGTAAAAATCTTTCAAACTGAGTTTTGAACAGAACTGATTCATGCTTGATTGATTTTTTTTTTAAAAAAGCGCTCCTATGAAGACTCAGTCAATGAAAACTCAAGACTTCCATGCCCTAAATTACTAACAAAAGACATTCTGTTTAAGGGAAGACAAGAGGCGCGTTCACTTTGCCTAAAGGAGCTCGTGATGTTTCTGTTTCTGAAAACAGAGAATCTAAAAATATTCTGGGTAAGTTTTGACTCTTTGCAGAAATTTGGGCATCCATAGCCGCCGCAGAACCATTTTTTCTTCTTGTATTACTTCTAATTGCTGACCAGTCACTTACAGGAAAAGCAAACTCAGGCAAATCATTTTATGCTTCCAATGGGAGCTTCTTGAAAGCCGACAATATTCTGACCATGAACTATATTCACTGAAGTATGTCAAACAGTAAGCTGAAATTCTTAGGGTGATGAATTTGGCTTGCGATAGCAGCTTCTGTGCTTCCACAAAATGGCCCACTGGCCTGATCTCAGCCACTGGGGAAGAAATGAATTCTTAACAATATGTATTTATCATTCTGGAAAGGATCTAACTGACAGATGATAACAGGGGTGAATGATCCCTGTGTCCTTCTATTTTCATTCCACAAAACATAGGAAACAAAAATGCTTTGTCTAAATTACCCAGATTGCTTTGGTTCGCCAGAGAACAAAATGAAGTAAGTGGCTTGCAATAAGATTGCCTTTCCCCTCCTCTTTCATGAAAATATGGGAAATGCAAGGCTGCCTAATCGCCAATATTGCAAACATACTGGTCCTTAAGTTGACTGTTCATGGGTTTATGGATGCACCTCTTCTGCAAATGGGGCCAACCTCTTCTTGCAACCTACTAACCCTAGCAATTATTTTTCTCTCTCTCCTTTTGTTTCTCTTCTGCCTTCTCCCAATGCCTTGCTGCACATGCCAAAGGCTACCTTAAGATGTTTGACATCCCTCCAGGTGCTAGACATGTGTCTGTCCAAGAAGACGAGGCTACCCCTCACATTCTTGGTAAGTGCTTCCTGTGCTTAGGTTTGACCATGCTGCCAACAACTCTAATAGACCTAACCCCACTTTCCAGAAGATGCCCAGGAGGACCATTGCGGATGTTACCCTGGCCACTTGGGGAGTCTGAGTGGTACCTCCTGTGGTTCAGGTTGTGGAGCAATTCACTTGACATTGTGACATTGTGTTTCATTATCACTTTTATAACCCGTGGAACTCAATTCAGCATAGGGAAGAGTTAAGAACATAAGAAGATACCTGCTGGATCCAGAATCCTGTTCTCACAATAATTGTCAGGCATGGAGAGTACTCATCTCCCTTCGGTAACTTCACAGATAAGAATTAACAAGCGGTTGAGAGATTTATAGCATCATTATTGCAGCATCATGTTACGAGCACAAATACACAGCTCTCTGCAAGGAGGAGGAGGAGAAGAAGAAGAGGAGTTTGGATTTGATATCCCGCTTTATCACTACCCTAAGGAGTCTCAAAGCAGCTAACATTCTCCTTTCCCTTCCTCCCCCACAACAAACACTCTGTGAGGTGAGTGAGGCTGAGAGACTTCAGAGAAGTGTGACTAGCCCAAGGTCACCCAGCAGCTGCATGTGAAGGAGCAGAAACGCGAACCCAGTTCACCAGATTACGAGACTATTACACCACACTGGCTACAGTGTGGAGGGCAGTGTGTGGCTAATTTAGACAACTGGAGGGCAGTTGGCTACTCTAAATCCTCCTCCCAACTTCCGCAGCATTTTGGGCGCCAGCGAGAAGTTCCTCCCTCCCTCTGACTCCTTTGCTCTCTGATACGCTTGGACCTCTGAGTCTGTGGTGGTGGTGAGGGGTCCCCCACACTCCCAAGTGACATCTCAAGTCGCTGCCCCCTCCCTTCTGGTTCTCTTGTCATTATCTCAAAAGTGGGTAACTCCTCCCTAAACTGTTCAGCTTCTCTCTCTCTGCTTCTGAACACACTGTGGAGGGGGGGCAGCTCTTCCCCCTCCAGCTCTCCATCAGAGAGAAGCTGGTCTTCCATAGAACATAGTCCCCAGTCCTCGTCTTCAGACCAATCCCTGACAATAACCAACCAGATGCCCATGGGAAGCTCACAAGAAGGACCTGGGTGTTCTCCTCATTTGTGTTTTCCAGCTACTGGTATTCTTAGGCCTACTGTCTTCAACAGTGGATGTTGAACAACCCTATTGAGGCTAGTAGCCATTGTCTGGTCCTGTTTTATAACCATCCAAGTGGTAGTCGTCACCACTTCTTGTGGGAGCAAGCATCCATATTTTAATGATGCAAAGTGTTTAGAAGCACTTCTTTCCAGTCTGTCCTGAATCTTTCAACCTCCATGCGCTGAACAGACCCAGACCTCCTTTGCTTTATCACAGTTGCTGCATCCTGTCTATCTGGGTGTACATCTAAGATGCTTAAATAGTAGACCAAAGAAATGTAATGTGTGAATGAGGCAAAGATGTTTAGTAACCTGAATCAGAGAGCTAGAAATGGATGCAGCTCCCTGCTGAGTTTATATTCCATCATGAAACCAGCTTTCCTGCCATGTAGGTCATGCCAAGGCACTTCGTTTGAGCAGGCAAGTGAATCTGGCCAAAAACTGAAGCTTAAAAACATTTGGTTGAGCTTGGCCTGGCCCTGTCAATTTCTGCTTCACATAAGTCACTAACTATGATAGGAAGGAGATTCCGACTAAACATCAGGAAGAGTTTTCTGACAGTAAGAGCTGTTTGACAGTGAAACGGACTCCCTCAGGAGGTTGTCGACTCTTCTTCCTTGGAGGTTTTTAAGCAAATGAAAGACTGGAGGAACTGCTACCCAAAGTAGTTTGGTCTCTCTTAATACATGGCTATGCATTTACAAGGTGGTGCTTCATTTGCTACCGATTTTATTGTGGGTGTTCTTGTTATTATTTTAAATTGTGCTTTTTCAAATCCATTTCTGTCTGATGTATTGAGTATGCAGACACAATTTAGCTTTGCAGAATTATATCACTTAAGGTGGTATTTGATCAACAGAGTCATGCCGCCATCTCCCACCCCCCATGTTTCCATTCAAAAGTTTACATTCTGAGGCATCAGTAATATTGTGCAGTTGCAGCTAGCGCTTTTGAGCTTTAGAAAAGCACATTATTCATCTTCCCAACATTTGTGTCTCAGAACGTTGCCATGTACTGTATTTAAAAATATCAGTCAGGAGGAATCAATTCCAATAATTTCAGATGATTTGCCGGCCATCTGAAATCTAAACCCCTCAAAGAAATAATAGCTGGTCCTTGAGAAATCAATAAGATGCTCCTTTGGTGCAGATAGTCGTTATATGAGCTCTTTTAAAGCTGATGTTCTCTCTCAGTCCACTGTTGATTTGCTGATATTCACTATAATGGCATATTTTAGGATGATGAGCAATCAAAGGATCCACAGATGGGAGGCGATTAAACTAAGTGGTGGGCCTCATCTTGAAAGCATGTAAGGAAGAGACGACAAAATAAATAGCTTAGCCATTTTATAATATCATTATTCAACAGAATTGGAGATGAATGAGGAGCTATATCAATTTGTCATGCAAAAGTCATGAAGCTGTAAGAAAACTGAGGGGCCAGGAAAGCTGATCCCTCAGGAAGTAGGGGTGACAGGGTGGTAGAAAGACTTCATGCCAGCCCCTTTTCAGAACCCATTAAGCCCCCAGAGATGAACACTATTCATTTAAAGAACATGCATTCACCCCCCCCCAAAAAAACTGGAAACTGTAGCTTATACCTCACAGAGCTACAGTTCCCAGAATCCTTCACAAATAGAACCCTGGATTTTTTTTTAGTGAAGGTATATACCTTAAATGTGTCCTAATTGTACTTTGAATGTTTGGAATGGATGTGATAGGGATGCGGGTGGCACTGCGATCTAAACCACTGAGCCTAGGGCTTGCTGATTGGAAGGTCGGCGATTCTAATCCCTGTGACGGGATGAGCTCCCGTTCCTCGGTCCAAGCTCCTGACAACCTAGCAGTTCGAAAGCACGTCAAAGTGCAAATAGATAAATAGGTACCGCTCCGGTGGGAAGATAAACGACGTTTCCATGCGCTGCTCTAGTTTCGCCAGAAGCGGCTCAGTCATGCTGGCCACAGGACCTGCAAAAACTGTCTGTGGACAAACATCAGCTCCCTTGGCCAGTAAAGCAAGATGAGCACCACAATCCCAGAGTCGTTTGCGACTGGACTTAACTGTCAGGGGTCCTTTACCTTTACCTTTTTATGGATGTGGTGTATCTCTCCTGGTTTGGTTACCCTTGACTTGATCAAGTCTGCAGAGATGGACAATCAACTGGTTGATCCAAATGAGCAGCAGGATATAGGGTGTTCCATGCTAGGGATCTGGCATAGATCACAATTGTATGCAATCAGTGGCATTTAATTCAGCGGGACTTCTGAATAAATTTGCATTGGCTTGTATAATGGTGAGCTGCGAGCCTGGAAGTCTCTGGTTCAAATCCCTAGGTGGGCAGACCAAGCTACTATTCTTTCAGCCTTAATCTGCACATTTGCAATATGGGAATGGAAGTCCTCCTGGCCTGTCATAAAGCTTGTTGTAATGAATGCTGCAATGATGAATATGAAGCGCTTAAACACTTGGGATTCACTCAATCTGAATAAGCCTCTCCTCAAAGGTTTACCGTAGTGCCTGAGGACACCTCCATTTCTATTTCTATTTTTTGCAGCAGCAGATTTTATTATTTTTATCAGCTTGTTTCCCAATGGGCCACTTTCCCCAGTTACATTGCTACAAAATAACTGCTGCAAATATCACTGTGTGTGCCCCCAAACTGCTGAAAAGTGCCCCCAGAGTCGTTCCACCGCCTCATGCACATTGAAAGCATTTCTGCATCAGCAGTGGTGGCTGGTGTCACTGATAGGGTGGGGAGCGGAGAGCCAGAAAGCCAGTGATGGGCAGAAGCAACTAAATCTAGTGTTATCTCCAGCCTCTTCCCTGAGAAGTTCTGCAAGGGCATCATGAAGCTAAGGAGGATGAAGCTGTCAGCCAGAGTCACCCCTGTTGGAAAAACGCCCGGGAAGTGTGCCACCTTCCCAAGACATCAAGGCGTTTCTCCGGTAATAAGCGACCCCTCCCTCCTGAGAGGAGCACACTCGTCTTCTAGCATCCCATCACAGAAGAAAGAGACAGTCAGTAGCTACACACTACTTTATTTACAGACTGTACACGGAGCTTTCATCCGACATGTCTGAGCAGCAGTACAGAAGTACGACTCAACACTCACTTCACCCAGAAGTGAAAGTAACTTATCCAGTTACTGAGAACAAGCAGAGACTTCCTGTCTCACACTCCCAGACATACACATGATGTCAACAACCATTGTGCTGCTTCTCGCAGCTGGTGAGATATAAAAATCCCAACAACCCCATGGTCTGGTTGCAAGTAAGAAGGCAGGAGGTGAGCTTGGTGGAATCGAGATTGAAGCTGGTGGGTGTCAGGAGCTTGGCCTACACTCGAGTAGGACCCTGGCAGAGACACATGCCTGACTGGCATGTTCCCTCCCTCCTGGTCATCCATTCGGGAGCTTCAAAAGCTTTCTTCTGCCCGAGCATCACAGTGACCGATGCCAACCTATACCGGCACACTTAGAGATCCACAGAGTCTTCACAGTTTGCATAACAGATCTCAGCAACTCAACATTTTGGCTAATCTACTTTATTTACATATAAACACACATGGAGTACTGCAACATGGCTCCCTCTCTCTCTAGCATAAGACAGCAAAGAGAAAAAGAACAAAGGACAATAGTCCCACTTCATGGAACACAGTAACACAAACTTCGTGTTTCCATCACATCCCACTCTGTGCAGTCAACACATACAACCGTCATGTGAAAGACAACAATCCCATGACTGCAATCATGGAGGAGGAATTCTAACAGTGGGACCCACCCTCCACTCAGCAATCTGCATCTTTCTTTCCTGCAGCTTCACTGCCAAAGAGATCTGATCTGATCTCCAAAAGCTACAGAATGCTCCCGATCATGGAATTGTAGAGTTGGAAGGGACTGTGAGGATCATACAGCCCAACCCTCTGCAATGCAGTAATCTCAAAGAAAGCATCCATGACAGATGGCCACCCAACCTCTGCTCAAAAACCTCCAAAGGAAAGTCTATCACCTTTCAAGGCAGTCCATTCCACTGTCAAACAGCTCTTACTGTCAGAAAATCCTTCCTAACATTTCATCAGCATCTTCTTTCTTGTAAATTGAATCCATTGGTTTGGGTCCTGCCCATTGGAGCAGCGTAAAACTAGCTTCCTACATCTGACAGCCCTTAATATATTTGAAGATGGCAATAATTTCACCTCATTTAAAGGATCTAGGTGTTTCATTACCACCTCTTTCCCTATCTCGGACTGCAGCTCCCTTCCTCCAATATTCATTACAGTATTTTATCACCAGGTTGGGCTATTCTTTCACATCTGAGTGCAGACAGGGGCAGGAGAAAGAGGGCAGCCAATGTAATAGCTCTTTAGAAAAGCATGGAATAAGAGAATTGCAGAGTTGGAAGGGACCCTGAGGGTCATCTAGTCCAATCATTTTTGCCCTATGTAGGGCAAAACCCACAACCCTGATATTAAGAGTCTCATGCTCTGCCAATTGAGCTATGATCATAATGGTTAATCATAATAAACATTAGAACTTGTAAATGCAATAAAGGTAAAGGTAAAGGGACCCCTGACCATTAGGTCCAGTCGTGACCGACTCTGGGGTTGCGGTGCTCATCTCGTTTTATTGGCCAAGGGAGCCAGCGTACAACTTCCGGGTCATGTGGCCAGCATGACTAAGCCACTTCTGGTGAACCAGAGCAGCGAACAGAAACACCGTTTACCTTCCCGCCGGAGCGGTGCCTATTTATCTACTTGCACTTTGACGTGCTTTCGAACTGCTAGGTTGGCAGGAGCAGGGACCGAGCAATGGGAGCTCACCCCGTAGCGGGGATTCGAACCACCGACCTTCTGATCGGCAAGTCCTAGGCTCTGTGGTTTAACCCACAGCACCACCCATGTCCCTCAAATGCAATAAGGAACATTAATCAAATTAATGGGGAACTTGGGCAATGGGGTTTAAATTTGAGAAATGAAAAAGGAGTTAAGGGGGGAATGCACTTGAAAATAATAATGAAACAAATTTAAGTGGGAGTCATGGGGGGCAGGGAGTGGAAATTAATAATGAAATTAAGTCATTAAGGAGTAATGGGGTGAATATTAATAGTGGAATGAAATGAACAAGGAGTAATAATGAAATGAATTTAGTGTGGAGTGACGGGGGGAGTAGGGGAATTAATAGTGAAATGAGTTTTTAAAGGCTTAATGGGGAAAGGGGTGGAAATTAATGGTGAAATTGTTTTTTCAAACAGGAGAAAGAGGGGGAATAACTATTAAGTCTGTCTAACATTTACGATTAAATGTGAAAAAGAGTAAGACGCACTTTGGTTTTACCCTTGACATTTGGCCCTCAGCCTGAAAGGTATGTTGAACCATGGGACTCACCCCCACAAGAGAGCCATTGTGGTGTAGTGGTTAAGAGTGGTAGACTCGTAATCTGGTGAACTGGGTTCGCGTCTCCACTCCTCCACATGCAGCTGCTGGGTGACCTTGGGCTAGTCACACTTCTGTGAAGTCTCTCAGCCTCACTCACCTCACAGAGTGTTTGTTGTGAGGGAGGAATGGAAAGGAGAATGTTAGCCACTTTGAGACTCCTTAGGGTAGTGATAAAGTGGGATATCAAATCCAAACTCTTCTTCTTCTTGTGATGGCTTCCAACATGGATGGCTTTCAAAGAGTATGAGACAAATGGCTTATCAATTGCTACTAGCCGCGATGGCTGTGCTCTGTGTGCCTGACTGAAGGCAGTAGGCTACTGAAAACTGCAGGAGGGAAGAGTGCTCTTGTGCTTTGGTCTTCCTTGCGGGTTTCCTGCAGGTATCTGGTTGGCCACTGTAAGAACAGGTTGCAAGACTTGATGGACCGCTAGCCTGATCCAGCAGGCTTCTCTTGCACTCTTAAAATAGTTAGCCACCATTGGTGCCATGTAGTAATACAATATTGGCCCGACTATAAGCCGCATTCGCAAATAAAATTCAAGGCTTGTTTGTGGGTGTGGCTCGCCTCCCAGCACGACCACCCTGAACGGAGGCGGGGGGTGGCCGGCACTCAGCACCCTGCTCCCCAAGCCAGCGCTGGCGCGCGGCTCCAAATATAAGCCACACTTTAACTTTTCAAAGCTGGCAAAAATGTATAGGATGAGGGATAAAATTTTTTGGAAATGTAAAGATGTGGATGGAGACTTCTATCATATGTGGTGGACTTGCAATAAAGTAAAGACATTTTGGGAGTTGATTTATAATGAACTTAAGAAAATACCAAAAAATACCTTCCCCAAAAAGCCAGAGGCTTTTTTGCTTGGTTCGATGGGGAAGGAGATCAAGAAATCAGACCAAAGATTATTTATGTATGCCATAGCTGCTGCAAGGACTTTGTTGGACCAAAATTGGAAATTACAAGAAGTTCCCACCATTGCGGAGTGGCAGACAAAAATGATGGATTATGCGGAGTTAGCCAAACTGACCGGCATAATTCAGGATCAGGATGATCAGAGATTCCAGGAAAATTGGAGTAAATTTACTGTGTACTTAAAGGGCAACTGTAAAAATTTAAAGACACTGGCAGGATTGAAGTAATTCCTACAATATGGATAAGACAGATATGATGTAAAAAGTTAAAATACATGGTTGGTGTTGATAAGGGATACCCGCTGAAGGGAAGGAGGGAAGTCGCAAGCTCAGCAGAGCAAAAAGTTCATATGTTGATTAATGTATTGAAAAAGTGATTGTGCAAAGAAAATAATAAAAAATTATTGATAAAAAAACCTTTTCACAATTTGAATGGGGGTGTGTGGTTTATATTTGGGCCAATACGGTATTAGTTAGTATCAATGACCACCACTTTTTCTTTGATCTCTGGATTATCTTCAAATAACTCTAAAGTCAGCCCCCTTCCCCAGCTTCTCGTTGCATGTGCTTTCATTCATTTTCTCCCAGCCTGCCCTTGCTATTTTTTTTAATCTGCTTTGTTCTTCCAAATTAGCTCTAGAGAAACCATCTCTGCAGAGGCTACAGCTACTTTCATATTGTGCATGGAACACAGTGGGAGGGGTGAACTAAAGCTAAAAAGAAGCACTAGATAATGGGCTGAGAAGCTCTGGGTCTTGGGTGGCCACTTATTCATTGCTAATGAAAAGATGAACTGTGTCACCAAAAGGAGGAGGAGGAAAGAGAACACAGATTTGCACAAATTGTGTGAAGGCTAAATTTCATTTATTATATTTATTATAATTGAAATAAAAATGCATAGTGGGGAAGACTTGACAGGTGACCCTAGTCAAACTGTGGCTTGGCAACTTCAAGGTCCCTGATCTCCCTTCTTAAGGTTCTTTAAATGGATTGGGAATGGGCAGCCCTTTACACAGAGGATGTCATCAAATAGATTGCATTCTGTAAAATAGAACACATCACTGCCCTATCGGGATCGCTAAACGAGAACCTAAATTTAATGGCATCAAGACAATGCAAAATGAAGGTCCAAGTGCCTTTTGTATTGTCTTTAAGACATGGCCACCCACCCAATTTAATTGCAATGGTTAATCAGCCACCATTTCTGCTTTTATTCCTTCCAGCTGTTAAGAACCAGGCAACGGGTCACTATATTTTGAATGGCAAAGGAGAGGGATCTGGCTCTCGTTCCTTCATTGATCTCGGCTTAGAGTGGGAGTACCACATAGAAGATGACATAGAAACCCTTCAGACGGATGGGCCATTGTATGATGCTATCGTTGTGTTGGTAGGTCATGATCCATTTTCTGTTTCGTAGAGTTTTCTGGTGTGACCAACAGGGCCTGTTCCAGGCCAAGCAGTATCAACTTGGGAGATCCACTCACAAAACCAACAAGGACATAGCCATGTGGTTGTGACAAAGTAGTTCTGCCCAAATTGTGAGTTTCAAAACTAGAGGCAACCCATCAGTCATACACAGATGGGGTGAACATGAATGGGACCTAAGATGCACCTTGTATCTGTCTCTGTGCCCTTCATATATTCCAGTCTATTTCTGAGTCACTTTGTGCTCTACACTTCAATCCAGGGTCGGATTTAGGTTCATAGCTGTCAACCTTTTCCTTTTCTTGCTAGGAATCCTATTTGGAATAAGCGAAATTCCCTTAAAAGGGGGGAAATGTTCACAGCTATGTTTAGGTTTGATGAGGCCCTAAGCTACTGAAGGTAATGGGGCCCTTTATATGTCCAGCTGTCCTTTGTCAACAACAAATTGTCACTGTTTTTTGTGCTGAATATATATGCTATATGGTAATTTATGGACCTAATAGGTATCTAAAGCCATTTTATTTGTTTGTAACTTATATTTTGGAAAGGTACGTCCAGGTTTTTTTCCTTTATTTTTTTTTGGGGGGGGGGCCAAGAGAGTGGGGCCCTAAGCTATAGCTTGTTTAGCTTATACGTAAATCTGGTATTGCTTCAATCTTTGATTCTGGTTCCTATCTACTCTGTGTAAAATGAAGCTCTGTCTTCTCCGTTCACTTTTATGGGGGATCTGAAAATGGCTAATAATCTGTAAGGACTGAAAAGGAAGGGAGCAGTTAGAATTAGTACAGTAAAGATTATATTTCCTTAACAGCGCATGAAGAGAAGCAGTCAGAAGCTCTGCAGTCTCCTCCAGCCACCATTGCCTGTCGGCATGAAAACTTCTGAATGCTCAGTAGGGAAAGCATAGGTTATAGGTGCCTTCTTTGGAGTTATGGGTATGATATTTAGATAGGCTCTGTGGCCACCCTTATTTGTGACTTTCCCTCCTGGATTGTAGCTGGATGTTTTCAATGGTCTGGCTGTCCCATCAGCCTGGAACCAGCCTGGAACTCAGTCTAGTGACCTCCACATGGTACATATTATCCTGGCTCCCAGCAGATGAAGGACTTCTATGCATAATGTGGTTCCTACCAGAAATGTTAATGATCAAATCACTGCATAGGCAAATTAGAGGTCAAAGTCACCACAGGTGCAAGCCATGGCTAGGCTAGCTAAGATGTTGATCCAACAGTTGGCAATGCCCTCTAACTCTGATTAGAAAAGAGTGAAGTAGGAATGGCTTTAGTGTGGCAAACATGGAGCATCTTTGGGCTGCACAAGAGAATGGGAATGGCTTCTGGTGGCTAGGCCTAAGCTGTCTGTTCTGGCCAGCGATGGGTGATGAAACAGCACCACCTGTGGGGTGCCTCCTGCAGCTCAGGTGCTGGTGCCAGGGACTGGCATGGAACAAAAGAGTGACAGCCCACTAGGTCCCTCTCCAAGATCATGCTGCTCATTGGCTGAGTCCCCACCATCACCAGGCAGCTCAGATATCTCACAAGACCCTAACATACCTTGTTCCAGGCCACTGGGTCCCTCCCCAGAGTCGTCAGCCTCCAACTCTTCACGCTGCTCCCACCTCTCAGTCTGATCTGACCAGCCCCTCCAAGACATCTCCTCAAAACTCATAACACATATCCCATCAGCCTCAGCCAGCACAACCGTGACCATGGATGATGGAGGCTATAGTCCACTAATATCAGGAGGGCATCAGGTTGGGGAAGGCTGCCCTCAACACTACCAGCCACAATAGCAGGGCAACCATCAACTTTTGAGTTGGGTATTCTTGTTTTTTATCATCTGCTAAGGTACAGCAAATACTGTATCTTCCTCTCTTGTGGCTCTGAAAAGCAAAGAAAATTCCTAAAGGAAAGAAGTGCCCATGTTTCCATCTACTGACATTATGTCCCATTTGCTCAACCTTTTGACAGATCATTCCTCGGGACAACGTCACACAGTCGAGCCTGACATACAAGTACATAATCCACGAGGATTCGGTCCCCAATGTCAACAGCAACAATGTACTTCAAGAGGACCTGGATACGTTTGAGTGGGCTTTGAAGAGTTGGTCCCAATGTTCCAAGCCTTGTGGAGGAGGCAAGTCATAGTATTGTCTGGTGTGAGGGAGTAGAAGAATATATTGGAGAACTGTATGTGTCTTTTTAGTGCCCATACATGCAGGGGTGGGGGAAGGGGGGTGTGGTGGGGGCGGACTGCCCTGGGTGTCACCACTGAAGGGGATGACAAAATGCTGGGTGGCACGGGCTCTGCAGCGCACCCAAGCCACACGTCTCTCCTGGGAGGGACACAGTGGCTTGAGGGCCTACAGGCTCCGCGCTGTCCCAAACAGTCCGCCTGTTGCCTCCCCCTCAGCTGTAGGGCGGCTGAGTAGGAGAAGGTAGGTAGACTCCTTGGAGGTCCTGTGGAGCGTCCTGCCCTGGTTTGCCCTGCCCTGCGGGCGGCTGGCCCCACCCCTGGGTGCAGGGCATGCGTGCCGCCCCAGGTACCTGATCGGCTTGCTCCGCCGCTGTGCACATGAAGAGTTGTATTTGACAGAACCACAGAGTGAGCAGAACAATTTTCACTGACGCAATGGAATCTCCCTTCCTTCTGCTCCCTCTGTGTGCCCCCACCCACACCAAAGCTACTCTGGGAATTTCTCCCAACCATCCAAAAAAGAGCCGCAAAAAGATCCCGTTGAGCACATGGATTGGCAATATGGACAAACTACCGTATTTTTCGTCCCATAGGACGCACTGGCCCATAGGATGCACCTAGTTTTTTTGGGGGGGGGAATAAAGGGGAAAATTTTTTCCTTTATTTCCCCCCCAAAACCAGGTCGGGGAATCCAAACCAGGTTGGGGAACAGCGGGATGGTGGTGCTGCACCTCCCCGCTGTCCCCCGAGCTTGTGGGGCTGCCCGATGTCTGCCCGAAGCGTGGGGCGCTCTGCTTCAGGGCGCCCCACGCTCCGTGCAGCAGGCTGCTATCCGCAGCCTAGGGAGCCCCGCGGGAACTCCTGCAGGGCTCCCTAGGCTGCGGATGTCTTCCTGAAGCCTGGAGAGCGAGAGGGGTCGGTGCGCACCAACCCCTCTCGCTCTCCAAGCTTCAGCGAAAGCCTGCATTCGTCCCATAGGACGCACCCAGATTTCCCCTGCATTTTTGGAGGGGAAAAATTGTGTCCTATAGGGCGAAAAATACGGTAGTTACTTATGAACAAATTGCATATCGACGCAAATTAAGAATGGATAAATATGAAGAAATTTGGAAGGAATACTTAAGAGATAAAGCGGAAAGTGGTGGGAAGTAGGGGGAGGAGAGGTGAGGAAATATTGATAAAAAGGTGTAGTTATAGGTATATCAGTACTCAAATCTGAATTGTTAAATTGTGTTATTAGTGTTATTGTGGTTTTTGTTGTATGTGTTTTTTGTGTTTGCTCTTTGTATTGAAAAAATGTTTAATTTTTTTAAGAGTTGGGGGGTACACAAGGGGGAGAGAGGGAGGGAAATGGTTCCACTTGTGATTCTGTTGGATTCAGTCCAAAGTAGTTGCAAAGCCCAAAACACGGTGATCTTCTGTAATAAATTAAAAACTGCACCGAATTCTGCACTTTGAATGACACTGGAGAGCTGATTGTGTTTGCATTGTATATGTGGGTGGGTGTTTTTTCCCCCCTTTACTGAATTGTTGTTTGGTTTCCATCCCCAGGTTTCCAAGACACTAAGTATGGGTGCCGCAGGAAGAGTGATAGCAAAATGGTACACCGCAGCTTCTGTGAAGCCAGCAAAAAACCCAAGCCCATTCGTAGGATGTGCAACCTTCAGGAATGTACGCAGCCATTGTAAGCATCTGCTCCTGTTCAGTGATGTATTGGCACCAGCAGTGTGGGGTCAAAAAAGCTTCATCCAAGCAGGCATAGAGTCTCTCCTCAGTGAAACAACAGGCAGCCAGATTCAGTGATAGGTCCTGCTAGTTGATTTCCCACAATTTACCAAGGCAGCATATTACGGACGACAGGAAATACATCAAGTGCTAACCCCAAAGCTATAATCCAGCTGTCTTGAAGGCTTTGTTTTGGAATCGAAGATTACACTTTGCAGCCTTCTGCCTCTCCTGCACATCCTCAAGTTTCTGCATACTTGGGCTGAAAGTTTGCTGCCTTTATCTATGTGATAGAAAGAACTTGTCATCCTGCCTGTTAAATCCTGCTCAGAGTAGACCTGTTGAAATTACTGGGCCTAAGAGAACCATGTTCATTAATTCCAAGGAGTCTACTCTGAGTAGGATCCAGTTATATACACATCGACTACTATCATTATTAGATTTCTATGCAGCAAACTCATACAAAAACATATCCATTCAGTGTCCAGAAGCTCAATTAAAACTGAAACAACTTAAGAAATTAAAAAAAAGAGCAGAATACATTTAAGAAACAAAAATACATATATGGGTCATGGAATCGTAGAGTTGGAAGGTACTGAAGGGTTGCCTACTCCAACTCCCTGCAATAAAGGAATCACAACTATAGCATCCTTGACAGGTGGCCATCTAACCTCTGTTTAATGCCCCCCCCCCACGAAGGAAGGTGCACCATCTTCCGAGATGGTCCATTCTATTGATTGACACCTGACAAAAATGTTCTAATCATGACCAATCATTTTCAGAAGAAGGTTTTCTAAAAGAGCCAAGTCTAAAGTTGTTGCCTGGAGATCTTTGCAGGTGATGCAAACTAGATTTCCTAGTTTCCTTACAACAGTGACAGCCAACGGCAATAATATTTGTGCTGCGTGCAGATCAATCCTGGGTAGAGTTAGTGTTTTGTACTAGTTAGTGTATTCCTATTTAATGCTCTTCTCTCTGCCCCATCTCAGCTGGGTATCAGAAGAATGGGAGCATTGCACCAAAACCTGTGGGACCTCTGGTTATCAGATCCGAACCGTGCGCTGCATCCAGCCTCTCCACGATGGTGCAAATCGCTCCGTCCATTTCAAGTATTGTAGCGGGGATCGCCCTGAGAGCCGTCGGCCATGCAACAGGACGCCGTGCCCTGCTCAGTGGAAAACCTGGCCCTGGAGTCCAGTAAGCAAACCAAGTCTTCTGTGTTTCATCAACCATTATGGGCGCAGGTAGCCAAAAACCAAAAAAACCCACCTCTGGGTTCAAAAGCCCAGGACACCGATACTCCATTTTGCCAGAATGGAGAGAGGTTATTGACCAGCAGGCCCTCCAACAAAATGTTGTAGCATGGAGTGCATCAGTTCAAGGTCCCAGCCATTCCACTGCATTTCTTCCTTCCCCCTCAGTTTTCCATTCCTATAAAATTCAGTCCATTGATCTTGCTTTGCCATCGCTGGGCTGTTCTTTGGGGCAGAGACCCCCCAGCTGAGGGATTTCCCTAGGAGGTTAAGTTAGAAGCCTCATGACCCCCCCCCCAAATATCCTGGTGATACAACACTCTTTTGTTTGGGTTGTGGGTGATTTCTTCCCCCAAATAATGATTTTACTACAAAGGAATTTCAGAAATAGACTGGAAAGAGAAGCTGCTGAATTGCAACTCATTACCAAACTTAAAACCATGGAGAGACCTGGTCTGAACAAAGACATTGGATTCTTATCTCATTATACATGACAAAGCCATTTTTCACCTTCTCACCCCTTGCTTTTTCCTGTAAGACCTATTGCAGTCGTTAAGAGTCATCAACAGGCTCATCACAGCTATCTGCCAATCACCCATTCCCACCACCCTTCTGAGTAATACCCCTCCCCACCTTCTCACTATATAGAAGGATCTGGCAACTTCTGTTTCAAGTGTATCTGAAGAAGTGTGCATGCACACGAAAGCTCATACCAAGAACTAACTTAGTTGGTCTTTAAGGTGCTACTGGAAGGGGGAAAAAAATTGTTTTGACTATGGCAGACCAACACGGCTACCTTTCTGTAACCCAAATAATGAATTATTCTTAATTAATTTTGTATACTGCCCTTCATCCATAGATCTCAAGGCGGTTCACAACATAAAAATACAAGGTAAAAAAACAAAATGGCTAATAAAACCAGAAACAAACCAGTAACCCCTGCCAGGAGTTCAGCCTACACTCGAGTAGGACCCTGGCTGAGACACATGCCCAACTGGCATGTTCTCTCCCTCCTGGTCTTTCGTTCTGGAGCTTCAAAAGCTTTCTTCTGCCCGAACATCACAGCAACTGATGCCAACAGAGATCAGCACACTTAGGGATCTGCAGAGTTTGCGCATCATGCGCAACAGACCTCAGCAACTCAGCATTTTGGCTAATCTACTTTATTTATATATAAACATACACGGAGCACTGCAACATGGCTCCCTCTCTCTCAAGCATCAGACGGCAAAGAGAAAAAAACAAAGGACAATAGTCCCACTTCACAGAACACAGTAACACAAACATCCTGTTTCCAGTTACTTCCCACTTTGTGGAGTCAAAACATACACCGTCATGTGAAAGACAACAATCCCATGACTGCAATCATGGAGCAGGAAGTCTAACAACCCCCACCCACTCACAACTTAAACACTGGAAATAGAGGGAATTATATTTGTCTAATTACACACACACTCATGAGTCATCTTGAATCAGACCAAAGACCCAACTAAGTCCAACATCCTGTTTCTCAGGGTAATCAACCAGGTGCCACAGTGGGATGCCCACAAGCAGAGAATCCCCTTTAAATTGAGATAAATGAAATAAAGAAAAAATATGCCTCTCAACAGAAAAGTTTAATTTAGCCATCATGGATAAAAGCCATTATATAAGCAGGAGCTTCTAACAACCTTCATGTCTAAAACCTCCAAGGGCTTTTGGTCATGCAACAATGGTGGTTAAGCAGTTCGAAACTTGTTGGCATTGAAAATGTGAGCATGCTTCAACCGAAGGCACAGTTGATACAGGGCTGCCTCTTGCTAAAATACTATATATAATAAACTAGAATCATCCATCACTTTGTCATATTTCCGGACTCAGACAAAATCTGGACGTGCACCCAATTAACGTGTGCTAATTTCAAGGTCTGTTGTTTGATTTCATTTCCTATTTGATGAGTATTGTTTGTATGGCTATATATCATTCTTTTTTTCAAAAGAAAGGGGAAAGTATCCCTTACAACACTATTGTGTGGCAAGGAAAGGCAGGAGAAAATATTTAAAATAAATTATGAGCAAGCCTCTAAACTTCAAGGATGTTCTCTTAGTGCTACCTAGATCACATTTTAATAATTGTGAGAATGGATACCTGCATCTGGATGGAAGCAAAGCAGAACTGTAGTATTTACAGCTGCTGTTTTTACCAGCTATGGATTTTAGTTCTGTGCCAAACATCTATCCTGTGTGGGTTTCTTTTACCATTGTCCACCAGTTAACAGGAAAAGAAATTGCATTTGAAAATTAACAGAAGGGCAGGAAAATTCAGTGACATTCTCATCAGTGGAGTCCAGGGCTTTAGTCACATTAGTCTTACTTTCAAGATGGTTGAGAGATGTTCACAAGTATATTTATTTCCTTCCTTCCTTCCTTCCTTCCTTCCTTCCTTCCTTCCTTCAAATCATCTCAGCCTTCCCAGATGCTTTCAATCAAAGCCCAGGGGAGGGCATCATACCTCCATCTATGGGGCTTTTTCAAATCAGGAAGCACAGACAGCCAGGGAGGCTGCAGAATATTTTGGGGAAAATGTTTCCTTGAAAGAAAACCTCAGCTGCCTTGCAACAATAGGCTAAGCTCTAAACTCCATGCTCACCAAAATTCTAAACAAAATCTCTAGTGTCCTGAGAATGAGGCAGTAAAACGGGAGCTTCTTTTGCAGAGGAGGAAAACTTTTGAGAAACTGAGGGGCAGATTTTGGCTCAGGGGTAATTGGTTATAGAGCCCATCAACATGCATGGCTGTTTTGCAGCATAGCACAGGCCAGAAATTGTAGTTTCCAATTAAACACTGGATAACCACAGAGTAGAAGGAGAATTGGGAAGGTTGAGGTTACTAGCAAATGAATGGTTGATGGGTAATGCTGAGTTAACAGAGCACTCATGAAGCATGTTTCTCCTTCCTTTAAAGGTCTTCTTGCAATGTCATGCATGTCCATATTTTGGCAAATGGTTTTGGTTTAACCAGGACAAGGTGGGAAGAGACAGTATTGCATCAGTGCCACAATCTGGCTTTACCTGTGGAGCAGCTAGAGGTAGCTGTTCAACCTGGCAATGTGTCATTTATTGGGAAGGAGGAAAGGGGGCAGTCCCAAATCTGGTCAGATTTTGACCTTTTCAAATAGAGTTTCATCCTTCCAGCTCCAGCAGCAGCAATGCAGCCAGCCACCTGTACAGCTCCCTTCCTCATTTGGTTAAGGATATATGTGCTGAAGTCTCCATGGTTTCTCTTATCCATAGTTCCTTGTTGCTTTTTGTCCATAGTGTTCTGTGACCTGCGGTGAAGGAACAGAGTCCAGGCAAGTCTTATGCCGCGCCGGCGACCAATGCAATGGAGAGAAGCCAGAATCCGTGAGGGTTTGCAAGCTCGCCCCCTGCAATGGTAAGCAAAATGTTGTCCTCTATCTGCATCAGGATTGGATAGTTCCAGTTTCTGGAATTCTGGCAACATCTGGAATTTGGTGCAAAGCAAGGGGAATGCTCTGAGAGTTGCTCCGGTTTGATGCAGAACAGATCTTCCCATTTCTGTGTACCATGCTATGAAAATTCCACAGGAGGACCTCCCATTAATTTAGAACAAAAGTGATTGGTGGGGGCCTGCCGGATATTGTTTTTTTTTTTTAATATTTTTTATTGAAGAATTTTTATAACCACAAAAACATAAACATTACAGTACAATAAACACAACAAATACACAAACAAACAAAAACAAAGAAACAAGTACAATTTCATATCCTAGTTTCTTATACCTTTCTTCTCCGACTTCCTCATGCCTCCCTTTTCTGTATTCCAATTTCTAATCAATTTTTCAGCAAATCTTCCCTTAATTTAGTTTAATTTAATCTTCCTTATTCTCCTTGTCTTAACCGTTACTAATAGTAACCGTTTATTTTCTGGTCCAACATCATTCTAACTCTAGGCCTGCCGGATATTGTTGAACTACAACTCCCATCACTGATGGACACTGGCTAGGATGGCTCAGCCTGATGGGAACTGAAGTCTGACAACATCCAGAGGTCACTCTGTCCACTATCCCTGATTTGGAACACAGAGCATATAGCCAGCTTGTTAGGGGAGATATTCTCACTGGGAAAACAGTGGCAGGGAAGGCTTAAAACAACAACAGCCCTGAATTGCTTGCTTCCCAGGCCTTTTTTACCCCAATAAATTTTATTAAAGTTTGAAATAAAATATACCAAAGTTAATATCAAACATCCAATATCTTTTTTATCAAAGATAAAAAAACTAATCTAAATAAAAACATGAACCAAAAGGAGAAAAAGAAAGTAGACTGAGAAATAAAGAAAAAAGAGAACTTCCAATTCTTCGTCTGTCGGCTATACGTAAAAAATTCAAGACATCCAGCTCAACAACTCTACTTTCTATAAACCAATTATTTTCTTCAATCCTCAAACCCAGATATCATAAGTTTATTTTTCACGCGAAAAGTTTCTGATCTTTAGTAAATATTGACAAAGATTTTTTCCCCTCTGATTAAACACATCAGCTTCGCCATATCAGCTGAGTCCAATAATTTTAACAACCGTCCTTCCACGATAGGTAACGATGAATGCATGCATCCCAGTCCGGATGAATTTGCACACCCTGCGAGTGGCATGTGATGTAACAGAAAGAGATAGAAGCAACATGAAATACCTGGTTATCAGAAAATTCTGCTGCTCTAAAAGCCTGGTGCACAGTGCTCTTCTTGTAAAAATGAATAAATGAATGAGATGCTGGCACTCCACAGTCAGAGGCTGTATGCTTCTGAATTCCAATTCCTTGGTACCTGAAGGGAAAGTGCTGTTGCTCTCTGGTCCTGCTTGGGGGCTTGCACCAGAGCTTCTGTTTGGCTGCTGTGGGAAAGGATGCTGTACCAAATGGTCCACCAGGCATCAAACTCCATTAGTGTTGGTTTTGCATGTTCCTGGGTTGAGGAGGGCATTTCAGAAGGGTACCACTATTGAGAAGGTCCTCTCACAAGTTGCCACATATCTTAGCTCAGAGAACCATGACGTGGTAAGAAGGATATCCCCTGGTGATATTAAAGTCTGGGCAGATGTATAAGAGAGCAGGCAGTCTTTCGGGTATCTATTTCCCAAGCTTCCTAGGACTTTATATTAGTATTATTCATTTCATTTCTATACCACTATATATTTTAAAGAACAAATCCCAAAGCAGTTTACAGCACATTGTTGTTGTTGTTGTTTAGTCGTTTAGTCATGTCCAACTCTTCGTGACCCCATGGACCAGAGCACGCCAGGCACTCCTGTCTTCTACTGCCTCCCGCAGTTTGGTCAGATTCATGTTGGTAGCTTCGAGAACACTGTCCAACCATCTCGTCCTCTGTCGTCCCCTTCTCCTTGTGCCCTCAATCTTTCCCAACATCAGGGTCTTTTCCAGGGAGTCTTCTCTTCTCATGAGGTGGCCAAAGTATTGGAGCCTCAGCTTCAGGATCTGTCCTTCCAGTGAGCACTCAGGACTGATTCCCTTTAGAAAATTCCCTTAGAGCACATTAAAACGGCAAATAAAGCAATCCAGAATAAAACAAACTCAAGCTTTGAGGAAAATATTTCAGATCCTTCTCTAAGTGACCTTTTGCTTTCCCCATTCTCCAGCCCGGCATGCAGAGATCTCTGCATGGTTGCAACTGGACCCGTTGCAAAATGTGCCTGGCGCCTGGCTAATTTCTAACACTGTATTCCCGCAATGCTAATTTTATTTTCTCCAACCTCTTTCCCATTGGCCTTACAATAGAGAAAAGGAGAAAAAGTTGCAGCATTGAAGCCTAACTGCAATCAAAACAAGCACTTTAAATTTAGCTCGGTAGAATTTTGGCAGTCAGAGCAATCAACACCAGCGTTGCATTTGGGAGGTGAGCTTCCAACTGAAGCTTCCGAACCACTCTCAAAGCCAGTCCTACATAGAGTGAGTTGCAACAATTCAACTGAGAAATTACCAGCTCTTTAACTACAGCAGCTTTCACATGAAACTTTACAAAGTCTAAGGCCTTGTTGTATTCACAAGAGACACTAGAGGGAAGCAAAGATGTATCTGTTAGCTGAGGGTGGAAAAACATGGAGGTTTTCATTGGTATAAAATGGCATTTCGCCTTATCTCTCAAGCCCTGTCGGAAAGAACAGTGCTTCCAATAGAATATTATAAGGGAGCCATATTCATTTTTGGCTCAGAGTAAAGAAGGGGCAGGCAGTACAACACCACAGGATTATTTCCAGGTCCATCCCAAGGTGTCATGGACAGTTTTGCGAGACCACTCTTGCCTCTTCCTTCCTCAGCTACAATGAGGCTCACGACCAAATGTAAGAAGGAGAAGGTTTTCTACCGTGGGAATCTAGTGAATAAGAAATGGATGTCTAGATTATGTGTAGTCCATCTAAAAGGCAAAAAAACCCCAACCCCCGGGAACCTGTGAGTACGCAACTCAGAGTTGGTACTGATGTGCTCAAAAGTAGACTTTTTTTTAGAAAATGAAACAAAACTTTGCACTGCTATACTTGGATCGATCTGCCCCACCATGAAATGCATGTGATAGTTTATTGAACAGGTAATAAACATGGGGTGACTTTGGGGACCTTTGTGAATACAGTGGGACCTTGGTTTTCGAACTTAATTGGTTCCAGGAGTCCATTCGATTCCCAAAACTGTTCAAGAACCAAGGCATGGCTTCCGATTGGCTGCAGCAACTTCCTGCACTCAATCAGAAGCCGTGGAACGTTCCAAAAAACGTTCGCAAACCAGAACACTTCCGGTTTTGCGGCCTTCGGGAGCTGATTTCTTTGGGAGCCAAGCCATTCAAGTACCAAGGTACCTTTGCAGTTTAGAATTGCATTTGCTGCACCAGACAACTAAAATCTGGTCAGTCTACACATACAGCAGAGAAGCAAAAGCTTCTCTGAGGTGATAAGGTTTTTTACAAGTAGGAACATTTTTAAAAAATGGCATTTCTCAATCACGGTCAGAAGTGGTACAGCCTCCCTCCCCTTTCGCTTTAGGGTTTTTCTACAACCACCTCATTCTGTTGCAAGTTGCAGATCAGGCCAAAGTGACAAAGTGTTCAGCAACTATAACGTAAGGATGACATTTGGCAAAACAAGAACAACACATCTCTGGTGCCCCTCCGCATATTGGAAACCCAGTGCAAAGATTTGTGCTTCAGTGGCAGTAGCTGCTGTAGTTTAGATATCATCTTAGAAGTTTTCAGCCTCGGATTTGTTGTGCTTCTGATGAAATTCCTATAGCTGTTTTGTGTTTATGGAGCACAGCAATCTGTTCTTGTGTGTAGCAGAAATGGTTGTTATCATAAGATTTGAGTGGGTAATTCCATGGTTTCACACGGTTTCATGCATGTGAAGGGCTTCAAACAGGCTAAAAATGCAGTTATGAGCCTTTGGGTAATAGGATCCTTGCTGGAAGGCTGATAATTCTCTCACCTGAATCTCTCCTGGGGAGCCACACTTTTTCTTCCTCCTTTTTTTTTATAAGATATTTATTAAGATTTTTTATAATATCACAATAAAAGAAAAAAAGAAAAAACAGAATAACAAAAATACAGAATAACAAAACTTTTTTTAAAAAAAAGAAAAACACACATACATTTTCAATTACTTATTTTCTTTTAACTTGTTTCCCGGACCTCCTCATACCTCCCTTTTTTGTATTCCACCCCAAATTGTTAATTCAGCAAATCCTTACCATCATATTATTACCTATTTATAATCCTTTTTTTTTCATATCTCTTAAAGCATTACAGCTGGAAACCACTTAATTTCAATCCAACATCATTCTAACACTCATTAATTTTACAATATTTCTGTAGATAATCTTTAAATTTCTTCCAATCTTCTTCCACCGACTCTTCTCCCTGGTCTCAGATTCTGCCAGTCATTTCTGCCAATCCCATATAGTCCATCACCTTCATCTGCCATTCTTCCAAAGTGGGTAGTTCTTGTGTCTTCCAATACTTGCTGCTGTTGTAGCATACATAAAAAACGTTCTGTCCTTCTTTGGCACCAATTGGCCGACAATGCCAGGAAGGAAGGCCTCTGGTTTCTTCAGAAAAGTATATTTAAATACCTTTTTCATTTCATTGTAGATCATTTCCAAAAAAGCCTTAATTCTTGGGCACGTCCACCAAAGGTGAAAGAATGTACCTTCAGTTTCTTTACATTTCCAACATTTGTTGTCGGGCAAATGATATATTTTTGCAAGCTTGACTGGGGTCATGTACCACCTGTATATCATTTTCATAATATTCTCTCTTAAGGCATTGCATGCCGTGAATTTCATACCTGTGGTCCACAACTGTTCCCAGTCAGCAAACATAATGTTATGTCCAACATCTTGTGCCCATTTAATCATAGCAGATTTCACCGTTTCATCCTGAGTATTCCATTTCAACAGCAAGTTATACATCTTTGACAAAATCTTAGTTTTGGGTTCTAACAGTTCTGTTTCTAATTTTGATTTTTCCACCTGGAAGCCGATTTTCTTGTCCAAATTATATGCCTCCATTATGTGATAATAATGGAGCCAATCTTGCACTTTGTTTTTTAGTTTCTCAAAGCTCTGCAGTTTTAGTCTATCTCCCACTTTTTCTTCCTCCTACACCCCTTCTCCAACATAAGCTAATGGATAGATCTCTCCCAGGGAAAAGAAGCGGGGCCCCCAAAATACAAGCAGAACCCCCCCATGACCCTTAGGAAACATGATCCTTGCTGGATGGTAACACTTTCACCACTGCCATCTTTCTTGGGGTCCCATGCTCCATTTCCCACCTCACCTACTGGAATTATGATTTTCCCTCCCTCCAATATTAAAGTTTACCCTTGTGAGTGACCCACTGCAGCTATTCTTCTGAAACTTAGCAGGCTCGGTCTCCTTTGAAGATGTGAGTATTCCTGCAAAGTATATCCAGTTCCACCAGAAAAAAAAAAAAAGTAAAAAAGTAAAGCTGCTCTGCATGAACACCCCTGGGTAAATCTGCTTACAATTTGGCAGGCTTAATCCACTCGGGACGGACTCTTAGGCCTGCAAGTTTTATCTGCTTCTGTGAAAATAGAAAAGAGTTCTATCTGTTTTTAGATTTCCGATGTTGTTGAATGGGAAGGTGAAAGCGGGCTTCGTTTTTAATAGATCTAATCCCATCCCAAATAAGGAGACAAATTGGAAAGACAGAGAGTGGCTCTGAAACAGATCAGGCAACTTATTGAAGCTCTAGAAGCCGATAAATACTAATGGGTGAACACCCCTAGTCTTTGCTGCAACCCTGCAGAGATCATATTGCAGAACTTCAAAACTCCTGTCTCATTTGCCCAGGGACAAACCGAGGATGAGACCATCCAGGTGTTTTGCCTCATGCATGAAACACCATCAGGTATGTTGCTTAGGCAGAGTGCCTAAGTCACAGTTAGAACCGGTGTCCGCACTGGGAACTCTTGCATGCAGTGTGAAAAAAGATAAACTAATTTATGCATTGAAAACTTTTCAGTAACTTTTTTTAGTAAATGCAACCTTGGCACCGTTTTGGGAGGGGCGAAAGTTTGCATCCGTATGTTAGTCAGCTGTGGGCGGCTGAGATCACAATATAAAGATGAATTCCACTTGTCGGAAAAGGTTGCAGTGCATACAGCTGTTCTGTAAAACTGCAGTATAAATAGAAACGCAGGACCAAGAGTGAATATTTGTTGTTTCCTATAAAAAGGCAGACTTTGAACTAGATAAAGATAGTAACTATCCATTCTGTACATCTTTGTGTTTATGATTCCGTAAGGCTTTTTCGTATGCCAAATGTTCTGCAATTCAAGTTTCAGTGCCTCTGACACACACACAATTTTGGAAGTAATTTCTATTACAATGTCTTATAAGCAGGTAGGTTAGGAAAGGCCCAATTCTCACAGGTCAGTTAACCATGTCATCAAATACTGTCTGCTCAAAAGTGCATCCAACTGAGTTCAATGAGGTATGCAGGCCTGTAAATTACTGATTTATTTATTGAATACTTTTTTCTATACTTAATATACAGGCAATCTTTGTTCTGCACAGAGGTTGCATTCCCACCCTGCCTCCATTCTGCCCATTTAGGGACATTTTAAGTTCACTTCCAGGTGAACTTTAAGTTCACCTGTGTGCCCATGCACAGTCATGCGCCAATCGTCAGGGCTGTAGCCAGGGGGTGGTGAGGAAGGCTGCCATCAGGGGTGCAAGCAAGGGGGGGGGGAGAATGCAAAAGCAGCTTTAAAATATGTCCATAACTATGTCTATAAATAAAAATATTGATTATTGCCTCATAATAAAAGATTTTAAACAAAGGGTCTTTATATGACATACGGGGGCCCTGTTTTTCCCTATTTTTTTCTGTGCCACATTCCTTTTCCATGACGGTTCTGCCCGGGGTGCAAGTTCATCTAGCTACGGCCCTGCCAATCATATGTGCATAAATCAGTCGTTGCCTGTATAAAACAATTCTAAGTGGAGTGTGCCTCTTTAATCTTCTACCCTCAGGCAGGAGATATAGAAGTATAATCAGTTGTACCAACAGGCTAAAAGGCAGTTTCTATCTGTAGGCTGTTAGGCTGCTGAACGGAAAATAATATAGTGCAACTGACTTTTGGGGTTGGTGTGTGACAAGCACACAGAGATTGAGTGTTTTTTTTGGGGGGGAGGCTCGGTTAATTTCATTGTACACAGCTTGTACATTGACAATAAAGGTTTTATTATTTATTTATTTATTTAGTATAGGCAGCAATTTCAAAAAGAAGAAATGCAAACACACAAATATGTTTTATCTATAAATATATTTGTGCTGAAACCCTCAGACAGGATAGCTCGGTAGAACTTGAGATTCTGAATCTCAGGGTTGTGGGTTCGAACCCCACATTGGCCAAAAAGATTCCTACATTGCATGGGGGGTTGGACTAGATGACCCTCGTGATCCCTTCCAACTCTATGATTCCATGGATACAACTTGCAAAGAAAAGCAATAAAATGTTTGGAAATGCAATAAAGACTTATAACTGGGTGGTGGGGGAGCGGGTGAAGCTCATTTTATCTTCACAGCAACCCTGAGAGGTAGGTTAGGCAAAGAGGGAGTGACTGGCCTAAGATCACCACGTGAGTTTGGTGGCTGAACATGGATTTGAACTCTGGTCTATGCCGCCCACTATGCCAAACCTGAGTATAGTTAAATAGAAGTGCACTGCAAGCTTTCTGTTAATTGATTGCCTAGCCACTTCATTTTCAGATTAATGTGGCCACTTTGGATCCTGTGATTATTTCACTGCTCTTTTCCATTGCTGTATGCAACTCTGTTTAGTGAACATTCTTACTAGATGAAATTCTTCATCTTAGATTGGTGGCCTTGAAAATTTTCTGATTTGTAAAGCTGTAGGCAACTTCATTGTTATTTTTAATTACTCAACCATTAAGTAATTGCTTGTTAAAATTAATTAAGATATCTGTTATGGTTTTCGGCCGTTTCTTATCTTATTTACCATTGGCTTGCTTTTATTTATTGACATTCCACCCTTCAGTGTAATGATGCTCCACGTAAAATCAATAAAACAATGAAAGCATATAGCTGTAATAAAACAACAGAGTAAAACAGCAGAGAATGGCAGTGTTAAGACAAACCCGTCGTGTCTTTAAAGCCCCAGGAGCAAAGTTTTTAAAGACTATATTTATGGAAAGACATACACCTGCTTTCCAGGAAATGGCAAAATGATACACTGCCAAGGCAGGAGTCGGGAACAGGTCAGGAATAACTCTCAAGGTGTCAGCGAAGTTAACTCTTTATTCAAGGAAACAAAACAGCTCAAGCAGGCCTAGTGTGGTGTAGTGGTTAAGAGCAGTAGACTCGGAATCTGGTGAACTGGGTTCAATTCCCCGCTCCTCCACATGCAGCTGCTGGGTGACCTTGGGCTAGTCACACTTTTTAAAGTCTCTCAGCCCCACTCACCTCACAGAGTGTTTGTTGTGGGGGAGGAAGAGAAAGGAGAACGTTAGCCGCTTTGAGACTCCTTCGGGTAGTGATAAAGTGGGATATCAAATCCAAACTCTTCTTCTTCTTCTTCTAGTGAGTGTGGGAACTCTTCCCAGTATGTCTTGCCCCAATGAGGCAGTTGCGAGGACTGAAGGTCCCATCCTTCCCACCTCTCCCTAAGTCTCTTCCTCCCTCCTCCTCTTCCCCAGCAATCTGAGACTTCTTCACCTTGTCTGTTTTTGCTGTGCCCTCTTCATACCTCTTCTGGTTCTGGGAGACCAGAGGGAAAGACAGCTGGTGGCAGCAGGAGATGGAGACTCCCTGACTTCTTCAGCAGCCTGACTTATCTCTGCTTCTTGGTTCTTCCCCTCCTCTCCTGCCTCTGATTCTGGGCTGCTCTCTGCCACAGACTCTCCCTTCTCACTAAGCAAAACCTGTTAGCTCTTCAGCTCCTGACACTTCCATTTCCCAGTCTGCTCCCTCTTCTCCCTGTGACTACTCATTGTCATCCCACCACCAACCCTCGGGCTCTGAGCCTTCTTCCCTTGGGGGTTCCCCAACTGGTGCCCTTCAGCATTTCTCTATCCAACCAGCCCATGACATCTTTTAAGGATGGGGGAGAATTTTGATTCTGTACTCATTTGAGCCTACCTAACGTTTTCTGAAAGGGTATGCAAACCAAAACACAGCAAACTTCACATTTCTACAAATTTTGCAATACCATTATATGACTAAATGTTGTGCCTAAAAATGCAGGAACTAGAGTAAAGTGTGCATAAAATTTGGTGAAAATAGCATATGAAAATGCACTATATCAGGTGAACTTGCCTCGTATTAGGCAAAATTGCATACAAAGAAGAAACTTGCACTGAAATACTGGCGGATTTTCCCCATGACATTTTAAAAATTGCAAACCTGTGCAGAAATGTGGAGAGCTTAATTGTAAGTGTGGAAAAATGAGAACTGGTGGAAAACAAAAATTGACATATTCAATCATCCCTAATTGGAACATCCTCATGAAATAAATAAATGAAAGACAGTTAAGGGTATTTGCTAATTTCCAGATTTAGCTATTTTCCATTTTAAACCTTCATTAATACACTTTTTTTCATTTCTGTGTGAATTAAATCACTTATACTTAATAAGCCATACTGAGTTCAGTGGAATTTACTCCCAGGTTAGTGAATATAAGGTTCTAGCAAGAAGAGAGGGGACAGCTCTTGAAGCAAGATAGACCTGGGCATTTGAGATAAACATGAAAGTGTCTGCAGAATGGGATAATCCTCAAATATGAAACGGGTCTCTGAGCACAACAGCAGCAGACATAATTGTAAATGTTTTTTTCCAAGCAAACAAGCGTGTATTCAGGTGGGATTTATTTATTTTTAAATGCACCTCTAATCTCACCTTCTGTAGATGCTTCAAGAACTGGGGCTCCCATGGTGGATGCTTAGAGCACTTGATTAAACAAAAAAAACCCACCTGTTGTTAAGTAAGGGGTAAAATCAGCTTTCTGAAAGAGCTACCAGCAGGCTGCCAGGAGAGGAATAAGCTCCTTTAGGTAATTTTAGATTCCAGATTTATTGGTCTTCTCACCCAACTGTGCACAATCTTTATTTCACTACTTCAAATGTGGTACCCAAGTCTGGCTGCATTCAGCGATTCTCCTGCTCATTCTGCTGAATGGGTCTCTGGTCTTCTGTCCCAAAGTCCTGCCCTGATAGCACCACTGAAACTCCTCCCCAATTCTCATCTATCACCTGCTGCCAAGACCCAGTTTTCTAATACATCTGGATTCTGTTCCCCAGAAATGGAGCACAAGCAATTTTGTGCACTTCTGGTACCACATTTTGGCCATCCCTTTGTTGATGTGCCTATGGCTCTTCTCTTCCTCTGCTCCATGGTCGGTCGTAGTGGGAAGGGAGAAATCAGCCTTGAGCAGAGTGTGGTTTTCAAAGCTGAGATTCAGCAGCCTGGACATGGAGCATAGAGGCTTCAAGGGAGCAGGTGGATAGCTCTGTTGGTGAAAGCATGGTGCTGATGGTGCCCAGGTCAAAAGTTTGATCCTTGTATGAGACGGCTGCATATTCCTGCTTTGCAGGGGGTTGGACTAGATCGGTGTTTCCCAAACTTGGGTCTTCAGCTGCTTTTGGACTACAACTCCCATCATCCGTAGCTAGCAGGACCAGTGGTCAGGGATGATGGGAACTGTAGTCCAAAAGCAGCTGGAGACCCAGGTTTGGGAGACACTGGACTAGATGATCCTTGGGGTCGTTTACAACTCTACAATTCTTTGATTCAATAGTAAGCGCCGAGGGCCTTCTGGCAGTTCCCTCACTGCAAGAAGCCAAGTTACAGGGAACCAGGCAGAGGGCCTTCTCGGTAGTGGTACCCGCCCTGTGGAAACCCTCCCACCAGATGCCAAAGAGAACAACAACTACCAGAATTTAGATGACATCTGAAGGCAGCCCTGTTTAGGGAAGCTTTTAATGTTTGATGCATTACTGTATTTCATTATTGTGTTGGAAGCCGCCTAGAGTGGCTGGTGAAACCCAGCCAGATGGGCGGGATATAAATAAATTATTATTATTATTATTATTATTATTATTATTATTATTAGCTGCAGGCAGGCAAGCAGAGGAATATCAGAGGGAAATAGGATGCACTGAGAGGTATAGAAAGCACTGAAGTAGCCACACAACTCCATGGGCATTCCTTTTTTTTTTAATGAGTTTGAGAAGACGTTGCTCTCCCTTCTTGATATTAAATCTGAATTGGGTGTTTGTGTGCAAGAGAGAGGAGTTGAGCAAGGTAGAGAGTTTAAAAACTATTTTTGAGCTGGGAAAACCCAGCTGTGGGTTGTTCCTGTGAGATCATAGAAGCCCCAGGATGTTTGCACAGGGACAGTTCCAAGGGTTTGGGTATATACGTTTTTGCGTATACGCAGAACCCTTGGAATCGAACTCTAAGATGAGATCATGCTGTATATGCAAATGTGGATGTGGAAGAAATTGTTATTAACAAAAGGAAATTAGATACACAAGGACACAGTTCTTCCAAGGAGCCTGGTGTTAAGGTTACTCAAGGATTTTGCATTTTAAAGCAAACGAACCCGATTTGCAATTCCTAGGCTAATAAATCAGAACGCAGGTATGTTTCAGTTTTTTAGACTATTCTGAATTTTGCAACACAGTTTTCTGCTGAAGTGTACCTAAATCCAAATTAAAATATGCATTTTGTAGAAAACAATAAGAGCGAGAGAGAGAATGAATGAATGAATGAATGAATGAATGAATGAATGAATGAATGGACTCCATCAGGCTCATCTGCTGTCCTTATGTTCTTGACTCTTGTTGGGTTCTGTCTTTCAGACGAACCATGCCTGGGTGACAAATCTATCTTCTGCCAAATGGAAGTGCTCTCCCGGTACTGCTCCATCCCGGGCTACAAGAAGCTCTGCTGTGAATCTTGCAGCAAACGTAGCAGCACCCTCCCACCACCTTACCTTAGCGAAGCTGCCGAGACCGAAGAGGGAGTGATGACCGGCCCTGGCAACCTCCCCAAGACTTTGGCTTCTCCGACGTCTTCAGTCCCTCCTCGCTCTGAGAGGCGCGGTTCTTTGGGCAGGATGTCCTTGGCAGAAGAAGACAGGCATGCCCTGATCCCCAATGCCTACGGAAGGGCCAGGGTTGCCAGCCCACCTCAGCGAAGAGTTCAAAGCCAAGCGAGGAACAAGACTTCCGGGCCGGTTGCGACGCCGTTACAACTGCCAACCATGAGTGGGCACCTTGCGACCCACACATCCTCAGCCTTGTTAGATATCGGTCCAGCTGTGACACAGAACAGCAGTTCAGCTGGTGTCCTGTCTCCAAACAGACCCTCAAAGAAAAATGAGAAGCAAGCGGACAGGCGGCAACCTCCGAGGCCTTCCACTGTGGAAAGATGAAACTTAGAAATAAAAAAAGGGGGTGGGAGATACCTAAAGTGGAGAATGTGTCTCCTTGCTTTGTTTGGAGTACGGTGATGCATGCAAACCCTTCCAACACAAAACTTTCAACAAGTCAACCGCAGAAAAGGAGGTGAGAGGAAAAAGTGCTGGCTCACTTTCCAGTGACATCCATCCTTCACTCAGTTCCTCCTCTTCTTCTTCCTCCTCCTCCTCCTCCTCCTCCCAACATCTGGTCACTCCAAAACCTTTGAAGGGAAGCACCAAAAATCACACTGATGTAAAAAGAAGAAGAAGAAGCAAGTAGCTGAGTGGGTTGGCCATTCTCTGCCACCCAGACCCCCTAACGTTGCACGTCGGCTGCTTTTGAGGGTGGAAAGTATGATTGATTAGAAATAAAGGAAGGAACGAAATTAAATGTTGCTTTTGAGGGGCGGGAGGGGGCAACCAAGCAAAGGCACCAAAGTTTACACGTCTACAGCGTATTTTTTACTGTGGAACATTTGACCTCCATATGAATTGTATTGCTAATTTATCTCTATAAGCAAATGCTAGAGTATGGTTCACCGTTGTCATGTACATAGGCTTGGTTGGCACATCATGCTGAACCAAAGCATGGCTGAGCATGGCCACATGAAGATGCAGGCTCCCAGAGGGCAATTCAGCTGTGTTGTTCCTCCCCAGCTACTTAGCCATGAGTTAGCTTAGTATAGGGTCCTGTGAGGCTCCAGAGGTTACTGGAATACAACTCCCATCATCCCTGCCTGTGGGCCATGCTGGCTGAAGATGATGGGAGTTGAAGTCCAACAACATCTGGAGGGCCACAGGTTCCCCATCCCTGGCCCAGTGTGTCATCTGAAGCCAGGATCTCTCGTGGCTTAGCTCTCCCGTACAAACCACGAGGCATAAAAAACACACGCAGGCCATAGTTTGGTTTTAGCTTGTGGTTAACCTGGAGAGAGCAGGCCCACAAGCCTGTTAGCCAAGCCAGTTAAATAATGCAGGCAGAGTACACAATGAGGAAGAATCCTCAGAAAACTGTGAGGACACTGGAATCAACCTCAGTGTATAACTTGAGGGGGAATGAACAGAAAAGTTTATTCATAGTCAGGAGATATTCAGTCAAATGTACAGAGGGAAAACTTATTCAGAGTCACACAGCCAATCAGGGCACATGCTGCCTTTGGAACCATCATGTCTTGCTGCCTGGTTGCTAAGCAACACTTCTACCCCGCCTCTAGGCTAAGTGGCTTTAACAGTGGCAACAGAATTAACCCTTCAATTACAACGCCTGGGTTCAGGTCCCACATAACAACAGCACAGCAAACAGAAAGGATCAAAGCAGCCACAGTCTCCTCTCCTGGAGCCTGCTCTCTCATGTGCTCATGCTAAGCTATGCTTTGTTTTAGCACAATGTGCAAGCTAGGTCATAGTGCATATAATGAATAGAGAGGGAGGAAAAACAGTGTTATTTTTTCAGAGTTTTATGTTATTCAGCCATTTGTTTATGGACTTTGCATTTCAGGATCATGTTTAGGTGCCTGCCGTTCAGTTCTGCCTTATTTACAAGCCATGAACATGTTTGTTTTTTGCTGGGATCCAAAGACCTGGATACAAACAGTGCTGCACACCAATCCAGGTCGCTAAATGGCTTTGGACATCCGTGAAGGCTTTCCAGATCTCCATTTCCCAGCATGATTTCCTTGTGCTGCCTCGGACTTACTCTAGAGTATCTCCCAACATTCTGATGTGGGCACAGTATCAACTGAGGGAAAGTGTGTTGGGAGGAGAGGTTAAGTCTGAAGACCTGAAAGGCCAGCCTTCACTCCCAGCTAGGCTGGTGAAATATACTCGGAGTCAAGTGTGAATTTCATGCTCTTTATTCAGCTCGTAGTAGCAATGAATGAAATTTTCCCCAAAACGTCTAGCTATATATACATTATGTACACAATGGGCCCCGCGTGATTGGCTAATTCCAGGCTGCTCCTGTAGGCCAATCAGGTTGCTGATTCACTTCCTCCAGGAGCCTGATTGGCTGCTCCTTTATATCCTTCCAAGGGCATTGGGGTGATCATCTCAGTCATGCAATCTATGGCTTGGTGAGATGAAAGGCAGCAAAAAGTGCATGTTCTAACTTGATTCATTCGCACCACTTTAGGTATGTGGGGTCGCTGAACTGTCTTGGCAAGGAAAGGGAAAGCAATTCTCCGTGCCTCTGGTGGGTAGGAAACAAACATGCAACCTAACACCCCAGCCTATACTTAAGGGGGTTAGTGAGGCCTGGACTCACAGTGCCTTCTTCCTTTGTCTGTACCCCAATGCAGCATCAGTTGCACATGGGCTGTGCACACCAATCCCAACATTAGATGGTGCAACTGAGATTGCAAATGACCACGATTTACAGTGCAGTTGGTCACAAGTGGCATTGGCACTGCCTTGTCTAGACAAGGTCCAGGATGGTTTGGCCCATCACAGGGACATCACCAAAGCTGCAAATTTAAATGGAACCTGAGAAGAAATTGCTGGAAAAGGTGAAGATAATCATGGGCACAACCTCGATGAAATGAATGCTAGAATTTGGGGGTCACTTGCTATGAGAGAAGGAGGGTGTAAGGACTTACTGACGGAGCACATGGCTCCTGCCTGGAGACATGATAATAGCCACCTACCTGAAGCTGAGCACAGGGACATAGGAATCTGCCTTATCTCAAGTCAAACCATTAGTTCATCTAGCTCAATATTATATGCCCTGATTGGCAGGATCTCTCTTGGCTTTCGGGCAGGTTTCTCTCCCAACCCAACTTGGAGATATCAGGAAATGAATCTGGGGCTTTCGATGGGTGAAGCAGATGCTCTCCCTGACATATACTCAGAGTCCTGCAGTGATTTCATGCTCTTTATTGCAGCTTGTAAAACAGTGATTGAATTTCCCCCCAAACCTCTGGCTTTTATATACATTATTTACATAATGAGTCCCGTCTGATTGGCTGATTCTGCTTCCCTCCTGGAGCCTGATTGGTCTTCTCCTGCAGGCCAATCAGTTATTACATTCTACGAACCTACCTGCCTATTGTTCTAGGATCCAAGCTTAGTAGTCTGGTCAGTCCTTCCAAAAGAAATTGCCTGGGGACCCTGTGTATGCTACCTTGAATTCCAGGGGGAAAATGAAGGGATACAAAATTAATCACTAAGTAAGAAAAACGATCTGTGTGCACGCAGCCCCAAGTTCGGTTCTTGGCATCTCCAGGACCAGAGTTGAGAAATGCCCTTACAAGAGACCGTGGGGCACTGCTGTTGGTCAAAGTATAGAGTACTTGAGCAGATGGACCCATGTTTGCCTGACTGCCTTTCTTTTCAATAGGGCTTGTGCATGAGAAGGTCTTGCTTATAGGACTCCCCTGGTGTGCAGTAAAAGTATGGTAATGTCCCTGAAAAGAAGGTGACTTAAGTTTACTTTTATAAAAATAAAAATCTGCTAAATTGCCTGTTTGTCAAAGCCAAAGAGCGACTCCAAACTAGGACAGGAACGTGGTGTAGGAGTGGCAAGTGCTGGAAAAGCACTTAACTTTTTCATCGACTTCAAGCTGAGAGAGTGCATTGACCAGCTGCACCACCGTATATGCACCCAACTGGGACAAATTGCCAGCCATTTGGGTCACTATCAAACTTGTCAGGCAACTTCTCTCTCTCTTTGTGTGTGTGCGTGTGTGTGCAGGGTTTCGCTGTAAGGTACTTGTATATAGGAATGAAAAGTAAAGCTATTTATTAAAAGTTGGTTGTGGTGGTTTTCTGTGCCAGTGTTTCATGTGCTGAAAACTTGCGCTTAAGATGGCAGCACCGTTTCCTCTGGTGTAAAGTGTTTCAAATTGAATTTCACACATGGCTCCAAAGGGCTGTTGCAGTCTAAGCATGTTTATATGCATGTAAGGGCCCCACTGCAGAGGACATACCTTAAAAAATGTTGACGTGTGTCAGCTGAGCTCTTTCCTATTTAAATTTCCGAGCAAGGACAGAGAGGGCCCATCCCACCAACATTTTGCATTTTGCTTTTGAAATGTCATATCTGAATCTATTTGAAGGTTTATAGCATGTCCTTCCAATGCATTTCTATTAGCTCTGTGTTCAAATATGCCCTTTCAATTTCTTGAAATGTTTCTTCCCTGGTAAATGAGGCTTCCAGTTATTTTTGTTTGCCTCTTTCTCAGGGTGCTTTAGAATTATTTTAGACTTTCTTTATCATTTTAGCGGCTGTAGGAATGCAAGAGCACACCCGTCCACGGCTGGCTGTCAGATGCCTGATATCAGTGTGGTTGCTGATTTTGTTTTCAAAGGCAGTCTTTCCTTTTACCTTGGCAGGGGGGGGAAACTTTTTACATTGACTTATTTAGAAGTAAAGCCATGCCAGTTAAAACACACACAACTCAAACCAATTAAGGGCTGTCAGACTCACAGGGGGTAACTTACCCATCTTCCTATATGTACAGGAAAGTTTTCATGGAACATGGGTACCATATTTGCTCCTGAGGGTTGGGGAAAACCCCAGAACAGATCTAGGGCCACGTGGAGAGCACACAGGGAGAGGAGAGGGGTTGGAAGTCCCATCAAACAGGCAGAAGTCCTTGTACTATATATGCCTTCTCCTCCTCCTGGACTGTAAAGTCCATAACACAAAACAACAGTAGACTAATTTCCCCCACCCTGCTCCACTCAGTTGCTGCTTGTGGTGTCAGAAAAACTAATGGGCCAACTTCAGTAGATACAACCCACAGAACAGAGATGAATTAAACATGGAAGTTGTGGAATCTCCTCTACAATATTTGTAGATTTCACTCACAGAACAATTTTGATTGATGCCTCAAAAACCGTGTTATCCACCAGGATGTTCCCAAATGCCACATTTTAATGTAGGAATCCTTACTAGCAATGTTGCTGGTCTAGTGCAACTGGCATTCCAGACACACATGAAATTCAAAGTGGAAGAAAGTAATGACGCATTTCGTACATCAACATGAGCAGAGATGCTTCTTGCACAGAAATCCCACCCAAACACACATGTTGGTGTGATTCTACAGCCAACCTCCTCAAGTTCCTTCCCTATTAATTATCAGCATACACCATTCCGTAGCCGTGCCACCACCTCCCTCCTACAACTGCGCAGAAGCACTCCCACACAAATCCGCTGCTGGAAGCTTCCTTGCTCCCAGGTGTATTGCCGTGCAGGTAGATGGACAAATCGGTTTCTCTCCATTTTGTCATTTTTCCAGTCGTCAGTTCCACCCACTCCATTTCCACATCAGTTTGTCATTTTGAATACTGGAACTAGGCGAACCATTGAGTCTCACTGTCAGGCAGCTTCTGATGTTTCTATTGGATTCTTCCCAGAGTCCTCTGAGTCTGAAATCACGTCTAATGGAATGGCATACCGAGCCAAAACAAGCAGACAAAGAAAGCAGACAACATTAGACTAGGAGCCTGAGTGGCAGTCCTATTATATGCCATTGCAAAAATGACAGGACAGGCAGCTTGGCCTGTGATTTTGAAGTGGTGCTGGCTGCATGGTCTGTAATCAGTTATTTTGATTGATTAAGGTGCCTGTGAACTGGAGAAGACGCAAGGGAAAAACAACTCACAAATGCCATCTGCCTTATTGATTGAGAGCAGTGAAAAGATAGTTATAAATGTAACTGGACAGTATTTGGCACGCCAGTTGTCCGGCTTAGCATCTGAACTGCAAGCTTGGCTAAGACCATCTCTGGTACAATCTCCTTGAATTGATATTCTCCTGCAAATCTCCTCCTTATACTTTAATCAGGGGTCAGCAAACTTTTTCAGCAGGAGGCTGGTCCACTATCCCTCAGACCCTGTGGGGGGCCAGACTATATTTTGAAGAAGAAAAAATTGAACGAATTCCTATGCCCCACAAATAACCCAGAGATGCATTTTAAATAAAAGGACACATTCTACTCATGTAAAAACATGCTGATTCCTGGACCGTCCGCGGGCCAGATTGAGAAGGCGATTCGGCTGGATCCGACCCCTGGGCCTTAGTTTGCCTACCCATGCTTTAAATGCAAGTTGCTCCAATCCAATTCTAATTGTGCGTTTCAAAAGGGAGGGGGCACTTGTGATAGATGCGGTAGAATGTGGATGGAGATGATTAATGGTGCAGGTGCAGATATTGTCCATGTTAGCGGCAGACTGACACCCGAAAAGGCTTGGTACCTTTGAATGGGCTGTAAAGAAGTACCCTGTTGAGGATAAGACTGCTAAATAACTCATAACACATTTAATGACTGCAACTCGACTTACCATGATGAAGAATTGGAGAACTCTGAATACAGACATAATTCGATATGTGGTTGGTGAAAATATGGGACATTGCTCTGATGGACAAATGAACTGACAAGATGCAGGGACACAGAACCAATACAAAGACAGATGCCTTTCAAATGAGATGCTTTGATTTTCTTTGGAATGCTGCCGTGAAAGAACATGGGTCAGAACTCCTACAATTTGCGGCAGACTGTGGATAGAAACATTCATTTAACATTTAACTGAAGATGGAACATATCATTTCTGTAGTTTTCCTCTGCAACTATTCTGCGCTGGGAGTGGGGGGGGGGTCTCCAGACAATTTTGTTTATTCTGTTTTGTTTTGTTTTTGTTTTTTGTTTGTTTTGTTTATCCTGTTTTAAAGCACAAACACATCTTGCATATGGCTTACATTCCAGGGATGATGTATATGCAAAAGCATGTATACTCAAAGTGCTCCCTTGGAACCAAGCATGTGCAAACACACCTAGCCTTGCAGAGCTGGGCCCTTGAGCCCCAAGCAAGGCAGATACCTTAAAAGCTCTTTTTTGCTGAGTTTTCCCAGTGCGAAAAGAGTTTTTAAGCTCTCTGCCTTGTACGCACTTAACTTGTGGGATTTCAACCAGCCTGTTGAAATTGTGTGAGTTAAATGAGTGCTAAGATGCAAACATACTGGACCTGGAAAGATAAACACTTCTTCTTCTTCTTTTAAAAATGAGAGAGATATATACTCTGAACAAAATGGTAGCAGTAAGACTGCTGCAAACTATTCATACCCCACCAGAAATGTTGGAGGGTATGTTTTTCTAGGACAGGGTGAGAGACCTCTGACCCACAGGCCAAACTTGGCTCCCCAGGCCTCCCCATTCAGCCAACAAGACAGTTTGGGGAAAGCTGCACGCACCATGTATATCAGGTGCGGGGGTGGAATTTCTCAAGTACAAAGGCTCACACCAAATTTCCAGTTGTTCAGACTTCATTCAGTAGTGCATTACCAGGCAGAGCTCAAAGAGTCTGCAAGAACATTTTCATACCACTATACAGTGGTACCTCAGGTTAAGAACTTAATTCATTCTGGAGGTCTGTTCTTAACCTGAGGTACCACTTTAGCTAATGGGGCCTCCTGCTGCCACCGCACTGCCACTACACGATTTCTGTTCTCATTCTGAAGCAAAGTTCTTAACCCGAGGTACTATTTCTGGATTAGCGGAGTCTGTAACCTGAAGCGTCTGTAACCCGAGGTACCACTGTACAGTCATACCTCGGGTTGAAGTACCTTTGGGATAAGTATTTTCGGGTTGTGCACTGCGGTGACCCAGAAGTAATGGAGTGCGTTACTTCCGGGTCTCGCAGCTTGCGCATGTGCAGACGGTCAAAATGACATCACACGCATGCACAGAAGCAGCAAATCGTGACCCGCGCACGTGCAGACAAGCGGACATGGGCTGTGTTCGCTTCTGGATGCGAATGGGGCTCGGGAACGGATCCCGTTTGCATCCAGAGGTACCACTGTATAGGCAAATATATATTGTCTTAATTGTTTATACTCTACTCAACCACCTTCTGCCACTCCAGTACTTCACTACCTTTCATCCAATTGCAGTGCATAATATGGAATATAGGGCCCATACATTTCCCCTTTAACTAGTTCTTGTATTCCTGTTTACGTGACATTGGCCTCACTAATAAGGGTCCTAACAGTAATTCACACTCACTGGTGCGGGGCAGGTAAGAACAGGGCTTCAAAGGAACAACTGTAAGCTTAAATTGGGCTCCCAGTTGTTCTGCTCCTGGAGCCAAGGCTAATGTGCAGTGAGAGCATACTTTGTTCAAAGAGGAGGAAGCTGTTTCCATGCAATGAAAACGACTTATCCCTCCCAGCTCTGTGCTTTGAAGTAGCCTGCTCTGCTCCTTAAACCTTGGATTTCTGAAGGTCTAAAGGAACAGGACACGGCCACTGGCAAAGGGTTTTCAAACAGCCCTGAGGCACAAAATTGAAATGTTTCATGATCAACCAGAATAAACAACAGATACAGAAATGCTTAAGGGTCACGATAATAAAGCACATCCATAAGCTATCTGGGCTTGTGGCAGCATCCCAACCTACAAACAATAAAAGAACGCTATCTTAAATGATTATTAAGAGCTTAGTTCTGTAAAAGTGGAGGAAACTCCAGCTATCATAGATGAGGGGGAAACAGTGGCCCCCAAACATATTATTCCTGATGTCAACGTTTCCATCAGTTAAATTTCCTCAATTGTAGAAAACGATAAGAGGAAAAATATGGTCAGAGCAGAACAGCTAACAAAAATCTAAATCAGAAAATATGCTTTATGGAGTGGGAGTTATAAAGAGATCTTATAAGGCCTCAAAAATAGCAGTGACATTAGAATCATTTGGAAGGAACCATAATCAAGTGCTATCAGCAGAAAAAGAATTGTACAAGTCTTTAAAAGCAACCACAGGCCAAAAAGAACATAACAATATTAATGTATTCGGTGTGACTTTATTGATTACACAAATAATGAGGCATATGGTAGAACAGTACCCACAGTTTACAACATTGTCTGGCATGCATGAAATGTATTTTAATTGTTTCCCCATCACCCTGTTCCTCTCCCCTTCCTATAAATGTCTATAAATTCTAACTGCTATTGTTACAAAATACCTTTTGCTCATTGTCACCAATCTGAGCAATACACATTAGACTATGTGCATCATTTCATATCTGTAATAATTGTGGTATATACAATTTGACACAATTTTGTTAATAGGTTCAGAAACCTTTATCTGAGTGTTTATTGTTGTTTTATTTTTATGCTTTTATTTTGTGCAATGGTTGCATGCCATATACTCAAGTGAGAAACAGAATTGTACAAGTCTCAATTATGGGAATGACTTTGGTTCAAACCAAAGAAGCTTGTAAATTATCTACTTTCCTCCACTAAATCAATACTAAAGATTCAGAGTAATTGTTCTCCAAAGCTGGCTTGAGAGCACTACATGTGAAAAGGATCTAGGAGTCTTGGTTGACCACAAACTTGACATGAGCCAACAGTGTGACGCGGCAGCTAAAAAAGCCAATGCAATTCTGGGCTGCATCAATAGGAGTATAGCATCTAGATCAAGGGAAGTAATAGTAATAGTGCCACTGTATTCTGCTCTGGTCAGACCTCACCTGGAGTACTGTGTCCAGTTCTGGGCACCACAGTTCAAGAAGGACATTGACAAACTGGAACGTGTCCAGAGGAGGGCAACCAAAATGGTCAAAGGCCTGGAAACGATGCCTTATGAGGAACGGCTAAGGGAGCTGGGCATGTTTAGCCTGGAGAAGAGGAGGTTAAGGGGTGATATGAACCGCCAACCTTCCGATCAGCAAGTCCTAGGCTCTGTGGTTTAACCCACAGCGCCACCCGTGTCATACAAAAAGGTACTAGCTAAAACCTCTCAACCATCTTGAAAGTAATGTAAATTGAGGGTTGATTCTCACCCTTGAGAATCTCATATATTTCTGCCCTCTCCATTTGGCAAATTTGCTTCTCACTAAATGGTGGAGAATGATTTGTGGAGGGGGCAGGAGAGATAGAAAAGAGATATTTGACAAAGCACTTATCTAAATATATAGTTTTTGGAGCCAAGAACCTAGAGATGAAAGACAACTGGGCTCACCTGCAGGCTGAAATACAAGCCAGTTTCTAATTAGGTATAGCTGCTGGTGTTGGACCAGAAATAATTCTAGAGGAAATAATTGCCTTGTTTTCTCTTGGCCTGTACACCCACAATTCAGCTGAAGAAAGACAAATTGAACACATTTGCGCCCTGGCACAGCACAGAAGACCTTGGGATTGTGATTGATCACACACTGAGCATCAGGCAGCAGTGTGATGACCCTGCAGAGTACAACTCTCATCGTCTCTAGCAGGACCAGTGGTCAGGAATGATGGGAATTGTAATCCAAAAAACAGCTGGAGACACAAGTTTGGGAAACCCTTGTCTACACTGAGTGGCAGTAGCTCTCCAGGGTATCAGACAGGGGTCAGTTTCAGTGCTACCTAGAGATGGCAGCGATTGATCCTTCTGCATTCAAAGGTGTTGTGGTTATTAGGGCATGTTTTCAACTTTCCAGTTCCAAAAATGAGGGGTTCTAAAAAGGCGTAACATGACTTAGGAATTCAAAATATATTTTGGTTAAGTGAATACAGTAGAATTTGGTTTTGCTTGGTAAGTAAAAGGTCTGCAAAATGGTACAGAAATCATTAAACATGATTGCCAAGTAGATTGCAGTCATATTATATCTTAATATTTGTTGTTGTTGTTGTTGTTGTTGTTTAGCATTATCTGACATTTTCAGAAGATCAAATCACAAGTCTTTGGTTTCCTGAAAGCAGTTTATTTGCTTCTTCATCAAATGCAGACTTACCCAGCTAAATGTTATCCAATCACAAAAAAATAATGGCAGGTTAGAATTGCTCACACTCAAAAATATATATTTAAGACCGCTCACTGAAGAAATTTGCAGATATCAAGCTTTGCTCCTTAAAATGGCGCACCCTAAAATGACGTCCCCATTGGATATGATTTCCCAGCCTGGCCCAACAGTCAGAGCCAGGTGTGTTGACTGGCTGGTATGCTCACACACTGTGAGATAGGGCTGTTCTGCCCTGTATTTGTCACATGCGGCATTGCTTTCATTTAACTGCACTTCATCTTCTAGCAAAAATTACATTATTCATAGACTCGTAGAATCACAAAGTTGCAAGGGACCCCAAGGGTCATCTAGTCCAACCCCTGCTGTCCCCACTGGCAAAATGATATAACTTGTGAAATCCATTCTGCACATTAAGTATGTTGCTATTCCACCCCATTCATGACAATGCAAAGGAAACACAATGCAAATGGGGAAGAAGAAAACCATAATCAATTACATATACCACAATCAATTATATATAATTTGTGGGCTAAAAGCAACAACAGCACATACCAATCAAATTTGCTGGACTGATGTCCAAACAAATAACAACAACAACAAACACAACAACAACAACCATTTATTTATACCCTGCCCATCAGGCTGAGTTTTCCCCAAAACACTCTGGGAGGCTCCCAATAGAATATTTAAAACACAATAAAGCATCAAACATTAAAAACTTCCAATAATAATAATAATAATAATAATAATAATAATAATAATAATAATAATTTATAAGTGAATAAGTGAATGACAGCAACTTCTGCTGCCGTTCCTCTTTTACGTCTGAAATCTTTGACACCCCTACTCTTGGATTGCACTTATCTGAAATCATTTTTTAAAAATTCCCTGTACAGTGGTACCTCTGGTTACGCACGCTTCTAGTTACGCATGCTTCGGGTTACGAGCTCTGCTAACCTGGAAGTTGTTGCTCCTGGTTGCGAACTTTGCCCCAGGATGCAAGCAGAAGTCATGCGCCGGAGGTGTGCACAGTGGGAAGTGCCATTAGCAAAAGCGCGCCTCAGGATAAGAATGATTTCCACTTAAGAACAGACCTCCAGAACGAATTAAGTTCGTAACCAGAGGTACCACTGTACTCAAAACAGTTGTCCTGTTAAAAAGTTAATATTTTAAAAAAATTCTTCTCCAGCATGGTTGTTTTAATTCTAAAACATTTTCTCATATAAGAGTGAAAGTGGGGAATACTCCAAGGAATGAATAGAAGGGCAGAGTCTGACTCTAGATATCTCTCTAAAACTGCGCCAAGTCTCCATCTAAATGTCTTTGTTAATAAGAAGAATTAAACTTAGAAAACGTATCTGCTGTAGGCAAAAAGCAGGAGCACCTGGTATCCAGGCAAAGAGACTTTCTCCAATATTTTCTGAAAGCTGGAGATGGAATTGATTCCAGATGTCCTGAGGCAAGTTATATAGATCTGACTCAAACCAGGCATGCAGAGCTTCCCTGCATCTTTCAGGGGACTAGGTTTTGTCAGGGTGGGGGGCTTTTGTGTTGGGCTTGTAAATTTTACAGGAGCATTTTGCTGGCTGGTCCAGCTATTTGATATCTCAGCCTATCCTTAAGCTAATCAAGAGATGCATCAAAGGTCCACTGCTACAAAGACCTTACTAAGTAAAAGGCGAAAGATTTATACGATCTGAAGAGAAACCAGAGTCCAATCAAAGGCAACTATGGGGTTGCAGCACTCACTTTCTGGCCGAGGGAGCCGGCATTTGTCCACAGTCAGCTTTCTGGATCATGTGGCCAGCAGGACTAAACCGCTTCTGGCACAATGGAACACCGTGACGGAAGCCAGAGCGCATGGAAATGCCATTTACCTTCCTGCCACAGTGGTACCTATTTGTCTACTTGCACTGGCATGCTTTTGAGCTGCTAGGTTGGCAGGAGCTGGGACAGAGCATTGGGAGCTCACCCCGTCGTGGGGATTCGAACCGCTGACCCTCTGATCGGCAAGCCCAAGAGGCTCAATGGTTGAGACCACAGCACCACCCGCATCCCTAAGACTAGCACGCCTGTGGGTATCTGGTGGTCTCTCCTGGTGTCTTTTACTCAAGCACCATCAACCTGCACCCTCACAGCTCCATTTTCTAAGGCACTTAGTTCAAGAGAGCAATCATCCATGGTTCTCCAGGGTTCCAGGTAGGAGACATTCCCAGACCCACCAGGAGATGCTAGGGATCAAACCTGGGGTTTTCTGCTTACAAATCAGATGCAGTACAAATGATCTGGCCCAGTATAAGGCAGTTTCACTTAACGGATGTGCATTTTGTTGCCACAGAGATATAGGAAATCTGTGTCAGACCTCTGGTCCTTCCAGCTCAGTATGGTCTGCACTGACAGGCAGCCGTTCTCCAGGGTTTCAGACAAGGTTATCTCCTAGCCCTCCCTGGACATGCAGACCCCCCGTGTACCCCCATTTTCTTGGGATGGTCCTGGATTTACAGAAGGCATCCCAGTTGCTGATTTGATCCCGGAATGGCCCACTTTTCCTTAGGACATCCCTATTTTCATTGGAGAAATGTTGGAGGGTATGGAGCTATGCGACCCCTCAGCCAAAGAGAAAAGTAAATATACAACCTTTAGAAGACGTCTGAAGGCAGACCTGTATAGGTATTTTATTATTATTCTTTATGTTGTATACTTATATATATATATATTGCAAACCACCTAGAGTAGCTGGGCCAACCCAGTCGGATGGGTGGGGTATTATTAATTAAATTAATTAATTATTTATATAATAATATAATAATAAATAATTAATAATATAATAATTAATAAACATAATAATAAATATAATAAATAAACATAAATAAATAAAAATAAAAAATTGAATAGGGTATCCCTATTTTCATTGGAGAAATGATGGAGAGTGTGGACATGTCAGAGACTGAACAATTATTTATTTCAGCTTTCTATATCGCCCAGGTTTTTCGTGGTGTATGTCAGGATGGCAAAAGAAGCATATCATGGATGAAATTCATTGCAGAAGAGAAAACTTCCTAATAGTGCCTGGCAAAATCGAAAGATTGTCAACCACCTGAATTTCAACAGGGAAGGACCACTGAATGAGGTCCACAGTGCTGAGTGCCCAGTGCCTGAAACATAACCCCTGTGAGGAGTTGCCTGCCATCAGGGTAGGCTAAAGGAATCCTGCAAACAAGCTGTTGGAATACATGAGGGCGGAGGCAGGTGGGTGGGAGCTGGCTGTGAGCAGACTGAGGTTGATGAAGCAGCGCTCCAATTGTCCTCATGGACCAGTCTCCATTGCCCCACCTCCACCACCACGAGTCTTCTCCATGTCAAGCATATGTTCTTCCATGGATCCCAAGCACCTTCTGCAGCAACTGAGCGAAAGAACTGGAAACGAGCTCAGTGGTAGAGATCCTGTGTTGCATGCAGAAGGTCCTAGGTTCAGCCGGCAACATCTCCAGGCAGGGCTGGGAGACACCTCATGCCCGAAACCCTGGAGAGACGCTGACGGTTGGTGTATACAACACTGAGCTTGGTAGAGCAATGATCTGACTTGGTGTAAGGCCCCTTCCTATGATATAGTTTCCTTCCACATCAGGAAAAGGAACTGCACTTTGGAGGTGATTAGCCCCGCTGGCATAGAAATCAATCCACCTAGTTCCTATTTACAGACGTTCTTGCTAATGCAGTGTGGAACTCGATGGCATAGCAGCATTTCCCACAAGCAATCAATTGCTCCATATTGCAGCGGGAAATTGTTAACTGGAGACACATCATTCTGTCCAACTTTATTTTCTCACTCTCAAAGTCAGATGGAAACTACCATTCATAGACACCCAGGAAGGACAGAAGTGACCAACTGGCAACAATAATTGGAGGACTGAGTTTAAAAGAAAACTTTGAATGCCACAGCAAAGCTTCAAAGGCAGCTTTGAACTGCTCCTGGAACATTTTGCTCATGGGCCAAGTTGTTTAACTTGAAGTGATGAGCTTGTCAGTAAAAGGATGCATGGGGGATGTGTTTTATTTTCTTTTTGTACTTCTACATTTAAATATTTAGCCTTCCAAAGGGAATATTTTCATGGAGAGTAAGTACTCTTGGGTAGAGGAGAAAGCATTCTGTAAATACCAACTGGGTTTATTCTGCAAGTTCATTAGTTTTCTAAAACAACACAACACTGATTGATTGGGGAGACTGCTTCAGGCAAACAAGAGAACTGAAGTGTGCTGGCTGTGACATGACATTTCTCAGTATCTTATGCAACCACTATCAAAGTTTCCAATCTCAAGGTGGCTTAAGAACTTGAAAGACCTGCTGAACGAGACCCAAGGCCCATCTAGTCCAGCCCCTAGTTCTCTGACCAACCAAATGTCTATGGTTCATATGCATTTTAGGCCACCCATAAAATCTTCAAGGAGGCTACAGGGCGGTAAGTGTGATTTCTTCACATTTATATCCAACCTCTTTTCCATCCTAGAAACCAAGGCATCATATGTGGTTCTGAAGTAGCTGCCTATCCAAGTACCAGGCCCAGACCTGCTTTACTTCAAAGTAGTAGTGGACTTGTGTACCTTCAGACCACACCCTGGCCTGAGTGCATTTGGGTTGTCCCACTCCATTTTGCCAAAGAGAAAAAGAACACCACACTACTACAGATTCATGCCAATAATTTATTTTATTCTTGAACATTACACTAAACAAACTTGACTTTTCTCTTTTTCTAAAGTGACGAGAGGATTCAGCTGCTGCTCTTCAAACTGAGCTTGTCAAACAGGTACTCCCCTGTGCCATTCTGGGGCAGTCCCAGGCGCCTCAGGTTCGTGAGGTGGTCTCCCAGCTGCTTGATGACCTTCACCTCTTCCTCCAGGAACTCAGACTCCAGGAAGTCACACAGCTGAAAGGTGAAAGACAAGCACTAGTCAACTGCACATATTATTCACTGCAAGCTATGGACAAAGATAGAGAATCTGCCACCCTCCAGATGTTGGATTTCAGATCAAACCAGCCTGCCTGAACAGTGATTAGAGTTTGTGATAGCTGCAATCCAACCACATCTGGAGGGTCACAGATTTCCTACCCATGGTTTAAAACTTTTGTATGCATCTTGTTTAAGAACTGGGTCACAAGGGGAATAAGGCATGTAGATTTAACCTTCTCTAGATAAGCTAAACCAAAACCAACAGCCACCAATTGTGTCAAATCATAGAAGGGCTACAACAAGGCTATACCCTTCCAGTTTTTGAATGCCATGGAGAAATTAAAGATATACCAGGCATTGGTACTGGTTTTATGGAAGGAAACAAACCTTGCAAGTGGGATGGGCATGTTTACAGCTAGCTCCTCTGTCAGAGGTAACTAATCCTATGAAACATCCTGGAGAATGTAGCATTATTGAGAACTTACATGAGGGTCTCCCTTCTCTGTTGCCAGCTTGTGCAGATCCAGCAAGGCCTGGTTCAGCCTTTTCTCCAGCTGCAGGGCAGACTGCAGGGCATCCAGGCTGTTTCCCCACTCGTCCTTCTCTGGCTTCTGTGCCAAAAATCAGATACAGAAACTCAGAACACCAGCCTGTGTCTTGCTACATGCAAACAGCACCATCAAATCACAACACAAGTCCTCCCAAATGAAGCCCAACTAAAGATCTTCCATGTTCACTTACCTTGAGGTCCTTCAGCAAGATGCGCCCCCCTCTCTTGTTCTGGTATTTCAGGAACTTGTCTGCATGCTCCCATTTTTCTTCGGACTGCTCCTTCAGGAACTTGGCCATGTGACACAAGGCAACGTCATCCCGGTCAAAGTGGTAGGACTGGAAGGGGAAGGAAAAATAAAGGTCATAGTCAAATGAGGACATGTCGCCAATATGCAAACATATCCCTTCCCACCCCAGGTGTGTCCATGTATTTTGGACTCACTGTACTCCACTTTGCATTGACACAACATCTGAAAAGATACTACTTGAATAGATGACCTACTGTAGCAGCAGTACAGATGGAGAGTTGGTTGACCACCTTCAGCCCCCAGACCTGAGCTTCTCCACAAGCACCCTCCACATAGAGGTAGTAAAAGCAAACTAAAACCCCCTCCAGTGTACTGGAAAAGCTTCCTAGTTACCATAATAACTACATTCTTACAGTGCAGTATGCTAATAACAATTCAGCATAGTTATTTCACTAAGGGTTCTAACAGGTCTGGAGTTGAAAGACATGGTAAAGGGTCTTCCAAACCCTGTAACTATTATAGTTTATCAGAGGCACATTCTCCCCCCTATTGCACACTTACTTAGAAAAACAACCCAATAAGCTACATGAGACTTGAAGCTTAACAAACATACCTAAGACTGGGGTAAATCTAAAATTACACAAACAAGTTGCAACCAGGTTCTTCTCATTAGATAGGCAAAAGTCACTTACCATAGACAGATAAACATAGCTAGCATTCAACTCCAGATTCACCAGCTGGTTCAAGGTAGCTTCACAGTCAGCATGGAAGTTCTGGCACACCTGAGAAGACATCTCTGTATCCTAGCAAAATAAACTGAGACCAAACAACACTACAAGCCCTACACTGCTGTTGGTGTAGAAAAACATGCAGCCCTAGTGGTTTTTATACCATTTGGGGCAGGTAACTAGTTTGTGATTAGCAGCAGAATCATCCAATAGAAATGCCAGTTGGCTCTGTGGGTGGGAGAATGACTCAGCAGAATGGGACAAAGCTAGCAGCTGATGACAATTTGGTCTCCACCTAGTAATCAAGTCTTATTTGACCATTTTCTGCCCTTTTTTTTTTTTAAGAGAGAGAGAGGGGATACTTAATTAGTTTTTTTGCACTACTTTGTGGGTTGTTTCCATCACAGCTGCAGGAGTTTAAGGAAGAAGCACGAATGTGTAGGGAAGAGCAAAGACTCACAGCACAATTCTAGGGCATGCCTACACAGGAACAATTCCATTGAACTCAATGGGACTTGCTTCTGAGTAGGCATGCATAGGACTACACTATGAACTTTGAAGAGATGTGCAAAGGTGGGAGTGAATTCATGCAGAAAAGCAAATCTGTCACCTTCTTCATTCTCCTGCACAAGTGAAAGATGAGCATATAGAAAATCGAACTGTGGGGGTGTGCAAATTTTACAATTATTCATCATAGCCTCAGATTCAATAAGAGATACATAAAGTAAAGTAATGTACTGTCTTGAGGGCCAGTGTGGTGTAGTGGGACAAAAGCATGGGTAGCTATCATGGCACCCACCAGATGTTCCTGGAGTCCAACAACATCTGGAGGATGACAGGAGTCTTTCTTAGCCCATTCAGGAGATGCTGGGGTTTGGACATAGGAATTTATTCATGCATATTTATTCATTATTACATTTCCCCTTAAGCAGGGATGAGGAATCTGTCACCCTTCTGATGTTGTGGGACTTCTGCTCCCACCTCCCCTGTCTATTGGCCACACTAGCTTAGGCGGATGGAGGCTAGAGTTCAACAACATCTGGAGGGTCAAAGGTTCCCCATCCTTGCATAGCTGTCAACGTTTCCCTTTTTTTAAGGGAAATTCCCTTATTCCAAATAGGATTCCTCGCAAGTAAAGGGAAAAGTTGACAGCTATGCATCCTTGCCAAAACCAGAGATCAATAAAGGAACAGGATAGGGGGAAACCAATGCTAATGTGGATTAGCATTGAACATGAGCCATGAAAGAGCCATTCTCTACAAGTGACACCACCATGCAAGGATTGGTGCAGCTCCCTTTTAGGATTTTGCATTATCCCCCCCCCCACACACACACAGAGGTAGTGGATTGTCAGGCGACAGATAGACAGGCACACATAGACAGGCTTGTGTTTTCCTCTTAAAGTTTCAACATGCACTTGAAGAGCAACAGCAGCAGCAGCAGGAGCCGCCACAAAAGCAGTTTTATTATTTATATGCTGCCCATCTGACTGGGTTGCCCCAGTCACTCTGGGCAGCTCCCCACAAAATATTAAAAACACAGTAAAATGTCAACCATTAAAAGCTTCCCTGAACTGGACTGCCTTCAGATGTCTTCTAAAAGTCAAATAGTTGTTTATCTGTTTCACATCTAACGGGAGGGCGTTGCACAGGGTGGGCGCCACTACCGAGAAGGCCCTCTGCCTGGGTCCCTGTAGCTTCACATCTCACAATGAGGGACATGCCAGATGGCCCTTGGAGCTGGACCTCAGTGTTCAGGCTGGGCAGTGGAGGTGGAAATTACTCCTTCAGGTATACAGGGCCGAGGCTGTTTAGGGCTTTAAAGGTCAACACCAACACTCTCACTGAAGCACCAGAGACAACTCTAGAACTTATGAACATCCAATGAAAAGGAATGTTGGAAGATCCAGGACAGATAAAACGAAGTCCTTCTTCATGCAGTTAAACTATGGAAGGCAATGATGACTACCAACTTGGAAGGCTTTAAAAGAGGAATAAAGAAATACATGGAGGACAAAGCCATCAACGGCTACTAGCCACCATGGCTATGCTGTGCCTCTATGGATGGAAGCAGTAATGCTTCCGTATACCAGTTGCTTGGGGTGATGGTTTTGTGATGGGGTCCTGCTTATGGGTTTCCAACAGGCATCTGGCTGCCCACTGTGAGAACAGGACTAGATGGGTCATGGGCCTGATCCAACAGGACTCTTGTCACGTTCTTATGACACAGCACTAGCTTATGACATCCTGCACATCACTGGCCTTTCCAGAAAGCCCTGCATTGTGGTAAAAATAATGATGCCCTTTATTGGTACCCAAAATCTGGTGCCAGGGATGGGTTACTCCTATGTTGGTCCTGTCTGGCTTCTCCTTCCACACTATGCTATTCTGATCAATGGGTGCATTTAGGAGAAAATGTCTCAGGTGAACCTACCTCACGGGTTCCAGTTACAGAAAGGTAGCCGTGTTGGTCTGCCATAGTCAAAACAAAAAATTTTTTTCCTTCCAGTAGCACCTTAAAGACCAACTAAGTTAGTTCTTGGTATGAGCTTTCGTGTGCATGCACACTTCTTCAGATCCAAATGGTCCGTTTCCTCCAGGCGTGCTTGGAGTTGTTCAGCAACCACCCGCTCAATCACCTTGCCCAAGAATGGCAGATTTGAGACTGGGCGATAGTTGGCCAAATTGGCCGGGTCTAAAGATGTTTTTTAACAAGATGTTTTTTTAAGAAGCGGTTTAATGACCGCCTCTTTCAGCGGGTCTGGGAAGGCTCCCTCACAGAGGGAAGCATTCACCACCCCGCAGAGCCCATCGCCCAGCCCTTCCCGGCTCGCTTTTATCAGCCAGGATGGGCAAGGATCAAGGAGACAGGTGGTCGGTTTCACTTGTCCAAGCAGCCTGTCCACATCCTCGGAGGTAATAAAACTGTAAGAGCATGAGAACATGCAAAGAGCGTGATGGATCAGGCCAGTGACCAGTCAAATGCCTGTGGGAAACTCACAAGCAGGATTCAAGTGCAAGAGCACTCTCCCTCCTGTGAACTGGAGCAACTGGGATTCAAAATCGTTAGTTCAGGAATCCCCAAACTCGGCCCTCCAGATGTTTTGGGATTACAATTCCCATCATCCCAGACCACTTGTCCTGTTACCTAGTGATGATGGGAGTTGTAGTCCAAAAACATATGGAGGGCCGAGTTTGGTGATGCCTGCATTAGTGTCTCCAAACATGGAGGCAGAGCACTGCTATACCTGAGAGTAAACCCACTGAAAAACTGGAATTTACTTCTGAGCAGATATATAGATATAGATTGTACTGAAAGAGATTGAGCATACAATTGTCAATAGGGCATAGCAATTCCACAATGTTCACTGAACTTCACATTGGCCAGTATAGGTGCCAACTCCCTGGGGCCCTGTGTGCCTGAGCACCCACAAAATTCCCCATTATGAGGCTGAGTACCCACAAATTTCAGTGCCAGGGTCTTGCATGCTGTATGGCACCCACAGCCCCAGGCACCCACGGTCAGGGGGCCAAGTTGGCACTCCTGTAATGGCCAGAATCGCCTTTCAGAAATTTTCACCTGTGACTTCATTGGATGTTGCATTAGCAGAAATTCTGCAAGTGAAATCTTTCCAGCTATGTGGGTGTGTTGATGGGGAAAATGCACTAGCTGTTTTCTTAAAGACATAGGAGCCCAGCTAGAAAACAAAGTGGTCAAAGAACTTTGTTGTAGGTAGACAGTTAAATTATTGAATTTTTAAAAATATAATAATTACAAACCAACACAGTCAAAGAAAGTACAGTAAAATCAATAGTTTAGAAAAATAATAACGAAAAGGAAGGAAGAGTAATTGTGTTGCACCATCCCAAAGCAATATTGTTCGGTATCTTTACATTACATGCAGCCTTTCAAACTGAAATTGGAATTTATTGTTGGGGAAACACATAAATTAAAAATGCTGGAAGGGGGTGGGTGCGGGGAGGGAGAGGAGGAGATAGTTTCCCTATGCTCAGATGCACTTTTAATGCGTTTCTGTTGCTTGTAGAAATTGCTGTCAGCAACTTAAACACAACTGCAACTTTCAGACTTCTAGATGTGCCAAAGCAGGGGTCAGCAAACTTTTTCAGCAGGGGGCTAGTCCACTGTCCCTCAGACCTTGTGGGGGGGGGGCAAACTATATTTTGAAGGGGAAAAAAATAAACGAATTCCTATGCTCCACAAATAACCCAGAGATGCATTTTAAATAAAAGGACACATTCTACTCATGTAAACACATGCTGATTCCTGGACTGTCTGCGGGCCGGATTGAGAAGCCGATTGGGCCGGATCTGGCCCCTGGGCCTTAGTTTGCCTACCCATGTGCCAAAGGCTTCAAAGTGCTTTACATAATGATGTGAAGGTGGAGAAAGACATCATCACACAGTTCGGGGCTATCCAATGTTTTTGGGTCCAGGGACACGTTTGCAAATGTAAAGAATTGCTGGGAATACCCAAAATACCCATCTGACTGGGGGAAGCGGATGATGCCCAGAACCCCACTTCCAAACAGGTAAAATAACTGCAATGCCCATCTCCCTCCCCCAAAAAAATCCCAGACAATGAAACAGGCACCCTACCCCCCCAAAAAAAACCCCAGGTAACTGCCCTCTTACACAATCCCAAAAGGACCCAAAATGCATTAAAAACAATTTAGGAAGTTGGTTTGGTGAGTGCCAAAGGGGTGTCTCAAGTCATCACATTGGGGACTCCAGATGTAGTCGTTCTCCTGTGCCTTGCGCCATGTGTTTGGGGTATGCAGTATTGGTTCTGCACTGAACCCCAAATGCATCACCCAGCAGCTGATCAGCCAAGCACCTCTGTGAGGGGAGATGAAAGAACAATGGTTTTTCAGCCATCAAATGCCTGGGCAAACTAGATCCTGGTCTATCTAGGAGGCTTAGTTTGGTCAGAATTGAGTGCACACTTCCAGAGTTAACACTAAATACATTACTTCTGGTAAATGAGCCAATATAACCACTAGGTAAAGGTACCCCTGCCCGTACGGGCCAGTCTTGCCAGACTCTAGGGTTGTGCGCTCATCTCACTCTATAGGCCAGGAGCCAGCGCTGTCCGCAGACACTTCCGGGTCACGTGGCCAGTGTGACAAGCTGCATCTGGTGAGCCAGCACAGCACACGGAACGCTGTTTACCTTCCCGCTGGTAAGCGGTCCCTATTTATCTACTTGCACCCGGGGGTGCTTTCAAACTGCTAGGTGGGCAGGCGCTGGGACCCAACGACAGGAGCGCACCCTGCTGCGGGGATTCGAACCACCGACCATGCGATCGGCAAGTCCTAGGTGCTGAGGTTTTACCCACAGCGCCACCCGCATGAGGTCACCACTAGAGGGCTGTGCAAATTTGTGTCCCGGGCTTTTTAGATTCTTCTAGCCATGTACTATCTGAAACCAAAGGGGCACATTGGTTTCCAGGTGTGATTTTTCCCCCCAGCTCTCCAACCCCATTAATGAGACAATGAACACTGAACTAAGTGAGAAAGGAGTTTTCTGAACCAGGAACTCTGGGAAAGGCTGACTACTGGAAAGCAGGATAATTTTGGTGTTCTGCTGGAAAACTCTGCTGAAGCTTTGCATACTCTGCTGATGATACTTTTTCACTCTCTGGCCATTTTCTCTTCCAAGAGGAACATAAGGAGCCATGGCACCCAGCTGGAATGGCATGATCTTGAAGCCCCATTTCCACAAAGTCTGGCAAAGACGAGTGACCCCATCAACCTGCTAGGAAGACCCTCAGGAGGAAGTCTCACTAGGCAATGGCTCATTGTATTGCTCCCCATCCAGTATTTGAACCAAGCAGGAAAATTGCGAGGTGTCTCACCGAACGATAGCACGCAAAAGTCTGATCATCAGTCTACTACACTTCTGAGTGAGAGCTGATCTACAATCCCTTTATGTACCTTTGGGGACTACAGTGGTACCTCAGAAATAGTACCTCGGGTTAAGAACTTTGCTTCAGGATGAGAACAGAAATCATGCTCCAGCAGTGCAGCAGCAGCAGGAGGCCGCATTAGCTAAAGTGGCACCTCAGGTTAAGAACAGTTTCAGGTTAAGAACAGACCTCCAGAACGAATTAAGTTCTTAACCCGAGGTAACACTGTATTAACCTGCCGATGAAGAAATATCACTGAAACAGTTCATTATCCCGGAAAAAAACTGTTTTGTTTGTGGTTTGTTGCTGCTGTGCTAACAGCACCACCCGGCTCCAGTTCATACTCAACCAAACTTTGATATAGAAAGGCTTTCTGCCTCAACTTCAGTGTTTCTTTGTGGTTACACACCATTCGAAGCATTTCTGTTGATGGAATATTTATTTGACTTCTGTTAGCTCATGACTTCTTGCACGTATTATATGGCTTTTGTTTCTGAATTAAGAAACAATTGGTAGTGTTTCATAAATATTGCCAATACGTTATTAGCCCACGTGTTGTCTTTTGTGCTCCGAGCCCCAAAACCCAGCCCCCATGGAAATAAAGACACAGTGGAGACAGAAATTTGTTTAAATGTTAATGGGCAAATTTTGGCCACACTTTATTAAATACACAAATGTGACTGGTATTGACTTAGGCATTGGTATCAAAACTATATCTGGCTCCTGCCCACCCTGCAGGAAGCCTGGAAGGGTAAACAACCAACAGGGGGAGCTCCATCAATGTATATTGACTGGTGCTCACCCCTGGGGTTCCCGGGGGTCCTGGCATGGCCCTAGCCCATCTCCAGGCTTCAGACGAGATCGAGACCCCCGGATTCCTCTAACAGAATACCCTATTAATTGAAGGGGCTGGCGATGCCCGCACCTCCCCTCCCTACATTCCCCATAACCAATGTCTAACCACCAAACCTTACAAAGTTGTGATGATTGCTAAGAGGTAGGCAAAAACCAAGTGGCCACAGCCAATCTGCCACACTGGAAAAAATTCCTACCCGGCCCCCGTTCCAAAACAGGCAACCAACCAAAGTCCCAAGCAAGGTCAAACACGACCTAATTAACGGGTGGGTGGGCGGGTGCTCGGCAGCGTGAAGCAAAAGGAGGTCCCTACGTCACGCTGCTAAATAAATACCCCCAACCCCCAACCTTGCCAGGCTGCTGATCGCCTAAAGGCCAGTGGCATAACTGTGGCACCACCAGCTTGGAGCGAGGCAAGCCTTGCCCACAAGCCGGTTGGGGAAGAGTTCTAGGGCCAAGCACAACATGTTGATCAGGCAAAAGTACAGCGGCTCAAGGAATACTGCTTTAAGCTCATCCTTTTTCCCTGGAGAGCACCTCAGAAAAGGATAGTTTTTTTAAAAAAAACAATAACAACAACACAATGTTGGGCCCACGTCTAGCAGGTTATGGGCCAACTGACTTCTACAAATCATAACAATATGGGGAGCAGCAAGGGTGATGCATAGAGTTCTTGCCTGTCAGAAAAAGCATTTGCGTCTATAACATTCCACCCACGGCTTCCCTTTCTTCTTTCATTTTACTCAAGGGGCCCTGCTTTACAGCTCTTTGCCTCAGAGGGAAAGGGAAGTTGATTTCCTTCGCTGCTCTCCTTTTACCTGCATCAGATTGAATTATCACTTTGTCAGATGTTATTTGTCTGTCTCCCACGTGACCAGTCCTAGTCGCTGTCACTGCAGCAAGAGATCTTGCAGATGCTTCCGATATCTGATTGCTCTGGCTTAATGTAAAGGTCAGGGCACAGTGGGGCTGTGTGGGGAGAGTGGTGGGGCAGAGAAGAGAGATAATCCTGTGAAATATTGCTAATCGGATTAACGGAAACATTTTGACCGAAGACAAATACAGTATGCTCTCTGCCTCTGTCGACGTATTTCACTCTGCTGGCTCGGCCAACTGTTTCACAGTGTGCTTTTATTGCTCGTTGTCGTTCCCCTGCTACATTATAAGCTCCCAAAATGGCCCAAGGGATGCGCCCAGGAAGCCAGCAAGCTGGGACATAAATACACAACTCTGCTGGTGCCCATCATTTTATGATTCTGGCCACGCTCTGGGGGAAATGATCTCCTCTTATTCAAGGGGGAAACTGTGTGGCATGCAGGCAAAGAGCAAAACCCTGTCGCACAAGAAGTCCTCATTCCACTCTCTCACACCCTCCACTTAAAGTTACGGTATATTGAATTTCACCCTATGAGGGGTTTTGTGGTTGTTGTTTTTTCAAAGAAAGACCAATTGCATTTCGTTCCAACCCATATTTCATTACCTTTATCATTGCTGTGGGGATTCATGGCACACTTGACACCACAGACATCTGCACAACAATTAACCATGGCTCCTTTGCTCATTAAGCAGTCTGTGGCTAAACAATTATGTATCAATATCTATTTCCCCTTCTTAGTAAAGGAAAAGGAAGAGGGGCGGTAGAACTAATCTCTAGGAGGCAACATCTTGAAGTGCTCATTAGTGCATTTTGGTAGGAAAATGAAGCAGACATCCCCTCTCACCTCAAAGAGATTTTAATTAAATTTCCAGCAGTGTCCCTAATTGAAGGGATCGGCTAAGTGGGGGAGAAGAAAATGGATTGTAGAATAGATATTAATGTTCTCATGATGTTCTGGCAGAATAAATAGCACATCCATTTGCTTCTCAGGCAGGTACAAGTAGGAATGGTCAAATCCATCCATTTTAGTTCCTCTTGGTTTCAGCTCACCAGGTTGCCACTTCAGTTAACATTTTGTTTAATCATAATAATTTTATTATTTCTATCCCACGCATCTGGCTGGGTTTCTCCAGCCACTCTGGGCGACTTACAGCACATGCAGAAACAGTAAAATGTCAAACATAAAAAACCTTCCCATACAGTGCTGCCTTCAGATGTCTTCTAAAAGTTGTGTAATTCTTTATGTCCTTGGCGTCTGATGGGAGGGTGTTCCACAGTGAGGGCGCCACTACCGAGAAGACCCTCTGCCTGGTGCCCTGTAACCTCACTTCTTGCAGTGAGGGAACCACCAGAGGAGGGTAGTCCTCATGAAAATTAATTCTCATTTTTTTCTGCTTTTATAGTAATAGACACATTTTTGTGTGCAATTTTGCCTACTGTAATGCATCTGATAAGGGACGCGGGTGGCGCTGTGGGTAAAACCTCAGTGCCTAGGGCTTGCCGATCGCATGGTCGGCGGTTCGAATCCCCGCGGCGGGGTGAGCTCCCGTCTTTCAGTCCCAGCTCCTGCCCACCAAGCAGTTCGAAAGCACCCTTAAGTGCAAGTAGATAAATAGGTACCGCTTTATAGCGGGAAGGTAAACGGCGTTTCTGTGTGCTGCGCTGGTGCTGGCTCGCCAGAGCAGCTTCGTCACACTGGCCACGTGACCCGGAAGTGTCTCCGGACAGCGCTGGCCCCCGGCCTCTTAAGTGAGATGGGCACACAACCCTAGAGTCGGACACGACTGGCCCGTATGGGCAGGGGTACCTTAATGCATCTGATATTATATCAGCACAATTTCCTCCTGCTTAGGCCACAGCAGGGATTGTTCCCAAGTTCTTTTGGGAAGGGCTGAGGACAGTGCAAAGGCATAAGGCATTACCTTTATAATATTTGCGTCTTGACTGTATATGTTAAAAACGTTGAAACTTAATAAAATAGAATTAAAAAAACAAAAAACAAGGAGGGACTGAAGCAGGTCTAGTGAAGGGTGGGGTTCAGGGAGAGCCTTGGGGGCCAGACAGAAAAGCCTGGAGGGCCACATTCAGCTCAAAGCTGTCAATGTTTTCCTTTTTTAAAGGGAATTTCCCTTATTCCGAATAGGATTCCTCGCAAGAAAAGGGAAAAGTTGACAGCTATGATTCAGCCCCTGGTCATGAGTTCTCCCACCCTAGCACTATGCAATACCTTTACAGATTGCCCTTCCTACTATTTACTCGTGTGCCCTGGAATACATTTGAAAAAGAGATATAAAAGCATGAACGCAATCAGCAAATGGGAGTGAGTGGGAGCAATCAGCTCACAAAGTCAGTGTAGTGCTTTAAATAAAAAGAAACATGCATTCAAAAAGGGCATTTTGCCACTGATTTTTATTGCTAACATGCCCTGTGATGCACCTGCTTCTCTTCCGGTCCTACCGGTCCCTAGCTGCACTGGTTCCTGCCGCTTAATTTGGGGCACACTCTGACTCTTTTCCCCTCGGAGGAGGCAATCAGTGTTTGCATTTGCACCTGCAATGGCTCAAACCAATGTGACTGCTTGGAGCCCCTGCAAACTGAGAAGCCGGCGTGGAGGAAAAAATTGTTGCAGCGCTAATTGCCTGCTACCCAAGGGGGGAGTGTGCCGAGCAAACCTAATGTGCAAAGGCTCAGCTGGAAGTGAGAGGCAGGTTGCTTGTTACTGCTTGATGCCAGGCAGCTCCAAAATCAAAATACACATGTCTCTGTATGAATGGTCATTAAGGAGGCATTCTCACAGCTGTGTGGAGGGGAAGTAGAGATCCTGTGAATTAACCTTCTGGTCACAAACCTGGGTGGCTTTTAAAATAATTGCACAAATGAATGGAGGATAGGATTATGGCTACTAGCCGAAATGGCTATATTCTACCTCCTCTGTCAGTGGCAATATTCCTCTTTACACGAGTTGATGGGAGATGAGCAGTGGTGGCAGCCCCTAGTACAGGCATAGGCAAACTCGGCCCTCCAGATGTTTTGGGACTACAACTCCCATCATCCCTGACCACTGGTCCTATTAGCTAGGAATGATGGGAGTTGTAGTCCCAAAACATCTGGAGGGCCGAGTTTGCCTATGCCTGCCCTAGTAGTATTAACTGGTTATTTTATTAAATAATAATAATAATAATAATAATAATAATAATAATAATAATAATTTATTTATACCCCGCCAATCTGGCTGGGTTTCCCCAGCCTCTCAGGGCGGCTCCCAACAGAATATTAAAAGCACAATGAAGCATCAAACATTAAAAACTTCCCTAAACAGGGTTGCCTTCAGAAGTCTTCTAAAAGTCAGATATTGTTTATTTCCTTGACATCTGATGGAAGGGCGTTCCACAGGGCGGGCGCCACTATCGAGAAGGCCCTCTGTTAATTTATTTATTTATTGACTTAAAAAAAAATGCTGTAAATTTTACTTTGATGTTAGCTTTTTGAAAGGAAATTAATAAGATGCATTAACCCAGAGATGGTTTCACTTAGGGGCAACATCAGGGGGCGACAGGGGGCCTAGGACCCCCAAGCATTTTCAAGGAGAGGGGCCGGCCCCCTCAAAATTCCATGGCGACCATGCACACAGGGCATGCTAACATCATCTGCCCAAGCTGCAAGGTGTGCGCACAACATGTCAGCACATCCCGGAACATGTGTGAATGACATCAGCTGACACATGCATGCTTATGTCACATGACCCCAGCCCCCTCAATCACAGGGGCAAGGTACTACACTTGGTTGCAATCCTACAGCTCTTTATGTCACGCTCCTCCTTTCCTGATGAGTGGAGTACAAATCTTTCTTTCGTACAAGGTCCATTCTCTTTGAGAATCCTGAAGATTTAGACTAGAAGAAGTTTAAGGAATATTTGAAAAAATATGTTAATATTTAAATCTTTGAATAGCTTTGGAAGTGGATATAGGCTGTAGGGTTAGAAGTAGAAGATGTATTTTAAAATAGTATTATTTGTAAGTGATAAAATGTGAAGTTATTTTAAGTGTGATAAAAAAAAGATGGTTAGAAACTATGATATAAGTAAACTGCTAAAGATGAAGTAAAATGAAAATCAGATAGGTTGGAACTGGGGAAGCCCACTGAACAATGTTTAGAAAAATAAGGATATGACAAGAATTTGTTTGTACTGTTTGTTTTTTTGTGTTATAAAATGAATAAAAAAAATTGGGGGGGGGGAGAGAATCCTGAAGATTTGGTGTCTCCATAGCAGGCCGTTCATTTTCTGACATAGAAACAGGAATCAGTTTGCAGGAATGCAGAGGCAAGCTTGATGCTTGTGATAGATTCAGAAGTGCGGCCCAGTTTTCCCGAGCTTCGCAGCTAGTCACTTACAGACACGACTCCTTCCAATCCAAATCAACATACTCTTAATGAGCTCTACTGATTCAGACTGTCTGACAGCCCTTTCAGAATCCTTGTGTTTGATGGATGTGCTTGCAAATCACTCGAGTATATTATTACAGCACCTGTAATGCACTCTGGGACGCGGGTGGCGCTGTGGGTAAAAGCCTCAGCGCCTAGGGCTTGCCGATCGAAAGGTCGGCGGTTCGAATCCCCGTGGCGGGGTGCGCTCCCATTGCTCGGTCCCAGCGCCTGCCAACCTAGCAGTTCGAAAGCACCCCCAGGTGCAAGTAGATAAATAGGGACCGCTTACTGGCGGGAAGGTAAACGGCGTTTCCGTGTGCTGCGCTGGCTCGCCAGATGCAGCTTTGTCACGCTGGCCACGTGACCCGGAAGTGTCTCCGGACAGCGCTGGCCCCTGGCCTCTTAAGTGAGATGGGCGCACAACCCCAGAGTCTGTCAAGACTGGCCCGTACGGGCAGGGGTACCTTTACCTTTACCTTTACCTTTAATGCACTCTAACTATATATTAACCCTTTCACACTGGGAAAGATTTAACCTTGCAAACCACACACTTACACATAACAGCATAAAAAGAACCTGCAGGATCAGGCCAATGGCCCTTTGAGTGCCACATCCAGTTATCAGAGCACTGTCTTCTCCTCTGGTTTCCAGCAACTGGTATTCAGAAACATTGCTTCCTCCTGCTGTGGAAGCAGAGCAGGTTAAAAAAAAGGTAAAGGTGAAGGACCCCTGGATGGTTAAGTCCAGTCAAAGGCGACTATGGGGTTGTGGTGCTCATCTCACTTTCAGGCCGAGGGAGCTGGCATTTGTCCACAAACAGCTTTCCAGGTCATGTGGCCAGCATCACTAAACCGCTTCTGGTACAACGGGACTCTCGGAATACACTGGGGGGTCCACGCAGCCCCCAGGATGAGACAAACCTCTCTGGGCATCTTCCTGGTATTGTGCAGTTCTGGGACATCCATAAATCAGTTCCTTCACGCTCCAGCAACACATATCAGATGCCTATGTGCACGCACACTCAGCAGAGATCAGCAGACACAAAGTGGAGATTGGTGTGCTCATTCTAAGCTTTTATTAAGTAGTATATACAGGGCAGGGACACGGGTGGCGCTATGGGTTAAACCAGAGATCCTAGGGCTTGCCGATCACAAGGTTGCTGGTTCGAATCCCTGCGACGGGGTGAGCTCCCGTTGCCCAGTCCCTGCTCCTGCTCCTGCCAAGCTAGCAGTTTTAAAGCACGTCAAAGTGCAAGTAGATAAAAAGGTACTGCTCCGGTGGGAAGGTAAACAGCGTTTCTGTGCGCTCCTCTGGTTCGCCAGAAGCGGCTTAGTCATGTTGGCCACATGACCCAGAAGCTGTATGCCGGCTCCCTCTGCCAATAAAGTGAGATGAGCACCACAACCCTAGAGTCAGTCACGATTGGACCTAATGGTCAGGGGTCCCTTTACCTTTACTTAATATACAGGGCAAAATAATCATGGCGTTCTCTCCCTTCAGCTCCAAGAGAGAACAGAAAGTGAAAAGTACAAAAACACAATGGAGCAGAAAAGATAAGGTTAACTTCCCTTCTCAGGCTTTCCAAGCCTAGAAAGTAAACACAGACATGTGATGTAACAATCACACATCCAGCAGTGGAGGAGTAAAATGCTAACAGGGACACCGTGACAGAAGTCAGAGCGCATGGAAATGCCGTTTACCTCCCCACCGCAGTGGTACCTATTTATCTACTTGCACTGGTGTGATTTCAAAATGCTAGGTTGGCAGAAGCTGGAAAAGAGCAACGGGAGTTCACTCCATCATGGGGATTCGAACCACCGACCTTCTGAGAGGCAAGTCCAAGGGGCTCAGTGGTTTAGACAACAGCTTCACCCACATCCCATCCTGGCTAGTAGCCATCGATAGCCCTCTCCTCCGTTAAATTGTCTAACCCTCTTTTAACGCCATCTAGGTTGGTGGCCATCCTGTGGGAGCAAGCCCCATACTTTATCTATGTACTTGCAAGACTTCTTTAATATTTTAATTCCAGCCGGTCAAAACGTCTCATTATTGCAAGGGAAACACATTAGCAGAGTGACTAGAATGAAGCAAATGGAATCCAGAGAGAACAGAAACTTGCTTTACTGAGGTGAAAGCTGAGCAACAGTAAGCTTTAACTTGAGGAGAATTGAAACAGAGAGGCTTGTCTGTTTTTTGTCTCTCAGGCCTACACATGTTTATTGCTCAGATAAGCCTTGGTGTCCAGCCCGCTTCGGCTGCGCAGCTACCAGCCGGGCCTCCGGACTTCAAAGGCCACATTCCAAAGGCTCTGAGCAACACGCAGAGATTAAGCAGCGGTAAGAGAAAGCTGGAAACTCAAATGCTTTCTTCAGTGTGCTTAAATAAAGTCCACTCAGGATATTAGCAGCTAGAAGCAGTTTTTATTTACAGCAGACTATCCATTGTCTATCACAGCGAACAGCATCGTGAAAACACGTCCTCTCTCCTCAAAAGCGAAAGTAGAGGGAAAAAAACAAAGGCTGGAGACTCTCTGAAATGACGAATCTCCCCCCTCCCATTAGTAGGCAGGGCATACACTCTGAGCTGTTTAACCCTGTAAGCTCAGGTTCTCCTCACAGAAAATTCATTCAGAACCACTTTTCTACCCAACTCCCTCAGCTGTCAAAACGCAATCATCTTCCTCGAGATTCCAGGGAGTTTCAGGCACACTTGACCCAGGGTCTGTGTTCCCTTTTTGGAAAATGAGGCACAGCAGAGATTGTGGTGTGTTTATGATATATGGTTGTCATACGTTGGGAATTTTCTGGACATAGATGGGATTCGTCCATCAAAAATGGCATCTGGGTGCAATTTTCACAAAGTAGCGAAAATGTCCGGGGAAACCCAGGCAGTCCATATCAGAAGTGTTGATTTATATTTATATTTTTTTTTGTGATTTTCCTAAAAAGAAAAAAAGGTAAAAACTTCAACAACTTTGCGCCCCTCTATCTATCTATCTATCTATCTATCTATCTATCTATCTGAGCCTACAATGAAGGAGTACACAACATTTGTACCCCAAGAGGCTTCCCCCATAAACACAAACAGACACCTGTCATTTTTCTCTGCCTCCTGCTCTCCACTTGTCACATAACATACTCCTCCCAGCATCTATCCCACATTCCTTTATCTGTGGAGTGAAGGGGCCCCCACCCCACTGTCGCCTCATACAGAGTTTCCTATGATTCATTGCTTTGCTAATAGCTCATTAGCCCCACCAAGGAAACTAGTCTAATTAGTTTCCAACAATGCTGGTTCTGAGGGAATCTAATACACAGTGTAGAAAGATTGCCTAGCTTAATTGGCCTTTCACACATGCTAATTCCAGAGGATTAAAAAGCATCTAGCACACATCTTAATGCACACAGGTCTTGATCACATTCTGACACTCGAGTCTTAATTACGTTCTAGCCACTGCAAACCTACAAAACTATTAAGTCGCACACTGAACGATCCCTGCTATTGTACTTCCAACAAGAGGAAAGAAAACTGGCAAAATATGATACCTTGGTTCTATGAAATCCACAAGGCTGTGCAACTTTGTTTGAAACTCATGTACAGGAGTCTTACAGTGAAGTAAGAACTTGGAACACTGAAAGCATAGAGAACCAGCCAAAATTGAGTAGGCAGATGGGTTTTTGACAGAAAATGGACGCGGGTGGCACTGTGAGTTAAACCACAGAGCCTAGGACTTGCTGATCAGGTCAGCGGTTCAAATCCCTGTGACGGGGTGAGCTCGCGTTGCTCGGTCCCTGCTCCTGCCAACCTAGCAGTTCCAAAGCACGTCAAAGTGCAAGTTCATAAATAGGTACCGCTCCGGTGGGAAGGTAAACGGTGTTTCCGTGCGCTGCTCTGGTTCGCCAGAAGCGGCTTAGTCATGCTGGCCACATGACCCAGAAGCTGTACGCCGGCTCCCTCGGCCAATAAAGCGAGATGTGCGCCGCAACCCCAGAGTCGGTCACGACTGGACCTAATGGTCAGGGGTCCCTTTACCTTTAACTAATGTATTCCATATTTGACATAGACAGACAGACAGACAGACAGACAGACAGACAGACAGATATTCATGGCTACCTGTGCTCACCTTTTGAGGATAAGAAAACTATTTTTTAAAACAGAATGATTAAAATTAACTGAGACTTCAAGTTTTAATCAGTAGGTTTATCATCTGAAAGAACAAGGTACCCTCCAGATACTTTGAAATAGGATCTCCATCAGGCATAGACATAAAGGCCAATGGTTAGAAATGATGAGTACCATCGTCCAACAATATCTGGAGGGTGCCATTTGGCAACCCCTCATCTAAAATTTGGGTTGATTACATGGGAAGTGCAAATTTTAAAGAATGAGGCAATCTGTTAAGGGCACACTCAACATCTATATTAAGGCTTTGGTTATATGTGCATTGATTTGAATACAATCGCCTAATCCCTCAGTTAATTGCTTAAAAGCTGGATGATTGATGAACTAAGCATTCTTTAATGCTGCATCATGCCTGCTCTACAATGTAAGTGGCAGTGCTTTGCAAGGAACAAATCAGCCCTATTAAGCTGTAAAGCAATAAAGGCAATTTATAATCCATTCTTCTTTATTTTTTGTTTTGGCGTTTTCCATGATAGATCTGATTCAAAATGAGGCAGTTATAATTTTCTGAAAACCGCTAGATCTGTTTTCAATTCCCTCAATTATAGAGATTTTTTATTTTTATTTTTTATTTTTGTTCTCATTGCATGAAGCAATCATATGCCCATGAATATCACTCAGGGGATTTGCATTCAACAAAACACAATCAGTTTCTACAAATCTCCTGAATGCAAAATGAATTGTCGGAGTAGCTCCCCATCTGCCCCAGCCAATAAGCCTAATGGAAGAGCCAGCCCAAGACATTTTGCCACCTGAGGCAAACCACAAAATGCCTACCCCCCTCCTGTGGGGAGGGGAAAAAATGGATGAGGAAAGATCACAAGAGACTAGGGCCCTGCGGGACTTGACATCTTTCCGCAGGGCCTGCAAGACGGAGCTGTTCCACCAGGCCTTTGGCCAAGGCACAGCCTGACCCCCTCCTTTGGCAATCATCACAGAACTCTAGCCCAATGGTTGCCATTAATCTGATTTGAACTGATTTTATAATGAAATGATTTTAGAATGTTGTATCATTTTACTGTTGTTAGCCGCTCTGAGCCCGGCTTCAGCTGGGGAGGGCGGGATATAAATAAAATATTATTATTATTATTTATTATCTACATCACGAATGGGGGCGGGGAGAGAAATCAAATCAACATTACGTGGCAGTTGAAGTTGCGCTGCACTCAAAGGGCGTCATGGGGTGGGGAGTGGGGAACAGTGCCAGGCGGATACAGATCCCAGGAGACCCCAGAGGGCAGCCCCTACCATTTCCTCCCTGGGGGTGGGAGAAGACCAGCAGCACTTCCTATTTGTTGAGAGGCCACTGTAAAAGCAGCATCGCTTCTAGCAGTGGCGGAGAAGGGGGTGCGGTGGGGGCGTACCGCCTGGGTGTCATCCCTCAGGGGGTGACATCGGCGTGCTGCCCCCCTGGGACTCCTGCCACAGGCTGCATCCCCCTGGGACACTCACCACTCACTGCAGGTGGCTAGCCCCGCCCCCACGGGCAGCTAGCCCCGCCTCCGGGTGCCAGATCAGCTAGCTCCGCCTCTGGCTTCTAGAGGCCAATAACTTTTGCCCCCCCCCATGTTAGGGTATGGGCCAGGTGTTCCAAAAGTGTGGCACCAAAGCACAGAACTGAGTGCATGTCAGACGTGCATAATACTCTCCCTCCCCCAATGGCACCACGAAGCAGGGAAGAAACAAGAAAGATATTACTTACAATTTTATTTCAGTCATCACATTGAAAGAATCCAGTCGTTCCTCAATGATGGCATTGATATCACTGAGCTCCTCCCCCCTCCCTTTTAGCCACAACATCTGCCTCTATGGCGTCCATCCGTGGTCAACTGCCTCTGTGCCCTTTGTTCTTGCACACATAACAAACGCCATGTTTTGGGAGAAGGAGGGCTGGTTAGGCTGTCCAGAGATATATAAGCTAGCTGCCCTGCCTTCCCTCCTCCTCCTAACACCTCATTGCTGTTCACCTTTCTCTTGCGTCTCTGAAGTGTTATCTTCCTCAAAGCCCTGCTGTAATCTGAGACTGCCTTCCTCCTCTCTGGAAGCTACAGGGAGAGGATTCCTCAAGCTTGACAAGGTACTACAGTACTGCTGGCACAGGAGCTGAGATGCCAATTTGTAACTGCAAGGAGCCCTAATTTGAGACCTCTTCCATGCACATGCATAGTAACATGCCCCTCAACATTTCTCTGATGAAAATAAGGATGTTCCAGTCAATAATAATAAATAACCGAGGGCCTTCTGGCGGTTCCCTCATTGCGAGAAGCAAAGCTATAGGGAACCAGGCAGAGGGCCTTTTCGGTAGTGGCACCCTCCCTGTGGAACGCCCTCCCACCAGATGTCAAAAAGAAAAACAACTACCAGACTTTTAGAAGACATCTGAAGGCAGCCCTGTTTAGGGAAGTTTTTAATGTGTGACATTTTAATGTATTTTTGAATCTTTGTTGGAAGCCGCCCAGAGTGGCTGGGGAATCCCGGCCAGATGGGCGGGGTACAAATAAATAATAATAATAATAATAATAATAATAATAATTATACCCCACCCATCTGACTGGCTTGCCCCAGCCACTCTGGGTGACTTCCAACATATATAAAAACGTAATAAAAGATTAAACATTTTTTTAAAAAAACCTTCCCTATACAGGGCTGCCTTCAGATGTCTTCTAAATGTTGTATAGTTATTTATCTCCTTGGCTCGGGGGTCACATAACTCCATACCCTCCACCATTTCTCTGGTGTGAAAATAGGGACGTCCTATGATACCCTCCAACATTGTCAGAGTCTGCTAGTGTAAATGGTCTGTAGCTTGACTGCTGTTTCGAAAGCCCAAGTAGCAGGAGTATCATATTTGCCTTGGAGAGATACAATATTCAGAGTGGTTTAACACCTCTGTGAGGGGGATAGAGGTTTCCTAAGAACTTTCAGCAACCTTAATAGACTACAGTTGTCAGGTTTCTTTAAGGGGAGCTGTTTATAGTTATACGATACTGCTTTAAATGTATAGTGCAGCTGAGGTATATGGATTTAAGAAGGACCCTGCTGCATCTCCCCACCTTTTCCACCAACCTGTACTCATGGTCTTCAGATGTCTTCTTAAGGTTGTATACATGGGAGTAGCCAGGATTTATTTTAGGGGGTGGGCAGGCATTATGTGGGGGGCCCCCAGAATTGAGTTATTTGTGACACAATTGGTCAGTTAGTTAAGTATTTTTATTTATTTACTTGATTTTGGGGAGGCAGCTGACCCCCTGACCTCCTTGGCTATGCCCATGGCTATATAGTTACTTACCTCCTTGGCTAGGAGGGGTCACATAACTGTTTACATTTGCTTCCTTTTGCCTGTCCTCTGTCTCCAAACATTCATTTTCCTTGGACATCCACAAATTCTAGTATTAGGAGAGGGAGAAAAGCTTTTCTCTCCTGAGTTTCTTTCTGTCTGTGCTTGCCAAGACGTGTTTTTTTCATAGCTCTCTGGAAATCATTAGCAGAAAAAGTAAAAAACAAACAAACAAACAAACAATAATAATGCATAAGTGCAGCTGAAACCCATGGGATATCCTCCCTTCCCAATACATACTCTCCACAACATTATTTTTGGTCCAAGTGAATCAGTCAGTGAGCAGTCAACCTTGCCATAAAACTAGAATCATAGAATCATAGAGTTGGAAGAGACCACAAGGGCCATCGAGTCCAACCCCCTGCCAAGCAGGAAACACCATCAAAGCACTCCTGACATATGGTTGTCAAGCCTCTGCTTAAAGACCTCCAAAGAAGGAGACTCCACCACACTCCTTGGCAGCAAATTCCACTGTCGAACAGCTCTTACTGTCAGGAAGTTCTTCCTAATGTTTAACTTCCTGACAGTAAGAGCTGTTCGACAGTGGAATTTGCTGCCAAGGAGTGTGGTGGAGTCTCCTTCTAATACCTCTCCAATTGCTGTTAGCATTAATTTGTCATGTACAGGATTTGTTGGTGGCTAAACAATAAATTTTTAAAACATTGCTAGTCCTTGAAGTCCTCAGGTATCACAAGCATCATTCATTATACTGCCGTTTTGTTCTGCTGGCAGGCAGCCAACTGGGTACATTGATGTACTCCTCCACTGTAAAAGTGGATTCTGCGACGACAGCCTTACTCTTACCTTGGGCAAGTTGCCTTTATAGATTTCAGTACTATGTAGGAATCTAGGAGTTGAGAGCTACTACACCCCACTTTGTTCAGCTCAGAGATGGATGCTTAAGCCAGGCACACTCCCCCAAAAACACTCAATGTAAAATGGGGGTTATTACTACAGACGTTCCAAGTATCCCTATTTTCCAAGGAACCATCCCCTATTTTTACAGAAGCCATCCCGGTTTCTGATTTGATCCCAGAAGGTCCCACTTTTCCTTAGAATGTCCCTATTTTCATCAGAGAAATGTTGGAGGGTATGTAGTTATGTGATCCCTTGAGCTGTCTGAAGACAATCTTGTATAGGGAAAATTGGTTTTTTTAAATGTCTAATGTTTTATTATGTTTTTATATGTTGGAAGCTGCCCAGAGTGGCTGGGGCAACCCAGTAAGATTTGTGGGGTATAAATACTAAAATTCTCATTATGGACTGGGACATCCCTATTTTCATCGGAGAAATGTTGGAGGGTATGACAGCCATCTCAATACATGTTGCTGCCTGAGGCAAAGGACAAGATGGCGCCTAACAGAAGCCAACTGGATCAGTAGTTGAATCTTACTCCAATACTGCTGATGGCACACTGTTTTCCACTGCACTTGAGGGCAGCAAGCTAGCGTAGGGGGTACAGTGAGGGCCACATGGCATTCATAGCTCTGTCCCCTCCCTACATCTGCTGCCTGAGGCAACTGTCTCACTCTGCCTCATTATAGGGCCAGCCCTGCATTAGGTATAGCCCCCAGACCATCTTCAAAGGCAACCCAATGTAGAGCACATTATGGTAGTCCAGGTGGGAGTTAATAGAGTCTTCAATATGCTTTTTTAAAACTTTGTTTTTAATTGTATGGTTTTGTTACTTTGCTGCCCTGGGCTCCTTTGGAAGGAAGGATGGAACAGAAAATCACTATCATAATAATACAGTGGTACCTCTAGTTAAGAACTTAATTCGTTCCGGAGGTCCGTTTTTAACCTGAAACTGTTCTTTTTAAAAAAATGATTTTTATTAAACACTTTCAACGTACCAAATTATCAATCGAAATAATCAATTGCATTATTTTCCCCCTCTCCCCCCACCTCAGCTCCCCTCTCTGATTTTTTTGCACATATTGTTCTCTGCATGTTATAAAATTGTACATATCCTTGCCTTATCTGTCATGTGTTCAGCTAATAAATGTGTGGATGTTTATTCAAAACCTGCCAAGGAGTCCAAGCCATTTTGTTGTCTTTTTAGATAATTTGTAAAAAGTTCCCATTCTTCCTTGAAGTCACGATTGTCCTTTTCACACAGTTTATATGTCAATATACCCAACTCCGCATAGCTCATCAGTTTTTCTTGCCACTGTTCTTTCTCTCTCTTCTTAAAAACAACGACGACAAAGCATTTATATCACCAGAGAATAGCATTTTCACTGCCAATTATGTTATAAAGGTAAAGGTAAAGGGACCCCTGACCATTAGGTCCAGTCGTGACTGACTCTGGGGTTGCGGCGCTCATCTTGCTTTATTGGCCGAGGGAGCCAGCATACAGCTTCTGGGTCATGTGGCCAGCATGACTAAGCCGCTTCTGGCGAACCAGAGCAGCGCACGGAAACGCAGTTTACCTTCCCGCCGGAGCGGTACCTATTTATCTACTTGCACTTTGAGGTGCTTTTGAACTGCTAGGTTGGCAGGAGAATTATGTTATACGCCTTCCCAAATGGATGTACAGTTGTACCTTGGGTTAAGAACTTAATTCGTTCTGGAGGTCCATTCTTAACCTGAAACTGTTCTTAACCTGAAGCACCACTTTAGCTAATGGGGCCTCCTGCTGCCGCCACACGTTTTCTGTTCTCATCCTGAAGCACAGTTCTTAACCCGAGGTACTATTTCTGGGTTAGTGGAGTCTGTAACCTGAAGCGTCTGCAACCTGAGGTACCACTGTACTAAATTTCCTGTTTTACTTCCTTGCTGGGCTACCGGCAAGATAAACGATACATTGGAGAGAGTTGCCCATGTATCAAGTTATTTTGAAATGCTGTTTTGAAAAGCACAGTGATGCCATCCCTGCTATTAGCCCTTCTAAACCTATTCACAGATAAAGAGTCTGTTCTCTGTAGCAGGGAACTGACCAGTCACTTACTCACTAAGTAGCCACTGCAGGAGTCTGGAGAGACCAAGGTGGGAGCAGATATAGATGATTGGTATGCAAAGGAGAATTATTTGTTACATTAGTTTTGCATTATAAGAAGAAATGGCACACAAACTGAGGACACTTAGAGGCCCGTGTAAAAGTGGTAAGTTTAATTTGGTATGATTTTATGATTGATGTTAACATCCAGGAGCTTGCCACTTCCCCACCGAAAGCTTTTAAATGTATGTGGTTGAGATGAATCATTTTTATAGTTCCCCCCCTGGTGATGTGTTTTCTTTCCAGTGGACCCTTGAACTCTGCAATGGATGCTGCATATTTCATTTTATATTGCCTGCTGTAAAAGGTAAGGTAAAGGTAAAGGTACCCCTGCCTGTGCGGGCCAGTCTTGACAGACTCTAGGGTTGTGCACCCATCTCACTCTAGAGGCCGGGGGCCAGCGCTGTCCGGAGACACTTCCGGGTCATGTGGCCAGCGTGACATCACTGCTCTGGCGAGCCAGAGCCGCACACGGAAACGCCGTTTACCTTCCCGCTAGTAAGCGGTACCTATTTATCTACTTGCACTCGGGGGTGCTTTTGAACTGCTAGGTTGGCAGGCGCTGGGACCGAGCAACGGGAGTGCACCCCGCTGCGGGGATTCGAACCGCCGACCTTTCGATCGGCAAGCCCTAGGCGCTGAGGCTTTTACCCATAGCGCCACCCGCGTCCCACGCTGTAAAAGGTAGAGGGTGTTTAATGGTTTTTTTTATTTTTAGAAATTTATCTACAGTGAATACTTCTGACAGATTTATGTGTTTGCTGGCTGAGTTTGTTAAGAAGTAAAGGGAAGGGTTAAACCCCTTCCCGCAGCCGATCTGCTCCAGTCAAATTAGCAGCCACCTCACAGCAGCTGTGATAAAGTTTGTTGAGAAAGTTAAAAGACCCATCCTTTATTCCACCACATTTGTTTGGGCCCAAGATCAAGGCAAGATCCTGCAACACTTCCAGGATATCTGTGTTTGGTAGGATCACTATGACAAGGCTGCACACACTCAGCTACACAACAGGTACAATATTTTTCTGTGTATAAGACAATGCTTTTTGCTATTAAAAAAAAGGCAAAAATTGGGTGTTGTCTTATACACAGATAGTGAATGCAGAGGGGGACGTGCAATTAGTGGCAGCAGCAAGCAGGAGATTGGCAGCGGCGATTGGGCGGGTGATTGGTGGCTGTAGCAAGGCCGGCAGGTGATTGGCGGCTTCAGCAAGTGGGCGGGTGGGCTGTTGGTGGCAGCGAGCGGGTAGACAATTGGCGGCTGAAACGAGGTGTGTGGGCAGCAGAGGCTGTGACAAGCGATTTGCAGTGGTGGGCAGGCGGGTGAGCGATTGGCGGACGTGACCTCCCCCCCCCCGGAAAAAAGCTAAATAACTTAATTTCTTAATTTCGGGTTAAAAAAATTAGGGGGCATCTTATACACAGAAAAATATGGTAAGCCTTGATTCCAGTAGAGTTGGCAAGAACCTGTTCCAAAAATCATGTGCCCTCTGGACTCCCTCCATCACCAGTGAACAGGGAAACCTGGAAAGAAGGCAGAGCAAGCCTCTGAAACTACAAATGCTTGACGTAGAATCTATAAGGCTCTCCTTTGCTGGCACTAACAATGCTGCTTGCTTTGCTTCACCCGCCTTCTTTGTGCCAAAATCCTGCCCAAATCCTGTGACCCACAGCAGGCAAAATGAAGGCAGCCAATCTGCCCAGTTGTCATGACTTGGGGTGCATAAATATAAGCAAAAGGGATGAATATTGGCAAAAGGGCACCTTAATCCACAGAGTGACTCAGCAGTTTGTACAGGAGTCATAGAATTGTACAGTTGGAAGGGGTCCTGAGGGTCATCTAGTCCAACCCTCTACAAGGCAGTAATCTCAACTAAAGCATCCATGACAGATGGCCATCCAACGTCTGCTTAAAAACCTCCAAGGAAGGAGAGTCCACCACCTCCCAAGAGAGACCATTGCACTGTCAAACTGAAGCAAAGACCTCTAGCTAATCTCCTTTGCACCAAAGAGTTGCCCCAACATTGGCATATGCTGTTCCTTTATGGGGGACCGCAGTAAACTTGATGCCCTTGGAGGTAATTCAAAATCAATTTCTAAGACGACTGCTAAAACTTCCTCAGTGCGTTAGTAACGCAGCTATTCGCTTAGAATTAAAAACTACATCTTTAGAAAATACTCTTTGGAGGCGCAGCCTTTGTTACTGGTTGTCCTTAAGGCATAGGCTCCCGAATCTGTATTTGATCCAATGCCTCTGGAGAGATAATTTTCCCGTCCTAGGGGCAAAAGAGATCCATTCTAAAGTAGTGACCTATGGATTGTCTCCATCAGAATTATTGGAATCGGACCTAGCCACAGCAAAAAAAACCCTCACTCAAAAACTTGAGGAGATTGACCTACAACAAAACACCATTTTGGGTAGTGGCACTTGCTCACCATTAAATCTTGGCATAGTGCCCGCACAGCAGATACCATCTTATTTGACTTCCTTGTCTGTAGCGGCCCACAGATATGCCTTTATTAAGGCAAGATTTAACGCCTTTCCTTCCCATGTCTTGAATAATAGATTTTCCAATGGTCGGATCTCAGCGGTGTGTGTATGTGCTAATAGATCTATAGAATCTTTACAACATATACTATTCTGTTGTTCACTACATTCAGTTTCTCGGATCAGATTTTTGTCCCCTTTATTATTGGAAATCTCAGGTGACTCCTTGGAAACACAGCTAATACATTTATTGCAAGATTCTGATCCGAGTAGGTCCCTTTCTGTTGCCAGATTTCTGATAACAGTATTAGCCTATAAAAGGAAAAATGGATTACTCTATGATTATTGATTTTGCCTAAATAATATTGATTTATACTGATAATTTGATATTTTAAGCGCTATATTGTTCTTATTTTAATGGAATTTAGAAACTTACGGTTTGAGATGTACTTGATTTAAACGTAATTTAATTTATTAATTTTATCTTGTTATACCTGTTTTGCTGTATGATGTATTGAATATGGGCCTATGGCCATAATAAACTATCTATCTATCTAAAGAGTTGCCCCATTATATTAGGAAACATTCTGTCCTTAAGGTACCAGGAACAACCTTACTCCTTATCTTGTTTACCACATGCCAGAGTGTATGCATAATAATAAGAGCCCCACTCTTCTTCACGTGCTGCAAGGTGATACTTAGGTAAAGGTAAAGGTACCCCTGACCATTAAGTCCAGTCATGGACGACTCTGGGGTTGCGCGCTCATCTCACTCTATAGGCTGAGGGAGCCAGCGTTTGTCCGCAGACAGCTTCCGGGTCATGTGGCCAGCATGACTAAGCCACTTCTGGCGAACCAGAGCAGCACACAGAAACACCGTTTACCTTCCCGCCGGTGCGGTACCTATTTATCTACTTGTACTTTGACGTGCTCTAGAACTGCTAGGTTGGCAGGAGCAGGGACTGAGCAACGGGAGCTCACCCCGTCGCAGGGATTCAAACCGCCAACCTTCTGATCGGCAAGCCCTAGGCTCTGTGGTTTAGACCACAGCGCCACCCGCATCCCTTACTTAGATACTTAGAAAGAGTCTTTGTTCTGCCTCTAATGCATATGCAATTAGAGTTGCCCATATAAGGATCTCATTAGTAAAATGTGTAATTCTAGGGTTGGACAGAAACTTACGCATATTCATGCCTTAAGAATTGTATATCAGAGAGTGCCCGCTTTGTAAGTGCCACTCAGAATTTGGAACTGATTCCTCTGAGTCAACTTTACTGGCCAATAAAGGCAATGAACCCTTTTCTGCTCCTCAACGTGTGTGGGTTTTCCTTTCAGGGTTTCCCTGAGTTAATTTGCAACAAGTTGCTGACATTGTGTTTGGGGATTAGAGCCTGAAGCCTAATGTAGGTTCATTGATTTCAATGGGTCTACTCTGAGTAGAATTTAGTTCAATACAACCTATTGCATTTACCTGAATGTGATCTAAATGCAACACGTCTCCAGTCTCTTAGACAGATGTTCAACTTCCAAAGAGAGGGAGCAATAACCTGAAGGCCGTATGTTATACATCTGTGTGCACAGTCCATTTTTCACAAAGGGCATTCAACTGAATGTGCCTTAGGCAAGAAAATAGAGACAAAATGTGGAAATTGTTTGTCCAGACACGGACCAACTTCCAAGGGGCCGAAGCTGTTTATAGATTGTAGATTTGGGCAGTGCCACAAACTCTCTTCCACATAACTGCCAATAGTAAAATGTGGGGAATGGCAAACACTTGCCATTTTCGATATATCCAGAATGGAAGGAGGGGTGTGTGTGTGTGTGTGTGTGTGTGTGTGTGTAACAGGAATAACAGAACTATGATCTGTTTTCAACCAGCCTTTTAATGTTCCTTGTGTGCATTTCTGCTGCTTGGCAGATCTCATCCTAGGCAGAAACTAGTAAATTACTTCTTACCGTGACATTTAGATTTATAAATGAAATTGGAATGTACTTTCTAATTCCCCGATCAACTTGATTGATTTGTCTTTTCATTCCCTTAATGGCATTGCTTATTAGACTGTCTAATACAGACTTTATTGGAGGGTAGGGGCAAGAATATTAGCTTCCTAAGATTTTGACATAGTTATAATGACACCTGGATCCACTCTGAAGAGGCAGAATTATATATCTTATTTTCAGCAAGATACACTTTTTAAAATAATAAAAAGGATGGTCTTTCCAGCTAGTATAGCAGTAATCTGGAAAGACCCTACAATACCAGTACTGTAGAGTGGGGAGTGAAAACCTATTTACATTCTCTTCATTACAGCTGCAAATAGCACATCTTGTAAGCACACATTTAGTAAGCATTCACAGGGTGCTTTCAATAAATGCAGAGGCATAGCATGGGGGGCAGGGAGCCATGGCCCTCAGCACACATTTTTGAGGGGGCGCAATCAGGTGCCACCACGACAGGCATGAAGCGGCTGACAGCTGAGGTGCAGTGGCAGGTGGGTTGGTCTAGTGGGCAGGTGGATGGAGGCAGTGAGAGAGGAGCCTGTTGGAAGGAGAGTCTGTTCACCCTCCATGAGGGCTCCACACACCCCACTGGCATGCCCCCCCTACCCCAGCTGCCCAGTCCACCAGGGGCATTCAACACTTCCCTTGCCCCGGGCACCAGCAACCCACACTATGCCACTGAATAAAGGGGCAGTTGCTGTGACTATGAATTCAATATCTGAGCTGTACAAATGTACAGTGGTACCTCAGGTAAAATACTTAATTCGTTCCGGAGGTCCGTACTTAACCTGAAATTGTTCTGAACCTGAAGCACCACTTTAGCTAATGGGGCCTGTCGCCGCACCGCCGGAGCCTGATTTCTGTTCTTATCCTGAAGCAAAGTTCTTAACCTGAAGCACTATTTCTGACTTAGTGGAGTGTGTAACCTGAAGCGTATGTAAACTGAAGCGTATGTAACCCGAGGTACCACTGTACAGATATTTAAAGGTAACATGCAACGAGTGTAGAGCCTGAACTGTACAAATCAACAAGCACGTGCACTTTCACAAAAGCACTTGTACATGTACATATAAAGACAGCTTGTAGTTGTTGTAGATGAGTTTCTTGAACATCCTCATGCTTACTCAGAAGTAAGTCCACCTTTGCTCAGTTGAGCTTACTCCACAGTAACTGTGTGCAGAAGTGAAGCTTAATATTTCAGGGCACAGAATGGACCAGTGCTTTTTTTCTTTCCTTTTCTTTTTAGTAGAAAAGGGTGCCAATATGCACCATGAAGTTGTTACAGTAAGTGCCACACTTTTAACATTTGTAGGGAGAAGAAGGTGCTGGTACTGCATACTTTTGAATACGCCCAGAAAAAAAGCAGTGGAAGGGACAATACCAAAAAGCATTTAGTACACCCAAAACTCCAGTGAATTAAAACCTTTCGGGAGATTAAATATGGCAATAACTGGAATAAGGAGGAAAATGTTATTTTAAAATGAAGGGATCTGAGCTAAAAGACAAAAGACTTTAACATTATTACCTTCCAAACTGACATATCGCAAATGGCAACTGACTCAGCTACATAACAAAGAGATTACTGTATGTGGTAGGAGTACCCAGGGTGGATATTATCTGGCATTGATTATTGCCTCTTGGATGGCAATTGCTACTTTCCTGAATTTGAAAGAGCTCAACAGTTCTCTGTCGCTGTACTATATTTTCATGTGTTTATGGGCTGCAAGCACAGGGTGTTTCTTTTGTTCCCAGAGAATTCAGCGTATCAAATACATTTTAGTTCAGCATACATTCCCAGCAGGAGTGCAAGCCTGCTTAAATTGCAAAACACTTCACAAATGTGCCTGGAGTGGTGCCAGAACTCAGAAGGTGAAATCTCTGAGGAGTGTAGCTGCTGTGCTCCCCTATGACCAGGGACAATTGGTGGTGGTTGGGAGAAGGACTGGGACCTGAAATTGTTTTGGCATTTAATTCATTTCACAACTTGTTTTTATGTGCATCCCTCAGCTTTGTTGTTGTTTAGTCGTTTAGTCGTGTCCGACTCTTCGTGACCCCATGGACCAGAGCACGCCAGGCACTCCTGTCTTCCACTGCCTCCCCCAGTTTGGTCAGACTCATGTTTGTAACATGCAACGAGTGTAGAGCCTTCGAGAACACTGTCCAACCATCTCGTCCTCTGTCGTCCCCTTCTCCCTGTGCCCTCCATCTTTCCCAGCATCAGGGTCTTTTCCAGGGAGTCTTCTCTTCTCATGAGGTGGCCAAAGTACTGGAGCCTCAGCTTCAGGATCTGTCCTTCCAGTGAGCACTCAGGGCTGATTTCCTTCAGAATGGATACGTTTGATCTTCTTGAAGTCCATGGGACTCTCAAGAGTCTCCTCCAGCACCATAATTCAAAAGCATCAATTCTTCGGCAATCAGCCTTCTTTATGGTCCAGCTCTCACTTCCATACATCACTACTGGGAAAACCATGGCTTTAACTATGCGGACCTTTGTTGGTAAGGTGATGTCTCTGCTTTTTAAGATGCTGTCTAGGTTTGCCATCGCCTTTCTCCCAAGGAGCAGGCGTCTTTTAATTTCGTGACTGCTGTCACCATCTGCAGTGATCATGGAGCCCAAGAAAGTAAAATCTCTTACTGCCTCCATTTCTTCCCCTTCTATTTGCCAGGAGGTGATGGGACCAGTGGCCATGATCTTCGTTTTTTTGATGTTGAGCTTCAGACCATATTTTGCGCTCTCCTCTTTCACCCTCATTAAAAGGTTCTTTAATTCCTCCTCACTTTCTGCCATCAAGGTTGTGTCATCAAGGTTGTGTCATCTGCTATGGACCACAGGTATGAAGTTCACGGCATGCAATGCCTTAAGAGAGAATATAATGAAAATGATCTACAGGTGGTACATGACACCAGTCAAGCTTGCAAAAATCTACCATTTGCCCGATAATAAATGTTGGAGATGTAAAGAGACTGAAGGTACATTCTTTCACCTTTGGTGGACATGCCCAAGGATTAAGACTTTCTGGGAGATGATATATAATGAAATGAAAAAGGTATTTAAATATACCTTTCGGAAGAAACCAGAGGCCTTTCTCCTGGGCATGGTCGGCCAATTGGTGCTAAAGAAGGATAGAACTTTCTTTATGTATGCTACAACAGCAGCAAGAATACTTATTGCAAAGTATTGGAAGACACAAGATCTACCCACCCAGGAAGAATGGCAGATGAAGGTGATGGACTACATGGAACTGGCGGAAATGACTGGCAGAATCCGAGACCAGGGAGAAGAGTCGGTGGAGGAAGATTGGAATAAATTTAAAGACTATCTACAGAAACATTGTAAAATTAATGAATGTTAGAAGGATGTTGGAATGATGTTATGTGGCTTTAGCAGAAATGTTATAAAGGATTTGGGGGAAATTGACTGTTAATTGGTGAAAGGAGGGAAAGTAAAGGTTTTTTTTATAATAATATTTTATTAAGTTTAACAATAAAAAGAAACAACCAAACATAGAACAGTAAAAACACAGGGAAAATATAAAACACAACAATACAAGCTTTCACAATACATAAAATACAAATATTTAACCTAACAAGGGGGGGGGGAAATCAGTCAACACACAAAAAATAAAATAGGAAAAAACACAAATCACTCTTTTCTAATTGTTCATCTTTGATTAACTTATTTTCCTGACTTCCTCACGCCTCCCTTTTTTATATCCCTTTTTAACAGTTAGTTCAGCAAATTCGTATCCTACTACTTTGTCCTTATATATTTTACCTCCCAAATTTATAATTTCAAATTTTTATCTCTTGTTACTAGAACCCCTTCATTTTATTTCAATGTCATCAGCATTCATACATTTTACAGTACTTCTGTAAATAAATTTTAAATTTCCTCCAATCTTCTTCCACCAACTCTTCTCCCTGATCTCTGATTCTGCCAGTCATCTCAGCCATTTCCATATAGTCAATTACTTGCATCTGCCATTCTTCCAAGGTGGGTAATTCTTGTGTCTTCCAATGCTTTGCGATGAGTATTCTTGCTGCTGCTGTAGCATACATAAAGAAAGTTCTATCCTTCTTTGGCACCAATTGGCCAACTATGCCCAGAAGAAAGGCCTCTGGTTTCTTCACAAAAGTGTATTTAAGTACCTTTTTCATTTCATTATAAATCGTCTCCCAGAAAGCCTTAATCCTCGGGCACGTCCACCAAAGGTGAAAGAATGTACCTTCAATTTCTTTACATTTCCAACATTTATTATCGGGCAAGTGGTATATTTTTGCAAGCTTGACTGGGGTCATGTACCACCTATACATCATTTTCATAACATTCTCTCTTAGGGCATTACATGCCGTAAATTTAATCCCAGTGGTCCACAACTGCTCCCAGTCAGCAAACATGATATTGTGTCCTATATCTTGTGCCCATTTAATCATAGCAGATTTTACCGTTTCTTCCTCAGTACTCCATTTCATCAGCAAATTATACATTCTTGATAATATCTTAGCATTGGGTTCTAACAATTCTGTTTCCAACTTTGATTTTTCCACCTGAAAACCAATTTTTTTTGTCTTGATTATAAACCTCTCTTATTTGAAAATAATGTAACCAGTCTCGCACCTTCCCTTTGAGCTTCTCATAACTCTGCAATTTCAGCTTGTCACCTTCCTGTTCCAAAACATAGTCTGTATGGCACCTTCAACCTCTTGTTCTGATATTTTATAGTTCAACAATAATTTGTTTTCTTGAGAAATTTTTTGTAATCCATTGGCTTTCAAAAATTGATCAATTTTAGTCTCTATCTGTGGCCCTTGTGTATAAAGTTTTTAAAAATATCTCTGGAAGCAGTTTCTAATCTCCTGTGGGTTTTGTATATTCTTTCCATTCACTTCAAGATTAGTCACAGTATTTAACTTATATCTTTTCTTCAATTGCCATGCTAGCAATTTCCCACATTTATTAGCAGATTCAAAAGTCTTCTGTCTCATCTGTTTAATTTTCCATTCTATCTCCTGATTTGTCATTTTCATATATTGTGCTTGATGAAATTTGATCTCTCTCAAGATTTCCTGCGACTTTGGTTTGGCTCTAAGCTTCTTCTCTTCTTTTATTTTTTCCAAGATCTTTCCCTTTTTCTCATCTTGAGTTCTCTTTTTTTATTGCGTTCTGCTGAATTAGGAATCCTCTCATAACGGCTTTACTTGTGTCCCAGATTACCCTTTTTCCCACTGATGTCTTCAAATTTATCTCAAAATAGTCTTTCACAGTTTTTTGGGCCTGCCTAATGATTTCTGGATCTCTGAACAAGGTGTCATTCATCCTCCATCTGAAGGAACCAGTCGGTGTTAGTTTCATTTCCACTTTCACGGGGTTATGGTCAGAGCAGGTTTTTGGGCAGATTTCCACCTTTCGAATCTTTGGAGCCATTCCTCTAGTTATCCAGATTTGGTCAATTGTTGTCCAAGTCTTTTTGGCTTCAGAAAAGAAAGTCCCTTCTTTACTTAGGGGGTTCTTTGTTCTCCAAGTGTCAATTAAGTCCATATTGTCTGTCATTTCAAAAAAAGATTTCGGTAGTCTTCCATCTTTTGTTATTACTTGTCTGTCTGACTCGTCCATGTTTGTCGATACCACTCCATTCATATCTCCAAGCAGAATAATGTTATAATCCATAAAATCCAACAACGTCTCATGCAGTTTCTTAAAAAATTCTGATTTCCCCTCATTTGGTGCGTAAACACCTACTATCAAGAATTTCTCTCCTTGGGCTTGTATTTCAATTGCCACGAATCTTCCTTGTTCATCTTTGAAGACAAATTTTGGGGATAGACTTTCTTTCGCATAGATCACCACTCCTCTCTTCTTAACTTTGTCTGATGAAATAAATTCTTGACCCAATCTTTTGTTAATCAATACTTTCCTATGTGTTCTAATCACGTGGGTTTCTTGCAGGCAAATCAAGTCCAAATTTTCTTTTTTCAACAAATGAAAAATTCTTTTCCTCTTGTCAGGGGAGTTCAGACCCCGGATATTCCAACTTAGTGCTTGCAGAGACATTGTGTGGTTATTCTGTAGTCCCTCCAACTGCTCCCGTCAGTTGTTCTTGATCAGTGGGTGGTATTGCTTTCTCTGTTTTTTCCAAGCCTGATGGTGGGTTCCCTATGTCCAGGACTCCTGGTCTTGATGCCTTCGGCTCTTTTTCCGCCTCTTTTTGTAGATCTTCCTCGCGATAGTTCAAAAATCTCACTTTATCTTCCTCTGATCTTATCTTCACTTTTTTCCCTTTGTAATTAAAGGACAGGCCCTGGGGGAACTCCCACCTGAAAATAATGCTGTTTCTTCTTAGCAGTTGGACTAAGTCACCGTAGTTAGCTCTCAGATCCAATAAGTGTTTTGGAATATCTTTGAAGATTTCAATTCTCAAATCTTCTATCTCCAATGGATTCTTGTAATGGAGGCTCAATATTTTGTCTCTCTCTTCTTTAGATCTAAGTGAGATCAAGCAGTCTCTTACTTTGTTCTTTCTTCCCCCTTTGCCAATTCTAAAGGCACTCACTATCTTGAAGTCTTTATCCGACTCAAGGCCCCAAAATTCCTCAAACTCCTGTGTAAGAAAGTCACACAAATTGCCTCCTTCCACGTCCGGTACTGCTCTAATTCTTAAATTATTCTGTTTGTCTCTAAGTTCAATTAGAGATAGTTGGGCCTTATGATCCTCCAATTGCTTATTGATTGGGGATATCTTTCCCTCTACCTCCAGCACCTTCTCTTTCACTTCTTCAGCAATTTTCCTTGTCACTTTAGATTCCTGGAGCAGCCAGTCAATAGCCTGTGTGTTGGAGCTGATAGTTGTGGTGTTTAAGTCAATTTTAGCTGACAATTTTTCCAAAGCTCCAAATATTTTGTCAAGTGATGCATTTAATGTCTCATCAGGGCCTGCTCCTTTTGCTTCTGTCTGCCCAGTATCTTCTTTTTCTGGGACAGATGGAACTACTATTGATTGTCTTCGTTGCTGCTGCCTAGTTTTTATCCTTGTAGATTTTTCCTGGGGTTTTTCCTGATCCATAACTTTATCTTAAAGTCCCAAGGTCGTTCTCACAGCTTTGACTTATTTTGTTATGAGAAAGTCTCCAGTCCAGCTACAGTGGAAAATCCCCAGTTGTCTCCCAGACCTCCTCTAGGGGAGCACAATATCAACAATGCTCTTTTCAAAGCAACTTTTGTCTAGAGGCAGCAGTATCTCTTTTTAACTTTCCAATTTTCCCATAGAAAGGCAACAGTTGCAAAGGGGGTCCTTCAATTCAGTTCAAATGCAGGTTAAACACATATAGTTACAATGTCTCTAAACGGTGCAATACTTTCCACTTTCCTGGCAGACCAATATCAGGGATTAAGCGGTGGTCTCTTCTTTCCTTCCACTTTTCCCTTCAAATCAAGGTACTTTCTTCTCCTCCCCCCCCACTCTGAAAGGGAGTTCTTAAATCTGGCATTAAAATTAAGTCTTTTTAGCTCAACTTTCCCAGTTCTTAGTTCCAACACTCTTTGCTTTAGTACTGTCTACAAAACCGGAAGACGGACTTCCTTTTTGCGTCTTCCCGCTTCAGAGCCAAATTCAAGTTCTTTATGCCGATCAAAGGAACAAATCCTTTGATCTTTCCAACTTTGCAGAATCTTACTCACGGGTTGTAGTTTAAAAGCCGAATTCCAAGGAAAAGAGGACAGCGCTCTCCGGCAACAGCTGCTGCGGCTTCACTCCACAGAAGTAGCGATCGACTCTCAGTGCCGCACCACCCCCGTTCCGCTCCGGAGCCCCTCGCGGGGTCCCTTTGCCACTTGGGGGGGCGCTTTTGGCACCCACCGAGTCCCACGGCCGCTGGCTTTCCCCGCCTGCGGTTTTTTGAAGGGTCTCCACTGTGCCGTAGCGGATAGACCCGATTTCTGCAGAGCTTCTCCCTCGTAGTTAGAAGGAGACCGCCATTGCCGTTGGCACTGCCTCTGGAAGTCCTCAAGGAGGGAAAGTAAAGTTACATTTTATTAAGATAAATTACAGGACAAAAATTTGAAAAGACGGAAAGGATTTGCTGAAACAGATAATTGATTTAGAATACAAAAAAGGGAGGTGTGAGGAGGTCAAGGAAATAAGCTAATGAAAGATAAGTAAAGGGAAGATTTGTTGTATTTTTTTGTTTTTTTTCTTTATTGTTTAATGGATTTTATTTTTCTGTTTTTTTTCTTTTGTCCCACTCTTTTTTTCTTTATTGTGATGTGTTGTATTGTTTTTGTTTAATATGGTGTTTTTCACTTTTTCTTTCTGTAACCTTTAAAACTTTAATAAATATTATTTAAAAAAAACAACAAGGTTGTGTCATCTGCATATCTGAGGTTGTTGATGTTTCTTCCAGTGATCTTAATTCTGGCTTGGGAATCATCCATCCCAGCCTTTCGCATGATGAATTCTGCATATAAGTTAAATAAGCAGGGGGACAATATACAGCCTTGCCGTACTCCTTTCCCAATTTAGAACCAATCAGTTGTTCCATATCCAGTTCTAACTGTAGCTTCTTGTCCCACATAGAGATTTCTCAGGAGACAGATGAGGTGATCAGGCACTCCCATTTCTTTAAGAACTTGCCATAGTTTGCTGTGGTCGACACAGTCAAAGGCTTTTGCATAGTCAATGAAGCAGAAATAGATGTCTTTCTGGAACTCTCTAGCTTTCTCCATAATCCAGCGCATGTTTGCAATTTGGTCTCTGGTTCCTCTCCCTCTTCTAAATCCAGCTTGCACTTCTGGGAGTTCTCGGTCCACATACTACTTAAGCCTGCCTTGTAGAATTTTAAGCATAACCTTGCTAGCGTGTGAAATGAGTGCAATTGTGTGGTAGTTGGAGCATTCTTTGGCACTGCCCTTCTTTGGGATTGGGATGTAGACTGATCTTCTCCAATCCTCTGGCCACTGCTGCATTTTCCAAATTTGCTGGCATATTGAGTGTAGCACCTTAAAAGCATCATCTTTTAAAATTTTAAATAGTTCAGCTGGAATATCATCACTTCCACTGGCCTTGTTATTAGCAATGCTTTCTAAGGTCCCTCAGCTTAGAGTGGCAAATTTTAGCAAGCAATTTGGTAAAAGACATAGTCTTTTTATTAACTGTGATAGTGTAGTGGCAAATTCAGAAATGCAAGGTCTTTTCATCATAGTCACAGCCACACCCCTTCTAAGATTATACAATAATCTTATATTTGCATAATAATGACAATTAGGGATGCATTGCAATGATCAACCCAGATCTCCATGTGTTGCCTTTTGACTACATCTTTGATTTTCTGCACACATAAATGTGCAAATGATTTGAAGTGCTCCAGTATCTTTTTTAAGGGGGTGGCTTAAGTTGATTTTTTTCATGAAGTTCCACTGAATGCAACAGAACTTGCACATCATTCTCTTGAAACTAAAGCACCTTGTGTTTTCATTCTTCCTAAATGCTTAGCTTTGGAGCATACAGAACAGCGCCTCAGTGTTCTTCCTGCATAGCTGTCAACTTTTCCCTTTTCTTGCGAGGAATCTTATTCGGAATAAGGGAATTTCCCTTTAAAAAAGGGAAACATTGACGGCTATGCTTCCTGAGTGCCTTCTAACCCTCGGACCCAACCTCCATGGCTGACTCATTTCCTTTCACTCAGATTGACTCAGATCAGATCCACACAAAGGGTGAAATGATGTCTTCTCAGTGGCTGAAAATCTCCCCTTTCATGGTGACTGAGCAGCTCTAGGACTCTAGAAACTGGGACCATGCAGAAAAAGAGTCATGGGTCTTTAAACTCCTGCAACCAGGGACCACTACATCTCTGATTGACAGATATAGATTTTGTCATATTAAAAGGTTACAAATGCCCACAAATATTAATAAAAAATATATTGGTTCTGGGGGCAAAATAATAGACTGTGATGAGCAGCTCCTTGCAGATCAGCTAATGAAATAAACCAGGGTTTCCAGAACTTGGGTCTCCAGCTGTTTTGGACTACAGTTCCTATCATCCCTGAACATTGGTCCTGCTAGCTAGGGATGATGGGAGTTGTAGTCCAAAAACACCTAGAGATGCTTTGCCTAAGGGGCCTCAAATGCTGGAAGTGATCAGGGCCTCTCTGTACCTCTGAAGGGCCTGCCGACAACACTTCCTGAGGTGATGTAGCTTTTAGTTTCTTCTGAAACTGAAAGAAAAAAAGAAGGAGGCTAAAGCTGGAGTGTTGTCACCACCCTGCAACCCGTTAAGAATATATTGAGACGGGGCCTGTCATCATCTCATGAATACATGCTGGAAGTTTCCTCAGCAATCAAGGTCTGGCTGGAGGGCATGGCTCTCTCACTGTGCAGAAATAGAAGAAATTCAGGGGTGGGAGAGTTGTGGGCTTGAAGAAGAGAACTACTCTTGTCACAGTTACAGGTAGGTAGCCGTGTTGGTCTGCCGTCATCAAAACAAAATTAAAAAATTCCTTCCAGTAGCACCTTAGAGACCAGCTAAGTTTGTTATTGGTATGAGCTTTCATGTGCATGTACATTTAAAACATTTAAACATTCATTTAAAATATTTAAACATTCAAGCATTTAAAACTTCCCTAAACAGGGCTGCCTTCAGATGTCTTCTAAAAGTCAGATAGTTGTTTACTTCCTTGACATCTGGTGGGAGCGTGTTCCACAGGGTGGGTGCCACTACTGAGAAGGCCCTCTGCCTGGTTCCCTGTAACCTCAGTGAGGGAACCACAGTGAGGGAACCATCAGAGCTGGACTTCAGTGTCTGGGCTGAATGATAGGGGTGGAGATGCTCCTTCAGGTATACTGGGAACCACTGCCCTAGACCAAATCCTCACCACCAGCCCAACTGTCTTTCTATGCTCCCTTCAATTCCCACTTAACCTTGACATTCAAGCAATCTCTTCTGCCACCCCCTCCAAACACCAGACCTGGTTCACTGCAAGTCCTTTTGGGATGTCAAAGGGCAAGTGAGGCTGTGTGGTTATCTGTTGTTGTTTTTTAAAGAATATTTATTAAGTTTTCCAATTTTTTAAACAAACAAACAAACAAAACAAACAGAAACATTAAACAAAGGCATAAAATTCATAAACCATACTTTTAAATAACAAATTTCTCAGACCTCCTCATACTTCTCCTTCTTGTATCCCAATTAAGATTATTTGTTCAGCAAATCCTTCATTTAAAGCATTACAGCTTATAACATTACCTTATTTTTCAAACCCTTTCCCCCCCATCTATGTTCTTATATATCATTGCAGCTAGAAACCTCTCAATTTCAATCCAACACCATCTCACTTTCTTAAATTTTACAATATTTCTGTAAATAGTCCTTGAATTTTTTCCAATCTTCTTCAGCCGACTCTTCTCCCTGGTCACAGATTCTGCTCGTCAATTCTGCCAGTCCCATACAGTCGATCAATTTCATCTGCCATTCTTCCAGAGTGGGTAGATCTTGCGTCTTCCAATACTTTGCGATAAGTATCCTTGCTGCTGTTGTAGCATACATAAAAAAAGTTCTGTCCTTCTTTGGCACCACTTGGCCGACCATGCCCAAGAGAAAGGCCTCTGGTTTCTTCAAGAAGGTATATTTAAATACCTTTTTCAATTCATTATATATCATTTCTGTGGGGTTATCTGTTGAGCACTGCCCCATCTATGCCATTGACTGTTGTGGGGCATAACTTTGGAAGATAGGAAGTTGCCTTATATCAACTCAGACCGTTGCTCAATCTAGCTTAGTATTGCCCACACAGACTGGCAGTGACTCTTCAGGGTTACAGACAGGGGTTTCTTCCATCCCTGCTTTGGGAAACCAGGATTGAACCCAAGATCTTCTGCAGATGCTTTACCACTGAGCTATAGCTCTTATGAAGCAAGAAGCCTGCTCTTTGAATGGAAGATCCCGAGAAGGGCAATTAGTCCAGTGAATATGATCAGGTTGTTGTTGCTTTCGGTCCATAAATGCTAGGCAACTGGTAATTATTTTGGTAATTTACATAATTTCACCACAGCAGACAGTGAGAACAGTCATGTAGTGTCTGGCAGAAGAAGAACTGCAGCAGAACAGAAACAGTGTTGCATATGGTGAATACAGGGCAAAAAGGAAGACGATACCCTCTTTCATCTCCATTCCCTCTTCACACAGTCCCTGCTTTCTGGCCTGTTGCAATGAGGGTATTTTGCTGTTATCGTAATTACAGCCACCACAATTTCAAACTGTGATAATTAATCACCCAGGTTTTCCGTATGTGCTTTCCCAGAATATGCTGGGGTTACCTGGGGGCTGAGCAAGCGCTTCTCAGCGTGGAGATCAGTAATGGCAGACTAGTTTCAGCTTGCCTGTTATTACCAGTCTTACTTAGCAGTGAGCCACAAATAATGCCGCATATATTCAGGTCATACTCTGTTTACTTTCCATTCACAAGCTGAGACAGAAAGCCATCCTTATATGAAAAGGCACCTGAGAGGAATGCTTTAGAAATGTGATATTTGCACATTTCAGGAAGAACTGATCTAAATTATTGTATGGATGAGAATTTAGGCTGCAAACCAAACCCCACTTACCTGAGAGTAAAGGTAAAGGGACCCCTGACCATTAGGTCCAGTCATGGCCGACTCTGGGGTTGCGGCGTGCATCTTGTTTTATTGGCTGAGGGAGCCGGTGTACAGCTTCCGGGTCATGTGGCCAGCATGACTAAGCCGCTTCTGGCGAACCAGAGCATCACACGGAAATGCCGTTTACCTTCCCGCCAGACCGGTACCTATTTATCTACTTGCACTTTGGTGTGCTTTCGAACTGCTAGGTTGGCAGGAGGAGGGACCGAGCAACAGGAGCTCACCCCGTCGCGGGGATTCAAACCGTCAACCTTCTGATCGGCAAGTCCTAGGCTCTGTGGTTTAACCCACAGTGCACCCACATCCCAATTACCTGGAAGTAAGCGCCATTAAATGCAAGGGGATTTACTTCTGAGTAGACATGGTTAGGATGGCAGTGATAGAGCTTTTTTTCAGCTGGAACTCACCAGAACTGAGTTCCGGCACCTCTTGGGTGCATTCTGGCACCCCTTTAGCATTGCATTCCTTTGGGGGGGGCTGTGTGGCTGGTAGCATGGCTCTCGTATCGTTCTTCAATAACCCCTAGAGAGGACATGATGTGTGTCCAACTTTCATTTCATTAGAAAAAGGAATGAAAGGAATGATACAGAATCAAGGTCATTTCTGTGTCTAGCACAGCTGTTTACCAGCTCCACCTGGTGCACCGGCAGAGACCCTACTTGCCTGCTCCCTGTCTCACAAGTGGTACATGTTCTGGTTATCTCCCACTTGAACTACTGCAATGCACTCTATGTGGGGCTACCTTTGAAGGTGACTCGGAAACAACAACTAATACAGAATGTGGCAGCTAGACTGCTGACTGGGAGCAGCCACCGGGACCATATAACACTGGTCCTAAAATATCTTCACTGGTTCCCCATACATTTCCGAGTACAATTCAAAGTGTTGGTATTAAATGGCCTCAGCCCCTTATTTCTGAAGACGCGTCTTCATCCCCATCATTCAGCCCAGACACTGAGATCCACCTCTGAGGGCCTTCTGGTGGTTCCCTCACTGCAAGAAGTAAGGTTACAGGAAACCAGGCAGAGGGCCTTCTCAGTGGTGGCACCCACCCTGTGGAACACCCTCCCATTAGATGTCAATGACATAACTAACTGCACAACTTTTAGAAGACATCTGAAGGCAGCCCTGTATCAGGAAGTTTTTTAATGTTTGGTGTTTTATTGTGTTTTTATGTGTTGGAAGCCACCCAGAGCTTCTGGAACAACTCAGTCAGATGGGCAGGGTATAAATAATAAAATTATTATTAAAATATTAGGAGCTTAAAAAATAATAATCCAGCTGGATCAGGCCCATCATACATAGTCCATGCAAGCAGAAGCTGAATGTGAGGTCTCTCTCCCTGCTTATGATTCCAGCAACTAGCATTGAGAAGCATATTGCTGCTGACACTTGGCAGCTTTTCCCACCACCCAAATTCACTGTCATCCTTCATTAAAGATCTCTAGCTTGTAAGAACCTCAGAGGAGCAGGCACATCCAGCAGCTATAGCAGGTGCTCACATTACAAGCAAATTGTTCATAATGAGCACCACAGTTGCTCTCCCTCAACCTCAAAAGCAAACAAGCAAACAAAAAAACCAAAAAAAAACTGAGCTATAGCTAGTGGGGCTTTTAGCAAACAACCATCATTAGCAAATCTGGTACCTAATGGACAGCACAATAAAGCATAGCAGAACATGTTGGCTTAATGGGGAGGATATTACTGAACACTGGACCATGTCTGCAGCTTCCTCTGTCGCTCAAGTTTAATTCGGTACCATGAAAGCAGCACTCATCAGTGTTTATTGATCCATTCATTCATACCTCACCCATCTGGTTGGGTTTCCCCAGCCACTTTGAGCGGCTCCCAACAGAATAAGAAGAAGAAGAAGAAGAAGAAGAAGAAGAAGAAGAAGAAGAAGAAGAAGAAGAAGAAGAAGAAGAATAAAGCAGGGGTCAGCAAACATTTTCAGCAGGGGGCTGGTCCACTGTCCCTCAGACCTTGTGGGGGGCCGTACTATATTTTTTTTGGGGGGGGGGGAGGAACAAATTCCTATGCCCCACAAATAACCCAGAGATGCATTTTAAATAAAAGGACACATTCTACTCATGTAAAAACATGCTGATTCCCGGACCGTCCACAGGCTGGATTTAGAAGATGATTGGGCCACATCCGGCCCCCGGGCTTTAGGTTGCTTACCCATGATAATAAAGCAATCAAATATTTAAAACTTCCCTAAACACTAGCAAAGATGACCAATGTGCACCCCTGCCTAGCAGGATTCTTGTTCAGCTGGTGGGATTTTTTGTGTGCTATGGCATGCTCATTTGAAAGGCGTTGTTGTGAACAATGGCTGCATGTGTGCTGCACATTAAAAACACATGAGAAAATCAAAGAATATTGGGAGCTGCAATCTGCCCTTCGCATAGCTATAATTCACAGCAGCCTTAAGGAGCTACAGTACCTTGGATTCTTTGAGGAGGGCGTATGTGTGTTGTAAATGTTTGGCATGTAGGCAGGCAGAGTACAGACTGAGGGAAATTTTCTTCAATGTAATGTCATTTCTTTTAGGAGAAGAGGCAGTTTTCTAGCACTGCATGAGACTCTTAATCTCAGGGTCGTGGGTTTGAGCCCCACATTGGGCAAAAGATTCCTGCATAAGTTCATCCAACACTACAATTCTACAATACTACAATTCTTTCTAAAGAAGGGAATTTCTCAGGAAATGACAACACAGGGCCTTCAAAATTATTATTATTGTTATTATTATTATTATTATTATTTTATTAATTCTACCCCGTCCACTCTGGGCAGCTTTCAACAGAACATTCAAAACAGAATAAAACTTCAAACTTCAAACATTAAAAACTTCCCTAAACAGGGCTGCCTTCAGGTGTCTTCTAAAAGTCAGATAGTTGTTTATTTCCTTGACATCTGATGGGAGGGCGTTCCACAGGGCAGGTGCCACTACTGCAAAGGCCCTCTGCCTGGTTCCCTGTAACCTCACTTCTCTCAGTGAGGGAACCGCCAGAAAGCCCTCGGCGCCGGACTTCAGTATACTTTCCCATTTCTATGCTGATGATACCATATGATTTTCATGTTATCAGAAATCCATTAGAGATTTCCCCACTCCAGAGATAATGATTTTTATTATTTATATGCGTCCCATCTGACTGGGTTGCCCCAGCCACTCTGAGCGGCTTACAGCAAAATACAAAAATACAATAAAGTGGATGTTGAAAATTGCATTTTAGGTGGCAGTGTTCGCCTGGATTTGTTGTCACCATATAATGTGCCTCTTTTCCCTCAGACCCAAGTGCAGTAGCAATGCCTGGGAGCCACTGACCTGAGATAAAGAGAATACACATACATCTTATATGCTATTCTGTCCTTGCAGAGCTCAAACATGTCACCGTTGAGAGCGTAGCTTTCTAAATTGGAGACCACTGAAGCATCTTTAAACTGAATGCCTTTCGGTACGGAGAATTGGAGGCTCTTTTCAGTCTATAATCCAGGTGTCTATTTAGTTGTTATGTGCCCTCCATGTTCTGATGTTGTGATTATGACCCTGCCAAGGAAATGAGGAAAGAGGCTATGCCCTCTCCAGTCTCAATGGCCATTGATTATCATGATTTGGCTGGCTTTGAACCCAAGGAAGAACTGCTCTCCCTGTCCCTCTTGAAAGGTTCTCAAGTGGCTGTGGGAGTCTCCCTTCTTAAGACTAATATGATCGATAATTTAAGAACAATGAGGGCCTAATTTACATAATGGCCTGGCACCATTAATTGAGGATCATTCATTGTTATTGCTGCTTTCTCCTCTGCATCTTCAATGGAAGCATCAAATTGTCCTCCTGATCATGAGTGAACTAAAGGCGTTGTTTCCCCTTGTTCTTTTTTTGGGGGGGAGGGGCAGCACTCTGCAAAATTCAGAATCAACCCAAGTATCAAAGTACAAACACAGCCTATGCATGCATGGTGGCAACATATACCTTAATGAGCTCTTTAGTGTGGCGAACAGTACACTGAGCAAACAAGTCATTAGCGATGATGACAATAAAAGTCAGGTGAGGGAAGCATGTTTACTTCCCCACCCCCAACCTTCCTCAGGAGAAGCACACAATGTCTGTGTTGCATTAATTAATAGAATCATAGTTGCAGAGTTGGAAGGGACCCAAAGGGTCATCTAATCAAATCCCCTGCAATGTAGAAATCACATGGTCACCAACCTCATCCAGATTCTGCCTTCTAAGGTATTAGTTTGGTGTCATTTGCGAATTTGATGAACATTCCCACTGTTCCTTCATCCAAGTCATTTATAAAGATGTTGAACAACACTGGACCCAGGACAGAATCCTGCAGCACCCTACTTGTCAGGTTTTTTCCAGGAAGACGAGGAACCATTGGGGAACACTCTTTGGGTTTGGTCAGTCAACCATCTACAGTAAAATCATTTAGCACACATTTTACCAGCTTCACAAGAATATCACAAGGGGCTTTGTCATACACCTTACTGAAATTAAGATACGCTACATCCACAGCATTCCCCTGATCCACCAACTCTACTAAAAGAGAGAGAGAGAGAGAGAGAGAGAGAGAGAGAAATAAGATTAGTTTGACATAACCAGCTTCTGAGAAACCCATGCCAGCTCTTAGTAATCATAGCATCCTTCTCTAAGTGCTCACAGACCAACTATTTAATTATTTGTTCTAGGACCTTTCCTGGAATCAATGTCAAACTGTCCTCTCTTTCTTCCTTTCTGTAGATGAGGGCATTTGTCAGTCTGCAGGGACCTGACCTCTTTTCCAAGAATTCTCAAGTTTATAGACAGAGGTTCTGAGATTACATCTGCAAGCTCCTTTAGTACCCTCAGGTGCACCTCATCTGGCCCTGGATATCTGAATTCATTTAAAGTGAGTAGATGTTCCCATCCCACCTCTTTCCCTCTCTTGGGCTACAATTCCTTCTCTACTTCATTTATTCTATTATCACCAGGTTGGGCACTGTTTTCCTTTTGGATTAAGACACAGGCAGAGGAGGTGGTGAGCAGTTTCGTCTTCTCTCTGTCACCCAATAGCATTTCTCCTTCTTCTTTGTACAGAGGAACTACTGTTTTCTTGTTCCACCTGGTACGCAGGCTGAGACCCTACCTGCCCGCGAACTGTCTCGCCAGAGTGGTGCATGCTCTAGTTATCTCACGCTTGGACTACTGCAACGCGCTCTACGTGGGGCTACCTTTGAAGGTGACCCGGAAACTGCAATTAATCCAGAATGCGGCAGCTAGACTGGTGACTGGGAGCGGCCGCCGGGACCACATAACACCGGTTCTGAGAGATCTGCATTGGCTCCCAGTACGTTTCCGAGCACAATTCAAAGTGTTGGTGCTGACCTTTAAAGCCCTAAACGGCCTTGGTCCTGTATACCTGAAGGAGCGTCTCCACCCCCATCGTTCAGCCCGGACACTGAGATCCAGCGCCGAGGGCCTTCTGGCGGTGCCCTCATTGCGAGAAGTGAGGCTACAGGGAACCAGACAGAGGGCCTTCTCGGTAGTGGCGCCCGCCCTGTGGAACGCCCTCCCATCAGATGTCAAAGAGATAAATAATTACCTGACATTCAGAAGACATCTTAAGGCAGCCCTGTTCAGGGAAGTTTTTAATATGTAACGCTGTACTGTTTTTAACACTGATTGGGAGCCGCCCAGAGTGGCTGGGGAAACTCAGCCAGATGGGCGGGGTATAAATAATAAATTATTATTATTGTTGTTGTTGTTGTTGTTGTTGTTGTTGTTGTTGTTGTTGTTCTTCCTCTTGCTTTGAACATAGTAAAACAACAACAACAACAACAAAAACCCAACATTTTTGTTATTTTTTAATCTCTCTTACAAGCCTGATCTTGTTATGATCTTTAGCCTGCCTGACCTTTTCCTTCTAAATGTTGGCTACTCATACATACTCCCTTCATGATTTGCTCCTTCTTCCATTTCTTATACATGCCCTGTTTGAATCTCATCTAAGTTAAACCACCCAGCAGTGCTCTAGTTGACACTTTGCATGCTGTTTCGTTCTTTCATTCTGTGGGTGGAGATTGACATAACTGATTATCCCTCCATACAAAGCAACAACAATGTTGCACATAGAAAACTAGCCTTTTGGGGTGACATTTTCCCAACCTTGCCTTGTCCCTGACAAGCTAGACCTCTATATGCGAGGAATTTAAATTTACATTTTTGGCTTGGGGTAGCATTGTTTCATGAGATTCCCCATCTGCAGTCTGAAGTGGTTCAGCTCAGAGAGAGCTTTGCTATAGCATTATAGGGATTATGCGCACCATCAGAGTTTCTGATTGTTCGTGCTTCAGAAACCATGCGATGGATTGTCTACTTTACTCTCAGATTCCCAATCTCTTCTTCGAGTCAGTCCAGCTTAAATTGCAGATCAGTCTCTTGAAAATATCTGTGACAGCGCCCCTAGGCAGAGGCAGCAAAAACATATGCACACTAGGCAAGTATAGTCACATTTATTTCAGAATCCCACAAGGAGCTGCTATGTGAGCTCTACTTTCTCTAGTTAACATTCCTTTGATTGTATGTTTTGTGTTTTATTTGTAACTTTTGCTAACCCTGCCATCTGTTGAATCAGTTGCCATCACTGAAACAGCCTTTCTGGGTGGTGGCGCCTAGGCTTTGAGATCGACTTTCTGTCTCTGGCTGATGCACAATATGGGGGTGTGGAAGGAGAGGTCTTGGAGCATGTCTACTAGAAGCACTGACTTGCATGTGTACACACAAACACACACAGTGGTACCTCTGGTTAAGAACTTAATTCATTCTGGAGGTCCGTTCTTAACCTGAAACTGTTCTTAACCTGAAGCACCACTTTAGCTAATGGGGCCTCCCGCTGCTGCCACACCGCCGGAGCACAATTTCTGTTCTCGTCCTGAAGCAAAGTTCTTAACCCGAGGTACTATTTCTGGGATAGCGGAGTCTGTAACCTGAAGCATATGTAACCCAAGGTACCACTGTATACACTGGCAAACCTTTCAGGTTGCTATGGGAGGCATTGCATACCCAACCTCTCATTTTATATGCATTTGTTATTTATGTTTTAAATGTCCAGTTGAATTGAGTCAATCAGGCCAAATCACCTTGGTGCATTCTTTATAGCTGCTAATGGCTTGATTTTCCAAAATACGGTTTCTGCTTTCTTGACGAGCTGGCTGCGGTTGTTTTGTGAACATTAATAGCTCAATCAATTCAGCTATATCTTTATTTGTCAACTATCAGTTATCATTTTAAAGGTCACATTTTCCACCTACTAGGACTCCAGCAGCAAATGAAGTTTCCAAACGAGACATCTGACCAGTGTGCTCCAACTGTTCACTCCCAGCTAAGTGGCTATAAGATTGTAGTCTGAATCTAGTTGCAAGGTTTGTGGATCGAGGGCCCGACCCCCGCCATGTGAAATAAACACACAAGGACACGTGATATAAGGTTAATGGGCAAGAAAAGGCCACAACTTTATTGATTACAGCAGTGAAAAGGTATTGGCTTAGGCATTGGATGACTATAGGAGGTGAGGAGGAGGCGGAGCTGGAGCCACAGCATTAAGCTGCTAAACACGCCCCCGGAGACACCTGGTTGGCTGCCTCCGGTGGGCGTGGGCGCCAGCCAGGTGAGGAGGGGTGGGGGCTAAGGCCCCCGGCCAGGGGCGGAGCTCGGGCTCCCGCCCACAACCACTCCCCTCTCTTCCAGGGAGGAGAGTCTTTATCACAATGTAGCAGCTGCTTCACATCTTCAGTCCTATCAGGGGAACAAGGAAAGAAATATGCAGGGACCCGCAAGGACAAGCATTAACGCGATTGGAATCTTTCATGCTAGTGTTCTGCTTACTTGAGCAAACCAAGGACACAACAGAATGAAAATTAAAAGCTTCGAGGAAGATTGGGGGGAGGGAGGGTTTAAATGGCCACGGCACAAAATCAAAAATCAAAAATCCAGCTACAATTGTTGCCTTTTACAAATGAAAAATTGGTCTTTGCACATGGAACCTCCTGTCTGTTTCAGATAAACCCCATTTTGCTTTGAAAATGAGTTTGCAGCATCAAGGATAATCCATATACTCTCTGTGAAGGAAAACACAAGCAGAGCACCCATTTTGTCAAGCAGGGAGATAAATGCAAATCAATGGGGAAATGTCTGAACAAGGGCTCAATTTGTGTACATTGGAGAATGGTGGGGGCATGTCTGGTTTCAGGGAGCTGAAAATGTTTCAGGAAGGATCAAAGCACAGTGGTAGGCTATATAGAAGGACTCCGTTTTGATCCTTGGTATTTCCAGGTAGGGCTCAGAATGTCTCTTGCCTGCAGCTCTGGAAAGCCACGGCCAGTCACTGTTTATTCAATTTATTTTTATTTATTTGCAGATACAGTGGTTACAGATGCTTCAGGTCACAGACTCCACTAACTCAGAAATAGTACCTCAGGTTAAGAACTTTGCTTTAGGATGAGAACAGAAATTGTGCGGTTGTGGCACGGCAGCAACAGTAGGCCCCACTAGATAAAGTGGTACCTCAGGTTAAGAACGGGCCTCCAGAATGAATTAAGTTCTTAACCCGAGGTACCACTGTAGATAAACTGCTTTAAACCCCAAGAGCTATCAAAAAGGTAGATTAAGCAAAGTAATAATAATATATTTTTGGTGATTTTAAGTTGCTTTAAACTGTTTTACATGTTGTGTTTTAATGTTGTGGACCACCCTGTGACCTTTGGGTGAGGAGCAGGTACAGCAAGAAAACCAAACTCTGGAACGTTGCCCGGCAGCAAATCATTTCCTTATTCTCTCCTGCCACTGTTTTCATAAGCATCAGGACACCAGCATTAAGCATGGATGAGATTGTGCTGGAGGTGACATGATGCGTGATCAACCCTCACAGCAGGCTACGGCTCGCTTCCTGGCTACTGTGGAGCATAACATCCAAGTCATGTTGAGTCATTCATTACATTCAAGTCATGTTGCATTAGCTGCCAGACTAAGCTCAAGATGCTGGCTTTGGTGTACTAAGCCCCATACAGCTTGAGACCAGGATACCTGAAAGCTGATCTCAGCCCTTATATACCCCATCGATCACTGGACTCTGCAGGTGATGACCTCCTGCAAATGACATTTCACCAGGAGCTCCATTCCTGATCAATATAGGAACCAGACCTTTAGCACTGTGGCACTTTCCCTTTGGAATTCCCCCCTCCCTTGAATATAAGACTGTCGGTTGTCATTTCCGCTGCCTTTTCTCTACTGTTGCCTACTGAAGACCATACTTCTTCAAGAAATCAAGAGCGTTCCCAGTTTGCATCTGCATTGGAATTGTTCTTAAGATACTTTAGAGATTTTTATATTGTTTTTATTATGTAGGGCTGCTTCCCTGGGTTCCTTTGGGAGGAAGGGAAAGATATAAATTTAATAAAGTAAACAAAAGAAAGAAAGAAGTAGACCACTCGCAACACCTCTGTAGACTTCAGTCCACCTCTTGAAGCTCTAGCCTCTGGGGCAAAGGTAAGAGTCACATCAGCCCATCTTTGGCCTGGGGCTGGCCCTGTGCACAACTTGCATCTGGCTGGGAATGTTGCTTAGGAGTGAAAAGAAGGAGAAAAAGTGCCCTACCCATTACCAGTCCTGGTGGGCAGTTGCTCTGTTATACTGCCCACGCCTGGGTTTGACCTAGGAATGGCTGAATTAGACAATCTGGGTTTCTCATGTTTCCAGTCTTCAGATGAGGTCTTCACATTTCAACATCTGCTTTGTGATCTTTGTTTTTTTAAAAGAAGACTTTGTGGACGTGCACCGGTTTCCCACCCAACTGTTTATAATCAATACAGAAGGATGCTATGCCAAGGATTCTGTTGGTTTTGTGATTTATTTATTTTGAAAATATTTTTATTAACAATTTCCACACAACAGCTTATCAAAACATGTCATTTTCATTATTTCCCCCCTTTTTTTCTTCCCCCACCCCCCTCAAACCCATCCTCCCCTCCACCACAGACTTTCCTCAGCTCCTCTCTCTGATTTCTCAACATTTATTATTCTCTGTATGTTATAAAATTATACGAATCCTTACATTATCTGTCTACCATGTTATCAATCAATAAATTTGTGTGTATTTATTCAAAACCTGCCAAGGAGTCCAGTTCATTTTGTTGTCTTTTTAAATAATTTGTAAAAAGTTCCCATTCTTCTTTAAAGTGACGGTTGTCCTTATCTCACAGTTTGTGTGTCAATTTAGCCAGCTCTGCGTAACTCATCAATTTCTCTTCCCACTGTTCTTTTGTCAGGATTTCCTCAATCTTCCATTCTTGTGCTATCAAGACTCTTGCCGCTGTTGTTGCATACATAAACGAATTCTTTATTTTCCTTGGCAGGTCTTGTCCTACAATCCCTAACAAAAATGCTTCTGGTTTTTTTTTTAACAAATGTCATTTTCTGTCGGTTTTGTGATTCTAAGATGATTGCGGGGGACACACTGAATAATAAATTGGTCGACTTTGAGATGATGGATATTGGACAAGGATTCATGAATGGTATTAGTGCAATATATAGAGATCAAAGAGCAAAATTAATAGTGAACAATGTGGTAACAGAAATATAAAAATAACCAAAGGTACATGACAGGGATGTCCGCTTTCACCATTGTTATTTATCACGGTCCTGGAAGTCTTTTTAAGAGCAATGAGAGGTAATGAACAGATAAAAGGGATAACAGTAGGAAGTAAACAATATAAGGTTAAGGCCTTTGCTGATGACTTGGTACTAACTCTGGAAAATTCGACAAACACTGTAACAGAAGTTCTGAATGAAATAGAGCAGTTTGGCCAATTAGCGGGATTTATTTTGAATAAGAAAAAGACAAAAATGATTAGTAAAAATATGGACCGAGAAACCATTGATAAAGTGCAGCAACAACTAGAAATAGAAGTGGTTAAGAAGGTTAAATATTTAGGAGTTTGGTTAACCCCCAGAAGTATTGACTTGTATCAGAACAACTATGTACCAACCTGGAGTAAGATTAAAAAAGATTTAGAGGTGTGGGGAAGAATGAAATTCTCATTTTGGGGAAGAATTGCAATAATAAAAAATGAATGTGCTACCTAAGATGCTATTTCTATTCCAAACTGTTCCAGTAATCGGGGGGCAGCTATTTTTAAAAGTTGGCAAAGAGAAATTTCAAGGTTTATATGGCAGGGTAAGAAGCCGAGAATAAAGTTTAAGCTATTGACAGATGCGAAAGAGAGAGGAGGCTTCGCCCTGCCAGACCTGAAATTATATTATGAAGCATCTTGCCTCTGCTGGTTGAAGGAATGGATGAAATTAGAAAATACTGATTTATTAGACCTAGAAGGATTTGATAATAGATTTGGGTGGCATGCTTATTTATGGTATGACAAAAAGCGAGTACATAAAGGTTTTGAAAACCACATCATAAGAAAATCTCTGATAGAGGTTTGGGAAAAGTATAAAAATTTGTTGGAAGCCAAAACTCCGTATTGGTTATCACCACTGGAGGCATTGCGTGTGAAAAAAATCAATATGAAAGGGGGATGGACAACTTATCAGAACCTAATAACAAAAACTGAAGGCAAATGGAGTTTGAAGCAGTTTGAGATAGTTAAAGAATATGTTAATGATTGGCTGCATTATTTTCAAATCAATGAAATCTTTAAAAAAGATTTAAGATTAAGAGGCTTTGAAGATAAAGAGTCAAAATTTCAGAAAGAAATAATAAATTGTGATTTTAAAGTGCTGGCTAAAACGTACAAGATATTACTAGAGTGGCACACAAAGGACGAAGAGATAAAATCGGTTATGATTGACTGGGCCAAAGATTTTGGATATAATAAAGTGGTGCCTCGCAAGACGAAAAGAATCCGTTCCGCGAGTCTCTTCGTCTTGCGGTTTTTTCGTCTTGCGAAGCAAGCCCATTAGCGGCTTAGCGGATTAGCGCTATTAGCGGGCTTAGCGGGCTTAGCGGATCAGCTGATAAGCGGCTTAGCGGCTTAGCGGCTTAGCGGATCAGCTGATAAGCGGCTTAGCGATCAGCTGTTAAGCGGCTTAGCGGCTTAGCGGATCAGCTGTTAAGCGGCTTAGCGGATCAGCTGATAAGCAACTTAGCAGCTTGGGAAAAAGGGGGGGAAAGGAAAAAAACCCTGCAGGAACTCGCAAGACATTTTCGTCTTGCGAAGCAAGCCCATAGGAAATTCGTTTTACAAAGCACCTCCAAAACGGAAAACCCTTTCGTCTAGCGGGTTTTCCGTCTTGCGAGGCATTCGTCTTGCGGGGCACCACTGTATACAAATGGAGGATTGGGAAAAATTATGGAAAGAAGGTTTAAGATTCACTGCATGTACAACAATAAAAGAAAATGTGATGAAAATGATGTATCAATGGTATGTAACACCAGTGAAGTTAGCAAGGATGTATAAAGGATGTAACAAATGTTGGAAATGTAAAGAAAAAGAGGGTACATTCTATCATATGTGGTGGGAGTGTAAGAAAGTAAAAAGCTTTTGGGAAATGATATATAATGAATTGAAGAAAATGTTTAAGTATACTTTTGTTAAGAAACCAGAAGCATTTTTACTTGGCATTACAGGGAATGAGATTAATAAGAAAGAAAAGAAGTTATTTTTATATGCAGTGACTGCAGCAAGAATACTGATGGCTCAGAAATGGAAGCAAGAGGAGTTGCCTACACTAGATGAATGGAGAATGAAGATGACGGACTATGCAGAACTCGATAGACTGACTGGAAGGATCCGAAATCGACGAGATCAGAGATTTATAGAAGAATGGGAAAAGTTTACAGAATATATGCATAAATTAAGTGATAATCAAATAACATTTGTAAGCTTTAATGAAGCTCTGTAAGAAGAAATGTTAGAATATGAGTAAAACTAAGAAATAATTTATAAAAACAATTGAAGAAAGGCTTTAGAAATGTGTAAGAAATTAAGAAGGGAAGGAGTATCAGGCAAGTTGAGGGAAGTAAAAAAGAGAATGCATATAAAAAAGATGTATGATTTGTATAAATTTTGTATTGGAAAAATTGATTAAAAATAATTTATATATATATAAAAAAGAAACCACAGCCTGCCCACCCACCTCCACACCTGGGAGGGTCTATTTCCAGCTGTGGATTTGGAAAGGGGAAAAAAAGAATAATAAATTGGTCGAAGCACAAGTTCCATGGTTACTCTGGGTTCAAATCAGAATGTTTTGAAATAATGTGACTGTAAATGAGACTGCGATGGGGAAATGATCAAGTTTGGTTCTTTCAAGCGGAGACTGTACTTTTACCCTGCAGTACCTGCTGTAATATGCAGGGGCGTAGGAAGGGGGGTGCAGTGGGTGTGGTCTGCCCCGTGTGTCATCCCTGAGGGGGGTGACAAAATGGCACACCGAAGGGATGTCACTTACCGTGGGGCGCAGCTAGCGTGCCCGAGCCATACATCTCTTCTCGGAGTGATGCGGTGGCTCTGGGATCTGCGCTGCCCGAAACGTTAGTGTGGGGCTTGCGTCTGCCAGGCAGACTCTGTGGGCAGCTCACCATGCCACCACCTCTGGGCGGATCACCACTCCGCCCCCATGCACAGATCTCCCCGCTCTGGGTGCCGGAGCAGCTAGCTATGCCCCTGGCAATATGAAACTGTGGCATTTTGAATAATATACCACTGTGTCGTGCTAAAAGTAAATCACACCAGCAAGCATGTTGTTGTTTAGTTGTTTAGTCATGTCCAACTCTTCATGACCCCATGGACCAGAGCACGCCAGGCACTCCTGTCTTCCACTGCCTCCCATAGTTTGGTCAGACTCATGCTGGTAGCTTTGAGAACACTGTCCAACCATCTCATCCTCTGTCGTCCCCTTCTCCTTGTGCCCTCCATCTTTCCCAACATCAGGGTCTTTTCCAGGGAGTCTTCTCTTCTCAGGAGGTGGCCAAAGTATTGGAGCCTCAGCTTCAGGATCTGTCCTTCCAGTGAGCACTCAGGGCTGATTTCCTTCAGAATGGAGATGTTTGATTTTCTTGCAGTCCATGGGACTCTCAAGAGTCTCCTCAGCACCATAATTCAAAAGCATCAATTCTTCGACGATCAGCCTTCTTTATGGTCCAGCTCTCACTTCCATACATCACTCCCATACATCACTCCCATACATCACTACTGGACCAGCAAGCATAGTGTGACATAATGGAAACTGGCATTGTACACTTTGTGACTCTCCCACCCTTGCTGGGTGTGCGTGTTTCTGTCCCCCCCATGATTCACTGCTCTGTATGCCAAAATACCTTCCAAAATTTCATTATATGAGGAAAACAGGTGTGTTGTCTCCCCCCCCCCCGGATATGGTTAACAGGGAAATGAGCCCTAAACTTCCACTAGATTCTGCTAGGTTTCCACAAGTGGAATATACACCATGTGAAAGATAAAACATGAAAATAAAGGGTTAAGGAAGATGGAATGAATACAGCTTAAGTGACAGTCAAGGAAGCTGGGCTTATACCTAGTCCATTTTCTGCTGATGCTTTTCATTCCTCTCTGCTATGTTTCAGCTGCTTTGACTACAAGAGTATAATCATCAGCAGGTCATATCCAGCACTTGCTAAGTCTAAGCTCAGCGCTTTAAATTTAAATCAGTAAAGGAAATTGTTGATACAGCAGAAGCTTGAAAATGAAAACTTCCATCACCTAAAAGGCTGTGCATTATTTAGAAGGAAAGGATATGTTGTGCTTTAGTTTTTGTTTTTGTTTTAATTAGAGAGATGTGAAGATTTGGTTCTTGCACACTTTAGGGAAGCTTTCAGCTAGAAGCTTTTCAACGGCCATCTTTTGAGACCAGCTGTTCTGATCTTAAGTGGAAAATCCTTGGCAGTTTCCATGAGCACCAGACATAACAGAGACTTCGCCCTTTCATGCCCCCACAGCCTCTCAGGGGAATGGTACTGTCTGGTCTCCTGTTTTTGTTCATAAAAAGGAAATCAATTTGCATAAAACCTGCATAAGGTATTTTATATTTCTAGATGCAAATTTAGAAATAAATTCTGGAATTTAAATAGAAATTCAATACACCGTGCCATATATTCCAGAGAGTTCAGTTGATTAGAGCGTGGTGCTCATAATGCCAAGGTTGCAGGTTTGATCCCTACAAGGGACAGCTGCATGTTCCTGTATTGCAGGGGGTTGGACTCGATGACCATCAGGGTCCCTCCCAACTCTATGATTCTGTGGTTCAGTAGTGGAGATGACACCAGGTGTCCTGTGAGCCCCATGTGCTTGCTAAGTCCACCGACCAGGTGCTGATCACTGTTGGTGCACAACTTCAAGTTCCCTCTTAGTCTCCATTTTTGTGGTTCCTTATGTTTAACCCAGACTTGAACTGGACAACCCTCAAAATGTGGTGCCATCATTAGAGAGTTGGACTAGAACCTGGGAGACTGGGGTAACACACCCCTACTTGACCATGAAGCATGTTGGGTGTGGCCTTAGGCCAGTTACTGTCTCTCACCCTGACCTGCCTCACAGGGTTGTTTCAAGGATAAAATGTGAAGAGGGAGAATCATGTACACCACCTTCAGGGAAGAAAGGTGGGCTATAATCATATATAAATAAATAAATAAATAAATAAATAAATAAATGACTGTCCTCTATAAGGTAGGCCACATGCCCACCGTTATCTGTGGTAATCTGTTGGGGGGTCACATTGTTAGGAGTGTCCTACTCTCGTGTAGGACCCTGGCAGAGACACATGCATGTTCTCTCCCTCCTGGTTGATCGTTTGGGAGCTGCAGAAGCTTTCTTCAACCCGAACATCACAGCGACTGATGCCAAAAAGCATCAGCACATTAAGGGATCCGCAGAGTATTCGCAGTTTGCATAACAGAACTCAGTAGCACAGCATTTTGGCTAATCTATGTTTATTTACATATAATACACTCAGAGCATTCTGGTTTAGCTCTTTCCTCTTTCTCATCAGATAGCAAAAAGAGAGAAAGAACAAAGGATAATAGTCCCACTTCACGGAACACAGTAATACCAAAACATTCTGTCTCCGTCACTTCCCACTCTGTGGAATAAAAACATACACTTCATGTGATAGACAACAATCTCATGACTGCAAATACGGAGCTGGAATCCTAACATCATTGGTGAGCACAGAGTGGATAGGTTTTCAGCAGTGGACCCACTTCTCTCTCTCTCTCTCTCTCTCTCTCTCTCTCTCTCTCTCTCTCTCTCTCTCTCTTTCCTGGTACCCACTTTCCTCTCTCTCTACTACCACTTCCCCCTTTCTCTCTTCCTCCCTCCCTCCCTCTTCTCTCTCTCTCCCGTACCCACAGTATTTTTCAAGCAGGTAAGACTCTCTTCTGAGCAGTAGGAGAGACCAGTCTCCCATTGTTTCCTTCCTTCTCCACATCCTGTACAAGTAAGAGAAGATACAAGCTCCCACCACCACCCCGAAGCCCCTGGTCCTACCAAAGGATGCAAGGGAGGGAAGTACTGGTTCCTGGTCTTCATGGAATGAAAAGCATTTTCTCCAAAAAGGAAAAACAGGTCATTTCCAAAAATATGTTTCAGGTCATCTCAAGAAGGTTAATGTCTGTGTGGTCTCTGCAGATGGTCAGAGACATGCCCACACTTTTCTCTCTCATCTACAGTGGCAAATAGTATAATGGAAGTCTCTCTCTTTCCCCCTCTATCCTCTTAGCTCCTACATCTCTTAAGGGCATCCTAGGGCATCCCTTCTGTATACTCTACAAACAGTAAAGTACCAAAGTCATTCAGTGGCATCCTTTACAGCATTCAACACAAACAAGGTGAGGGAACGACACATTAGAATAAGGAGCAGTGTTCTTTCACAACTGGTCAGGGTGGCAGTTGACCACATTACCAGACAACACATCCATGGGAGGCTAAACAGAAACACCAGCAAGGTCCACCTGGGATGACTTTGCAAGCATTTGGAACAAGATGCTGGAGCATAATCAAAGCGGAGCAACAGGAAAGGTCATTTGTTACCAAGTTACCAAAATGATGTGGAAAATGTTCTGCAAAACAAGAGGAAGCATCAAGATAGTGAGCTAGAAATGAGGATCTAATACTTCTTCTTTCTTCTTTGGCGATCACTCGTAGCCAAGTTAGATTGTCTTTCATAAACATGGTTTGAACAGTGAGTCTGTAAGTGACTGTGGAGGCCAATTCTGGATCCACACGTCCTTTCACAGTGGGGACATAGGTTCCCAGGCTGGAGTTGATCCCGTTGAGGGTTTGTCAAGCATGCCTTACTCTTAGTGCATTTCTCCCTTTCATCCTGAGTTTGAGTGTCTTCAAAGCCCATGACACCTTTGGTAAAGGCTGTTCTACATTTGAAGTGCCCGCAGGCCAGTGTTTCCCAATGTCGGTGTTTATACAACATTTTTTTAGATTTGCCTTGAGAGTCTTTAAACCTCTTTTGTTGACCAGCAGCATTACACTTTCCATTTTTAAGTTCAGAATACAGTAGTTGCTTTGGAAGATGACCATCAGGCATCCACTCAACATGACCAGTCCAACCCGGTTGATGTTGTAGAATCATTGCTTTGACACTGGTGATCTTTGCTTCTTCCAGTACACAGGCATTAGTTCATCTGTCTTCCCAAGTCCCATGTGTAAAATTCTTTGGAGACACCATTGAAAGAATCTTTCAAGGAGTTGGAGATGGCGTTTATAAGTGGTCCATGTTTCACAAGCATACAGTAAGGTTGGTAATACAATAGCTTTGTAAGCAAGCATTTTGGTTTCCCTGAGAATGTCCTGGTCCTCAAACACTCTGCACTTCAATCGGGAAAAAGCCGCACTCGCAGAGCTCAGGCGGTGCTGGATTTCGGCATCAATGTCGGCCTTAGACAAAGGCTACTATATTCTACAGCAGGCTCTATCTGACAATGGAAAAGCCAGTGATCCAGCACTTGTAAGTCAGGATGTACCTGCATATTCTCTCTGCAATGATGGGGTGGCGTTCCTTGCCTCTCTGCCCACTCTTTGTTCTTTCTCTTCCTTTCTGCAGTTTGGATGCCTGCAAACATCTGAACCTGTCTCAAGGGAAGCCAGGCACATCTGCTGAAATAGAGAAGTGTGTTTGCTACACCCACCAAGTCCTGGAAGATTCCTCTGAGGACTACTTCCTCATCTATGATTCCATGTTCCCATTGCTATGGGATTGCCTTTGCAAAATACTGCTTCTCTCCAGCAGTTATCTAAAGGAAGCATCAACCCAACATGAGCCCTCAAATCTCTACCGTTGTCATTGCCAACGTGTTGACATGGGCATTATCATAAAATGCTTCTGCGAAGCACAAATGCTGGCTGTGCCTTGATTGCCAGTGCAGAACGCCCCTTCCTCCTCTATTCTCTGTCAATTTGCCTAAATGGAGCAGTAAACCCAATTCGTCAACTGCAATGCAAATCGTTGCACAAACCCATCAGTCATGGTGATATCAGGAAAGTTGCAGAACCAGGCCAGAATGAAATATTTAGTATAGTACAAAGCAGGGGGTTGGCAGCAAAAGGGAAACTTTTCAGCTTGACAATTTCGAACGTGTATATCACTAAAGTGCAATTGAACAATTATGAAGATGGGAAGACAATGAGAGGAGGAGAAGGAGGGGAGTAAAGAGAGATTGCTACAAATAATTTAGCACTCAGTTGCTGAGCAAGTCTACTTTGGTGATGTCTAATTTTGGACCTTTTTAAATGTCATTGTTGTTGCTTCTGATGGAGATTCTGGCATGCTGGTGGAGATACTGTTAAGTGTAACCAGCATAATCCACAGGGAAATGAAAATGTTTGCATATTAATGAAGGTTCAAAATGGAAATTGGTTGAATGTGTATTGCTAACATTGGGGTTTTTCCACAGTAGTTTTCTAAGTGGTCTCCATATTTCCCTTTGAATTTGCTTTAAAAACCCAGAAAAGTCCTCATCAAAATCCATCAATGTTTTACTGCAGATTTCTCATAATACAGATTTTTTGCGTGCAGTTTTGCCCAACATACACATTTCTGCATGCAGTGTTCCTTGACGTGGTGCATTTTGCTTATGGTATTCACTGATATATGCACTCATATGTAACCTTTACCTTAGTAGATGCATTTTTGTACACATTCCTTGGCTGGAGAACAACACAGCAAATTTTGAAGAATGGTTTGTATTTCTGTTCAGAAAGTGTGAATTTGTTACGAAAAAGGAGCAATGCAGAAGCGAGCTCCAGGTGGCTGGAATGGTAAACAGGAAACTGATGTTATGGAAATGTACCGTGGGAACAAGGGACAGTGTACTGAGCACCGGATGTTAGCTCAGAGTGTCACATGACCCTGTACTGGAAGTACATGGGTGGAGTTTTTCTCTCTCTGCAGTTGTGATGAGAGGGTACAGACTTGATTTCTCTGTACTGCTGGAAAGACAGAAATAAAAGCATGTAAATATATTTCTGTCTGTCTCTTTCCCCTCCCTGGGAGAGGAGGGGGAGGAATGGTGTGTTCTTTTTCACGTTGAAAAGGATCGCCGAAGAGACCTCACCTTGATCTTGCCGGGAGTCAGGACAGGGAGGTCAACAAGGATTCAAGCCGGGCACCTGGAGGGTGGCCAATTTCCTTTGGACTTCGCTGGCTCTGCTGGCTTGAATCAACATCTGGTAGCAGAGGATGGTTAATGATCTATGGGAATCAGCATGAGAGGTGAGAGGTCGATGAATCGTTGCCATCCTCTGCACCTAAGGAGATAAAGAAAGCGTCTGCCTGCAGCCAGAAGCTGGACACCGAGAGGAGTGTTTTCAAGGCAACGGAGCCCCAAAAGGTATGTTGAATTTCGGGCTAAGAGAGTGAACACAGAAAGAATTATTCTCTGTTCACGAGAGAGCTACGTTTGGAAAAAACAAGCTCTGAAAGCTAGGCTGGCATACCAGGAATTCCTGTGGTAGATAAAGATTCCCGTCCCGAGAAAGGTTGCTAGGCAACGACCGTCAGTGCTTGGAAAGTTACTGACAAATGGGACTGGCTCAGAGAGCGTGAGAAGTCAAAGTTTGTTTTGACTACGCAGCTGTGCGAGGATTTTGAAAACAGCTCAAAAGTTTGCCTGCCTGTAAAAAGCAGTAAACAGCCCAGAAGAGAACTTTTGGATTTTACTGGCTTGAGATTGAAAGCTGACCCTTGGATTCAGCATGAATGCCAAGAAGGGGGGAGCCTTACCCTATCCACCTCCCCTGAGTGCCGTGGTTCTGGATGAACACAACCGGCTTGCTGCACTGGAAGTAAGGGACAGGGGGAGGGAGGAACGGAGTTCTAATTCCCCCGCAGATGAAGCTACTGGAGAGAATGCTGTAGCTTTGAACGTTGTCCGATGTTACAATTGTGGACAGGCTGGGCATCTTCAGCGGAACTGTAAGAAGCCACGTCAGCCAAAAGGAGCTAAGGGCCACTCAGCAAAGCCTGAGGCGTCAGGCAAAGGTCATACCAAGTCTATGGTGAAACCTGGAAAGGCTTTGATGGCGAAAGGAACCACGCCAGATGTTGGGAACGCGTTTATAATTGACACTGGATGTACCGTTCATATGTCCCCACACAGAGGACTCTTTTCAACGTTTAAGAAGCAGAGCTTCGCTGTGAAACAGGCCAACGGTCAGGAGCTGGATGCGACCGGGGTAGGGACTGTCTATCTTAAGAGTCTGAACTTGACTATAAACAATGTTTACTTGGTTCCTGAATTGAAGTTCAATTTGCTGAGTGTTTCACAGATTGCAAAGAAAGGACTGAGACTGTCCTATGATGCTGAGAGCTGCAAGATCTACAAAGATGGAGAGTTATTTCTTTCTGCCAGAGAGAAAGATGGACTATATTTGTTGACTTTTGCACAAAGTGATTACATGGAATGTAATTCATCTGTGTCTAACCAAGTTTCTCTTGCAGGTGTTACCAAGAAGGTGACCGGGGTCAACAGAGCTTTTCAGCGGGTGTATGCTGATGTGATTGGTCCTCTAGAACCATCTAGAGGCAATGCAAGATTTTATCTTGTGTGTGTGGATCATTTCTCTAACTTTGTCTGGATTTATGTGTTGAGAAAGCCACAGGAAGCCTTGGAGAGGTTTCAGGAGTTTTGTGACAAGGTTAAGAATATGCATGATGCTAACATTGGTTGTCTATTCACAGATGAGAAGCAGATTTTTCTTTTACAGGATTTCCAGAGGTTCCTGCAGAAGAAAGGGATAAGACACAAAGTTGCTGTTTCAGAGGAAGCGTGGAACAGGGGTGTCTGTGTACGAGTGAACAAAGAATTGCAAAAGGGGATGAATGCGCAATTGCTTAGTTCACATCTGCCACATGAGTTCTGGGCTGAGTCTCTGATGTCGTATTGTTATACGAAGATGAGAAAGGTTTCAAAAGAGTTGGGAAGTTCTCCTTTTGAGAAACTGTTCCATAGAAAACCTTCTGTTGCCCATTTCAAGGTTTTTGGGTCTCATGTGAGAACAGAAGCTCCAGGTGGAGTAAAGAATGCCAGAGGCATTTTTGTGGGGTATGAAAAGGGTTTCTACAGAGTAATTTTGTCTGAATCTGGTCAGGTGATTCTCACAAAATTTCTAGAGAGTGCTCCTGAACAGGAGAGAGTGATAGTACACACATTTCCCACTGAGGACGATTCAGATGATGATGGTGATTTTACTGAGTACAGTGGTACTGAGAGTGACAGTGATAGCTCGGAGAGCTCAGTTGTCACAGTCATTGAGAGGAAATCTCAAACAATAGATAGACCTTCACAGGTGAAGGATGAACCACTGTTTACCATTGGAACTGGTTCTCCAAAGAGTCCTGAGACTGAACCAGTGAGCAGAGAGGATCAGCACCTCATACCTAGGTCTGAGAGAGTTACAAAGGGTCAACCACCCAAGAGGTACTCAAAAGAGTTTGCTAACTTAGCTGTTGCATGTGTTGCTGTTGTACACAACCGAGGACAGGTTGGAGCTGTGTCTAAGTCAGAGACAAAGACGCAACAGAGAGTTGCTAGCCAAGGTAATGCAGATGCACTCATTCCTTGGAAGCCAAACAACCAGAGAGGTACACTGGGGAAACCAGTGGCGGGGAGTTCCAAGGGTGGAACTGAAACAACAGGGGAGTGTTATGTGTATAACAACTGTTTGTTTTCTTCTCTGGATCACGCTTTGCTTGCCGCAACACGCATTGATTCTTTTGGGGGAGGATGTTACGAAAAAGGAGCAATGCAGAAGCGAGCTCCAGGTGGCTGGAATGGTAAACAGGAAACTGATGTTATGGAAATGTACCGTGGGAACAAGGGACAGTGTACTGAGCACCGGATGTTAGCTCAGAGTGTCACATGACCCTGTACTGGAAGTACATGGGTGGAGTTTTTCTCTCTCTGCAGTTGTGATGAGAGGGTACAGACTTGATTTCTCTGTACTGCTGGAAAGACAGAAATAAAAGCATGTAAATATATTTCTGTCTGTCTCTTTCCCCTCCCTGGGAGAGGAGGGGGAGGAATGGTGTGTTCTTTTTCACGTTGAAAAGGATCGCCGAAGAGACCTCGCCTTGATCTTGCCGGGAGTCAGGACAGGGAGGTCAACAAGGATTCAAGCCGGGCACCTGGAGGGTGGCCAATTTCCTCTGGACTTCGCTGGCTCTGCTGGCTTGAATCAACATCTGGAGTCTCACCTTTAGAAACAAACTCAACAGAATTGCTTCCCATTCCTTATGTGTGTGTTTATGTGTCATGGTCTGGGGACAGGTGAGGTATATGCATTATTATCCTAATGGTATTTGTGTTAGTTTGCAGACAGAGTGGAAGTGGGACTTTCTGTTGGTAAGAGTTGTTTGGCAGTGGAATGAATCTCCTTCCCTGGAGGTTTTTAAGCAGAGGTTGGGTGGCCATCTGTCATGGATGCTTTAATTGAGATTCCTGCATTGCAGGGGGTTGGAATAGATGATCTTTGGATCCCTGCCAACTCTACAGTTCTATGATTCTATGATGCTAAGTGTGTTGACCAAGAGTTAATTAAAACTGGATTGGAGGGGACTTAGGTTCCGTTGGGTATAACAGTTTCTGAAATTCCCAACTATGTTATTGGGCTCAAAAAAAGATTTTGCCGAGGTCAAAGAGTTAGATAGTTTGGAATGTTTTTGGTGAAAAGCCACTATAAACCCCAAATTTCACTGAAAGAGGTGGTCTCTCTGTCTGTCTATCTGTCTGTCTGTCTGTTTGTTTCTCTCTCTGTGTGTGTGTATGTATACACACACACACACACACACACAAACACATATGTTGTTGTTTAGTTGTTTAGTCATGTCTGACTCTTCATGACCCCATGGACCAGAGCACACCAGGCACTCCTGTCTTCCACTGCCTCCCGCAGTTTGGTCAAACTCATGCTGGTAGCTTCGAGAACACTGACCAACCATCTCGTCCTCTGTCGTCCCCTTCTCCTTGTGCCCTCCATCTTTCCCAACATCAGGGTCTTTTCCAGGGAGTCTTCTCTTCTCATGGGGTGGCCAAAGTATTGGAACCTCAGCTTCACGATCTGTCCTTCCAGTGAGCACTCAGGGCTGATTTCCTTCAGAATGGATAGGTTTGATCTTCTTGCAGTCCATGGGACTCTCAAGAGTCTCCTCCAGGACCATAATTCAAAAGCATCAATTCTTCAGCGATCAGCCTATATATATAAAGTGGCCCAGTTCCTTCAAGTCAATGGTATCTGCTTATCACAGAAGTCAAGTGTGCTCACTGCCCTTCTCATTTCAGAAGGGTTAGGAGCAAACTGACAATTGAAGAAGAAAAGGGAGGCGACTTTTGAAACCTAAAGGAGTCAGCCTGCCAGGCAGGAGAGATCACTGATCAAAAGAGAGTAGAGAGGTAAAAGGATAATGTACAGTGTAATGCAATCCTGGGCAGGCTCACTCAGAAGTAAGCTTTTCAGAACACAGAAAGCTGTATCTATTCATCCACACGCAGAGAATTATTTTTATGTGGGCTTATTTTTTTCAGGATCATTCCATAAACTCGAACCATGGTGGAGCTACTGTATCAGTTCCTCGTCATACCTAGCATTTGTAATGTTCCTGACTTCTAATTAGCAGTATGATAGAATGGGTGAATATTGCAGGGGTGAGGGGTGGATTTTTAAATCAATTTAGAGAGGGTGGAGGTGATCCTGAGGTCAGCACACCTCCATTAATTATTGGCCCTGACTCCTTAGTTTTGGGGGCTGCCTTCCAATCTGGACCAGATTGGCCTATGCTAGCCTACTGAACATAATGGGATATAAAGTCTTTGTTTCATTCCCCTGCCTTTCATAAGTAAGATGCCATGTAGTTAGCAGTTTAAAATAGACATTATTATTAGCTTCTAGACCAAACCTTGTTCAGCTTCATGCTTTAATGCCATGAATGGCATTTCAGACTGCCAGATCCTTCACAGCAGGGTGGAGTGCTCTGTAGGCGTGCAGAATGTAACTGTACATATAACTACCAATTATATCCAACAATTAACAGCTGCAAAACAACTCATTTCATGTTTAACAGATCCTAATATTATAATACATTTTCTTTTCACAAACCAGGGAAATTTGATGGCTGCTAGTTAAGATGGCTCTGCTCTGCCTCCATGGTCGAAGGCAGTAATGCTTATGAAGACCACTTTCAAGGAACCATAGGAGAACGCTCTTCCACTTGGGTCCTGCTTGAGGTTTTCCCATAGACATCTGGGCAGCCAGTGGGAGAACAGGATGGTGGACGAGATGGGCCATTGGTCTGATTCACCAGGATCTTCTGGTGTTCAGTCATCAAAACCTGCCAGTTTAAGATCAAAGTTAAGATAACGCTTGTTGGCTCACCTTCCACAAAGCAGGGAAATTGTATGCTGTGAAAAGGTCATGGATTGTGCTTGCTTAGAAATTAGGAGCATAATTATGAGCCCAGACATTTCCTTGGTTTGTCAGATCCAAATCAAGATGGTAAAGCTGGAGTGCCTGGGACCTGTAAATATGTCCCACCATGTCCTGGTTCTGCATGATATGACAAGGATGGGGAACCTGAGACCCTCCAGATGTAGTTGGACTCTCATCATCCCTAGGCAGAGTACTCAATGGTCAAGAATGCTCAGAACTGGAGCCCAACAACATCTAAAGGACCACGGGTTCTTCACTTCTGCAATAGATTAAGATGCACTTCAAGTTCTCCAAAGAGGTTCTCTGAGGGTTAAAAATGGGGCCTGCAATAAAGGTAGAAGGTCAGAGAACATAAATCACTGGGAGGTAGTTACCCCTAATGCAACTCTTTGGTCATGCTAGCACCTGGGGCATGCTAACAATGGCATTATGGTAGCCATAATAAGAACATACAAGGTTATTGCTGGACCAGGCCAATAGGCAACTAGTCTGGCATCTTGTTCTCACAGTGGCCAACCAGATGCATGTGGGGAGCCAGCAACCAGGGCCCAAGCACAAGAGCCCTCTCCCCTCCTGTGGCTTCCAGCAGCTGGTATTCAGAAGCATTACTGCCTCCCATCATAAAGGTAGAACATAGCTGTCACTAGCTAGTAGCCATTAATAGCCTTATGTCCCATGAATTTGTCCAATCCTTTTATAAGAGCATAAAAAAGGTAAAGGTACCCCTGCCCGTAGGGCCAGTCTTGCCAGACTCTAGGGTTGTGCGCTCATCTCACTCTATAGGCCGGGAGCCAACGCTGTCCGCAGACACTTCCGGGTCACGTGGCCAGCATGACAAGCTGCATCTGGCGAGCCAGCGCAGCACACGGAAACGCCGTTTACCTTCCCGCTAGTAAGCGGTCCCTATTTATCTACTTGCACCCGGGGGTGCTTTCGAACTGCTAGGTTGGCAGGGGCTGGGACCAAACAACGGATTCGAACCGCCGACCTTTCGATCGGCAAGCCCTAGGCGCTGAGGCTTTTACCCACAGCGCCACCCGCGTCCCCATATTTTATAAGAGCATAAAAAGAGCCAATTCTCGTTATGCATTTGAAACTACTCCAAAGTGAAATGCAATTGTCAAGGGAGTTTAAATCAAAGCACATGGAAGAATCTGATGGAGAAAATAATTTCACAAAACTGTATCATTTTGACAATTACATTTTCTTTTGAGTCTATTACCCAGCTAAACTGAAAAGGCCAGTGTCTACCTTCTACAGTACAGAACTAGTTGTTTTGAGGTTATATAGCAAATGTTCATTCCAGAACGCTGAAAAGAATAGACTGTTAAAATCTATGGGGGCCATTGTATGCTTGAAGAGAAAATTGGCTAGGTATGGCAATTGTGATTAACCCTGAGTTGTTTTGTAGATAGATGAAAGAGGATATTGGGAGACCTCTGGTGAATAAGAAAATTAATCAAAGTCTTAAGAAAGAAAGATATTATGGTGAGGGGCTGGTCTGTAGAGCTAAATGATTTTGATTGGTTCATCTCACTTTATTGGCCGAGGCAGACAGCGTACAGCTTCCAGGTCATGTGGCCAGCATGACTAAGCCGCTTCTGGCAAACCAGAGCAGCACACGGAAATGCCGTTTACCTTCCCACCGGAGCGGTACCTATTTATCTACTTCCACTTTGATGTGCTTTTGAACTGCTAGGTTGGCAGGAGCAGGGACTGAGCAACGGGAGCTCACCGCGTCGCGGGGATTCGAACCATCGACTTCTGATTGGCAAGTCCTAGGCTCTGTGGTTTAACCCACAGCGCCACCCGTGTCCCCCCAATGCAATTTACATGTGCATTTTTCTACTAAGCTAAGAGTCCATTTATGTATATACCATGAGTCAAGTGTCAGATCATCACATAATTTCCAACATTTAGCTATTTCCATTTGTGCTGCTACCGGTAGAAATGTCAGTAGTTCTTTGTAACACCCACATTGGTTAGCATCATCTACTATAACTGACAATTAAAAACTCTCTTTCTGATGGTTTCCTTCAAAGGGAGCCAGGACATGTTTAATCTGCCACCTTGTAATTTACCAAACTCTGTTCCTGGAAAAGAAAAAAGAAAACTGACACACACACACCCCTGATTGCTTTGACTGATGCTCATAGAGAAATGTCGGGCAATCTGGCCACTAAGGTTTTCTCTCACTGTCCTCTACTGGTTATGAAGGTTGTAAACAAAATATAGACTTCCAGGTTAGCGCCATCGGCTAATGGCGGATTCCCTCCGAGCTCCGGAGGGAATCGGCTCCGCAGGAGTTGGGTCTTGCCGCCGCGGTGACGCGGGGACCCTCAGAAATCACAGGCGGTGAAGCCTGTGAACTTGGTGACTCGGCGGGCACCATTTGCTCCCCCCGACCCGCGAAGGAGCCTTTTTAAAGGCTTCAGAACGGGGGACGGGGTGAGCGGCGTGGTGCTGAGAGTCGACTGCTTCTCCTGCGGAGTGAAGCCGCATGCCATGGTCGGAGAGCACTGACTTCTTCTTGTGAACAATTGGACATTAAAAGCAACAACCCGTGAGTAGTACGGAAATTGGATTTACAAAGAAAAATTTTTTTGAATTAGGCACGATCGGGGAAGGCGCAAACAGGAAGTCCGTCTCCCCGTCTTGTAAATAATCTAAAGCAAGGATCAGGTAACTAAGGTCGAGAGAATTTTTTCTTGTTTATTGGGCAAAAGACATTAACTTCACGATTTGGCAGTATAAGTAATTTTACTGGAGGATAAGAGCTAATTTTGGGAGCTGAAGTGCCACCCCCGGGAGGGATCCGCGAGAGAGCCTGTTGAAGAGGTATTGAAGAGTTTGACAGCTGTCAAATTAGCTGTCAAGACTGAAAAAGAGAACTTTGTTTCTGTTGTCTCTGCTGGTTATATTTGTTACAATTTGGTTATAATTTGTTGAAAACAAGGAAGAATTGATACAAACTAACTTGACTTTTGGATTTGAACTGGAAGGAATTTTAAGTAACCAAAATCCCTCTAGAGGAGGTTTTGGGACATTACAAGAATGGCTGAAGGAGGGAAAATACATGCTAAATTGGACAGAGTTTTTGTTCTCTTGGGAAAGTTACAAGGCCAAATTGATGTTTTGGCTACAAATGTTGCAACTCTGGATTTAACAGTAAATAAACTCATTGAATTTGATAAGGACTTGACTCAGGAAGTCCATGCAGCTGGACAAGAAGAGAAACTTGAGAACTTTGAGAGTGTGGAGAAAGAGATATATGTTGTTCCTGAGGAAAAGGAAGGAGGAGCTGTAATGCTGCAGATGACAAAGGAGAGCCAGAGGCCTGACATGACGGCTACAAAGGAAAATAAGAACTTGATGTTGAAAATCTGGTTTGAATTGGAGATTGAAGAACGGAGAGATCCCCTATGTGGAGATCTGAAGATCCAAGGATTACAAATCTGATTAAGATGGAAGTTGGAGCTTTGGGGACATTTGGACTTGAAAGGAGTAAGAAACAAGATTCGGGCTCCACTTTTAAGTATGGAGGTCTGGCTGGAAGAAACATGGATCCCAATCGGCTAGAGCTTCTCCGAGATCTGGTGTTTAATATTAAGGACTATCAAAAAAAACCGGCAGAGAGGAATTGAGAGAGAATTAAGAGCCTCAGACGTGAGATCTCCAGGCTGATAGTAGATTAAGACTGATGGACATTTGTTGGGGATTGAAACCGGGAAAGGGGGGTGGAGTTTGGAGATCCAAAGGGTGCATAATTACAATCTGTTTTTGCTTTTACTCTGTTTTGCTATTTGTATGAAAATTGGGGAAGTCGTGGAAAGGAATTTGGGTCGACTTTAGAAAGAGGTTTTAAGAATGAGTATTGATATATAAATATTGATGTTTATAAGGTAAAATTGGCTTTTTAAAAAATGAACTAAATAGAAAAAGGTCAAAAATTGGGGACAAGAACTTGTTGAATTAACAATTTGAATTGGAATATAAGAAGGGGAGGTGTGGGGAGGTCAGGGAAATATGTTATAGAAAAATAAGGATTGTTATCTTTATGTGTTTCTAACTTTTTTGTTTTTTGTTTTTTGATTTTTTAATGTATTAAAGTGGAAAATTTCAATAAATATCTTATAAAAAACAAAAACAAAATATAATTACCTACCTGGAATTTAGACATGGTTGTTAATAGATACACTTTAAAACTCCACAATGTTAAGTTTGCTTACCGGAGAAGACCACACATATTTTCATATCAAATAACTAAATTCAGTGACAGTTGAAAAGTATTTTATTCATTATGGATTTATTATTATCCCCTGTCAGGATGCTGTCAGCAGCTCCTGGCTGGTTGCCCAGGAAAGTATAAAGACAAGGAAAAGATTATTATAGTCCTTTTTTATTTCAGACTTTACAGAGAGAGGCTATAGAACCCAGCCTCTTGGATAATGGTGGTGTCCTGAGTGACACCCCCCATCTCTCCCACTTCCTTATTCATCATCATCATCATCATCATCATCATCATCATCATCATCATCATCATCATCTCCTCTATGGGTGCTGCTAAGTGCCCCCTGTCTTTTAGGTCTTTGCTCTCCTACCTTTCAGGTTCACCAGGTTCTGGGAGATGGTGGGTCTGGAATGCTTTCTAATGATGTGTCAACCAGCTGTTGCTCTGGCTCTCATATGATTTCCCATATATTCCCCTCATCTACCTCTGATCTGTAACCTCCTGCAACCCCCTGTTGTAAATCTATGCTGTCTTCCTCTTCCTCCTTCCTGGAAGGGTCAGGATGGGGAGGCAGTCTCTGTTAGAATTCCTGCTCCATGATTGCAGTCATGGGATTTTTGTCTATCACATGATGGTGTATGTTTTGACTCCACAGAGTGGGAAGTGACGGAGACAGGGTGTTTGTGTTACTGTGTTCCATGAAGTGGGACTATTTACCTTTGTTTTTCTCTTTGCTGTCTGATGCTAGAGAGAGAGGGAGCCATGTTGCAGTGCTCCGTGTGTGCTTATATGTAAATAAAGTATATGTACTTTATTTACATATTTATATGTAAATAAAGTAGATTAGCCAAAATGCTGAGTTGCTGAGGTCTGTTATGCAAGCTGCGAAGACTCTGCAGATCCCTAAGTGTGCCAGTGTCTGTTGGCATTGGTCGCTGAGATGTTCGGGCAGAAGAAAGCTAATGAAGCTCCCAAACGATCGGCCAGGAGGGAGAGAACATGCCAGTCAGGCATGTGTCTCTGCCAAGGTCCTACTCGTGTGTAGGATGAGCTCCAGACAGTCTCCACCATTCCCCCCCTCCTCTGCCCAGTCCCTGACACACACACCCCTGCTTTTTAGGCTTTGTGTTCACTTTACCGTTTTAAGAAACCAGACTTCTTTCTTTGCATTTCAGTTACATGCAGTGAGTTGTAAATCTTTGTATAAGATTTCTAAAATAAATGAAATTTGAGAAGTCTAACAACAACAACAACAACAACAACAACGTGAGAGCAAGACAGATCTCACACATACAATGGCGAGGGGATCACTGTAGACTTTCCCCTCAGGAAATATTTTTTCCCTTCCCCTCCATATATGGTTGATGTGGTGAGAGAAAGGGTTGAAAAGATCAGCACAGCTTGTCTGGAATCTGCGTGTGACTGCCTCATGTGGCGAACCACTTCTCAATGAAGAAACTGAATCTTCCCATCTAGACTAGTGCTTGGTGTCAAGGAATGTGAAAAGGGTTAATTGACCATGAGCTGGCATAAATTATTCCATTGCAGTACAGCTGCAGGCATCTTGTGATTGTCTTATCTGAGTCCCTGGAAAGTTTAGCATGTAGCACTGAGTAGATAAAGGCTCAAGTTACAACATTCAGTGTTGGAGAGTACAGGAGAATCTGTTGGAGACTGTTGGAATGATCCTGTGAAAATGTGGGAGACTTTGTGAAGCATTCATCTGATGGAAGTTGGACAATTTGCAAGACTTCTGGACTCAGAGAGCTCTGGCAGTTGCAGGACTTCGTTAGCATGTTGCGTGTGCTGTGTGGGCTCTGTCTCAGCAAGGACTCTATAAGCAAAGAACCCTCTCTGGGTTCAGAGATTGAAGACTTTTTGTAGCAACTGTTAATAGTGTGTGTGTGTAGTTGTGTTTGTATTTGCCATCTCTGCTACACAGGTATTTCCTGTGGTGAGCTTAACAACTTGACTGAACTTCCATGCACACTCAACAGTGGGCAGGAAGGATTATAAAGGGCTTCCTGCTTCAGTTTAGCCTAGGTCTTTCCTAAATCTGTTGAGTTTATGTATCCTTGGTTGGGCTTTGGTGCTGACTTCTGACTTGCCCCTCAACCTTGCTTCCTGGTGTGTCCTTTGGTCCTTGAGGTGTTTGTGAAATAGAAACTCCTTTCCACCGTCTGGGTGTGGTTCAGCCCATGGCTGAGTGGGAGCCTGTTGTAACTAGTCTTTCTAGAGTATCAAGTCCTAGCTGTTGTTCATAAACAAACAAACAAACTATTGATGTTCTCCTGACTCCTGCTTCCTGGTCTTTGTTGTTGTTGTTTAGTCATTTAGTCGTGTCCAACTCTTCGTGACCCCATGGACCAGAGCACGCCAGACACTCCTGTCTTCCACTGCCTCCCATAGTTTGGTCAGACTCATGCTGGTAGCTTTGAGAACACTGTCCAGCCATCTCGTCCTCTGTCGTCCCCTTCTCCTTGTGCCCTCAATCTTTCCCAACATCTTCCCCAACATCAACCCTCCATCTTTCCCAACATCTTTCCTGCTTGGCAGGGGGTTGGACTCGATGGCCCTTGTGGTCTCTTCCAACTCTATGATTCTATGGGTCTTTTCCAGGAGCCTCAGCTTCACGATCTGTTCTTCCAGAGAGTACTCAGGGCTGATTTCCTTAAGAATGGATAGGTTTGATCTTCTTGCAGTCCATGGGACTCTCAAGAGTCTCCTCCAGCACCATCATTCAAAAGCATCAATTCTTCGGCAATCAGCCTTCTTTATGGTCCAGCTCTCACTTCCATACATCACTACTGGGAAAACCATAGCTTTAACAATACGGACCTTTGTTTCATGGTTTCCTCACACAGTGAGGACCCTTCCCAAACCCTATGGGCTTGTTCTTTAATTCCCTGTCTCTGGCTCCTGGTTCACCTAAGGCTGCTGCCCAGGTTCCCAACCCTGCTGGTCTGAACTAAAACTAGAACTCTGTAGGGTGCTGGTGAATGCAAAGCCTAGTGCATGTAGCCTGTGTTCCTATCCTTTTAAGACATTTGTTTGATTTTGGGGGGGGCGGGGAGAGTTGGAAATTTGGGTGACTACACCAAGAAGATTTTTGAGCTTGTGCACTTCTCAGACTGCTTGCATATAATCAATCAATCAATCAATCAATGCAGGAACAGAAGAGAGAAAGTTTGTGTCCTGGAGCATATTGACATATTTTCTTTTGCTAATGTGTTTGAAGGTATGTGTTGAGTTCCAAAGGAATGCATCTAGGCAGGATTTCCCTGAGGGGAGCTGTTATTTCATAAAACAAAATTCTATGTGTTTCAGAGCTGAAATGCATCATTCTATTGATACCCTCAAGCATTTGACTTTTATTGAAGAGAATTGTTTACAGCATGTTACAGCTGTGTCTGGATGTTTCCTTTTATTGTGTCTAAAGGGTTTCTGACGCATCAGTACAACCATCAAAAGAACTGCACAGAAAGGATGAGTGAGTGATACCTTACCAATGGGTTGTCATACTAAAGGATCGATTCCTGCATTGCACAGAATGGACCTCCTGATAAGATGACATCTGCAGGATGTCCTCTCCTGAAGGATACAAAAACTGGTTGGGTATCTTTGGTGATCACTCATAGCCGAGTAAGATTATCTTCCATGAACACAGTCTTAACAGTGAGTCCGTAAGTGACTATGGAGGCCAATTCTGGATCCACAAGTCCTTCCACAGTGGGGACATTGGTTTCCCAACGGGAGTTGATCACAGTGAGGGTTTGCCAAATGTGCCTTCCTCTTAGCACATTTCTCCCTTTCATCCTGAGTTCAAGCGTCTTCAAAGTCCATGACACCTTTAGTAAAGGCTATTCTCTAATTGGAGCGCTCGCAGGCCAGTGTTTCCCAGTTTTGGTGTTTATACCACCACCACCACCACCCCCTGGGAAGGCTTTGCCATCATCACTACCATCACCATCATCAGTACAAAGGAATGTAGCAGTCTCTGTGGAAAAAGAAGAGATGAGGAAGGTGTTGAAGGGAATCAACCCAAGGAAGGCCACAGGGCCAGATGGGGTAGCTGGAAGGGTATTGAGAGACTGTGCAGATCAACTAGCAGGAGTTTTCACTGGGATTTTAAATCGATCCCTAGCCCAGGCTATTGTTCCATCCTGCCTAAAGTCCTCTATTATCGTTCCAATAGCAAAAAAACCTAACCCGGAAGAACTGAATGACTTTCGTCCAGTAGCACTCACACCTATAATCATGAAGTGCTTTGAAAAGCTGGTACGAAATCATGTCATTGCCTGCCTACCAGAGGGACTGGACACATTCCAATTTGCTTATAAAACGAAAAGATCGACAGAGGACGCTGTGGCGATTGCCCTCCATGCCGTCCTTGCACATTTGGAGCAGCGGGGGGGTTATGCCAGACTGCTTTTTTTAGATTTCAGCTCGGCATTTAATACCATTCTACCACAGCGTCTGATGTCTAAACTGGAAGATCTGGGGCTTCCGTTATCACTTTGTGGGTGGATATTGGACTTTTTGTCAGACCGCTCCCAGAGGGTTCGGTTGGGCCCTTATACCTCTAAAATGCTTAAGACTAACATAGGAACACCACAGGGATGCGTACTCAGTCCGCTCCTTTATATTCTCTACACGTACGATTGTGTCGCTGCTCACCCTAGTAATAGGGTTGTCAAATTTGCAGATGACACAACCGTGATTGGGCTCATCCCTGAAAGGGAGGGTGAAACGCACTATAGAGATGAGGTGGAGCGGCTGACAGAGTGGTGCAGAGCTAACAACTTGCTCATAAATACAAGGAAGACAAAGGAGCTTGTGGTGGACTTCAGGAGACAGAAGAGCAATATCCAGCCACTTTTGATTGATGGGGTCTGTGTGGAGAGGGTAACAACGTTCAGATTTTTGGGCATTGAATTACAAGAGGATCTGTCCTGGAGTGTCAACACAAGGGGGCTTGTGAAGAAGGCGCAGCAGAGACTGTACTTTTTGAGAATTCTAAGGAAAAACCATCTTCCGCAGAAACTGCTGCTTGCCTTCTATCACTGTGCCATTGAGAGCGTGCTCACTTATGGCTTATGTGTGTGGTACGGAAGCTGTACTACCCAGGACAGGATGGGGTTGTGCAGAGTTGTTAAGGCAGCAGAGAGCATTGTTGGCTGCCCACTCTCCACCTTAGAGCAGATTTATGCCACAAGGTGCCATAGGAAGGCACTGGACATAGTAAAAGATCCATCGCATCCTGGTCACTGTCTCTTCGAGCTCCTGCCGTCGGGACGGAGATACAGGACGATGAAGACAAGAACGAGCCGTCTTAAGAACAGCTTCTTCTCCAGAGCGATCTCAGCCCTGAATGGGAAGCCTGGACTTTGAAAGTCATCTAATCTTCCTTGCTGTACTATGCTGTATTGTTTTAATTAGTGTTTTTATGGAGCAGTCGAGTAATTTCGTTGTCCCTGAGAGGGGGCAATGACAATAAAGATATTATTATTATTATTATTATTATTATTATTATTATTATTATTATTATACATTTTGTATAGATTTGCCTTGAGAGAGTATTTAAACCTTTTTTTGTTGACCACCAGCATTACTCTTTCCATTTTTAAGTTCAGAAAAGAGTAGTTGCTTTGGAAGACAATAATCAGGCATCCGAAGAACAGGACCAGTCCAATGAAGTTGGTGTTGATGGTTGAGTATATAAGCCTCAAGGCAATATCTTAGGTATCCAAACTGAGCCATGTTGCTTAGGACTTTGCAATTTTGGTGACCGGAGCCACCACTATTTCTCTATCTGGCTGAGCTGGATCATGGTGGGACTTACGTAGCCAAGGTTTTGAAATGTTACACCCGATCACCACACCTCTTCTACATACAATGGGTTTCAACCCAAATCCCTTCGGGCTTCTCTCAATGGGTGGTTTAGCTCACATAAGGCTGTGGGGATCTTTTTACATTTCCTTGGTTGGCAAGACAAACCCTGTGCTTTTGATATTTGCTAGATCATGGCTTTTGCGTTTTTAAAATGCAACCTTCCAGAAATCAGGGTATTCTCTCAGATGGCATTTCTACATTGAAAATAACCCCACCCAGATGGATTGTTTCCTGTTTGTGAGAAGATTTGCCTCTGCATTGCTTCTGATGAAGTTAACAAGACAATTGCTTTTTTGAAATTTGACATATTATTCAGGACTGAATTAGATGAATTAAAAAATAAGCTCTGTTTCCTCCCCATTCACTACACTAGGGAATTTAAAAATGGCTAGAACAACAAATGTTATTGTTTATAGCCAATGGCCATCACAATACAGTATGGGCACAAATCACACACCTACGAAATGAAAGACATTACAGGGATGTTAACTAGAAGTAACTTTCCTAAATTTTGGACATTGTAGATTTGGTCTGGGGCTGGAATAGCAGCTCCACCAGAGTGCATTAAGCCTCCCAAAGTCTAGGCAGATACATCCAGAAAGTTTCATGCAGGGCCCCTTTAAACTTCAATTTAAAAATGAATAATGGAAAAGTCTATAACTGTTTCATTTTCGACTCAAACTGGATTGAATTTGCAGGTATGCTCACCCCTTCTGTGAGGATGAAGTCTGCTAAATTTGAAAATGATAGCTAGAGTGGTTCTTCTTCAAGGGCAGACTTTATCACTGTGAGGTGGGTACAATACAATGGAAATATTGTATTATCACAGACTCCATAAACTGCAATAGGAACCATAGGGAGGTAGGGTGGTAGTGAAGGAAGCACAGATAGTTTGCTAGATTCAACTCATCCATCCAAGTTTTCTTCATTTCCCCTCTCCCCTATTCACTACTGAGAAACAATTATAATTATAACTTCTTTTATTATTCCTTTGACAGAAGTGCAGTGAATGAAACTGGCAATCATGGTAGCCCACCCAGAGTGAATAAAGTCTGCCAGATTAAAAGCAAATAGTGGGTGTAACATCTAAGCTAGACAACTTAGCAATAATTTATTTTTAAAGCAGCATCCCTAATATGCTTATCTCTGCCAGATTTGGATGAAATTTGCAGGCACAGTTATCCCTCCTAAAGTACTGAGCCTCTGCAAATTTCAGGTGGATAGACGCAGTGGTTTTCCTGTAGAGCGATACATTATAGTTTTGAGGATCTGGGCAATTCCTCTCTTTGAGTTGTGTGTGTGTGTGTGTTTAGGGGGAAAAATCTTTTTCACAGAAGTGGATGAAATTGACAGGTAGGGAAGCCCCTGCAGCAGAATTGGATAAATCCTGCCAAATAGGTACGGGCACTTTGTGTTGAACAGCTTTAGAATGTGAGTTTGCCCCATGGAAAGGTTGGTTCAAGGCATTTTTCTGTCTTGAGTCATAACAACATGCCCTCATCCAAGTCAAGGAGCATAGTGTCTGAGGAAGCCCAATTATTATTATCATTTGGCACCTGGAGCAGAAAACCTCCTAAGTATCTCTCTTGCTCCCTGGCAGTAAAAATGCAGTTCTGAATTAAGCAACAATTTGCTGCTTTTCCATAATATCCAAAGCCATTCTATCTAACAGTAGGACTGGCTTGATCCCCAGTTCATACTGAACCATAGAAATACACTCTCAGAGCTGGTATGTCAGCATTTACCAGAGGATGGAAGAAAGCACAATTTTACTGAACGTAGCAGTAAGAATGCTGTCAAACTGTCCCCACTGCTCTTAACACCTTACATCAGTGTTCACTCTCTTTAAAGTTATTTCAGGCTAGGGACAGAAATAAGAGTTAGCTTCATAGAATTTCATGAGAAACTCTGGTTATCAACTGCTTTAGCCCATGCTGTATGAAAATACAAAGGAACACAATGCACACTTCTAGTTATTTCCTGGTTCCCCTTTTCCCAAATAAAGCTGACCATTTACTGTAATAACAGACATTTGTTGTAATAATGGACTACCTCTTCCAGATAGCCCTCAGAAAACTGTATAATGAGACTCCCTGGTAGGATTGTCCTGAGATAATTTAAAGTTTGCCTTTAGCTGGCAGCTGCCTCCACACTTCCTAGTTCCCAATCCCTTCACTCAGAATGTTAGAGAAAAGGATGTCCTTGAACACCACTCATTATTGACGAAGATACCGCCCTATGCACTTAATCACCTGGATGGTTAAGTCCAGTCAAAGGTGACTATGGGGTGTGGTACTCATCTTGCTTTTCAGGCTGAGGGAGCTGGCATTTGTCCACAGACAGCTTTCAGGTCATGTGGCCAGCATATCAAGACTTCAGGGAATTGCAATCCCTCCCCCGGTGGCAGTCGAAAAGCAGATAACCATAATTTATTCAGTTTTCACACACAGAGAGAAAGCAACACTGTCTCTATTAAATAATGGCATTGCTCCAAGTAAATCCCAAACCCCTATGTATCCCTTATTCTGCATCATCCCTGCACCAGCTGAACTGAACTTTCTGCCTCTGAGTTTTCTGTTCTATCACTCTCAGTGCCCATCTACATCTGGGAGAGGGGGGCTCAGGAATGCTCTCCAAAGACACTGAGTCTGCCATCTTACTCTCCCCAGGTTCTTCTTCCTGCTGCTCCCCCACTATTTCCCAGCTTTCCCGCTCTGCAGCCTTTGAACTATGCCCTTCTGCAAACCACTGTTCTAAATCTATACTGTCCTCCTCTTCTCTGGAAGGTGCAGAGAGAGCGGGGAGTGGCTCCCCTCATTCCTCCTCAGTCCAGCTCCTGACATAACATGACTAAACCGCTGCTGGTGCACGAAGGACTGTGACAATTGCCAGAGCACTTAAGGACTACTTCTATTAACTGGAAATGTCTGAGCTGTTGAGCTTTTGTCTCTCACCAATTTTGTCTCAGCAAAGGGAAGGTCTCATTTCCTTTCCTGTAGTAATGAGGGTGATTCATACAAAAAAGATGTACACAATCGACAGTCTAATCAGCTGGTGATTTGCCTTTTAACACTTCTGTCCTCCAACTAGAGAGAAGGCAGAAAGGCTGTTCAGTTTGCATTTTAATGTGAACCTAATCAGCACTTCCTGGGGGGGGGGATGTGTGAGCTGAAACACAGCTGTGCTTTGAAATTTGTACTTTTGTCAATTTTGTGAAGTAGGTGTCCAAATAAAAAATGTGTACACAAATGTACATAGTGTATTAAAGTGTGTGAAACAACATATACCGGTATTTGTGGAGGGGACGCAAAATGCATTATATTAGGGAAATTGCCTGCAAAGATGTGCATGTTAGGCAAAACTGCATACAAAAATGTTTCCATTTGTAGAAATGCACACTAAGATGCTAATTTGTGTTTGTGTGTGTGTGTGTGTGTGTGTGTGTGAGAGAGAGAGAGAGAGAGAGAGAGAGAGAGAGAGAGAGAGAGAGAGAGAGATTTGTTAGCCGGGAGATCAGGGAAGGGAGGCCCTGCTGGCTTTTTTTGACATTTCAATGGCTTTTGATACCATTGACCATGGTATCTTTCTGAAGTGATTCAAGCAGGTTGGGGTTGAGAGCACTGTATATCAGTGGTTTGGCTCCCACCTTCAGGGCCGTTCCCAGAAGATAGTTATGGGAGATAGTTATGGTTAGGCACCATAAGATCTTTCCTGTGGTGACCTGCAGGATTCCATCTTGTCTCCCATGCTGTTTAACATCTATATGAAGCCACTGCGAGCTGTAATCAGGAGTTTTGGAGTAAAGTGTCACCAATATGTGGATGACATCCAGCCCTATCTCTAAGTTCCATCTGAATCAGGAGAGGCAGCTGAGGTTCTAGACGTGTTTGGAGGAAGGGATGAGCAGGACATATAACTCAGAGCTCTACTTTGAAATTTTGAACCGTGCGGCCTGTAATTTGCTCTGTGTTTAAACCACATGGTGACTTGTGGAATAAAGCCTATGGGAACAATCAAGACAAGAGGAAATGGAGGTAATTTTAATCTGTTTTAGTATTTTAACTTTTGCATGTTTTAAGGTACAGTTGTGATTCCCTCCCCACTTGATTTTACTGTTTTAACTTTTTAAAAAACCACTTTGAGATTTTTCACAATTCAGTCTTGTATAATTCTTAATAATACTACTAATACTACTACTACTACTACTACTACTACTACTACTAATAATAATAATAATAATAATAAATTTTATTTATATCCCGTCCTCCCCAGCCGAAGCCGGGCTCAGGGCGGCTAACAACAATAAAATAATACAACATGCTAAAATCATTTCATTAAAATTAATTCAACTCAAATTGATGGCAACCATTAGGCTAAAGTTCTGTGAAGATTGCCAAAGGAGGGAGTCAGGCTGTGCCCTGACCAAAGGCCTGGTGGAACAGCTCTGTCTTGCAGGCCCTGCGGAAAGATGTCAAGTCCCGCAAGGCCATAGTCTCTTGTGACAGAGTGTTCCACCAGATTGGAGCCACAGCTGAAAAAGCCCTGGCTCTAGTTGAGGCCAGCCTAACCTCTCTGTGGCCTGGGATCTTCAGGATGTTTTTGTTTGAAGACCGTAAGTTCCTCTGTGGGACATACCAAGAGAGGTGGTCCCGTAGGTACGAGGGTCCTAGTCCGTATAGGGCTCTGAAGGTTAAAACCAGCACCTTAAACCTGATCCTGTACCCCATAGCAAGAGATGAATGTGATCTCTTATGAAATAAAGAAAGAAAAGAGTCATAAGAACAGCCTGCTGAATCAGGCCAATGATGTATCTAGCATCCTCTCCTCACAGGGACCGCTCAGATTCCAGTGGAAAATCTGCAAGCATGATTCAAACACAGGAGTATTCTTCCAGCAACAGGTATTTAGACGCATTGCTGTCTCAAACCATGGAAGCAGAGCAGAACCATCATGGCTTGTAGCTGTGATGGCCTGGGAGTCGGGCTCGGGCTCGGACTCGGAGCCAGAGGAGTCTCAGTCCACACTGAGAATAGAGTCTGGGGCCTGATTCTGTAGAGCCCCAGTCTGCACAGGTTCCCTGCAACAAGCACCAGCTGGGCCGAGTTAGGGGCCTGAGCCTGCCATGGCTCCAGATGCGGGGATTACCTCGTTGCCTCCAGCTGGGCCGTCACTTACAGCTGCTCCACTACCAGTTGAGTCAGGAGAGGCTGAGGCAGCCTTTGGGTCTAGTAACCCACCAACATCTCCTTTTTTTAAAAAAATTATATTTATTGAGGTTTTAACAATAAACTCAACAATAACAATAACAATAACAATAACAACAAAAACCACTACACACTACACAAATACAAAAAAGAAAAAATACGGAACAAGAAAGAAAGATGAACAATCAAACACGTAAAAGAAAAAAAAACAGCACATAAAATTAAACTTTCCAAAATGTCCTTTCATTAACTTGTTCCTTTGACTTCCTCTCGCCTCCCTTTTTGCATTCTATTTTAATTTGTTATTTTAGCAAATCCTTCTGATTTAACATTACCTGCTTTTTCATAATAATATATTACACACAATCTTAAAAACAGCTTTTGCAAAAGTCAAATTGTTTAATACCAGTCTCTTTCTAAACTTCTTTAATTTTGCTGTATTTCTGTAAATAGTCTTTAAATTTCTTCCAATCTTCTTCCACCTTCTCTTCTCCCTGGTCTCGAATTCTGCTGGTCATTTCTGCCATTTCCATGTAGTTGATCATCTTCATCTGCCAATCTTCCCGGGTGGGTAAATCTTGTGTCTTCCAATACTTTGCAATAAGTATTCTTGCTGCTGTCGTAGCATACATGAAGAAAGTTCTATCCTTCTTTGGCACCAATTGGCCGACCATGCCCAAGAGAAAGGCCTCTGGTTTTTTCAGAAAGGTATACTTAAATACCCTTTTTATTTCATTATAGATCATTTCCCAAAAGGCCTTGATCTTTGGGCATGTCCACCAAAGGTGAAAGAATGTACCTTCAGCCTCTTTACATTTCCAACATTTATTATCAGACAAGTGGTAAATTTTTGCTAGCTTGACTGGTGTCATGTACCATCTGTAAACCATTTTCATAATGTTCTCTCTTAAGGCATTGCATGCCATAAATTTAATACCAGTGGTCCATAACTGTTCCCAGTCAGCCGCCATAATATTATGTCCAACATCCTGAGCCCACTTAATCATAGCTGATTTCACCGTCTCATCTTGAGTATTCCATTTCAACAGCAAGTTATACATTTTTGACAAATTTTTACTTTTGGAATCTAATAGCTGTGTTTCCAATTTTGATTTTTCCATCTGAAAACCATTTTTTTATCCAAATTATAGACCTCCATTATTTGATAATAATGGAGCCAATCACACACCTTGCTCTTTAACTTTTCAAAACTCTGTAATTTCAACTTATCTCCTTCCTGTTCTAAAATTTCCCAATACTTCGGCCAATTGGCCTCCATATTGAGTTTTTTCAAAGCTTTTGCTTCCATTGGAGACAGCCACCTTGGGGTTTTGTTTTCCAGTAAGTCCTTATATCTTATCCAGACATTGAAGAGGGATTTTCTAACAATATGATTCTTGAATGCTCTGTGTACTTTGACCTTATCATACCACAGATATGCATGCCATCCGAATGCATTATTAAAACCTTCCAAATCCAAAACATCCATATTTTCAAGAAGTAGCCATTCCCTCAGCCAGCAAAACGCAGCTGATTCATAGTACAATTTAAAGTCCGGCAGGGCAAACCCACCCCTTTCTTTAGCATCAGTTAAAATCTTAAATTTTATTCGGGGTTTCTTGCCCTGCCAGACAAATCTTGAAATATCTTTCTGCCACTTCTTGAAACACTCCATCTTATCTATAATCTGCAATGCTTGAAACAGAAATAGCATTCTAGGCAATACATTCATCTTTATAACAGCAATTCGACCCAGCAATGACAATTTCAAGTTCGACCAAACCTCTAAATCCCTTTTCACCTCCGACCAACATTTTTCATAATTCTCTTTGTATAGGTTAACATTCTTTGCTGTCAAATTCACCCCTAGATATTTCACTTTCTTAAGCAAAGTTAATCCTGTCTCTCTCTGGAATTTCTCTTTCTCACTGTCTGTTAAATTTTTCTCTAACACCTTAGTTTTCATTTTATTTAGTTTAAAACCAGCTACTATTCCAAACTCTTGAATTAATTCCAGTACTCTTTTTGTACTGGACTCTGGTTCCTGCAGTGTCAATACCAAATCATCTGCATATGCTTTCAATTTATACTGTTTTGCTCCCACCTGAATACCTTTAACCAATTGATCCCTTCTTATTATATTTAACAGGACCTCCAAAACAGATATAAAAAGCAATGGGGAGATTGGGCATCCTTGTCGTGTACCTTTCTCAATTTTAAATTCTTCTGTTACTACATTATTAACAATTAGCTTGGCCTTTTGCTCTGAGTAGATTGCACCTATACCATTCTCAAACCCCTGACCAACCCCCATCCCTTGTAGATTTTTCTTCATAAAACTCCAAGAAATGTTGTCAAAGGCTTTCTCCGCGTCCACAAATATAAGAACAGCTTTAATATTAATGTCCTCTTGTAGTTTCTCCAAAATGTTTATGATGTTCCTTGTATTGTCAGACAAATGTCTGCCCGGGAGAAAGCCCGCTTGATCTTTATGGATTCCTTCAGCTAATACTTTTTTCAATCTTTTAGCCAAAATGTCTGCAAATATTTTGTAATACACATTAAGTAGGGATATGGGGTGGTAGTTTTTAAGCTGTGTCTTTTCAGATTCTGTTTTTGGTATAAGTGTAATTAAGCTTCCTTCCACGACTCGGGTGCCCTTTTCCCATCCAATATCTCATTGCAAACGTCCTTTAATGGTTGTATTATCCAATCCTTCAGTGATTTGTAGTACTTCGCGGACAAACCGTCCGGACCTGGTGACTTGCCCAATTGCATATTCTGAATGGCCGATTCTACTTCCTGATCCGTTATTTTATAGTTCAGCATTAATTTATTATCTTGTGAAATTGTTGGTAGACCATTTAGTTTCAAAAAGCAATCAATGTCTATTTCTTTCTGCGGCTCCTGTGTATATAGCTGTTTAAAATACCTCTGGAAGCACTTTCTTATCTCTCCTGGGTTCTGTATGTTCTTTCCTTCCACTTCCAAGTTTGTTATGGTATTCAATTTTTGTCTTTTTTTCAATTGCCAAGCCAACAGTTTCCCGCATTTATTTACCGACTCGAAGGCTTTTTGTCTCATTTGTTTAATTTTCCACTCTATTTCTTGATTCATCAATTTCGTATACTGTACTTGGTATAACTTTATCTCTTTCAAAATCTCCTGTGATTTTGGATTCAATCTCAGTTTCTTTTCACCTTCTTTTATTTTTTCCAAGATTTTATCTTTTTTCTCATTTTGTAGTCTTTTCCTGATTGCGTTCTGCTATATCAAAAATCCTCTCATAACAGCTTTACTTGTGTCCCATATTACTCTTTTCTCGACCGTTGTACTTAAATTTATCTCAAAATAGTCTCTCAGGGTTTTTTGGGCCTTTTTAATCATATCTTCATTTCTGAATAAAGAGTCATTCATTCACCATCTAAAGGATCCAGTTGGCATTAATTTCAAATCCATCTTAACTGCATTATGGTCGGAGCAAGTTTTAGGACAAATTTCCACTTTCGTGATTTTCGGAGCCAGTCCTCTGGTTGCCCATATTTGATCAATCCTCGTCCATGTCATTTTTGCCTCAGAGAAAAAAGTTCCCTCTTTTTCTAGAGGGTTCTTAAATCTCCAAATATCAATTAAATCCAAGATATCTGTCATTTCAAAGAAGGTTTTTGGTAATCTACCATCATTGGTAATTACCTGTTTCTGTGCTTTGTCCATATTAGTTGAAACCACTCCATTCATATCTCCCATCAGAATCAAATTATAGTCCAAATAGTCCAGCAAAATCTCATGTAGCTTTTTAAAGAATTCCGATTTTCCTTCATTTGGTGCATAAATCCCTACAATTAAGAATCTCTCTCCTTGCAGCTGCATTTCAATTGCCAAAATTCTTCCATATTCATCTTTAAATTTTAATTTCGGTGATAGAATTTCCTTTGCATAAATCACAACTCCTCTTTTTTTTACTTTGTCCGATGAGATAAATTCCTGTCCTAATTTTTTATTACTGAGGAGTTTCCTGTGTATTCTAGTCACATGCGTTTCTTGTAAGCAGATCACATCCAGTTGTTCTTTTTGTAATATATGAAAAATTTTCCTTCTCCTTTCGGGGACGTTACAGCCATTAATATTCCAACTTAATATTTGTAGCGACATGGTGTACTTATTCTGCTTTTCCTCCAACTGCGCCTTGAAGTTGTTCTTCCTCTATTGGTTTCACTCTGTTGTTCAATCCAAAAGATAGGTTCAGTACATCCAATGCAGATACACCCGGCTGTTGTCCTGTCTCGTTGTTTGGATCTTCCTCGTGTTTCTCCAAAAATCTAATTTTGTCCTCCACCGATTTGATTTTAATTTTCCTTCCTTTGTATGTAAAAGATAGGCCCTGGGGAAATTCCCACCTAAAGTTGATTTTGTTCTTCCTCAAGAGGCCTACTAGATCATAGTAGTCCCCTCTTAACTCCAAAAGAAATTTCGGTATATCCTTGAAGATTTCCACTCTTGACTGTGCGACTTCTAAGGATTTTTCGTAGTGGCAACTCAGAATTTTGTCTCTCTCCTCTTTGTATCGTAATGTAATCAGGCAATCTCTTATTCTGTTCTTTTCTTTCTTTCCTCCTCTTCCCAATCTAAATGCTGTCACAATTCCAAATTCCTCCTTTTCCAAATTCCAATAGTCCTGAAATTCTTTGGTAATGAAATCTGCCAAACTGCCAGGTTCCAATTCTGGAATTCCTCTAACCCTTAAATTAGCTTGTTTATCTTTCAGCTCAAACATAGACAATTTCAGTTTATGGTCATCCAATTGTTTTCGTAGGTCTGGAATTTCTTCTACTTCCAACTTTTGTACTTTCGATTCAGTGGCAGATGCCGTACTAATTGCAGTCTCAGCTATTTGTTTAGCTTCCTCCGCTGTTTGCTTTATTACTTTATTTTCCTCAATTAATTCCTGAATAGATTGTGTATTTCTATTCATATCCTTATTTAATTGCTCCAATGATGCATTTATTTTTTCAAAAGCTTTAACGAAAGTCTCTTCTGAAATCATTACCTTAGGTTGTGTTGGGGCTGGAGGTATATTAGAGGATGACGAAAGACCTGCTATTGACTGCCTTCGAGTATGTTGCCACTGTTTCCCAGATCTCAAAGTTCCCTCACAAAGCTCTTTTGCCATAACAATAAAAGGAATTTCAAGGTCACACCAGAGTCTCACGGTCTCACAGTCTGTTTTACCAGTGGAAAATCCCCAGCCTTACAGATCTCTTATGGCAATGGAAATTTCCTAATGCCAGTCCTTGTAACAATTTCAAAAGCCAACCTCTTGGGGGAGATAGTTGCAATTTATTCTCAAAGTTTTGATACTTCCCAAAGTTTTTGATACTTTAAAAAAAGTTTTAAAGTTTCAATTATAGTCCAAATTTGTTGCTTTTGTGCCTTTTTTATAAGTTTATGAACCACTGGAAACAAAGTCTTTACTTTCTCACCCAGAGAGAGTTCATTCCAAGTAACAAAGTAACAAAATATAGCAAACCCTCAGCAGACCAAGTCCAGGTTTAAGATGGTGGATTTCTTCCTGTTTAAAAAACTAAACCCCTGCAGGTATTCAAAGTGTCCATAAAAAAAGCACCCCCTCTTTCTCCTGACAAAAGAGGGGGGGAGAGTCCTTCAAAGAACTGGGTTTTGACGTTTATAAATAACTTTCCAAAAACTTTGCTTGCAGCCTCTTTGCTTTGTTTTATTTACAAAAACGGAAGGCGGACTTCCTGTTTAAGCCTTCCCGCTGTAGCTCCGAATTAAGGTTAAAATTTATATATCTTCCCAAGATTTAAGCAGTCTTTAATATGTTCTTAATAGTCTTCCAAATTGTTCTACTCATGGGTAGTTGTATAATCCAAATTAGTTTCAGGAAAGAAGTTGGCGCTCTCCGGTCCCGGCAATGCAGCTTCACTCCACGAGGTAGCGATCACCTCGTAGCACCGCGCCGCTCTCTCCTCACCGCTCTGAAACCTCCCAAAAAGGGGGGTTTCTTTACAAAAGGAGGGGGCGCAAAAGGTGCCTGCCGAGTCTCCACGTCACAGGCTTCTCCCGCCTGTGTGTTAAGACGGTCCCCACTTTTGCTGTAGCAGACAGGACCCAAACTCACGGAGCACGTCCCTCAGAAGAACAGAGGGACGCCGCCATGAACCGCTGGCACCAACCCGGAAGTCCCCACCGACATCTCCTAAGCTGCAGAGACTAAGGTCTGAGAGAAGGAGAGACCTGAGTACTCACAGGAGGAGTGCTCGCCTTCAGGCGAGACAGGGAGGTGAGTCACCGGATGTCAGGGAACTGCCATCGGAACGAGAGGAGGAGGAGGGGCTCCACGACGATGCTAGAGAGGGGCCAAGTAGGGAGAGAGGCAGGTCTCCTGTTGGGGAAGAAATTCAGCGCGACACCAGGGATGGAGGGGGGCCAATGGGGGAAGCGGAGAGCAGGCTCAGAGACTCTTCACTGGACACCAGCGGAGAGAGCACAGGTCCTCCGATACCCACGCCCACCCTGCGCAGAAGGCTTCCGCGCAGGGAGGCTAGGAGGAGACTGGGCATCAAACAACTTTTATGTTGGAAAAGGTTGAAGAAACGCCCACTGTTGGATTCTGCCAGCGACTGAGCAGCAACGAAGTGAGGGGCTGTCCAGCCAGGAAAGGTTTAACCAGGCCACCTACCCAGGAGTGGTGGCAACTTATGCACGAGCAACCCCATAACCATTAGAGCAATCCGACAGTCCCTGAAGTTGCTTGTGCGCAGCGACAGGCAGGCAGCACCATGAGCCAAACCGGGGGAGCAGGCGCCACGGAGCAGGTAGCTGGAGTGCAAAATCTGGTGGAGAAGAACCGAGATTTGGAACAGCATGTAGCTCTGCTGACGGAGCGGCTAGAAGAAAGGCGGGTGCAGGATGGACAGGTCAGAACCACCCCCGTCGCAAGGAAGGTACCGGGACTGGTACATAACGCGTTCCGGACGGAAATAGAGTACGCTTTGGAACTGCAGCATAATGACTTTCCTGATGATGGGGAGAGGGTCGCATATGTCATTGGGCATCTACAGGATGGCGCCCGGGAATGGGTCAGGCCCCTAATGGCAACGCAAAACACTGCCTTGAAGGACCTTAGGAAATTTTTTGGCGCGATGGATGCAATGTACTCCAGCCAAGTGGAGCAAAATGTGACTCGCCGGGAACTGATGGGGTGCAAGCAGGGGAGCCAATCAGTTAGAGAGTACTGGTCGCGTTTTGCGATGTTGATCCACCGGCTCGGGTGGGATCTAGACTCGGAGCCCATTCAAATGTTATTTGAGGAGGGGTTGTCCCCAACGGTGAAGGACGAGCTTTCCCGCGCGCCCCGCCCGCAGTCAATGGATCAGCTGACCAAGGCTGTGCTTGCGATTGGAGTACGCCAGGAAGCGCGGGCGGAGGAGAAGCGCGGAGGGAGAGGGGAACGTTGCCATGACTACCGCATTCCTGAAATACCGAGGCAGTCTCCCCAGCCAGCTGAACCAATGGAGATAGATGGAGCGCGCGAGAGAGAGGTTTCAAACTCCGGTGAAGGTCGCAAAAAGGAGGGAAAGGATTGGAAAACCACCAAGAAGTGTTACCTCTGCCAACGGCCAGGACATTTTGCCAGGGTCTGCCCTCAAAAAAAGGCCTGGCAAGGAATGGTGGGAGCCGCTGGTGAGGGGGAGGAGGAGGAAAATGGGCAGGGGCAGGGAAACGCCAACGCTTGGCTGCCGATCAGCGGGCACAGCAGCCAGGCCAGCAACTAATTGAAGTGCCCCAGCCAGACCCCCCCAAGGCAGCAATAGCCATAGAAGTGGTGCTAGAACTCCCGAATGGGCACCCAGTCAAGGTGAAGGCGCTGCTGGATTCAGGCAGCTCCTGCAATTTCTTTAGCAAGGACTTCGCTCTGGCACACCAACTCCACCTGCTGCCCCTGGATTTCCCCTTGCAAGTGACCACCATAGATGGCAGAGAACTTCTGGGAGGGGAAGTGACGCACCAGACCCCGCCAATGAGAATGAGGGTTTCCCGGCACACGGAGACCGTTGCCTTTCACGTAGCCACACTGGCAGGACCCCCAATAATACTGGGAATGAGCTGGCTGTCACTGCATGATCCAGTAGTGGCATGGCATCAGCGGACAGTCACCTTTGGGTCAGCTTACTGCTTGGAACATTGCATGGGGGGGGAAACCCCAAGGATAGCAGTGGCCAGGGTGGCGGGAATGGAGGTGGAGCCAAAAGGGAAAGTGCCACCCCAATATGCTGACATGCAGGAGGTCTTCAGCGAGAAGGAGGCGGATAGACTACCCCCCCATAGGCCCTTTGACTGCCAAATCAACCTACTCCCAGGGGCTCAGCTGCCAGTGGGTAAACTGTATGCCATGTCGGACAGGGAGATGCAGGAGTTGCGGGAATTTATTGACAAGAACTTGAAAAGAGGTTTCATAAGAGAATCAAAGGCGGTGGGGGGCAGTCCGGTGTTCTTTGTGGACAAAAAGGATACAAATCAGCCCAGGCTCGTTGTGGACTACCAGGGCGTCAACCTGGTGTCAGAACCCGTGACCTTCCCAATGCCCAGGATTGACGACATTTTAACACGGGTGAGGCAGGGGAAATTTTTTACCAAGCTGGACCTCAGGGAGGCATACAATTTGATCAGGATGAGGGAGGGGGACGAATGGAAAACCACCATGTTCACCCCCCTGGGAGCCTTCGAATACTTAGTTATGCCATTCGGATTACAGTCCGGCTCCGCCTGCTTTCAAGCTTCCATGCACCACGTGTAGGGGTCCCTGCTGTACAAAAACTGCATAGCCTTCTTGGACGACGTCTTAATTTTTTCTGACAATGAGAAGCAACATGTCAAAGACGTCAGGGAAGTGCTAAAGAGACTGCAGAAGCACCAGTTGTGGGTCAAGCTGAAAAAATGCCAATTTCACACAAGGGAGGTCGAGTTTCTGGGGTACAAGTTGTCAGACAAGGGCCTAGCTATGGACCCCAGCAAGGTGCAGGCGGTACTGGAATGGAAGGCCCCCAAGACCCGGAAGGACGTGCAGAGGTTCCTAGGGTTCAGCAACTTTTACAGGAAGTTCATCAAGAACTTCGCTCATTTAACAGCACCCATCACAGACTGTCTCAGCAGCAAAAAGAAGTTCGTCTGGACGGAAGGGGCCCAGCAATCCTTTGAAAGCCTGAAGAAAGCATTCGCGTCAGAAGAGCAACTCCTGCACGTGGATCTGGAAAAGCCCATGAGGCTAGAGACCGACGCGTCAGACAGGGCCATAGGAGCCGTACTTTTGCAGCCCGGAACCCAGCGACAGTGGAAGCCGTGCGCCTTTTTCTCGAGGAAGCTGAACAAGTCGGAGTAGAACTACACGGTGTATGACCGCGAACTGCTAGCTATCTATGCAGCGTTTCGCCGATGGAGACACCTGTTGATAGGGGCGCGGCACAAGATCCAGGTTTGCACGGATCACAAGAACTTGGAGTACTGGAGGACTGCGCGAGTACTCAACCAGAGACAGATTCGATGGGCACAAGAGTTCTCCAAGTTTTCCTTCGAGATCCGGTATGTGCCGGGAGCGGAGAATGTTAGAGCCGATGCTCTCTCCCGGAAGCCGGAGTACATGGAAGGAGAGGGACCGCCGGAAGCCCGACACGTGTTCCCCGAGGACAGATGGGTGTGTGGGGGAGTGTTGGTTGGGAAACGAGAACTGGCCGGTCTCACCAGGGACGACGAGTTCGCCCAAACTAAAATCAGGGCACTACGGGAAGGAAGGGAAAACCAGGGAGAATTTGAGGAAAAGGAAGGGGTACTGTACTATAAGGGAGCGCTGTACGTACCGGGGGAGACATTGAGGGGAAGGGCACTCAAACAACTCCACGACAACCCAACAGCAGGGCACTTTGGTCAGCACAAGACCATGCTGCTTGTCACCAGACAGTTCTGGTGGCCAAGGGTGAGGGAAGATGTACGGGAGTACGTACGGGGGTGCAACCGCTGCCAGAGGGCAAAGGGGGAGAGGGCGGCACCTGCAGGGCTACTGGAACCCTTACCTACACCGGGAAGACCCTGGGAGGTGGTCTCCATAGATTTTATGACTGATTTGCCCAAATCAAGAGGGAAGACAGCAGTCATGGTAGTAGTCGACCTACTGACAAAAATGTGCCATTTTATTGCTTGCTCGCATGCGGTGATGGCAGAGGAAACGGCCCGATTGTTTGTAGATCGGAAAACAACGGACAAGCGGAACGAGCGAACAGTATACTCCAACAATACCTATGCTGCTACGTCAGCGAGAGACAGAACAATTGGGTAGAGAAACTAGCGCTGGCTGAATTTGCATACAACAACGCTGAACACGTGTCCACGGGAATGAGCCCGTTCATGGCCAATTATGGGTGTCACCCCTGGACCTTCCCGGGGAGAGGGGAGGAAGGGTGGAGCGTACCTGCAGCAGAGCAGTTTGTGGAAGAAATGGAGGCCTTGCACCAACTCCAGATGAATTTGAGAGGGCCAAAGAAATTTACAAGAGGCAGGCAGACAAGCACCGTCGGGAAGGGGAGACCATACGGGTGGGGGACCGGGTGTGGTTGTCAACCCGAGGGTTACCCTTTAAGGGAGGGTGCAAGAAGTTGCAGCCGAGGCGACTGGGGCCTTTTGAGGTAACACAGCAGGTGAACCCCGTGGCATATAGGCTCAAGCTGCCTGACAGCATGAAGTTACACCCGGTGTTCCATAGGTCCCTACTCTCTCCGTACAGGGAGGGGCGGGAATTCCCGGGACGAGAGGGAGAAGTCACCACACACCCGCAAGTAGAGGCGAAAGAACACCACAACCAAGCCACGGAAATACTCGATTCCAGGTGGCGAGGGTGCAGAGTAGAGTACTTGGTCGCTTGGGAGGGGGAACCCCGGTCTGAAGACACGTGGGTTCCCGCGGAGGCAATCAATGACAGGTATCTAGTGGAAGAGTTCCGCAGTCGGTTCCCACGCAAACCAAAACCACCAGCGAGATTCTGGGAGGAGCAATTTGGCACCACCGACGACGAGGAGGAGTTCGAGGGTTTTCCTGACTCCGAAGAGGAGGGAGGAGAAGCGTCGGAGAGGGAGGATTCAGACTGGGAGGCCCACCCCGCGAGGAGAGATCAGAGAGGGTGGGAAGTGGGTTTTGAATCCTCTGAGGATAGCGACAGCTCCTTCCGAGGATTTCCCGCATCGTCGGCCGAGGACCGGGACGAAGTTGGATCCAGAGGTGGGGCCGGGGGTGGAGGGGGTGGAGGGGTGGAGATGGATGTCAGGGAACTGCCATCAGAACGAGAGGAGGAGGAGGGGCTCCACGACGATGCTGGAGAGGGGCCAAGTAGGGAGAGAGGCAGGTCTCCTGTTGGGGAAGAAATTCAGCGCGACACCAGGGATGGAGGGGGCCCAAAGGGGGAAGCGGAGAGCAGGCTCAGAGACTCTTCACTGGACACCAGCGGAGAGAGCACAGGTCCTCCGCTACCCACGCCCACCCTGCGCAGAAGGCTTCCGTGCAGGGAGGCTAGGAGGAGACTGGGCGTCAAACAACTTTTATGTTGGAAAAGGTTGAAGAAACGCCCACTGTCGGATTCTGCCAGCGACTGAGCAGCCACGAAGTGAGGGGCTGTCCAGCCAGGAAAGGTTTAACCAGGCCACCTACCTAGGAGTGGCGGCAACTTACGCACGAGCAACCCCATAACCATTAGACCGGAGGATCAGGACTGGTCGTTACCCCGTCAGAGATAAAAGGCCGCCAGACCCTGCCCCAGGTTGTGGGAGGAACATTGCTGCTTGCTGGAACCTGCTGAGACCTTGTGCCTGACCTAGCTCGGTTTCCTGCCTTGGCCCTGTTGGACTGACTCCTCGCGGAATCCTTGGATTCGGGACCAGACCTGGACCGCGTGGCTTGGGTTAACTCTGGGCCCAGCACAGTAGCCATGAATAGCCTTGTTCTCTATGAATTGGTCCAATTCTCTTTTAATGTATTCAAGTACTGTTTCTGAAGCTGACAGCCAGGACAGAAGGACACTCATCCCCTGGGGCTCAGGTTCTTCACTTCTGTACTCAGCCATACATCTTTCACACAGCTTCTGAGGGGGACTTTTTGTTCTTTTCACTCCGTCAGCAGAAAATCAATCCCAGAAGGCCACATGCTAGCTTCCGTTGAGGAAGTTATGGGAGGTCATAATCGAAGAAAGTACACTTTGTCTTCTTTCACTATAATTGCTTTGATTCAGCTCCGAAAGTGGTTCCTGCAGTGATGTTCTTGTCAATGCTCTAGATCTTCTTCCCCTAGTACCTTTCAAGGCAAGAATTCATTGCCCTGTTATCTGATTTTCCATACTCTTGCCGAAAGAAAAAATAAATAAATGAAAATGTTTTCACAGCAGTTTGAAAGAGGAGGGCAAACGCTTTGGGGGGGAGTGTCACCTCTTGCCTACTGCTGCTGAGTTTCCTTTTAGGACAGTTATACAAAACCAGAACTCTCTCTTCTTAAAAACAACAACAACAAAGCTTTTATATCACCAGAGAATAGCATTTTCACTGCCAATTATGTTATACGCCTTCCCAAATGGATGTATTTTCTTGCTTGAGTTTTTAGCCATTTCCCCCTCTTTTAGGTTCACGCTGGTGGTCCAGCAGTCAAACGCCACAGACAAGAGGGATACCTCTGTCCTAAGGAGACCTCATGGAGGGGCTGGTCAGATCAGAACAAGGGGAGTGTCAGGAATGAGCCAGCTCCCAGGGAAGGATTGCAGCCAACTGCAGAAAGCAGCCAGGAACAGAGAGGGTTAACTGCCATGCAGGATAAGCATTGGCTAGTGCCAACTCCCTCGCCCCTTGGAATGTCAGTTGATAAGGGAATGGCTGAGAGCAGGCTAGAACACAGTCAAAGCTCACCGGAAGCACAAACAGGGGGGAAAGAGTTAAGAGACAGCCTCTCAGAGAATGGGGAAGAGGCAGGAGCTGACCCATTCAGTCTGAGGTCTCGATGAATGAGAGGGCTGCAAGATAGGAAGCAAAACAAAAGACGCATGAAGCGAAAGTTCAGTTGCTTCTGGTCACGCCGGAAGCAGTCTTCAGAAGGGTCATCTTGACTGATGATGGTGGAGGCTGTGTTAATCCATCCAGAGCTATCTGTTTGTTTTGACAATAAAGCATCCTTTTTAATTAACTACACTCACTGTGTTATCAAGCCATGGACTGGACTCCTGACAGGGTGAGAGTGAGAGGAGCTCAATAAGTTTTCAGCTGGTGATTCCAGAGAGGGACCCAGCAGGTTGGGGTGTGCTGCACCAGTGGTCTGAGAATCATGAAAAGCACTCAGGCAATGAAACTATGGATGGAGGAGTCCAGGCATGCAGAGGGTCCCAGCTGGCTGCCATATCCACAGTGTTGATTCTGACCCTTCTGTACACACCATCTCTGCTGCCTCCTGGGCCACTAAAGCCTTCACCTTTGCTCATCAAGGAGGTGTCTCATTCTCAGCCTGGCTCCAGGTCAGCACTCTTGCCTCCCCTATAGACACCTAGAGACACCAGAGCTGGTGTGAACAGAAAGCTCATGTCCTGCCCATCTGAAGTACTTCCCATATGCTTGTTCAGTTCCAAGATACATACAGTGCTGAAGCAGTGCCTGCCTTTCTTTCCTGGACCCTAAGGGGCATATCAACTGTTGGATCAACACCTTAGCCTGCTTAGTTCTTCTGTGGAATGGTTGCAGTCGTGATCCTTGTCTTACTAATGTACTGTACTGATTTGAATAATAAAGTTTGTAGCAGAAAACGAAGTTGGAATCCTTCATCCCGCGGGAGCCAGGAAAGGGTTTCCAAACTCCAAAAAGAAGTGGTATTAGAGTCTTCCTGCAGAACCTCGCCTCAGCCATGCATGTACATAAACTGTGATAGATTCTAAATTTCAGTGAACGTCATCAGAGAGATTTAGTCATTGCAATGTGTCATGAAATTGCAGAACTTTCCTGGAGTCGAAAACCTTCTTGGCAGATAACAAAGATGACCATCCTGTTTTTCAGCACCAATAAACATTGCCCTTTTAAAAGAACAAGCCACCCACATGCGTTCAGTCCATTCCTCTGACAATAAATAGATAAACGGATGATGAATTCGATGTGCACACAAAGAGAACAAAAGGGCAAATGCAGCACATCATTGCCGAACATATGGAGGGGTGGAGAAAAATCAGAATTATTATATATGAGGTATATCAGGTAGATTAAAAGCAAACAAAAACAAAGCAGTGTCTAGGAAATGTTAGGCACAGTCTCTTGAGTGCAAAACCAGCAGTCAGCTGGAATCAAGCCATGGTTTGGTCAGGTACCCATGTGAGGTACCACAAATAATGGGAGATAGCAATTCCATAGCTACACTATGGCTTAGAATAAGGATAATGCCTGCTTCCTGTGTTACATGCATGAAGTAGGAAGCACACAATTTAAGTGACAGCAGGACTGCACAAGGGCCCCATCCCTGATGAAGCACAATTCCCCCCTTGTCAGCTGCACCCTTGACGTCCAGGAATTAGGCATGGATAAAGGTTCACCCCATTCTTAAGGAAATCAGCCCTGAGTTCTCACTGGAAGGACAGATCCTGAAGCTGAGGCTCCAATACTTTGGCCACCTCATGAGAAGAGAAGACTCCCTGGAAAAGACCCTGATGCTGGGAAAGATGGAGGGCACAAGGAGAAGGGGACGACAGAGGATGAGATGGTTGGACAGTGTTCTTGAAGCTACCAGCATGAGTTTGACCAAACTGTGGGAGGCAGTGGAAGACAGGAGTGCCTGGCGTGCTCTGGTCCATGGGGTCACGAAGAGTCGGGCACGACTAAACGACTGAACAACAACAACAACAAAGGTTCACCCCATTGCCCTCTCTAGCAAAAGGCACAAGTTTTATACATCTACAGGCCCCTATCGTTAGACAGAGTAAGACAGATGCCCCAGGCAGCAAAGAATGGGCAACAGGGATCAGCAGTGAGAAGACAGTAAGAGCTGTTCAACAGAGGAACGGTCTCCCTCGGGTGGTTATGGACTCTCCTTCCTTGGAGCATTTTAAGCATCTGGCATGGATGCTTTAGCTGAGATTCCTGCATTGCAAGGGGGTTGGACTAGATGACCCTTGGGGTCCCTTCCAGCTCTACAGTCCTATGATTCCATGATGGTGCCTTGTGCACCACACAGCCTGCCCTGCATCTGCTAAGCTCGGCTGCTGTCCTCAGGTTTGGCAGAGTTCCACGGCCAGTGCTGAATTAAGGTTCGGCCCTTAGGCTGTTCACCTCCTGGACTTGGGAAGGGGTGGTGGGGTCATCTTGTCCTTCAAATAGCAGATTAGTTTGTGTTGCCTTTGATAATAATAATAATAATAATAATAATAATAATAATAATAATAACAACAACAATAATAATAATATTTGTATCCCGCCCTCCCCAGCCAAAGCAGCTAACAACGGGTAAAAATAGCACAGTGTACATAAAAATTGCACAGTCAATTACAGTGGTACCTCAGGTTACAAACGCTTCAGGTTACAGACTCCGCTAACCCGGAAGTAGTACCTCGGGTTAAGAACTTTACTTCAGGATGAGAACAGAAATTGTGTGGCGGCGGTGGGAGGCCCCATTAGCTAAAGTACCTCAGGTTAAGAACAGTTTCAGGTTAAGAACCGACCTCCGGAACGAATTAAGTTCTTAACCAGAGGTACCACTGTAATTAAAATACATTCTAGCATCAATTCAGAATCAAATTAATGGCAACCATCGGGTTAGAGTTCTGTGAAGATTACAGAAGGAGAGAGGGGATCAGACTGCGCCTTGGCCAAAGCTGCGTCTTGCAGGCCCTGCGGAAAGATGTCAAGTCCCACAGGGCCCTAGTCTCTTGTGACAGAGCATTCCACCAGATCAGGGCCACAGATGAAAAAGCCCTGGCTCTGGTTGAGGCCAGTCTAACCTCCCTGTGGCCTGGGATGTCCAAGATGCTTTTATTTGAAGACCGTAAGGTCCTCCGTGGGACATTCTAGGAGAGGTGGTCTGTAGGTACAAGGATGGCTACTTGAGCAGGGAAAGGCTATCGTCACTCAGGTGGGTGGTCTTGGCCTCTGACAAAGTCAGATGTGACTGCTGAGTATAAGAGAACAGCCTCTCAACATTTTGCCTCCTAACCCCAACAGGGGAAGGGAGAGAAAGATGCTGATCTCTCATGGTTCCAGGCTTTGCAGCTTTCAAGGTGGTGGTTCTCGAAATGCCAACTGGGAAGCTTTTGCAGGGTAATGGTCATGAGCAGCTTGCTGGTGAGAAAAAGTTGAGGGAGACCAGAAGTAGGAGGATGCAGAAGCACTGCTAGAAACTGCTATGGAGGAGGAAGATGCATGAGATGGGAAGGAGCGAGAGAAGTTACATTAATGGTTGTGGTGGAAAAGAGACTCCTGGGAAGAGAAGAGAATCAGAGAGAAATTATTCATTTGCTGAATGTTTAAAATGTTTTAATCGTTGCAGCTTAGGACCGGCTCTCATTCCAATGTGTTATTCAGTACAGCATCTGCTTCAACATAATGAGCCGTTTGCATGTGGAAGCTCAATGGGCAGCTAGGGTGGTTTTCACAAGGCCAACACAAACATGTAAAAAGAAAGGTGCTTCAGGCAGTATGGAAAAATTGCCTGAAATGCATAATGTGCTGCTGCACAGCGGTGTTTCTAGTAGCAATTTAAAGTGGCCTCATTCTAGTAGTTGCAGAATATAAATAAATGGTGAAAACAACGAGAAGAGGCAGGAAGAAGATATTGGAGATATTCTTCAGAGGTGCAGACTATGGGGAGCCCGGAAAAGTTAATAATTAACAATTCGGACTGTAATTTGGTTAGTTTTTTATTTTAATTTATTGTTTTTAATTGGATTATGATGTGGATATGTTGATTGGCTATTTTTATTGGAAAATCAATAAAAATGATTTTTTAAAATAAATAAATGGGCCCTTAGAATCTTAGAATTGTAGAACTGGAGCCATCTACTCGAAGCCCCTGAAATTCAAGAATCACAACTAAAGAATCTCGGACAGATGGCACTCCAACCTCTGTTTAAAAACGTCCAATGGAGGAGAGTCTGAGACCTTCTGACATAGTTGTTCCACTGTTGAACAACTCTTACCTTCAGAAAGCTCTTTCTAGTCTTTGGTTGGAGCTTTGGCTAAGTTCGTAATTAATATTAGAAAGCATCCTGGTTTAGCAGGATTTCAAAAGGAATGGAATGCATGATAGACAAAATCCATGAAACAATCAAGAGATGGAACAGGGGAAATTGGGTCACTCTTAATGAATGAATCTTCCTTGGATAAGGTCTGTTGTTCTTAATTGGCATTGACCTGTTTGCTACTTCTTCCTTTGGGGCACACTTCCTAGATTAACGTTTCAGATGTGCGGAGCACCCCTGAGATGTAGAACATGAAATGTAAGCAACAAACCCACACACTCCGTGGAGTGGATGAGAATTCCAGCAGTACCTCAAGGGGAACCGATGTTCTTGACAATTGTTTCCATCAGTCCTTGGGAACATGAAGCAAACAAGGAAGAGGGAGGAACATGGTTTATTTCAGTGTAAAGAGTTGTGGAGGTGGTTTTGAGAAATAGCTTAATTGGAACAAAGGGAGAGAAGGGAATAAAGATAACAGCTGAGCTATCAGATGGGGAAATGTTGTTTTAAAAGACCTGAAGGAGGAGATGAGAGAACCCAAGGCAGATCTCATGTGGCACAATTCTCTTGCATCCTCTTTTCGTGCTACAAAATACATTCAAAATAATGGGTGGAGAAGCAATTGGAATGGAAATGGGGAGACAAGAGCAAAGGTTGCTTCAGTTCAACTGTACTTGGGGTTGTTGGTTTTTTCCAACAAGATTTATATACTGATTAAACATGTGGGAGATGGCCCTTGAAGACTGCCCAGAGGCTACAGCTGGTCCTAATTTGGTAAGTGGTTCAGCTGATTGGACCATGAGACCCTGGTGCTGAAAATACTTGCTGCCAATGAGTTACTTGGCCCAATTCAAGGTCTTGGCAATGGCCTGTAAAACCCCAAAGGCTGGAGTCCCCAACATGGCACCTATAGGTATGCACACACAGACCCTTGGCATCTGTTAAGACCCCATCTGAAAACTACCTGTCATTAAAAAAAGAGCTTTTTGTTGGGGGGGTTGCTTTTTTGAAGGGATATTTTGTATCTCAGTTTTATTTCTTGGGGGAGGGGTCTGAGCTGTGCCTGTTTTCCTTCTGTGAAATGGGAATGTAATGGTACCCATGACAGTTTATCAAACCCCCAAAGTGCTTCTGGGGTTGGGAGTCCCCTGGATTATGGCTTGTCCCTGAATACCTTGAACTGGAGAATGGCAATTTGACAGGTCTGTTGCCCTCACGCTTGTGGACTTCCCAGAGACATCTGATTGATCACTGTGGAGGACCAGATTTCTGGACTCCCTAGGCACTTGGTCTGATTCACCAGTGCCCTTCTGATATTCCTATTCATCAAAGTGCATGTAAATTTCTGGCATTGCCTTAAAACATCCTTGCTTAGGGTAGCACTGTGGATGACTTATCATCTATTTTTAAAACAATGTTGTATATTTTAATAAAGTGAGCTTTATTGTGTTCTGTTCTGAGCCCCAGGTGTAAGCCAGGATGGGAACTAACATGACTGAAAACCTGATAAGAAATGACAGCAAGCTCTCCTGAAACATATTTTTTTCAAGAGATCGGGAGGTAGCATAACAATGTTTTAACTCTCTTCTCTGCCAAACCAGGCCTGTTGGACCCAGCATTGACAAGGACATGCCATGTTCATTTAGGAGTCCCAGACTCAGATGATAAATATAATTGGCAAGGTGTTCAATTCCGTAATCTTAGCTGACTGCAAGATGTGATTCCATCCCAGGTGGAATCACTATGCTCATTTTAAGGCTTATCTTCTTCCGGTACTTGCCAGTTTGGTGTCTGAGCCAATTAAAGAGAACTGCAATGTGCACCAGCCAAATTTAGCACATCTGATGCATTATTCTTTCTTGGATTGAAAATGGCAATGTATGCTGTCATGCTGAAGTGAGGCGATGTTTTGTGTACAGAGCCCCCTCCCCGCCCCCCAAAAAAGATCCTCACTTTGCATATTCACTGTTGTGATCAGAACTGACAAAGTCACTGAAATGGTCTGTCTTTGCAGTGGTGGTGATGCTGCTGCTGCAGTTGTTGTTGTTATTGTTGTTGGAGTTTCTTCTTCTTCTTCTTCTCCTCCTCCTCCTCCCCCTCCTCCTCCTCCTCCTCCTCCTCCTCTCTGGCAACCCCCTGGGAAGGAAGACATTTCATCTCCTTCATGGGTGCTGAAAATAGTGGCAAAATAATCATTAGCATATACTCCCAAACTTTGCTATTATATTGGAGGATGGCTATATAAAGCCTCCCCTTTCAGAAGAGGAGGAGGAGGAGGAGGAGTTTGGATTTGATATCCTGCTTTATCACTACCCTAAGGAACGTGGGTGGCACTGTGGTCTAACCACAGAGCCTAGGGCTTGCCGATCGGAAGGTCGGCAGTTTGTTGTTGTTTTTTTAAATGATATTCATTAAGATTTTTCCATTATCAAAAATTCAAAGAAAAACACAAAAACACAAAAAAGAAAACAAAACAAAACAAAAAAGAAGATTTAAAAACACATAAAATTCAAAGTCTTCACTTTCAATAACATATTTTCCTGACTTCCCCCCACCTCCCCCTCTTGTATTCCAGTTCAATTGTTGGCTCAACAAGTTCTTGTCCCCAATTTTTATTCTTTTTACATTTCAGTCATTTTAGAAAAAACATTTTTAACTTTTAAACTTTTAACTTATAAATTTATAACTTATAACTTATAAACATCAATAATTACACATCTGTTCTCATTCTTAAAGCCTTTTTCTAAAGTCGACCTAAATTCCCTTCCACGATTTCCCCAATTCTCATACAGATAACAAAACAAAATAAAAGCAAAACAAATTAAAGTTATGCCCCCTTTGGATTCCCAAACTCCACCCCCCCTTTCCCGGTTCCAATCCCAATAATCGTCCATCAGTCAATCTACTCTCAGCCTGGGGATCTCACGTCCGAGGCTCTCAATTCTCTCTCAGTTCCTCTCTGCCGGCTTTTTGGATAGTCCTTAGTATTAAACACCAAATCTCGGAGAAGCTCTAGTCCAATAAAATCCATATTTCTTCCAACCAGACCTCCATACTCAAAAGTGGAGCCTAAGTCTTGTTTCTTACTCTTTTTAAATCCAAATGTCCCAAAAGCTCCAACTTCCATCTTAATCAGATTTGTCTTCAGATCTCCACACAAGAAGATCTCTCCATTCTTCAGTTTCCAATTCAAACCAAATTTTCACCATCGAGTTCTTATTTTCCTTTACATCATACCAGGCCTCTGGCTCTCCTTTACCATCTGTAAAATTACAGCTCCTCCTTCCTTTTTCTCAGGAACACCATATATCTCTTTCTTCCCCCTCTCAAAGCTCTCCAGTTTCTCTTCTTGTTCAGCTGCATGAGCTTCCTGAGTCGGTTCCTTGTCAGATTCAATGAATTTGTTTACTGTTAAGTCCAGAGTTGTAACATTTGTAGCCAAAACATCAATTTGGCCTTGTAACTTTCCCAAGAGAACAAAGACTCTGTCCAGTTCAGCTTGAATTTCCCCTCCTTCAGCCATTCTTGTAATGTCCCAAAACCCCCTCTAGAGGGATTTTGGTTACTTAGTGTTCTTTCCAGTTCAAATCCAAAAATCAAATTAGTTTGTATCAGTTCTTCCTTATTTTCAACAAAATATAGTCAAATTGTAACAAGTATAGCCAGCAGAAGCAACAGAAACAAAGTTCTCTCTTTCCGTCTGACAGCTAATTTGACAGCTGTCAAACTCTTCCAATACCTTCAACAGGCTCTCTCGCGGATCACTCCCGGGTCCGGGGGGGGGGGTGGCACTTCAACTCCCAAAATTAGCTCTTATCCTCCAGTAAGATTTCTTCTAGTGCCAAATCGTGAAATTAATGTCTTTTGCCAAATGATAAAAGAAAAAATTCTCTCGACTTTAGTTAGCAGGTCCTTGCTTTAGATTATTTACAGGAGGAGGAGGCTGACTTCCTGTTTACACCTCCCCCGATCGTACCTAATTCATCAAAAAAAATTCTTTAAAAATCCAATTTTCGTACTACTCACGGGTTGTTATTTTGGAGTCCAAATCACAAGAAGAAGTCAGCGCTCTCCAGCCATGGCAGCGCGGCTTCACTCCACAGGAGAAGCAGACGACTCACAGCACCGCGCCGCTCACCCCGTCCCCCGTCCCGGAACCTTTAAAAAGGCTCTTTCGCAGGTCGGGGGGGCGCAAATGGTGCCCGCCGAGTCACCAGGTTCACAGGCTTCTCCGCCTGTGATTTTTAAGGGTCTCCGCGTCGCCGCAGCGGTACGACCCTAATCCTGTGGAGCCGATTCCCTCCGGAGCTCGGAGGGAATCCGCCATTTTTAAAAAAAAAAATATTTTTATTGAACAATTTTTTATAATCATACAAACAAAACATACGTAAACAAACAAAAGACAACAGAACAAAAAAGAAAAACAAGTACCATTTCATATCCTAATTTCTTAAACCTTTCTTCTTCGACTTCCTCATGCCTCCCATTTCTGTATTCCAAATTCTAGTCAATTGCTCAGCAAATCTTCCCTTATTTTATTATAAATTTAAGCTAATCATTCTTATTCTCCTTGTCTTAACCATTACTAATAGTAACCATTTACTTTAGTCCAACATCATTCTAACTGTCATTGATTTTGTAATATTTCTTTAGATAGTCCTTGAACTTTTTCCATTCTTCTTCCGCTGCTTCTCTTCCCTGGTTTCGGATTCTGCTCGTCATTTCTGCCAGGCCCATGTAGTCAATCACCTTCATCTGCCATTCTTCCAGAGTGGGTAGCTCTTGTGTCTTCCAGTACTTCGCAATGAGTATTCTTGCTGCTGTTGTAGCATACATAAAGAAAGTTATATCTGTCTTTAACACCCCTTGGCCGACAATGCCCAAGAGAAAGGCCTCTGGTTTCTTAGGGAAGGTATATTTAAATACCTTTTTCAGTTCATTATAAATCATTTCCCAGAATGCCTTAATCTTCGGGCACGTCCACCAGAGGTGAAAGAATGTGCCTTCCTTTTCCTTACATTTCCAACATTTATTGTCAGGCAAATGGTAGATCTTTGCAAGCTTAACTGGGGTTATGTACCACCTATAAATCATTTTCATAATATTTTCTCTTAAGGCATTACATGCCGTGAATTTCATCCCGGTGGTCCACAACTTTTCCCAGTCAGCAAACAAAATATTATGACCAATGTCCTGAGCCCATTTAATCATAGTTGATTTAACCATTTCATCTTGTGTATTCCATTTCAGCAGCAAATTGTACATTTTTGACAAGTTCTTGGTACTGGATTCTAACAATTCAGTCTCTAATTTTGATTTTTCCACCTGGAAGCCAATTTTACTGTCCAATTTAAACACTTCGTTTATTTGGTGATAGTGCAACCAATCTCTCACCTTCCCTTTTAATTTCTCAAAACTCTGCAATCTCAGTTTGTCCCCTTCCTTTTCCAGAATTTCCCAATATCTTGGCCACTTCGACTCCATATTTAACTTTTTAACTGCCTTAGCTTCCATTGGCGACAGCCACCTTGGGGTTTTATTTTCCAGCAAATCTTTATATCTGACCCAGACATTTAATAGTGCTTTTCTGACAATATGGTTTTTAAAACTTTTATGCGCTTTAACCTTGTCATACCACAGATATGCATGCCACCCAAAAATATTGTTAAAACCTTCCAAATCCAAAATGTCTGTGTTTTCAAGAAGCAGCCAATCTTTTAGCCAGCAGAAAGCTGCCGCTTCATAGTACAGTTTAAGGTCTGGCAGGGCAAACCCCCCTCTTTCCTTTGAATCCGTTAATATCTTAAATTTTGGAATCCGCCATTAGCCGTTGGCGCTAACCCGGAAGTCGCTCCGGAAGGTCGGCAGTTTGAATCCCCGCGACGGGGTGAGCTCCCGTTGCTCAGTCCCTGCTCCTCCCAACCTAGCAGTTTGAAAGCATGTCAAAGTGCAAGTAGACAAATAGGTACCACTCCAGCAGGAAGGTAAACAGCGTTTCCGTGCGCTGCTCTGGTTCACCAGAAGCGGCTTAGTCATGCTGGCCACATGACCCGGAAGCTGTATGCCAGCTTCCTTGGCCAATAAAGCGAGATAAGCGCCGCAAACCCAGAGTCATCCGCAACTGGACCTAACGGCCAGGGGTCCCTTTACCTTTTAAGGAGTCTCAAAGCAGCTAACAATCTCCTTTCCCTCCCTCCCCCCCGCTACAACAAACACTCTGTGAGGTGAGTGAGGCTGCAAGACTTCAGAGAATTGTGACTAGCCCAAGGTCACCCAGCAGCTGCATGCTGAGGAGTGGGGAAGCCAAGCCGGTTCACCAGATTACGAGTCCACTGCTCTAAACCACTACACCACACTGGCCCTCAGAGGCAATATGCCACCAAATACCAACCTCAGAGGCAACCATGAGATGCATCTGTTATGGGCTTCCTGGAAGCATCTCATTTGCTGTTGAGGAAAGCTACATGCTGGAACCATAGAACTGTAGATATGGAAGGCACCCCAAGAGTCATATATTCCAACCCTCTACAATACAGGAACGTGAACTAAAGCATCCATGACAGACCGACATCTAACCTTCAAGGAAGGACAGTCCACCAGCTTCCAAGGGAGTGCATTCCACTGTTGAACAGCTCTTACTGCCAGAAAGTTATTCCCAATGTTTAGTCGGAATACCCTGTTTTATAACTTGAACCCAGGGGGAGTGGTCCTACCCTCCAGAGCAGGAGAAAACAAGCTTGCTCCATCTTCCATCTGATAATCTCTTTAGATTTTTAATTATATCTCCTTTCAGTCTCCTCTTTTCCATTCTAAACATACCCAACTCCCTCAACTGTTCCTCATAAGGCTTGGTTGCCAGTCCCTTGATCATCATGGCTGGACTAAAAGGACATCCAGTCTGAACCCCCAGGCTTCTTCTTATATTATCCTGTGGGGGAAAGCTGTCCCTTTTGCAAAGGAAAGGGGAAAGCCTATATAAGGCTGCTCTATAAGCTCAGGGCCATTTTGCCCCAAGAGCTTCCCACCTGCCCACCCTTGGGTTAGAGCCTTCACTGAGAAATTTTGGGTCACAGGGTTTTGTTCCCTCACAACCTGATTGGCAGTTGGTTAGGGTTCTTCTGCCTTTCCTTCAGTGAAATTATGGCCTTCCTTTGTTAGTTGAAGAATGCTTTATGAGGAAACGATGCCTTATGAGGAACGGCTAAGGGAGCTGGGCATGTTTAGCCTGGAGAAAAGGAGGTTAAGGGGTGATATGATAGCCATGTTCAAATATATAAAAGGATGTCACATAGAGGAGGGAGAAAGGTTGTTTTCTGCTGCTCCAGAGAAGCGGACACGGAGCAATGGATCCAAACTGCAGGAAAGAAGATTCCACCTAAACATTAGGAAGAACTTCCTGACAGTAAGAGCTGTTCGACAGTGGAATTTGCTGCCAAGGAGTGTGGTGGAGTCTCCTTCTTTGGAGGTCTTTAAGCAGAGGCTCGACAACCATATGTCAGGAGTGCTCTGATGGTGTTTCCTGCTTGGCAGGGGGTTGGACTCGATGGCCCTTGTGGTCTCTTCCAACTCTATGATTCTATGATTCTAATGCTGTTTATATGAGGGCAGAAATGGCATTGGGAATGATCAACATAGTATAGGGAGTCCAATAAGAAGCCTGAGGGCACTGGCGGACGAAGAGGAGTGCGGGGGGATGCATCGCCCCTGGAAGGACAATCCCCAGGGTTTTATGTAGATTTGCAATTTCATTGTTCTGTATGGGACAATGACAATAAAGATATTGTATTGTATCGTATAGTCATCATGGCTGGCCCCCCACCTGCGCTGGGCGCCATGACCCTGCAGGCGGTGCGCCCCACCCCCACGACATGTGCCACAGCCCCTGGGGTGGCGCGCCATGCCCCCAGGAGCATGGCAGCCCTGCCCCCGCCTGCTCTCCACACACACCCCGGTGCTGGAGCATGAAGCTCCGCCACTGCCTGAGGGGAGGATTGATCATGGCACCCCAAGCTTAGGGTATCTACCTGGTTGGGATCTGCACCCTGGTCAGTCAGTAAGACCTTGCTTGTCCTACAGCAAGGTTCAACACTGGCCAACTTCCATGGAGCAGGTTTGGAGTGGTCCAAACTCAGCAGATTTGGCTTGATTTTATCCCACCACCATTGTACAGTGGTACCTCGGGTTAAGTACTTAATTCATTCCAGAGGTCCGTTCTTAACCTGAAACTGTTCTTAACCTGAAGCACCACTTTAGCTAATGGGGCCTCCTGCTGCTGCCGTGCCGCTGGAGCACGATTTCTGTTCTCATCCTGAAGCAAAGTTCTTAACCCGAGGTACTATTTCTGGGTTAGTGGAGTCTGTAACCTGAAGCATCTGTAACCTGAAGAGTATGTAATCCGAGGTACCACTGTGCAGTCTTGCTATTTTGCTGCTCTCCTGGGTCACATAATGCACCCGCCTGGGCAATAAGTAATAATTATAGTAAGCATCCTTAACTTTATCCCATACATGAATGCCTAAGTATCTCTTCCTCAGCTGTGCTATGCTCTGTCTGTTTCATATTCTGTTGATTGATTTGAAAAGCCAATATATTGTTTGTTCTTTGGGCTGCAAATATATCTTGTCCTACAATATGTTCTCAACAGATCAAAATACACCTCCGCACTGTGCGCAATGGCAGTGTGTGCCCAGAATGATGCCTTTGTGTTCAGGCATGCAGTATGTGCATTTGTAGGTGTGTACGTGCAGGCGAGCCACATCTGGCTCGATCCATGGGCACGGAAGTGAAAATCTCTGAGTGCGTGGAGACAAGTGGCATCTATCCACCCACACAGAGATTGGAAGTTCTCTGCACAGCTGATGCCCTTCTCGTGGATCCAGCCAGAAGTATGAGTTGATAAACCCAAGACTTCAATATTGCAAGAGGCTAAGCCTGCCTTATTGACAGTAATTAAAAAAAAAGGGAAGGCAAACAGATGGAGGATTCATCTTCTTCATATGAAAATGTGCCAGCATTCTCTCCAAAGACAATGAGACATCGCCTGCTGAAGAACCATGAAACCAATTGCCACTGAACTGAAAATTGTGTTTAAAGCACCCAACAGAATAGCCATTGAGATATGTTGTTGTTTGTCTATGTGAGGGTGGAGTGCTTGTGAGACAGCAAAATCAATAATTGAGTGCTGCCTTCACTATGATTACTCAGATGTGATTTCATAAGTAGGATCAAAGCTCATTTTTTCCACATGTGCTAGCAGCCTTTCTTTGCAGTTAAACTGAAACAAGCATAAAAGCAAATTGGTCTCTTGTTCACACATCGCCAGCCATCCACTCCTTCCATCTGTCTATCCAGCCTCTTCCTGTTCCATCTCAGGATAATAAGGCACCAAGCAGACCAGCGCCAGAGGGCCCATTTTAAATATCTACCAGCATATTCAAGAAATATAAATAGGTGCCAATTGTGTGTTCCTTCTTTGTGCATTAAGTTACTGGACAGGGGAGAGACAAGATGATTCCAGTATCTCTCAAGCTTACTTTACTGGGTGGAGCAAGATATACCAAATCATTATGATACTTTGTCAGTGCATTACTGGGGATAGAGGAGAAATGTGATACAGTTCACAGTGAAGGGCAAACCTACCAAATTTGTGCTTTCCAAAAATACAGAGAGCAGAAACACAATCATCCTTCAAAATTTGCACTTTTCCAAATTTTGCAACACCGGTCTCCAGCTAAGTAATGTGTACAAAAGTGCATATATTAGGGTAAAGTATGCATATATTCATCAATATCACACAAAATACAGAAAACTCTTCTGTAAAAATGTGTGCATGAGACAAAATGACATATAAAAATATGTATATAAGGAGAAAATTGCACTGAAATTTTCATGAATTTCCATGAAGTCTTTTAAAAAAATGCAAACTGATTGATTGGCAAATGTGGACAACTGAAATTAAGATTCAAAAAATGAGAAACAGCCATTGAAATTGACAGATTCACTCGTGTTTATTATAAACTCATGCAAATATTAGTTTAGAGATGTTATGTAGGGACCCTTGGGAAACTGCACTAAGCAAAGACTCAAATGTTGTTTGGATTATTATTCTTAGTTATAACTGTATTTCTATCTGTCCCCCCACCAGAGTCCAAGGGCTTCTACAACATCATAAAAAGGAATCTTTAAAATAACCAAAGCATCTAAAATTACATACATGAAATATGAAACTGTAATGATAAAAAAATGAATCCTTAGACAGCATTCATATCCCCAAAGACTGTGTGAACAAAAATGCCTACAGGGATATGCCTAAATGTCATTAACAGGAAGGACAAATGCATTTCCCAGGAAGGAAGCTACTATAGAATCTGGGCCCTACCACTGAGAAGGTCTAGCATGTAGTCTAGCATCTTGTTCTCACAGTGACCAATCAGATGTCCATGAGAAGAACACTCTCCCCATCTGCAGTCCCAGGCAACTGGTCTACAAGTTCTAGTGTTATGAAATAACTCTGGTAGAATACCTCCAATATGCTGCTAGAATACTCTGCCAATATATGCCAGAGATATGCCTCTGGAATGGCTAAAACAGAACAGAATCATGGAAAGGACATAAGTGCATGAGAAGGTCCCCACTGAATCAACAACCAGTGGCCCATCTTGTTGGGATACTGCCAGGGAGGCAAAGTCCATCATAGCCCCCAAGCCGGCTGCCGGATGATCCATCGACCTCCCATAGACAGGCAATATCAGCAATTAGCGACACGAAGCCTCAGAAATAGATTGCCACATTCTTAGGCTGGTGCACACTCTATCAGCAGAATTCACACAGCGAAAGATGCACAGCAGGAGAGCATATTTACAGTTTATTCAGCGTTGGTCAGAACAAATAAAAACATGACCGCCTGCATCGGCGTTCAGGCACGAAGAAGAGAAAAAACGAAAAGCAACTGAAAACATAAACATCCTGTGAACAGGAAATACGCAGACTCTGTGACTCACAAAGCCTGCTCCCTTTTAAGGTGGAACGGAAATATCCTAACACATCTGCCCAGCATCTTGTTCTCACTCCTAACTCTAGATCATTAATGAACAAGTTAAAAAGTGTCTGCCCCAGTAGCAGCTCCTGGAGACAATATGGACATGCATCCATTCCTCTCCCTTGTGGCATCCCCCTCTTAGCTCTTCTATGGTTCTTCTGTTCTCAGAAGCAACCTCACCTTTACGTACCCTCTCAAACTGATACCCATGAAAGCAACCAACCTGCCTTAGAGTACATAATCCTTGTCCATGCCCCCACTGCCAGAGAGGTTCAGAAGGTGGCAACAGGCTTTTTCTCTAGCTCCCCAGTTGTGGAATGCTCTCCCCAGAAAAGTTCATCTGGCACCATCACTACATGTCTTTAGACGCCAGGCAAAAAAACATTCCTCTTTACCCAGGCCTATGGCTATTACATAATCTATAGCCTGTGAAAGTGTGTGTCCTTCCAGTGAGCACTCAGGGCTGATTTCCTAAAGAATGGATAGGTTTGATCTTCTTGCAGTCCATGAGTCTCCTCCAGCACCATAATTCAAAAGCATCAATTTTTCGGTGATCGGCCTTCTTTATGGTCCAGTGATTCCCTTCATGGATCACTGCCTTGCCGTGGCGAAGGGGCTTGAATAACTCAGAGAAGCTATGAGCTATGCCATATAGGGCCACCCAAAATGGACAGGCTAGTGGAGAGTTTTGACCAAACATGATCCACCTGGAGCAGGAACCAGCCAAGAAAACTTCATGGACAAAGACAACAGGCACACACAACTTAGCATATGCTAATTTTATGCAATGCTGCATCATCTTTTTCTGCTGATGTAATTCCTCTTTATTGACAGTGTATAAATGACCACATAACTTATGGTGGCCTCAGAGAAAACTATCTCTTTCCCCAGGAATTGCTTGGTTCTGCAGCAGAAATTTCCTAAATCAAAACCTACAAACGCTCCTGAATTTGCAGTGAAGCGTGGGTGAGAAATGTTTCAAATAAATAAATCATCTCCAAAGCAACACATCCTCCGTGTTAAAGGCTTTAATTTAGATTAAAATCCTGGGGTCGTTAAGAAAAACAACAGCATAAAATATGCATTGTTGATAGCCCTGCATGTTCTAGCAGCTTTGAATAAAAAGAGCATCATTAGCAAAACCTGATTTGATATACATTGCACGACTTGATAATCTACTGTTTTCACCCAACAGTGATCCTTGGGCTCCCAAGCACCATTTAATATTCACCATGTCAGTTCTCTTCCACTGTTGCTCTGCTCTTTGCATTACGATGTTTGTTTGTTTTGCTTCGTTTTGCAAGCTGGCTTCCACTTTCCCAGCTGTTTCAAGTGTAGCAAAGAAAACCCCACAATTTTTTAAAAAGTATATATAAATAATTCAGTTCTAAGCAAGTGTACAACTCCTCTCTCCCTAATCATTTATGTTTATGTTAGAGTTCTGACAGTTTTATAAAATGTCCTGTAAATGAGGCATTATAATTTTCCTCAATCGTTCCCCCTGCATATGTCCCTGTGAGTTGTGGTGGTTTTAAAAACTGCACAATGATCTGATTTGCTCTTTTGGAGCTACTCAGGCAACCATCATGCCTCGTTCTTAAAAATAATCCAATTGCCTCAGCTGGCAATGTATTGCCAAGTCCAGCATTATTGCAAGGGAGCCCCAAGGCACAAACCAGCATGATGGCTTTTATGTTTTTATGTATTCAGATTTCTTCTCCATCCCATCCCAAGAGTTTCTGAATGTAAAGTTGCTAAACCACTTTGTGAGCCACTCACTATCCACAAAGAGGGACTAATTCTGCCTCAGAGGCTGAGTCATTCTATCACAATCACCGTGGAGCTTCTTGAAAATGAGATCAGATCAAAAGCCCTTAACAGGTTGGAGAACTGGGCCCAAGCTATCAAAATGAATTTTGATAGGGACAAATGTAAGGTTCTGTACTTAGGCAGGAAGAACCAGGTGCACAAATATAAGATGGGGGACACCTGGCTTACTAGCAGTGCATGTGAAAAGGATCTAGGGGTCTTGTTAGACCACAAGCTTAACATGAGCATGGTGAAGAAGAAGAAGAAGAAGAAGAAGAAGAAGAAGAAGAAGAAGAAGAAGAAGAAGAAGAAGAAGCTATTCTAGACTGCATCAACAGAAGTATAATGTCCTGATCAAGGGAAGTAATAGTCCACTCTATTCTGCTTTGGTCAGACCACGCCTGGAATACTGTGTCCAGTTCTGGGCATGACAATTTAAGAAGGATATTGATAAGCTGGAACGTGTGCAGATAAGGCCAGCCAAGATGATCAAGGGTCTGCAAACCAAGCCCTATGATGAACAGTTGAAGGAACTGGGCATGGTTATCATACAAAAGACGAGAGTGAGAGGAGATATTATAGCTATCTTCAGATAGGGCTGTCACATGGAAAATGGAGTAAGCTTGCTTTCTCCTGCTCTGGGGGATAGGACTCAAACCAATGGCTTCAAGTTACAAGAAAGGAGATTCTGACTAAACATCAAGAAGAACTTTCTGGCAGAAAGAGCTGTTTGACAGTGGAATGGATTCCCACGAGGGGTGGTGGACTCTCCTTCCTTGAAGGTCTCCAGAGCTTGGATGGCCATTTGTCATGGATGCTTTAGTTGAGATTCCTACATTGCAAGAATTGAACGAGATGACTCTTGGGGGTACTGTCCAACTATGATTCTATGAAAAGTCAGTTGAGGCCTTCTAAGATGGAATATGTCCAGACTATCCTGGAGCTGTGGGTGACAATACCTGGAAACCAGTCAGGTATCTTTTCTAGGCAACACAATGACCATGTACATACGCAATAGACAATCTTTATAGAACTCCTTCAAACCATAACAAGTACAAAAATCATCTGTAAAATTTTATTTTCAGTTTATGAAGCAATTCTATATCCTCTCACCACGTTGATGAAGAATTCTACGAAACAGTAGTCAATATCTGGAATCACTGTTCAGTGTTGGACATCATATTTACTGAATACACAAAGCTTCACAGCTTATCTTTCATAGTACAAAGTCTGGTACCTCACTTCGTTTTAAAGTTTTTCAGAGATTTTGAGACTAAAGATTTCATTTTGTACTTTTTATGGTTTGAATGAATTCTATAAAGATTGTCTATTGCGTATGTACATGGTCATCGTGTTGCCTAGACATTGCTGACGTTCTCTTTGCAACACAGGGGTTTGTTTGGTTACTAGGTATCTTTTCTAGACAAACTCGTTATTGAGCCATCCTCCTGTTTTGTCTGTGCATAGTTTATTGGGAGGTTAGATGACATTGGTTATTTACTGAACATTCATTCTTATATGCTTGCTGGGAGGTTGTGCAGCTAGAAAACCTATGACAAAAGTTTGCAGTGTTTGGGTCTTTTTAGTTTACAGAAAATGCAAGTGAGAGGTTCGTACAATTAAAACAAAAAAATTTTTTCCTTCCAGTAGCACCTTAAAGACCAACTAAGTTAGTTCTTGGTATGAGCTTTCGTGTGCATGCACACTTCTTCAGATACCCTGTGTGCATGCACACGAAAGCTCATACCAAGAACTAACTTAGTTGGTCTTTAAGGTGCTACTGGAAGGAAAAAAAATTTTTGTTTTGACTATGGCAGACCAACACGGCTACCTTTCTGTAGTTCGTACAATTGTTCATGATGTGGAGGAAGCAGAGAAACAAAAGTTTTTTCTCCCCCTCTAATAATTGTGGAACTCGTGGACATGTAATGAAGCTGAATGTTGGAAGACTCAGGACAGATAAAAGAAAGCTCTTGTTCATACAACACTTGGTTAGACTATGGAACTCCCTCCCACAGGAGAAAGTGATGGCCACCAACTTGGATGGCTTTAAAAGAGGTTTAGACAAATTAATTCAGAATAAGAATATCAAAAGCTATTGGCCATGATGGCAATGCTCTGCTTCCACAGTTCCAGGCTGGAATTCTTTTGAAAACCAGTTGCTGGAAATCATAGGAAGGGAGAGTGATCTTGTGCTTGAGTCCTGCTTGCAGGTTTCCCACATGCATTTGGTTGGCCACTGTGAGACAGGATGTTGGACTAGCTTGGCCTTTGTCCTGATCTAGTAGGTTCTGGTCCCATCACCTCCTGGCAAATAGAAGGGGAAGAAATTGAGGCAGTAAGAGATTTTACTTCCTTGGCTTCCATGATCACTGCAGATGGTGACAGCAGTCACGAAATTAAAAGACGCCTGCTTCTTGGGAGAAAAGCAATGACAAACCTAGACAGCATCTTAAAAAGTAGAGACATCACCTTGCCAACAAAAGTCCGTATAGCTAAAGCTATGGTTTTCCCAATAGTGATGTATGGAAGTGAGAGCTGGACCATAAAGAAGGCTGATCACCGAAGAATTGATGCTTTTGAATGATGGTGCTGGAGGAGACTCTTGAGAGTCCCATGGACTGCAAGAAGATCAAACATCTCCATTCTTAAGGAAATCAACCCTGAGTGCTCACCGGAAGGACAGATCCTGAAGCTGAGGCTCCAATGCTTTGGCCACCTCATGAGAAGAGTAGACTCCCTGGAAAAGACCCTGATGTTGGGGAAGATTGAGGGCACAAGGAGAAGGGGACGGCAGAGAATGAGATGGTTGGACAGTGTTCTCGAAGCTACCAGCATGAGTTTGACCAAACTGTGGGAGCCAGTGGAAGACAGGAGTGCCTGGTGTGCTCTGGTCCATGGGGTCACGAAGAGTTGGACACGACTAAAAGACTAAACAACAACAACAGTAGGTTCTTCTTACGTTCTTAATACTGTGTTAAACAACTGTTATCTCACATGTTCCAGCACATCCTTTTCCTTATGACAAGAATAATTGTGGAGGTGGGAAGCAAGTGTGTTGTGCAAGAGAACCCAAATCTCCTTTAATTGTGCAACCTGAATTGGGTGTTATGTGATTGAATCCCACCAAAAATAGCAAGAATCTGGACGCACCGCTGATGTGTGTATGTGTTTATGTTCTCTAGAACATCCTGCATCCTTGTTGAAATGTTCCAGCCATTTGTTTTGCATAAATCCTATACAGGCACCAGATTTTTGCATGCATGCCTCTCCATCGTCACTGTCTTGCTTTTCTTTTCTTTCTTTCTTTAAAAAAAGATACCCTTCCTCTCTCAGCTCCTCCTTCGCTTCTTCCCCCTGTGTGCCTATGTTGATACATGTAAACCTCCTGCAGGGCCAGATGGCTGGGTTAACACACTTAGGAAATGTAAACGATGGAAATGTCACCCTGATTTAATGAACTGCCGCTGTCTCACTGCCACGTGTAATTTATTACATTGCATATTGTGACAACCTCAGGGTTTTGCATTTGTCTCTCAGGCCCCTAGCGAAGGCTGGTCTTCCAACTTGGATCAGCGTTCTGAGACGACTCTCAAACCCTTTTGCAGGCTCTAAGCCCCAAGAAAGAGTCAAGGAAAGGGGCATAGCTCAGTGGGAGAGGGCCTGATCTGCCTGAAGAAGCTGCCAGGTTAATAATAATAATTTTATTAATATTATTTAGACCCTGCCCATCTTGGCTGGGGTCAATCCCTTACATCTCCAGCTAGGAAAGCTAGAAAGGCTTCCTGTTTGGAACACTGGAACTCAGTGTGGCTTCTTATTATTTATTTATTTATTTATTTATTTATTTATTTATTTATTACCTGTCCTTCACCTCTTTTCCTTTCACCTCTCTTGCACACCTGTCACCTTGGCAACCTCTGTCCACCCAGGCTCAATATTCCTCTTAGATGCGTACCTCTTTTTTTCTTGGTCATGTTAAAGCCTCTATCCAAGGTGAGGACCCTGGCTTGGAAGGAAGCTTAGCCTCTATTTTTCCGCTGGCCTGCAATCTTCAGTACTCCAAATAGTCAAAATCCTCCCATTTATTCATTTCTACCACTCCGGCGGGAAGGTAAACGGCATTTCCGTGCGCTGCTCTGGTTCGCTAGAAGCAGCTTGGTCATGCTGGCCACATGACCCGGAAGCTGTACGCCGGCTCCCTTGGCCAATAAAGCGAGATGATCGCCACAACCCCAGAGTTGGCCATGACTGGACCTAATGGTCAGGGGTCATTTTACCTTTACCTTAGGGTTCTATTTTTTAAAAAAATTGTATTTTTCAGCTTTCAAAAAAATTACAAACATACAAATCTGATATTTTCCCAATAAATACATATATTTTCACTTTTCCCCACCCCTTTTGTGCTTTCTTGTAATATTTTAATCCCTAACACTGCATTTCCCTCATTATTCCAATTGTTAATTACTCCCTAGTTTGCCTTTAACATTAATTTTAACTGTTTGGTTTTAAGTTAATCCTGCTAAGGAATTTATATGTGTAAAAGAACTTCTCAAAGATTCCACAAATTTTCCCTATTCTTTAATAAAGTCTTTTCCCTCTTGCTTTCTTATTACAGTGGTACCTCGGGTTACATACGCTTCAGGTTACATACGCTTCAGGTTACAGACTCCGCTAACCCAGAAATAGTACCTCGGGTTAAGAACTTTGCTTCAGGAGGAGAACAGAAATTGTGCTCCGGCGGCGCGGCAGCAGAAGGAGGCCCCATTAGCTAAAGTGGTGTTTCAGGTTAAAAACGGACCTCCGGAACGAATTAAGTACTTAACCCGAGGTACCACTGTACTCCTGTAAGTTTTCCCATTTCACATAGTCCATTAATTTAGTCTGCCACTCTTAATTTCTAGGGTTCTAGGGCAGTACCCCCACCAAACCTATAACAATAACTGTAACTACATCTAGGGAAGGTAAAGGTAAAGGACCCCTGGACGATTAAGTCCAGTCTAAGGTGACTATGGGGTGCAGCACTCATCTTGCTTTTTCAGGCCAAGGGAGCCAGCATTTGTCCATTGACAGCCTTCCGGGTCATGTGGCCAGCAGGACTAAACCACTTCTGGCACAACGGAACACCATGCGGAAAACAGAGCACACAAAAATGACGTTTCCCTTCCCGCCACAGCGGTACCTATTTATCTACTTTCACCGGTGTGTTTTTGAACTACTAGGTTGGCAGGAGCTGGGACAGAGCAATAGGAGCTCACCACCATTATATGCATTCGAACTGCCGACCATCCGATCAGCAAGCCCAAGAGACTCAGTGGTTTAGACCACAGAGCCACCTGTGTCCCGCACATAACTATACAGTATCTATAGCTATATCCTCATGAAAACTGTCACCTTTTTAGTGTGAATTTCTCATAATAACCACAAGTTTGTATGCAGTTTTGACTAATACGCATAGTTTTTCAAGCAATGATCCCTAAAATAATGGATTGGTAGGCGTTATCTTTACCAGTGTATGCTTACTTTCTCCATATTTATGTGGCCTTTGTATTCGTTAGGTTGGAGAACTGCATTGTAAATTTTGGAGGATGACTGTGTTGCAGTTTGCGTGTTCCTTTGAGAAGTGCAAATCAGATTGCTTTTCATCAAAATGCAAACAGAGTTGAATTTCTCTCCCACCCTCAGTTGTAAATGAAGAGTGTGTTTAAATGCTTGTGAGGAAAAGAAGAGGGAGGAATACAACAGATAATAATAAAATTGCCTTTGTTCTCAAACGAACTAGAATACAGCAAAGATGAAAGAACCTTCTGAGTAGTTCTTTCTTCGTAAAAGTAGAGTTGCTTTGAGAAGGGCAAGACATGAAATAATGGCAAAATAGCAATGTTCAAGATTGTGAGATTTTTTTCAAGGACAAATTGCCAAGTCCAGATTACTGCGCTCAAAATATCTCCCAAAATCTGGTAATTGTGGCTCAGGCTGCTTGTGGGATGAAATCCATTGGTACAGTCAAGTGCAACATTCCTTATTTTCCTAGAGTTGGCACATGCAGGGGGACATCCAGTCAGTGTAACTTCCTGTTTCACTGGTCTGGAGCTTCCTCACCCTGCATGTGAGCTGGGGGCACTGTTATACAGTGGTTCCGCTCCTTCCTCCTGGGCCATGTCCAGAAAGTGGTGGTGGTGGGGGATGAGTGTTCAGACCCCTGGGCTCTCACTTGTGGGGGTGCCTCAGGGTTCTGTCCTCTCCCCCATGCTTTTCAACATCTACATGCAGCCACTGGGAGAGATCATCAGGGGGTTTGGGCTGGGTGTTCATCAGTAGGTGGATGATACCCAGCTCTACCTCTCTTTCAAATCAGAACCAGTAAAGGCGGTGAAGGTCCTGTGTGAGTGTCTGGAGGCGGTTGGAGGATGGATGGCAGCTAACAGATTGAGGTTGAATCCTGACAAGACAGAAGTACTGTTTTGGGGGGACAGGAGGCAGGCAGGTGTGGAAGACTCCTAGGTCCTGAATGGGGTAACTGTGCCCCTGAAGGACCAGGTGTGCAGCCTGGGAGTCATTCTGGACTCACAGCTGTCCATGGAGGCACAGATCAGTTCTGTGTCCAGGGCAGCTGTTTATCAGCTCCATTTTGTACGCAGGCTGAGACCCTACCCGCTCGCGGACTGTCTCGCCAGAGTGGTGCATGCTCTGGTTATCTCTCGCTTGGACTACTGCAATGCGCTCTATGTGGGGCTACCTTTGAAGGTGACCCGGAAACTACAATTAATCCAGAATGTGGCAGCTAGACTGGTGACTGGGAGTGGCCGCCAAGACCACCGGCCTTGAAAGACCTACATTGGCTCCCAGTATGTTTCCGAGCACAATTCAAAGTGTTGGTGCTGACCTTTAAAGTCCTAAACAGCCTCGGTCCAGTGTACCTGAAGGAGCCTCTCCACCTCCATCGTTCAGCCCAGACACTGAGATCCAGCTCTGAGGGCCTTCTGGCGGTCCCTCACTGCAAGAAGTGAGGTTACGGGGAACCAGGCAGAGGGCCTTCTCGGTAGTGGCACCCGCCCTGTGGAACGCCCTCCCACCAGATGTCAAAGAGAAAAATAACTACCAAACTTTTAGAAGACATCTGAAGGCAGCCCTGTTTAGGGAAGCTTTTAATGTTTAATAGGTTATTGTATTTTTGTGTTTTGTTGGAAGCCGCCCAGAGTGGCTGGGGGGATCCAGCCAGATGGGCGGGGTATCAATAATAAATTATTATTGTTGTTATTATTATTATTATTATTATTATTATTACTTGCAGTTCACTTGCAGTTTTGTCGTGTCTTGTCTTGTTCTCTCTCTTGCTGCCATGCTGCTCTCCTGCAGCCATTCTGTTGTCTTAATGTAATTTTTGCTGTCTGCTGGCTCTCTGCCAGCAGCACGTGAGTTCAGTCTCCATATGAGATGAACTCACAGTTTATTATGTAGCTACCAAGTAAAGTCTGCCTTTCAGGGATCAAATCGTGAACTGAAATGTGAGTAAACTTTTTGTTACTTTACTCAGAAAGATTCTGGTGTCTTTATTCTTTTAAGAGGGGTCAAAGGGGACATCAGGAAATAATCTTAGCTAAGAGATTCAAAGGGATCTGCAAAGTAGCTTCCAGCTATATTGAGGGAAATCTGCTCTGCTACATCACTTAGTAGCGTGAGTGAAGGAAGGATAACACTTATCCAATATATCCTTTCCTACTATCCTTAACATTCCCACACTGCTGTCAAAAGATGAGAAATCAGTTCCTTGTTATTCACGTTTCAGTCCTATCATCAATGATATCAGAAAATATGTTCATTCAAAGCCCTTTGGCCAGCTGGTGTTTTAGTGATAGGCTTTTGACCATGCATGCTGGGTTTGATAAGAGTTGTAGCGCAAAACATCTGGGGTGCACCAAGTTGCTTCAGGTCCCCGCCAACTGAAAGACAGAACCATGTGTACAGTCAGAATCAAGGCTAGGAAGCCCTGCCCTGCCCTGCCCTGCCCTGCAGCTTTGCTTTTCAGTTGTCTGCCTGCCTGTGTGAGGAATGAAAAATACAATACTAAGCATGTGGAATCACAGTTATTGAGCATCATCGGCGGCATTGAGGGTCATGCATGAATTCTTGCCTCCGAAGTGTCAGCAAAACCTTCCATATACTGTGACCTGAGAGTTGATTTCTGAGCAGTGCTGGAGAGAGGCTGTTGCTTTCATACCCTGCTGATCCAACAAGATATTTGTCAATCGCCATGGCAATGTTAAACACACAAACCATCTGTAACTGTTGAGCCTCTCAAGACGGTTGGATTTCTGTGCCTGGCTCACTTAATATGCAGAGCTCTTTGCAGCCGTTCTTCATTCCATGGAAACTGGCCCATTTCCCTGCAGCAAAACAATTCTCATCCTATGGTTTAGAATAAGAATACGGCAACATTCCTGTATTGCATGAATAAATGAGTGTCCACACAATTCAAGGGAAAGGAGGGCTGCGCCACTGATCTCATCCCTGATGACGTACAACTCCCCGGCCCTTGACATCTAAGCATCAGGCATGGGCACAGGTTTGACCCACTGGTCCTCTCTAACAAAAGACACAGGCTTTATATATGTACAGTCAGGACCGGCCCTACTATTAGGAAGAGTGAGGTTGCCACCTCTGGCAGCAAAGAATGGGAGCCAGGGAACAGCAGTGAGGGGTTGGAGTTTGGGCACCCTTCAGCCTGCCCTGCATCCCTTAAGCTAGGCTGCTAGCCTCAGGTTTGCTAGAGGATGCTGTCCCATGGCCAGGGTTGAAGTAAGATTCAACAGCCCATCCGATCAGCTTCTGGACTTGGAATTGGGTGTGTCCTTCACTTTGGACAGGGGAAAAACCACCCTTGGGTCAGCCCCATCTATAGTTGTTAATGTTTTGCCACTTATTTTTTGCATGCTTGGACATCCAAGGAGTGAAGTTGCTGGCATGCTAAGGTTTTAACTGGAAATCTCACGGGACGAGCGAAGCACTCTCTCACTTGCTCTCTTTCTCTGGCTGTCCGTGCCCAGGCCTCAGGACTTTCTGTGAAAGGAATAGAGGGTGTGCAGCTTTAGCCCCTATGATTTGTGAACAGCATAAACCCTCTGAATTGGCCAGGCCTTCTATAAACATGAGGAGTCTGGCCAATGAGGGCACTACACCAGCATTTCAGTGTTAATAATAATAATAATAAATTTTATTTATACCCCACCCTCCCTGGCCAGAGCTGGGCTCAGGGTGGCTAACACCAGTAAAATTATAATAAAAACATAATGGGGGGGGGAAACAATTTAAAATACAGGTTAAAATGCAATTTAAAATGCAGCTTCATTTTAAAAGTAGCCTATAGATCCAAACCATAAGGGGAGGGAAACATAAGGGTCAGACTGAGTCCAAACAAAAGGCCAGGCAGAACAGCTCTGTCTTGCAGGCCCTGCGGAAAGGCCCTTGCATTTGGGGGGCCAGTTTCCATCTTTGCTGACTTCCAGCTCCAGTCCACCATTTTGCTTCAGAGACCTTAGTGTGTGGCACACATTATCCTGACCTAGGACAGAGGAGTAAATTATTAGTATTAGTGTTAGCATTAGTATTGCTTTTCTGCTGAGAAAGGTGCCCAAAACAATGCACAACAATGCACAGAACTGAGGGCCAGATGTGGCCCTCCATGCTGTTTTATTCAGCCCTCGAGACTCACCCTCAGCCACACCCTCTCCCCAAGGACACATCTTTTCTCCTACGGCCAGGCCACATCTCCCTATCCCTGCTCCTCACTCTCCTTTAATGTTTTGTCTCCGGGCTGGCAGACCCACCAACTGTCCCTACTTACAGAAGCCGTCCCAGTTTCTGATTTAATCCCAGAATGCCCCACTTTTCCTTAAGATGTCCCCATTTTCATCAGATAAATGTTGGAGGGTATGGGCTGGAATGTTCCCTGGAACTGCGGATAATGTCTCTTGTCCACTCAGATGACAAGTTGTGGAATATGGGGTATGTGAAGAAACCACTGACTTTTCCGTAGCTTGAATACAGCCTACCGTACAAAAGTAACATTCAAAAACTTTCCTCCACCCACTTTTGCCTCTGGCCCCACCCACCTCTGGCATGTGGCCCCCAGAAGGTCACACAGAAGAGAATGTGGGCCTTGCACTGAGAAAGTTTCCATTCTCATGCCTTAAGGGTTTCTGGACCTACGGTAAAGTAACTACTGTACTCCTCAGCGTAGTTTCATATTCAATATCCTATCAGTCAGATTTTAGCTGAAATACAAAAAGCTTCGGTTGCTTCCAAAAGATCATTTTGAAATTGCAGGTAAGAGCCAATTACTTCTCTAGTATATAGAGCTTACTAATGGGGGAATCTAAATTACCAGTTTGGAGGAATAAGACAACCTCATTCCCTCGTCTCCTGTACAGAAACATAGTTATTTGAAAGTACAATAGATGCCTTTTTAACGGAGTTGATCATTTTCTAAATGTTAACAGTCGTATATTTGCATCTCTTTCTGAGCCAAGTTGCCTTCTAGGGCTAGAGTAATGGAATAATATTTTCTTGCTCTAATATCACTTCCCTCTTCCTTTTAGTGCCTTTTTCTGTTATCATTTACATGAAACAAATCAGGCAGATGTGGTTGATTTTCTTTCATCTCCATGGCTTTCATGCTGAAATCATTTCTTTGTGGGGTTTGTGGGGGGGGGTAGTATCACATTTTTAAAAAATTGTATTACTAGGTCCTTCTAGGTACATTTTCTGCCCACCCCACCCCTGAATCCCACAGATGTCTGTGGCATTGTACAAGTCTTATACTGGTACGCTAATGATGGTTTCACTAATACCAGTGTACTGAAAGAAGCAAAGATCATCACTATCGAAGCAATGCTTCTTCAACATCAACTTCATTGGACTGGTCATGTTGTGCGGATGCCTGATTATTGTCTTCCAAAGCATCTATTCTATTCCAAACTTAAAAATGGAAAGCGTAATGCTGGTGGACAACAAAAGAGGTTTAAAGGCTGTCTCAAGGCAAATTTTAAAAAATGTAGTATAAGCACCAACAATTGGGAAACACTGGCCTGCGAGCACTCCAGTTGGAGAACAGCCTTTACCGAAGGTGTCAAGGACTTTGAAGACACTTGAATTCAGGATGCAAGGGAGAAACGTGCTAAGAGGAAGGCACGCTTGGCAAACCCTCACCATGATCAACTCCTGGCCAGAAACCTATGTCCCCACTGTGGAAGGATGTGTGGATCCAAAATTGGCCTCCACAGTCACTTATGGACTCATTATTAAAACTGTGTTTATGGAAGACAATCTTACTCAGCTATGAGTGATCACCAAAGAGAGAAGAAGAGAAGTCTTATATGTGTTTTTTAATTTATATAATAGTAGATACACACATCTCAGCCATCAACTGATATTGACAAAGCCATTACCTTCCCCGTATGTTCTATTCCAAAGTTAATGAGTTTCCAGAGGGCCGACTCTGTTGTCTTTTGCTGCAGAAGCAAAAAAGGTTCTCGTGGCACCTTCAAAAAACAGTGAATGAAGTGGTCAGTAGCCCATCACAAAGCCATCTATGGCTGCAGTTCTAACCTTGTCTAGTCTTTCTTTTTCTTTCAGTTTTTCAAATTTTATTTATATTTTTCAAGTTTATACATTTCACTAATTTTACAATCATTTTAACATTTCAAAACTTGACTTCCTTCCCCCTCTTTCCTTAAATTTATTTTTAATATCCTCTACATATCCAGATTAACTTAATTTGCTCATTTATTTATCATAAATACTGTATACACTCTTATAAAACTGCAGGTTATTACAATAATCCTGCCAATGATCTTATCTGTTTACAATTTATCTGTAAATATTCAATAAACCATTTCCATTTTTTTTACAAAAAGTTTGTTATCTTGATTTCTTTTTCTTCTGGTAAGTTTTGCCATTTCTGCGTATTCCATAAGTTTTTGTATCCATTCTTCCTTTGCTGGGACTTCTGCTTCTTTCCATTTTGGGGTGAGTAACATTCTAGACGCTGCAGTAGTGCACATGAGCAAGTTTCTATACATTTTAGATAGTTCTGTAAGGGGAAATGTGTGTGCGTCTTATGGAGTGAATGCAGGCTGCGCAGCTATCCCAGAAGCCAGAACAGCAAGAGGGATTGCTGCTTTCACTGCGCAGCGATCCCTCTTGCTGTTCTGGCTTCTGAGATTCAGAATATTTTTTTTCTTGTTTTCCTCCTCCAAAAACTAGGTGCGTCTTGTGGTCTGGTGTGTCTTATAGAGCAAAAAATACAGTACATGTTAGTCAGGCAGGGGAGAGCTGGCAGCCACAGACTTTGACTCTTCCTGACCTTGATGGGCAGGCTGATAAGGCAGTAGCTTGAGAGCAGGCTAGAACACAGCCAAAGCTCACAGGAAGCACAAATAGGCACGAATAGACCCAGCCTCTCAGAACAGGAAGAGGTTGGAGCTGATCTACTAAGTCTGAAGAGTCGGCGAATGGGAGGGCTGATAGATAGAAAGCAAAACAAGAGACTTAAGAGTCATAAGTTCAATTTCTTATGTCACAGCCGGAAGGAGTCTTCAGAAGGGTCATCTTGAGTAATGATGCTGAAGGCTTTGCCAGAGCCGTCCGGAGCTATCTGTTTGTTTTTGCAATAAATCCCCCTTTTAAATACCTATGCTTACTGTGTTCTCAAGCTGGGAACCTGGACTCCTGTGAGTAACGGGCTAGGATTACAGTCTGTCTTGCTATCTTGATTTCACAGTTCACTCAATGCTTATATTCCAGCTACTTGCTAACAGACTTCTAAGGAGATGGCTCTCAGCGATCACCAATTGATGGGCACTAAAATCTATCGCCTTTAAGATGTTCAGTGAGCATGCAGGAGATTTCAGGTTCTATCCCTGGCATCTCCCAGTAGGAGCTTTATCCGTGTGTACCTTTTATAATTTTTTTTTATTGATTTTCCAATTTAATTAAACTGGCCCCCTTGCATGCTAGAGCTGAAAAGTTCATTCTTCTGCATTTTTTCTGCATTCCAAAATTTTAATAATTTCCATTCCATTCCATTCAGATATTTCCCAGTAGGGCTGGGAATGTCCCTTACCTGAAAGCCAGGAAAGATGCTTCCAATCAGTGTTGACAATACAGAGGTAGATGAACCATTGTTCTGATTCAGTAAAAGGCAACTTCCTATATTTCTTCACACAAGCAAATGGCATTGTTTGAAACATATTCTGCTGTGAGTTTTAAAAATATTAAACAGCTTTATCCATGTGTACCTTTTATAATTCTTTTTTTATTGATTTTCCAATATCATTCCAATAACAGCCTCATTATAAAAATACCAATTTTATCCAGTTAGTATGATTATTAATGCCAGTTCTTCAAATGTCAAATTATTCAATTTAATTAAACTGGTCCCCTCGCATGCTAGAGCTGAAAAGTTCATTCTTCTACATTTTTTCTGCATTCCAAAATTTTAATAATTTCCATTCCATTCCATTCAGATATTTTAATCCCTTATATAACAGCTGCAATCTTGTGATTTCAAGTGAGGAACTTTAGCTGTAATCTTTACTCTTTCCTCCGTGTGACAATTTTCCCCATGATGTTTTCCCATCCATATATAGTGTTGTATCCTTTCTTCCTGCAACTGTTGATGGTTCCCGTCATGTCTTGGGAGAAGCTGTTATCTCACAGTTTCCAAAAGTCACTGCATAGCTTCGTCCCGTGAATCGGCTTCCAGTAAACAAGCCGTCTTCACCATTATCCAGCCTAAGAAGAATGGTCTGAATCCAGACTGCAGATAACTAATCCAAAAACTTCTAATCTCACAGCTGGTAGACTCCTTTCCTCCCTGCCACTGATTTATGGTCATTTATCCTTATCTCAAACACATTCCTTTGTGGATAATGGAGGTTAGGGAGAATTTAGCTCTATATTTTGAAAACATAGCATTTCTTCTCCCCCTTCCCTCTCAGTTCATTTCTCTCACACACGCAGTTCCAATTTTATTAAATTCCATATTATATTCCAATTTCTCCATCCTTACTTGTGGAGATATTATTTAATAAAAATTGCATTCTGGATGTGTGTGTTGCCGTTATCATAAATATAGAGGAAAACCTTAAGTAAGCAAACCATGGGCTCCCTGCCCCATCATATATTTCACCGAATCAAATCCGCTCTCAATCCAAACCTTTCACATCCTTGTAGCTGAGTTGTAGTTGCAGTATCTTATCTCATCGTCTCTGGCACATGCCTGTAGTTTACCCCAATTAAAGTCCAATTAACAGTATAACCTGTGCTTCCAGGAACGGGATCAGGGGGTCGTGGCAGCCAGAGTGCTCTGTACACCCCGTGCCTTTGTCTGCCCTCCCCATGGGGAAGCGAGTGCCAGACCACCAGGAAAACTGCAGATGAGAGCCTGGTTCCTCTTCCAGACAAAGAGGAATACTGATGATGGAATTCCCCCCATCATTATCTGGTTATCTCCATCTGTCTCTCTTCCGCAGTGTTACCTTCTATAGTTCTGTTCTGTTCCTGAATTATCATCACCATGGGGAAAAGATGGGAAATAAATATCTAGCTATTGGCAGCTACTAGCTACACTGGCTATGCTCTGCCTTCATGGCTGGAGGCAGCAAAGCTTCTGAATACCTTTTGCTGGGAACCACTGGAGGGGATCTTGTGTTCAGATCCTGCTTGCTTGCTTTCCATGGGCATCTGGTTGGTCCCTGTGAAAACAGGATGCTGGACTAGATGAGCCATTGGCCTGATACACCCAGCTCTTTTTATGCTCTTAAATACCTAAATAAAATAAACTGGGCCTACAGTCTGACCCCATAAAATATGGCTGTCCCATTCATTCATAAGCACACAAGTGTCCTGGCATCAGGGTGGCCAGTGAACCTTTGGCAGAGAGGATGACAAATTAATTTTTTTTTCTTATTATGTTTTTACTGAAGTTTTATTGGTGTTAGCCACCCTGAGCCCGGCTCTGGCCGGGGAGGGCAGGGTATAAATAAAATTTATTATTATTATTTATTATTACAGATTTGACGTCACAGATCTTCTCCAAAACGCCTAATGAGCTTCACTTTTGTACCACAGAAGAAAAAGGCCAAAAAAGCAACCTTTGCTTCTCTTTTATTTTAAGCAGATGAGGAGGGAAAGAACTGTCCTAATATATACACAGGGCTGTAGCAAAACAAAAGATCTGAAATATGTCCAGAGGGTTATATAAATAGCAGGAAATAAATAGTGTTGCATCCACTACAGTAAACCATTAACGGTAAGATGTAAAAGATAAAACCACTGTTGCAAGACATAGCCTTGAGCTGAGACTATCTTGACTGTGTGTGCTTCATTGCTGATAGCCCTGAAGGGGGGATGACAATTGTTTCCATAAATGTGTATAGGCAAATGACAAAGCATGGCTGCTTAAAGATCATTGTGATGTGCCCTTCATCGGTCTTTATGCAACTTATTAGAAGCTCCCCAGAAGCTGTCTTAGACCAGGGCCATATTCATACCAACCACTGAAAAGTATGATGCTACTTTAAACAGTCATGGCTTCCCCAAGGAATTTGGAGAGCTATAGTTGGTTAACACAGTTCCCAGAGCTACAATTCGCCGAGTTCTCTGTGAAGAGGAATCGACTCTGTGAAGAGGGATTGACCTCTTCAGCAGAGGTTGGATGGCCATCTGTCATGGATGCTTTAGCTGAGATTCCTGCATTGCGGGGGATTGGACTAGATGACCCTTGGGTCCCTTCCAGCTCTAAGCTTCTATGACTGACTTCTCTAATTCACCCTTTCTGAAACAATACATGAACCAAAGCACAGCAAACCTTTGAAATTTGCACTTCTACGAATCTTGCAATGCTGTTCTCCAGTCAACAACTGGGAGCAAGAGTAATGTGTGCACAAAAATGCATCTATTTGTGAAAAGAGAATACCAATGAAAAATACTGGGGTGGATGACTTTGCAAAAATGTGTTGAGCAGGCAAAATTGCACAGAAAAATGTAAAAATTGTTGGAGGATCTGCAGCCCAAACCACAAATGCATGCTTGCTAGATAGTCACAGACAGGGGACTGTATGGTGTCATATTATTATTATTATTATTATTATTATTATTATTATTATTATATCCTCTAAACCTTTGTGGAGGGAACATGAACAAAAGAAACTTCATCTCACTTCTTCCTGTCACTACACACTCTTTTTCCTACCTGTGATGGGGATGACATTTCTTTGCTCTCCTCCAGAGAGCAATCTCCATTTTGAACTGGGCTACAGGTTTTTGCTACATTTAAGGATTATTACCTGCCTGATTTTCTTCACTGTGTTTGTTGAATCCTGGCAAGGATTTTGATAAGTGAGTATACCTTGCATTTTTCTTGTTTTCTTGTTTACTTGAGATCTGAGAGTGATTTATTTGTTAAGAGGGAAACATAAAAAAAGAGAAGATAATCTAAGTCTGCATAAAGCATCCTTGGATATCACAATTGTTCTAGAAGTTTATGCAATCTTGTCGTATTAGCTTCTAAAGATAAGCTGTGCACAGATGATAATTTTTAACACAGACGAAATCAATATTTGCATCCTCACAAAAGTGAGAAAGAGGAAGGATAATTACTAAATAAAATATCCTCTCCTACTCATCTAAATCCATCCAACATAGATTAGGGGGAAAGCACAATGAAATGCAAATTTCCACTGAAATGCAGAAGAACCGTGGAGAACTGAAGTGAAGATTGGAAAAATGAGAAACAGAGAAACAAAAGTGATTGATTGATTGATTGATTGATTGATTGATTGATTCATCCATCCCTACTGAGGACCCCTTTAACCAGCCAGTGTGGTGTAGTGGTTAAGAACGGTGAACTCGTAATCTAGTGAACCGGGTTCGATTCCCCGCTCCTCCACATGCAGCTGCTGGGTGGCCTTGGGCTAGTCACACTTCTCTGAAGTCTCTCAGCCTCACTCACCTCACAGAGTGTTTGTTGTGGGGGAGGAAGGGAAAAGGAGATTGTTAGCCGCTTTGAGACTCCTTAGGGTAGTGATAAAACGGGATATCAAATTCAAACCCAGGAACAAGCACTGTGAAGCTGCAAGAGGTGGATGCTCATAGACGAACAACCTCATCCCAAAATACTTGCAAACAATGTTTGTAAATAGTGAACCATTCAAAACTGAGCCAGTACAAAATTCACCCATCACTAATGATCAGCTCGAGTTGTGTTCAGAAAGCTATAGAGCAGGGGTGTCAAACTCAAATTCATCGGGGGGCGCATCAGCAGTTTGGTCACCCTCAAAGGGCCGGTTGTATCTGTAGGACTATGTGTCCACTCTTTATTATCATAAATTATTGTCACTGCATTCAATTATTACTGTTTTTTGTAATAATGTAGACGGTCCAGAAGGATGTTATGGTCGATTGTATCAAAGGCCACTGAGGGATCCAGCAGAACTAGGAAACAAAGTTGTTACAAATAATGAGCCCTTGCATTTACTTGAAACTCCTGTCGAAGAAAGTGAGGCTGGCTTCTGAGTAAACATACACGGCATGGGGCTGTAAATAAAATGTGTGTGTGGGAGAGAGAGAGAGAGAGAGAGAGAGAGAGCTCTGACAGGAAAGCATCAACATGCCTTGTGCACTCTCATTTTCCTTGGCTAATTCCCCTGCCCCTCCCCCCCATCTCGGGGTGCCATTGCATAGTGCAAAAGGCGAAAGAGCGCGAGCACGCTGCCTGCAACCGGATCTCCTGCTTTTTCCTTTCCTTCCCCTAGACAGGAGGGAGAGATCAAGACGGAGCTGCTGGCAGGGTGGAGAGCAAGCCGCCCGCCCAATTGTGTGACCGAGTGATGGAAGGGCTGCAAGGAGCCGCAGTCCGATCTCCTCCCAGGAATGTGCCAGCGGGACTGACATGTGCCAGACGGGGAGAACCGCCCAGCGCCGCTGCGCGGGCGCGGAGTCCAACTTGTGGAGCTGAGATAGAGAGCCGGGCGCCAGATCGCCTTCCTCGCTTGGCTTGCCTCGAAATTGCAAGAGGAGGAGGAGGAAGGCGGCAGTGGGGGGCGGGGAGCGGAGGGGGTGCCAGGGAACACAGCCCCCTCCCATCACGGCCATCATCATCGCCGCCCCCACTTTACATTTATTTTAAGGGTGTTTGGAGTGCGCGCGCCCCTCTCTCTCTCTCCCACTCACCCACACACACACACCAGCCACCCCATATTCCCAAAGAACACGGGCATCGTCGGTCCTGGAAAGGCTGGCCGTGCAAAGATGGAGAGGGAGGCGAAATGAAGAGGAAGGGAAGGGAAATGAAGAGGAAGGCGAAATGAAGAGGAAGAGGCTGGTGAAATCCAGCGTGGAGGAGAAGAGGACGCCTCCCGCAGGGCGAGTTTGCACACCGGGATCCAGCATCCCCGGAGAAGATCTAAGGCTGGAATAAAAAAGTTTCTCCGAGGAGAAAGACTCCCCCTCCGCGGCGCGGAGAGACCTGACCTTCCGCTTGCTCTTTTTGAGCAGTGAGCGGGAGAGAGAATCAAGCTGCCCGCCTCGCTTCAGCCCCCGACGACGAAGGCGCAAGTTGAGAGACACGGGGACATTTGAAGCAGCAGCCACGTCCTTAAGAGCGACGGGGGGAGGCGAGTAGGGAGCCGCACCATGTAAACTTTATTGTGTAAAAAAAACCACACAAGCGAGAATAAAAGGTGAAGGCTGGTGGCCGGCGGCGGCTACCCCGGGCCACATGACGAGGTCTGGCGGGCCGGATTTGGCCCGCGGGCCTTGTGTCTGACACCCGTGCTATAGAGGGATGTGATGCACAACTCTAAGCTCTGCTGCTGAAATGTGGTTCCAACAGCCTGCTTCTCCCCCTTGAGCGCTATTGTAACCTGCTGCTTCCAGACACCACAGGCGGCGGCTGCTTTGGTTTCTCTCATTAGCCTTGCCTTGAGGTCATACGAGGTAGGAAAAACAGAGGAGGCATTCCAAGTAATGAGTGTACATTGTGCTGAATCTTAGCGTAATTTTGCCTGGCTGTTTCAAAAGGAAGAGGAAAGAGAGAGGCAGAATGGAAACTGGCAGGACTGTACAGGAAAGATCCCACAGCAACCTCCAGTTGTTCCCAGAGGTTTGCATCCAATGCTTTGCCATCAGGGGGTGCAATAATTATAACAATTTAGCCAGACACTTCAAATGGTTATAAACTGTTTTTAATTATTGCAGAAGATTGGCTAACGCGTACATCTAAATGCATGTTTTGAAGAAGAAAATAAAACTTTATTCGCATTGGCCAATGGCCATAGCAACAGTAAAACATTACAGTATATGCAGAAAAGGAAATTTGATATAAGAGCACAGTTTAAAGTCCTGAATCAGCCGTCAGTTAGTGGCCCTTATTCTGATTGCCCCTGCTATGAACCTAGCAACCTTTGCTGTTATCTGCTCATTTTGATCTGATAGAAGAAAGGACATTGTGGCAGTGGTTGAGCGCCCTGGGATGGTTAGTACGAGTGGGGTGATGATCTCGTTCCTCAGGTTTTTGTAGAGTACAAGACAGGAGGACTTGTGCCGCTGTTTCGGTGCTACCATCTCCACAGAGGCAAAGACATTTCTCAGGCAGGTTCTTTTGGAATCGACCCTCAAGTACCGCAGATGGCAAAACATCCAGTCTTGCATGTGTAAAAGCACGTCTGTATTTTGGGATAATAAGTTTGTGCAGCTATGGGGCCAGAGAATCAAAATGGAGAGGTGGAAAATGAATATACCAAGGGCAGAATTTCCTTATAGTGGCCAGGTTGCTCTGATGCTCGATATCTTTTAGACGTTGACCAATTAGACTGTTTGCTTTAGTAGGGCCCATAGTGAGTAGGTGTTGTGGGGATAGGCCACAAGAGTGAAGTTTTTGATAGACGGTTTTAAGCCAGGCATTTTTATGGGAGTCTTGAAGTACTAGGGATAGTAAACCGGGGGGATTTGAGTTTAGACGGAGTCAGAAGTTAAGAGTTCTTTGCCAAGTCTGTACTTCTACTGAAGGGAGACTTGCCTCCAGTCTCAATGTACATGCATGTCTATTTGGCATGTAGTTTTGTCTCGGTGTTTTGCAAATCACTAGTGTTTTCTACTTCATTACCCTCTGTAACATTTGCCTTTTGCTGCTTTCAGCCTCTTCCGGAGGATCCAGCTGTATGTCATCTAGCCTGTATGCCAGCTGTAGCAGTGTTAGAAACTCAGATTTATAAGCTAGGCACCAAATGGCTCCTTAAAACCAAGGTTACAGTCACCAAAACAGAATGTCTAGTTGCCATTTGGGGGCAAATCGTAGGGTCTTCTCAGTAGTGGCACCTGCCCTGTGGAACGCCCTCCCATCAGATGTCAAGGCAATAAGCAACTATCTTACTTTTAAAAGGCATCTGAAGGCAGCCCTCTTTAGGGAAGTTTTTAATGTTTAGTGCTGTATTGTGTTTTTAATATTCGGTTGGCAGCCGCCTAGAGTGGCTGGGGAAACCCAGCCAGATGGGTGGGGTATTATTATTATTATTATTATTATTATTATTATTATTATTATTATTTTACAAATGATGGGCAGACTGTGATTGATTCTGAGATATACATCTGGCTAGTTCAGATGACAAAGACTCTCCTCCCTGAAAGAGAGGGGAGTGGTTGTGGGCGGGAGCCCGAGCACCGCCCAGCAGGGGGCGTTGCCCCCTGCCTCCAGCTCTCCTGGCTGGCACTCACGCCCCCCGATGGCCACCCAACCAGGTGCCGTGGAGGGGGCGTGTTCAGCAGCCTTTTGCTGCAGTGCCAGCCTCTCCCTGGCCTCATTCCTCATCAGCGTCCCATCGCAAGTCCTCATCAGCTAGGAGAGTCATCACAGAGAAGAGCCATGAGGTTTGGAGTCGGGGGAGGGGTCTGGTTCCTTGCATGCCTTTTAACTTTAAGAGGCTTGCGTGCGCTCATTGCTTTACTGCTTTTAAAAACCCAGGCATCCAGGTTGGCCTTGCTGTGTCCTCTTTTCCGTGTAAAAACCTACATTTAACCTTCTATTTCCCCCCACTCCGGGTGCTTTTAATTTTTGGCCAGGATGCTTGTATGTTTTCCCCTCTATTGCCCTTGCCTGTCCACCTGCATGGCTGGTCTGGGTGACTGAGAGGGTTTGCCTTACATTTAATTTGTTGGCCAGGGTGCTTATGTGTTTTCCCCCTCCATTGTCCTTGAGAGCCTGTATGGGACAGTTAAATATTTCTGCATTGCTGGGGTTGGACTAGATGATCCCCAGGGCTCCTCTCCAATTTTAAGTCGTGCGTGTGTGTGTGTTTGCAGCGTGTGTTTGTGCCTGCCGTTTATTGATTATTACTCTTCTAGTGTGGGTTTAATTTACCCTGCCACCCCTTCCATTGGTACCACTTAAATCGGGAGCCCACTGTAAAATTTAAAGGCTGCTGGGGCTTGGAATACATTGTGCACTTAAACCTCACCCCTCTTGGTTTCTCTAAGCCACCCTCCCCTTCGCTTGATGTTTGGGGGAAGAAATAAGGCAGGGCTTGGGGTGGACAATTCAGGGTTTATGATCAGGAAACCATTCCTCAGCACTGCACGTTTAGAACCTTTGAAGGTGTGCCTTTGCCTGGTTCTTGTCATTGGCTGCATTTGCCAGTACAGGCTCCCTAAAGAAAACTGCTTTTAAAGTTCCAAGTTTTATTACGGCAAAAGCCAGTGACACTAAACACCACAAGAACTGCTTTTAAACAACAACAACAAAAAAGGTTTCGGCTTATAATACCTTACTAAAAAGTCCAGGTTAACTCACGGTTTATATTTCAAACTTTTCCTTGCCCCGCATCGTCATTTTACTCCCTCCACCCCCTCCTCCCTCCAACCCCCCCCCACACTTTCCTTCTCCTCCCTCCACCCCTCCTCCCTCCCTCCACCCCCCACCCTTTCAGGAAAGAGATACATCACATTAACCTTAAAAAAAAAAGATAAAAAGAAAAGAAAAAAGGTGTCTTTGGATTTCCCTTTGCCTGAGTCATCACAGTTACCAGACAGGTTTTTCAACTGCTGGGCAGGCTTGATTGCTCGGCATTGTCTTTTAAGCACCTGGAAGTTCAGCAGCTCTAGTTGCATTGTCAGTTTAACTAACCAGCAGTTTGACCAATTGCAGTCTTTTGTCTATTTAAGCACCTTTATTTCCATCAACTGGTCTTGAGCCAACCTTGTGGGCAAAAAATTTACTTTCTTTGTTTGGCAAAGTTTCCTTTGTTTGGTGTAAGTTTAAGAGCAACCTCACCCCTCCTTTCCAGAGGGCCGCTGGTGTGGGCCTGGAATCTTATTGATTTCCTTTTCTCTTAAGTTGGCTGCAGCTTCTGAGCATCTCCTTGTAAGCAGTTATTTTCAATTCTGTTTGATTACTTGGCAATGCTTTGCACCTAGATTTGCCTATCATTTAAAAGGGGCAACTTTTTATTGTAGGCAATTATCTTCTAATTCTGTTTGACTGCAGTTGGGGTTCCTTTGTGTATGGGATTGTTCCTTGGAGCCAGGTGCTAATATGTAGCTGAGCGCTGCTGCTTGAACTCTTGCTGGGTTGTGATTTAATAAATATAAATAAATACAAGCGGTGCAGTTAAGTGACGTATAGCTTGTTCATTTTGTCAGCAGTTACGTGGAGCGATTGATAATAGTAATTTCTACTCATAGCTATAAATCCATTGGCTATTAATTGAGATACTATCGATTAATGATTAATTCATCAACCGTGCTCTGAACTTTATTGATACACAATAATTGTACACTGACATTTAATTACAGTCAAGTTATTAATTGATTGGTGATATTAACACTAATTAAAAATAACAACAATAATAAAATAAAATAATAAAATAAAATAAATTTGAAAAATAAATAATAATAAATAATAATAATAAATAATTATAATTATAAAAAATAAAAAATTGTAATAATAATTAATATTAAAAATATAGATAAATAAATAAATAAATGAAAATTAAATTTAAAATAAAATAATATAAAATAATTAGTGACGAAATAAATAGTAGGCGCATTTTACTAGTGCACAGAGCAGCTCATGGCGCCCAAGAGGAAGCGCACGGGTGCAGTACCAGCACACACTGCAGATGGCAACCGTCGTAATAATAAACCCAAACCCATTTCGCAGTTCCTCAATGCCTTCAGATCATTCATTGTTGACTATGAACAGCACTTTCTCCTAGCTATTCTTTAGTTCTATTTGCCTTGTGTTTCTTACTTCCTTGTTTCGCAAACCAGTGGCCAGCCTTTAAACTACCCAGGTGCAGGCCCAAGCCCTCAGACAGGAACGGCGGCTGTGCAAACTAGGTCTCAGGTTTGCTCGGCGACTTTCAGAAATGCATCGGGGCGCCTGCGTGGAGGCTGCCGGCCCGTATCAATAGCCTGGTTGCTTCCAGTTCTTCTAGTTCTTTGCAGAATAGGCAGCCCAGGGTCCAGCTTCCAGAATCAGGCACCTCATCAGCTGGTGATGATGAGTCAGAATGGCTTACGCCCTTTCTGGGGAGGCCGCCGCATCTGGCAGTTAGCCCGTATGTCGGGAAGAAGCCATCAGAGGTGTATCACACTGGAAAGCTGGACCTTAGAAAGGATTTAAAACGTAAGGTGTGCTGGTAATTCAATAAAGGGCAATGCCAAAGGCAGTCTTGTAAGTACCCGCACAAGTGTGAGAGATGTGCAGGGGCTCACCCAGCCACGGCGTGTTACTAAGGGAAGCGGCCCTTTCAGGGAGGTCAGGGCTTCCACCACTCTAGTTCCAGATGAGCCCCCGCAGCAGGGAACCATCGTTAAAGTCCTTCTGGGTCTAGCATTTTCTCCAATTTAGCTTTCTCCTCTCCTCAACCTCTTGTCTACCCATCCAGACAGAAGTGCAGCATCCTATCTTTGGAAGGGTTTCTCAGAGGGTTTCAGAATCCCGGTAGTGGCTCCTTAACCGCGAAGGACTCTCATAATCAAGTCAGTAAGGGAAAGGACATTCGCCTCACCCCACGGGTAGCTAGCCCCACCCCTGGGTGCACACCACGTGTGCCACTCCGGGTACCAGAGCAGCTAGCTTCGCCTCTGGAGTCACACTATGGCATACAGCTAATTGGGATGAACCCAACAGGGCCGTCACTTAGCCCCTGCTTGGTCTCCAGGACAGAGGCACCCCTTCCCAGACCCACCCCCCTTTTGTGATAATTAGGCAACCAAATGTATCATCCCATAACACCTCATACAGGAATTATTTTTTCCTGGGGAACCTGCCTTTTCCGCCCAGATCAACTACAAGAGCAAGACCACAGCTTTAACAAAATGACAGCCCAAGCAGGAAGACACATGGGAGCAATGGTACTGCTTTGAAGTGTTCCAGATCCATTTCCTGTTCTCCCAATGAGCAGGGCAGCTGTGGACAAAATTGCAAAGAAGTACAATACTGATTTAGTCCTTAGTCCTAGAATCTAGTAAGCCTTTAAGCCCAACAGTCGGAATCGCATAATTTCAATGCTTTAACCATATTAGGGAACATGTATAGTTAGTAAACAAATTGCTAGTTTTGTGAGAAATAACACTTCACTGAAGTGGATAATGCTTTGGCCAAGAGCTCACCTTTGGGAATCTTCTAGAACATGTTGCATATGTAGCAGTTCTGTCTAGCTACAGTGAAACTGAAACCTGACATTTACAGTATCAGATAGAATTGTTCTGGAATGTCCTGGCTGTGTCTGTTGTACAACAGTTTTGGAAATCTGTAGGAGAGTATCCCACCAATCTCTTGTCATTCTAACAATCTTGTTATCAACTAACAATCAAAAATGCTAAAATTTTAGCTACATTGGCAACAGGATGTTGGCTAGAAGCAACTGGTTTTCTGAAGCTAAAACGTACAATTTTGTTCTAGGAGTTACTTGATCACAATATAGAACTATTTGTTTATTCCTTATGAGTTTTACACATGATGAAAACGTATACTCAAGCAGATATTCTTATAATCACTGTACTATACTATGATACAGTGCATAATGAACATCCACATTCAGTTAGTCTGTGTGCCTCACGTACTTGGGCATAGAGCTGGACACAGTTGCCCAATCATCCCGCTTACCTAAGGAGAAGATTGACACCCTTAAGGAAATAATTCATACTACCCTTGCACTAACAAAATCACCCTCAGACAGATACAATCCCTGTTAGGTCATTTCAATTTTGCTTGTAGAGTGGTTTTCCCCGCCTAGCCAGGCTTTCAGTGGGTCTCAAGCACCCACACCACAGGTTCCGTCTTCCAAAGACAGTTAAGGCCGACCTAGAGGTTTGGGTGACATTTTTGGAACACTACAATGGAGTATCCCTATGGCAGGATGTTCTTAACTTGTCCTCAGATTTTCAGGTCCATTCAGATGCGGCAGGGTCCCTGGGCTTTGGCTTGTATTTCAGGGACCGATGGGGCGCGCAACGTTGGCCAACGGGGTGGCAGGGCAAGGGCATCACGCGGGATCTCACTTTTCTCGAGTTTTTTCCAATAGTAGTGGCCGTGCATATCTGGTCGGAGGAGTTTCGAAATCGCCGGGTGTGCTTCAGAACCGACAACCTGGCAGTGGTGAACATACTGGCGAGACAGTCATCGCGATCTGCAAGGGTCTCCTCCCTTCTGCGATGTCTCGCTTCCGGTCGCTGGCACCTGGAGCACAGCTGTTGCCCAAACCCTTTCCGGAGCACCTGTGGAACGTTGGAGACGCAAAGTCATTAAGGGAGTATTAGCGTCTGTCGCACCCTCCACTCTCAGGTCTTACAAGAGGGCCTGGTGCGATTTCTTGGGCTTCAGGTCTGGGACATCTGGGCTTTCGCCTAACGTGCCGCCCACCACTGACTACGTTCTGCAATACCTTTCACACCTCAATGGCTTAGGACGTGCGCCTAAAACCTTAAAATACATGCCATTAGCTGCCATTAGCTTCTTCGCTAGGGCCACGTTCTCCTCCGATCCATGCAGTGACTTCCTGATCCGCAGAGCTATCGAGGGCTGGGGCAGGTTACGCAGGATCTCACTTTTCTTGAGTTCTTTCCAATAGTGGTGGCCGTTCACATCTGGACGGAAGAGTTTCGAGATCACCGCGTGTGCTTCAGGACCGACAACCTGGCGGTGGTTGTCTAGCCAGGCAGTCATCTCGGTCTGAATACCTCGCTTCCGGTCGCTTGCACCTGGAGCACAACTGTTGCCCGAACCCTTTCCGGAGTACCTGTGGAACGTTGGAGACGCAAAGTGATACAGGGAGTATTAGCGTCCGTGGCACCTTCCACTCTCAGGTCCTACAAGAAGGCCTGGTGTGATTTCCTTAGTTTCAGGTCTGGGTTATCTGGGCTCTCACATAACGTACCTCCTACCACTGACGATGTCTTGCAGTACCTTTCCCATCTCGATGATCTGGGACGTGCTCCTAAACCTTAAAGATTCACGTAGCCGCCATCAGCTTCTTTTCAAAAGCTACATTTGCTCATGACCCGTGTAGTGACTTCTTGATCCGTAGAGCCATTGAGGGTTGGGGCAGGTTGCAACCTCCCAGGGCCGAGAGCCGTTAGCCGATTTCTTACGGGTTGTTATCTCAGATACGCATAAAACTCAGGTCAATTTGCTGGTCTAGGTTCGAGGCACGTCTCTTTTCCGCAGCATACGCTATCGCCTTTTTTTGGCGCGCTCAGAGTTGGTGAGGTGGTGTTTGAAGTTGGTGCACGAGGTTCAGCACGCGGCCTCCTGTGCGAGGACGTGCAGTTGTCCGAAACTACCGTGACAGTGCGTCTACGTCAGTCCAAGACTGATCAGGCGGGTAAGGGTGTCCTAGTTAAGCTCACGGCGTCGGCACAGCAGGGCCCATGCCCGGTAAAGGACACTAGGAGGTACCTCTACCTCAGACCGCCCGGCCCGGGTCCGTTTCTGGTCCACGAAGATGGGTCACCCTTGTTGAGGCACCAATTCACCAGAGTGCTTCGCAAGGCTATTGAGGCTTGTGGTCTATCCTCCCAGGAGTACGCTGCGCACTCCTTTAGAATTGGCGCCGCAACCACGGCTGCGCACCTGGGGTTACCGGCGGACAGGATCAAAGAGATGGGCCGGTGGAAATCCAATGCTTATAAGTCTTATATTCGCTAGTATGCGACCTGCCGCTTTACCCTACTTACCCGCCTTTTCTTTCTGTCTTTTACCCCCAGTTATGCTCAGAAGAAGCGTGTGGATTTGCGGCCACAGTATAGTTCATTGGGCCCGCGTACAAGCGGTGAGCTGCGGTCTTGCATCCAATCTTGGCCTTCCACATGGTGTTTGAGTTTCCTGGTTTTCGAGAAGAGGCATGCGTTGGGAGGAGCTGATGCCATTGCTGTGGGAGAAAGTAGCCAAGTTCGGCCCTCCCGACATCCTTGTGATTCATTTGGGGGAGAATGACCTTGCTAACAGAAGGAGTGTGGACTTGTTGTGGAGCATAAAAAGAGACTTGAATGCAGTTGCAGCCTTGTGTCCCAGAACGACGGTGTTCTGGTCCTCCTTCCTGAAAAGAACTGTTTGGCGCGGTGCGCAAAGCTGTATGGCCATTGAAAGAACCAGGAAACTCGTAAACCGGGCGGTAGCCCGTTGAGTGCGCTTTATGTATGGCCAAGTCATTTATCATGACCGTATCCGGATCGGCGACCAAGCTTTATACCGGAATGACGGTGTCCACCTAGCGGATTTGGGGAACGACATTTAGTTAGCTAGTGTCATCAAAAGTATCTGGGATGGGTTGCAGCTTTGAGGGTATTGGCGGCGAGCCTTTGGCTCGGGTGGCGGTTAGGCATTGGAATAATGTGTTGTGTGTCGAAGTGCTAGGTGTGGCCATCGCCTATGCCTTCAATTTTTAGGGGTATTCCGTTAAAGGAATCTGGCGGTCGTGTATTCTGTCCGATGCCTGCTTGGCGGGAGGCCATGGCACGACCCTCGGTGACAGCAGGGGTGAGCCTATAGTTGGATTAGCATCAACAGGCTCCACCTACTGGTGAATAAACCCACTTGTTTCGATCCAATGCCTAAGCCAATACCTTTTCATTGCTGTAATCAATAAAGTTGTGGCCTTTTCTAGCCCATCAACCTTATATCACTTGTCCTTGTGTCTTCATTTCACTTCGCGGGGGTCGGGTCCTCGAACCACAACCTTGAGCTACATGAAGAGCTTTGAGAACTGGAAGAAGAAAAGTCACTTGATGTGTTCCACTGTTGAACAGCTCTTGCTATTGAAAAGTTCTTCCTTTCTTGTAATTTGAATAAATTGGTTTGGGTCCTGCCCTCTTCAATACCTTTGTAGGAATCCATACATGGAGGACACAATGTACAAAATAATGCTTTTTTTATCACTGATCTCAATCTGTTGCATATTGTTACATGTAGACACAATGTACTGTTACTTGTAGACAGGCTCTGCATACAGTTGACATATTTGATCACCGACAACAATTATAGTGAAAGCTGTATGAATTTTTTAAAAACCTAATTGGGATAGGACGGGTCAAAGACCAACAAAACTGTATTTCACCAATATATTCTTGCAGGCCAACATTAAACAGATTTCTTACCTTGCTCTTTCCACATCCATTTTTCCACCGATATATTTACTCCAGTGTCAATTTCCCATTTATATCTATAAAGAAGCCTCATCCTCGCTTGCTTTCATAAAGCGTTACATTACCCCCAGAGACCTTTTCACATAACATAATCTTTTAAGTGATTTACGGGCTGCTGTCCTTGAAGAACATTCCACTCACAACATATTAAGAGCTGGGAACAGTCACAATACAGTATTGTGAGATAACCACAGAGAAACGCTCAAACCAAAAGACAAGTGACAAATATATATATCTAAAACCTGTAATTATAAAAGATCTATAACCACAAAAGTACAAAATCCAGTCAAGCTATGTTTACAAAGATAGAGCCATAACTGTCAAAATATTAAATATAATCAGCAGTGCTGCCAATATCACCACCCACAGAAAACTGAGAGCTATAGTGTTTGTTGAGAGCACAATATGGTGCAGCAAATAAGAAGAGTTCTTCTGGATCAGACCAGTGCTCTGTTCTCACCGTGGCCCACCAGATGTCTATGGAAAGCCCACAAGCAGGACATGGGTGCAGCGACACTCTCCTCCTTGTGATACCCTGTGTCTAGTATTCTGGGGCATGTTACCTCTGATCCTAGAGATAATATGCATAGCCAGTCCTCAATGGACTTGTCAAGTTGATGGCCACCCTACATCCTGTCGCAACCGTGGAATGGAAAGCCAGCTGTCTTGGCCCAGCTGGAGCGTCTCCCTTCTCAGCCTTGCCGCTGTGGAGATCCATCAGTCATCCTCCTCCAACGTGCTTCTGCGACTCATTCTGCTGTGCATGCAAGAGCACACATTACTCAGCAGAGTAAACACACAACAGATCAGGCTTGAGGCATGGATACTATACTAAACTACGCATTTATTATACATAAATCAGGACAAAGAAAAACATGGCCTCTCTTCTTGTCATTCTTCTTGGAGAGAGAGAGAGAACAAAAGCAATAAAGAACGGATGTTCCACTCACGGGACTCCAGCAATCTGTGCTGGAATGTGAACAGACATGTGACATGTAACAATCCCACATATCTGCAGCAAGGGTGGAATGGAATTCCCAACACATCCAGTGGCAGCAAATTCTCTGTTGAACGATGCATTGAGACCTGGCTTCAAATGCCTGCTCAGCCATGAAGTTTACTTGGTAGCCTTGCCTGAGCCATACCTGCTTATCAAGGGAGCTGGGTCGATAAATGGTAGGTGGAGAGTCGAAAACCATATACATTGGTTGGCATCTGCCTATCTCAGGAGACAATGAAGGAGTGTGCCTTTGGGGGTGCTGCCGAGCTGTTGCAGCTCCTGCTGTGGCTCTAGAGAAGGTCCCTGTTGGGAGCATCTGTGACCTCATTTTGAATTTCTGTTGCAGCAATTCAGCTTTCCCACTGCTCGAAGTGGCCATTACCCATGAAACAGACAAGGACATGTTTTTAAAGGCAGCCCCTCGGGGATCAAGTCGCTTGCCCTACATAATATTTCTGTGTGGGTTATTCTTAGTCTTATTATTATTATTTAATGCACATCAATGTGGTAATGAGATGGAACAGACTTCCTAATGAATACATGCAAAAGTGACAAGAACCAAAGTTGGATTAATTTGTCCATTCCTGATGGTAGTTGAACAGTGGAGCAGCATGCAGAGCCCGTTGCTTCCTCATAAGAAGAGTCTCCTGGATCAGGCCAGGGACCCATCTAGTCCAGAATCCTGTTCTCACAGTGGCCAAGCAATGTCCCAGTGGGAAGTCTGCAAGCAGCGTCTGAGTGCAAAAGCCCTCTCCCATCTTGCCATTCCAACAGTTTGGTATTCAGAAGCATTGTGGAGATAGAACATAGCCATCATGTCTTAATTACATGTCTACATGGAAACCCCTATATGTGTCCACAATATATATATGTATAAATTTTCTGTTTTACAATTTAAAGTACTCATTTTTACATCCTTAAGGTATCAATGACTCCCCTTCTTCTCTTTCCATGGTTCATTTTACATATCATAAATCCCTGCATATTTTACAGGAACTATACCATTTGGTATTCCATTATTACACCCAGTGCTTTCTTTTCTATATATATAAAAAAATGTTTAGGGGTACTCTCATTTTGACTCAAGAAGATCACTATTTTATAGTTCAAATCAGGAAAAATAAATAGAGTAAATGGACAAAAGTACAAAGATTCACAAAATGTTTAGGGGTATGCATACCCCTGCATAACCCCCAGAAAAACATACTGGTTACATCCATAAAAACTTATTTACAGTGTAGAATTTATCTTAATGCTGCCAGCGTTTTCAGCTGTACACAGTTATTTCCCAAATAGTCAATAAGCGTTTTCCAATCTTCTCTAAACGTATGTTCTTCTTGTTTTCTTATTTTATATATTAAGTCTGCAAGCCACGCGTATTATGTCAACTTAAGTTGCCACTCTTCTTTGGTTGGGACCTCTCTCATTTTCCATTTTTGGGCTAACAAAACAAGGGCCGGAGTAGTGGCATACATAAATAACCTTTTTTGACACCTGGGAATTTCAGTTTGAATTATCCCCAACAAAGAGGATTCTGGTTTGGGGGGAAAGTACTTTTAAATATATTTTTTTAATTCATTATGGAACATTTCCCAATACTCTTTTACCCTTTTACAAGTCCACCACATATGAAACACACTATTATTAATAATAATATTTATTTATTCAATTTATATCCCAGACTTCCTCCCCAAGGATCCCAGGGAGGCAAACAATTGGTTGGCTGGCTGGCATCCATCTGTCTTGGGGGACAATGGAGGAGTGTGACTTTGGGGGTAAAGAGTTACAGCAACTGCTGTGGCTGTAGAGACTGGTATGGATTTTGACATGTTTTGTTTCAGCTAGGGCAGATGAAGGTGTCTGGTTGTACTGCTGCAGATGCACCATGGGGTTTATTCTCTCTGCACTTCTCTCAATGGTCATTCTTCCTCTGATCACTGCTGTGGTTGATGTTGTTGTTTAGTTGTTTAGTCGTGTCCGACTCTTCGTGACACCATGAACCAGAGCACGCCAGGCACTCCTGTCTTCCACTGCCTCCCGCAGTTTGGTCAAACTCATGCTGGTAGCTTCGAGAACACTGTCCAACCATCTCGTCCTCTGTCGTCCCCTTCTCCTTGTGCCCTCTATCTTTACCAACATCAGGGTCTTTTCCAGGGAGTCTTCTCTTCTCATGAGGTGGCCAAAGTCTTGGAGCCTCAGCTTCAGGATCTGTCCTTCCAGTGAGCACTCAGGGCTGATTTCCTTCAGAATGGATAGGTTTGATCTTCTTGCAGTCCATGGGACTCTCAAGAGTCTCCTCCAGCACCAGAATTCAAAAGCATCAATTCTTCGGCGATCAGCTTTCTTTATGGTCCAGCTTTCACTTCCATACATCACTACTGGGAAAACCATAGCTTTTACTATACGGAGCTTTGTTGGCAAGGTGATGTCTCTACTTTTTAAGATGCTGTCTAGGTTTGTCATTGCTTTTCTCCCAAGAAGCAGGCGTTTTTTAATTTTGTGGCTGCTGTCACCATCTGCAGTGATCACTGCTGTGGATACACAACCTGATTGATTCTCTCCAAACACAGCTGTTGTCTGCAAGGGATTCCCACACCATTTAAAAGACATGGACAGACTTGCTTGGGAAACGGCAGTTGATGATACCAGGTCTAAGTGTAACAGTTGCAAAAGCAATGCTTAAAAATCTACAGCCGTGTCCATTTTGTACAACAGCCATTTGTTTTAAAGTGCATTGTGATGTGAAGTGACAACAATCAAGTCCTTCCAAGGGCATGCCTGCATGCCAGACTTCCATTCCCATGGCAGCTGCAGTTCATTGATCCGATAATCTCAGCACACACACAAAATGGCCACCATCATCAGCCATGTGAATTGCTGCTCAGCAAGTCAATCACTTACCCAGCCGCATGTGAAGGAACTAAGAAAGCTGTCTTCTGAAATGTAACCTGTCAAAGTAAAGTGGACTCTCAAGTGCCATAATTAAATCCCTGGATGAGTCAATAACCGAAGCACCCTAATCAAGTATCCAGCTTGCTTTTTTCATGGTCAGCCACTGAGACAACAGCTGGTGTGTCTGTGCATGTGAACAAGGTCACTGAGTCTACAAAACAGAAATATCTAACGGCTTCTCCCTCCCCCACACTTCTTCCCTGTATGCAATTAATTCATAACTGGGACATGAATCATGAAGTCTCCACTGTTCTGCCCTCCCTGCAAAAAAATGTTCTGCAGAACATTGTGCACGTAGAGCAGCTGTAAAGAATATTATTCCTCTGGAGACCCTTGAAAAAGTCAATTGGGGGCTGTAGCCGCAGCAGGTGGTGGCAGAACCGAAAGTGGGCGGTGTTGTCAGCACTGCAAGATTGCATAGTTATCTCTTCTTCTGAGCCACCACATTACCTACCCCCTTCTCTGTTTTCCACCTCATTTTGTGGGCTGCATGAAAATACAGCTAGAGTCTCCTTTCCCTCCTTTCCCAAATATTTGACTCCCTTGTCGCCCACAGATCCAGCTGCCCTTCCAGGTAGTCTCCTGTTAGTGATGCATTTAAATCATTGTCACTGGTCTTTCTTTTTCTTTTTCTTTTACTAAGGTGAATTCTCGGGGCAGCTGACAGCAAGAAATTGAAATAATTAATAAAGGTAAAAGCAGCAGTAAAAGTATATAAACGGGAGTTGGCAAAACACTTGGCAGAAAGTGAATCATTCTCTCCCTAACATGCGGAAGGCCTATTGCCTTCATGATCTGTTTGTGGAGCTCCCAGGTGTATCTGATTGACCACTGGGGAAATACAGGAAGCTGTCTTAGTCAGACTATTGGTTCAACTAGCTCAGTATTGGTCCAATGGGATTTCAGACATTACTTGTTGACAGCCCTGCTGGGGAAATACCAATAACTGAAGCTGGAATCTTGCATAACTGAGGTTCAGGATGCTAGACAATTTGTCTGATCCAGCAGTTGTTGTTGTTGCTGTTTTATTTGTATGCCGCCCATCTGACTGGGTTGCCCCAGCCACTCTGGGCGGTTCCCAACAGAATATTAAAAACACAATAGAACATCAAACATTAAAAACTTCCCTAAACAGGGCTGCCTTCAGATGTCTTCTAAACAGATAGTTGTCTATTTCCTTGACATCTGATGGGAGGGTATTCCACAAGGTGGGCACTACTACCGAGAAGGCCATCCACCTGGTTCCCTGTAACCTCATTCATGCAGTGAGGGAACTGCCAGAAGGCTCTCAGTGCTTGATCTCAGTATCTGGGCTGAATGATGGTGGTGGAGACACTCCTTCAGGTATACAGGGCCAAAGCCATTTAGGGCTTTAAAGGTCAGCACCAACATATTGAATTGTGCTCAGAAATGTATTGGGAGCCAACACCTTTAAGACTGGTGTTATACAGTCCCGGTGGCCGTTCCCAGTCACCAGTCTAGCAGCTGCATTCTGGATTAGATGTAGTTTCCGAGTCATCTTCAAAGGTAGCCCCATGTAGAGCGAATTTCAGTAGTGCAAGAGGGAGATAACCAGTGCATGCACCACTCTAGGGTATCCTAGGATAAGGACATGGGTTTTCTTGCCATCTACTGCATCCTTACCTACTCCAGTATTTTGGTTTTCCACTTCTATTCCCATTTGTAAGGTGATACCTTAACTCTTTGCACTGTGTCTTTCAGATGTTTCTATTTCTGCTGCATCTGATTGCCTGTGACAGGACACAGCTGATTTCATTTAAATCATTCCATTGCTGCTGCAATTGTGTGAACCATAATGAAACATAGGAGGTATGTAGGGTGGTGCAGCCAAAAGCATTGTGACATTAGCTACCTTCCCTCCACAAATCTCCTGTGGAGATGAGGAGAGAGGTAATTGAACTCAGCTGGTGTGGCATGAAGATCAAAGCATTGAGACCAAGACGTTAAATGCAAAGCAATAGACCTGGCAGCAGGGGTGCTATAATTTTTCTGTTCCCAATGTTAACATTAAAAAGGAAATTAAAAATGGAAGAAAAGAGAAAAGAGAAGAAGCAGCTGACACAGCCAGCCAAGCCATTAGCCGGGGTAAGGCTGTTGAATGGTTTCTTTAAATGTAAAGGTTCATCATTGTTCCACCCGATGTGTATGTCTTTAAGGGGCCAGAGCAAGGGCCAGAGTAAGATAACGAGACCCAGCTTTACAGCTGTGAAACGTAGCAGGTGCTGCTGAGTTGTATTTGATTAAGGTGTGTCAGCATTTGGGTGTAGTATATAAGGAGCAGCACCTAGCTCTCCCATTACCCTGGGGGATGGGTTGGTGGTTGGGTCTGGTTTGGTTGTTAATGTACTTAGTGTAAAAGGAGTTTTTGTTTTTCTTATTAAAACCTTGTTTAAGTTATTTTTGAGTCCTTTATTTTTTAATGCATGGTCTCCCCAGCAAGCTCTCTGCTGCGCTACCATACTGTAAACAGCCAACAAAGGCCACAGGTGAAATCTTGCCAGAAATCAGTGAAATCTTGCCCAAAATCTGTGCCCGGCAGCAGGATGGGCAGCTCAGGTGGCAATGGCACAAAACAGGACGTACCAGCCCGGAAGCTGTCGTGTTTCTAATTAGGGTTCTAAACTTGCAGTGCTAATCCATTGCATTCTAGTATTCTCTGTAGGGGTCCCCCCCTCCAGAATCCATTTCTGGAAATTAAAAATGAAATATATAATTGAACCATCTCATGATAAGTAACTTGGGAGGGGTACAAAGAATAAAGTTATTATTGTTGTTGTTATTATAATTTTGATAATATTCTTTATTGATTAAAAAATGTCTTTTTATTATTTCTTTGTTTCTTATCTTTGTTACTTCTTTATTTTTTTTTCTTGCTTTATAAATTTTCTATTTTACTGTATATAATTTTCCTTTTGCTACCTGTTAAGAGATAGTACATAATGTTTGTTGTTGTTATAATTTTGAACACTATTTTGTTGGCGAAGCTGACATATTTTTTGAGCAGTTACTTTAGATACCAGGAAAACAGATGTATTGACAGGTGCTTTCTTTTCATTTACATGGTTATTATTCCGGTAATTTATAGGATACATTCAGACATCGTGTCCTTTTTATACTCACAATTTAGAACTCACAAGAAGCGGATACATTTATGAGCACTTCAGAGAGTCCTTGAAGAGAACAGTGAAAAGGAATTTTTTGTAAGATGGACAATAAAACTTGCACAATCTATAGCGTGAGAGGCTACATACTGACAATAGCTTCCATGCCAGATGAATTTATGGCTGTGCACATAAATGGGCTTTTAGAATAAAAATATGTATGCTTTCTCCCTATCTGAGTGTTTCCCATGGTTTCTGAAGCTCCAAATAGCTTGGTCTCGGTTCTGAAGCATCAAAACTGACACATCAGGAATTATGTAACTGAGTGAAAAAATGATCTGGGAAAGACATAATGAGCTGAATCCAAAAGGTTATCTTGCTCTATCACAAGAAGATTCATTCCATTGGAACAAGGGAATCTTTGGATCCAACCCAATATATATAGATACATGGACCAAAACTAAAATGGTATCGCCCCTGAGCAAGTTGGCCTAAATTCAGTGGTTGGACTCCTCCTTGGGTTCAATATTTTCAGGAGAAACAGAGTTACATCATGGGGGACCATGGGAGATTGTCTTCTCTGTTCAACAGAGTCATGTCAAATTTTGATATCCAGGTAACTTAGTGTCAGGAGGCAGTATCATTGAGGGATAGCTGGGATGGAACTAGGAGCTCTTAGGTGTCAGGTGATCCATCACGGTTACACATTGCAACATCATCATAGGCCTAGGACAAGAAAAATGTGCCCTGAAGGTCACATGGGGCCCTTTGCCTAACCATGCAGCTGAGGGTAGCCCAGATAGAGAGAAGGAGGATATGAGAATTGGAGGGAGCCAAAATGGAAGGTACAGCGCAAAGAAGTGATCAGTTCAGACCACCAGCACGGGCAATATGTTTGACCCCTGATAACCTGCTGAGCAGGGAGAAAAACAGAACTAATAATTTTGTTGCTGCTGTCCAGTTGTGTGTATATTCTGAACTTTTGCACCTTTGCAATCTCATGCCGTCCAACATTTCTCCAATGAAAATAGGGATGTCCTATTCAATAATAATAATAATAATAATAATAATAATAATAATAATAATACCCCACCCATCTGACTGGGTTGCCCCAGCCACTTCGGGTGGCTTCCAACATATATAAAAACATAATAAAATGTTGAACATTAAAAACTGCCTACAGGGCTACCTGTCTTCTAAAGGTTGTATAGTTACTTATCTCCTTGGCTCAGGGGTCACAACACTCCATACCTTCCAATGTGTCTCCGATGAAAATAGGGATGTCCTAAGGAAAAGCGGGACATTCTGGGATCAAATCAGAAACTGAGGGTGGCTTTTGTAAATCCAGGACTATCCCTGTGTGGTGATATCACCCCTTTAAAACTGGTTTATGGGAGTGGGTTATAACCTCAGAAATAATGAGCTTGCATACAGCTGTCTCCCGTTAAGGATTCAAGGCCGGTGTCACAAGGTAATTTGGTGGAAGAGGTGAATGCCGATGATCTAAGTTCCCATAAAACCTGGATTGCTGGGAGCTCCAGCCAGCCAAGGTTAGGTCAGTGATTACTTGGGCTTTTGACAGCATCTAGTTCCTTTGCTCAGCCAACTGAGATTGAAGTGTAAGCGTTTATGTTGATTAGCTGGATAAGTTAGCATTTGTTGTTTTCTTACCTTCTGAGCTATTTTAATCTGTGTAATTATTTGGAGTTTTTCTCTCTTGTAGAGTTTTGTTTTTTTAGTAAACCCTGTGTATGATTTTATGAAATTTGGTCTGGTCTGTGTTCCTGAACCCTTTAATTTTGACCATGCTTTTCGGAGCAAGGGTCATCCACCACACCTGGAGAACAGGGGCACTTGGAGGGTCAACGATCCGCTGGTTTGATCCATACATTCATGAACTGGTGCGGTTTCCATTATTCTTTGCCATTTCTTTAGTCAGCTCGGGTACCCTCAACAATCATCATCTCAGACTAAGCTCTGATGACATTTCCAAACTGGAGATATTTACTTCCCCAAAGCTGTGCATATTGAACCAAGGGGGAAGGGTAAAGAATGAAGACACAGTACCTTTCCTTCACCATATGGCAGAGTCGTGCTTTCCACAAATTCACCCAGATGGCTTAATCTCTCCACCAAGTGCAAACTTATTACTTTCTGAGCAAACAGAAGAACAGGAGAAATAAATCAAGTGGCAAACCTTTGCCAAGAAAGGGGTGTTTGTAGCATGCAATCAAGTATGTGCAAACTTTGTGGAAGAGGAGAACGACGAAGAGTTTGGGGCTTCACAGCTTTGCTGTCCATTGCACCAAGCTGTGGTTCTCTTTGTAAAAAGAGTCCAGGGCTCAGAAAGACCAGCTCTTCAGTCATCCAGAGAGCCAGTTTATGTATTTAAAAAGGAAGAGGATAGAGGATTGACACGCCCTGGAAATAAGACCAGAACTAGGGCTTTGCTTACAGAAACAATGTTGTTGTTGTTTAGTTGTGTCTGACTCTTCATGACCCCATGGACCAGAGCACGCCAGGCACTTCTGTCTTCCACTGCCTCCCGCAGTTTGGTCAAACTCATGCTGGTAGCTTCGAGAGCACCATCCAACCATCTCGTCCTCTGTCGTCTCTTCTCCTTGTGCCCTCCATCTTTCCCAACATCAGGGTCTTTTCCAGGGAGTCTTCTCTTCTCATGAGGTGGCCAAAGTATTGGAGCCTCAGCTTCACGATCTGTCCTTCCAGTGAGCACTCAGGGCTGATTTCCTTAAGAATGGATAGGTTTGATCTTCTTGTAGTCCATGGGACTCTCAAGAGTCTCCTCCAGCACCATAATTCAAAAGCATCAATTCTTTGGCGATCAGCCTTCTTTATGGTCCAGCTTTCACTTCCATACATCACTTCTGGGAAAACCATATCTTTTACTATACGGACCTTTATTGGTAAGGTATGTTTTTATTTTACTGTTCATGGCTGAAGCCTGCAGAGAAGCAGGGTGGTTGGGAAGGGATGAGAGCAAATTTCTGGAGTCCCTGCAGCCCCAGCTATGAATGAATTGCAGTGCCATGCAAGCAACCACAAGTACTGTACTAGCAGGGGAGCCATCGGCAAAAGATAGATCAGTGAGTAGATAATGTTGGGCATTCTTGCAGATGGTTAGAATTATCAATATTAGAGAAGAGGCCCTATTCTGAGGTCCAGCGCCAAGGGCCTTCTGGTGGTTCCCTCACTGCAAGAAGCAAAGCTATAGGGAACCAGGCAGAGGGCCTTCTCAGCAGTGGCACCCACCCTGTGGAAGGCCCTCCCATCAGAAATCAAAGAGATAAACAACTACCTGACATTTAGAAGACATCTGAAGGCAGCCCTGTTCAGGGAAGTTTTTAATGTGTGACATTTTTAATGTATTTTTTAATCTTTGTTGGAAGCCGCCCAGAGTGGATGGGGAAACTCAGCCAGATTGGCGGGGTACAAATAATATACTACTACTACTACTACTACTACTACTACTACTACTACTACTACTATTGCCTCCTACTGGCAATGGTATTATTCCTCAGGAAACAATGACATCTAAGGCCACATGCAACAAAAACAGGGTCACATCATCTAGTCATCATGCCTCATTTTGCTTACTGGAAAGAAATTATCTATTTTCTTTCTTCCAAAGGTGTCATCAATTTCCTCAGACAACCATGGATTTGTAGCCCTTGCCAAGGCAGGGGAAGATCCCGCTCTTCACTTTATCCAACTGCTTGGTGCCTTCAGGCTCAACCGACATATAAGGACTCTCATGCTCATCACTTCTCGCTTGAAAGCTAAGCATATCCCGGCACCGTCTGAGATTTGCACATTATCTTCCTTGGGCCTCAAGGGAGCTCAGAGTTTCCCAGCAGCACTTCCATCTCTTGAAAGTTTCCCATTTATCTGCAGCTTGCTTTGCCTGGCTGTCAAGTGCAGCAGCTTTTCCGCTGATGCCATTTTAGATTGCGGGGGAAATGGATGGAAACTCTGCTGCTATTGTTACCTTACAGAACAGAACTCCATTCTGTGGCAAACATCTGGATGCAAGTCAGAAGCATAAAGGACTAACACTTGAGCTGTCACTTATATCTTTCAGGCCTAGCAGAAGCTTCTGAATAAATGAGCACTCAGACTTTACTCTGTGGGTGCCCTATGTGGGATCGCGTGCGGTGCTTTGGACCCAGGGAACTTTCCAGTTTGTATGGGCTGGCCTGCCTCTCAGTGTTATTCATGCCCAGCCTCAGTAGACAGGTTACATAGCTGGGGGCCAGTCCATAGCTGTCAACCATCCCTTATTTGGCTGGAAACTCCCTTATCCCAGTGCCGTGTCCCACTGCTGTCCCTTATTGATGATGTCCCTTAAATTTCCTGGGTTTCAAAGGAAGCAGCTCCTCTCCCTCCCTCCCTGACTGCCAGTCCCGTCGCCGCCGCTCCCGCTAGGCCATACTGCGGCTGCAACGCTGAAGGACCCAGATGAGATGGGCAGCCTGGCGCGGCCTATGAATTGCTGAGGAGCCTTGAGAGGAGAGCGAGGGCAATCATAGAGAAAGCAGTTCAGAGAGAGGAGGAGGAGGCAGAAGAGGAGGTGTGGGCAGGTGTTCCAAGGGCTAACCATAGAGGGGGAAAGCGGAGGAAGGACCGCAAGCACTTCTCCCATAGATTTGTAGTAGTAGACTAGCATAGATGGTCTGATCTGCAGGTTTACTTCGGGCGCTATTCTCCACCCCCCTTCTTCCTCCCGCCCCGCCTGATGGAACTGAGAGCTGCAGATGGAGCACGAGAGAAAAGATACAAAACTGCAGCAGCATCTTCGTAGCTTGGACTTCGTTTTGCGCAAAAAGTGGTTGCTGCTTGTAGTTATTTAATTGCAGTGTTTCATCAGCTGGTGTCTTGAGCACCAACCTCTGGAAACGAAGGGCTAAAAACCGGCGCTGCTCTCCAAAATTATCTGGTCCCTTTTAACTTTGTATTTCAGCTGGTTGTCTAAAATCCTTTATTTTGGCTGCTGATCCCTTATTTTCGAGGCTGCTGGTCCCTTATTTTCAAATCTGTAAGTTGACAGCTATGGGCCAGTCGCATAAATAGGGGGTGGAGCCAGCAGCAGCAAGGAAGTCAGCTCAAGAGTTTCACCTAGCCAGTGGCAGAGATTCATGCTCTGGCACCGGGAGACGGAGAGCAGATGGGGCGGGGCTGGTGCGCATCCTAGGGGCATGGTACACCACCTGCGATGGCATGGCACCCAGCGCAGGGGGGTGGCAGCCGCGATGGCACCCCACCGGGATCGTGCTGCCAGGGATGGTGCGCTCCCCCTGCACTCCTCTTCCTCCGCCAGTGCGCCCACCCAAACCTCCCTTTGTTTAATGTTTCTTATTTACAGGTTAACCTTTTTCTTCTTGTTTAGTGGGCGCTGCTACGGTCTTTGACTGATTGCTCTTGAAGAGTTGGGAAGAAATTTTCCTGCATTGGCAGGTTTTGTCTTCCCCATAGCAATTCGTGACAACTTTGGCAGTTTAAGGCTTTGAGCGGAATCCTTCTTCCCTACAATGGGTGTGTGTGTGAAGTGGTGACTCACCCCCCCCCCAGCGATTCCAGGGTCCCCACTTAAAGGGGTTGTCACCCATATGGGTGTCACTGGCCATACACTGAAAGGTTGTCAGTGAACTACCCTGCGTGTGAGGATATGGGCTGGGCTGCCTGCGTACACTTCTTGAGGGCTTCATTTAATCTTCTCTCTCACTTGTGTTTTGTATTACTTCTGAATCTCATTCTAAAAGAACCACCTTGCATTTGGCAAGCAATGGGTCTTGCCAGATGCTATTTGGAAGTATGGGTCTCAACAGATGCCCAGTGTTGCTGACATGTGATACCAGCTGCTGGAAACCATAGGAGGGGAAGAAGAAGAAGAAGAAGAAGAAGAAGAAGAAGAAGAAGAAGAAGAAGAAGAAGAAGAAGGAGGAGGAGGAGGAGGAGGAGGAGGAGGAGGAGGAGGAGTTGGGATTTGATATCCCGCTTTATCACTACCCGTAGGAGTCTCAAAGCAGCTAACATTCTCCTTTCCCTTCCTCCCCCACAACAAACACTCTGTGAGGTGAGTGGGGCTGAGAGACTTCAGAGATGTGTGACTAGCCCAAGGTCACCCAGCAGCTGCATGTGGAGGAGCGGGGAAGCGAACCCGGTTCACCAGATTACGAGACTACTGCTTTTAACCACTACACCACGCTGGCTCTGGGGAGAACACTGTTGCGCTCAGGTCCTGCTTGTGCGTTTCCCGTAGTCTTCTGTTGTCAGGGACTGGAATGAAGAGGCAGAGGCGTGGTGGGGGTCTCCCCCACCCCCCGTTTCTCCTGTAGCTGACAGGGCGGAGAGAGACAGTCTTGAATTGCAGCCAAACGATGAGGAAGATAGTGAGGTAGAGATGGGTGAGCAGCCAAGCTACGCTGAATCGGGAGAATTAAGGGAGGGGAAAGAGCAGCCAGCAAACTCTTCAATAGACAGAGTGGCAGATCCTCCGTCCCCTAGGATGCGGCGGTCATTGAGGGTACAAGAGTATGCAGCTGTGTTTGGCAACAGGAGGCTTCTGTAGGGGCTGGGGAAGGGGAAGGGAGGAGGAGCCAGAGTGAACAACTCCATCATGGAGTAAAGACTGGAATTCTTTGTTACCGCAGTGACTGAATAAATCATACTGAAAAGCCTTCTTGTTTTCTCCCGTCTCCTTGAAACCCTCAGGAGGGGAGGGAGAGGTTCCTCAAGCCTGACATCTGGCCTGTCATTGTGAGAACAGGACGCTGGACTTGATGGGCCACTGGCCTGATCCATAAGGTTCTTCGTCTTCTGTTCTTACTTTGCGAATAGTTACAACAGCACCATTGGTGAAATCCTCTCAACACCGAAAGCCTTATAAAAATGTTCAGCCTCTTACATCAACATACATTCCAGAGCGAGTGCTTGAAGTACAGAAAAGAGTTACAGAAAGCATTAGCTTGACTTGGGGATATTTGCCAATTTCGAAGCAGTGTTGTTTATCAGCCTAATGGATCATACTGTACATTAATGCCCCCAAAATGCAATCTTATGGTAATCATGAACTTCGTATTACGTGAAATGGCTTTCGTTCTTTTCTTTTTTAAAAGCCATAATCCATCTTAAAGTGGATTTGCCTTTTCCTCAAATGCTCAGTCTTTGTCCCCATAGGCGGTGTTATATCTTCAATTTGAATATTCAAGCCTAAATGTAAAAACATGTGAATGCCACAAGAGTTCGGCAATACCCATCGCACCCACAGAATAAAAAAAATAAAAAGGAGCCATGAGGATTTGCACCAAAGGCATTTTTTCATGCATGAGTCCTAAACCATCTTTCATCCTCTCTAGTACTATTATGCAAATGTACAATCTCCGATTAAGATAGAATAGTGAATCAGAATGCATATCTAATCTGAGAGAGCATTCAGGGCAATGTAGCATTTTATGGTGCCCACTGCAAAGTGATTTAGGCTTAAGAAATGCTTTAAATCTCATGTGCTGAAATGCCTCAAATCTGCAATGAGTTAAAGGTGTGGTTTCTTGCCTCTGGATGCAAAGCAACGTTCGCCTGCCCAAAATGGAACTTTGCAAAATCCATTTCTTTGTACGCATCCTTCTGAGCATTATTTACCTGTTCAGTTAGGGGGCGGGGGTTGGAGAGAGAAAGATCTTTCTTTGATAGTATTAATTCTGCCTGTGTGGAAGAAAACCAGTCTTCAGGCTTATTTTAAGGTGCAAAGTTATGTGAAAGATCACGTTATTGGAAAGCAATAGTACTTGAGATGGAACAGACAGAAAACCCAACCAAGTGCACCCCTAGGCTGATTCCTCTGAAGAAGCATACTTTGGAAGTCAAACTGCTTCTGCTGAGTGTTTCTCAATTTTCTCAATTAAATTTGCAGGCTGCCCTTTGCGCCTCTGTTTTTGAACATTTCAGAAGTCAAACGTTCTTCCAGAATAGCTGACGTTCGAAAACCGAGGTACCATTGTACTTCCTCCTGTATGAGTAACAAATATTATTTTGCCTAAAAGAAGGTACCATGTTAAAATGAATCTGGAAACTTAATTTCAAAAGGGAGAAAAAATAGGGAATGCTGGAGAAAACAATAATTTTACAAAACTGTGTCATTTGGATGATTCCATTTTCATTTGAGCCTATATGGTTCTTTGCAGCCTCCTTATTTTTGAGGCTGTCCCAATGCACATTTGTATTTCAATAAAGGTCTATCTTTTCACTTACTTTAAACTGTCCATGTCAAGGAGATGCTCTGATCCATCGATTATTGTGGCACTGCTTTTCTGTAACCTTTAAAACTGTATGAATACCCCTTTAGAAATGGCATTGCCAGCACTGTGTACCACATTTTAAATGGAAACTATGACCTGACACTGTCAATCATGTTGTGAAAGCTAATGCTTGTGCTTATGTGGGTGGAAGGTAACGTCTTTGTACATTCAAACAAAAGTGGCACTAAAGTTCTTTTCTTTTCTTTTTATTTCTCAGATCCTCAATTTTTTTTCTTTTTTTAAAAAATAAAGTCCTTAAACGGAGGGACGGATTTACTGGGAAGCGAGACAGCACAGCACAAAAGTAACAAAGGGATGCTCAAGAGGGGAGAATCAATACAAAGAAAAGGGAAGTCTTGAAAATCTTTGCCATATGCTGGTTCAAAGAAAGCCAAGCCTGAAGGAAAGAGAATGCAATGTTACCTAAGAAGGAGCCACCCAAATCCCAAATTGCCTATTTGGCTGGTGACTGGCCAAAAACGACACCAGCTTTTATCAGGCAAGTCTATCTCTAGGGCTACTGGCAACGGAAGCTTGTTCAATTAAAGACCTCCAGAGATAGACAGGGTGGTCTGGAGCCAATATTCAAAGCATAATTTTCAAGAGCAGTTGGTGGTTAATGGTGAAAAATTGTAACGTAAGACTGAAAAGAAGGCCAATTAGAGAGAATGTCTCTGCCCCCTCCCCTTTTTAAATCACATTGAAACCAGTTTGGAAAAAGTTCCGATTCCCACAAAGCACTGTGAGGACTGCAGTTTTGCCACAGCACTGAAAATTATTTGGCAGGGATATGAACATAAGAACCCTGTTTGATCAGACCACAGGTCCATGCTTCATTAGTGGCCAGGAAGGCCACAAACAGGGCGTGAAGACACCAGCCCTCTCCCACTGTTGTTCCCTGATGTCATAACTAAGTTGTTCCGTTGAAATCCATGGGACTTAGTAATGGATAACTTCAATGGGATCGGGGTTAGAGCATGCCCACATTCTACAAGCACAAGTGCCCCATGGGGACAAGGTAGTTTGGGCCAAGAAGTGTTAATGTGCCCAGTGGCTGAGTGTACATGTGTGAGAGAAGAGCGGCCTCGCATAAGAAGCCCTCTGGCATGTGGAACATCAAAGCTTCTGCACCCCTGTTTCAGAGTATATGATTTGGATGTAGAAGCTTAAATCCACAGACTTTCATGTTGAAGGATCTGTGGAAACAGGACAGGGGGAAGACCCTGGACAGCTGCATGCTGAAGGCAGCTCCGAACAAAGTATCACAGACCTGGCATCAAGTGTTGGGGCTTGAGGGGAATGTGGGCACCTAAGGCGGCTGCCTGCAAAATACCAACTTACCAGGGAGATAATTTGTAGATGGAATGAAAGCAATAAAAAGCCAAACAAGAATTTCCCTGATTTCTTCTCTCCCCTTTGCTAATTGTTGAACGGAGTTTCTTTTCTGACATACACCAGAGATTGGCAACATGGTGCCCTCTAGGTGATGTCAGATTCTAACACTCAACCAGGGTGTTCAAAGGCCAGGGATGATGGGAACTTCCAGAGGGCACCATATTGGTGGTACTTGTTATTCACGTTAACTCAGAAACATGTCACACTAGGCAATAACCTATTGATGTCCTTGCAGCAAAGCAAGGGCTTTTCATCCAGTGGGAAGGCTTTCTTCATGGAAAAGGGGATTTTTTGTTGGCCAATTTCTCCTGCTTCTGAGAGCCCCCAGCAGCTCCAGGAAATTTGTTTTGTAGGGTTCTCAATGATCGAGTCAGTGTCCGGCACCAGGCCAGTTGGCAGACCAACTCTGTGTTACAAAGATTTCTGCACATGTGACATGAAGGCTGGCAACATTAACGCTGCCATGTGGGAAACCCTTGCAGATGATCGCAGGACCTGGAGACAGGCAGATGAGTTGTGTATCCATAGCAGAGACCAGAGGAGGAATGACCGCTGGGAGCAGCGAACAGAGAAGAAACGCCTTGGTGCATCTGCACCTGCAACAGCACAACTGGACACCTTCATCTGCCCCAGCTGCAACAAAACATGTCTCTCCAGCATCAGTCTCTACAGGCACGGCAGGCACTGCAAACTCCAAACAGCTTGACCTCGCCCCCAAAAGCACACTCCTCCTTTGTCTCCCAAGACAGACAGATGCCAGCGCTCCAGAAATTGTATATCACCCGTTTTGTTAAATGGGGCATACTCCCATGTAAGTTCGCAAAGAAAGTAGCTGTAGTCACAACTGGCTTTAGCAAGTTTGAGGCTTCCACAGATGCATTGCCAGGGGACTCTGAGAAACCATAATGCTACCGTGGCAAATATATATGTATGCAAATTAAAATCCTTCAAATATACTCAATTGAAAGCAGCATATTCATTATTATTTTCAAATTTTGTGATTTTATAAACCCTTAACATTTAAAACTGCTCTGTTTTTCCAGTCATGGCTTAGGGAAAACATTTCCCAAATATCAGAAAGGACTAGGAAGGATGTGCACCACCTGTAGTTTGGAATACATCACCTTTACAAAAGGGGATAGGTAGATATTAATTGCATGCAAGCAAGGTAAACATCAGAGGCACAGGATGCTTTCAGTATTTATTGAACTGCTGCTTCAAATACCTATAATGGATGCTCAAGATACGGGGCACCACAGAGGTGAGAACTGCAATTCCAAAGCATAGTAGCTTGTGGTACCCAGTTTAGAGAAATAGTAAAATGTACTGGTACTTGTCTCAAAGACTTAAGTCAGCTTTCCCCAGTTTGGTGCCCTTCCATCCTTCCTGACCATAAGTATGCTGATTCAGGGAGGTGAAGAATAAAACACCTGACACCAGGGTAGGGAAGGCTACCTTAAGCAATTGAGACACCACACACCCAAGGGACCTGCCTTTTTCCTGTAAATGCTGTAATTAACATGGTCTGAGGCTGCATACCTATACCCAGGGATACTGAAGCCTTGGCCCTCTGAAAGTTGTTGGATCCAAACTCCCAACATCCCTGAGCATTGCCCATGCTGGCTGGGACTGATAGGAGTTGGAGTCTAGCAGCATCAGGAGGGACCACATTCCATATCCCTACTACCGTATTTTTCGCCCTATAGGATGCACCGGCCCATAGGACGCACCTAGATTTTGGGGGGTGAAATAAAGGAAAAAAATTATTTCCCCCCCCCCCAGGCACGGGGCTGGGGCGGGGGAAGCTCGGGCTTCCCCCAGCCCCCAGAACAGGACCCAGAGCCATGCCGAAGCTGCGTGCAGATTTGGCATCGCTCTGGGAGCTTGCGGGGCTGGAGGAGGGGCTTCCCTCTCCCCCAGCCCCCAGAATGGGACCCAGAGCGATGCTGAAGCTGCGTGCAGCTTTGGCATCGCTCTGGCAGCTTGCAGGGCTGGAGGAGGGGAAAGCGGAGCTTCCCCCTCCCCCAGCCCCCAGAACAGGACTCAGAGCGATGCCGAAGCTGCGTGCAGCTTTGGCATCGCTCTGGGAGCTTGCGGGGCTGGAGGAGGGGAAAGCCCTCCGCCAGCCTTCTAACCAAGTCAGGGGACAGCGGGAAAGGCGCGCTGTGCCTCCCGCTGTCCCCCGAGCTTGTGGGGCTGGCGGTGGGGCTCTCCAGGCTTCAGCGAAACCTGCATTCGCCCCATAGGACGCACACACATTTCCCCTTCATTTTTGGAGGGGAAAAAGTGCGTCCTGTAGGGCGAAAAATACGGTATATGGCCACTTACCAGAGAACTTAAAGGTGAAGGGACCCCTGACCATTAGGTCCAATCATGGCCGACTCCAGGGTTGCGGCGCTCATCTTGCTTTACTGGCCGAGGGAGCCAGTGTACAGCTTCCGGGTCATGTGGCCAGCATCACTAAGCCGCTTCTGACGAACCAGAGCAGCACACGGAAACGCCGTTTACCTTCCCACCGGAGCAGTACCTATTTATCTACCTGCACTTTGACGTGTTTTCGAACTGCTAGGTTGGCAGGAGCAGGGACCGAGCAACAGGTGCTCACCCCGCCACGGGGATTCGAACCGCTGACCTTCTAATCGGCAAGTCCTGGGCTCTGTGGTTTAACCCACAGCGCCACCCGCGTCCCTACCAAAGATCTTAGTGGGGGTTATTTGTGAGTAGACACATGCAGGATTGCACTGTTAGTGCCTTCTCAATCAGACCATAATGAGCTTAGAACAGAGATGTTTGGGTAATACATTGATCTATCAATCTTCCTTTCTGGAGGTTTAGATCACTCATATGGAAGAGAGGGAGCTTAAGTACCTAGAACTGTGTTGGATCTTCTCAAATGTCAAGGTGGGTTTTATTTTTTCCCCTTTGTTCTGAAACTGGCATATTTGATGTACTGCAATGAGTTACTGTGACAGCTACACAGAGGTAAGCTGGTAGCAGATTGCTTAATTTCAATGACCCATTTGTTCCTAATAACAGGTGCTAACCAGTGGCACAGCGTGGGGGGGAGGCCCCACAGGTGCGCTTGCCCTGGGTGCAAAATTTCAACACCCGGTACTGTCTCAATACAGTTGTGTGCTTCCATCGCTGAGCTCCATTGAGAACAGCTTCTCCATGCAAACCAGGAAGTGTCTACTCCAGACAACGTAACGACTCCTCTTTTCTTATCTCTACAACTGCGATCTCTTGGGTGACGTGGATACCTTTGGGCAGTTGAATGTGCATGTGTACTCCATCTGTTTCCCTCCCACCCAGCCAGCCTTCCGCATGGCCCTGGGCACTGGCAACCCACACTACGCCACTGGTGCTACCCAACCTTAACGTTCAGGATAGCAACTCAAATATGAATACAAGCATCCATGTGCAAGCACGTGTGTGTGTGAGAGAGAGAGCTTTAATGTTATTCAGTAAAAAGTGTCCTCGCTTCCATCTTTGTCAGGAGCAAGATCCCAGTCCCAGCTAAGGCAAGACTGGGGAGCCTGTCCCCCTCCAGATGTTGTTCAACTCCCACCAGTCCCAGCCAGCACAATGGTCAGGAATGCTGGGATTTGTAGCCTTCACAACATTCAGAGGGCCATGGACTAAGGGACATCCCTGAGCTAAGGGAATTCTCAGGGTGATGGTACCTTCCATGTAAGTGACCTAAAATATATATTCTAAAATAATTAATAAAAGAGGTAAATGTTTATGTTAAGGCCATGGAGTGTTAGGGCATATCCAGGAGTTTTGATTGTTTTGAGTGACCCAGGATTGCCTTTTCAACAGGAAATATTTCCCAGTCTGAAGGGTGTTGGCCTTCTAACTGACAGTATGTCTTAGATAAAAGCTGGTCAAGCTTACACTGATAGGTTTTGCAACAGGCTGCATCCTGCTAAGATCCAGAGCTCCCTTAGAGTCAGGACTTTGAGACTACTCCAGTGAGATGGTCCAAATATCATTTCTAGCTTATGATATAAACATTCCTGGTTTGTACTGGCATAGGAAACCACTTCGCCCCCTGACCCCCTAACCATCAGATGTAATTACAAAAACGTATATACACTGTACAAGCAAGAAAGTCCTAAAACAGCTGCAGATGTTTTTGCCAGATAGGGCTTGAATATCATGGCTCTTTTGGCAAAACCAAACGGCTGAGGTAGTTTATAGCAGGTCCTGCTTAACACCATTGTTGTTGGAAACCTGTTCGAGGTTCTCCATCATCAAAACCTGCGTCTTGTCCATCCAGTTCCCTTTCTGAGTTGACTTCCCCATCATCGCTGATGTAAGGCTATGCTCCGGCTCCTGCGGATCAGCTGCTGGCAAAATGGCATTGCTCTGTCCACGCTGGGAGTAGGTTTCCCTGGGCATCCCATCCCCAGAGCAGAGCTGAAGCCGGAAAACTGCCTGGAAGCCTCGCCGGAAGTTCTCGTTGAAAAAGCCATAGATGATGGGGTTGATGCTACTGTTGAAGAAGGCCAGCCAGTGAGCGAATGGGTAGATGTAGATGTTGATGACCTGCAGCTGTTCCTCGTTCAGGTCAGCGTAGTCGGAGAGCATCGCCAAGGTCCACAAGGGCAGCCAGGAGAGGATGAAAAGCAATGCCACGATGATGAGCATCTTGATGACCTTCAGCTTCTTCCTGCAGACAGAGTGGCGCTCCTGGCCCTGCTTCCCAGAGGCAGGCAACGAGGTGTTGAAGAGCGTGATCCCAATCCGGGCATACATGATGACAATGAGGGACAGAGGGGCCAGGTAGATGTTGGCAAAGAGCACGGTTGTATAGATCTTCCTCATGTCCTGGTTCGGCCAGTCCTCCCGGCACCAGTATATGGGGCTGGTTCTGTTGCCGTAACCGAGCAACACTCGGAAATGCCGGGATTCTTCCACCTTCAACATCACGGCAGACGGGCACATGATGGCAATGGCCAGGACCCAGATGACAACTATGATGACAACCGCTGTCCAGATGGTGAGCTTCTGCTTGAAAGGGTAAACAATGGAGCGGAACCTGCAAGGAAGAGATAAAAACACCTCTAAGTTCATAAACAGACAAGGTTTCCGTTCTGCATGTCTCATATTCTCAACGTGTCTCCTTGGTGGAAAATAGGAAGTTGCCATATATTGATGCACCTCGTTCAGTACTGTCTACACTGACAGTGTCTCTCTGGGATTTTGGACAGACAGGGGACATTCTCAGCCTTACCAGGAGATGCCAGGAATTGAATCTAAGTCCTTCTGTATGCAAAACAGATGCTTTAGCAGTGAATTAGAGTCCTTCCCTTATTCTGGCAGCAAAAAGGAGGAGCGTGTCAGTGATCAGTACAGGTACTCTCCACCTACCAGAGTGTTCCATGATTTTGAAGACTCTGTACTGTACCCAGCCCGTAAGAACAGTATTATCTTATCCACTGGGTGCTTTGTAGGCTGCAGGAAGAAGAATTTGCTGAAGCATTCTAGCTATTTTCCAAAGGAAAAGGAGAGAAGGGAAAGCAGGAAGTGGGGCTTCCACTAGCAGGACTGACTAGTTGAATCAAATCCTAGGAATCCGCCCGTGAGTGGGTGGTTGATCATATGGGTTATTTCCAATTATTTATTTTGGGGCACTTGTATTCTGCCTATTAGCATTTCCAGGGCCATTAGCCTATGGTCATAAAACAATGATCACTAAAATGGCAGATTTTTATTTTGAAAAAAGAAGACTAAAAGAAGATGCTATGAAGTTAACAGAACCTGGAAAATATTAATAATAAAGGTTATTGTGGCCAGTACTGAAAATTGTTCAGTCAGGTTGGTGTGAGGGAAATTGGAGTGGGCTCTGCTTTCAACAAATATAAAAACCAGAGGAAGTGAGGGGTGTGAAGAAGCCATACATAACCAGCACTAAACTATGGTTTTGTGTATGGGTAGCCAATATGGTACTCTTCAGAGGTTGTTGGACTACAGCACCCACCCATCTCAGCAAACATGGCCAATTGCCAGAAACTATGTGAGAGCCGTCTCCTTCATGGATCACTGCCTTGTCGTGTCTTAATGAGGGTGAAAAAGGAGAACGCAAAATATGGTCAGAAGCTCAACATCAAAAAAACTAAGATCATGGCCACTGGTCCTGGCAAATAGAAGGGGAAGAAATGGAGGCAGTGAGAGATTTTACTTTCTTGGCTTCGCTGCAGATGGCGACAGCAGTCACAAAATTAAAATACGTCTGCTTCTTGGGAGAAAAGCAACGACAAACCTAGACAGCATCTTAAAAAGCAGAGACATCACCTTGCCAACAAAGGTCCGTAGAGTTCAAGCTATGGTTTTCCCTGTAGTGATGTACGGAAGTGAGAGCTGGACCATAAAGAAGGCTGATCGCAGAAGAATTGATGCTTTTGAATTATGATGCTGGAGAAGACTCTTGAGAGTCCCATGGACTGCAAGAAGATCAAACCGATCCATTCTTAAGGAAATCGGCCCTGAGTGCTCACTGGAAGGACAGATCCTGAAGCTGAGGCTCCAATACTTTGGCCACCTCATGAGAAGAGAAGACTCCCTGGAAAAGACCCTGCTGTTGGGAAAGATTGAGGGCACAAGGAGAAGGGGACGACTGAGGACGAGATGGTTGGACAGTGTTCTTGAAGCTACTAACATGGGTTTGACCAAACTGCGGGAGGCACTGGAAGACAGGAGTGCCTGGCGTGCTCTGGTCCATGGGGTCACAAAGAGTCGGATACGACTAAACGACTAAACAACAATGTGGGAGTTGAAGTCTTACAACTTCTGAAGGACATCAAATTGGCTGGCCTGGGTTTAGCACTACATCAAAGATGAGACACAGACCCAGATCATTGGACCATCTAGCCCAGAACTTTCTGCTATGATTGGACAAGCTACCATGGCTGGTTTATTTAATTTATTTATCAAATTTCTCTCTCACCCCTCCTCCCAGCCTTGCTCTTGGATACGTGTCTTTCCAAGCTGGTATGTGATTAGAGGAAGAGCTGTGATGGCACATCAGGCTCGCATACACAAGGTCCCAGTTTAATCCCCAGCATCTCCAGGTAGGCCTGAGAATGTCCTCTGCCTGAAACCTCGAGGACCCAATGCTAACCAGCATGGAACAATGGTCTGATTCAGTATATGGCAACTTCCGATGTTCCAATGTAGAAATGTCATGGGTGGAGCCTAAGACCTCATGAGCTCCATCCTGATGCTAAGGCTCCTTAGTCATAAACTCTGTGTCCTGCTAAACTGTACATTTACTCTGCTAGGCCTGGAATCCCCACCTCTTCTCTCTCTGTGCCTCTTTTCCCGTAAAGCTTGAATCACAATAGGTTTGCGGAGGAAGTCTCTCACATCAGTCGAAAGAAGGCCACAAACCCCCACATGTTCTGAAAGCGCCTTCACAGAGCAACAAGCTCACCACTGCATAATTGTGCTGTCTTGTCCCACCGGATTTCTTCCTGATGCTACTGCACAAGCGCATAATTGCACAATAACTGAAGAGGCTTACAAAGACAGCAACCTTGGACAATTGGTACAACTGACATTTTATGTGTTCCATATCCATTTCCAGGCTGTTACAGAGACATACCTGTCGACTGCAATTGCCACTAAAGTGAAGACAGAAGCTGAGACAGATATTCCCTGGACCATTCCGTTCATCTTGCAGGCAATATTCCCAAAGGGCCATCCTGGAGTTTGAAAAGAAAATGGTTATCAGATATTGAAACTGCTTTCATAGCATATCAAAAGGAAAGGACACATTGGGGCTAAACTGGGTGCTTGTCAGGTATGTTTAAATATACACAGTCCTTGTCTGCATATGAAGTTGAGGGTGAGAGGGTCTTTTAGTTCCCACTAAAATCAATGGGCGGTATTCAACAAAATTTTACTATGAACCACAGAAATTAATGAACCCAACTTGTGGATTATTGCATTAGTTCTCCTAGTTGAAGTCCTAGTGCTTCTATCCTGGATTCTAACATTCTTTTTACACTGCAAGACCTGCTGGATTACATAAGCATGGTTTTTTGATTGATATATCATCATGTTGCATTAGATTTTAAACAGTGGGAAAGTACTCTATGCTGGAATACTACAGGAATATTTTTTTGCATCATGTGAAATTACACTGCAGAACTCACATGATTTTCCAGGCTAATGGGGCTGCAAATGGGTTTTTTCATGGAAGTAAATAATACAAAAATGAATGCTAAATTTCCAGTAGTTTTCCAGAGGTGCCTTTTATGCTGTGTGAAAGAGCACATAAAAAAATGCAAATTATCGGGTAAGGAAATGCCAGGAAAATGAAATAAAGTGCTGTCTAAATGCAGCCTGTGTCAGATCCATTACTTTCAGTGGATCTACTATGCATTAAGTCATGACTAGTTTGTGGCACTGTTTTCAAGAGTCTGTTTTAAGTATGACTTAGTTCAGGGATGGGGAATCTGTGGCCCTCCAGATGTTGTTGGACTCCAATTCCCAACAGCCCTAGCTGGCATGGCCAGTGGTCAGTGATGATGGGAATGGGAATCCAGCAAAACCTGGAGGGCAACACAATCCTCACCCTGACCTAGGGTTTGGAATGCTGGTCGTGGTCTGCTATGAGTATGACGTTGTTCATGGTGGGAAAATTATGGACCTTCAGATGTTGCTGGACTCCAACTCCTATCATCCCCGGCCAGAATTGCCAATGGTCAGGGATGGATCTGAGTATGATGTTGTCCATGGATGGGAATCTATGGCCCTACAGATATTGCTGGAGTCCCAACCCCCATCAGCCCTAGCCAGCATGGCCAATGATCAATGGTGATTCCTCTTCCATGACTTCATTGGATACAAGCTAGAGACAAGATTTACCTGATATGATGTTATCCACTAAGGTAGTGGGCATGCAAAATATCCCCACCAGCAGGTCACTGACAGCGAGGTTCAGGATGAAGAGGTTGGTGACAGTGCGCATATGTTTGCTCCTCAGCACGATGAAACACACCACTCCATTGCCAATCATGCACAGGAGGAAGATGAGAAGGTAGGAGATGATGAAGACTGCAGCCACGAGTGGCTGATGGAGGTAGAAACCCACATAGGAAATGTTGGTCTCCATGTTGCAGCTGCTTATATGTCCACTGCAATTTCTCACGGGAGGTCCGCTGACAGACGGACTGGAGTCCAGGTTCTTGCCCATGTTAAAAGTGCGCTTGACTGCAGAAATCAAACAATTGAAAAATGGAGTCAGTGAGGAAAGGGAATGCATCTTGGAACTCTAAAATGTGTCTTGTAACTAGTATGATATGACCAGAAGATAAGATGAACCCTGCTGGGTCAAGCCAATAGCCCATCTAGTCCAGATTTCTGTTCTCACAGCAGCCAACCAGATGCCTATGGGAAGCCCATGGAGGTTCTTGGAGATGCAGCATAGCCTCCATTTTGGCCAATAGCCTTTGATAGTGGTATCCTCTTTGAATTTGCCTAATCCTCTTTTTAAAAACTGGTTTTTATTAAAGATTTACTTGTGTTACAAAACAAACAAACAAGAAAAAGTACATATAGTATAACATGGGAAATGCAAGAAACTATGGGACACTCCAATACCTTGGGCTGATCCACCACCAACTACTGTATAGTGGTACCTCGGGTTAAGTACTTAATTCGTTCCGCAGGTCCGTTCTTAACCTGAAACATCACTTTAGCTAATGGGGCCTCCTGCTGCCGCTGTGCCACCGCCACATGATTTCTGTTTTCATCCTGAAGCAAAGTTCTTAGCCCGAGCCCGAGTGAATGATAAAGACAAGTTTTTGAAAGACCACGAGGAGGATTTACAGAAGGAAGCGGAATCTGGTGAGGAGCCAAGTGCATCAGGAAAAGGAATTTTAGACATAGCAAACTTATCATTTGGACTCCTTGGCCCAGGGAAAAATAAACCACCTACAGAAGAAGAAGAAGAACTTGGCGCAGTTGGAGGAAAAATAAGTAACTTATCATGGCTCTGCAACTTTTAAGTTGGAACTGTAATGGACTTAATTCCCCTCGAAAGAGAAAAGGTGTTTTTCATATATTAAGAAAAGAACAATTGGACTTGATATGTCTACAGGAAACACATGTAATGAGGCTACACAGGAAAATACTTATTAACAAAAGATTGGGACAAGAGTTTATTTCGTCTGATAAGGTCAAAAAGAGAGGAGTGGTGATATACGGAAAGGAGAAATTACTACCGAAATTAATTTTTAAAGATGAACAAGGAAGATATTTGGCAATTGAAATTCAACTTCAAGGAGAGAAATTTCTGATTGTAGGGGTCTATGCACCGAACGAGGGGAAATCTGAATTTTTTAAGAAGTTGCATGAGACTCTTTTGGACTATATGGACTACAATATAATTCTGATGGGGGATATGAATGGAGTCGTATCTACAAACATGGACAAGGCACAAAAACAGGTAGTCACTAAAGATGGTAGATTACCAAAAACTTTCTTTGAATTGACTGACAATATGGACTTGATTGACATCTGGAGAACTAAGAACCCCCTGGGGAGAGAGGGAACTTTCTTCTCTGAAGCTAAGATGGCATGGACTAGAATTGACCAAATTTGGATTACTAGAGGAATGGCACCAAAGATAAAGAAAGTGGAAATCTGCCCTAAAACTTGCTCTGACCATAATGCTGTAAAGATGGAGATGAAGCAAACAACAACCGGCACCTTTAGATGGAGGATGAATGACACTTTATTTAGAGATGAAGTATATAAGAAGGCCCAAAAAACTTTGAGAGATTACTTTGAAATAAATATGTCAACAAATGTTGAAAAAAGAGTAATCTCGGGTGCAAGTAAAGCTGTGATGAGAGGGTTCTTGATACAACAGAATGCAATAAAGAAGAGAAGTTGAAATGAGAAAAAAGATAAAATTTTGGAGAAAATAAAAGAAGGGGAGAAAAAATTGAGAGTAAAGCCAAAGTCACAGGAGATTTTGAGAGAAATAAAACTCTATCAAATACAATATATGGAATTGATGAATCAGGAAATAGAATGGAAAATTAAACAAATGAAACAGAAGACATTTGAATCAGCGAATAAATGTGGGAAACTACTGGCTTGGCAATTGAAAAAAAGACAAAAATTAAATACCACCACAAATTTGGAAGTAGAAGGAAAAGACATACATAATCCAAACGAGATTAGAAACTGCTTCCAGAAGTACTTCAAACAACTATATGCACAAGGGCCACAGAATGAAATGGACATTGATCGTTTTTTGAAAACAAATGGATTACAAAAAATCTCACAAGAAAGCAAACTAATGTTGAATTGCAAAATATCTGACCAGGAGATAGAAGGTGCCATTCAAAATATGCAACTAGGCAAGTCTCCAGGACCGGATGGGCTGACTTCCAGATATTATGGATCTTTGAAAGAGTGGTTATTACAACCTTTGAAGGAAGTCTGCAATGAAATTTTGGAAGGGAAAAGGGCACCAGAGTCGTGGAAAGAGGCTTATATTACACTCATACCGAAAACAGAGACTGAAAAGACTCAACTTAAGAACTACCGTCCCATATCCTTATTAAATGTGGATTACAAAATTTTTGCTGACATTTTGGCTAAGAGACTGAAAAAAGTACTGATGGAAGAGATTCATAAGGATCAAGCGGGCTTTCTTCCGGGAAGACATCTATCTGACAATTTGAGGAACATAATTGACATTTTGGAAAAGTTAGAAGTGAATATAAACACTAAAGCAGTTCTGATATTTGTGGATGTGGAGAAAGCTTTTGACAACATCTCTTGGAGTTTTATGAAAAAGAACCTACAGGGTATGGGGGTGGGTCAAGGTTTTGAGAACGGTATAGGTGCAATATATTCTGAACAAAAGGCCAAATTAATTGTAAATAACGTGGTTACGGAAGAATTTAAGATTGAAATAGGGACACGACAGGGGTGCCCAATTTCCCCATTGCTTTTTATATCGGTCCTGGAGGTCCTGCTGAACATGATCAGAAGGGACCGGTTGGTTAAAGGTATACAGGTCGGAGCCAAACAGTACAAATTGAGAGCATTTGCAGATGACTTAGTCTTAACATTACAGGAGCCAGAATCTAGTACTAAAAGGGTTTTGGAACTAATTCAAGAGTTTGGTCAGGTGGCAGGATTCAAATTGAAGAAGGCAAAAACTAAGGTGTTAGAGAAAAATTTAACATTGATTGAAAGAGAGAGGTTTCAGAATGAAACAGGTTTGACTGTGGTTAAGAAAGTGAAATACCTGGGGATTAATATGACAGCCAAAAATGGGAATTTGTTTAAAGATAACTATGAAAAATGTTGGACAGAAGTGAAAAAAGATTTAGAAATTTGGTCAAATTTGAAGCTTTCCTTGTTGGGCCAAATCGCAGCTATAAAGATGAATGTACTGCCTAGAATGTTGTTTTTGTTTCAAACATTGCAAATTGTGGACAAGATGGACTGTTTCAAGAAGTGGCAGAAAGATATTTCTAGATTTGTCTGGCAAGGCAAGAAGCCTAGAATAAAATTTAAGATATTAACGGATGTAAAGGAAAGGGGTGGATTTGCCCTGCCAGACTTTAAACTTTATTATGAATCAGCAGCATTTTGCTGGCTGAAAGACTGGCTGCTTCTTGAGAATACAGACATTTTGGATTTAGAAGGTTTCAACAACGTTTTTGGGTGGCATGCATATTTGTGGTATGACAAGGTTAAAGCACATAAAGCATTTAAAAACCATATTGTCAGGAAAGCAATGTTTAATGTTTGGATTAGATATAAGGATTTATTGGAAAATAAAACCCCAAGGTGGTTGTCACCAATGGAAGCGAAAGCACAGAAAAAGCTCAATATGGAGGCCAAATGGCCGAAATATTGGGAAATTTTGGAACAGGAAGGAGACAAATTGAAATTGCAGAGTTTCGAGAAACTAAAAGATAAAGTGCGAGATTGGCTTCATTATCATCAGATAATGGAGGAATACAATTCAGATAAGAAAATCGGCTTCCAGGTGGAAAAGTCAAAATTGGAAACAGAATTGTTAGAACCTAAAACTAAGATTTTGTCAAAGATGTATAACTTGCTGTTGAAATGGAATACTCAGGATGAGACGGTCAAATATGCTATGATTAAATGGGCACAAGATGTTGGACATAACATCATGTTTGCTGACTGGGAACAGTTGTGGACCACAGGTATGAAATTTACGGCATGTAATGCCTTAAGAGAGAATATTATGAAAATGATATACAGGTGGTACAAGACCCCAGTCAAGCTGGCAACAATTTATCACTTGCCCGACAATAAATGCTGGAAATGTAAAGAAAATGAAGGTACATTCTTTCACCTTTGGTGGACATGCCCAAGGATTAAGGCTTTCTGGGAAATGATTTATAATGAATTGAAAAAGGTATTTAAATATACCTTCCTGAAGAAACCAGAGGCCTTTCTTCTGGGCATAGTCGGCCAATCGCTGTCAAAGAAGGATAGAACTTTCTTTATGTATGCTACAACAGCAGCAAGAATACTTATCGCAAAGTATTGGAAGACACAGGATTTACCCACTCTGGAAGAATGGCAGTTGAAGATGATTGACTATATGGGATTGGCAGAAATGACTGGCAGAATCCGTGACCAGGGAGAAGAGTCGGCGGAAGAAGATTGGAAGAAATTTAAGGACTATTTACAGAAATATTGTAAAATTAATGAATGTTAGAATGATGTCGGATAGAATTTAAGTGGTTTCCAGCTGTAATGTTTTGAGGGATAGGGGGGGGGAAGGTGTGGAATTAGGTTAAGAATTACTGACAAGGATTTGCTGAACTAATAATTTGAACTGGAATACAAAAAAGGGAGGTATGAGGAGGTCGGGGAAATATGTTAATGAAAAATAACTATTGTGAACTTTATGTGTTTTTAAATTTTTTTGTATTTTTCTACTTTTTGGTATTTTTTTCTTTTTTCTTTTTGATTCTTTTTTCTTTACTGTATTAACTTTGAAAATCTTAATAAATATCTTCTTTTAAAAAAGGTCTTAGCCCGAGGTACTATTTCTGGGTTAGCAGAGTCTGTAACCTGAAGCATCTGTAACCTGAAGCATCTGTAACCCGAGGTACCACTGTACAAGTCTTCGACAACCCAGCATCATCAGGCCATTGACTAACTTTGAGAAACTCCTCCTAACAACAGAGGAACAGAGCAAAGGGATGGTATCTACATTATATAAAATACTACTTCAAGATAGTACACCCCCCCCCCATTATTAAAGATCAATGGGAGCATGACATAGGATACAAAATAAATTCTGTCAAAAATATGCTTCAAACTACCATTTAAATCTATCTCAGCCAAAAGAGAATTCACTCTGAAACTTATCTATTGTGATGGCCTGGGATTTGACTCAGAGGCTGAACCTGAGGAATCCCAGCCTGCACAGGAGTCCCCGCCTCTAGAACCAGCTGAGCCAGGGCTGGGGCATGAGCCTGAAGGGTCCTCACCTGTGCTGGATCCTCTGGTGCAGGCATCAGCTGAGTCTGCTCTGGCCCCTGAGGTGATGCAGAACCCATTGCCTGCAGGTGCTCCACTCTCAGCCCTGTCAGGGGAAGAGGAGGTTGCCTCTGGGTCCGGTAACCCTCCAGCCTCTCCTGAGCTGCAGAGGCTCAGGGCAGAGAGGCAGAGGGAACTAAGTTCCTGCAGGAGGAGTGCTTGCCTCCAGGCCAGGAGAGGCAAGTCACCTGTGGACCGGGACCACCCTATGCCTCAGGGCAGATAAAAGCCAGTCAGCCCCAGCCTGCGGGAGCAACGTTGTTGCTAGCCTGTTTCTGCCTGCACCCTGTCCTGCTCTTCTGCCAGAGTTCCTGACCCCACCCAACTCCCTGCCTTGGACCCAGCTACAGCTTTGACGGAGAGCCTCCATATCGCACCATCGACCATGGACTGGACTTGGACCTCACCTCTCGGTTAGCCCCCAGGACATCTATAGATGGTACCTAACACCACAGAAGCTGGCACTGATACATCCAGGAACCTCAGCTAAATGCTGAAGAGGCTGCACCTCCATAGGTACATATCTCCAAATGTGGTGGAAATGCCTCAAGGTTCATTGCTTTTGGGTATCAGTATTGCGGGAAATCTCCAGAATAACAAAACAGGTAATAGAAGCAACCACAGAACTAGCCCTATTAAATATCCTCCAGGACAAAAACACACATGCACAATGCAAGACCTATCAGGAGCAAACATAGACCACTGGTACCAAAATGTATGGGAAACCTGTTGATATTTTCACCTCTCCCTTTGCAAGAATCTTCTGATCTGATGTTTTGAGAAAGGAGGGGGCGGAAACTGCTCTTCTACTCTTCCACTCCTGAATGACTGCCTGACTCTGTGTGTGGAGAAAGTCTTCCCTATGTAGTGACTAGATGGCTGAGTGGGAGCTGTAACACTCATGGCAAGCCAGTAGTTCTTTAGTTTGTAGTAGCTATTAGAAATAAAAGGAGTTATGCTTCACTGCTAGTTTCTGTGTTATTTATACTCTGCATGAGTCTGGTGCTCACAATGAACATTTGTGAGTCCAGTGCACTGGAACCTGTTTTCCAGGATTGGAAGGTCTCTGAAAGTGCTCCAGTCACCTAGCCCAGTCGAGGCAGAACCAGTTACTGAGTCCAGTCGCTGCACATCGGTTGAAAGGTGTACTGACAAAACTGCCCTACTAGAAAAGTTAATCAACAAACTTAAAGTAGCACGGGGACAAGCAAAGAAGGACTCCTTCACCCTGGTATGGCTTTCCTTTACCATATATACAGCACAAGAAGACAATGATTTATCCCCCCAAAAGTATATGAATCAATTTGGCTAATCTGACCCAACAATTCCCTCCACCCACCTGTCACACATACAAACAAATCACACTGTGATCGCCTGAATGCCTAATCCTCTTTTAAAGCCATCTGAGGCAGTGGCCATCAGCTAATCATCATTGCAGTGTCTAGTTAATTAAGAATTAAACAGATGCAAAGGCTTGTCTGCACAATCAGTGTAATATCAGGCAGACATCCATGATGAATTTGCCCAATATGCTGTATTTTGCCAGTTCAAAAATCATGGATATGTTTGTGTGTATGTGGGGAGCCGTTAGCATGATTAGTTTAGTGATTCACTGCTATGCTTACAGTGATTAATGAACCCATTCAGCATCTTGAAACAGTCTAAAAATGGAAAACTGCCAGCTGAAACCTTGCTGTACAAATTATGCAAAGGTTGAGGCTAGATAATTTGTGTGACTATGTGAGTTTGCCCATCTGCCAATTCTCTCCATAATAATCCATAATAAGTATATTTTTTCTCTCATGGAGGTGTTTCCATTCTCATGTGAATGGACTCACATACAGAGAACAGGGATGAGCATTCTAGTAATGGAACACCTGAACAGACTATCTTGGGCAAGGTTCTCTGACCAGATCCAGGTCTGTTGGAGGAAACTGATTTTCTAGATCCATTTCAGTCAGGGTTTAGGCCCAGTTTTGTCACAGAAACTGCTTTGGGCACCCTGTAGGAAGATTTCTGTCAGGAGAGGAATTAACTGTCCTTGTTAGTTCTCCTCAACCTCTCAGCAGCTTTTGATATGGACTATGGTATCCTTCTAGAGTGGCTGCCCAAGTTAGGGGTGGGTGGCACTGGTTTGAAGTGGTTCTGGTCCAAATTAGGTGGTTGTTTCCAGAGGTGAGGTGGATGCTTGGGAAGCTCTCTTTGGCCCTCTCAGGGTTTGATTTTATATCCACATGAAACTGCTGAGCAGAGTCACCCAGAGTTTTGGAGTGTGTTGTCAGCAATATGCTGATGACACACAACTCTACTTCTCCTTTACATCTGCAGGTGAGGCAGTGGATGTGCTGGACCAATGTTTTGCCTCAGCAACGGACTGGAAGAGAGCCAACAAACTGCAGATCAATACAGATAAGATTGAGGCACTGTTAGTGGGTGGTTCCCTAGATCAGATGGCTGAGAGATTGCCTGCTCTTAATGGGGTTATATTCTCCATGAAGGAGCGAGTATTTGGGGGTACTCCTGGATCATTGAGTTTCTGGTGGCCTCAGTGGCACTCAGTCAGCTTTGACTAGTGGCCCAAGTTTGCTCCTATCTGAACAGGGACTTTTATCATCTATGCTCTGGTAACCTCTAGGTTAGATTACAACATGTTATTTGTAGGGCTGCCTCTGAAGACGGTTTGGTTGCTCACTGAGGCAAAACGGTTGCATATTACACTGATCTTGGCCTGACTTGCCAGTTTCTGAGCCCAATTCAAAGTGCTGGTTTTAACTTATAAATCCCTAAATGGCTCAGGACTGTAATACCTCAAGAACTGCTTCTCCTCATATGAACAAACCCAGATCCTGCAATCATCTTCAGAGGCCCTTCTTCATGTTCCTCCTCCACAAGAGGTGGCAACATGAGACTGTGCCTTTTCTGCAGTGGCTTCGTATTTGTGGAATGCTCTTCCCCAGGGAGACTCATCTGGTACCTTTAGATGCCAGGAGAAAATGTTCGTCATCAAATAGGCCTGATGCCCTTTGACATCTGATGCCCTTTTAAATGTGCTGTGGGAGCAGGGTATTGTTTTCTTGTGTTTATTATGTATTTTGTGTTTTTATCTTATATTTTTATGCTGTGAAGCACCCTGAGATCTTCGGGTGAAGGGTGGTATACAAATTTAATAAAGAAAGGTTATAATAATAAACATTTTCATGAGCGATTTTTTTTAAAAAAAACAAGCAAGCAAAGAAACAAACTGATGCGATGAATGGAACTTAAGTTTGGAAATATGAAAAATAGAGAGAACCGGAAGTCGATCGATTTGTCCATCCCTAGTTGCTAAATGCTTTGTTCCAAAGTGCAGTTATTGTGCTGTTTGTGTTTTCTACCCTGAAAGAGAGAATCAGAAAGATAAATATGCATTCTCGCTTTCGTCAGCAGAGGTCAAAAGGGGAGTTGAAAAGAAAAGAGGGAGAAATACAAAAAGCATAGTATTGGGATAATCTGAAGACGATGTCTTGGTGTGCTTCCGTGCTGATTGATTATATGGTGTCAAAAGCACATAGTGGAACCATTTTGTAACCTAAGTAGAGGTTAGAAAGGAAAAGGAAAGGAAGAAGAAGCACAATTCTTTTCAGAGCCAAATTGCTGTTTTTTCCTGAGAATGTCATTTCCTCACTATGTGGCAAGATTTAAAAAATAGTAAAGAAGAGAGAGCACCTGGACCATAAAACTATGTAGCATTATTAAAATTAATTAATAGTTCAGGAGAACATCAGGAACCCAGGTTCTTCAAGGTGCTGCTAGATCAATACAGGCAGCGACCATTTTAGGTGCATCTGATACATGTGAGTTTGTGTGCACATGCGTCACTCTGAACCCAGAAATGACCCCAAAACATCGCAAAAAAGGGGGGAACAGGGTTGGAGCAGGGGCAGAATAGGGGGTTTGCAGGTGTTATCAATGGTTTTTTTCAACTATACATGATTTCGCTTAAACGCATGGTGCCTTGGAACGTAACCCTCACGTAAATTGGGAGCTTCCTGCCAGAAATGAATACTGCTAAATGTTATTGGACAGCAGCTCTCACCATCCCTAACCATCTGACCATGCTTGCTGGAGTTAATAGGATAGAAAGATAGATGATAGATAGATAGATGATAGATAGATAGATAGATAGATGATAGATAGATGATAGATAGATGATAGATAGATAGATAGATGATAGAGATAGATCGATAGATCGATAGATCGATAGATAGATATAGATAAATAGATAGATAGATGATAGATAGAGATAGATAGATAGATAATAGATAGATAGAGATAGATATAGATAGATAGATAGATAGATAGATAGATGATAGATAGATAGATAGATAATAGATAGATAGAGATAGATATAGATAGATAGATAGATGATAGATAGATAGATGATAGATAGATAGATAGATGATAGATATTGGCTGAAAAACAAGACTCATAACTGGCAGGGTTGCAGAGCACAAAAGCACACGTTGTGAAGGAGATGGAAAATGGAACCATGCCATAAATATCTATAACCTTGTTGATGTAGGTAAAAATGCATATTGTAATGTGCATTTTTGATGAGGACGTCTGTTGAATTTCATCGTTCTCTGCCAAGGGCAGAAGAGAAGAGGGAAAATAAAAGTTGCAACACTGCTTTGTGTGGATGCAAATCAACACGGTTCCACACCAACAACGTGCAAGGGCTCAGGGGTTGGCTCATTTGAATTAAGGTAATTTGAATCACATTAAATAAAGACCCATTTTGCTAAGCGAATATAAATCAGGTTTCCTGTTTTGCAGGCCATTTATATCCTGAAGAAGTGTTCCTGCATATCAAACGGTGTTTACAATCACAAAAGTATAGCGGGTTGCAACTAAAAGTACAAGAGAGAGGTACTGAATGACTGAGAATGTAACATGAACCTTTTGGCCATGAAGCTCTCGTGTCTTTTCCCTTGCGGAATTGCATAGCCTCCACATTTGTTTCAATGGATGGAAATAAGGGTCCGTACTCCTACAGTCAGTGATCTCCCATTTTTGGCTGGGATTTCTAGGCTAAGCCAGCAATTGTGATTCACAAGGTTTGAGCAACCACAGGGCAAGGCATAGTAGGTGTCTTGTGTCCAGACTGCTATTATTATGATTTATTAGATTTTTTAGATTTATATACCACCCCCTGAGGTATACGAAGAAGCTATCTTAGATGGGCTTTGCATTTTATAACATTAAGAACCATAGAGTGATAATTCCTCAGTTGCCACTAGCCTTGCAGAGAACAGGAAATATCAGAATATATCATTTAAAACCTACTCTCACAAGGAAATCCCTTGGGACCAGCTCTAATTTGGTATTCAGCAGCTCCATGCTGACTTTGAAAACTGTTCCCATGACACATATGAAAACATTTTGGTCAAAGGGGATGTAAATACAGCACTCTATGAAGACAATGCTGTGAACTAGAAGAAGAAGAAGAAGAGTTTGGATTTGATATCCCGCCTTTCACTCCCTTTAAGGAGTCTCAAAGCGGCTAACATTCTCCTTTCCCTTCCTCCCCCACAACAAACACTCTGGGAGGTGAGTGGGGCTGAGAGACTTCAAGGAAGTGTGACTGGCCCAAGGTCACCCAGCAGCTGCATGTGGAGGAGCGGAGACGCGAACCTGGTTCCCCAGATTACAAGACTACCGCTCTCAACCACTACACCACACTGGCTCTGGATATTGAAGACATTAAGAAGCTCAGGAACCCAGCTGGCCACCCTTATGGGAAAGGCTGGTGAGGTTTTGACAGCTTCCAGGCTCTGATGACTGCTTGCTGTCCCACCTCTGAGCACCCAAACAACTCCCAGCTCAGAACTATGGAAGGGGGTGAGGATCATGGTGCAATTAACAGGACAATTCCCCACCTCACCTCTGCAACTCCAACGTAGCGAGGGAGGCTCGTCGCTCATCACACTCACCAAAACAGGTTGGCAGAATCACCATGGCGATTGCAGCAACCAGAACTTTTGAAGCCTTCTTGTAGCAAGGAGAGCCACTCAAGCCCTTCGACCCACAAGTAGACACACTTCTGACAGTTCTGCCTGCTGTGTTTTTACTTATCAAAGGTGGGTTGGATAGTTACTGGGAAGAACAGTGCTTCCTCATGATAGAAAAAGGTAATATCCAGGGCACTCGTAACTATTCATAATCCACAGTTGGCACACACTAAAGGCCTTGGGTGATCAGAAGTTCCAGCTGGTGTAGAATGTGACAGATGGGGCAGATAGCCAATAACCTATGCCAACATGGTTGAAACATCTGCACTGACTGCCCATCTGCTATTGAGCCAGATTTAAGATTTTTGCATTCATTTACAAAGCCCTGAGCAATTTGTTTGTAGTGCCAGGGCTACCACTGCACTCATGGTCCTGCCACTCATGGCCAAGTAGGAAGGTGGGAGGCAGAATATCACTACTCCAGCCTGGAGCCAGTGCAGCAATTTGGCTTGATGCTGTTGCATGACAGCAGTGAAACCAGCCTAGTATCCAATTAACCCTGGACCAACTCAGCTCCTCCCAGCTATAGAAAGTCCCATTTAGGAGCCTTCGGGTGGATAGCAGCAGCACAGATTCTGCTGATAGCATCCTGCCCACCTGAATAGTGGCTGGCAAAAGGCCACCTTCACCCTCAGCTGGACAGAGGGGCGTTTCTGCCTGATCCAATGCACTCCCAGCCCAATGTACACAGAGTGTGGATTGCTCTTTACCCACTTCACAAGGTTGTTGTGAGGTTAAGATGGGGAAAAGAACTAAGTTATGGTTACCAGATGTCCCCGTTTTCCAGGGACAGTCCCTGGATTTACAAATCTGTCCCCAGACAAAATCCGTCCCCGGAATGTCCCTGGATTTCATTTAATGTCCCCGGATTTATATTTTAAGTGTTGTAGATTTATTAGTAGGGAATGAATGTTGTGTGATTGGTTCAACGGCACAAGACACATCATAAGGGGACTTCCGGCGAGGCAAAATGGCAGGTGCCAAGGCAGCGAGCAGCTCCTGAAGCCAGACAGAGCTAACTGTGCTACCAGGCTGGCTCCGGGATGCTGAAACTGCCGCCACCACCACAGGGGAACAGGGGACACCTGGCGCGTCAACTAGGGAAACCACTGACACACACACACACACACCCCACAACCCAAATTGAGCTGGAAGCGAGAGTGCCCAGCCATCCAGCCGACTGCCCAGCAGCGCTCCGGGCCAGGAAAAACCCAAGAGCCAATGCAGTGAGAAGGAGGAGAGGAGAGGGAGAAGGAAGAGAGAGAAAGTGGAAGGAGAAAAAAGAGAGGTAGGAGAGCACTGGGAGGGCAAGGACACGTGGCCGAGCCCAGGCCCAACCCGAGCCTTCTCCACGGCAGCTAGCGCTCCAAGAGAGCAGGCCGGAGCCCAGAGGAAGGCCATGCAACAGAGGAGACCACAATGGTTGGCCATTGTGAAAATGCAATGCTGGACTAGTTCTTCTGATGTTTAAAGATTTCTTATTTTTGTCTCCAGAAGAAGGGACAGTAGACTGCAAGTGATGAGCAGTGACCAAGCCCACAGAGCATTACTCTGTGAGTGTTACCTATCAGACCACAGCGAGGGTCTTGAAGCAGGGCGCAGCTGGTTTACGTGCCAAGCTCTTTTGCATCTCATTAGACTCTGTGCAGAAGCTGCTGGAGCATGAGGTCAGTAGCAAGCAAAAGAGAAAAGATGCTTTATTGCACAAAAGAACTACCACCACATCAAAGAACCATGTGCTTGGCAAGTGCCTGATTTGGACTAAACACTTGAAGATGCGGCATGTTAAGCAGAAGAAGAACTTGCTGGATCAGACCCATCATGGCCCATCTAGTCTGACATCCTGTTCTCACAGTGGCCACCCAGATGCCTTTGGGAAAACTTTCAGCATAATCCTGAAGCCGTCCACAAAGCCAGGGGAACAGCTGCCCCTAAAGTCACGCTCCTTTGCAACCTAGGCTGAAGCACTTTGTAGATTGCTGTGGTGCTTGCATACTAAGGCAGATGCAGTAACCATGCTGTTATGTACTGAGTTGAATAGGATCCAAAAGGCAGCAGTCTGATTGGTCCTAGAACAATAGGATCCAAAAGGCAGCAGTCTGATTGGTCCTAGAACAATAGGATTCAGAATGCAGCAGTCTGATTGGTCCTAGAACAATGCAGCAGTATGATTGGTTGGCAGGAACTACCCAATCATGCTCCAGATAGAAGTGAATCCACAACCTGATTGGCTTACAGTAGAATTCCGGAATTAGCCAATCATGTGCAGCCCATTGTGTAAATAATGTATATAAAGCAGATACTTTGAGGGGACTTTCATTCATTCCTCCTCACCACTATGAGCTGAATAAAGAGCATGAAATCACTTTGCGACTCTGAGTATATTTCACTCTATCATGACTCTTAGTGCCTTTGAATCTAGGAGCCTTCCAGCCATGATAATTTGCTGTAATAATACAGTTTTAAAGCACTGCTTTAAGAAATATTAAATCTTCCCTCAGATTGTTTCTGCTGCTTTTTTCCATGAGGAAATTGCATATGTGAGTGGAGGGGGGTGTTTTTAAATTAATAAAGAAAAACTAGGAAAACAAAACATGTGATTCACCCCCTATTATTCTTCCAAACCAAGGACTTTCACATTTGTACGCAGCAGTCTACATGTATTAACATGCACAAAGGCTGCCTTTGTGCAATTTGTTTCCTTTGCTGGTACATCATGTTGTCGAGCAGCTTGGCTCAAAGAGCATAAGATTGGTCAATACAGGTGCTATAATGAGGCAAGGTGCGGCTTGCGGACAGTCCCAGGGAGTGCTTCCTTCCTGCCACTAACATTGGCTGTCCAACTGTCCAGCTCTCAGCCAGCCAGCCACCTCTTCTCCCAGCCTCCCTTCTATTTCATGAGGAATACTGCATGAGGTTGCAATAAGAGCGGGGGCTAGAAAGGCTGAAACTTAGCAAAGTAACTTTAAACTTTTGCTATGTTTTAAACAATCTCTCTAGCTACTACAGCAGCAGCACTGCAGGCACTGTCCCAGCCATGTCACCCAGAATGCCTTGCTCTAAGGAAGGATCCCCTGAGCTGTTCCTCAGAGTGAGGCAGATGTGAGTGGGAGAAACTGCTAATGGTGCCACCAAGGGAAGTCATAGTTCTGCTCTGTTCTGCCCTGGTCAGACCACACCTGGAATACTGTGTCCAGTTCTGGTCACCAAGATTTAAGGATATTGACAAGCTGGAATGTGTGCAGAGGGGGGTGACCAAGATGATCAAGGGTCTGGAAACCAAGCCTTATGAGGAATGGTTGAAGGAGCTGAGTATGTTTGGCCTGGAAAAGATGAGACTAAGAGGAGATATGATAGCCATCTTCAAATATCTTCAAGACTTGCCAGATCTAAAGCTTTATTATGAGGCCTCATGTCTGTGTTGGTTAAAAGAATGGATGCCTCTGAAAAATACGGATCTATTGGACACAGAAGGATGGGACAACAGATATGGGTGGCACACATACCTAGGCTACAATAACATGAAAGTACATAGGGTTTTTTTTTTAAATGATATAATTCAAAAATCTCTATATACAATTTGGAATAGATATAAAAACTTGCTGGAGCCAATCTCTACAATTCTGATTCTCTGACGGTTAAATCATTCTAGGATTTGCAGTTCTGTGAGGGCAATAAGGACCTCCTAACAATTCTAGGGACGCGGGTGGCGCTGTGGGTTAAACCACAAAGCCTAGGACTTGCCGATCAGAAGGTCAGTGATTCGAATCCCCGTGACGGGGTGAGCTCCCGTTGCTCGGTCCCTGCTCCTGCCCATCTAGCAGTTCGAAAGCACATCATGTGCAAGTAGATAAATAGGGACCACTCCGGCGGGAAGGTAAACGGCATTTCCGTGTGCTGCTCTGGTTCACCAGAAGTGGCTTAGTCGTACTGGCCACATGACCCGGAAGCTGTCTGCGGACAAACGCCGGCTCCCTCGGCCTATAGAGCGAGATGAGCACGCAACCCCAGAGTCGGTCACGACTGGACCTAATGGTCAGGGTTCCCTTTACCTTTTACCTTTAACAATTCTAGGCACCATTAATAAATTATATAATAAAAGAATATGAACACTGTTAATAAATCCTACAATTCCCAGGATATTTTAAATGTATAGTACAAATGTGTGTCACAGGTATTTCTATGAGAAGTGTGAACTGAGTTGTTTTCTCATGGCAAAGGTCCTGTAGTCTATCGTTTCTTCCAATGACCTTACCAATTGCCTTAGTACAACTGCAGAGGGAAATGAATTTACAGAAAAAGGAAAGTAGGGAGTGTGTCCCTGTATCAGCTTGCTACAACACAGTATCTTCTTTTTTTCTTAACCAGTTTCCCAGAATTGTTAGGACTATTGGAGATTGCAGGGTCCTTAATTGGTTCTCAGAACACTTTGCTTTCTTCTTTGATGAAAAGGAAGTCGTCAAGAGTAAGAGAAACAAATTGGACATCCATATCATTTCTGTGAAGTAGGAAATGCGAGCTATAAATGGCACACCAAGGAAACAGAATGAGAGGGAGAGAGTCATAAAAATGGTATGAATAAAAGAAACTGAAGTGTTAAAGGATCGCTGTTGCACTTAACTTGAACTTTGCTCAGCACTTCTCAGTCTCTTTCTGGGGATGGCAAAATTTGCAATAAAGGAAGCAGCAGGTTGTTTTCTACCCCAATGAAGTTAAGTTTTTCATGTTTTGTTACATTTTCGTTGGTGGTCTTCATGCCTCAAAGGTCCATCTCCCCCAGTGCACTGACACCTAACAACCTTCTCCACATTATATAAAATTCAGAATTCATTCAGCAATAAGTGGCTAATTCCAGAATAATGAGAAATCCCAATGAGGAGAGTTTGCCTAGCATCTACCACTGAAAGCGATGATTATCACATGCATTCATAAATAAACAACTGAAACATGTGCTATTCACAAGCAGATACACCACTTGATTTCTCTACAGTTCATCACTGTAGAGATGAACTGTGCTAAAAAATCAGCAAGCCTTTCTTGAAGCCAATTATCAAGGGCTTGATTGAAACCCACAATTTGTTCCCCTGATCCACCACCCATACATTGGGAAGGGGGGAGGCATTCTGATGTTATGCTGACCTCAAGATGCAGCACAGTTGCAGGGTGGAATGCTCTGTCGCATGAGACCAGGGCCCTGAAGGATTTAACTTCCTTCCGTAAGACAGAGCTATTCCACCTGGCTTTCAATTTGAACTTAGCCTGATCTTTTATTCCCCTTCCTTCCCTCCCCCTCCCCTTTTTATGAAGATTACCCGCTCTGGGATCCCACAGCTAATTCTCCCCTGGTCTCCTCGCTGGCCCAAATAGGACTAATTTATCCAGCCGGCCCTGGTGATCATCTAATGTTTATTGGATGGTTTTTCCCCCTAAATTGATTTTTGAATTCTGAATTTATTGTTATTCATGTTTTATACTGTATTATATGCTGTTTACTGTTGCACCAATTAAGTGTTTTAAATTTGTTGTTAGCCGCCCTGAGCCCAGTTTTCTGAACTGGGAAGGGCGGGGTATAAATAAAAATTATTATTATTATTATTATTATTATTATTATTATTATTATGGAGCTGAGCGGCTCTCCTCCCAGAGGAGAGAGATGAGAACTATTGCATTAAGCCTCAGATGCTCAGAGAGCAGCAAGGAACCCTGTGGCTTTTCAAGTGTTTCCAAGAAACACTACAGCAGCTGGAGGAGACCGTACTATTGTTAAGTGCTTTGAAGTCAACATGCCTCCCCATTGTTCTTCAGGCAAGGAAGAAGTTCAGGGGTCCTCAGCACAGCAGAAAAACAACATACTTGTAAGTGGAATGCTTGCTGAATCAGATGAAAGCTACCTTAGATGAGGTTACAGCATTTCTCAATCCAGCTCAATATGATCTGCACTGACAGGGGTCTCAAGATGTGGTCTTTCACATCAGCTGCTGCTCACTCCCTCTTTTGAAACCAGAGGAAACCAGGGACTCCACCACTAAGTCACAGCCCTTGCCCATTCATAATTCTGGAAACTTCCTCCCTGCCTCTATTTATTTGGTTAGCTATGGACAAACTTGGTCCCACTCAACTGTATCTGGCAAAAGAACCCATGAAGTGGCACCATGTATACCAAAAAACCCCTGCCTGCGATCATCTGTTATCTTTCTTGAATTCATTTCCCATTGAAACCAATGGGACTTAAGTCATGGCCAACATGCTCTGTTGATTTCAATGGGAAATAAGGCCAAGATACTTAACTCTAGGTGGACGTGGGTGGCGCTGTGGTCTAAACCACTGAGCCTAGGGCTTGTGGATCAGAAGGTTCGTGGTTCAAATCCCCACGATGGGGTGAGCTCCCTTGCTCGGTCCCAGCTCCTGCCAACCTAGCAGTTCAAAAGCACGTCAAAGTGCAAGTAGATAAATAGGTACCGCTCCGGCGGGAAGGTAAATGGCGTTTCCATGCGCTGCTCTGGTTCGCCAGAAGCAGCTTAGTCATGCTGGCCACACGACAGAAAAACTGTCTGTGGACAAACGTCGGCTCCCTCGACCAATAAAGCAAAATGAACGCCGCAAGCCCAGAGTCATTTCTGACTGGGCTTAACTGTCAGGAGTCCTTTACCTTTTTACTTAACTCTAGATCCAACCAAATGAGTGTAAGCAATATCCAATGGAGATCTTTTGGGCAGAAGCCTTTCCTGCTCTTCCACAGATATGGCCCAGCACACCCTTACATTTTTGCTCTTACTGATATCAGATCTATTGATTGCAGTGAGACCAGGGTGTCAGAGGTTTCTGCAGAAGTCTGAAGTGGGGAAATGGGACATCAAATCTCCATCTTCAATGTCAGAAAGATTTGATAAATCCTGCGGCGCTTGGGATGCCCTCCCTATGGCCATGGGAGTGCAGTCTAAAAAAATCACAATATACTTCTAAAATTTCATTTAAAGTGTATTATCAATTGAATACAATTTTGCCAGCGGATAGCTCAGTTGGTTAGAGCATGGTGCTGATAACGCCAAGGTTGTGGGTTTGATCTCCATATGGGATAGCTGCATAGGATCACAGAATCATAGAACTGTAGAGTTGGAAGGGACCCCGAGGGTCATCTAGTCCAACCCCCCGCAATGCAGAAATCTTAGCTGAAGCATCCATGACAGATGGCCATCCAACCTCTGCTTTGAAACCTCCAAGAACCCACCTCCTCTCTGCATTGCAGGAAGTTGGTCTACTTCCAGTATAAAATAACTGGCAGTGATCTACATATGGACATTTGAGGGGGGACCTTTTTTTAGGCGGGGAGGTCAAAGAAACGGAAAAAGAACATCCATTAGACGCGAGGGAGGGACCGAGGGGGCGGAGACTTTCAGCCCAATGTTTTTTTTTCATCCACTGATCGGGAGGGATCACGAAATCGACCGCAATCGACTGGGAGCATCCAGAGATCTACCTGTCAATCCTGATAGACCAGTTGGACATCCCTGGTCTAGATGATCCTCAGCGTCCCTAACTCCTCTACAGTTCTATGATTCTATTGCTTTATACTTGAAATATCATCTTGCCCCTTATATATCCAGTCAGCCGATGTGTTCTGCAGCTGAGGGCCTCCTAAACATGGCATCTTATCAGGAGGTCACTTCTGCACTGCATTGGACATTTAACACTGTGGCACCAACCTACCCTTTCAAATTCTCTCCCCATGAATATTAGACAGGCACCGTCTCTGTTCTCTTCTTGGTGTCTTCTGAAGACCCTCCTCTTGCAACAAACTTTTTAAGTAGAGATATTTTCCTAAATTGCTTCTATGTTCGAACTGTTTTGAGATGCTCTTGTTGTTTATTGCTTGTGGGTTTGCCACCTTGGGCTCCTTTAATAAACTTTTTTTTAAAAGAGGTAGGGTGGGATATAAATTTAATAAAGAAATAAAATGTATTTAAGATGAAAACAGCTTGAAAGTATTCAACCTGCATCTCTAGTGCTACATTGCTACACATTTATCATTTTACTAAAAACATCCAAGTAAAACTGTCCATGTAGAACTCCTAACAGTTTGTAAACAAATGACAGCCTCAACTACCAGACTTTTTTTTTTTGACTGCCAATTTCTTTTCAAGCTGGCTGGTTTTCCTCAGCAGCACAAAAATTAGAGGTGTATGTGTGATGAATCCAAGGTGAGTCAAACCATCTGTCTTTCAAGAGCCAGGCATAAATTCACTAGATACTCAAATACATCAAAATTGTTGCTCCTTCCACAGGTCTCCAGTTTTCTTAATTAATCCACATTTTCTAGTCCTCTGGAAAGTCGTTATTTGGTGTCATTCCCAGAATTTTGAAGGCTACAGTCTTCTTCTCCCAGGAGCCAAAGAAGCAACAAGGAGGAAATCACTTGTATAGGAACTGCAACACTCTGATTGGGTCAAATGGTGAGAAGACTTATTCTCAGTGGCTTAAAATCTCCCCTATACAGCCTAGGACCCTCAGATCTATGGGACCGCCTCTCCTGCTATGTCCCATGGAGGACCTTAAGGTCTGCAGATAATAACACCCTGAAGATCCCAGGCCCCAGGGAGATTAGACTGGCCTTGACCAGAGCCAGGGCCTTTTTGGCCCTGGTGGAATGCCCTTTCACAAGATACCAGGGCCCTGCGGGATTTGACATCTTTCTGCAGGGCCTGCAAAATGAAGCTGCTCCACCAGGCCTTTGGTTGGCCTTTGGTTGGGGTTCAGTCTGATTTGGTTGGGGTTCAGTTCTTTTCTTTCTGTATAAGAACAAGCATTAAGGAGGCCTCCTAGCCTGCTCACAGGTCCTTTATAAGACCAGTGGTAACAGCTGGCCCTGGAGAATATGAACCACTCTCAATTTTACCTGTAGACTTCCATCTGTCCAAATTATAATTTGCTCTGAACTAATTTTAAGATATATTTTAATTAATTGATTGCCTGTTTTTATGTTCTTATGTTCTTTGTACACTATGTTAGTTTTATGATGTTAGCTGCCCTGAGCCCAGCTCCGGCCGGAGTGGGTGGGGTACAAATAAAAATTTATTATTATTATTTTGAACACCTGAAGAAAAGGGCGGCCATCAACCTGTGCCCTGTATTTTCCCCTAGACAACTCAACCTAACCAAAGCTGCTGGTGGATTTCACCTGGGTTTTTGTTCTTTTATAACAGAAGCTTGTCTTATGTTTTCAGGGGTTGATAGAAAAGTGGCAGAGAAATGTTCAGAGAAAGAGACAGGCCGGCACGTCTCTGCTCTGAGATCCAAGCAGAGCCACCAATTTTTGTTTCATGGCAACAGCCACCCATCAGCAGATTCCATGCTGAGAACAACGAAATTTGTAGCTTGTATATATTAGTGGCAAACTGCTTGTCTCTCCCCCCCCCCCAGTTTAGGATAAGCTTATTGAGCTGCTGTGAGCTACATACAGTACCAAGCCTGCAACCAGTTATTAGCCACACTGTCCAGAGCCTATTTTTACAAGAACTGAGCTAAAATGTTCACTGGCTTCTCTACAGGAGTTGAGCACATTTCAGGGATATGTTGCTCTCTTTTTAGGGTAGGGGTGCAAGCAGGGGGAACCCACAAACAGGATAGAAGCACAAGAACCCTCTCCCCTCCTGTGATTTGAAGCAACTGGTGTTCAGAAGCATTTATTATTTCCCATTGTGGAGCATAGCCACACTCCTCACGGATTTGTCTAGCCTTCTTTTAAAACTACAGTGGTACCTCGGATTACATACGCTTCAGGTTACAGACGCTACAGGTTACAGACTCCGCTAACCCAGAAATAATACCTCGGGTTAATAACTTTGCTTCAGGATGAGAACAGAAATTGTGCGGCGGCAGCACGAGGCCCCATTAGCTAAAGTGGTGCTTCAGGTTAAGAACAGTTTCAGGCTAAGAATGGATCTCCGGAACGAATTAAGTACTTAATCCGAGGTACCACTGTATCTGGCTTGGCAGCCATCACCGGCAATCTACAGATTATTTCTTTTTCGAGATTCTATAAATAAGATCCAGGACCCTCCTGAATTATACAGCACAGATCATCATGAGCCTTGCTAAGCTACATGAGGAGTTAGCTGACTGAGTCTACCTTATCTTCTTCTTCTTTGGCGATCACTCGTAGCCGAGTAACATTGTCTTCCATAAACACGGTATTAACAATGAGTCCATTAGTCACTGTGGAGGCCGGGCGGGAGTTGATCACAGTGTGGATTTGCCAGGCATGCCTTCCTCTTAGCACATTTCTCCCTTGCGTTCTGAGTTCGAGTGTCTTCAAAGTCCATGACACCTTTGGTAAAGGCTGTTCTCCAACTGGAACGCTTGCAGGCCAGTGTTTCCCAGTTGTCAGTGTTTATACTACATTTTTTTTTTAGATTTGCCTTGAGAGAGTCTTTAAACCTCTTTTGTTGACCACCAGCATTACACTTTCCATTTTAAAGTTCGGAATAGAGTCGTTGCTTTGGAAGACGATCATCAGGCATCCATACAACATGACCGGTCCAATGAAGTTAATGTTGAAGAACCATTGCTTCAACCCTGGTGATCTTTGCTTCATCCAGTACACTGATATTAATTCACCTGTCTTCCCAAGTGATGTGTAAGATTTCTACCTTATACCACAGGATAAACCATAAAATGCTGTCTTCTGCTGCAGAGGATACAGCAAGGCAGGCAACTTTAAAGTTGAACATTCATTTTTAAGCACATCCTGTAGAAACCTACCTTAGGCAACAGAGCTTTCTCCTTTCCCTTTTTGCACTGCCATTCTCCCCCAACTAGCTTTATATGACATCTACTAATTATAACATAGACATACATCCCCAACAGAGAGAACTGAAGCTTGCTTCGGCGTTGAGGTGGCTCTAAGGGCTTCAAGAAGACAAACAGTGATGTGTCTTGTGCTGATTTTTCTAATTAAAAAAGGCTACTTTTGTGCAGCGTATGTTCCCATGTTTCAGTAGTGATTCAACTCATTTTACGGCAAAATTCAAGGCCACTGTTCCTTCTTTGCTTATCACTGAAAACATTTGACAATGTTATTTGTAGTTAGTCTCCATACAATTTTAGCTAATTAACAGGGCTGAAGCAGCCAACAGATAAGTCACTTTGATATTTTTTTTAAGGCATCCAAGTAGTGTCAGCAGCCAGCCAGAGAAGCCAACAGGTAATTTGTTCTGAACAATTTGAAAGGGAATATATTATTTAAAAAAATAAATAGCAGTGCAGTTCCTTTCACTGAATGGGTAACCAAGAAATATTCATTTTGGGAATGGCTGGCTGGCTAATTAGATAGAGAAAATAAGTAAGAGGCAACTGAAGTATGCTATGGGCAGTATCCATTAGCACAAGGATGTCCCATTAGAGCAAGGATTTAGATTTGTTGCAATGGAACTTCCTCCCCTTTTCCCTCCCATACATAATTCACACCTTCCCTAAGTCTGTTTCAGAGTTGGGAGAACCCCCCAGAACAGATTTAGGGGATAAATAAATAAATAAATAAATAAATTATACTCTTCCCATCTGGGCTGCTCCCAACAGATAACCTCACTTCTCGCAGGAAGGGAACCGCCAGAAGGTCCTCGGAGCTGGACCTCGGAGCTGAACAGTGGGGGTGGAGACGCTCCTGGGTGAGGCCGTTTAGGGTTTTAAAGGTCAACACCAACACTTTGAATTGTGCTCGGAAATGTACTGGGAGCCAATGTAGGTCTTTCAGGACCAGCCACCCCCAGTCACCAGTCTAGCTGCCGCATTCTGGATTAGCTGCAGTTTCCAGGTCCCCTTCAAAGATAGCCCCATGTAGAGCACGTTGCAGTACTCCAAGCAGGAGATAACCAGAACATGCACCACTCTGGCGAGACAGTCTGTGGGCAAGTAGGGTCTCAACCTGCGTACCAGATGGAGCTCGTAGGCAGTTGCCCTGGACACAGAATTACCATATTTTTCGCTCTATAGGACGCACTTTTTCCCCTTCAAAAATGAAGGGGAAATGTGTGTGCGTCCTATGGAGCGAAGACGCCATAGCCCCGCCGCGCTCTCCCGGCTGGAGAGGTAACGTGCGGCTATGGCAGGAGCCTCCATAGGTGCGCGTCACCTCTCCAACCGGGAGAGCGCGGCGGGGCTAAAGCAGCCCCCCGCGACCCTCTCCCGGCTGGAGAGGTGACGCGCGCCTATGGCAGGAGCCTCTCTGCTGCGCCTTTCCGCTGCTCCCTGACCTGCTCTTTGGGGCTGGTGGTGGGCTTCCCCCCGCCAGCCCCAAAGAGCAGGTCGAAAGGAACCTGAAGCCTGGAGAGCGAGAGGGGTTGGTGCGCACCGACCCCTCTCGCTCTCCAGGCTTCCAAGGTAGCCGCCTGAACGCACCTTAAACGCACCTTGTTTTAGAGCGGGAAAACAAGAGGGGGGAAATTCTCCCACTCTCTGTGCAGCGCCTCCTGCCGCTTCACTGAAGGGGCGCTGGGCAGAGAGTGGAAGAATTTTTTTCCCTTGTTCTCCCCCCTCTAAAACAAGGTGCGTCCTATTGTCCGGTGCGTCCTATGGTGCGAAAAATACGGTAATATGTAAGAGAATGAGAGGGGCAGAAAGCTCCATTGCACAAGGGTAAATTCTTGCACACACACGCGCACACACACACACACACACACACAAATTTAGCACTATTCTGAATAAATGCCTATGTTTTGTCTTATATTGTGAACCTGCTACCTCACTGATACAGGTCACCAGTGTTAGAAACTCAGATATATAAGCTAGGTGCCAAATTGCTTCTTGAACCAGCATCCCAGGTGCCGAAACAGAATGTCTAGTTGCCATTTTGGGGCCAAACAGCTCAAAAGCCGTATTTTTCAATATGACTTTTTTGTTCCTGAAATTCATTCTGATTGTGCAGATAAAATATCATGGCTGGAATTCTACAGGATGTGTTGCTAGTGTGTGAAAACAGTCACGATCCAAGGATCTCCAGGCTTGCACCTCCAGATGGTGGAGATATCAGGCACCATCCTGGGGCCTGGGCATCTTCACTAGGTCACAAGTGGCCGATAGCCAGGTGCTTACATTGCATACGGGAGCATCTCGCCTCCCTCCAGGCAGAAGCTTCCCGGGCGTAGGGAGGGAATTGCAATGGTCTGATGGGTCCATAGCTCTCTCACCACCTTCCCAAAATGCACCCAGCTTAGGGAAGGAGGCAGGAGGGCCTCAACATCCTATCAGAGCCCTGACACCTCCTTCCCAAAGCCCAGGAATCCCATGAAAAGTTTCACCACATGCCACTGCAATCAGAGCTCTTATGTTCTGAGTGGCAAGCCATTGCACAAAAGAATAGTAGCTCTGAAAGGGTTTTTTTAAATACAATTTTTATTATCATTCATTCCCATCTGCTGCTCCACCTGTCTTGATTCCAGATGGCTTTATCTTCTGGTTGCCCTTTGATCTTTAAATATCTGCTGAGCTCTGGAGGCTGCAGGCCAGGTTAAAAAAGGTCTAGGATTTCCTGCCCACTGAATGCATAATGGCTTTCTAAGGGCCTGGGACCACGCGGAAGAACAAATGAGCACTTAAATTGCAACGGACCAAACCGTTTGACTCCCTGGCTGGGCCCTTGTGTCTTCTTCTTTTTTTTTTTAACTTCTTTTTATTAAGTTTCATGTAAGTAACCAAAAAGAAAAACAACTTCACAGTTACAAAGAAAAAAAAGAGAAAAATACAAAACAAATATCTAAACATAACATAAGTATTATCCATTTCCGTTACCATTCTTTGTCTTCGCATTTATCTCTTCATATCTTAAGAACTTAAATCATTCTTCTACACTCTATTGACCTCCATCCCTCCCGCTTTCAGGCTTCTTAATATACATAATTTATTTTCCCCGCAGTTAATAATTGTTAATAGTTTGCACGTCGTAGGATTTATATCAGATCTGCTATAGTTTTTAGACTTCTGTAATTCCCTTCAATGTATATCATAAATTTGTTCCAGTCATTAATAAACTTTGTATTTTTTTGGTTTCTGATTTTTTGAGTCATTTTTGCAAGTTCAACAAATTCAAATAGTTTTGTTTGCCACTCTCTAATTGATGGGATATCTTGATTTTTCCAATTTTGGGCAATTAATAATCTGGCGGCGGCTGTGGCATACTGAAATAATGTCTTATCTTCATTTTTAACTTCATCCCCAATTATCCCTAGTAGGAATGCTTCCGGTCTTTTAGGGAATGTATATTTAAATATTTTTTTTAACTCATTATAAATATGTTCCCAATATTTCTTCATTTCTTCGCATGTCCACCACATGTGGAAAAAGTTGCCTTCTTTAACCTTACACTTCCAGCAGTTCTTATTCCCAATTTTGTACATTTTCCCCAACTTTGCTGGGGTAATGTACCACCTGTACATCATCTTTTCTAAATTTTCCCTGAGTGTTACACATGCTGTAAATTTCATTCCACTAGTCCATAATTTCAGCCATTTGTCATACTCTATATTATACCCCAGATCCATTTGGGCCCTTGTGTCTTCTTGGTCGCTGAAAGTCAGTGAAAAAAAATGTGCCAGAGGCTTTGAATCTGTTTCCCACTAAATGAAAATAGTTTTTCATTTAGTGAGAACACAAAGCACATTGACTTTTGTGGTTGGTACAGGAACAAAGGATTTCCATTTTGTGATTAGTCGAGTCAGTGGCAAAGGATTCAATGATCTAAGCCAGCCCATGTTTCTGTTCCGTGAATGGCTTGTCATTTTTCATAGATGCTACTAATAAGAATAATAATTTATATGCCACCCATCTGACTGGGTTTCCCCAGCCACTCTGCATGGCTTCCAAACACGTTAAAACAGTAAGACATCAAACATTAAAAACTTCCCTATACAGGGTTCACTTCAGATGTCTTCTAAATGTTCTCATCTCCTTGACATCTGATGGGAGAGTGTTCTACAGGGTGGGCAGGACTACCGAGAAGGCCCTCTGCATGGTCCCTGTAGCCTCACTTCTCACAGAGAGGGAACTGCTAGGAGGCCCTCGGAGCTGGATCTCAGTGTCTGGGCTGGATGATAGGGGTGGCAATGCTCCTTCAGGTCCACAGAGCCAAAGCTGTTTAGGGCTTTAAAGGTTAGCACCAACACTTTGAATTGTGCTCAGAAGCATACTGAGAGCCAATGTAAGTTCTTTAGGACCAGTGTTACATGGTCTTGGCACTGCCTTGTCTGAGTCTAACTCATTACCAGATCTGTCACCTGGGAACATAACAGCACCAGACAAGCAATTTGTGACAACTCAGGTCCAAATGCAACATGATCTGAAGCCTCTTGACTATTGCATTGCATTTATTGGCCGCCAAGGCATCCAAGGCCATTTACAATTTCAAAATGCTAACACAAACAAATGGTCCTGCCAGGCCAACCCATGGTCTCTTCAGTGACTCCCACCTTTCCTCAGGACAGAGGGGTCTCAAGAAGCCCTAGCCGGAGGTGGGAGAGAGGCAGGGATGTAGTGTAGGGGGACTGTCGGGGCGATGGTCCCAGGCACATTTTTCTGGGGTGGCACGGTATTTACATCACCTTCCCTGATCAGATCTCAGCCTTGCCAAGCAGCACAGGGCTGGCTCAGGGAGAATGGCATGAGAAGGACGCAACAGTTATGTGCCCTTTGATCGCAGCCCCTTGAGGGTGGGACTGGGATTGAAGGAAGCATGGTATACTTCTCACACAGCCCTCCCCAAGATGCAGGGCCCTGTGCTGCTTTCCGAGGCTGGGATCATTCCAGCTTCATTTAATTGAATTGAAATACTTTATTGTCACTTGCACAACTTGTATACAGTGAGATTACACGAGGGCGCCCCCCCATTCTGCTCTCTTAGTCTTAATTCCCCTCGTTTACTGACGCACACCCACCAAACCCAAAAGTCAGTTGCCCTGTTGCTATCTTTTCATTCAGCAGCCTAACAGCCCACGGATAGAAGCTGTTCTTTACCCTGTTGGTGCGACTAATCATGCTTCTATATCTTCTGCCCGAGGGCAGGAGATCAAGGAAGTGCTGGCCAGGGTGTGAATCATCCCTGAGAATTTTCCTCACTCTCCTGAGGCAATGTTCTTCGGCTATTTCATCCAGGGGATTCATGGGACAGCCCATAATATCTTGTGCTGTATTCACCACCCTCTGTAGGCACTTCTTATCAGTTGATGTCAAACTAGCGTACCACACAGTGATGCAGTATGAAAGGACACTTTCTATTGTTGACCGGCCCTCCATGCCATGTGCCCTGACCCCCAGCATGCGTGCGCATCCCTGGGCGCCATGAAAACATGCTCTGCTGCTGGAGAGAGAATGCCCCAATACTTCTCTTGGACAACTGATGGCTCTGTGGTCTCTGGCTGGGGCTTCTGTTTTCGCTCAGGGCACACAGATCTTTCTCAGCACAGTCGTACCTCGGAAGTCAAACGCCTTGCGAGTCGAACATTTTGCCTTCCGAACACCACAAACCCGGAAGTGCGCATTGCAGTTTGCGAACGTTCTTTGGAACCTGAATGGCCGATGCGACTTCTGGGGCTTCCGATTGGCTGCAGGAGCTTCCTGCAGCCAATTGGAAGCCGCACCTTGGTTTCTGAACGTTTTGGAAATTGAATGGACTTCTGGAACGGATTCCATTCGACTTCTGAGGTACAACTGTAGTGGCCAGTGAGATGGATGGGATGGGGCACCATCACTCTTCCAGCTTTCCAATCAGGGGCAGGGGAGGGCCATAGGGAGCTTGGTCCAGCCTGGTGCATCTGTAGTGGGATGCATTTGGCTACTGGGGAGCTCAAAGGAAATGCAACAGGAGGCTGTGTGGAGGAACAGTCCCTGAAACCACAGCAGAATGGGATGCAGTGGGGGAAAGAGCAGTTGTAAACAGTTCTACACCGCCAAAAGCAGAACAAAAAAGAAATTCAGTTTTTCGCAGCAGTTGCCCACCGACATAATTCCTTTCACAGTGGAAAATCAAGCCTGAAGAAGATTTGGATCAAAACTAGCCAGCTTTTGTATTATTTTCTGTAAACAAGTTTCTGAAGCCAAAAGAAATATCCAACTTTTAGTATTTCTGCTATGTGTTTATTTGTAAGCGCACACGTTGTTCACAGACAAGCAGCTAGACAGATTGATGCTGCGTTTTTTAAACCTAGCACAATTTCCAAAAAGCAAACAGCGTATGCTTGCAGCCTCTCAGATAGACATCTCATTCACTGGCTACAACCCAAACAATTTCTCTCCGGCCTCACAAAATGGAAAGCGAGCAACTGTCTCAGCTCCCATCCTCTGCCCACTGGCTAGTAGACTACAGCCATCGACCAAAAACAAAACATCTTCTAGCTCTTAGTGATGGCAGTGTGCTGAACATTTCTCCCACTTTTTTTAACCCTTCCCCTTCCATTGATGAGAAATAAATTGCATTAAAAATTGTGAAGAGGGAAAAATGTTGGTGATATTCTCATGAGTAGGCAGCTACACAGGCTTCTGTCTCACTAACATTACTTTTGAGGTAGCTGAGATGTGTTTGCAAGTGTCCTTTCCTTGATTCTACAAACAATCTTGCAAAGCGCAGCCTTCCTAGGTGCCTATGTTGCAATTGAAATCCAGGAGCTGCCGCTGGGCTTTTGCAGAGGTGCAGGCAGCTAGGGAGGCTGCAAATTAAGGGAGGAAAGGTTTACTGTAAAGAAAAAAAGTACATGCATTTTTAGAATAATTTAACCCTTGCAATGGCATAGTAAGCTCAAAGCCCCACACCCAACAAAATTCTCAAGTGCCATGAGAATGAGGCAGAAGAAAATGGAGAAATCTTTTGTAGGCGAAGAAAACTTTTGAGAAATTGGAGGATGGGGTTTTGGCACAGGACTAAGTGGTTCCCGTGGAGGAAAAATATTCAGCCATCAGTTAACAAAAGCCTAGAGAAAAGGGCACTTGGATTAATAGCAATATTAGCACCCTAGACCACATTCACATCGTACATTCAAAGCACTATGGTACTACTTTAAATAGTCATTTAAAGTCCCCCAAAATTCTGAGAATTGTAGTTTGTTAAGGGAGATGAGACTCACAAAGCTACAATTCCCAGAGCTCTCAGTGTAGAGATTGATAATTAAACCCAGTACCTTTCTTCTAGAAAAAGAGGTGCCATTACTCACTGTGAAGTTGCTACAGTAAGTAACAGTTTTAACCAGTGTTTTTCTTCTTCTTCTAAAAAAAAAAAAAAGATGCCCGTACTGCATACCCTTTAGTACCCCCAGAAAAAAGCACTGATTAAACCACTCTGGGAACTATGGCTCTGCAGTGGGAATAGGGGATCTCCTAACAAATCTCAGCACCTTTAACAAACTACAGCTCCCAGAATTCTTTGGGGGAACCCATGACTGTTATGTATGGTATGACTATGGCCCTACCCTGCAATCCTTAGGTGCAACGCTGTACTTTGTTCCTTTGGAGGAAGGTGTGAGGTTTAAATCTAATAAATGGTACATAAATGATAAAAACCAGGTGGAAGGTGTTGCCATTTTGTATTATTTAGCACTACTGACTGATGAAGCTTGCTGCAAAACCTGGATAATATCCGGAGAACAAGTCTCTATTTGGCTCCATTTGACTATTTGTACCATTTTCACTGTGGGAGCGGTGAGGAGTTGTTTTCCCGCAACCGTGCATACATATATCGCTTAGCGCTTCCAGCAAATGACTATTTGAAGAACGCTTTTTCGCAACCGCTCCTACATAAGTGGCTTTGTGCTTCCAGTGAACGACTATTTGAAGAACGATATGTTTGCTCCAGTCGTGTAATGTAATACAGTGGACGCTCGGGTTGCGAACGTGATCCATGCGGAAGGCACGTTCGCAACCCGCAGCATTCGCAACCTGTGACCCGCGCGTCTGCACATGCGCAGATCGCTATTCGGCGCTTCTGTGCATGTGCAAGTGCTGAAACCTGGAAGTCACTCATTCCAGTACTTCCGGGTTCGGTGCGGTGCGCAGCCTGAAATTGCGCAACCTGAAGCACCTGTAACCTGAGGTATGACTGTACTTACTGCATACACAACCGGTATAGTAAAAAGAGAGGCATTAGTTCATTCTATGTTTATTAGTCTCTCCAGGATTGGTTATGCACATTGCACTTTAGTTTGCTTATTGTTTAGAAGGTTTATGAGTTTATATATCTATTCTAGTAAAATTGTCCTTTTTATTCATAGGCCAGTTTTGGGTGTTGTTGGTTCGTTGTATAATAATTGTCATTACACCTGATACTTTTTGTGTATATTAAAGGTAAAAGGTAAAGGTACCCCTGCCCATACGGTGCAGTCTTGACAGACTCTGGGGTTGTGCGCCCATCTCACTCAAGAGGCCGGGGGCCAGCGCTGTCCGAAGACACTTCCGGGTCACGTGGCCAGCATGACATCACTGCTCTGGCGAGCCAGAGCCGCACACGGAAACGCCGTTTACCTTCCCGCTAGTAAGCGGTCCCTATTTATCTACTTGCACCCGGGGGTGCTTTCGAACTGCTAGGTTGGCAGGCGCTGGGACCAAACAACAGGAGCGCACCCCGCCGCGGGGATTCGAACCGCCGACCTTTCGATCAGCAAGCCCTAGGCGCTGAGGCTTTAACCCACAGCGCCACCCACGTCCCTAATTGTGTATATTATGTTTCATTAAAATAGACATAATTTTCATGTGAAAATACCCGGGAACGGAAGTAACTTTATAATGGGCACTTTTAAATGGGGACCAGCATTCTCTACTGGTGCCACTCAGGTGGAAGGTATTTTTTTTCCAAGGTTTTCATGCAGATATTTCCAAAAAACATCAGCTTCACAGAAAAGTGTGTGCCCAAACGAGGGGAAAGCTAAGAATGTGCTTGATGTGTGCTCTCATTGTATTGTGAGAAAAGTCAGTAATATAGGTTAGCATTACAACTGTACAAGAAAATTATAGGATACAGCGTACCATTACATATTTTCTATATTTCATAAAGTCATTTGCCAAAGGACTCATAAAAACTAATAATGTGGAAAATATTAGTTGGCCAACATTCATGACTTTTGCTTCTAAGTGGAAATTTACGGCTAAGAAAGTTATCAGCGCTACATTGGAACAAGTTGGAATTAATTAAACCCATGTTAAGATTTAATTAAAATTAAGAGAGACAAGGTAATCTAATTTTGTCAAAGAAAAACACATCTCCATTTATTTCATGTTGATTTAATGATATGAAACTAGGCCAAGCACTATATTCCAATCTGTTGATTTGCTTTCCACTTTGCTGTTTTCAGATAACAACCCTTTTTAAAAATGGCATTATCACAAATTGTTATCAGAATATTCTGACAGCTAAATTAACACACACACAGAGAGAGAGAGAGAGAGAGAGAGAGAGAGAGAGAGAGAGAGAGAGAGAGAGTGGTACCTCGGGTTAAAAACGCAATTCGTTCTGGAGGTCCGTTCTTAACCTGAAACTGTTCTTAATCTGAGGGACCACTTTAGCTAATGGGGCCTCCCGCTGCCGCCGCACCGCCAGAGCACAATTTCTGTTCCCTTCCTGAAGCAAAGTTCTTAACCCGAGGTACTATTTCTGGGTTAGCGGAGTCTGTAACCTGAAGCGTCTGTAACCTGAAGCATCTGTAACCCAAGGTACCACTGTGTGTGTGTGTGTGTGTGCGCGCACACACACACATATATATATATATGCCAGAAGACTGATCATGTTGTTGTTGTTGTTTAGTCATTTGGTCATGTCCGACTCTTCATGACCCCATGGACCAGAGCACGCCAGGCACTGATCATAACTAGTGCTGAAACAAGAAGAGATGCCATGTGTGCATCAAAATTTGATATTCATTTCTTATAAAACTCGAAGCCATGAAGCACACATGGGCAGAATAATCATTGCAGATTTTCAGATGAAAAACACAAAACAACCTTTTTTTCTGGTGAGGGAGGGGTGGAAGTCAAAGTTTTGAATTTATTTACAAATCCCAGTGTATCTGGACTTCTTTGGGCTGGGGAAGGACAAATTAGTCTATTTATAGCCTGCATCACTTTTGCATGTTTTTGCCACAAGAAAGTAAAAGCATAAGAGGAGGTGGCTGGATCAGGCCAATGGTCAATCTAGACCGGCATCCTTTTCTCATGGTGGCTGCCCAAAGGTCTGTGGGAATCAGCTTCAGTGGGGTGTCTCATCTAGGTGCCATGAGGGAAATCTTAGTGTCCCACACCAGCTGCACCTTTGTCCCGAAACCTGCCCCAGACTGCCCAAAGAACACCTGGGACAAAGACATCTCGGGGGGAAAGTTAAGATAGACACAGGAAGGTTCGTTGAATGATAAGAAGCTGCCTTAAACCATGTCTATGCTGGCTGGCTGGCTGGCAGGGTCTCTGTAAGGTTTCAGACATCTCTTGTAAGGTAAAAGGTAAAGGAGCCCTGGATGGTTAAGTCCAGTCAAAGGCAACTATGGGGTTGCGGCGCTCATCTTGCTTTCAGGCCAAGGGAGCCAGCGTTTGTCCACAGACAGCTTTCCAGGTCATGTGGCCGGCAGGACTAAACCGCTTCTGGCACAACGGGACACCGTGAAGGAAGCCAGAGTGCACGGAAACGCCGTTTACCTTCCTGCCGCAGTGGTACCTATTTATCTACTTGCACTGGTGTGCTTTCGAACTGCTAGGTTGGCAGCAGCTGGGACAGAGCAATGGAAGTGCACCCCGTCATAGGGATTTGTTTTTTTAAAAATAATAATAATAATATTTATTAAAGTTTAAAAATACAACAAAACAGAAAAAAGAAGTAACAACAACCAAAATCAAGAAAAACAAAAACAATCAAACAACAGAGAAGAAAAAACAAGAAAATAGAATAAACCTTATTAACATAACTTCATTAGCTTGATTAGCTTGTTTCTTTGACCTCCTCTCGCCTCCCTTTTTTGTATTCTGCTTCAATTAATTATTTCAGCAAATTCTTTCCATCTTTCCCAAATTGTTAACCAATAATTTATCTTAACCTAGTATACTTTTACTTTCCCTCATTTCCTTCAACAGTCTATTTAACTTAACTCCTTTATAGTATTTATACAAAAGTCACATAGTTTCTTTCCAGACTCCTTCTAAACTTCCTCAATTTTGCTATATTTTTGTAAATAAGCCTTAAATTTCTTCCAATCTTCTTCCACCAACTCTTCTTCCTGGTCCCGGATTCTGCCCGTCATTTCGGCCATTTCCATAAAGTCCATCACCTTCATCTGCCACTCTTCCCAGGTAGGTAGATCTTGTGTCTTCCAATATTTTGCAATCAATATTCTTGCTGCTGTTGTGGCATACATAAAGAAAGTTCTATCCTTTTTTGGCACCAATTGGCCGACCATGCCCAAGAGGAAGTCCTCTGGTTTCTTCAGAAAGGTATATTTAAATACCTTTTTTATTTCATTATAGATCATTTCCCAGAAGGTCTTGATCTTTGGGCATGTCCACCAAAGGTGAAAGAATGTACCTTCAGACTCTTTACATTTCCAACATTTATTATCGGGCAAATGATAGATTTTTGCAAGCTTGACTGGGGTCATGTACCACCTATACATCATTTTCATAATATTCTCTCTTAAGGCATTACATGCCGTAAATTTCATACCTGTGGTCCATAACTGTTCCCAGTCAGCCATCATGATATTATGTCCAACATCTTGTGCCCATTTAATCATGGCTGATTTCACAGTTTCATCCTGAGTATTCCATTTCAACAGCAAGTTATACATTTTTGACAAATTCTTACTTTTGGAACCTAACAACAATGTTTCCAATTTTGATTTTTCCACCTGAAATCCAATATTCTTATCCGAATTGTATGCCTCCATTATTTGATAATAATGGAGCCAATCACGCACTTTGCTTTTTAATTTTTCAAAACTCTGTAGTTTCAACCTATCTCCCTCTTGTTCCAAAATTTCCCAATATTTTGGCCATTTAACCTCCATATTGAGCTTTTTCTGAGCTTTCACTTCCATTGGAGACAACCACCTTGTGGTTTTATTTTCAAGCAAATCCTTATACCTTGTCCATACATTAAACAAAGATTTCCTGACAATATGATTTTTAAATGTTTTGTGCGCTTTGACCTTGTCATACCACAGATATGCATGCCATCCAAATATGTTGTTAAAACCTTCTAAGTCCAACACATCAGTGTTTTCAAGAAGCAGCCATTCTCTCAACCAGCAAAAAGAGGCTGATTCATAATAAAGTTTAAAGTCTGGCAGGACAAATCCCCCTCTTTCTTTAGCATCTGTTAATATCTTAAATTTTATTCGAGGCTTCTTGCCCTGCCAGACAAATCTTGATATATCTCTCTGCCACTTCTTGAAACAATCCATTTTATCTATAATTTGCAATGCTTGAAACAGAAACAACATTCTAGGCAGTACATTCATTTTTATAGCAACAATTCGGCCCAGCAGTGATAACTTCAGATTTGACCAAATTTCTAGATCTTTTTTCACCTCCATCCAACATTTTTCATAATTATCTTTAAATAAATTCACATTTTTTGCTGTCATATTAACCCCTAAATACTTCACTTTTTTAACCAATGTTAATCCTGTCTCCTTCTGGAACCTCTCTTTCTCAATCTCTGTTAGGTTTTTCTCAAGGACCTTAGTTTTCATTTTGTTCAGCTTAAAACCTGCTACCTGACCAAATTCTTGGATTAATTCTAATACTCTTAGTACTAGGCTCTGCGTCATGGGGATTTGAACTGCCGACCTGCTGATCGGCAAGCCCAAGAGGCTCAGTGGTTTAGACCACAGCACCACCCGCGTCACCTGTACTACCTGGAGATGCCAGTGGCTGAACCTAGAACCTTCTGCATGCAAGGAAGATGTTGTACTACTGAGCTATTTTTCTATTATTATTATTATTATTATTATTATTATTATTATTATACCTGCCCATCTGAATGGGTTGCCTCAGCCACTCTAGGAGGCTTCCATAACATACAGAAACATAATAAAACATCAAACATTAAAAAGTTCCCTGTACAGGGCTGCCTTCAGACATCGTCTAAAAGTTGTGCAGTTCTTTATCTCCTTGACATCTGATGGGAGGAAATTCCACAGGGTGGGTGCCACCACTGAGAAGGCCCTCTGCCTGGTTCCCTATAACCTCACTTCACGCAGTGAGGGAACTGCCAGAAGGCCCTTCTCCACTAAGATATGGAAAAGAGACAGCACGTTAGCCTAGGACAGGGTTTCTCAAACTTGGGTCTCCAACTCCCTTCATCCATAGATACCAGGACCAGTGATCGGGAACGACAGGAATCGTAGCCCCAAAACACCTGGAGACCAAAGTTTGGGAAACGCCGGCTAAGGATGTGCAAAGCAGGCTGTGGCACACATCTTTGTGAGCTTTCCGCCCCTCAGAATTTGCCGCCTGAGGCAGCTGGCTCACTCTGCTTCATGATAGGAGCAGCCCTGCCCTTCCTGAGCCAGCACTTTCCGTACCCAAAAATCCAACAACTGCATCTAGAATGGGAAGGAGTCAGCAGAGTCAGCCAACGTGTAGGGGAGGATGAAAGACCATTTAAGCATCCTCTGTTGGCTTCACATAAGGGAGACGATGGAGACGGCGGGGCAGCACAGCAGCAGCTTTTAGCACAAACACCTAAGCAAGGAAGGGAACAGAGAAGACCCAAAAGCCAGAGACTGAAAAGCCAGGAGCTTCCCTCCTTTGCCGTAAATAGGAGAGTCATCCACTCACTGAAAGGTTAGCAGCAGTGCAGGAAATGAATTTAGTTGGTATCACAGCTGGTGAGGGAAGGGGAAAACCTCTCTTCTTCGCATGCTGCATTTCCAATTAAAATTCCCCCCCCCCTCCGTGCCTGTTATTAACATTTTTTTGAAAGAAAGAAAGAAAGATTGACACAGTTTCTACTAATGTCACATTTAATGGCATCTGAAGCATGGCCCTCTGTAAGGCAGAGAAATTTGGTGAGGTTTGCATTTTAATTCACACATCCCAAACGTAAACACGAACCACAATGTGCCCTCCATCTGGCAAGATTGGCTTTCGCACTAGATCTCCAAATCAGACATAGTAGCAGCTAACAATCATATCTTTGTAAGCATGTGGCGAGAAGACTGTAATGCACTCTTATGTGGCGCTGCCATGGTGAGTACCATCAACAGGCTGCGATTATGTAAGAGTGGGATAGAGATGGACCACTTAGCCCAAGGCTACAACATTTCCACAAGCTGCTGATTATTTTATAGGCTCCTGCCACTCTGATGGCACTGGCTATAGAGAGAGCCCTCCAAAACACATCATGATAATTTATATCGGGCTTCTTCCGCCCCAAGTAGGGCACCCGGAACAGCTTAAAAGCCGTATTTCAAACCGGAGAACAATATTAAAGCAATAGATATCTTGAAGAAAAACCACTTGATAGGTCAAGCCAGATCCAGCAGCAACTCTAGCTACACACAAGCTCAGCAGCCGTAGGTCAAGAAACCAGAAACATGACCATAAAAGAGAGAAATTGCTTAAAGAAAGCCATCCTGAAATACCTCCTGCTTGTGCAAGCTGATGGATCTCCTAAGGGGCAGTAAGTTCCTCAGTCTAGGCACTGCCAGTGTTTTAAAATTAGGTAACCACCAAGCATGTTTTGTGACTCCAATTGCGACCATGTTGAGATCTCTGAATGACAGGTTGGTGACTGACAACGCCATCTGACTGGCCCCTCCAGCTTTCTAAAACAGACAAGGAAAGTGCTTATTTATTGCACATCACTCCTTTTTCTTCAAGGAGTGCATGGTTCTCCACTTCCTCAGTTAATCCCTACTATGACTCTGTGGGGTGGCTTAAGAGGCTGTAATTGGCCCAAAGTCACCCAGTGAGCGTCATGACTGAGTGGGGACTTGAACCCTGATCTCCCAGGTCCTAGTCCAACACTCTAACCACTACACCACTCTGACTTCCTCAAGTCCTTCTGCTTCGGGGCAGCTCTATAAATTAAGTAGCTAAATAAATACGGGGAAAGCAAAATGTCACTTACAGAAGAATCTGAAGTATTTTCCTTGAAGATTGAATTTGTTTTATTCTGGATTGTTTTATTTGATGTTTTAATGTGCTGTAAAACTGCTTGATTTATCAGCTATTTTAAAATAAGGCTGCATTTTAAATTGCATTTTAACCTGTATTTTAAATTGTGCCCCCCCCCTCTTTTCCCCCTATTATGTTTTTACTGTGATATTATTGGTGTTAACTGCCCTGAGCCTGGCTCTGGCCTGGGAGGGCAGGGTATAAATAAAATTTATTATTATTATTATTATTAAGATTTTTTTTCTTTAAAAAAACGAATAGAAGTAATAAGAATAAATCACATGGGCGGGGGAGGTGCCTAAATATTCCACTGTGGCAACCGTAACCTAGGTTTAAGGTGCCATTTGGAGGTTAGTTTATACAGTGGAACCTCGGTTCCCAAACACCTCTGTTGTTGTACATTTCAGTTCTTGAACTCCGAAAACCTGGAAGTAAACGTTTTTCGAACGTTTATCGGAACCCAAACGTGCGATGCAGCTTCTTCTGAGTGCAAGAAGCTCTTGCAACCAAAGGGAAGCCGCACCTTGGTTTTCAAACGTTTCGGAAGCCGAATGGGCTTCTGGAACGGATTTCGTCCAAGAACATCTGAGTTTCTAACACTGGGCACTGCTACCAAGAAAGCCCAGACTCACCTCATTGTCTTCCTCACCTCACAGTCATGAAACAAGTCTCTTCTAAACACCAGGGTTCTCTGGGTGTTTAAGCAGTAGAAGACAGATTTTCAGTTACTGGGGAGAATCATTAACTAAAGACATCTTCTAATGCAGGGATAGAGAAACTCAGACCCAGGGCCTGAATGTGAATAGCCTCCAAGTGTCCTGGTTTTCTAGGGACAGTCCTGGAATTACAAAGGCACCCCGGCTTCTGCTTTGATCCCAGAATGTCTCTAGTTCCCTTGCCAGTGCAGCCCTGGAAGAGGATGAGCCGGCGCTTGTTCTGA